>NW_027361690.1:9355500-10617000 GCF_039654945.1 Dendrobates tinctorius
GATGATGCTGCAGGTCTTTGGAGGTGGTCTGTGGATTGTCCTTGACTGTTCTCACCATTCTTCTTCTCTGCCTTTCTGATATTTTTCTTGGCCTGCCACTTCTGGGCTTAACAAGAACTGTACCTGTGTTCTTCCATTTCCTTACTATGTTCCTCACAGTGGAAACTGACTGGTTAAATCTCTGAGACAACTTTTTGTATCCTTCCCCTGAAAAGCTATGTTGAATAATCTTTGTTTTCAGATCATTTGAGAGTTGTTTTGAGGAGCCCATGATGCCACTCTTCATAGGAGAATCAAATAGGAGAACTACTTGCAAGTGGCCACTTTAAATACCTTTTCTCATGATTTGATACACCTGGCTATGAAGTTCAAAGCTCAATGAGGTTACAAAACCAATTTAGTGCTTCAGGAAGTCAGTAAAAAGTAGTTAGGAGTGTTCAAATCAAGAAAATGATAAGGGTGCCCATACTTTTGCACCGGTCAAATTTTGTTTAAATGCAGATTGCACATTTTCTGTTAGTACAATAAACCTCATTTGAATCCAGAAATATAACTGAGTCCATCAGTTATTAGATATATGAAACTGAAATACCTGTTGCAAAAACCAAAATTGTTATAAAGAAAAAAGGTTAACATTAATAGGGGTGCCCAAACTTTTACATATGACTGTATATAACAATGTAAAGGTGCCCATTCATAAAATACATGAATGACAATTTTGTCAGGATCTGGTGGCCATCTAATGTTTATGGGAGTGTCCTGAATTTTCCCAGAAGCCAGGGGAAAGAAGGATCACATGTTGGATTTCAACAAGCCCAACTTTTTTTTTTTTCCCACAAGCTATAAGCTGCCACCAGAGATTTATGAAAGCTACTTATTCCGTGACCAAGTTGAACATCTTTGTTTCTAGGGCTTTCAAGAGTGATAGCTGTCCAGTCAGCAACTGTATGGTTAAACCAAATGTTCTTCCATTGCTATCAATGATATACATTTTAACATGTATAAAAAAAAAACACGTGCAAAGCGAAATCCTTAGTGTCACGACTGATGTCGGGTGTCAGGGGCTCCTTCCTTGTTCCTAACTCTGTGGGTGCCCTAGCTCGCCCTGCTCTCCGGATTACTTCTGATGGTGAAGACGCCGGGGCCAAGTACCTTACCTTAGTTCCTGAATCTGCCCTCAGCCTGTACCCTTCCTCCACCTAGGGACAACTGAAGTAAAGAGCTGATAAAATCATGGTCAGTCTCACCAAACTAATACTAATGTATCTAATACGCCTGATATTTACTACCTAATATTGATGTATGTTTAATGTAATTTCCTAAGAGTAAGCCATAAATTTTAAAGACCTGGACTGGTTATAAAATGGCACAGCATAGATGTGCATGCTTCCATAGAGTGTAACTAGCACCTAATGAAGCGGTGATCAAAGAGTGGTAACGGTGTGTGAAGACTTGTGCTGTATACAAGAAATAGCCATAGCATTCAAATTCTGCTGGTGATATAACATGAGGTCGGCTTTCGATCAGCTGTGCTGCACTCTGGTGAACTTCATCCCATCTACAAAATTTAAAATTAAAGCGGGACTAATGGTATTCAGACGGGAATAGAAACTCTTGTGCAATCTACACTGTGGCAGAAGAGTATGGAAGAAACATACGGTACTGCAAAGTTCTCGGAGCATGTTAGTTTGTAGCACCCATAGTTCTTAGAAGTGATTGAGACTTTGTACCACAATAACAATACACCCTGATCCATCTCTAATCACCTACAAGTGCAGGCAGGCGGATTCCAGGGAGAGGTCTACCGCCTGCGTTATGTTTTCACTAGAGCTAGTGTCCATGTCACCAATGCTTTGTGTGATAAAGATGAATGTGAACACAGTGCTGTTTAGAAAACAGTCCGTTTCCTTTCCCCTTTCACATTTGAATGCCAGAGAGTACAGTCATGGCCAAAAGTTTAGAGAATGACACAAATATTATATTTTCACATGATCTGCTGCCCTCTGGTTTTTATGTGTGTTTGTCAGATGTTTTTATCACATACAGAAATATAATTGCAATCATATTATGAGTAGCAAAAGGTTATACTGACAGAATGAGTTAATGCAGCAAGTCAATATTTGCAGTGTTGACCCTTCTTCAGGACCTCAGCAATTCTCCCTGGCATGCTCTCAATCAACTTCTGGATCAAATCCTGACTGATAGCAGTCCATTCTTGTAAAATCAATGCTTTTATTTTGTCTGAATTTGAAGGTTTTTGTTTGTCCACCCGTCTCTTGATGATTGACCACAAGTTCTCAATGGGATTAAGATCTGGGGAGTTTCCAGGCCATGGTCCCAAAATCTCTATGTTTTGTTCCCTGAGCCATTTCGTTATCACCTTTGCTTTATGGCAAGGTGCTCCATCATGTTGAAAAAGGCATTGTTGATCACCAAACTGCTCTTGGACGGTTGGGAGAAGTTGCTCTTGGAGGACATTCTGGTACCATTCTTTATTCATGGCTGTGTTTTTAGGCAAGACAGAGAGAGCCCATTCCCTTGGCTGAGAAGCCACCCCACACATGAATGGTTTCAGGATGCTTGACAGTTGGCATGAGACAAGACTGGTGGTAGCAGTCACCTGGTCTTCTCCGAATAAGCAGTTTTCCAGATGTCCCAAACAATCGAAAAGGGGATTCATCAGAGAAAATGACTTTACCCCACTCCTCAGCAGTCCACTCCCTGTGCCTCTTGCAGAATATCAGTCTGTCCATGATGTTTTTTCTGGAGAGAAGTGGCTTCTTTGCTGCCCTCCTTGAGACCAGGCCTGCTCCAAGAGTCTCCGCCTCACAGTGCGTGCAGATGCACTCACACCTGCCTGCTGCCATTCCTGAGCAAGCTCTGCACTGCTGGTAGCCCGATCCCGCAGCTGAAACACTTTTAAGAGATGGCCCTGGCGCTTGCTGGTCTTTCTTGGGCGCCCTGGAGCCTTTTTGGCAACAAGGGAACCTCTTTCCTTGAAGTTCTTGATGATGCGATAGATTGTTGACTGAGGTGCAATCTTTCTAGCTGCGATACTCTTCCCTGTTAGGCCATTTTTGTGCAGTGCAATGATGACTGCACGTGTTTCTTTAGAGATAACCATGGTTAACAGAAGAGAAACAATGATGCCAAGCACCAGCCTCCTTTTAAAGTGTCCAGTGGTGTCATTCTTACTTAATCATGACAGATTGATCTCCAGCCCTGTCTTCATCAACACCCACACCTGTGTTAATGGAGCAATCACTGAAACGATGTTAGCTGGTCCTTTTAAGGCAGGGCTGCAATGATGTTGAAATGTTTTGGTTTTTTTTGGGATAAAGTTCATTTTCTAGGCAAATATTGACTTTGCAAGTAATTGCTGTTAAGCTGATCACTCTTTATAACATTCTGGAGTATATGCAAATTGCCATTAGAAAAAATGAAGCAGTAGACTGTGTAAAAATTAATATTTGTGTCATTCTCAAAACTTTTGGCCATGACTGTAGATAAGAGTTTAAAGCTTTGAAAAATAGTTGTAAATTCCACCCCATGTCCATTAGACTAAAGCCCCCTTCTCACATAGCGAGATTGCTAGCAATACCACTAAAGCGTCACCGATTTTGTGACGCAACAGCGATATCGCTAGCGATCTCGCTACATGTGACACATACCTGCGACCGCCCCCCCCCCTCTGGATATTGCTGATCATGCTTGAACGTCCTGGGCCATTTTTTCCTCGTTGGAGTCCCGCTGGCGCTGACTAGCGACACATGGACGCAGGCGGAAGTCGTCATCATCGCTTCTGTGTGACAGGTAAGAGCGACCGACGATGGATCGCTTATCGCAGCTGCATCGCTCGGGAGATCTGCCTGTTTGGCAGCTCACTAGCGACCATTTAGCAATGCACCAACGATCCTGACCGGTTCGTATCGTTGTCGGGATCGCTGGTGCATTGCTAAATGTAACAGGACCCTAATATCTGTTGTACCAGACGCTATCAACTGGTTCAGCTGACAGTCTAATGTATCCGTGGGGTCTCCGGTTAGATGATTTTCGGGCAAGATAAGGATCTACATATCTGATTTCAGAGTGCTTATCCTTTTTCTCCAAGTGATAAGCTGCCTTCACAGATATATCCTTCATATAGAACACTGGAGCACTTGGCAGAGCGAGCACACCTGTGTATGGGAGAGATGGCATAGATGGCTGACAACCAAACCATTCAATTGACAATCATCTAAGGTGTATGAGGGCCTTCATGGATTGTTCAGACTGTACGACCTGCGGCTGTAACATAACCGCACATTTACTACATAGAGGCCAAACGGCGGTTATTTATTAGACTGTTTAGAGGGGCCGACCACACTTCTATTGCCACTGATCGCGCATATTGTCATTTTTCTAGGCAGCGTGTATCCTGTTTACAAAGGCCTACAGTGGATACAGAAAGTATTCTGACACCTTTAAGGCTATGTGCACACGCTGCAGATTCACCTGCGGGTTGTTTCCCACGGAACCGCAGGTAAAGTGACCTGCAGTTTTGCTGCGGTTTGGCCTGCGGTTTTGCCCTGCGGTTTTGCCCTGCGGTTTCATACCTCTACTATGTTAAAGGTATGAAACCGCAGTGGAATCTGTAGAAACAATTGACATGCTGTGAAAAAAAAACCGCAGCAAAACCCCGCGGAAAAAACGCAGCGTGTGCACATAGCCTAAATGTTCCACTCTGTTTTATTGCAGCCATTTGGTAAATTCAAAAAAGCTCATTTTTTCTCATTAATGTACACTCAACCCCAACCCCATCTTGACAAAAAAAAACAAACCAAAACAAATGTAGACATTTTTTGCAAATTATAAAAGAAAACCTGAAATATCACATGGTCATAAGTACTCAGACCCTTTGCTCAGTATGGAGTAGGAGCACCCTTTTGAGCTAGTACAGTCATGAGTCTTCCTGGGAATGATGCAACAAGTTTTTCACACCTGGATTTGGGGATCCTGCACCATTCTTCCTTGCAGATCCTCTCCAGTTCCGTCAGGTTGGATGGTGAACAGCGATTTTCAGGACTCTCCAGAAATGCTCAATTGGGTTTAGGTCAGGGCTCTGGCTGGGCCAGTCAGGAATGGACACAGAGGTTCTGAAGCCACTCCTTTGTTGTTTTAGCTGTGCTTAGGGTCATTGTCTTGTTGAAAGGTGAACCACTGGCCAAGTCTGAGGTCCAGAGCACTCTGGAAGAGGTTTTCATCCAGGACATCTCTGTACTTGGCCGCATTCATGTTTCCTTCAAGTGCAACCAGTCGTCCTGCCCTTGCAGCTAAAAAAAACACCCCCATAGCATGATGCTGCCACCACCATGGTTCACTGTTGGGATTGTATTGGGCAGGTGTTGAGCAGTGCCTGGTTTTCTCCACACATACTGCTTATCTATCTTTGTCTCATTAGACCAAAGAATCTTATTTCTCATAGTCTGGGAGTCCTTCATGTGTTTTTTAGCAAACTATGTGGGCTTTCATATGTCTGGCACTGAGGAGAGGCTTCCGTCGGGCCACTCTGCCATAAAAACCCCTGACTGGTGAAGGGCTGCAGTGATAGTTGATTTTGTGGAATGTTCTCCCACCTCCCTTCTGCATCTGCGGAGCTCAGACAGTGATCTTGGGGTTCTTCTTTACCTCTCTCACCAAGGCTCTTTTGCCACGATTGCTCAGTTTCCCTGGACGGCCAGGTCTAGGAAGACTTCCGGTGGACCCAAACTTCTTCCATTTAAGGATTATGGAGGCCACTGTGCTCTTAGCAACCTTGAGTACTGCAGAAATTCTTTTCTCTTTTGTAATCTTGGCCCGATCTGTGGCTTGCCACAATTCTGACACTGAGCTCCTTGGCCAGTTCCTTTGACCTCATGATTCTCATTTGGTCTGACATGCATTGTGAGATCTTATATAGACAGGTGTGTGCCTTTATAAAACAAGTCCTGTCAGTGTGATGAAACACAGCTGGACTCCAATGAAGTAGAACCATCTCAATGAGGATCACAAGGAAATGGACAGCATTGGACTTAAATTTGAGCAAAGGGTCTGAATACTTATGACCATGTGATTTTTTTTTTTTTTTTTTTTATAAATTTACAAAAATTTCTACATTCCTGTTTTTTTCAGTCAAGATGAGGGGCAGAGTGTACATTAATAAGAAAAAATGAACTTTTTTTGAATTTACCAATTGGCTGCAATGAAACAAAGAGTGAAAAATGTAAAAGGTGCCTGAATACTTTCCGTGCCCACTGTACATGGTGATGAGAGCAATGATTCTTAAGCATGCTTAAAAATAGTTTCACCTGGTAATGAGTGTTCTTTAGTACACTCAATCTCCATAATTAGCCAGTGTAAACGAGCAATCAACATATCTCCTGACCATAAGTCGGCCGTTGACCCTATACACAAACTGTGGGCCAAACCTGTCGCTATCGGCTGGTTCAGCCAACATTAGTCTAATATACAGACTATGACAAATCTAAAAGCTGGAAACCACCCTTTAGTTTTGCAAGATTTGGAAATTACGCAATTTCACAGGATAATATCACATCCATAGATGTTACGGAACAGTTCATATCTCTCCTATTTAAAGGGAACCTGTCACCCCCCCCCGGGCGTTTTTAACTAAAAGAGCCACCTTCAGCAGCACTAAGGCTGCATTCTGTGAAGGTGGCTCTTCCGTTTCTGACCACCATTATTGGCGAAATATTGACTTTTATAACTAGGTCCTCATACCTGGAATCAGTTGGAGAGGTACGGCGTGTCCCTCTGTATAAGCCCTCTCCCAGCTGTCCATCAACCCCCCTGTAGCGTCCGACACCGCCTCCTACTGTGCTGGATGCCGGAGGGCGTCTACGTTGTTCCAACAGTTCTTGGGCATGCGCAGTGCACGCTGCCCGAGAACTGACATCAGGCTATCAAGCCTGTGTGTTTTGGAGTCCCCTGATCCCGCCCCGCAGTGTGTTATGAAGTATTCACACTGCGGGGCTGGGAATCTTGTACCTGCGCATTGAACAGCTTTAGCGTCACCTGCCTCCATCTCCCTCCTCCTCTTTCGTTTTCCTCCTTTGGCAGTGTCTGATGAGCTGAGCGATTCACTTGCAGTTCAGTTCATCAAACGCCACCAAAGGAGCAAAACTATGACTGATTCCAGGTATGAGGACCTAGTTATAAAAGTCAATATTTCGCCGTTAATGGGGGTCAGAAACAGAAGAGCCACCTTCACAGAATGCAGCCTTTGTGCTGCTGAAGAGGGCTGTGGAGTCGGTAAGCCAAACCTGCGACTCCGACTCCACTCACCAAAGGATTTTGAGTCACAACCTAGTTCCCAGTGTCAGAAAGTTGGGTTTACATCAGGGCTGAGGAAATCAAGAAAAACACATCCAGCCCATAAACGGCAGCGCTTCCCAGGACTCACATCCAAAGATGATATTCCATATTTTTTTATTTCATAGGTTAAAAAGATACGACGCGTTTCGGATACAGTGTATAAACTTCATCAGGTATCATAAAAACACAGTACAAATAAGTATCCCAAAAGGAAGGATTTTTGAGGATACATAATCCAAAGCTATATTAGTCTTCTATCAGGTGAGTGCATAAAATTGTGCACCCTTTAAAGACTACAATATTGTGTTTACGCACTTAGGGCGCCGCGAATTGTCTGTTCTTCTCTCCCAAACAGGGGGTTTTTCTGCATCAGGGCTGTGGAGTCGGCAAAGCCAAACCTGCGACTCCGACTCCACCAATTTCCCTTCCACCAACTCCAACATATATTGCTTATATTTAAGTGAAAAATTTATTGTAGTACAATGTGAACATCAAACATTTAATCATTTTTATGACACAATAATCAAGATTAGATAGAACATAATATATATTTATTGGAATACAACTTTAGAACACAAACTGTAATAAATTGTAAATACAGTATGTAATACACTATGTAATAAACTATATAAGTGGCAAAAAAACAGTTTTCAACAAAACATACTAAATAACATTTGTGCAGTCTATGAATTTGTTCTAAGAAATAGATGACCTCAAATCTGACCTAATAATTTTAAGGCTAGA
This sequence comes from Dendrobates tinctorius, assembly GCF_039654945.1. Lineage (NCBI taxonomy): Eukaryota > Metazoa > Chordata > Amphibia > Anura > Dendrobatidae > Dendrobates > Dendrobates tinctorius. The sequence continues at coordinate 9,363,598 of NW_027361690.1, forward strand.
GAACAACCTCTCTACACTAACTTGGGTTGGAGGCAAAACCACATGGGCGACATCTCTAACAATTTCCGGGTATAAAGGAATTGCCTCGTGCACAGTCAGTTTTGATGAACGGTTTAATTTTTCTATTTCTTTGAGAACAAATTTAACATTTTGTTGAAATATGGTCAATCTGCTTGCTATAGGAGACTTAGTGAAATCTTTTTCCTTGCGGCAACGCTTTGCCTGCTTCATGTCATCCAAATACTTGTCAAAAACAAACTCCTCATCTGATGAGGATGAAGCTATGGCAGCAGTAGCACTGTCAGGACCCGAGTCCTCTTGCGCCTGGCAGTCCTCTCCTGTAGGCCACTCATCCTAACTGCTACCTCAGTCAGAGCTTCTTTTCCTTTAGTAAGCTGTTGATCATCAAGCAGTATACGATGACTTGGGTCCACATAAACAGCTGCCAGAAATTTTTTTATTTTCTAATAGCTGTGTCTCTCTCCGTTTTATTAAAGCAGAAATGCCATCTGCGATTAAACCTCCTCTTTGGGACAGGTAAAATAGCAAGTTCTTCCAGTCCCTTATGAAAATGCCAGGAGTTAAATCCTCAGCTTGTAATTTTTTAGTTACGGTAAATGGGTGATTAAGCAATTCCTTCAATTCAGCCACCAGCGTCCATTGACCTTCATTTAGAGTTACTTGAGGGTTCGCCATACCTATAAGAAATGGTTTTAGTTGAAGCAATCGCTCAATCATTAAATAAGTGCTGCCCCACCAAGTGGCTTGATCGACAATTGCCCTTTCCCAGCACGTCTCTTCAAGATGGAATCAAATTTAGGGGTTCCGGCAGAAATAACCAATTTCCTCACTTTTCCAATCAGATTTCCAGCATGTCCCTCTTGCAGACTCTCTCTTATTGCCAGCTGCAGCGTGTGCAAAACTTTCTCACTTTCTCCAGCTCGGGGCCCAGGAATCTGATCCTGTGCAGGGCAGGCACCCCTCCCCCTCCTCTCTCTGGTGAAGACGGCAGAAGACAGGACAGAGGAGGGGAGATTGCCCCCTGCAGTCTGGAGTCGGTGCAGGATGGGAGCACTGTAGCATACGAGTTTTGATAGGTGCGTGCCCCTGCTTCTAGGGGGGGCAGCCGCCCCCCCTGCCCCTCGCTGGCTACGGCCATGATTCACACACAGCGTTTTTGCGGAACCGTTTTTTGCAGTAAAATGCAGTGACTCTGGGCATCCCAGCAAAGTCAATGGGTTTCACGATATGACATTCAGACACAATGTTTTGTGAGGATCCATTTTTGGGCTGAATGAGCATGTCAGTTTGTGTAGCGTTTTTCTAATCTGCTTTTGCTATTCAAAACATTATGAGCTCAAAAACCTTTCAGGTGATGCGGTTTTTATAAAGCTGATCTGCTTTTGCAGCTGAAAACCGCATCCTCAAAAAAACGCAGCAAAAACGCTGTGTGTGAATGTAGCCTTAGATCAGGAATAGAACAGCCATTTATAGGACATTTCATAACTTTCCCAAATTCTTATGAAAAAAATATTCATCACATTCTGCATAGAACTACTGTACCCAATTTATTATATATTTTAGGAGTCGGTCCTTTTTATACTGACTCAGACTCCACCAAAATGAGCACCGACTCCGACTCCACAGCCCTGCTGCTGAAGGTGGCTCTTTTAGTTAAAAACGCCCTGGGGGGGTGACAGGTTCCGTTTAATAGTGTTTTTTTTACTGTTAGGAAAAAAAACTGCACTGAGATGGCAGTAAAACAGGAAGACAAGACTTAAGGTACTGTCACACTTAGCGATGTACCAGCGATCCCGACCAGCGATATGACGTGGTCAGGATCGCTGGTACATCGCTAAGTGGTCGCTAGTGAGATGCCACACAGGCAGATCTCACCAGCGACATCGCTGGGGACGGGGGTCGCTACTTACCTGTCACACCAGGCGATCCTGCGTCCTCCCGCCCGGCTCCATGCGTCGCTCGTTCTCACAACAGGAAGCGCCGCAGGAAGCTGACGACGAGAAGCGGTCCTGAACGTTCTCGCGCGATCAGCAATAACCAGCGGGGAAGCCGGTCGGAGGTAAGTATCAGACACAGAGATATCGCTAGCAATATTGCTATAACGTCACTAGTTATAGCGATATTGCTAGCGATATCTCTTAGTGTGACATGCCCTTTAATCTATCAGGACAAAGCAGGAAACTTATCAAAGTTTAATTTTCATGAGAAAATATATGGCAGCTTTGTCTTGACTGTATCCGACCATGCTGCTGGCATTAATACAGCTCCTGGTCATATAGTCATCTAGCTCATATTTCTATTCAAAGATGACAAAGCATTGTACAAAGAAATAAGGGAATGCTCTTATCAATTCACAAAAACCTTATTCTTAGAGGTTTCGCTTCTTGTACCCAATTGACAGGAACAATAAACACGTACAATGTACACAATTAGAACTGAAAGTGGGTAAGTGCCTATAGAAATCAGTTAGGTTTCTGCAGTCATTGTGCACTTCGCTCCTGAATACTAATGACGTCTAGAATCAGGATGATTGCCCGAAGCAACACATTCACTAGCAAATCCTGGTAGCCAAAGAGAATTTCCATGTGAGTAATGAAAGTCACATGTAACAAATCATGGTGCCAGTTACCGTTTCAGAAGTCAATGGTTACATCAGTAGCAGTCCATATAACTCATGCCCATAAAAAAGATCCCTTACAGTCTGATCCCAGGTCTTTAAAACACAGATTTAGACGGTTTTTGTCACTTCCATTACCTTTAATGAGAAACTAAGCCATATAGATTTTCTGTCCACCATGGAAAAATTGCAAATCACCATTATGGGATTTGTCATCATTCCTCTTTTAAAAAAAAATAAATAAATTGGAAGTGTCTTCCAAAGCCCTCCTTCCCCCAGTCTATTTCCCTGCTGGTAGCTACACTGATATCGAATGTACATACTACAGATGATGGCAGTAAAAGGCTCACCTCAGTACCTGTGTCACCAAGGCCGGGTTCACACAAGCCTATTTTATAGACCGTATAGAGACCACAATCCCTGTTCTGCAGGCGAGTCTCTGGACCCCGAACTTACAGCCTTTTATGAGCCTGAAATCTAAGACACACAGTCAGTCTGAACTTTGCGGTCTGTATTCGGACCGTGATATACGGTGGTGCGAACATGGCCTAACTCTAGTAGGAAATTATTCTGATAAGCACAACACTCAGAGGAAGAGACAGGCGATGACCCTTTTCCTGCCATCATCTGTACTCCAAATGCTAAATGAGCCCCTCAACGTCACCATGTCCTCGAAATACAAGTATGTATTCAAAATACAATAGCACTCAGTCGTAATCACCAAGTTGGGCTGCATCTGACCGGTTCAAGAAAATGTCAACTATACAAATAACAGATCAAGTAGCACATAGCCAGAGTCCATCAAAGTGAGAAACAATTCCTTTTTAAAACCTCGTATTTATAAAACCTTATTGGGAATCTGTCGGCAAGATCAACCCCTCCAAGCTGTTTATATACGCATGTACGTAAGTGAATGAAAAACGCATTGGTACCTCTACATCCTATACCTGTTGCCTGAATCCAGAGAAATCCACAATTTATGCAACCGAATCAGTATGCAGCCATGGAATGGGCCTAGAAGAGAAAGAACTCTGAAGCCAGTGCCCGAAGTAGAACACCTTAGTGTGTGGAAGCAAGGAGAGCAGCGATTTACGCAGGCGACAGATTTCCTGGCTTGCTCCTGATGACACATTGAGCTATAAAACGTAACAGAGAGGAAGGCGCTATGGGCGCAAATAACCTCAGGAGGCAGAATTTTGTTACCGGTATGTGCTCTGGGCCGAACAATGCCTGTTAAAATCGTGGCTTTGTCCAGATTGAAGTAATGGATAGCGGATATGAAGGTACCAATATGTTTATCTTTGACTGACCTTAATGCCCATATAAATGGTTTAGAGTTGATGATGCTGACAGATTCCCTTTAAGGCCATGTTCACGCATACAATGCTCAATGCTGACCTCTACATAGGGATTTCCATAGAGTGAGAGGGCAAGGACAGCAGGGTATATATTACTTACCCATTTACTTCTATAATAGAGAAGTGAACATCATAAAAATAATTGATCTAAACTGACCAGCCTTAAAGAGCCACGCTTTCTCAATAGCTCTCCACTCACCCCTCATCCATAAACCCTAACAGAACTACATACCGGGGTGGTCTTGTTGGGTCAACCTCTGTAATGGCACCTACAAGGGCTGCCTTTTTAATACACACGTAAAAATGAATGCACAAAATCTATGTAATTGCTCTATAAATGCCAGGACTCGGGGCCTCCAGTACTTTGCATTTAGGGCATTTATCACCTATAATTTTTTGCCATGTTTCCATTCCTGTAAATCATCAGTAGGATAGAAGATGGAAACCGGAGGGGAGTCCACAAGCTGATATTAATCACATTCCAGCTTCCCTCTGTCTGTTCAGAAATATTTCCAGCTGTTCGATGGAAAATGCTCTCAATTCATTCCAGGAACAAGGAATGGAGCCCTATGACTTCAGGATAAAAAATATGGAGCCGACACATCTGAGGACCATCACCCGCTCGCTATGCATTCTGAGGCAAATTACAGCTTAGACTCATCGGTGATGAAAGGTCTTCTAGAAGTGAGGAGCTTGTGACCCGCTGCGGTAAAGAGAGGTTATGGCATGTATAGTGTTAACACAAATCCTGCAGCATTGACAGATTATTCAGCCAAAGTTTTCTCCATAAATTAAGTTACATCAAATTCTAATCGGTTCTATGAAAAGTCAACAGTTGAAAAGAACATGTAACAACGTGAACATGTGCTGGTAAGTGTCCGACGCTGGTCAATGAAACGTTAAAACAAAAAAAATCAAAACTCTACATAGCTAATGGCTTGTTCATGTCTTGCAGAACGCTTTAGATACCTCATCCACATGCTGCTGTAATTTTCCAGAGAAATTGACCCGCAGTGCAGATGGTTAGCACAGATTTTACCCCTTTTAAAGTAGCATCATGGGTGAAATCCGCAGAGTAATGCATGTAACACATGCAGATTTGATGTGCAATTATGGGGTGTGATTAGATTATATGATTACAATTTTCAATGATTAATGCTCTTCTCATAAAAAAGTAACTCATGAAAATGTACATTCACGGGTGGACAGTGTCTAAATGTCCTCATGATCAGACAGAGTGATGTATATTGGGACTCCTAAAGAGATAACGTCAGGAGAGAGAAAGATCTAGCCTGCTGAATTTCAGTAGCCGATCCTTGTGTTCTCCCTGGAGATAAGTCGCTGACAGCTTCTGAATTAGGCGCCTCTTACAAACAGGCAAGGTTCTCCTCTGTTTCTTTAGTCAGTCCATTCTGGCATAATTTTTTACTATTTGCTTCGCTACACCCCAGCTCAACACACTCTGATAGGACTGGCGTTAAAAAGCCAAAGGTTGCAAACAAATTTGTTATTTGTTACATGTTGCCAAAAATGTAGAAACATTTCAAGGCATTTTATGGCAGAATCCTGATGTGAAAATCTTGGGCCCCAAGAGTTTAAGCCACTACCCCACGGGTAAAGCTCATCATCTACTTGTCTTCTATGAAGCTGGCTGCTTCATTATGACACAGGTAGGATTTGTGGTTGCAACTATCTATTCACATCTGCTTTGGAGTCTCCAGCATTGCCTTTAATTTCATTGTTTTGAAAATATGGCGGAGTAGAAAAAGAGAACTCATTACTACTTAGGACTGTGAGAATCGTTCTGACGTAGGAACGCAATGCATCGGCTGGCGGCACATATCCTGACCCGAGTGTGATAGCTTCATATTATTCTATGAAGTTGTCACGCTCAGGTCATGAAATGTGCGTCCAGCCCGTGCATTGCAATCCTACATCAGACCGATTGTCACGGAATTTTGAAATAGCTCTTACGAGAACAGATCTCAAGCTACAGATCTTACATGTGCCCAGCTAGACGTACACCTGCGCAGGAGTGCGATGCCGGGGAGCCATGAAGCAAGCAGGAGGGCGGCGTCGCAAAAAGAAGGGAGGACCCGGACCTGCGACAACCATCGGATCGGACCGCCCCCCCAGGTGAGTATAGTAAAAATTATTTTTATTATCGTTCAGGTCGGACCGGGGGCTTATCTATAGCATTATAGAATGCTGTAGATAAGCCCTGAAAGGCAGTGGCTGCATCTTACATCGGCCAAAACAGCTGACAGGTTCCCTTTAAATCCAGCCAAAACTGACAATTTCAGTGGGATCAACCAAACCTCTATTGCAATAAGACCTACACCCATTTACATCTGTTACCCATCAGGTGGATAGTTAAATTCTGTAGACTGAAATACTCCTTTAATTCTTGCCATATGAACATTTTTTTCATAATCTACAGAAAAGCATGAATCCCTTTATTATAAAGGGCCAGTTGCACATAGCGATATCGCTAGCAATATCGCTGTAACGTCACTGGTTTTGTGACGTAGCAGCGATATCACTACATGTGACAATTACCTCCGACCGGCAACCCTGCTGTGTCGCTGATCGTGCGAGAACGTCCTGGACCATTTCTCGTCGGGCGCTTTCTGCTGGGCTTCTTGTGGCGCCGACGAGCGACGTGTGGACGCGGGCGGGAGGACGTCAGGATCGCCGCATCTGACAGGTAAGTAGCGACCCCCAACCGCAGCTATGTCGCTGGTGAGATCTGCCTGTGTGGCAGCTCACTAGCAACCACTTAGGCCGATTTCACATTTGCGTTACAGGCCGCAGCACCTGCCGCCACTAAGCCCCGCCCCTGCCGCACCTCTGGCGGTAGCTCCGCCTCCGGGCGCATGACGCTGCATGCGTCCCCCATCTTTATCACTGAGGACGCAGGCCGTGCACAGTATGCGTTTGGCGGCGCCTGCTTCCTTTTGACGGTGCGCCGAGCGCAACCAAATTGCAACAGGTTGCGTTTAGCGCTGGTCGGCGCACCGTCAAAAGGACGCAGGCGCCGCCAAACGCATACTGCGCACGGCCTGCGTCCTCAGTGATAAAGATAGGGGACGCATGCAGCGTCATGCGCCCGGAGGCGGAGCTACCGCCGGAGGCGCAGCGGGGGGGGGGGCTTAGCGGCGGCCGTGCGCAGGCCGACGCTGCGGCCTGTAAGGCAAATGTGAAATCGGCCTTAGCGATGCACCAGCGATCCATATCGTTGTCGGGATCGCTGGTGCATCACTTAGTGTAACGGTACCCTAAGACAAAGCACAAAACCTGTTCCACTTGTAAGAAGGCTCTCAGAGCTTCGCGCACCTGTGCATTCCCCTAGAACTTCAAGTTCTTTAAAAAAAAATAATAAAACAAAGATGTTTACAAGATATTATACTTCCTAGGTCACAGAATAAAAGGCGCAGAGCGTCTTATGCTATACGCAGACAGACTTAGAAAAAGTAGAAAGGATCACAAAAGGATCCTCCAAACTGTCGTCAGTGGCCAACAAGAGAAAAGACTAACATACACAAGTCCATTACGTACACCCGGTGAGCAAAAGTAAGCAGCCACAGAGGTAAACCTGTTTCTCCAGAATGGAGATTTTGTGAATGGCAAACTGTTTTTTTGCTTCATTACTTTTTCTCCATATATTTTAAATCTAGATTCAAAATTATAAATAGGATAGAAGACAACCCAAAAATTAGCATTCAGGAGAAAATTCCTGGCTTCTGGGACCTGTATCACCCCATTATAAAGACTTACAGGCATATCAGAAGACGTTTCCGCGGCTGATCCCACAGCTGCGTGTCCCGGCACTGAGCAATATCAACAAACAGCACTGAGAAAATCTCATCAAAGAGACTGAAAAATTCCAAAACAGTAGGGTGAGGTCACTAGTTAATTAGGATCAGAAACAAATAACTGCTAAGAATTTCTTCATAATGACTCAGAACAGCACAGAATGGATCGTGCCGCACACAAGGTGCTGCGCACATGCAGAAAGATGTGGCACGATGCCATAGGAAGCAGGGCTGTGGAGTCGGTGCTCATTTTGGTGGAGTCGGAGCTGGAGTCGGTATAAAATGGTCCGACTCCTAAAATATATAATAAGTTGGGTACAGTAGTTCAATGCAGAATGTGCAGAATATTTTTTCATAGGAATTTGGGAAAGTTATGAAATGTCCTATAAATGGCTGTTCTATTCCTGATCTAAGGCTACATTCACACACAGCATTTTTTGAGGATACGTTTTTCAGTTGCAAAAGCAGATCAGGTTTTTAAAAAACCGCATCACCTGAAAAGTTTTTGAGCTCATAGATAATGTTTTCAATAGCAAAAGCAGATTAGAAATCAGCTCTATCCATTTATCCATATCTGTCTATCCATATCTTATCTGTACCAAAAAGAATGAAAGCCAGGTAGCACACAGACTAACACTTTTTTTTTTTTTTAGCACCAGTCAGGTACACCTCATAGCTGCCCAAAAGGACGCCCAGTATAAGGTTCTGCAGCAGCTGAGGTGTGCAGTATGAGGTTCTGCCCCCCCCCCCCCCCCCTAGTTTTGATCTTGGCTAAAACCGTTTCTTATAGATATGGCGAACCCTCATGTAACCCTAAATGAAGGTCAATGGACACAGGTGGCTGAATTGAAGGAATTGCTTAATCACCTATTTACCGTGACTAAAAAATTACAAGCTGAGGATTTAACTCCTGGCAGTTTCATAAGGGAGTGGAAGAACTTGCTATTTTGCCTGTCCCAAAGAGGAGATTTAATCGCAGATGGCATTTCTGCTTCAATGAAATGGAGAGAGACAGCTTTTGGAAAATAAAATTTTTCTGGCAGCTGTTTATGTGGAACCAAGTCATCGTATATTGCTTGATGATCAACAGCTTACTAAAGGAAAAGAAGCTCTGACTGAGGTAGCAGTTAGGAGGAGTGGCCTACAGGAGGACTACCAGGCGCAAGAGGACTTGGGTCCTGGCAGTGCTACTGCTGCCATATCTTCATCCTCATCAGATGAGGAGTTTGACTTTGACAAGTATTTGGATGATATGGAGCAGGCAAAGCGTTGCTGCAATGAAAAAGATTTCACTCCGTCTCCTATAGCAAGCAGATTGACCATATTACAGCAAAGTTTTTCACTTGCTCTCAAAGAAAAAGAAAAATTCAACCGTTCATCAAAACTGACTGTACATGAGGCAATTCCTTTATACTTGGAAATTGTTAGAGATGTTGCCCATGTGGTTACGGCTTTGCCTCCAACCCAAGTTAGTGTAGAGAGGTTGTTCTCTGGCCTTAAAATTATTAGGTCAGATTTTAGGTCATCTATGAAGGATGATCTGATGGAGGCAATTCTATTTCTTAGAACAAATTCATAGACTGCACAAATGTTATTTAGTATGTTTTTGTTGAAAACTGTTTTTTGCCACTTACATAGTTTATTACATAGTGATATATATACAGTGCCTACAAGTAGTATTCAACACCCTGCAGATTTAGCAGGTTTGATAAGATGCAAATAAGTTAGAGCCTTCAAACTTCACACAAGAGCAGGATTTATTAACAGATGCATAAATCTTACAAACCAAAAAGTTATGTTGCTCAGTTAAATTTTAATAAATTTTAAACATACAAGTGTGGGTCAATTATTATTCAACCCCTAGGTTTAATATTTTGTGGAATAACCCTTGTTTGCAATTACAGCTAATAATCGTCTTTTATAAGACCTGATCAGGCCGGCACAGGTCTCTGGAGTTATCTCGGCCCACTCCTCCATGCAGATCTTCTCCAAGTTATCTAGGTTCTTTGGGTGTCTCATGTGGACTTTAATCTTGAGCTCCTTCCACAAGTTTTCAATTGGGTTAAGGTCAGGAGACTGACTAGGCCACTCCAACACCTTGATTTTTTGCCTCTTGAACCAGGCCTTGGTTTTCTTGGCTGTGTGCTTTTGGTCGTTGTCTTGTTGGAAGATGAAATGATGACCCATCTTAAGATCCTTGATGGAGGAGCGGAGGTTCTTGGCCAAAATCTCCAGGTAGGCCGTGCTATCCATCTTCCCATGGATGCGGACCAGATGGCCAGGCCCCTTGGCTGAGAAACAGCCCCACAGCATGATGCTGCCACCACCATGCTTGACTGTAGGGATGGTATTCTTGGGGTCGTATGCAGTGCCATCCAGTCTCCAAACGTCACGTGTGTGGTTGGCACCAAAGATCTCGATTTTGGTCTCATCAGACCAGAGAACCTTGAACCAGTCTGTCTCAGAGTCCTCCAAGTGATCATGAGCAAACTGTAGACGAGCCTTGACATGACGCTTTGAAAGTAAAGGTACCTTACGGGCTCGTCTGGAACGGAGACCATTGCGGTGGAGTACGTTACTTATGGTATTGACTGAAACCAATGTCCCCACTGCCATGAGATCTTCCCGGAGCTCCTTCCTTGTTGTCCTTGGGTTAGCCTTGACTCTTTGGACAAGCCTGGCCTCGGCACGGGAGGAAACTTTCAAAGGCTGTCCAGGCCGTGGAAGGCTAACAGTAGTTCCATAAGCCTTCCACTTCCGTATGATGCTCCCAACAGTGGAGACAGGTAGGCCCAACTCCTTGGAAAGGGTTTTGTACCCCTTGCCAGCCTTGTGACCCTCCACGATCTTGTCTCTGATGGCCTTGGAATGCTCCTTTGTCTTTCCCATGTTGACCATGTATGAGTGCTGTTCACAAGTTTGGGGAGGGTCTTAAATAGTCAGAAAAGGCTGGAAAAAGATAATTAATCCAAACATGTGAAGCTCATTGTTCTTTGTGCCTGAAATACTTTTTAATACTTTAGGGGAACCAAACATAACTCTGGTGGTTTGAGGGGTTGAATAATAAATGACCCTCTGAATAAACTTTTCACAATTTAAAAAAAAATTAAACAAAGAAATAACATTCTTTTTTGCTGCAGTGCATTTCACACTTCCAGGCTGATCTACAGTCCAAATGTCACAATGCCAAGTTAATTCCGAATGTGTAAACCTGCTAAATCTGCAGGGGGTTGAATACTACTTGTAGGCACTGTATATATATATGTAATCGATATTACATAGTGTATTACATATTTACAATTTATTACAGTTGTGTTCTAAAGTTGTATTCCAATAAATAGATATTATGTTCTATCATAAAAATGATTAATACAATAAATTTTTCACTTAAATATAAGCAATATATGTTGGAGTCGAAGTCGGTGGAAGGGAAATTGAGGAGTCGTAGTCGCAGGTTTGGCTTGCCGACTCCACAGCCCTGAGTAAACCCAACTTTCTGACACTGGGAACTAGGTTGTGACTCAAAATCCTTTGGTGATCTTCAGCTTTCATGATGCCTTGCACACAGCCAAGTCACTCAGTGCCAGAGGCAGCAAAACAACCCCAAAACATCTTTGGACCGTCACCATATTTCACTGTGGGTACTGTATTCTTTTCTTTCTAGGCCTCATTCCGTTTTCAGCAGAATTATGTGCTTTAGCAAAAACCTCTATCTTGGTCTCATCTGTCCACAAGATGATTGGGGTTGCTTATCCACCATCTGGACTATACTGCATTGTATCCCTTCATCAATTTTTCTCAGCTGTCCGCTGATCCTCTGATTAAGCAATAGTGTCATGTGTTCTAAACTTCTTGATTATGTTGTGCTCCATGGACCAAGGAACATCAAGGTCTCTGGAGATGGACTTGTAACCTTGAGATTGTTGATATTTTTCAACTTTTTTTTGTTCTCAAGTCCTCAGACAGTTCTCTTCTCCTTCTCCATGCTTAGGGTTGCACACACACAGACACACATGCAAAGACTGAGTCAACTTCTCCCCTATTTATCTGGTTTCAAGTATTATTTTCATATTGGCCATATTTGGTGTGAAATTATGCCCAATTTGCCTTACTTTGTGTGGTTTTTTTTTTGTGTTGCTGCAATACACACAAAAGGAAATTAACATCTATACTTGCAATCATTTTCTGGGAGAAATACTCCATTTTATGGAACAATTTCAAGGGTGCCAACAGTTTCGACCATGACTGTTTGTAATAATAAACTTGAAATTGTTTTACTGGTATGCTTTTCCTTTAAATGTCTCTCCAGTAAGTCTGATGGCTGAACTTACTTTTACTATTAGGAGAAAGAATGAATGAATGGATGGATAAACTGTAACAACAATATATTGGAAGTTGCAGCAGCAAACAGGGCATCAGCTTGTTACATATACACCTTGCAGAACATGCTGGTGTGAAGAGGCTTTATTACCAATCAGCCATTACAGGAGTGGTTTCAATCGTCTACACCTCTTGTTAAAAGTTGGCCTTAAACCTAATAATCAGCCAAGGAACAAGCAGTCAGCAATTCCCTGTCTCTATACTGGCTTGATTACAGTGCATCAGAGGTGGCTGTGGGTGCTGTCCTGTAAAAGATGTTAAATAGATCACGAATGTTCAGATGCATAATGCACATCAATGGTACGCAAGAACACCGACTGCTCTTTCTACAGCCTAATACTGGGTTCTACATGGTGTGTTTGCTGTATGAGCCCTGACAGACTTCTAGATGGTCATGTTTGATTACACAGGCATGGCAGAGACTAAATGACCCTTTTTTATTACACGCTAGGTGCCCCTGCAATAGTCTGGGAATAGCACCTGCAGCAAGAGGGCATGGAGTCATTCCAGCCAAGACAAACCGGGTGAAAAGTCCTAGCTGATTTTTTTCCTCGGACAGCACACTGACCCAGAGAGTTTCTTTTATCCATACCCAATTTTAAACACGAGTTCAAGTCTCTGGTCTAATGTCCTATTCTCATCCATTCTGCTGCTCAGAGTTGACCATTAGGCCACGTTCAGAGTTTTAGATCAGTATTTATAAGCCAAATCAGCAGTGGAACAGTCAGAGGAAAAGTATAATAGAAGCACGTCACCTCTTCTGTATTTATCACTCACTCCTGGTTTTGGATTACAAATGCTGAGGTAAAAAACTCACCAAATACTGAACGCATTAACGTTTACGGGGGTCGGAGGCCTTGCACTTCAGAGTGCCATCCTGGTCTCATCAGTTGATAATTGATAAAATGCTTAGAGTCAATGGATAAAGTCCAGATAGTCTACCTGCTTCAGGGAGGAAAGGGAAACATGCAAATAGGAAAAACATTGGGAAGGTCAGTGTTATAAAAAAAAAAAGAAAAAGTTTGTTTTTTTCGGATGGTACACTCACACAGATGCGTGAATCTCGCCTTATCTTTCAATAGGACAGCCACCAGAACTCAAATCAATACATTAATCCATACAATGGACACAAATTGGAGCAGAACGCCCCCTGTTCCCATCTCCCTGACATTTTATTCTAACCTTGATTTTTGTCGCACTTCAAAAGGAGCGATATAAGATACTGAACTGGGCGCAGGACAGAAGCGGACATAAAGCGGTGCCCGGCCCAGCAGGCGTGCTGTAAGAAGCGCCATCCTATGGACAGAAGGCTCATGTCTGCCTGGTGACCCTGAGGACCATCACCGCTCACAGGGGACGAGGGTCCGAGATGAGACACCATGTCTTCACATTGTGGCCATTCTGTAAGAGTGTGGAACTTGTTCATTGTCTAAAATATTAGCTGGAAATTTTGCAAGGACACAGATTGTAAAACTGTACAGAATCTCAAGGTAATGGAGGCAGAGTGCTGCCCGCACGATGCCCTGCACACAGGTGACACCAGCTCCATGGCCTCTCTACCCCACATGTCAATAGTCAGTATGGTTATATATAGGGGCGAGGCTGAGGGGCCTAAACCTTGCCGTGGTCTCCGGGGCCATGCGACAGCGCTGCACTTTCTGCAATGCCATGCACACACGTACCGGCTGTAATCACACATGGCAATGGATGCCTGAGAACACAGGTGTGCTGGGTGTGGGGGCCCAGGGTGGGCACTGGGGATCGCCCCACAGAGGTGTTAGGTGCTGTCGGGCCAGATGGCTGGGCGCTCACCTGTGTGCCCATACTGATAAGGAGCCCAGCAGGGTGCCAGCCCTGGAGCAGGACCAGCACTACACACACGCCACTGGCTGACACCAGGGAGCAGTAGCCTGACGTGTCACACAGGCAGCCACTACCAGCCTGCAGCTCCCAGTGCAGGTAGGGCTGTGTCTCCTCCGCACACTTCCTCATACACTCCAGAAGTTGGGGACAAGTCCCCCCCGGCTGCAGCTCATTCTGCCACTGCCGTAAACCACCCTCTCCCCTGCGGTCACAACCGTAAAGCACAGGTCAGGTACACAGCAGCGGAAGCAGCGCCTTACCCGGTGTAACGTGCCCGACACCTCAGCCAGGAAGCCGCCAGCACCCACTGACCGATCCACTCTGCAAGAGCTAGCTGCTCCGGCAGCAGAGCGCAGGCGCAGACGCGCCCTGAAACCAGCGCGCACAGGACGCCGGGAGTTGTAGTGTGGAGGAGTCACCGGCTTGGAATGTCTGCTCACGCAGTTGTAAAGGATGATGGGTGCGATAGTAGTGTCCCATAGCCTTGGTGCAGGCAGCTGTCCGGGCAGTCACCCCTGTGTGCTCTGTAGTCACAAGCTGCTGGCTCATAGGCGTCTGCACAAGAATTGTGGCGCTCACCTGGCTGTGATGAAGCTGTCAGAGACTATACTGCCATCAGACATGTAGTCAGTGTGGTCTATGGGAGAGACGACCCCTGCAGAGGAGTGGGGCTGCGGGGTCAGATGCAATAGGGAGTGTGCCCTATAGTGTAGCAGGGACCAGGTTGTCGTTGGGGACCTGGTTGTGAGGTGGTGGTTAGATGTGGACCTGGTTGGAGGCGGTGGTCAGGTGGGCACCTGGTTGTGAGGTGGTACGTGGTAGTCAGGTGGGGCATGGTTATGAGGTGGTGGGCAGGTGGGCACCTGGTTGTGAGGTGGTGGGCACCTGGTTGTGAGGCGGTGGTCAGGTGGGCATCTGGTTGTGAGGTGGTGGTCAGGTGGGCATCTGGTTGTGAGGTGGTACGTGGTAGTCAGGTGGGGCATGGTTATGAGGTGGTGGGCAGGTGGGCACCTGGTTGTGAGGTGGTGGGCAGGTGGGCACCTGGTTGTGAGGCGGTGGTCAGGTGGGCATCTGGTTGTGAGGTGGTGGTCAGGTGGGCATCTGGTTGTGAGGTGGTACGTGGTAGTCAGGTGGGGCATGGTTATGAGGTGGTGGGCAGGTGGGCACCTGGTTGTGAGGTGGTGGGCACCTGGTTGTGAGGCGGTGGTCAGGTGGGCATCTGGTTGTGAGGTGGTGGTCAGGTGGGCATCTGGTTGTGAGGTGGTGGTCAGGTGGGCATCTGGTTGTGAGGTGGTGGTCAGGTGGGCATCTGGTTGTGAGGTGGTGGTCAGGTGGGGACATGGTTGTGAGGTGGTACGTGGTAGTCAGGTGGGGCATGGTTGTGAGGTGGTGGTCAGGTGGGCACCTGGTTGTGAGGTGGTGGTCAGGTGGGCACCTGGTTGTGAGGTGGTGGTCAGGTGGGCACCTGGATGTGAGGTGGTGGTCAGGTGGGCATCTGGTTGTGAGGTGGTGGTCAGGTGGGCATCTGGTTGTGAGGTGGTACGTGGTAGTCAGGTGGGGCATGGTTATGAGGTGGTGGGCAGGTGGGCACCTGGTTGTGAGGTGGTGGGCACCTGGTTGTGAGGCGGTGGTCAGGTGGGCATCTGGTTGTGAGGTGGTGGTCAGGTGGGCATCTGGTTGTGAGGTGGTGGTCAGGTGGGCATCTGGTTGTGAGGTGGTGGTCAGGTGGGCATCTGGTTGTGAGGTGGTGGTCAGGTGGGGACATGGTTGTGAGGTGGTACGTGGTAGTCAGGTGGGGCATGGTTGTGAGGTGGTGGTCAGGTGGGCACCTGGTTGTGAGGTGGTGGTCAGGTGGGCACCTGGTTGTGAGGTGGTGGTCAGGTGGGCACCTGGATGTGAGGTGGTGGTCAGGTGGGCATCTGGTTGTGAGGTGGTGGTCAGGTGGGCATCTGGTTGTGAGATTGTGGGCAACTGGTTGTGAGGTGGTGGTCAGGTGGGGACCTGGATGTGAGGTGGTGGGGACTAGGTTGCTAGGTGTTTTCCAGGTTGTTAGGTGGGGACCACTTCAGGAAATGATGGAGGGGCTTGTTTTTGTTTTTACCCAGGATCGGTGTTATTAGTTTTCTGCAACCCTTCTTTGTAGTTTTTTGGGGGGCAAACTCAAATGTTTTTTGTTAACCATATGAAGAACATTTGCTCTTTTTGAAGCAAAAAAAAAATCTAAACCACTCCAAAGGCGGTCTGGCATCTTTGGGGGTCTCTTTAGCCTTCCCAGTGGCTCCTGTTATACAGGATGGAACTGCTTCTTAGCGCACATCACACATCGCCTGGAGAATGGTCGCTCACTTCTTTTAACCGCTTGGTGTTTTTGGAGCCGTTAACAGCAGGTTACAGTAGAGATGAATCTTTGAAGCATTTTCTGAGTGATTTTTCAGCCGTCCTTTGGAGCAGACCTGTTCTTAAAAAAAAAAAAAATTAGAAAAAAAGCCTGTTGTGTGAACATACTCTTACTGAGCTCTAGATCCTCTGTCACCAAGTGAGCTTCTGTTCGGAGGCCTATAATGTGCTCTTACCTTTTTGTGTGTGTGGAGGAGCTATGCTATGCTATTCCGCACGGTGGCAGCTAGTGAGAAAACTTACAAGACGTGTTTCTGCATGACAGACTCATGAAGATGATGGAGGCCACATATCACAACCAGGGCTGTGGAGTCGGTAAGCCAAACCTGCGACTCCGACGCCTCAATTTCCCTTAGGGTATGTGCACACTTTGCGGTTTCTGCTGCGTTTCCGCAGCGTTTTTGGCTCTGCAGAAACGCAGCAGATTTTGCTGCGTTGTACAGTACCTTTATTTCCTATGGAAATAAGAAAAAGCTGTGCACATGCTGCGTTTTTTTCCGCGCGGTTTTCAAAACGCAGCATGTCAATTGTTTGGTGCAGAAACGCTGCAGTTTTACACCTCATCCATTATGAGGTGTAAAACTGCAGGGCAAAACCGCAGAAAAAACGCAGCACTTTGTCCTGCGGATTTCCTGCAGTTTTCTCTACAAAATCCGCAGAGACAAAAAACTATGTGTGCACATACCCTTACACCGACTCCACGACTCCGACTCCCACATATATTGCTTCTATTTAAGTGAAAAATTGTTTGTAGTACAATGTGAACATCAGACATTTAATCATTTCTATGATCCAATAATCAAGATATTTAGATAGAACATAATATTTATTTATTTTAAATACAGCTTTAGAACACAAAAAACTGTAATAAATTGTAAATATGTAATACACTGTATACATTTTGTACATGTATACGGTACAGACCAAAGTTTGGACACACCTCATTCAAAGAGTTTTCTTTATTTTCATGACTATGAAAATTGTAGATTCATTCTGAAGGCATCAAAACTATGAATTAACACGTGGAATTATATAATTAACAAAGAAGTGTGAAACAACTGAAAATATGTCTTATATTCTAGGTTCTTCAAAGTAGCCACCTTTTGCTTTGATTACTGCTTTGCACACTCTTGGCATTCTCTTGATGAGCTTCAAGTGGTAGTCACCAGAAATGGTCTTCCAACAGTCTTGAAGGAGTTCCCAGAGATGCTTAGCACTTGTTGTCCCTTTTGCCTTCACTCTGCGGTCCAGCTCACCCCAAACCATCTCGATTGGGTTCAGGTCTGGTGACTGTGGAGACCAGGTCATCTGGCGTAGCACCTCATCACTCTCCTTCTTGGTCAAATAGCCCTTACACAGCCTGGAGGTGTGTTTGAGGCCATTGTCCTGTTGAAAAATAAATGATGGTCCAACTAAACACAAACCAGATTGAATAGCATGCCGCTGCAAGATCCTGTGGTAGCCATGCTGGTTCAGTATGACTTCAATTTTGAATAAATCCCCAACAGTGTCACCAGCAAAGCACCCCCACACCATCACACCTCCTCCTCCATGCTTCACGGTGGGAACCAGGCATGTAGAGTCCATCCGTTCACCTTTTCTGCGTCGCACAAGGACATGGTGGTTGGAACCAAAGATCTCAAATTTGGACTCATCAGACCAAAGCACAGATTTCCACTGGTCTAATGTCCATTCCTTGTGTTCTCTAGCCCAAAAAAGTCTCTTCTGCTTGTTGCCTGTCCTAAGCAGTGGTTTCCTAGCAGCTATTTTACCATGAAGGCCTGCTGCACAAAGCCTCCTCTTAACAGTTGTTGTTGAGATATGTCTGCTGCTAGAACTCTGTGTGGCATTGACCTGGTCTCTATTCTGAGCTGCTGTTAACCTGCGATTTCTGAGGCTGGTGACTAGGATGAACGCAACAGAGGTGACTCTTGGTCTTCCTTTCCTGGGGCGGTCCTCATGTGAGCCAGTTTCTTTGTAGCACTTGATGGTTTTTGCCAATGCACTTGGGGACACTTTCAAAGTTTTCCCAATTTTTCGGACTGGCTAACCTTCATTTCTTAATGTAATGATGGCCACCCGTTTTTCTTTACTCAGCTACTTTTTTCTTGCCATAATACAAATTCTAACAGTCTATTCAGTAGGACTATCAGCTGTGTATCCACCAGACTTCTGCACAACACAACTGATGGTCCCAACCTCATTTATAAGGCAAGAAATCCCACTTATTAAACCTGACAGGGCACACCTGTGAAGTGAAAACCATTTCCGGTGACTACCTCTTGAAGCTCATCAAGAGAATGCCAAGAGTGTGCAAAGCAGAAATCAAAGTAAAAGGTGGCTACTTTGAAGAACCTAGAATATAAGTCATACAGTATTTTCAGTTGTTTCACACTTTTTTGTTAATTATATAATTCCACATGTGTTAATTCATAGTTTTGATACCTTCAGAGTGAAACTACAATTTTCATAGTCATGAAAATAAAGAAAACGCTTTGATTGAGAAGGTGTGTCCAAACTTTTGGTCTGTACTGTGTGTGTGTGTGTGTGTGTGTGTGTATATATATATATATATATATATATATATATATATATATATATATACACACACACTATGACTTATCTCGGCTAAGATAAAGACTAGATCCTCAGGCTAAATTCACACTATGGGCGTAGCCAGGATCAAACCTGGGGGGGGGGGGGCAGAATCTCATACTGTTCCGCAGAATTTCATACTGCACACCTCAGCTGCTGCAGAACCTCATACTTCACACCCCTACACTTAAAAATAAAGCCTGCACCTTAAGAAGATGTGATGAATGCAGTCTATTTATTCCAACTATCAGCTGATGTTGATGTTACTGAAGACGAGCAATGCCTGTCCTGGGCGTCCTTTTGGGCAGCTATGAGGTGTACATGACTGGTGCTAAAAAAAAGGAGTGTTAGTCTGTGTGTTACCCGGCTTTCATTCTTTTTGGTACAGATATGGTATGGATAGACAGATACGGATAAATGGATATATAGATAGAGCAGATTTCTAATCTGCTTTTGCTATTGAAAACATTATCTATGAGCTCAAAAACCTTTCAGGTGATGCGTTTTTTTTAAAAAGCTGCTTTTGCAACTGAAAAACATATCCTCAAAAAACGCAGGAAAAACGCTGTGTGCGAATGTAGCCTTAGTTCAGGAATAGAACAGTCATTTATAGGACATTTCATAACTTTCCCAAATTCCTATGAAAATATATTCAGCATATTCTGCATTGAACTACTGTACCCAATTTATTATATATTTTAGGAGTCGGAGTCGGTCCATTTTATACCGACTCCGACTCCACCAAAATGAGCACCGACTCCACAGCCCTGTTGCATAGGGATGACAATTCAGACGAAAATTGCCCGTTTTTTCTGAATGAAACAGATGACTTTTTATAAACTCATCTAAGGACATTTCTCCAAAGTATCCCTGAAGCCATTTTTTTAACATGGCAGTGTGAGGGAGCTCCAGGGCCGTAGTCGTGGCTAAGACTAAAGGCTCTTGCGCACCCTGGTCTCCCGTCACAAAGAATATCCTTTTGTCAGTGTACTTGCCTCTCAGCTCTCTGCACCTTTGGGGTCTTCTTTAAGTTGCTGCAGACCCCTTCCATACGATTGTGCACAAACAGAGACACAGTCCAGTTTCAACTTAAAGCGTAGAACTTTACTTTTTCCTTTTCGCAGTACATCCTTGTCAGATACAACATCAGCATAGGGTTCCATACAGTTCATATTCTTGACTTTCCCAGCACTTTTTCCTACGTCCTTCAGTATGTGCCAGGGTTGTACTGTCTCATCCGGTAGCGCAGCGTCCTCCCTGTTCAGACTCACTACGCTTATGAGTTCCCTTGTATGTTTCGTACCGGACATGAGGGCATCTGCCCATGCGATGAACTGCCACATTGTAGAGCGACCTGCGTCCCTGTACTGTTGTGACTTCTGCTTTAGCTTCTGCTCCAACACTTGTCACCACTTCAGCTTCGGCAGCGCTTCTGGCCCACTGGGCCCTGGACGGTTGGGCTTCACACTTAAACGTTATGGAGCTGTCTGCCCTATACGGTCTCCATGGCTCTACTCCTCTAAAAAGGGAAAACCCTCTATCTCAGGGTTTCCCAACTCCAGTCCTCAAGGCCCACCAACAGATCGTGTTTTCAGGATTTCCTTTGTACTGCACAGGTGATGCAATTAGCACATGAGCAATACTAAGGAAATCCTGAAAACATGATCTGTTGGTGGACCTTGAGGACTGGAGTTGGGGAACCCTGCTCTATCTTATCCATGGTTGGCTCCTCCTAATTAACTATATACACTACGTGCCCCATCTAGTGGACCGACTAAGGTACTATGCTTTCCCTATTTAATATATACATTATATGACATATATTTCTATACACTAGTACAACAGATAAATATATATACATGTATATGTAAGGGAGGGACAGGACTGCAGTCGTGACTTGTATTACTGTAGCAGCTGTGTCCAGTCCTTCCCCTACATGAAACAATACTCTTCTCGGCATACCTGCATCTCCAGATTCAGCTTCACCCGGGCACTTCCCAGGCCATAACGGTCCCTCTTCTAGGCGACTCACATCAATGGGGACACAGTCCGAGACAACTTTAATACTTTCTTTACTTAGGATTTTGCATGATACATCCACAGTTGGTACATCATAACATTTATTTGCTTCTTCATCTTTCCCTTGCTTGCTGTCACTTCTGTGCAGTACACGCCCGGACCGGACCGTACTAGACTGCTTCCCAGTTCCTTCCCGGCCTGACCTCGCTATCATGACATTTCCTTCAGCCTGTTTCACCCCAGACACAAATTCATCAGTCACTACGTTTGGTAAAGCATCCGGCCCGTCTGTACCGATCTCGTCGAAGCTCCAACTCTCTTCATCTTCTTAGTCCGGCCAACTTCTGCCCTAAAAGCATTGGCCCAGGCGATCAGATGCCACATCTTCCTTTTCCTGTACTGACCCACTGCTAAGACCCGCAGTGGCCGTGGGTAACGTGGACTATAACAACTTAACGTTACGTGGCTGTTGAGCTGTCCGGGCCTATAACCCATGTGGACACTTGGGCGCCCTGGCCCCGTCTCACTAAACTACTCCTCAGCACTAACTGTTATGAGTTCATTTTCCCCTTCACCATTGAGGTCTGATGAACTCCCTCTTCTGGTGAAGGAAGGTAGTGAGGCTGATTACCAAACACCTGAGCTGGTAGAGGATGACTGGGTGACGGGAATTGCTGACTGGATATAAGTCAGCCGACGCCCTTCTGCCTCGCTGGTGATTTCTCTGAGGGATTCTAGGAGACCAGTCTGATTCCTGCTCCTCAAAAGCTAAGTTTTCTGCCTTGCTTTTTGCATTTGTGTTTTGGTTTTATTTTGCCTTGCTTTTCTGGATTCTGCCATTCCCTGCTGGGGTGAGCTGAATTCCTTTGTGTCTTTTTGCTCTGTCTTCAGAAAATACCTGAGTACTGACATAGTCTTTTTGAAGCCTAGCGTCTTCAGGGCCTTTTACCCTGTCAGTCTGTTGGCTCTTGTTTTGATAGGGTTTTTGGCGGATTGCAAACAGCAGCTTTTCTATCCTGTCCTATCTAGTTAGCTTGGGCCCCATCATTTGCTCAGTCTATCTATCTGTGTTAGTATTTTTTCTTCTTGCTTCACCGTCATTATATGTTGGGGGCTGCCTATTGCTTTGGGTTCTGCTCTGGGGCAGTTTAGATTTCCCTTTTTGTCTTTAGGCTATGTAGTTCTCCGGCAGTGATCGAGGGGTCTAGGGCACCGTAGGAACCCCCCACGGCTACTGCTAGTTGTTGTTGATAGGTTCAGGGGTCTGCAATCCGATAGCTGCCAACTTCTCTGGTTTTCTGGACTTAGCTAGCATTTCTGTTTTTGCCTCCTACGGTGACTCGTTCATAACAGAATCACCAGCCATACCGCAGATCCTAGAGTACTCAATAGCAGGAAAGAATTGTAAAAAAAAAAAAAAAATGGTGTGTATATTTTTTCCTCTACATCTCTGAGGCCGTAGGGGGAATTTTTTTTTTTCTCTCTCAATGGAGATAAAGCAATTGTCTGATCGTGTGGAGCAGCTCGCTGCGGAAGTGCGGGGAATTTCCGCCTACCTTGCTCATTCACATGCTGCTGAACCAAAGATCCCTACTCCTGATGTGTTTTTTGGGGATCGGTCTAAATTTTTGAATTTCAAAAATAATTGTAAATTATTTTTTGCCTTGAAGCCTAACTCGTCAGGGAGCTCCGCGCAGCAGGTTAAAATTGTCATCTCTTTGCTGCGTGGCGATCCCCAGGATTGGGCATTTTCTTTGAAACCAGATGATCCTATTCTGAGTAATGTGAACGCATTTTTTCAAGCCTTGGGGTTGTTGTATGACAAACCTAATGCTATTGATCAGGCTGAAAAGACCCTGTTGGCATTGAGCCAGGGTCGAGATTCTGCAGAATTGTACTGTCAAAAATTCCGAAAGTGGGCGGTCCTTACTACCTGGAATGATAATGCCTTGGCAGCTCTCTTTCGGAAGGGTTTGTCAGAAGCCATTCAGGTTGATCGGCGTTTACGTGAACGCAGGACTGCACGAAAGGTGTTGCCACCTGTTGAACAAGTGTCTGAACCTATGCAATGTGATAGAGTTTTGTCCAGGGAGCAACGTCAGGAGTTCAGAAGGCGTAATAAGCTGTGTTTTTTTTGTGGAGATGCCTCGCATATTATTTCTGTCTGTCCTAATGAGAGAAACGTTTTGTACACACGTTTTCTGTGGGTGGTGTTCAACCTAAGTTTCTTCTGGCAATTACTCTGATCTGCTCCCTGTCCACATTTTCCGCCAAGGCTTTTGTGGATTCGGGAGCAGCCCTGAACCTGATGGACTTGGATTTTGCTAAACATTGTGGATTTCCTATGACACCTCTGCGGACGCCTATCCCTTTGAGGGAGATTGATGCTACTCCTTTGGCGAAAAATAAACCTCAGTTTTGGACCCAGGTGGTAATGCGGGTCGCCCCAGACGATCAAGAAAATTGCAGATTTTTGGTGTTGCATAATTTGCATGATACCATTGTTCTGGGGTTTCCCTGGTTGCAAATCCATAATCCAGTTTTGGATTGGAAATCTGTGTCTGTGGTGAGTTGGGGTTGTCGGTGTGCCCTTAGTGAGGCTCCGTTTTTTTCCACCTCTCCTCAGTCACATGATGTTCCTGACAATTTGGCGGACTTTTATGATGTATTTAGTGAGAATAAGTCTGCGTCTTTGCCTCCTCATAGGAGTTATGACTGTGCAATTGAACTGAGTCCGGGGTGTAAATTTCCCAAGGGTCGGCTCTTCAATTTATCTGTACCCGAGCATGAGGCTATGCGATCCTATATTAAGGAGGCGTTGGAGAAGGGTCATATTAGACCATCCTCTTCACCATTAGGTGCTGGGTTTTTTTTCGTGGCCAAAAAGAATGGTTCATTAAGGCCTTGTATTGATTATCGTGCCCTCAACAAAATTACTATTAAATATCAGTATCCGTTACCCCTGATTTCGGATCTATTCTCCAGAGTTAAAGGTGCTTGCTGGTTTACCAAGCTTGACCTCAGGGGGGCGTATAATCTTATCCGCATTAAGCATGGGGATGAATGGAAGACGGCGTTTAATACTCCAGAGGGACATTTTTAGTACCTGGTGATGCCTTTTGGGCTCACTAATGCCCTTTCTGTCTTCCAGTGCTTCATGAGCGACATTTTCCGAGACTTTGTGGATACATTTTTGATTATCTACCTGGATGATATTTTGATCTTCTCCAAGGATTGGGATTCTCATTTGGAACATGTTCGGACTGTGTTCCGGATCTTGAGGGAGAATTCCCTGTATGTCAAGGGATCGAAATGCCTTTTTGGGGTACAGAGGATTTCATTTTTGGGATTTATTTTGTCTCCGTCAACTATTGAAATGGACCCGGCCAAGGTACAGGCCATTTATGATTGGGTTCAGCCCACTTCTTTGAAGGCCCTTCAGAAGTTTTTGGGTTTTGCTAATTTTTATCGGAAATTTATAGCAAAATTTTCTAGTATTGCCAAGCCATTGACTGATCTGACTAAGAAGGGTGCTGATGTGTTGAATTGGTCTCCGGAGGCTGTTTCTTCCTTTCAGGAGCTGAAGCGAAGATTCACTTCTGCCCCGGTTTTGCGGAAACCTGATGTCTCACTCCTGTTCCAGGTAGAGGTGGACGCTTCTGAGATTGGTGCAGGAGCTGTTTTGTCCCAAAAGGATCCTGTAACATCTAAAATGAATCCCTGTGCTTTTTTTTCCCGAAAGTTCTCCCCATCTGAACGTAACTATGATGTGGGGAATCGGGAACTGTTAGCCATGAAATGGGCATTTGAGGAGTGTAGACATTGGTTGGAGGGAGCTAAACATCAAGTCGTGGTCCTCACTGACCACAAGAATTTGATTTACCTGGAGTCGGCCAAACGCTTGAACCCTAGACAGGCTAGATGGGCCTTGTTTTTTTTACACGTTTTGATTTTGTGGTCTCTTTTCTTCCTGGCACTAAGAATGTCAAGGCTGACGCTCTTTCTAGGAGCTTCTTGGCTGATTCTCCTGTGGTGACCAAGCCTGCTACCATCTTAGGCGAAGGGGTAGTTCTTTCTGCCATCTCGCCCGATTTGAGACGTGCTCTGGAAGAGTTCCAGGAGGACAAACCTGAGCGTTGTCCCAGTGTAAAGTTGTATGTTCCTGACCAGTGGAAGAAGAGAGTGATGTCTGAAGTTCATTGCTCTGCATTGGCTGGTCATCCAGGTATTTTTGGTACTAGAGATCTGGTGAGTCGGTCTTTTTGGTGGCCCGCCTTGTCTCGTGATGTCAGGAATTTTGTGCAGTCTTGTGGGACTTGCTCCCAGTCTAAACCTTGTTCTCGCTCTAGTGGGTTGTTGATGCCTTTGCCGGTCCCCAGGAGGCCATGGACCCATATTTCAATGGATTTCATCTCTGATATGCCTGTCTCTCAGAGAATGACTGTTATTTGGGTGATTTGTGATAGGTTCTCTAAGATGGTTCATCTTGTATCACTCCCTAAGTTGCCATCTTCTTCTGTGTTGGTGCCCCTGTTTTTGCAACAGGTGGTTCGCTTGCACGGGATTCCTGAGAACATTGTATCTGACAGAGTAGTTCAGTTTGTGTCTAGATTTTGGAGGACTTTCTATTCCAAGCTGGGAATTCAGTTGTCCTTCTCCTCTGCTTTTCACCCTCAGACCAATGGGCAGACAGAGAGAACAAACCAGACCTTGGAGTCGTATTTGAGATGTTTTATTTCCGCTGATCAGGATGATTGGGTTTCATTTTTGCCCTTGGCTGAATTTGCTTTAAATAATAGAGCTAGTTCTGCCACTTTGATGTCACCTTTTTTTTGTAACTTTGGGTTTCATCCTCGATTTTCTTCAGGGCAGGTGGAGCCTTCTGCCTGCCCAGGTGTTGACACTGTGGTGGAGAGAATGCACCAGATCTGGGACCAAGTGGTGGATAAGTTATCTCTCTCCCAGGAAAAGGCCCAGCGGTTTTCCAACCGACATAGGACCTTTGGTCCCCGATTTAAGATGGGTGATATGGTTTGGTTATCATCAAAAAATATCGCTATGAAGGTAGCTTCTCCTAAGTTTAAGCCTAGATTTATTGGACCTTACAAGATTTTGGAGATCATTAATCCGGTCTCTTTTCGGTTGGCTCTTCCTGTCACATTTAAAATCCATAATGTGTTTCATAAGTCCTTGTTGAAGAGGTTTGTTGAACCAGTAGTTCCTGGGGTGGCACCTCCGGACCCTGTATTGGTTGAAGGTAACATGGAATATGAGGTAGAGAAGATACTGGATTCCCGTCTGGCTAGACGGAGACTCCAGTATTTGGTTAAGTGGAAGGGTTATGGTCAGGAGGATAATTCCTTGGTCTCTGCCTCTGATATTCATGCCAAAAGATTGGTGCGTGTCTTTCATCGGGCTCACCCTGATCGCCCTGGTGGCGTGGATGAGGGTTCGGTGACCCCTCCTCAAGGGGGAGGTACTGTTATGAGTTCATTTTCCCCTTCACCATTGAGGTCTGATGAACTCCCTCTTCTGGTGAAGGAAGGTAGTGAGGCTGATTACCAAACACCTGAGCTGGTAGAGGATGACTGGGTGATGGGAATTGCTGACTGGATATAAGGCAGCCGACGCCCTTCTGCCTCGCTGGTGATTTCTCTGAGGGATTCTAGGAGACCAGTCTGATTCCTGCTCCTCAAAAGCTAAGTTTTCTGCCTTGCTTTTTGCATTTGTGTTTTGGTTTTATTTTGCCTTGCTTTTCTGGATTCTGCCATTCCCTGCTGGGGTGAGCTGAATTCCTTTGTGTCCTTTTGCTCTGTCTTCAGAAAATACCTGAGTACTGACATAGTCTTTTTGAAGCCTAGCGTCTTCAGGGCCTTTTTCCCTGTCAGTCTGTTGGCTCTTGTTTTGATAGGGTTTTTGGCGGATTGCAGACAGCAGCTTTTCTATCCTGTCCTATCTAGTTAGCTTGGGCCCCATCATTTACTCAGTCTATCTTTCTATCTGTGTTAGTATTTTTTCTTCTTGCTTCACCGTCATTATATGTTGGGGGCTGCCTATTGCTTTGGGGTCTGCTCTGGGGCAGTTTAGATTTCCCTTTCTGTCTTTAGGCTATGTAGTTCTCCGGCTGTGATCGAGGGGTCTAGGGCACCGTAGGAACCCCTCACGGCTACTGCTAGTTGTTGTTGATAGGTTCAGGGGTCTGCAATGCGATAGCTGCCAACTTCTCTGGTTTTCTGGACTTAGCTAGCATTTCTGTTTTTGCCTCCTACGGTGACTCGTTCATAACAACTAACCTTAACTCCCAGTGGCCCCTCCTACAATTAACCCTCTATGAACATCCTATCAGGCCCCTCTAGTAAACCCACATCTAGTGGCCCACAACATAACTACATCTATCCGGTCTATGGGGAAACTATGTACTAAGAGTGCCCTTCTCAAATGTCCCAAGAAAGGATGCACCAACTTTCCTTAACTGTACATGTACAAAGGGCACATAATATATGCAATACTATAATACAGGAATACAAAGCAATATATTATACTGTAGCTTTCTATATAATTGGAACACATTCATGTGGCAATACCATTAACGATGACCAGCAGTGGTGTAACTACAAAGTTATGGGCCCCGGTGCGAACTTTCAAATGGGACCCCCCATGCCAAAAAACACGCACATCTCTGCTCCGTACACCTCGTAATGCACATCTCCGCTCCGTACACCTCGTACACGCGCGGCTCCGCTCTGTACACCTCGTACACGTGCGGCTCCGCTCCGTGCTCCTCGTACACGCGCAGCTCCGCTCTGCACACCTTGTACACACACCACGTGGCTCCGCACACCTCGTACACGCACATCTCCACTCAGTACACCTTGTACATACGCAGCTCCGCTCCGTACACATACGGCTACTCTCTGTACACCTCGTACACACACGGCTCTGCTCCGTACACCTTGTACACACACGGCTCTGCTCCGTACACCTTGTACACACATGGCTCTGCTACATCCACCCTGTAAACCCCTCCTGACCCCACACATAAACTTACCCTCATCCAGCACCATGACAACCAGCACAGCAGAGTTCTGTATACGCTGAGGCTCCTGATCATGTGACCCGTGAGTCCTCCCCTCCTGTGACCTCATCACAGGTCCTGTGCGCACAGAACAGCCATTGCGCGCTCCTGAATGCGCGCCTTCCACCTTCTAGCCTGCCTGGCAGCCAATCAAAGCACAGGGCTGCATAGCCAATGAGTGGCTGCAGCTCCCAGAGGCTGCTACTCCCCTGTCACGCCCACTATACAGCTCACCTTGGAAGTGCAAACTTGCGAGCGGGCCCCTAAGCACTCTGGGCCCTGTCGCAGCTGTGATCGCTGCAACCGCGGTAGTTACGCCCCTGATGAGCAGTAATTAGTGTTGAGCATTCCGATACCGCAAATATCGGGTATCGGTCGATATTCGCGGTATCGAAATTCCGATACTGAGTTCCGATACTTTTTGCATATCGAATACCGGAATCGGAAGTTCCCATAATGCTATCAGCCAGTTTGATTTGATTCAGCTAATGAGGAATCCTCAGAAGTGTGGGCACATCCTGTTAGGCATGTAGGCATGTTAACTAATGGCATGGCTGTGATTGGCTGCTGAAATGATGTCATGATGCACTATAAAAGCCGCCGCCGCCACCATTTAGGGTTCACTCTGCTGTGAATTCAGTTAGGGACAGGCTGCTGTTCAAGACTCTGAGGGACAGTTAGAGATAGCAATTTGCTATATAATATTGTGCTTTACCCAGGCTACATTATCAATCACTGTAGCTTTCTTTTGCCTTGCAGCGCTGTTCACAGCTGTCTGCAAGGTCTGTGTGAGTGCAGCTCACACTGTAGTGTGTCCTGCAGCCACCTCTGGTTGTAGGCCGCTCAGCGTGCGTCATTGCTTCATACATATTTATTTTTGTTTTATTGCTGCTCATTTTTCATTACCGTATTTTTCAGACTATAAGACGCACTGGACCATAAGACGCACCCCAATTTTCAGAAGGAAAATAGGGAAAAAAATAATATGTCAAATGGGGGTCCGTCTTACAGTCCGAATTCAGCTTACCTGGGAAGGGATCCGGCACAGGTGGAGGAGTGGTCACGGGTCATTCAGTGGTCCAGGCTCGTGCGGTGGCGGCTCTGTGCTGGGGCAGGTTGGTTGTGCTCAAGCAGCTGGGCTGTACTGGGGCAGCTGGGCTGTACTGGGGCAGCTGGGCTGTGCTGGGGCAGCTGGGTTGTGCTGGGGCAGCTGGGCTGTGGCAGATGTGCTGGGGCTGGGGCAGCTGTGCTGGGGCAGCTGGGCTGGGGCAGCTGGGCTGTGCTGGGGCTGGGGCAGCTGGGCTGGGGCAGCTGTGCTGGGGCAGCTGTGCTGTGGCTGGGGCAGCTGTGCTGGGGATGGGGCAGCTGGGCTGTGCTGGGGCAGCTGGGCTGTGCTGGGGCAGCTGTGCTGGGGCTGGGGCAGCTGTGCTGTGCTGGAGCAGCTGTGCTGTGCTGGGTTGGGGCAGCTGGGCTGGGGCAGGTGGTCTCTGTGGGGTGAGGGTGGCGGCTCTCTGTGTTCCGGTGCAGGGGCGGCGGCTCTGCTGGCATTTCCTCCAAGCCCGGAGGCCCCCGCACATCCCTTGCTGGCCGCCGCAATGTTGCGGTGGCCTCCGGGAACATGGACGCCGGGAAGATGGCCGCCGGTCCGGGGACGGCGCATGCGCAGGTTCAGATCTCATCCCGAGATCTCGGGGGACGAGATTCAAATCTCGGCAACGAGATCTCGTCCCCCTGCACCGGAACACAGCCCGCTGCCACCACCGCACTACAGAGCCCCGCGGCACCCGCACCAGCCTCCAGCCATGATCGGAGGTTAGTATATTGCGACCATAAGACGCACCCCCCACTTTCCCCCAAAATTTTTTGCGGAAAAAGTGCGTCTTATGGTCCGAAAAATACGGTAATTCTCCTATTAGTGTGCATCCATCCGTATCCATCTACATTGGTTGCAAACACTATAGGAGTAGACAGCGGAGCCTTTCCGCAGCCTTTCAGTGCTAGTGCCCAGTTCTCTGCACTGTTCACGGCTGTCTGTGAGGTCTCTGTGTGTGAGTGCAGCTCACGTTGTAGAGTGTTCTGCAGCCACCTCTGGTTGTAGTCCGCTCAGCGTACGTCACAGCCTCATACATAGTCCTTTTTTTGTTTTATTGCAGCTCATTTTTCCTGATTTTTTTCTCCTATTAGTGTGCTTCCATCCGTATCCATCTACATTGGTTGGTTGCAAACACTATATAGGAGTAGATAGAGGAGCCTTTTTTCTGGCTTGTTCCCTGCAGCCGCAGCCAGATTAGTATTAGCCTATTTTTTGGAGCCTCATCTATTGCATTGTAGGTTACCTTCCTGCATTGTAATAGCTCCAAAAAGTTTGTGATACTATCGCTTTCACATCTTTGGTCACATCCTTTTTGTTTTTTTGAAAAAAAAACACGTAAATAAAGTTCACCAAACACTCCACTTGACAGTTGTGTAGGCCACATTAGCTCATATTAAAATGTAGTCCACACACTTTATAAAATTAGTGTTTCTTATACCTGTTAGCAACTGTTCAGGAATAAGCACACTAAGCCCCCCTTTGTACTTTTCTGCCTATCTTTATCAGTCTACCAATATGAAGAAGGCAGGGAGTAAGGCACGTGGTCGTGGGCGTGGAGTTTCAGCAGGGAGTAAGGCACGTGGTCGTGGGCGTGGAGTTTCAGCAGGGAGAGGACGTGGGGATTCTGTGCCCGCTGCGGGCACCAGTGACTCAGCATCCCCCAGTTTTACCAGGCAACAGTCCTTTATGCACAGCTTTGTAGGACCTCGCCGTACCCCACTGCTGCGGGACAAACAAATTGAAGCCGTTGTCGGATGGATTGCAGCTAACGCATCAACTTCAATTACTTCCTTACTTCCACTTCCTCTCAGGTCAAGAGCAACCATCTGTCTCTTCACCATCTGCCAAATTGCCCAGGCAGTCAGAGAGCCCTGGACAGGAGCCATCTCTACTTCTGTTCTCTGAATCTCTTGGCTTGGAAACAGGGGGCCAGCCAAGCAGCATTCTAGAATGTGAAGAAGAGGGAGTATGCAGTTATGCGCAACTGCTTTGTCCCTCTGAATCTGAAGAGGCGGGTGGGCCAGTGCCTATGGTCAGCACACCTCAGTACGCATCAGATGATGAGACTCAGGTGCCACTGTTGTGAGCTCATTTTCTCATTCACCTTTGATGTCCGATGAACTCCCTCTGCTGGTGAAAGGAGGTGGTGAAACTGATTTGGATGGGATAAACCTGTCACCTGAACAGGTGGATTGCGATTGGACATCCGGAATCTCTGAGTGGATATAAGGCAGCCGATGCCCTGTAGGGTTGCTGGTGATTTCTCTGCTCTAAGCTCTGGCCTCCAGTTCAGTTCCTGTCTTCTAAAGCTAAGTTTTGCTCTGTTATTGTTCCATGAGATTTTGTCTGATTTGCTTAGTTTTGTGTTCTGCCAGCCCCGGCTGGGGCTCTGCTGAATTTCTATTTTTGTCCCTGATCGGTTAAATCACTTTTGCTCTGTCTTCAGAATATATCGGAGTGCTGATATAGGGATTTTGAAGTCTAGTGACTTCAGGGCCGTTTTTCCTATCAGACGTGTTGGGACATTTTTGGTAGGGTGTTTGCGGATTGCAGCCAGCATCTTTTCTGTCCTTTCCTATCTAGTTAGTTGGGCCCCATCGTTTGCTCTGCCTGTCTTTCTGTCTGTGTTTGTGTTTTCATCTGTTTTCACCGACAATACATGTTGGGGGCTGTCTATTGCTTTGGAGTCTGCTCTGGGGCAGTTTAGATTTCCCCTTTCTTTCTTTAGGCTTATTTAGTTCTCCGGCTGTGAAGAGGCATCTAGGACCACCGTAGGAACGCTCCACGGCTACTGTTAGTTGTTGTGAATAGGATCAGGGGTCTGCAATCCGCTAGCTACCAACCTCTCCGGTTTTCTGGACTTAGCTTGCATTTTTGTTTTTTCCTCCTCCGGTGACTCATTCATAACAGAATCACCAGCCATACCACAGATTCTAGGGTACTCAATAGCAGGAAAGAATTGCAAAAAAAAAAAGTGTCAGAATTTTTTTTTTAATGTATGTTTTTTCCTCTTTTTCTCTGAGGCCGTAGGAGGAATTTTTTCTTAATGGAAATTAAGCAATTGTCTGATCATGTGGAGCAGCTCGCTGCTGAAGTGCGGGGAATTTCCGCCTATCTTGCTCTTTCACATGCTGCTGAACCAAAGATCCATACTCCTGATGTTTTTTTTGGGGATCGGTCTAAATTTTTGAATTTTAAGAATAATTGTAAATTATTTCTTGCCTTGAAGCCTAGCTCATCGGGAAGCTCTGCGCAGCAGGTTAAATTTGTCATCTCTTTGCTGCGCGGCGATCCCCGGGATTGGGCGTTTTCTTTGACACCTGATGATCCTATTCTAACTAATGTGGACGCATTTTTTCAAGCCTTGGAGTTGTTGTATGATGAACCTAATGCTATTGATCAAGCAGAAAAAGCCCTGTTGGCATTGAGCCAGGGTCAGGATTCTGCAGAGTTGTACTGTCAAAAATTCCAAAAGTGGGCGGTGCTTACTACCTGGAATGATGGTGCCTTGGCAGCTCTCTTTCGGAAGGGTTTGTCAGAAACCGTAAAAGATACTATGGTGGGATTTCCTGTTCCCTCTGGTCTTGACGATGTCATTAGCCATTCAGGTGAATGTAAAATTACACGAGAAATGTTGCCACCTGTTGAACAAATGTCTGAACCTATGCAATGTGATAGAGTTTTGTCTAGGGCGCAACGTCAGGAGTTCAGAAGGCGTAATAAGCTGTGTTTTTTCTGTGGAGATGCCTCTCATAATATTTCTGTCTGCCCTAAACGAGAGAAACGTTTTGCACACACATTTGCTGTGGGTGGTGTACAACCTAAGTTTCTTCTGGCAATTACTCTGATCTGCTCCCTGTCCACATTTTCCACTAAGGCTTTTGTGGATTCAGGAGCGGCTCTGAACCTGATGGACTTGGATTTTGCTAAACATTGTGGGTTTCCTATGACACCTCTGCGGACGCCTATCCCTTTGAGGGGTATTGATGCTACTCCTTTGGCGAAGAATAAACCTTAGTTTTGGACCCAGGTGGTAATGCGGGTCGCCCCAGACAATCAAGAAAATTGCAGATTTTTGGTGTTGCATAATTTGCATGATACCATTGTTCTGGGGTTTCCCTGGTTGCATATCCATAATCCAGTTTTGGATTGGAAATCTGTGTCTGTGGTGAGTTGGGGTTGTCAGTGTGCTCTTAGTGACACTCCTGTTTTCTCCACCCCTCCCCAGTCGCATGATGTTCCTGACTATTTGGCTGATTTTTATGATGTATTTAGTGAGAATAAGTCTGCGTCTTTGCCTCCTCATAGGAGTTATGACTGTGCAATTGAGCTGAGCCCTGGGTGTAAATTTCCCAAGGGTCGACTTTTCAATTTATCTGTACCCGAGCATGAGGCTATGCGATCTTATATTAAGGAGTCGTTGGAGAAGGGTCATATTAGACCATCCTCTTCACCCTTGGGTGCTGGGTTTTTTTCGTGGCCAAGAAAGATGGTTCATTAAGGCCTTGTATTGACTATCGTTCCCTCAACAAAATTACTGTTAAATATCAGTATCCGTTACTCCTGATTTCGGATCTATTCTCCAGAGTTAAAGGTGCTTGCTGGTTTACCAAGCTTGACCTCAGGGGGGAGTATAATCTTATTCGCATTAAGCATGGGGATGAATGGAAGACGGCGTTTAATACTCCGGAGGGACATTTTGAGTACCTGGTGATGCCTTTTGGGCTCACTAATGCCCCTTCTGTCTTCCAGTGCTTCATGAATGATATTTTCCGGGACTTTGTGGATAAATTTTTGATCATCTATCTGGATGATATTTTGATCTTTTCCAGGGATTGGGACTCTCATGTGGAACATGTTCGGACTGTGTTACGGATTTTGAGGGAGAATTCCCTGTATGTTAAGGGGTCGAAATGCCTTTTTGGTGTACAGAGGATTTCATTTTTGGGATTTATTTTGTCCCCGTCAACTATTGAAATGGACCCGGCCAAGGTACAGGCCATTTATGATTGGGTTCAGCCCACTTCTTTGAAGGCCCTCCAGAAGTTTTTGGGTTTTGCTAATTTTTAGCGTAAATTTATAGCTAATTTTTCTGGTATTGCCAAACCATTGACTGATTTGACTAAGAAGGGTACTGATGATCTGAATTGGTCTCCAGAGGCTGTTTCTTCCTTTCAGGAGCTGAAGCGGAGGTTCACTTCTGCTCCGGTTTTGCGGCAACCTGATGTCTCACTCCCGTTTCAGGTAGAGGTGGACGCTTCTGAGATTGGTGCAGGAGCTGTTTTGTCCCAAAAAGATCCGGTAACATCTAAAATGAATCCCTGTGCTTTCTTTTCCCGAAAGTTCTCCCCATCTGAACGCAACTATGATGTGGGGAATCGTGAACTGTTAGCCATGAAATGGGCATTTGAGGAGTGGAGACATTGGTTGGAGGGAGCTAGACATCAAGTCGTGGTCCTCACTGACCACAAGAATTTGATTTACCTTGAGTCGGCCAAACGCTTGAATCCTAGGCAGGCTAGGTGGGCCTTGCTTTTCACACCTTTTGATTTTGTGGTCTCTTTTCTTCCGGGCACTAAGAATGTCAAGACAGACGCCCTCTCTAGGAGTTTCTTTGCTGATTCTCCTATTGTGACCAAGCCTGCTACCATCTTACGTGAGGGGGTAGTTCTTTCTGCCATCTCGCTCGATTTGAGACATGCTCTGGAAGAGTTTCAGGAGGACAAACCTGAGTGTTGTCCCATTGGAAAATTGTATGTTCCTGACCAGTGGAGGAAGAGAGTAATGTCTGAAGTTCATTGCTCCGCATTGGCTGGTCATCCAGGTATTTTTGGTACTAGAGATCTGGTGAGTCGGTCTTTTTGGTGGCCCGCCTTATCTTGTGATGTCAGGAATTTTGTGCAGTCCTGTGGGACTTGCTCCCAGTCTAAACCTTGTTCTCGCTCTAGTGGGTTGTTAATGCCTTTGCCGGTGCCCAGGAGGCCATGGACCCATATTTCAATGGATTTTATTTCTAATCTGCCTGTCTCTCAGAGAATGACTGTTATCTGGGTGATTTGTGATAGATTCTCTAAGATGGTCCATCTTGTACCACTCCCTAAGTTGCCATCTTCCTCAGAGTTGGTGCCCTTGTTTTTGCAACAGGTGGTTCGCTTGCATGGGATTCCTAAGAACATTGTATCTGACAGAGGAGTTCAGTTTGTCTCTAGATTTTGGAGGACTTTTTGTTCCAAGCTGGGAATTCAGTTGTCCTTCTCCTCTGCGTTTCACCCTCAGACCAATGGGCAGACGGAGAGAACAAACCAGACTTTGGAGTCTTATTTGAGATGTTTTATCTCTGCTGATCAGGATGATTGGGTCTCATTTTTGCCCTTGGCTGAATTTGCTTTAAATAATAGAGCTAGTTCTGCCACTTTGATGTCACCTTTTTTTTGTAACTTTGGGTTTCATCCTCGATTCTCTTCAGGACAGGTGGAGTCTTCCGCCTGCCCAGGTGTTTTCACTGTGGTGGAGAGAATGCAATAGATTTGGGACCAAGTGGTGGATAAGTTGTCTCTCCCAGGAAAAGGCCCAGCGGTTTTCCAACCGGCATAGGACCATTGGTCCCCGGTTTAAGGTGGGTGATATGGTTTGGTTGTCATCAAAGAATATCTCTATGAAGGTGGCTTCTCCAAAGTTTAAACCTAGATTTATTGGGCCTTACAAGATTTTGGAGATTCTTAATCCGGTCTCTTTTCGATTGGCTCTTCCTGTTACATTTAAGATCCATAACGTGTTTCATAAGTCTCTGTTGAAGAGGTTTGTTGAGCCAGTAGTTCCTGTGGTGGCACCTCCTGACCCTGTATTGGTTGAAGGTAATGTGGAATATGAGGCTGAAAAGATACTGGATTCTCGTCTGGCTAGACGGAAACTCTAGTATTTGGTTAAGTGGAAGGGTTATGGCCAGGAGGATAATTCTTGGGTCTCTGTATGTGATATTCATGCCGAAAGATTGGTTTGTGCTTTTCATCGGTCCCATCCTGATCGGCCTGGTGGCGTGGATGAGGGTTCGGTGACCCCTCCTCAAGGGGGAGGTACTGTTGTGAGCTCATTTTCTCGTTCACCTTTGATGTCCGATGAACTCCCTCTGCTGGTCAAAGGAGGTGGTGAAACTGATTTGGATGGGAGAAACCTGTCACCTGAACAGGTGGATTGCGATTGGACATCCGGAATCTCTGAGTGGATATAAGGCAGCCGACGCCCTGTAGGGTTGCTGGTGATTTCTCTGCTATGAGCTCTGGCCTCCAGTTCAGTTCCTGTCTTCTAAAGCTAAGTTTTGCTCTGTTATTGTTCCATGAGATTTTGTCTGATTTGCTTAGTTTTGTGTTCTGCCAGCCCTGACTGGGGCTCTGCTGAATTTCCATTTTTGTCCCTGATCGGTTAAATCTCTATTGCTCTGTCTTCAGAATATATCGGAGTGCTGATATAGGGATTTTGAAGTCTAGTGACTTCAGGGCCGTTTTTCCTATCAGACGTGTTGGGACATTTTTGGTAGGGTGTTTGCGGATTGCAGCCAGCATCTTTTCTGTCCTTTCCTATCTAGTTAGTTGGGCCCCATCGTTTGCTCTGC
Organism: Dendrobates tinctorius; assembly: GCF_039654945.1. Classification (NCBI taxonomy): domain Eukaryota; kingdom Metazoa; phylum Chordata; class Amphibia; order Anura; family Dendrobatidae; genus Dendrobates; species Dendrobates tinctorius. The sequence goes on from NW_027361690.1 coordinate 9,400,440, forward strand.
CTGTCTTTCTGTCTGTGTTTGTGTTTTCATCTGTTTTCACCGACAATACATGTTGGGGGCTGTCTATTGCTTTGGGGTCTGCTCTGGGGCAGTTTAGATTTCACCTTTCTTTCTTTAGGCTTATTTAGTTCTCCGGCTGTGAAGAGGCGTCTAGGACCACTGTAGGAACGCTCTACGGCTACTGTTTGTTGTTGTGAATAGGATCAGGGGTCTGCAATCCGCTAGCTACCAACCTCTCCGGTTTTCTGGACTTAGCTTGCATTTTTGTTTTTTCCTCCTCCGGTGACTCATTCATAACATGATACTTTCTGGTGTGTACTGTGCTGGCGAGACTACCCAGGAGAAGCAGGTGTTTGAAGAGGGGAGTGTAGATGATGAGGTCCTTGACCCATCATGGCGTGAGGAACAGGAAGGTGGTGGGAGCAGCTCTGAGGAAGAGATTCCCCGAACGGCCAAAACAGGAGGGAGAGGGAGGGGGCAGACTTGGTTGCCTGTAGCCTCCACTTCGGCACCCGTTAGGAGCATTCCTCTTCCAAAACCCAAAACGGGCGCTCCCAGGACTTGCAGTGCGTGGTCCTTTTTTGACACAGTTGCAGATGACATTTGCTTTGTCAAATGCAAGTTGTGTAATCATAAAGTCAAAAGAGGGAAAAGTGTCAGCAATCTCAATGCCACAAATATGTGGAAACATTTGCGGACCAAGCACGTGGTGGAGTTACAAAAACACATTGAAGACGTAGGCCAACCTACAGCGCCACCTACCACCTCTTCAGCTCGTGTTGTAGCCTCTTCCTCCAGCTCACACACAGCTGGTTCGGCTTCCTCACAGGATCGCCATGGAAGAACCTCTGGCACTGTTGTCCAGAGACCCAGTGACATTCCACCCACAGCACCACGTTCCCTGTCATCCTCACACTCTCAGGCCACTCTACAGCCATCAGTAACAAAGGCATAGGAGAAAAGGCGGCCGTACTCGGCAAACCATCCCCGAGCACAGGCTCTGAATGCTGGCATTGCAAAACTACTGGCCCTTGAAATGCTCTCATGCAGGCTGGTGGAGACTGACACCTTCCGTAACTTCATGGCATTGGCAGTCCCACAATACACCGTGCCCAGACGCTTTTATTTCAGCAGGCAAGCCATCCCTGCCCTGCAAAAGCATGTGGAGGGAAAAATTAAACATGCGCTACTGAACGCCGTCAGTAGCAAGGTCCACCTGACCACCGATGCGTGGACCAGTAGCCATGGACAGGGACGATACCTTTCCCTCACTGCCCATTGGGTCAATGTTGTGGAGTCGGGTACAGATCTTGAGAGTGGCACTGTACGTGTTCTGCCAACTCCAGGGATTGCAGGAATCCAGTCTGTACACATTGACTCCTCATACTCCAGTTCCTCTGAATCAGCGCTGCAGGAGCCGTCACGTTCTACCTCCACATGGACCCGTGAACACTTACCTGATATGAGCACAGCCGTGGCCAAACGTCAACAGGCCGTACTGAAATTAATTTCTTTGGGGAATCGAAGTGACACAGCGAAGGAGCTCTGGAATGCCATCAAGCAGGAGAGCGACGTGTGGTTTGTGCCAGCGAATCTCCAACCAGGCTTGGTAGTGTGTGACAGTGGCCGAAATCTGGTGGCAGCTCTGGGCCTAGGCAACCTCACTCACATCCCCATGTCTGGCACATGTGCTGAACTTGGTCGTGCAGAGCTTTCTGAGGGACTATCCGGATCTTGATGCACTGCTGCATCAATGCAATGCATGAACTTGCGGCGTTCCAGCATGGCAAGATCGCGCATTGCAGCTCTGCAGCGCCGATTCTGCCTTCCGGAACATCGCATCATATGTGACCTACCCACCAGGTGGAATTCAACGTTACATATGTTGGAGCGGTTGTGTGAGCAGCAGGCAGCAGTAATGGAGTACCAGCTGCATCAGGCGCAAACAAGTCGCACTGTGCGCCGGTCACACTTCAGCACCACTGAGTGGGCCTCTATGAAGGACATCTGCCACGTTTTGCGTGCCTTCGATGATTCCACGCGGATGGTGAGTGCAGATGATGCACTAGTCAGCATGACTGTCCCCCTTATCTGCCTGCTTCAAAAAACACTGCAAGCACTAAGGGAGGAGGTTTTGGAAGAGGTGGAGGATGAGGAGTCACAAATGCCATCTGCTTCTGGACAGTCTGCGCAACGTGGTTCCTCACAAAGGCCTAGGCAGGGGACACTTTGTGAGGAGGATGAGGAGGAGTCAATGGAGGAGGAAGACATCTCTCCAGAGGAGGGAGGTACACAATGCTCTACTAGTCAATATGTAGAGCGAGGGTGGGGTGATGCAGAGCAGGCAGAGATGATGCCTCAAGCAGGGGACAGCGTTTCTTAGGCAGTTGGGAGTCTGAAGTACATGGTTGATTTCAGGGCCGTTTTTAGGGGGGGACGGGGGGGTGCGATCACCCGGGGCGCCACCCAAGCCAGGGGGCGCCTGCCCAGGGCCGCCATCAGGGCACGACAGCCCTTACTGCTGTATGGGGCCCGATGAACAGCAGTACAGAAGGGGGCCCCACAGATCAGGGGCCCCGCTCCTGTGCTTACAGTCATCGGGCCCCAAGTGTGCGCTGTGGTCGTCGGTCGGGCCCCAAGTGTGCGCTGCAGCCGGGCCTGCAGCGCACACATCAGCAGAGCCGCCACAGCGGCCGACATCCAAAGCTACAGAAGAGCTGAAGGACCTGTGGTGACGTCATCCTTACCACAGTCCTTCACCATTGATCAGCCCGCCCCCTGATCACATGATGATGACGTCACCACAGGTCCTTTCAGCTCAGCTCACACAGCTGCAGCTCCAACTTCAACGCAGGAGCGAGGCCAGGTAAGAATAAAGATTTTATTTTATTATTGAAAGGGGCAATATGTTTCCCTGGCAGAATGGAGACTCGGGGGCAGAACTGGAGACACACAGGAGCCAATATGGAGAAATGGGGGCAGAATGCAAGACATGGGGGCAGAATGTAAGACATGATGGGGCAGAATGCAGATATGATGGGGGCAGAATGCAGACATGATGGGGGCAGAATGCAAGACATGATGGGGGCAGAATGCAAGACATGGGGGCAGAATGCAAGACATGATGGGGCAGATTTCTGGACATGATGGGGGCAGAATGCTGGACATGATGGGGGCAGATTGCAAGACATGATGGGGCAGAATGCTGGACATGATGGGGGCAGATTGCAAGACATGATGGGGGCAGATTGCAAGACATGATGGGGCAGAATGCAAGACATGATGGGGGCAGATTGCAAGACATGATGGGGCAGATTGCAAGACATGATGGGGCAGAATGCAGACATGATGGGGGCAGAATGCTGGACATGATGGGGCAGAATGCAAGACATGATGGGGGCAGATTGCAAGACATGATGGGGCAGAATGCAAGACATGATGGGGCGGATTGCAAGACATGATGGGGGCAGATTGCAAGACATGATGGGGCAGAATGCAGACATGATGGGGCAGAATGCAAGACATGGGGACAGAATGCAGACATGATAGGGGCAGAATGCAAGACATGGGGGCAGAATGCAGACATGGGGCCAGAATGTGCCAGTAAGACAGGATAGGGCAGAATGTGACAGTGAGACACACGAGGGGGCAGAAAGTGAGACATGAGAGCAGAATGCGAGACATGGGGGCAGAATGTGACAGTGAGACACAGGAGGGGGCAGAATGTGACAGTGAGACACAGGAGGGGGCAGAATGTGACAGTAATGACACAGGAGGGGGCAAAATGTGAGACATGGGGGCAGAATGGACATGGGGCAGAATGTGACAGTAAGACACAGGAGGGGGCAGAATGTGACAGTGAGACACAGGAGGGGGCAGAATGTGAGACATTGGGGCAGAATGGACATGGGCCAGAATGTGACAGACACAGGAGGGGGCAGAATGTGACAGTGAGACACAGGAGGGGGCAGAATGTGAGACATTGGGGCAGAATGGACATGGGCCAGAATGTGACAGTAAGACACAGGAGGGGGCAGAATGTGACAGTGAGACACAGGAGGGGGCATAATGTGACAGTAAGACACAGGAGGGGGGCAGAATGTGACAGTGAGACGCAGGAGGGGGCAGAATGTGAGGCACGGGGGCAGAATGTGACAGAAAGACACAGGAAGGGGCAGAATGTGACAGTGAAACGCAGGAGGGGGCAGAATGTGAGGCACGGGGGCAGAATGTGACAGTAAGACACAGGAAGGGGCAGAATGTGAAAGTAGGACACAGGAGAGGGCAGAATGTGACACTGAGACACAGGAGGGGCAGAATGTGACATTAAGATACAGGAGGGGGCAGAATATGACAGTGAGACACTGGAGGGGGCAGAATGTGACATTCACACTAGAATGTGGACAGAGCAGGAGAAATTGCCAGACACCCAGCAGGGGATCAGCTGACGTTACTGAACCCCAATAACACAGGAGCAATTGTTGACTGTGCAGACGGCACTTCTGAGCAGCAACTGGCGGTGTTGGAGCCCAGGGTAAATGCTAGAAACAGAGGGGAGCCAGAGGCCTAATTGGAGCAAGTTTAAAATCAGTTGTAGTCTACAACAGATATGTTTTGTGACAGGTAGAACGGAAGGTGTAATCTTCAAACTTTTATAGATAACAACTACAGGAATGCCTGTCACAAATAAGAATATGATGAAGAAGAAGAATAGGAAGAAGATGAAGAAGTAGAATATGAAGAATGTAAAAAAATAATAGGAGGAAGGTGAAGAAGAAGATGAATAACGTGAAGAAGAAGTTGATGAAAAAGATGCTGCTGCTGAGGATCATGAAGGAGAAAGTGTGGGAGAAGTAAAAAAGAAGGTGAAGAGCATGGAAGTAGTGAAACATACATACAGTATCTGACAAAATATAAAAAAGGTTAACATCGTCAATATCTTTGTAACTCCGAACGTCTTTAAAAAAAAAAATTAATTCCTGCTATTCCATTTGATTGGGCTAAACCTCTATGCCTTTAATGTCTCCTCCACCTCCCCCAATACAGTCTACATTATTCTTAGTTGTTTTCCTTCATGTAGAATTAAACTACAAGGAAAGAAAGGGTTTATTTTAATTCCGATATTTCTGTCCCATTGACTTGCATTGGTTTCCGGTATCGGAATCGGCGATATCCGATACTTTTTGGGTATCGGTCCGATCCAATCCGATCCAATATTTCACGATAGCAGATGGTATCGCTCAACACTAGCAGTAATACATAGTTATACAACATGTAGCAGTACTGCAGGCAATTATCATAAAACACATTTGTAAACATCAAGAACTGGAAGACAATCTGAGGGAAGGGGAGCATGAAAGACATTATATCTCACCCCCTTACATATATATCATACAAGGCAATAGCTACATCAAGGAGGGAAGTGCAGTATTACACGATCCCGGTAAACCCCTTACAACAACACCAGACCACATGTTGCTCGAGCTATTATGACCAGCCTGCATGGCCTACACATGCTACCATGGTCTGCAGTGTTTCCGGACTTGTCACCCATCGAGCACATCATTGATTGGCAATTACAAAGGGAGCTGAGAACAGCGGATCTTAATGTTTGGTGTGCCCAAGTGAATTCAATATGGCATCACATTCCTTAGACAACCAACCGTAATTGCGTGTATTTCTGCATGTGGCGCTCATACTGAATATATTAAAAATGTGGTATCCATTTTTTCATCACTAGCATATCAATAAGGCCTGTTTCACACATCCATTTTTTCCCATCAGTCAAAATCTGCCAAATTTTTTTAAAAAACGGGTCCGCCAAAAAAGGGGCGGATCCATTTTTTTCCCCCATAGACTTACATTACTGGCGGATCTTGACTGACTGACGGTCGTCCGTCCCACCCGTTTTTTACGGATCCGCCAAGATTTTAGCGGCTCCCGGGCGGATGAACCAGACCCTGCAACTTTTTTTGCTTTGAAGGTCCGCTAATTTCAGCATTAACCCATAAATGCCGCTCCAGGAGCCGATAAAATCTCTCTCTCTCTCTCCCGTCCCTCCAGCGATATGCCTCTCCCGATCGCACTCCACCTCCCGCGATATCCCCCTCCCGATCGCGCTCCCCCTCCCGCAATATCCCTCTCCTGATCGCGCCCCACCTCCTGCGATATCCCTCTCCCAATCGTGCTCCCCCTCCCGCAATATCCCTCTCCCGATCGCGCTCCCCCTCCCGCAATATCCCTCTCCCGATCGCGCTCCACCTCCCACGATATCCCTCTCCCGATTCACCTCCCGCGATATCCCTCTCCCGATCGTGCTCCACCTCCCACAATATCCCTCTCCCAATCGCGCTCCTCCTCCCGCAATATCCCTCTTCCGATCCACCTCCCGCGATATCCCCCTCCCGATCGCGCTCCCCCTCCCGCAATATCCCTCTCTTGATCGCGCCCCACCTCCAGCGATATCCCTCTCCCAATCGTGCTCCCCCTCCCGCAATATCCCTCTCCCGATCGCGCTCCACCTCCCGCGATATCCCTCTCCCGATCGCGCTCCACCTCCCGCGATATCCCTCTCCCGATTGCGCTCCTCCTCCCGCAATATCCCTCTCCCGATCCCGCTCCACCTCCCGCGATATCCCTCTCCCTATCGCGCTCCACCTCCCGTGATATCCCTCTCCCGATCGCGCTTCCCCTCCCGCAATATCCCTCTCCCGATCCACCTCCCGCGATATCCCTCTCACGGTCGCGCTCCACCTCACACGATCTACATGCAATTCGCGACCGCCACGGTCGCTTTAAATGTGGCCGCATCGCTTCTCCCACGGATTCTTCATCCTACGTGCTCCGCTGACATCCGTCCGTCACGGATCAGCTGGTTTCAACCTTTGGCGGATTTCAACTGACCGCTGATGACGGAGGTATGAAACAGGTCTAAGCTGTCCATCCTGCGATTTCCATAATTCCACGGATTTTCCTCCTTGGTGCTGCAGTTTCAATGTTGCGGAGTTGGAATCAGGTGAACGAGAACAGATACTGAGAGAATCCCCGCAAACATGCATAAGTGACATGGAGGAACAGCTGCAAAAGATCCCACAGGATGAGATACAGCAAGGAAACTGTTACCCTCGGATTTTGCAATTTTTAGTTTTTGCGCTTTTGTTTTTTCCTCCAGTTCTGTACAAAATGACATGACAGCTTGTTTGATGAGGGACACATAGGTGTCAGTGACACCATGCATTGTACCATGTTATGTCCTAAAAAATGAGAACACAAATCCAAGTGAGGTAATCCGCCTGTGGTGTATTGTAGTTACACTTGTAGTTACAGCTGATGCAGTTGTACACAGTAATGACACATGTATCTATGTGTACGTTTAATAACTATATGTCATTACATCGTCTCATAAATCCGCCCTGACAGCTACATTGTCACATAATCCAGCCTTATAAACTACGATTCCCATGATGCTCTTGGGCTGGAAAAACTGACTTGTGAGAGACGAGCTGCTCGTTACCTGTGATGTGACGTCACTCCTCCCTAGGACATCGTTAGCCATCTTTACTGCTGGAAACAAGGCGACTATTTACCTTTTTATGTGACTGAGTCAGTTTTTTACTAAGGTTAGTCCCTATGTTACTTGTCTCGGTATTAGTACTCTCAGGTGATAAGGAATAGGTTTCTCGCAGAATAAACTCCTTGTTCGTCGTGGCCTCTTTCATACCTGAGTAAAGATGGCGGCTGCATAATCTGTAGTCAATTCTTTGTATCCGCTGCTGGAATGTCGCCACCTACTGGTGGGAGGATAGAAGCGGTACCCTTGCTGGACATCACTGACTGAGAGAGATAGCGGGAGCCTACAGGGTAAGAGCAGCGATGCTTCTTTGTGTACACCGCGCTGATCTAGTGCATGTCATGGAGGTGAAGGCCAGGCTTTATTATACAGGGGGTTGTATAGGGGATAGTGTGGTGTTCTGGGCTTGTCAGCTGCACCTGTGTAATGGGGATGACAGCTGCAGTGGCGTGGTGCAGCATACTAACTATGAAGTAATGCAAGAGCCTTGAGAGAGAGCATCAGCCTGGGATGTGCGCCCAGTGACTGAGGGAGAGCAGCCCAGCTGGGGGAGATGGAGACTGGGTGTGTTGTGCTCTCCATCACTGCACTGGAGGAGCAAGACACCTCTGGAGCCTCTGATACACCAACCACTGCAGGGGAAGCAGGAATATATATATATATACACACATCTATATATATACATATACACACATATAAACATACACATATATAGTATACACACACCTATATATATATACATATACACACATAGATACGCATATACTGTATGTACACATATATATAATATACACACATCTATATATATACATGCACACATATAAACATACACATATATATAATATACACACATCTATATATATACATGCACACATATAAACATACACATATACACACATCTATATATATATACATACACACACATATAAACATACACATATATAATATACACACACACCTATATATATATATATATACATATACACACATAGATACGCATATACTGTATGTACACATATATATAATATACACACATCTATATATATACATGCACACATATAAACATACACATATATAGTATACACACACCTATATATATATATATATATATACATATACACACATAGATACGCATATACTGTATGTACACATATATATAATATACACACATCTATATATATACATGCACACATATAAACATACACATATATAATATACACACATCTATATATATACATGCACACATATAAACATACACATATATATAATATACACACATCTATATATATACATGCACACATATAAACATACACATATATATAATATACACACATCTATATATATACATGCACACATATAAACATACACATATACACACATCTATATATATATACATACACACACATATAAACATACACATATATAATATACACACACACCTATATATATATATATACATATACACACATAGATACGCATATACTGTATGTACACATATATATAATATACACACATCTATATATATACATGCACACATATAAACATACACATATATAGTATACACACACCTATATATATATATATATATATACATATACACACATAGATACGCATATACTGTATGTACACATATATATAATATACACACATCTATATATATACATGCACACATATAAACATACACATATATAATATACACACATCTATATATACATGCACACATATAAACATACACATATATATAATATACACACATCTATATATATACATGCACACATATAAACATACACATATATATAATATACACACATCTATATATATACATGCACACATATAAACATACACATATACACACATCTATATATATATACATACACACACATATAAACATACACATATATAATATACACACACACCTATATATATATATATATACATATACACACATAGATACGCATATACTGTATGTACACATATATATAATATACACACATCTATATATATACATATACACACATATAAACATACACATATATAATATACACACACACACACCTATATATATACATATACACACATAGATACGCATATACTGTATGTACACATATATATAATATACACACATCTATATATATACATATACACACATAGATACGCATATACTGTATGTACACATATAAACATACACATATTTATATAATATACACACATCTATATATATACATGCACACATATAAACATACACATATATATAATATACACACATCTATATATATACATGCACACATATAAACATACACATATATATAATATACACACATCTATATATATACATGCACACATATAAACATACACATATATATAATATACACACATCTATATATATACATGCACACATATAAACATACACATATACACACATATGCATATACTGTATGCACAAGCGCTCTGGTGCTGAGAGTCAGCTGTCTTGCGCAGGCTGGGTGTGCTGCTGCACCATGACCCAGTCATTTCTACTTGGTCTGTTCTGTGAATAAGAGTGATTCCTCTCTACCTGCTATTTACAGCCCAGTATTCGGGATTCCCTCCTGGCTCGCCTTCCCTATTATGTGGCACTGACTGAAGTAAAGGTGGAGTAGTCACTGAAGATGTGTGACCATAACACTGATCTTTTGTTACACGGAAAGAAAATACATGTTGAATAAGATTGATTCTTACAATTCCTGATCATATTGATAGAATGAGCTGTAAGCGTAAAGCTGATGGCTGCAGAGGAATGCCAGTGTTACCTGATGAGATCGTACGTTGGTGCGACACTGACTCTAGGACCCCGCTGTTCAACAACATGCAAATATTTTATTGCCCTCATCCACAATTTTACCTATGCTTCTAAATAATAATAAACTGGGTAGTTTTGTAAATACATTTATTTTCCTCACTTCCGTAATTCAGCACTTTGTAGACATCATAATCACTATCCCTATTGGGGCTCACAATATGGATTCCCTATCAGTATATTTTTAGAGTGTGGGAGGAAACCCATGAAGAACGTACACATTCCTCACAGGTGTCATTGGTGGGATTTGAACCCAGGACCCCAGCGCTTCCAGGCGCAGTACTAACCACTGCCCTGATGAGGTGCACAGTTTGTCTGCACATAGTGAATCACACAAAACCTACGAGAGGCAAAATGAGCAAAAACCCTGCTGTAACAGAATAAGTAAAAAGCAAAAGTGCATCTAAATACCACAAAGTTCTTAGTAACACTGTTTTTAATCAAAAATAGCATAAAAGCCGTCCCACCACGACAAGGTGACCCTGATCGGGATGGTCCTACACTGTCTAATATTATAAACCTTGCCATTTTTAATATTAGCATGTGATATTTCAGTTTTTCTTTTTTAGTAAATTTGCAAAAATTTCTACATTTGTTTGTTTTTCAGTCAAGATGGGGTGCAGAGTGTACATTAGAGAGAAAAAAATAAACTTTTTTGAATTTACCAAATGGCTGCAATGAAACAAAGAGTGAAAAATTTAAAGGGGTCTGAATACTTTCCGTACCCACTGTATCCTTCACCATTCACTACACAGTGATCAAGCTGTAATCCCTGCGCTTTGAGTGACAGCCACATACACACTGAATGCTGTCACCACCCCGAGGTGAACATAACTCCATTTTCTCCCTATACTTGTGCTTCCAGTAAACCAGCCTGACATGATGTAGATACTATGTACCTGCAGATGTCACCAGATTTGGAGGTGACAGATTTCCTTTAAAACGAGATTATAGGTTCTTTTGTTAGTTCCTACCATTTCCTTCACTTTGGCAACAATATTTAGGATCTCAGAAAACCTCTTTGTCTCAGTGGTGAATGCATTGTTGAATGATAACCAAGGCATTAGCCCCCCGCTGAGACAGAAATAAAATTCATTCCCACCTATGTTCTATTAAAATCTGTGATGAAATCAAAGTGTTTCTTAAGACTCTGCATGGGAAGGGGTTTATTTAGAAAAAAGTGAAAACTAGAATACAAAACACGGAAACTCATTTGCAACTTTGTTCATTCTTGTGTGTGAAGTGGTTTAAGTGGCGTTCCACTTTTAGTTTGGGCCGGAGAGTTGGTGCTGACTCCACACGTCTCATTCTTAGGATCTCAGGTGCCCCTATATCTAAAATGGAAAAACCAAACCAGGATGACTTGCCTCACACCAAGGCTCTCCTTTCCTCTGGGCTTGAGCTGGTTAAATAATCCTGTATTCTAAGCGATTTCTCCTGCCCTGCGGTGTATATGAGACAGGAACAAGTGATGCTTTACAATCTAAATCATCAGTTGTTCCTGTCTCACATACACCTAAAAATGAGATATTCTGAGAGAACAAATGATGCTGAAAACCCACGAGAGGTATAGGGTTCATCATGGCCACTCACATAGCCCCCAATAATGCAGGCGCCATATGCCATGGATTTTCAGAACATCCTCAGCAAATCAATAACTACAGGAAACACATGTGTGTCAAGGCTGTAATGGATGCTTGTACCATATGCACGGTGTGCGCTTTCATCTACCTTCACTATGACAGTGGATATGGAGTAAATCATTACAGCAAAAGCTATGGTCAGTGGTTGTGACGTGCTGCTGCCTGTCAGAGCTTCCTGAGAGCTATAGTTCTGCAGGTTGGAGAACATACAGTGACTTGCGAAAGTAATCACTCCCTTGGCGTTTTACTTTTTTGTTCCATTACAACCTGTGTTTAAATATTTTTGTAATCTGATTTGTGTGTGATGCATCAGCACTAAATAGTCTAAGCTGGTGAAGAGAAGTGAGAAAAATATAGCCATACAATAAATTTATGGGATCAAATAACTAAAAATTGGCATGTGCATATGTATTCATCCCCTTTTATTATGAAGCCCCTAAAAATTTCCAGCGCAGACAGGAAATTCACCTGTGTGCAATCGAAGTGTCACATAGTCTATCAGTATATGCATACATTTTCTGAAAGACCACAGAGGCTGCAACATCATTAAGCAAGAGGCATCATTAACTCAACATCATGGAGACCAAGGATATCTCCAAACACTTCAGGGCCAAAGTTGTTGAGAAGTACAAGTCAGGCTTGGGTTATAAATAAATAACCCAGTCTCTAATGATCCCTCAAAGCACTATCAAATCCATTATCATCAAATCGAAAGAACATGGTACCACAACCAACTTGCCAAGAGAGGGCTGCCCACGAAAACCCTCAGCCCGGGCAGGGAGGGCATTAATCAGAGAGGCAGCACAGAGATCAAAGATAACCTTGAAGGAGCTGCAGAGTTCCCAAGCAGAGATTGGAGTATCTGTCCATACGACCACAATAAGCCGGTCACTCCATAAAAGTTGCCTTTATGGAAGTGTGGGAAGAAAAAACCTTTACTGACACACAAAAATTGTAAGGCTCGTTTTGAGTTTGCCAAAAGACTTAGGAGACTCCTCAAGTGTATGAAGAAGGTGCTGTGGTCAGATGAAACCAAAATTTAACTTTTTGGACACGAAGGTAAATGTTATGTCTGGCGCCAAACCAACACAGTTCATCACGCCAAAAATATCATTGCCACAATGAAACATGGCGGTGGAAGTATCGTGCTGTGTGGATGTTTTTCAGCAGCAGGGACAGGGTAAATGGTCCAAGTCGAGGGGAAGATGGATAGTGTGAAAAACAGGGAATTCTTATACAAACAGATTTTGCCCTTGAGACTGGGATGGAGGTTCACATTCCAACCAGACAATGACCCAAAGCATACTGCTAAAGCAACAGTCAGGTGGTTTAAGGGAAAATGTGTAAATATTTTGGAGTCGACTAGTAAAAGACCAGACCTTAATCCAATTGAAAATCTGTGGTCAGACTTGAAGAATGCTTGTTCACCAGAGGAAACCCATCTAATTTGAAGGAGCTGGAGCAGGTTTGCCTTGAGGAATGGGCAAAAACTCCAGTGGCAAGATGTGAAAGTTCATAGACTATGAACTAAAGCCATTTGCAGCTGTTATTGCTCCAAAAATTATTGACTTCAGTGGGGCGAGTATTTATGCACACCGAAGTTTTCATTTATTTTGTTCTATTTGTTTGCTTCACAATAAAATGAAAACCGAATGCTCACAGTTGTAAGTATGTTCTTTTTAAGAACTGATGCAAAGTCTAAAAAGCAAACAGTGAAATTCCAGGTTGTGAGGCAGTAAAACACAAAAAATGCCAAGGGGGGAATACTGCTGCCGGGCTATCATAGGTGCCAGCTCATTAAGGTAATGAATATTCACCTCTCCACTCCCAGAGGCATGGAGAGAGGTGAATATTCATTACCTTAGTGAGCGGGGACACTTGATCGCTCGGCCACAGATGCTGGCACAGGAACAAGATGCTGCGAGGGCGCGCAGGGAAGGTAAGTAGGATTTTTTTTTATGCTTTTCTCATGGAGGCCATACATACAAGGATAGGGATGATGAACCATGCAGACAAGGCTGGGGATAAGGAGCCATGCATACGAAGATGGGGATGAGGAGCCATGCATACTACGATGGGGATGAGGAGCCATGCATACTACGATGGGGATGAGGAGCCATGCATACGAGGATGGGGATGAGGAGCCATGCATGCGAGGATGGGGATGAGGAGCCATGCATGCGAGGATGGGGATGAGGAGCCATGCATGCGAGGATGGGGATGAGGAGCCATGCATGCGAGGATGGGGAGCCATGCATGCGAGGATGGGGATGAGGAGCCATGCATACGAGGATGGGGATGAGGAGCCATGCATACGAGGATGGGGATGAGGAGCCATGCATACGAGGATGGGGATGAGGAGCCATGCATACGAGGATGGGGATGAGGAGCCATGCATACGAGAATGGGGATGAGGAGCCATGCATGCGAGGATGGAGATGAGGAGCCATGCATGCGAGGATGGGGATGAGGAGCCATGCATGCAAGGATGGGGATGAGGAGCCATGCATGTGAGGATGGGGATGAGGAGCCATGCCTACGAGGATGGGGATGAGGAGCCATGCATACATCGATGGAGATAAGGAGCCATGCATACAAGGATAGTAATAAGGAACCATGCATGCAATTATGGGGATGAGGAGCCATACATACCAGGGCAGGGATGAGAAGCCATGCAGACGAGAATGGGGATAAGGAGCCATGCATACAAGGATGTGGATAAGTAGCCATGCATACCAGGATAGGGATGAGAAGCCAGCATACCAGGATAGGGATGAGGAGCCATGCATACCAGGACAGGGATGAGGAGCCATGCATACCAGGACAGGGATGGGGATAACGAGCCATGCAGACAAGGATGGGGATGAGGAACCATGCATACCAGGATAGGGATTAGGGGACAATGCAAACCTAGCTTATACTCGAGCCAATAAGATTTCCCAGTTTTTCGTGTCAAAATTAGGTGCCTCAGCTTATACTCGGCTCGCCTTATACATGAGTATATACAGTATATATTTTTTTTAATGTGAGACCATTATACTGTATGGAGCACTATGTGGGCACATTATACAGTATGAAACACTACGTGGGGCCATTAAACAGTATGGAACATCGTGTAGGTGCCATTATACAGTATGGAGCAATATGTGAGGCCTCTATACAGTTTAGAGCACTATGTGGGGCCATTTTATAGTATGGAGCTTTTACATAACATATTATATTATTCTACTATAATTCCAAAAGTTACCATATACACTCGTGTATAAGCCGACCCGAGTATAAACCGAGGCACATAATTTTGCCACGCAAAACTGGGTAAGCTTATTGACTTGAGTATAAGCCGGTTATGCATTGTCCCCTCATCCCTATCCTGGTATGCAGGACTTCCAAGTCCCTGTCCTGGTATGCATGGCTCCCCATCGCTGTCCTGGTATGCATGGCTCCCCGGTTCTTGTCCTGCTATGCATGGCCCCCCGGTCTCAGTCCTGCTGTGCATGGCTCCTTATCTATCCTACTCACCCACCAGCCTGCCCTCAAAGCATCTCAGTGGTCCCGGCGTCTTCGCAGCGTCTCCATGGTTCCAGTTTCCAGCAGGTCTTCCGGCGTGATCACGTGGCAATGCTCATTAAGGTAATGAATATGCGCTCCACGCCTATGGGTGTGGAGACGCGTGCATATTCATTACCTTACTGAGCAGCGCCATGTGATCGCTCTGGAAGTGCTGCTGGGGAACCATAGAGATGCTGCGAAGACGGCGGGACCACCGAGATGCTCCAAGGGCACGGAGTAGGATGTCTATGACATTTTCAGCACAAAAAAACTGAAAAAAACCTCTGCTTATACATGAGTATATATGGTAATCGTTTTATTTGATAAGGAAAAACTTCCTCAATTGTAGACTTTTTTTAACAAATATCAAGGTTGGCCTGCAACTTTTCTGCAAGCTTTTAACTTTGGTCCTCTGTGTATTTGAGTTTGTTATCCCTGCTTTAAGGCTGAGTTCACACGTAGCGTTTTTTCGTGTTTTCGCGTTGGTTTTAAACGCGTGATTTTGCAGCGAAAACTAAGCATGCCATGCATTCCTATGGGATTCCGCAATGCTGTGCTAATGCTGCATTTTTTCCGCGGCGGAATCGCTTTGCGGTAAAAAACGCAGCATGCTCATTAATTTAGCAGAATCGTGGCGATCCCGTACCCATAGGAATGCATTATTCTGCTTACTTTCCGCATGTGGCTGTGCACACCATGCGAAAAGTAAGCAGAACATTTGCGGATGGTACCCACAGTCCGGAGGAGAGGAGACTGTACTCCGGGCTTTGGGTACCATATCCCTGTAAAAAATAGAATTTAAAATAAAAAATATAGTTATTCTTACCTTCCGGCGTCCCGCGCAGCCTTCCCGCCTCTCTCCATGCTCCCGCTCCCAGTAATCCTTTGCGAGAATGACCGCGATGGCGTCCGTTCTCGCGGGATCGCGACGTCTCGCGGTCATTCGCGATGACGTCGGAGCGAATGACCGTGAGATGTCGCGATCCCGCGAGAACGGACGCCATCGCGGTCATTTTCGCAAAGGATTACTGGGAGCGGGAGCGTGGAGAGAGGCGGGACGCTGGAAGGTAAGAATAACAATATTTTTTTTTTTATTATTATTATTTTTTACATCCTATCTTTTACTACTGATGCTGCATAGGCAGCAACAGTAGTAAAAAGTTGGTCACACTCGTCAAACACTGTTTGACGAGTGTGACCAACCTGTCAATCAGTTCTCCAAGCGATGCTCCAGATCGCTTGGAAAACGCTAGCATTCTGCAAGCTAATTACGCTTGCAAATCGCTAGTTTTTCCGTGGGAAAATCGCGGGAATTTAAAATGCGATTTTCCCGCGGAATGGAATCCGGAATTCTCGTGGTAATTTTCGCGAGAGTTCCGCTACGTGTGAACATAGCCTAAAGGGTTTGTTCTCATCATGATAAAGGGTTACAATTGCAAAGAGGTTATAAAAACAAACAGCTTTACAATTTTACTTTTGATTAAAAATCCTCTCCATTCTCAAGAACAGACCTTCACTGCAATTGGTGGCTAGTATCTTAGACTTGGAGTGCAGCGCTTACAAGCTCTTTGATATTGACTCTATAGCACGCTAATGTACTGTATGTCTTTCTAATCTAAAACCTCAGTATTCAGAGCACTTTGCGAAAAATAAGTGGGTTTTTCGATTGCAGTTTGAGCACTTGGTCTCTTAAAGGTTCTCCATCACTGCGCTAGATGCTTGGCCACCTGTCACTTCCACAAGTTTTACTTTGCTTTGCTCACTTAGTGCCATCATATTCTGCAGAATTTTACAGGGGTTCACAATCTAAATTTCCTATCAGTATGTCTTTGGAGTATGGGAGGAAACCCATGCAAACATGGGGAGAACATACAGTACATGCTGCTTGGAGATGTTATCCTTGTAGGGACTAACCACTGAGCCACCATGCTGCCCAAGTTGAAAAAAGGGGTCGTTCTAGAGATGTGTGCAGGTCCCAGACGTGGGGCCGACATTTATTGAGCATGGCATATTTTGTGATGTGGATATGGCATAATTGTCTGTCATGAGATCACCCATTTAAGACAAAACTAGTAACATATTTATATTGGGGTCTTGCAGACACAGATATTGTGGTGCCTTATTCACCACCCATAAAGTGGGCTACACATTAAGTGGTGCATGCCGTAAATTTCTGTAATTGAACGACTCTTTAAAGGGGTTATCTGGTTCAAATCGATAAATCTGCAGTCATTCTGTGTGACTGCAGACTTATGAATCCCCCCAGCACACGTACTGTGTGCTTCAGGGACTCGCCGGTTTGAGACCAGAGGTTATGTGTGAGTTATACATACTTTCGGCCAGAGCCCATTTAGTGGGCATGGCCTTGCTCCATTCATTTGTATTGAGTGAGGCTGCGCCCACTCACTGGGGTTATGTATAACTCATACATACCTTCTGGTCACAGCTCAGAAACGTGCGTGCACTGAGGGGGATTCATGAGGCTGGAGACACACTGGCAATTTTAAAATCAGTCCAATTTTTTCCTGCAAAGTCGGACGAGTGTCATGCGGTTTTCATGCGAGTACAATCCAATTTTTCACACCTAGCAACCGATTTACATCCGAACGCAGTGCGATTGCTATCTGATTGCAATGCAGTTTTAACATGAGCTTTTACATAGAGCAATTCACTATCATATACACATAGTTTTCAAAGGAAATAGTCTTAAAAACACACACATAGAAGAAAAGCCGGCAATTCATCTGCCATGTATGGTAAAATCACAGAAGAAACCGACATCATAGAATAGATGGATTACATACAGTATGTACACATAGAATAGTAGATAGATATACATATGCCAGTGACATATACAATTAGTACAGAGTTTGTGCAACTTGCTGTACAATGTATTTATTTATTAAAAGATTATTTTTATGGAAAAAAATGGCATGTGCTTTCGCAAAAATTTTTTAACCAGCAGAGGGAATGCCAACTGCTGGGGGCAGATGTTTATAGCCTGGGAAGGGGGTAATACCCATGGATCTTCCCAGGCTATTAATTTCAGCTCACAGCTGCAAACTTAGCCTTTACTGGCTATTAAAATGGGGGACCCACAAAAAATGATGCAGGGTCCCCCTATAATTAATAACCAGCAAAGGCTATGCAGACAGCTGTGGCCTGATATTAATGGGCTAGGAAGGGACCATGGATACTGCCGTCCCCAAGCTAAGAACATTAGCTCTCAGCCACCCCAGAAAAGGCGCATCTATAAGATGTGTTAATTCTGGCACTTAGCCTCGCTCTTCCCACTTGCCCTGCAGCGGTGGCAAGTGGGATGATAGTTGGGGCATTTGATGTCACCTTTGTAGTGTCAGGGACATCAAGCCCCAAGGTCAGTAATGGAGAGGTGTCAGTAAGACGCCCTCATTACTAACCCCATAGTCATAGTATAAAAAGACAGACACACAGAATAAAGTCCTTTAATTGAAAGAATGACACAGACTCCTTTAATAAATCTTAATTAAACCATACTTACAACATCGCCCATTTCACTGGCGCCATTGTCTCCTGCAAAAGAGTTAAAATAACAATCATATTTCTCACCTTTCTGCAGAGAAGATAACAATCCATTTGTCTCGCGATGGGTCTAGCTCTGCCACATCTAGATGGCAGGCTGCATGGTTGCATGATGCGACAATACAGCCTGTCATCCAGCAGAGACACTGAGAAGAATGTGGTCAGTGTCTCCCTGTGAACTCCTATAACCTGTCTAATGGCACCGCGGCGTTAGAAAGTTCTCCTGCTCGCGGTGCCATCAGACAGGTCCTACGAGTTCACTGCCAATGAACTCACTTCATTTGTCTGACATCACCGCAATCACCATGGGAAAATTTCCCACCTCGCTCATGCTGATGTCAGGTGAAGTGAGTTCTTTGGCTGTGAACTCCCAGGACCTGTCTGATGGCACCGCGAGCAGAAGAACATTTTCGTCAGACAGGTAATAGGAGTTCACAGGGAGACACTGAGCACACGCTGCTCGGTGTCTCTGCTGGATGACAGGCTGTTTGTTTGCATCATGCAGCCTGCCATCTAGATGTAGCAGAGCTAGACCCGTTACGGGACAAATGGCTTATGTATGTAAACTTTTGAGCACAACTGTATCTATTCTATTGTAACTTGTCACGCTGTGATATTACTGTAGTAACAGATAAAAAAACGGCTTTTCAAAGGAAATCGGTGTGTAAAAATCGGACAGCACTCGCATGTTCCGAGTGCTGTGTAATTTTTTTCTCGCACTTATTGACTTCTATTGCGGGATGTGATCCCATTTCCAACTACAATCACAGCATGCTGCAATTTTTTTTTCCAGTCCGATCATGATCCGATCCGAGCTGCAAAAAAAAATGATGAACACACAATGATAGAATAACATTGGTCCGATTGCAATCCGATTTTTAATCGAATTGCATTGTCCAATTTTATCACAAGTGGGAATGAGCCCTAAGTCTGCAGTCACACATTTAGTAATATGTAGTTGTTCGGAGCCTGTAGCTACAGCTGGCTGGTGCCTCATGCTCTGCCCATTAAGGGGGTCACACCCTGTCACCAGGGTTGGCCGATACGAGTTATGGCCACCACCTTTCAGGGCTTTTCTACAGCATTCTGTCATGCTGTAGATAAGCCCCAGATCCGACCTGCAAGAGAAGAAAAATAACTTTTATTATACTCACTCGGGGAGAGGTCCGGTGGGTGTCGCTGCTCTTGGTCCGGCACCTCTTATCTTCTTGCGATGCCACACTCCTTCCTGCTACATGGCTCCCCGGCATCACGCTCCAGCACAGGCGTACTTATCTCTGAGGGCAGAGGAAAATACTGCAGTGCGCAGGCGCCAGGAAGGGTCAAAGAGGCCCAGCGCACAAAACCGCAAATGATGAATCGGGGCCATTGTGTCTTTTTTTTCCTGTTCTTTTAGTAGGTTTAGATGGAGAGTGACACTTACTGTATTGCCAAGAACTGCTATCAGAGAAGATTTTCATAAAAGATCATTAAAGCCGCGCCATTTTCTACAGACTTACATGAATTACGGTATTATTTAATATAATGATACCCTATTTTTTAAATGGAAAGAGTATTTGACAATGAGATCATTGTTATTATCCCAATTTCCTTATAGACTTCAAAAGATCCCAGTTCTGTTGGAGAAGAAGCGAGCACATGAGTAGCATCTCTAACTAGGCTGGTGCTAGGAAAAGTGCACAGAATGGGGTCAAGGAATCATCCACCCCACCGCTGGGAACAGTTATGTGATTGATGTTAGATGGGAAGATGGGAGCACATACCTGACTGTGTGGCTGCTGATTTTGTGTATTATAACTGTCTATGGGAAATTTGGGCTTATTCCCCACAGCTACCAATTCTATAGTGTGTTCTAATTTTTTTAATTAAATTTAGATGCTGAATATGACTTACATGTTTTTGGTCTTTTTCTTTTGTAACTTTTGTGGCTTGCTGTTGAGATCATGCAAAACAGAAGCCGCGGAGACACCATCACGTGTTTCTCAACGCAAGCAATGCTGTTGAGATCAGACCTATGCCTACCGTGGCTCCCCCTTTTACAATCTGAGGCTAACATACATTAAGAAGTTCACCCATTCCACCTTCTTTATTGCTTGGTATATTTCTGCTGTCTTACACTAGATTTTTAAAGCACCACGCTGTCATTTTTTTATTTTACACCTGAAATGGTGCCACTAATCTAAGTTCCCTGAAATTAAAGTGAAGATCCATTTTGAAACTACACTTTTCCTTCCTTAAAGCACCACTCTGGCATCTTTTTTTTTATTTCAGCACTGGAGTGGCGCCATTAATCTAAGTTCCCTGCCCTAGTTTTATACTCACCAGCTGCCGTCTTCATCTGCTCCCTGTGCGGCCCCGGTTGGTCTTCTGTAGGTTGGGACCTGCCAGATCTCTCCAGTGTTTACTGGATGAGCCGGAGGTCACCACTCAATGTAAGTGTATGAGAGCCAGAACGAGGATCTCATAGACTTACACAGAGAGCTTGTGGCTGTTATCTCTGACTTCTGGTCAGTCAGACGTTGTGGGTCACAGGATGGTGGCTCAGGACCAGAGCTGAAGATACCAGCTAGTAAGTATAATACTAGGGGCAGGAAACTTAGATTAATGTCACCGCTCCAGCTCTGAAATAAAAAAAAAAACAGCTGGAGTGGTGCTTTAAGGAAGGAAAAGTGTAGTTTCAAATTGGAGCGTCACTTTAATTTCAGGATCTGAACTAAACAGTGCGCTCATGCTATCTCTGTAAGCATGATGGACCAATGTAAGCTTACCCAGTCTACAGTCCTGGCAAAAATTAATAGACCGCTTCCAAATGTTCAGTTTGTCTGATTTTTCTCTTTATAGGTATATTTTTGAGTACAATGTAAATTGTTCTTTTAGTCTATAAACTTCTGACAACACGTCTCCGAATTTCCAAACAATAAATTTTGTATTTTTTTCTGACAAAGAAAAATGGTCAAAATGAAAAAAAAAACAGGGCTTTCAGACCTCAAATAATGCAAAGAAAACAAGTTAGGCTAGTTTCACACTAGCGTTTATGAGCGCAGCGACGGCCTGCGCACGGCCGCCACTAAGCCCCGCTCCCTGCCGCGCCCCCGCCGGTAGCGCCGCCCACCGGCGCATGACGCTGCATGCGCCCTGCGTCCCCTATCTTTATCACAGGGGGCGCAGGCCGTGCGCAGTATGCGTTTGGCGGCGCATGCGCCTTTTTGACGGTGCGCCGACGCAACCAAACTGCAGCAGGTTGCGTTTGGCACAGGTCGGCGCACCGTCAAAAGGACGCATGCGCCGCCAACCGCATACTGCGCACGGCCTGCGCCCCCTGTGATAAAGATAGGGGACGCAGGGCGCATGCAGCGTCATGCGCCGGTGGGCGGAGCTACCGGCAGAGGCGCGGCAGGGGGCGGGGCTTAGCGGCAGCCGTGCGCAGGCCGTCGCTGCGCTCATAAACACTAGTGTGAAACTAGCCTTAGTAATCATTTAGAAACAACAATACTAATGTTTTAACTCAGGAAGAGTTCAGAAATCAATATTTTGTGGAATAACCATGATTTTTAAAAACTTCTTTCATGCGTCTTGGCATGCCTTCCACCAGTCTTTCACACTGCTTCTGGCACAAAAATTTAAGCAGTTCTTTTTTGTTTGATGGCTTGTGACTATCCATCATCCTCTTGATTACATTCCAGAGGTTTTCAATGGGGTTCAGGTCTGGAAAATGGGATGTCATTAAAGCGTTGGACTATTCCGCTTTTTATATAATGACACCTTTAATGACTAGCAAAAAATATTCCATGTGCAGATTTTTCTTTAATTATTTTATTTTATTTATATTTATTTAGTCTATTTCATGTTTCTTCTCAAGCCAAGAGCTGTGGTAGCTGATATCACACAAGAAGTAAGGTTTCTATTAGACTGAGTTCCTCTTCTCGTCGCTATTGCAAAATCAGTAAGTGGAACCTTATGCATCATATGAATCCGCATCTGCTTTACGAACACAATTCACTATTTAGCCGGTTCTATGCCTATAGGGGCATTTACTTGCTCATAAGCGAGCACTGACTTCCTATATAAAAGTTGATCAGTGCTCCATTAAAGGTCCTTTCCCACGGGCCAAGACAAACTGGGAACAGAACGATTGTTTTCCGGCATAAATTATCCTATCAGCCAAAAAAACAATCATTTTGCGTTTTTGTGAACTATCATTTATTGATTATTTGCATGCGTAAATGGACATTAATTGCAGTTTGCAAAATGTTTTACATAATATGTTTACTATGTATCAGTTGAAAGCACCCTCTAAGATTGGAAGGGTTAGTTTGCAGACTAAATTAAGTAGATGTTATGCAGAATTATTAGTAGATGTCCTGTAGTCTAAATCCCGCTCCGACCTCCAAGTCCACAAGTCATTGTTTAAGGCCTGTTTCACACTTACGTTTTTTTGTGTCAGTCGGGAGCCACCAAAAAGGCGGAGAACGGATCCGTGGTAGTTGAAACACCAACGGGAGCCACCGGACCGTTGGTGTGACGGGATCCGCCGATGTAGTAAAGTTAAAGGAACCGCATACCTGAAAAAATAAGTACAGCCGATGTAACGGGAGCCGCGAGAAGAGAGCGGGCATCTCGCGGGAGGCGAAGGTGCCGAGAGCGGGCATCTCGCGTGACGCGAAGGTGAAGCAAAGGTGATGAGAGCGGGCATCTCGTGGGGCGCGCAGGTGACGCGAAGGTGATGAGAGCGGGCATCTCGCGGGACGCGAAGGTGATGAGAGCGGGCATCTCGCGGGACGCAGCCAGAACGGATTTAAGGATTAATTTTCCGCCCAAGGCAAGTTTACCGGGCATGCGCAGTCACAAAAGCGGATCCGGCCAACACAAAAAAAGTTTCATTGTCCGTCCTGTCCGCTCAGCGGACGCAAAAATCATGGCGGATCCGTACAAAATCAGATCCAACGGATGCCCATCCGTCAAGATGCGCCGATAATGCAAGTCAATGGGGAAAAAAACAGATCCACCAAGAAAAATGGCGGATCCGTTTTTTTTGCAAAACGGCGGATTTTGACTGATGGAGCCAAACGGATGTGTGAAACAGGCCTAAGTTGCATTATTTTCTTTATCTTCAGCGTGCATAGACATAGTAGACTCATTCATACATATCTCATGATGTTTAAGCAGATCATTCACAGCAAACAGTCATATGTGCATCCATATTTGTTTGCCCGCAGGTGGATTAGTGGAGGGATCAGACAGATTGTTATTAACCTGATAATCCAAGGCTGCAGATAGAAACAGTGTAACCTCCATAAAGACAGTTTCATAGTCATTTATTCCGTGCGAGCCTCCCTTTCCTGTATATGATACATAGTGTGACCCTGGATTGGATCTGATACATCCCTTGTTATAAGATAAGGAACATGTTACTTGTTGAGAACAGTTTTATGATTACACCATTGTAAACCCAACTAGTACCTTCTATATAGCACATTATCAACTCACAGGTTTTTTTTTTTATTCATAGGTCATATATACCAAAATAATAAAATTATTTGTTTACAAGTGTGTAACAAAGGGTCTCTTGGGTCACAACAGGGCTATTAAAAAAATCGCACACCTGTTCCTCCCTGACCTTCCTCAAAACTGCTGGAATCATCATTAACAGAGAAAAAGCATAGGCCAGGTCGAAGTCCCAGGGAATCTGAA
Source organism: Dendrobates tinctorius (assembly GCF_039654945.1). Taxonomy (NCBI): domain Eukaryota; kingdom Metazoa; phylum Chordata; class Amphibia; order Anura; family Dendrobatidae; genus Dendrobates; species Dendrobates tinctorius. Next base: position 9,425,290 of record NW_027361690.1, read on the forward strand.
AGGCATTCACTGCGTGGGGTTTTTCTTCTGGATTTGGAGAGCAGAATCTTCATGCTTTCCTGTTTTGTGTGTGCGCGAACAGATCTATGCTTTGCTGACCGCCACAGATCTACATTGTGCTGGAATATCCTCTGGTTTAGTGCCCATTCTCCTTGTCTTTGCTGGTTCCGACTTAGAAAATCTGCTCTGCTGTTTTTCTTCCCCTTTATATGCAATGCTGTTAGTATCAAAAGGTATTGCTCTGCAATCTGAAAAATCTCCGTCGCTACCACTCTCAGAGAGCGGGATCTCGTACCCCCTTGATGGTTGATGTAGGCTACTGCTGTTCAATTATCCAACAGAATACAAACATGATGCCATTGAAGGGATGAAAGACATTTTTCTATTTGATACATTTTGCCAATAGCTCTTTCTTGTTCAAAGAACATTCCCTGTTGCTTCCTGACCAGATGCCCTGGACCACACAGTCCAACAGTGAAATGATCATCTTTGGAGAAAGATTCATTTTTCCCTTCAAAGAGCCTCTGACCTTTTTTTCGCCTATCAGTATGTCTTGCTGCAGTTGTCTGGAATGTAACTGAGACTGCTGGAATACATGAAGTCATGGTCCCTAGTAGTGACATTGCCTCCCTGAGAGTCATGTTGGGTTTTCCCACTGCTGCTGAGAATAGGGCCATTACCATGCCTATCTCCGGTAGGAGAAATGTCTGGTTTACTGAGTGCAAAATAAGACCTAAGAAAGAATGAACTCTCAGTGGCTCCAGTCTTGACTTTTTTAGGTTTAGAAGCCAACCCAATCTTCTAGGATGGCCTTGACCCTTACCAGCTGACAAATGGAGTGCTCTATCTACCTGCCCACTACCAGAAAATCGTCCAAGTATGGAATTGTTAGGGTATCTTATTCCTGGAGATGCGCCGTCACTTCCGCTATGATTTTTATTAATACAATGGACAGACCAAAGGGTAAGGCCGGAGTCACACACAACGTATAAAAATGCGGTCCCTTTTACACAGACGAGAATCACAGAAATGTTCCCTGAACAGTAATCCGTATGTCATCCGTGTGCAATGCGAGGATACGATTTTCTCACAAAAATAAAGGGAACACTTAAACAACAGAATATAACTCCAAGTAAATCAAACTTCTGTGGAATCAAACTGTTCACTTAGGAAGCAACACTGATTGACAATCAATTTCACATGCTGTTGTGCAAATTGAATAGACAACAGATTGAAATTATTGGCAATTATCAAGACACCCTCAATAAAGTAGTGCTTCTGCAGGTGGGGGGACCACAGACCACATCTCAGTACCAATGCTTTCTGGCTGATGTTTTGGTCACTTTTGAATGTTGGTTGTGCTTTCACACTCGTGGTAGCATGAGACGGTCTCTACAACCCACCCAAGTGGCTCAGGTAGTGCAGGTCATCCAGGATGGCACATCAATGCAAGCTGTGGGAAGAAGGTTTGCTGTGTCTGTCAGCCTAGTATCCAGAGGCTGAAGGCGCTACCAGGAGACAGACCAGTACACCAGGAAACTTGGAGGGGGCCGTAGGAGGGCAACAACCCAGCAGCAGGACTGCTACCTCAGCCTTTGTGCAAGGAGGAACAGGAGGAGCACTGCCAGAGCCCTGCAAAATGACCTCCAGCAGGCCACAAATGTGCATGTGTCTGCACAAACGGTTAGAAACCGACTTCATGAGGATGGTCTGAGTGCCCAATGTCCACAGATGGGGGTTGTGCTCATAGCCCAACACCATGCAGAATATTTGGCACTTGCCACAGAACACCAGGATTGGCAAATTCGCCACTGGTGCCCTGTGCTCTTCACAGATGAAAGCAGGTTCACACTGAGCACATGTGACAGATGTGACAGAGTCTGGTGATGCCGTGGCGAGCGATCTGCTGCCTGCAACATCCTTCAGCATGACCAGTTTGGCAGTGGGTCAGTAATGGTGTGGAGTGGCATTTCTTTGGAGGGCTACACAGCCCTCCTTGTGCTCGCTAGAGGTAGCCTGACTGCCATTAGGTACCAAAATGACATCCTCAGACCTCTTGTGAGACCATATGCTGGTGCGGTTGGCCCTGGGTTCCTCCTAATGCAGGACAATGCCAGAACTCATGTGGCTGGAGTTTGTCAGCAGTTCCTGCAAGATGATGGCATTGAAGCTATAGACTGGCTCGCCCTTTCCCCAGACCTGAATCTGAGCACATCCGAGACATCATGTCTCGCTCCATCCATCGTCACGTTGCACCACAGACTGTCCAGGAGTTGGCAGATGCTTTAGTCCAGGTCTGAGAAGAGATCCCCCCCCAGGAGACCATCCTCCGCCTCACCAGGAGAATGCCCAGGCATTGTAGGGAGCTCATACAGGCACGTGGAGGCCACATACACTACTGAGCATTATTTCCTTGTCTTGTAGCATTTCCACTGAAGTTGCATCAGCCGGTAACTTGATTTTCCACTTTTATGTTTTCTTGTTCTCAACGCATGCCATTATATAATGAATAAAGATTTGCAGTTGCAATATTTCATTCAGTGATATCTACGATGTGGTATCTTAGTGTTCCCTTTATTTTTTTGAGCAGTGTATATATAATATTTACATTTCATACAGAGCTAGATAGCAGAATAGCCAATAATTGTCAGAGCTGACAAAGAACACATGCAGTGTTCGAAACGCGTAGCTGCGTTACCGCTAATTGTCTGCGGGATGCTGATCTTAACTTTTTTTTTCAATAAATAGCCTTTTTTTATCAGCTGGACTTTTCCTTTTTCTACCACGCTGTAATCCATCTCAAGGGGTTAAATAGTTTACAACCGGTATATCCTTTTAGATGACTAGGGTAATGGACCTTTTTTTTCTCAATTTTTTTCCATCTGGATCTTCTCATTAAAGGGAACCTGTCAGCAGAATTGTGCTCAGCAACCTACACACAGTGTCAGGTCAGCGCCGTTATACTGATTAAAATGATATCTTGGTTGATGTAGTCCGTCTTATAGTTGTCGTTTATTCTGTATTTTCAGTTTTGAGTTAATGATATTCTTGTGCTCCGGGGTGGCCTGTGGGAGGGTCATCTGGTTATCAAGAACCCTGCTGCAGACTTACAGCAGGAGTCTGTGCATGTGTTACGGAAGGACAGAGAGTGTGTGAGAAGCGCTGCGGTGAGGTAACCTGCCGGAGTGCATGACCTGAGACAGGTGACCACCGGGGGAGTGGCCAGAGGCGGAGCCAGACACCGAGTAGCAGCGGTGACTGGTGAAGCCAGAGAGTAGTCTGAACATGCCGAAGTCAAGCCGGGAGGTCGATAAAGTTTTTCACAAACTGCAATGGATCCGTCGAGCCGACGGATTGTGACTGACGGCAAAAACTGATGTGTGAAAGGGGCCTTAGACAATCACTGCCCTGCTCTGCACTGATGAAGGCAAGAACCCAGAAACAATACTGTGTACAGATGGGGGTCTTGCATACTGATTTACAGTTTCATGAGTTGCATTTATCAGCAGATATTCAAATCAGCCAGAAATCATAAAGCCTTTAAGCCAACATACTGCTTTGTGTCTAACAAAAACGTACAAGTATAAAAGAGTTTAACCCCTTTCTGCCATCCGACGTACTATCCCGTCCATGGGACCTGGGCCCCTATGCCCATGGACGGGATAGTACGTCTAGAGCGATCAGCGGCGCCCACGTGGTGAGCGCCGCTGATCGCGGCCGGGTGTCAGGGCCTTCGGGGGCCTTCGGGGGCCTGAGGCCTGAGGAAGCTGGCTTCCTCAGTGCCTGCAAAGCGCAGGCATGAGGAAGCCTTCTGCAGTGCCTGTGTCAGATCGCTGATCTGTCACAGTGATCTGTGATGTGACAGATCAGCGATCTGTCACAGGACAGTGATGTCCCACCTGGGACTATTTAATAAAGTAAAAAAAAAATAAAAAAAACTGTTAAAATAATTAAAAAAAAAATCGCCAAATAAGTTAGAAAAAAAAAAAAATATTCCCCCAATAAATCCATTTTTTGGAAATAATAAAAAAAAAACAATAAAAGTACACATATTAGGTATCGCCGCGTCCGTAATGACCCGCCCTATAAAACTGTCCCATAGTTAACCCCTTTAGTGAACCCCTTAAAAAATAAAAATAAAAAACGAAGCAAAAAATAATGATTTATTAACATACCGCCAAACAAAAAGTGTAATAACGTGCGATCAAAAAGACGCATATAAATATCCATGGTACCGCTGAAAATGTCATCTTGTCCCGCAAAAAACGAGCCGCCACACAGCATCATCAGCGAAAAAATAAAAAAGTTATAGCTCGCAGAATAAAGCGATGCAAAAATAATTATTTTTTATATAAAATAGTTTTCATTGCATAAAACCGACAAAAACATAAAAAAACGACCTAAATGAGGTATCGCTGTAACCGTACTGACCCGAAGAATAAAACCGCTTTATCAATTTTGCCGCACGCGGAACGGTGTAAACGCACCCCCCCAAAAGAAATTCATGAAACGCTGGTTTTTGTTCATTCTGCGTCCCAAAAATAGGAATAAAAAGCGATCAAAAAATGTCACGTGCCCGAAAATGGTACCAATAAAAACGTCAACTCGTCCCGCAAAAAATAAGACCTCACATGACTCGGTGGGTCAAAATACGGAAAAATTATAGCTCTCAATATGTGGTGATGCAAAAACTATTTTTACAATAAAAAGCGTCTTTTAGCGTGCGACAGCTGCCAAATATTAAAACCGCCATAAATAGTAAATCAAACCCCCCGATATCACCCCCTTAGTTAGGGAAAAATAATAAAATTAAAAAAAAAGTATTTATCTCCATTTTCCCATTAGGGTTAGGGCTAGGGTTAGGGCTAGGGTTAGGGTTAGGGTTAGGGCTAGGGTTAGGGCTAGGGTTAGGGCTAGGGTTAGGGCTCAGATTAGGATTAGGGGTGTGTTGGGGTTAGGGTTGGAGTTATAATTGGGGGGTTTCCACTGTTTGGGCACATCAGGGGCTCTCCAAATGCAACATGGCGTCTGATCTCAATTCCAGCCAATTCTGAGTTGAAAAAGTCAAATGGTGCTCCTTCCCTTCCAAGCTCTGCCATGCGCCCAAACAGTGTTTTACCCCCACATGTAGGGTATCAGCCTACTCAGGACAAATTGCAAAACAATTTTTGGGGTCCAATTTCTCCTGTTACCCTTAGGAAAATAAAAAATTGGGGGCAAAAATATCATTTTTGTGGAAAAAAATGATTTTTTTATTTTCACGTCCGAGTATTATAAACTTCTGTGAAGCACTTGGGGGTTCAAAGTGCTCACCACACATCTAGATAAGTTCCGTGGGGGGTCTAGTGTCCAAAATGGGGTCACTTGTGGGGAGTTTAAATAGTTTAGGTACATCAGGGGCTCTCCAAACGCACATGACACCCGCAGACCATTCCATCAAAGTCTGCATTCCAAAATGTCACTGCTTCCCTTCCGAGCCCCGACGTGTGTCCATACAGTAGTTTTCTCCCACATATGGGGTGTCAGCGTACTCAGGCCAAATTGGACAACAACTTTTGGGGGTCCAATTTCTCCTGTTACCCTTGGGAAAATGAAAAAATTGGGGACTAATTGATCATGTTTCTGGAAAAAATACGATTTTTTTATTTTCATGCCCTGGCATTATAAACTTCTGTGAAGCCCTTGGGGGTTCAAAGTGCTCACCTCACATCTAGATAAGTTCCTTAGTGGGTCTAGTTTTCAAAATGGGGTCATTTGTGGGGGGTTTCCACTGTTTAGGTACATTAGGGGCTCTCCAAAGGCAACATGACACCCGCAGACCATTCCATCAAAGTCTGCATTCCAAAACGTCACTACTTCCCTTCCGAGCCCCGACGTGTGCCCATACAGTAGTTTTCTCCCACATATGGGGTATCAGCATACTCAGGACAAATTGGACAACAACTTTTGGGGTCCAATTTCTCCTGGTACCCTTGGGAAAATAAAAAAATGGTGACTAAAAGATCATGTTTGTGGAAAAAATACGAATTTTTTATTTTCACGCCCGGACGTTATAAACTTCTGTGAAGCACTGGGGGGTTCAAAGTGCTCACCACACATCTAGATAAGTTCCTTGGGGGGTCTAGTTTACAAAATGGTGTCATTTGTGGGGGGTTTCCACTGTTTAGGTACATTAGGGGCTCTCCAAAGGCAACATGACACCTGCAGACCATTCCATCAAAGTCTGCATTCCAAAACGTCACTACTTCCCTTCCGAGCCCCGACGTGTGCCCATACAGTAGTTTTCTCCCACATATGGGGTATCAGCATACTCAGGACAAATTGGACAACAACTTTTGGGGTCCAATTTCTCCTGGTACCCTTGGGAAAATAAAAAAAATGGTGACTAAAAGATCATGTTTGTGGAAAAAATACGAATTTTTTATTTTCACACCCGGGCATTATAAACTTCTGTGAAGCACTGGGGGGGTCAAAGTGCTCACCACACATCTAGATAAGTTCCTTAGGGGGTCTAGTTTCCAAAATGGTGTCATTTGTGGGGGGTTTCCACTGTTTTGGTACATCAGGAGTTTTCCAAACGCGACATGGTGTCCGATCTCAATTCCAGCCAAAAACGTCAAATGGCGCTGCTTCCCTTCCGAGCTCTGCCATGCGCCCAAATAGTGGTTTACCCCCACATGTGGGGTATCAGCGTACTCAGGACAAATTGCACAATAACTTTTACGGTCCTGTTACCCTTGGAAAAATAAGAATTGAGGGTGAAAAGATCATTTTTGTGGAAAAAATATGATTTTTTAATTGTATGGCTTTATGTTATAAACTTCTGTGAAGCCCATGGGGGTTCAAAGTTCTCACCACACATCTAGATAAGTTCCTTAGGGGGTCTAGTTTCCAAAATGGTGTCATTTGTGGGGGGTTTCCACTGTTTTGGTACATCAGGGGTTTTCCAAACGCGACATGGTGTCCGATCTCAATTCCAGCCAAAAACGTCAAATGGCGCCGCTTCCCTTCCGAGCTCTGCCATGCGCCCAAATAGTGATTTACCCCCACATGTGGGGTATCAGCGTACTCAGGACAAATTGCACAATAACTTTTAGGGTCCTGTTACCCTTGGGAAAATAAAAATTGGGGTGAAAAGATCATTTTTGTGGAAAAAATATGATTTTTTAATTGTACCTCTGTACGTTATAAACTTCTGTAAAGCCCTTGTGGGTTCAAAGTTCTCACCACATATCTAGATAAGTTCCTTGGGGGGTCTAGTTTCCAAAATGGGGTCACTTGTAGGGGGTTTCCACTGTTTAGGTACATCAGGGACTCTCCAAACGTGACATGGCGTCCAATCTGAATTCCAGCCAATTTTGCATTGAAAAAGTCAAACGGCGCTCCTTCCATTCTGAGCTCTGCCATGCACCGAAACAACCCAATAACTTTTGCAGTCCAATTTCTCCTGTTACCCTTGGTAAAATAAAAAAAATTGAACCTGAAGTATTTTTTTTATGAAAAAAAGTTAGATGTTCATTTTTTTTTAAATAACCCAAAAAATTCCTGTGACGAACCTAAAGGGTTAATAAACTTCTTGAATGTGGTTTTGAGCACTTTAAGGGGTGCAGTTTTTAGAATGGTGTCACTTTTGGGTATTTTCTATCATATAGACCCCTCAAAGTGGCTTCAAATGTGATGTGGTCCTAAAAATAAAATGGTGTTGTAAAAATGAGAAATCGCTGGTCAACTTTTAACCCTTATAACTTCCTAACAAAAAAAAATTTTGGTTCCAAAATTGTGCTGATGTAAAGTAAACATGTGGGAAATGTTAGTTATCAAGTTTTTTGTGTGACATATTTCTCTGTGATTTAAGGGCATAAAAATTCAAAGTTGGAAAATTGCGAAATTTTCAAAATTTTCGCCAAATTTCCGTTTTTCTCACAAATAAACGCAAGTTATTTGAATGAAATTTTACCACTAACATGAAGTACAATATGTCACGAGAAAACAATGTCAGAATCACCGGGATCCATGGAAGCGTTCCAGAGTTATGACCTCATAAAGGTACAGTGGTCAGAATTGTAAAAATTGGCCCGGTCATGAACGTGCAAACCACCCTTGGGGGTGAAGGGGTTAAAGTCCACCCTTCAAGGGTACCCCCAGAATTACTTTGTTTATGTGGGAACCTTTTAATCAGTTCAAGGCATATATTGATCAAATCTACAAGACTAAGGTGCAGGCTCAATGCTGTGCTCAGGAACATCTGTCTACTTAACCCTTCTAGGATTTAATGTTACCCAAACTGCAAAACCTCAGCATGTGCACAGCTTCTTTACTGCTTTTATCCGGGATTAAAAAAAAAGTGTTGTTTTTTTCCCCAGAAGCAGTGGCACTGCTGTCCATGGCTTGTTTTCCTATTGCGGGTTATGAGGCAACAAGAGTGCCACTGTTTCTTAAAACAAAAATAGACGTCTCATTTTGATCTTGGTCCATCCCTTTATTGGGCACCGTGCTACAGCTAATATTGTTTCTATCAGCCAAAATAAATGTTTTGCATTATGCACAATATACTAGAATAATATAGCATAAAATATTTTCCGACATGTTCCTTTTATGGTAAATAGTATAACCATGATTATACTCACAACACACTAATTGTATCTAGATGACTCTTACGTAAATGCCGAAGTCCTTGATGTGTGATACTCACATCCTAGCATGTGATGCTCAAGGGTTTTTTCATCTCGATCAACAGTAACATGATTGTTATGCCAGGGCCAGAAAGTACAAAGCGGTTGTTGAAGAAGACACTGACATTACACAGACCCCAAACAAACAGTCCCATGTCCCACATATGTGTTGTCTTCCAGATCGGGGTAACCAGCGGTCAAGTATCCAGATTACAATGCCGAGCCTTTCACATCACACACAAGTACAAGGAAAACGTACCTCTTTTTACGTTATAGTTTTTGTTTGATTTTGTAATTAATGCTAATAGATTCTTACAGCTAAACCTGCATATTTTCACAGTAGAATGACGACTTGTTATTAAAGTGAAACCCTACTAGAATTTTTTTTTTGTGTAATCTAGTCGGCCAGTTCAAAATCACCCTGCTCTGTAACCTTTCTACTATTGCTACCTTTTTAGTTTGTTTTCTCTGTGTAATATAGCAGAAAAAAAAAATCTGAATGGTGTTGTCCATTACTAGAAAAACCTCTTATCGATCTGACTGCTGCCTTGAAAACAAAAACACTTGCGTATGCTCATCTCCTGTGCCGGCGCCATTCCAGTGGGGTCTCACATGTGGTTTATATGTCATGTGAGCCCTGTGATCAGTCAGCGCTGGCGTCACTGTCACCCACCTTCGGATGTATTAGTAATCAAGAGGAAGTGAGCAGCCAAGAAATACTTGTATTTTTTTAGGCGTTTTTTGATGCGCTTTTTATGCTGGTTTTTGGGACATGATGAAAAAACACTGAAATGATTGACATGCTGTGTTTTTTTTAAAAGATACCAAAGGTCAAAAAATGCAAGCAAAATAAACAGCACTCTATGAATGAGATTTTATAAATCTAATTAATTTTGCTCTTTATTGCCGTGGTTTTTTTTCCCACATGAAAAAACGCATCTACAGGGCTACGTGTGAACAAGCCTTTAAAAGAATGGGCAACTGCAAGCACGCTGCAGCTGCAATACCTATATATATATATGCAAACGCTATGCAATAGCAAACATCATACACATAAGTTCCATTATTGCTAAAGAAGTAGGAATGAAAGGTTTTAGCTCGATAATGAAGATGACGGGGAGTACATGTTAGACTAGGTGCAGGGATCTTGGGTTATTAGCACCACTCCAGCCCTGAAACCAGTCTTGGATAGGTGGGTAGTTAGTGCTGAGGCCTTCTTTCCTAATGCACCATGCAAAAGTCTACAAATTGGCAAGTGCTAACTATAGTAATAATACAAACGCAGGTGCAAGCACGATGTGCCTCCAATACAAAGACATATATACAAGAACCATGTAACAGCATCCACTACTGTGGAATACATGAGATGAGCTACTGCTACACAGTGAGGTGAGCGGCATACCCCACTCCTAATATACCTCATTCCCAATCACTGCAATAGGACTGAGCTGACGGGAGCTGTTGACCCAGGCACATCCGTGAAGAGACGGAGCAGTGTCTGGTACACAGCGTAGGGAACACAGTCTCTTCATGCAGTAAATTGGCATGGGTTGTCAGAGTTGGACCCCCACTGCTTTGTCATTGATGGCAAATAATTAGGCCCCTTTAATAGTGATTTAATTGAAAGTTTGTAGACTGTATATTTGCAATGCGGCACCTATATGTAATTGCTTGGGCTGGCTGTAGATTTTCAGACAAGCTCCTACTGTGCCACTTCTGGTCTTTGAAGGGCATGTCTGTATGAAACATGGCAAAGCATTGTGCCATTGGCAATGAAAGGAGAGGATCTTAGCTGCCTTGTCAAAGGGAACATTCTCCTTGGATACAATATTCGCACAACAGGGTGCTGTTTGGAGAGCCTCATTGTGAACTTTAATTATTAGCATTGATTCTTAATATACTATAGTTTACAGATCTGGTATTTTTTCTGTCTTATGTTATTTAATAATAATAATAATAATTATTATTAATAATAAATGTTTTAAAGCGAATCTATCAGTAGGATCAGCAATCTTAAGCAGTCTATATGGGCATGTAGGTCATAGGAAGCTGAATATAATGATAAATTGATATCTGTGATCCGATGTTCTTATTCCAGAGATACACAAGTTTTTCTTATATGTAAATGAGCTGTTAAGGTATATGGGCCGGACATAGAGCTACATGAGCATCTGCCCCCAGAGTTTATTTTAAGTAAGGCTGTGTGTGATTATACCGGACACATCTGCAGATTCCTCTCAGCTTCAGCTTCCATCTCACAGGCAGACAGGGTTGCAATAGTGTTGCAATACAGCAGAGCTGTGAGATCTGCAGCTACCAACGTGTTTATTATGACACAAAGTTCAGTTCTACTGTCCTATGTTCGTTACATTTCTCACACTGGTAACTGCCCCTCATTTATAATATCTGGAGGCAGAGTCCAATGCAGCAGTGTTCGGCCCATATATCTTCACAGCTTTGCGCATAAAAAAAATAGGGAATAAAACATTCAATCCCAAATATAAAAGTATCATGTTATCCAGCTTCCTATGAGCTACATGCATATATGGATGGCGTAAGAGGTTTGCTCCCACTGACAGATTCCCTTAATTAAGCAAAGAATCCAGAGCATCATAATGTACCATTTATTAATATGTAGATGAACAAAGATGCAATGTGGCCTCTTTCACACATCAGTTTTATGCCATCGGTCACAATCCGTCGTTTTTTGAAAAAAAAAATGGATCCAGCGACTGATGCTGTTGGATCCGTTTTTTTCTCATAGACATGTATTAGCGACTGATTGTGACGGATGGCCGCACATTTCATCCGTCGTTCAACGGATCCGTCAGAAATTCTTTGTCCGTCAGCCGGAGACGACGGACAGAGTAACGTTTTTTGTCTACGTTGAAAAGTTGGACAGCGACGGATCCCGCACCATCCGTCGTTGGCTATAATGGAAGCCTATGGTTGCAGGATCCGTCGCTGTCCGTCAAAAGGCTGAATCCGGCAACGGATTCCATTTTTTAAAACTGAGCATGCCCGGAATAATTTCTATTGCTTTAATTTAACCCCTACAGCTGCTGCGACGGATCCGTCAAGAAAAAGGGATCCGTCGCATCAGTTTTTCACAGTCTGCGCAGGATCCGTTTTTTTCAAACTTTGACGGATTGCGACTGATTGTAAAAAACTGATGTGTGAAAGAGGCCTTATCCTTATGTACGGATGGGAACAAAATCTTCATGGTTGACTCTTGGCTGATTGTGCTATCAGTTTTCCTCCAACTTTTACAGAAGAGCTGTAGGGAACTAAGCCTGACCACACAATATATATGAACACCCTTACTGGTTAGATTGGCTCTATCAGTATGAAGTGTAAAGAGATTTTAGTGATCAGGAACCTGCAATGCATTAGCCATCAAACATTTTTAATTGTGCGATTTTTGTTCATTCCAAAAGTTATTTCCCTACACACACACTCATTGGAAGCCGATGGAAATTGACACGTGAAAGCAGTGGGATGCTGCCATTGAGCTCAATGGGGACATTGTTGTATGATGGAAGTGTGTTGTTTCCAGTAGTTTTTTTTCTGATATCAGGCGATAGTGGTGGGAAAATAAAGTAAATTCATTTCTGTTTTCCATAGGTTTTACTTTATTTTTATGTGCACAAAAGACCCCTAAAATACGGTGTAGCTTTTTTTTCCCCTTCTTGTAATCCTTATTTTTATATATTGGACACATTTTTTTTTTTATGGAGGTGGGTCTCGTAACAGCGATTTGGAAGTGCTTCCTGAAGATGGGAGTTACCTTTTCAAAGTACCAACTTAGCAGGGATAGTTTCTGAGAATTGAAGCGTTCATTGACGATATTAGGCCCCTTTTCACAGTCTTGCACATAATATGACCCATTTACTTACCAGGAATTGTTCTTAGCCTGCCTCACATTTTAATTTGACGATTGCCATATGGGGACACATTAGCACACGGCTCAAACGTTACGCCAGTATTAAAAAATGCCCCCTCATTGTGCAATTCTTTATGTATGCAAAAAACTTACATGTGATTCCCAGTTTGTTAAAACGACCTCCTTCAATATTACTTTATCATTTCAAGTCAAAGAGCAGTAAATGTTTATGAATTATTTATTTCAAGGCTTCTAATAGACTTAATGGTCTTGGAGTATCCTTTAGTAAATCCCCAGTTATTTTAAGTGCATGGAACTAAATATGTTTGCTTTTGTCCTGGAATTTATTACTTTTTGTCTCTTGCTCTAATAATAACACTTACGTTTTCATCCAATTCTTTTGCAACCTCCTTCCAGAACTAGAATCCATTAGACTATTGTAATGACCAAATTATAGCCAAAGTGTGGGTTTACCAGCCACATTGCCTAATTACATTTAGTGCATCATCGCTAATGCAGTACATACAGGTGCATCTCACAAAATTAGAATATCACATTATCAATATCATCAATGATGGTTTTGGGAGCCATGTCATCTGCTGGTGTAGGTCCACTGTGTTTTATCAAGACCAAAGTCAGCGCAGCCGTCTACCAGGAAATTTTAGAGCACTTCATGCTTCCCTCTGCCAACAAGCTTTTGGAGATGGAAATTTAATTCTCCACACTGCCAAAAGTGCCAATATCTGGTTTAAAAACAACAGTATCATTGTGCTTGATTGGCCAGCAAACTCGTCTGACCTTAACCCCATAGAGAATCTATGGGGTATTGTCAAGAGGAAGATGAGAGGCACCAGACCCAACAATGCAGATGAGCTGAAGGCTGCTATCAAAGCAACCTGTACTTCAATAACACCTCTGCAGTGCCACAGGCTGATCACCTCCATGCCACGCCGCATTGATGCAGTAATTGATGCAAAAGGAGCCCCGACCAAGTATTGAGGGCATTTACTGAACATACATTTCAGTAGGCCAACATTTCAGATTTTAAAATAATTTTTTCAAGCTGGTGTTATAAAGTATTCTAGTTTACTGAGATAATGATTTTCAGGTATTCGTTGGCTGTAAGCCATAATCATCAACAGAAATAAACACAAAATACATCACTATTTGTAATGACTCTATATTATATAGATATATATTTTTTTTTTGATGATATTCTAATTTTGTGAGATGCTCCTGTAGGATAACGACTGCCTTATAACAACTAAGTCGCCTTGTGCTCCATGAAAAGAACTCATACTCATGTAAGCAGTCTAATAGCGGTTACGTGCACATCACTTTTTCTAATGGTGCTGATCAGAGATCAATGCTACAATTCTAGTTTAATCGATCAATGACCAGACATTTCTACCAGTTGCATTATTAAAAGTGCAGTGGACTTGTCTGTTCTATTGTAAGTTTGGGAATTCTCCATAATCTCCCTAACTGTCAAACGGGCGTATAAATCAGACTGAGATTTGAATGCAGTGCACAAACTGGCCGGCAGCCTTCCCGTCCCAATGTTACGCACATAGTTGTGGAACCACTATGCCAGCGGTCCAGGGAGATCCTGGAGGGTCATAACTAAGTGACCGCCTAGTTCTTCACTAGAGCCCCTGATGGTGTGGTTAGACTTGAACACAGGTGGACTCCAGGTGCTACTCCAGCACAGACCTCCGGAGCCACAGCAGCTGACCCCAAAAGGGAAAGGAAGCAGGACTGGCCAGGAACTGGGAAGCAGGAGGGATGCAGCTGGTAGATAGATGTTGGATCAGGCACAAGCAGGATAGGTACAGAAACACAGGACAGTCTCGGATACAGGATCACAGGTGCACGTTCAGACTGGACAGGTGAGGATAACAGTATAGGTGTGGACAAGGTGGATAAGGCTCAGGATTGGGTAGCGGCAGGACGGACTCAAGAACAAGTTGCAGACAGGATGGATAAGGTCAGAAGCAGACATGACGGAGAGGATCAGATGCAGACATGACGGAGAGTATCAGACGCAGACAGGACGGACAGGATCAGGTTCAGGGAGCACAGATACAGGGACCTTACAACTATGTAGCAGCATACACATTGATAACTAAAGTTGCTAAGGCACCTCCCAATAGGGGAGGGTGCCTTAAATATCAGGCGTCTCCAAGCTATTGGCTGGGGACGTTTTCAAAAGCGCATAACTACTCCTTTAAGTACGCCCTAAGGTCACTCCCAGGAGACCTGCGTGCCATGCGCAGGTCCTGGGGGGAAACAGACAGTGCGGGTAAGTGAATGTTCCAGTGTCTCTGCCAGGAGGAGGAAGAGGACTCATGCAGGCGTGACAGCTGCATGTCTGACTGCGCCCTGTAGACAGTCGTAGTGAGTAGTCACATATGCTGCATTATTTAAGGACTCCAGTGAGTTCATCTACATTACTATAAATGTCAGTAATCTATAGTACACAATTTCAGTTGCATGTAGACCACAAGCCAATGACAATGATGGCACAGTGTTTTAAGAGGTGTAACTTAAAGCTTCTAGGTCCCAATACAAGGTCTGCAATGAGGCTGGTCTTCTCATGTGGTTCCTAGATAGAATTGGTGCTAATCAATTCACAGTACCCAGTCCATCAGCATGTTAGTAATCTGTGGTCTCTAGATGACAGTGAGGAAAAATTCTTCCTACCTGCCAGCATCTAAGGCTACTTTCACATTTCCGTTTTGAAGCATCAGGCGCGATGCGGCGAAAAATGTAAAAACCGGATCCGGCGCCTGCTGCCACCGGATACGGCTTTTTTCCCATAGACTTACATTATCGCCCCATTGCGCCTGATGGCCATGCGGTTTGTCCGGCTTTAGCCGGAAACGGCAAAAAATGCCTGTCCGGCGTCTGCAAAAAAACGTTCCATGCAATGTTTTTTGACAGCGCCGGACCGCTTTTTTGCAGAGCGCATGCCAGAAGACTCTCTTTCCCTCTCCCTCTCCTGCACCGTATCCGGCAAAAACAGATGATCCGGCGGGCTGCGGCTTCTACCGGATCCGGTTTGATAACTTTTCGCCGCAGCCCGCCGGATTTAAAATCCGGAAATGTGAAAGTAGCCTTAGACTCCTTTGATTAGCCAGGCCTGGCATGATGTCATAGCGTGATGCACATGGGACGTTGCACCAGGCTAGTTAACCAAATGAAGAGCCACTGATGCTGTTATGTAAAAGGCGGATCTCAGGGCTCCGTTCCAGCAGCCACGGATTACTAAACTGACGTGGCCTATGGACCTGCTATGGCGAATTGGTTGTCATCAACACTAGTCCTCAGTGTAACCTTTGCACTCTCTATAGCTGCACTTGTTTGTATTAGGTTTATTAAACAATGACAATTGCTTGTTCTCTCCCCACTGGACCCACACACAGTATTATTGCTTTCACTCTTGTTTTACCAAGACAAGAGGTTGATGAACTTCATGATCTGTCACTATTCCAATATGTCAGTTCTAATGTTCTCCATCTCTAGTAATGTCCGCTGTTTGATTGCTGCAGTTCAGAAACAGATGCCAAGGAGATTGGCAGTAATAATAATCATCATTTCAGATGCCCTTTCTGCTCCTTAGACTCCAGTAGATTACAAGTGTGCGGAACAGGCTTACAGGACAGTCATGACCACATTCAGCCTACACCCTCATTCATTGTCACTAGTGTCAAAGTTAATCGAGAGGCTAAAATCGTCTGTGATTGTCTATTATTACAGGAGAACCACTCCGGATCATTCAGTCATGTCTCTGCCATTCAGGAAAGACTTTGACAAGTATAAGAATATAAATGAGGATGAAATTCTGAATAAATTATCGGAGGAAGAATTAAAGCAGTTGGAGAATGTCCTGGAGGAGCTGGACCCTGAGGTATGAGTACTGAGCCAGTAGATGCCGTGTACATTGTGTTTCTGCATCTGATGGGTGCGTGGTATCTCTCATCTCTGGGGTACCTGAGAAAAATAGGAAAGTTTGGCACTGTCAAGAGATAAAGAACTTAAAAATTGCAGGACTCACTCTCTGGTAGGGGATCTGGTGGTGCTCTACTTGTAAATGTAAGTACGAATAGTCCACATAAACTGGAAAAGAAGCAGCCACCGTCCATAAAAATGCTTTACTTTAAATCACCAATAAAATTCCATACTGTGGGATTAGTGGGATGCGGCCGTTTTGTGGTGTAACACTTTTAAAGCCTTTTTATGGATGGTGAGGTGAGTTCCACTTTTCTGGATTATATGATCAATGTTTGCTAATACTTATATCTATAGAGAATAATTCTGCCAGTTTTCCAAGTAGACCTATAAAAAATAATGTATAGATTGCCTAGACCCGAGATCTAAGCATTCAGATAGATTTTCGAAAGATAACTATTGTTTTAGTGATGAGCACAAACCCTTCAACATCTTGTGTCATTGGCAAAAAATGATTGCTGTTTTCTCAACTGTTCCAATGCAATGTAATTTTCCAGGACACTATGGAATTGGTAGGTCATTATAATAAAACCATCACTATCAATTGCACTTCTATACAGCGTTACCACGGCTTTAGTGGTGCAATATGTACCACAAGTGTATTGTTTTTAAAAACAACATGTCAGGAGTTTTAGGGTGATTAGAAGATTAGCTTGTATGCATTTTCTTAGTTGCAAGTGGATATTTCATAACCGAGAAAAGTAACTTTGAACTTTTATGCAAGTGAGGCTTCAAGTGCAACACTAGCCGAGAATCCACCTTCCCTCAGCTGTCGGCTTTCCCTCAGCTGGTAAAGAAAAGTAAGAGAGACCCCACACTGTTTTTTGTATTCAATTATTCATATGTGCAGTACACAGATGGCCGGCACTGATTACACGTCTCATCAGCGTCACCTGGTCTTGCTGATTGCAGGGAGAGCAGACGACAATGATGGGAGCTGCATTCAGCACCCAGTACCTGTGAACAGCTCTATCTGATCTGCTTTTTCCCAGGCGCCGGAATGTGTCACACTGGTGCGGCACACGGATGCCACAGATATGTTACAAACGGACATGGATAGCACCGGTACTGTTTTTTCCAGTACTGGAAATATCAGAACATATGAAAGAGGCCTGAGTATGGGCACTTAATGATGTTTACCATAGGGTATGTTCACACTGACTTTTTTTACATAGATTTTAAAGTGGATCTGCTTCCAAATGGATTTAAATAATATTTGAATACTTTTTGTCACTTGCTGCTGCAGTGTAATACAGCGCAACCTCCCCCAGAGGGTGATGGTGAGGGAAAGAGGCTGCACACACGCAGCGTAGTAAGACAGAGCAACAGCACAGATGTCACAGGTGATGAAAGAGTAGTCAGACTAGCCGAAGTCAGCAACTGTGAGGTGCAGAAGTACAAAGGGAGAAAGCAAGTGCGTAGTCAGGGACGAGCGAGAGGTCAGGACCTACCAGGAACGTGGTATCAGAAACGTAAGACGTAAGCCGTTGTCAGGGTGCAAGCCAGGGTCAAAACCGGTCAGAGAGCGAGGTATCAGAGACAGAAAACAAGAGGCAGAGTCCAGAGATCAGGCCAAGTCATACACAAGTCAGGAAGTCAGAGGCAGAATGATCACCAGTATAGGGTCAGAGGTTCTAGCCAGGAAGCATGAACTATAGCTGACACTGGCCCGCAGGCTGCAGAGGACTGAAATAGCCCCACCAGCTCCAGAACGAGGCAGAGGGGATTAACCTCCGCATGACCAGTCCAAAGAGAAGACAGCAGAAAACAAACTCTGGACTGGATCATGACACTTTTTAAGGCCTCCTTCACATGTCCGTGTTTCCAGTAAACACTGATAACACACTGATGGTAAAAACAGACACTCGAATGACACACTGATGGAAAACACCAATGATGCCCTTATCGCTTTTTCACATTTGCGTTTATATAGACAAGTGAAGGAGGCCTAATATGGATTTTGAAGTGGATCTATTTTAAAATCCATTGGAAAGTTAATTGCATTTTTATCTTGTCAATGTACCCCATATTTCCCATATACAGCAGATCAACTGGAGTCTTTTGTCACTTTGTATAATCAGTATGGCAGGAGATCAGTATAACAGAATAATAGGAAACGTGCCTGTAATTTAGGTAAATATATGCATTTTGCCTATGGCACGCACTGAACATAGACAAGTCACTTCAGCGTCATTCTGACCGTCTCATCACACACTCATGATGCAGGGCTGCCTTGATTTAATTAATACCAGTCATGTTACTTGCGAGATCTTAATTGCACAGCTTTCATTTTACATTCTCTTGGATGCTGTCTACAACTCTCCCGCATGCTGGCAGCTGTTCTTGCCGCAGAAGCCAAGAACAACACTGAAAAACTCTTTATTGACTGCAAAGTCACCTTAGCTGGGAACAAATGACTCCACCTGAAATGAAACATGTGTTGGTTTTAGGGAAGGAAAATGTGTAGACATTTCCATTCCGTCAGGTAAATGAGTAAACTCAGTTTTCTCATAATAAATTGGGACCAAAAATAGAAAGTGATATAGCTGTGTGTCTGATTCCAGATCAACACGTGTTAATCTTTAGTGCTGCCTACCAAATATCTAAAAGGATAACCCTTTTATTACCAGAGCATTCTTTTCCTAGAGAAATGAGCAGAAGATATATTCAGGGAATGTATTGGAAGCCAAGAGGTGAGATTAAAATTAAGAAACGCAAAGACCGCTCCCACTTCAAGGATGGCACAAGTGCAGACACAGACATGCCAGGGACTTGAAGTTAATTTTCTCGATACTTGGTAACCAGTGTAAGCATTGGCACAGTCTTTTATTATCTGCACTTCTTTATTTTGGTCTAAAGTTTAGTTGATATTGTGGCACAAATTTTACAGTTACACTACTAAACAGTAACATTGAGCTTGAAGATTACACTACCATACAGTGGCTTGGAGGTTGCATTACTTTACAGTGGAATTTAACCCACTCTAAAGTGACATTCAGCTTGGAGGTTACACTACTGTACAGTGGCATTTAGCTTGGAGGCTATACCACTATACAGTGGCATTGAGCTTGGAGGTTACACTACTATAAAGTGACATTCAGCTTGGAGGCTACTCTAATATAAAGTGACATTGAGCTTAGGGGTTACACTACTATAGAGTGAGATTAAGCTAGGAGTTTGCATTTCTATACAATGGCATTGAGCTTGGAGGTTACACTGCTATACAGTGGAATTGAGCTTGAAGGCTATACTACTATAGAGGGACATTGAGCTTAGAGGTTGCAATACTATACTGTGGCATTCAGCTTGGAGGTTACACTACTATACCATGGGATTGAGCTTGGAGGCTTCACTACCATAGAGTGACATTGAGCTTGGAGGTTACATTACTATACAGTGACATTGAGCTTGGAGGGTACACTACCATACGGTGACATAGAGCTTGGAGGTTACATTACTATACAGTGAAATTGAGCTTGGAGGCAACACTACCATACGGTGACATTGAGCTTGGAGGGTTCACAACTAGACAGTGGCATTGAACTTGGAGGCTACACTATTATAGAGTGACATTGAGCTTGGAGGTTACACTACTATACAGATGTATGGAGCTTGGAGGTTACACTACTATATAGTAGAATTGAGGTTGGAGGTCACATTACTATATAGTGTGTGACAAGTTCACTGGTAAAGTACTGTAGGGGAGATATGTATCACTGAGGATGTAAGCTTCAGTAATATAAACCTGTGGAAAATTCTCCAGCACACTAAGCGCTGAGAGGGTTTAATCGGCCATGTTTTTTTGGGCTGAAGAGTAGTGGGAAAAATGTTCACCATATCTTCACCACAGGGTCGTGTCTAGAAGGTAAATAGTCAGTCTACTGAATCATTCAGCGTTCAGTGTGCATGGAGACGAGAGCTCCAGAGCTGTATAAAGAGAGCTGACCCCTGTTGTCTTCCCTAAGCGGGCGGATCTCCACAGCAACATAGACTGTGCTATATGTTATTGTATTGTTTTCCCGTTATGCCAGAAAGACCATGTTTATTTTGCTGAACCTTGGTTTATGCTGTATCTTTTTTTAATAAACCAGTAGAAGACTCAAACGAGAAAGTTTCCTGTGTCTACCTCTGTGAGCAGCCGAGGAAGCCAATCTACCACAAGTGGCATGGCTTTTGGCAGTTATAGTATTTTATAGGAAAAAGCTCTATTACATAAACAGCCCAATAGCCCAACATCTTGGTGTTAAAGGTGATTAATGCAGAACACCTTGCATTAGAATACATTTTGATCAGAACACAATGGAATGCGTATTTATACATCGGGGATCATCAATATTCAGAGACACATACATTCCCAGAGGTTCTTCTGGTGCAACTCACTGTTCTTGGTCTCTCAGCACCCCCAAATTTTTTACTCAAGAGACCCACCTAGAATAGAGTGGTGTTGTCCTGGAATTATTTTGCTCGAATAATATGCCTTATAGTGCCCACATAATAGTATTCAGCAGCCACATTATAAGGGATATAATGAATTAGGAACATTTTTCCTTGTGGATATGAAACAGAGGTAACGTACAAGGGCAGATTACTATCTACTAGATGTAAATGATGATAGTGCTATTGAATGACTGCAAAAAAGAGATCTTGAAAGCCATGAGAAAAATGGCTGTACGAAGTGCATTAGAATAGTATAGAACTTGTCATCAATGACTAACATCTAATTACTGGAATCATAATATCTCCTTAATGCGTCTTAGACTAAGCCTAATATGCACAAAGCACACTAACAAATAGTGACTAGCTTTGATGAGCATAAAGCAGTCTAAAACCTTTTATTGATTTTCAGAATGCCCTATTACCTGCTGGGTTCCGACAGAAGGATCAGACAACAAAGGAAGCGTCTGGGACATTTGACAGAGAACATCTTCTGTCTTATCTGCAGAAAGAAGCCATGGAGCACCAAGACAGAGAAGACTATGTGCCCTTTACTGGGGAAAAGAAAGGTAATGGAACCAGTGCCAATAGTTCTGACCACCTGTGATCATTTACATGTGATGATGGGATTAGAGGAAACAGTAACACGATGTTTCGGCTGGAGTCACACTGCCGAATTTCTCATGCGATAATCGCATCGCATAGCACGAACTGGCCGGCACCTCTCCTGACCTGAGCATGACAGCGTGATGGATTACTATGCAGCTGTCAAGCTCAGGTCAGGAGTGCCACAGCCAGTGCGAGTTTTACGATGCGATTCTCAGACGAAAAGTACGCCAGTGTGTCTCTGCCCTTACAGTTTAAATAGGATCTGTCACCAGGTCAAAAAAGTTTTTATTTTATTCCCATTGCTCCATACTGTTCCAGACATATGGGCTTTTTTACTTCGTGCTGCATTGTGAATGTGGCACAAGTTGTACAGCCAAAGTTCTCTATGTGTCACTGCTACATCGTAGTGCAATACAATATCCTGAGGTTTACAATCCGATTGTCGCAGTACCGTCAGGATTGCAATGCGATCCTTTTTCCTTGTGTTGCACTGTTATGTAGAAGGGACGCGCGCAGTAACAAACTATGGCTGCATGACTTGTGTCGCGGCCAAAGTCGCAGTGTAGCCCTACCCTTAGACTTTCAGAAATGACATTATTAAATTTGAATTCACAAATCAATGTATCCACATCCAAAACATATAAACGGGATTCTCATCAACCCACTAACTATATTGCATATATGTTATAAATGTTTACTCACATTTTTTTCTTTAAAGAACATTTACCAAAAAACCATGAAGCTCCTGGTTATTTGTGAGGTGCATATAGCATGTGTTACTGTCCATCATTCATTTATAGAGTGAGCGGTAGAAGTGTTTCCTTTCTGTACGTTACTCTGGGTTTGTTGATCCCATAGACATCTCCATTGTGGTGAATGGAATGACAGGCACGTCACTAATCTACCGCAGATGGTGGAAACACGGCCCATCCAGGAAGGCTGTGATTATAGGTTCAGCTACACTCTAAATATACGTTATAGATTTTTCTTATAGTTAGCCCTAAACACAGGGCTGCTTGAGCTCAGCTTCTCCACGGATTTTTCTTAATCTTAAATATCCATAAGTTCATAAACAAGATTTTTAATCTAAGTATTTTTGTGCATTTAATAGAAATAGATTCTGTGGGACTGTATAGAGGATGTCTATAGGTTGTCCTCCCCCTCCATATTCCATCCCTTTCTTCTATGCAAGCCTCCCCATCCTCTCCAAAACCCTTCTCACCTTGTCTTACATGGCTTGGGATGGTTGGGCACCCGTAAGCATCGTATATTCATGTGTTAGACCTGCCACCACACGGTGGACCCAATTTTGATTTTTGTTTGAATGTGTTCTTTTAATAAACTTACTGTAACTTGCTCTTGATTTCTTTCTAGATTTTAAGTAATTTGATTTTTTGTAACTCCTCACTCAGTGTTACTGAATTATGTACATGTTCTATCCCTGATTTTCACAGATAGGACACGTACCCATTGTAATCTATGGGGCTGATCACTTGTCAGGCTTTCTTTGTGTGTCTGCAAAAAAGCCAGGGAGACATGTCAATTTTTGTTTTGAGTCATGGATCAAAATTACCCATACAAGTCCATGGGTCTGTGAAAATCACGGACCGCACACGGATAAAATCTTTGTGCAATCCTTGTGCTGCCTGTAATTTACATTGCAATGTATTATAGAAGCTTTGCAGGGGTTTTTTTTTGCCTGTAAAAAAATTACTGATGAAACACTGATGGTAAAAATTGGCACTGGCAAAACTTGGATCCAAAACACTGATGAGCAACAATCCGTGTTTTTACGTACGAGGAATATCACACACATTTGAATGAGGCCCAAAAGCAGGGTTGGTATATTTTCAGCAAGGGCGGTCCATGTTATTAAAGATCCTACATTTATTTGTACTGTGCTGTGCAATGGTCATTCTGCTTGTTTGTCTTTTCCTCAGTAAGAGGAACATGTGTTTTTTATTATGATACAAGGGAACGCCAAATGTTTCCTATCTGATACATTATAAAAAAGTGGGATTGGTCCGCATCCAGATTCACTTATGTTTTTTTGACTTTGCTATAGGGTTAGATTCATTTTCTGGTTGGTTACATAAGCAGACAGTGCACTACTTTAACCCTTTGCAATACTTTTAGTCTTTCTGAACACAATACGGTAATTTAAATGCTTTAAGGGTACATCCGCATGAGATGTAGATTATGTGGGAAAAAAAATCCATGACAAATTGAGGGCAAAATTCATTCAATCTATGTGTCAATTGCAAAGGGTATAATCTGGTGGTAAAATTTACAACAAAAATTAATTGCAGGTTAATGTCCAGGTCACTGCATGCAAATTTTCATGTAGTAAGTTAAAAAGATTTGCTATAACCTCATTCACTGTGATGGTGGATTTTCCTACAGCAGGAAATCTGTATGGAGAATCCGCAGTGTATCAGCCCCACGTGAACCTATCCTACATTTCTATATAGGTCTGTGGTCTACTCGGGTGCTTTTCACTAAAGACACGATCCCTAATAGCATTCCCCACATATAGATTATTTTGCACTTATACTACAACTTTGCCTCCAGTGAACTTCCAAGCTACTTTGCATGTGGCTTTAAAGCTTGTATACAAAGTGCTGGCACATCGGATTACTATAACCCAGGCATCATTTTTACTGTTGTGCTCGGACCTTTTCAGGATCTATACCACTGATTTCAACAGAAAAAATTGTCCTGATAGATTTCTTTTAAAGGGGTTTGCCCACCATTAGAATTTATCACTTATAGTGAGTCCTCCATTTGAAAGGAGTAATGGTTCCACATTTTCACCATCGTTCCTTTCACTGTCCATGGAATCGACAGAGATGGACGATTACAGCGCTTAGTTATCTTTGTCACTCCCATAGACATTGGAGCAAAACTACATATATTGGACCATCACTTCATTTAAACGGATCACTCCAGAGCCCTGTTCTCACTAGTATGGATGAGCGGACCCGTCGATGTTCGGGTTCGCCCTAACTTTAGTCCAAACTTCGGTTTGGGTATCAGGACTGTACCTGAGCCTGAACCTGAATCCGAACCACATAGAAATCAATGGGGACTTAAAGATTGGTGCTGCAAAATGTCTCTCTCTCCTCCTTAAAATCCTGAACTGTAAAACGGACTTCCGGTAGAAGTCTGTGTTTGGAGTTCAGCACTAATGTCCGGTACAAACCCCAAACTTTACATCTCTACTCAAGAGTAGTTAGGGTCCTAGCAATTGGACCACCAGCAATCAGCAACTTATCACTTATCCGGTATTATGGGAGGCCAACCCTTTTAAAAATAGCTGAATAGATATATATTGTGCAGAGGGACTATTTTTTCCCAAATATTATTTTTATTATGTATGCCAATTAAAGATTGGTGCTGCAAAATGTCTCTCTCTCCTCCTTAAAATCCTGAACTGTAAAACGGACTTCCGGTAGAAGTCTGTGTTTGGAGTTCAGCACCTAATGTCCGGTACAAACCCCAAACTTTACATCTCTACTCAAGAGTAGTTAGGGTCCTAGCAATTGGACCACCAGCAGTCAGCAACTTATCACTTATCCGGTATTATGGGAGGCCAACCCTTTTAAAAATAGCTGAATAGATATATATTGTGCAGAGGGACTATTTTTTCCCAAATATTATTTTTATTATGTATGCCAATTAATTTGTCAATGCTTTGTGTAAACCCAGTGCACCCTTCATAACATTCTGTCTGGCTCTGAAATCCCGCACCGGTGCTGTGCGTTACGATGGGGTGGCGCGTGCACTGTACTGTCCAGTCTGTAGATGTCTTTGAGGATGATGTCCACAGCGTTTGGGCAGGGTTTGTTCATGTCAGCCAGAGCACTTACATGGCTTAGGATCACTCTTAGAGCACTTGTGATCCCATTTCAAATATTTTTTCACCAATGGTCAATCATTCTGTGACAATACACTGGTTTTAGTTTAGTAGGGAAAAATCTGAAGACAGATTGCTTTTAGAGATGTTCTGTGTTATTCCCAGAAAAATCTTCTGTGGTGTTTTGCCATTTCCTGTCTCATTTTCAGTTTGTGAGCTGCAAAGCCTCAAGATAGGAGGTCTCATGATTAGTTTATGGTTTTTAGCTATAAGTTTGCTTAAAGACACAGAATTGTAATGCTAAATTAATCTACTAAAATCCAATGGTGATCCACGAAGAAACAATGAATCCTTATGCTCAGCCTTACCGCTCTGTATATATCTAAATGTTTGTAATACATCAATGGGAAGAACTCAGTCTTGCTCTGATGTGCAGAATTACAAGTGAAAGCCATTAGACTATTGTGGAAAAAGGGAATAAAGGCTAAACAGCAGCAATAAACCTCAAATCTGCATGTAATTAGGATTATTCTTCTCAGTGGGTTTCTTATATTAGTTATTTTCAAATGAGGAGCAGATACTGAAATATTGCAAATAATGATCTGGTAAGAAGCCCATTTGGGAGGTACTTAGTAGCATTGACAATAGCATTGACACCCTGCATTGTGGTAGGCAAGGCGGGGCATTTAAATGGAAACCTCTACCCAAATATTGAACTTTTTAAATGCCGCTGTCAAAATTAACAGTAGCATATAAGCTGTTAATATGCCATGATTGGACCCAACTAGAGCCGATCGTTAGACTAGAAGGCTGACTATATAGCAAAATTCCTGTCCTCGCTCCATACGTGTTATGTGTATATCCATTGTGCATGTATGGCAGATATCATCAATGGAAAGGGTTTGATTGGTGCTGATACCGGCCCTTCATAGCAAAACTGAACTACAGTATTTTGCCATCCATGTACCTTGTCTTTTCCAAACAATTTTATTAACATTTTATAACAGAGCATACATAAATGCAATATCATGAGGCATTCATGACACATGAAAGAAAAAATACAAAAACACAACCAGACTATAAATAATAATAATAAGAACTCATGGAAACAATTCCAGCCAGTGAGACCATTTCTTTATAAAGGAAGGAAGGCAGCCATTCAGCAATGCCAATTTTTGCTCATATGACTTATGTAAAGTCAGCTTTGCAATAATATCGAGTGAAGAGGGCACTCAAGTGGATTTCCAATAAAACGCAATTTCATTTTTAGAAACCAAAAGTAAATGAATAACCAATTTCCTAACAGAAGGATTCAAATGACTTGCATCCAACGAGAGCAGGGCGAACTGAGGAGTCAGTGAAAAATCTGATTGATTTAAAATATGAGAAATAAGAGAGGAGATGTCGTCCCAAAAATGCCGAAGACGTGGACAAAAACAAAATAAATGGGAAAGGCTACCATGATGCCTGCAATCCCTCCAACAGAGAGGGGAGGTGGAAGGAATGATAAAAGCTAGACGAGATGGCTAATAGTACCATCTCGATATGATTTTAAAGTAGGACTCATGGAGAGCGATAGACATGGTAGCAGAGTAGGTTAGAGACATGGTCAGTTCCCAAACATCTGGGGTAACAGAAAAATTCAAAACCGATTCCCATTTTTTCTTATATATTGGGATTTTATAAATGCAGAATCGTTGTTGAACCACTGGTAGATATAACGAGTGGGCCAAAAAATATTGTGGCCTGAGTTGCATAAAATATTGATCGCTGGCTCCGATAGCAGAGGGCAGCGAGTCACCAGTGGAGTCAAAAATTCTTTCAACATAGTAAAGTGTAGAAAAGCAGAGGAGGGAACCCCAAACCTATTCTTAAGATGAGAAAAAGATACAAATTTATGACCATCAAAGATGTCATTTAATTTAGAAATACCCCAGTAAGCCCAAGAAGAATGCAAATCGAATGAATAAACAGAGGCCAGAAAAGCGAGAGGAAGCCTCGACAGGAGTTGAATCCTAGAAAAACCACTCTTAAATTTTAAAAACTTCCTCCAAGCCACAATAGCAGCCATAAAAATTGGATGATTAGACTGAGATAAATGCTTAGATGTCAATAGATTCAAAATAAGAGAACAAGGAGGGGAATTTTTATTAAAATAAAATTCCAAGTCCGCCCATGAAGGTATATGGCCAGTTGACCACCAACATAGACTTTGCTTAATAAGATTAGAGTAATAATAAGCTGAGATGTTAGGCAGTCCCATTCCTCCACGTAACTTATGTTTGTATAACTGATTCGAAGCAATACGGGCCTTTTTATTTCCCCAAATAAATAAATTAAGGCGTGTCTGCAGACTAGTTAAATAAGAAGTGGAAACAAGCAGGGGAAGGGATCTGAAAACATAAAGGATTTTGGGAAGGAATATTGATTTGGCTACTAGACATTTTCCCCACCAGGATAATTCTTTGTCTGCCTAGAAATTAAGTCCTTTAGAAATGGAGGCAATTAGGGTATCTAGGTTAGTGGAAATCAGAGATCCAAGGTTTCTAAAAAACCGCAGACCTAAATAAACAATTTCCCTCTTCTCCCAACCCCAAGAAGAGACAGCCTTTATACTCCTGATTTGAGAATTGATGAGATTAAATTGGAAAATGTTGTATTTGGACTCATTAATCTTAAAATAGGAAAGGGAGGAAAATTTTTGAAGAAGGGACTGTAAATGTGAAATAGAGGAGCAGAGATTAGTGAGAGACAGGAGGACATCATCAGCATATAGACTGATCTTAAACTCCTGACGATCTGTTCGAACACCCTCTATGGAGGAATGATCTCTGATTAATTGGGCTAGCGGTTCTATTGCAAGGGCAAAAAGCAATGGAGAGAGGGGGCAACCCTGCTGGGTACCATTAGAAATTGGAAATGGGGAGGAAAAGTGATTATTAATGTACATTTTTGCTTGAGGATCAGAATATAAGGCCATAATTTTGGTGATAAAGTCTAAATTAAATCCAAATTTTAGTAGGGAGCATCGGAGAAAGGTCCAATTCAAGCGATCAAACGCTTTTTCTGCATCTAATGAAATTAGAGCAGAAGGAAGTTTTTGGGAATTGATTAACTTTATAATATTTATCAGCCGTCTGGTCCCTTCAATGGATTGCCGATGTTTGATAAAGCCAATTTGGTGCGTGGAAATTAGTTTGGGCAGTATAATATTAAGACGATTAGCTAAAACTTTAGAATAAATTTTGAGGTCAGTATTTATTAATGAAATGGGACGATAATTAAGAATTTGATCAGGATTAGTATTGGGTTTGGGAATTAGTACGATTGTAGCATCTAAATTTTCTCTAGGGAAGGAACCAACGGACGCAGCGGCATTAAAAAGTTTAGTTAAATGGGGGACAAGAATGTCGCGGAAAGACTTATAATAATTGTTACTATAACCATCGGGACCAGGGGCTTTATATGACTTTAATTGACTAATGGTGTCACCAATCTCTTCAGCAGTAAAAGGAGCAGATAAAAAATCTGCGTCCACAGAGTTGAGATTTGGAAGGTTAACCGAAGATAAAAAATTATTAATAGAGTCCGCATCTGGAGCGGGAAGAGAGGGATCAGACCTTAAATTATACAGTTGATTGAAATATTTCGCAAATTCATTTGCAATGTCTTGTGGGTGGGTGAGGGATAATCCCTTAGGAGAAATAATTTTGTCAATGCGGTTGCGTACTCTAAGCTTCTTTATTCGATTAACCATAAAACGGGTGGGTTTATTAAGGGACATTTAATGATGAAATTTTGATTGCTTTACTGCTGAATCATAGAACGAAAAAATTTTGGCCCTTAATTCATTTCGAAGATGGGATAAATCAGCTAGAGATGTGGAGCTAGAGGGAGGATTCTTAGATAAGTACAATTCCAACTCTTTCTCCTTAATCAAAGCCTGCAAATTTTTAATTTTTTGACGGTTAAAATTTTTTATACAGGAGGAAATACGAATAAGAGTGCATCGTATAACCGCATTGTGAGCATTTCACTGGAGGAACGGTTTGGAAGGATCAAATATTTTTTCTGAAAAATAAAAATTGAGAGATTTAGATATTTCCTCATGGTAAGTAGGAAATAGAAGCATTACACTTTCACAACTGCTGATTATTAACAGAGTGCCCCTCAACCAACTTGGCAATAACAGGAGCATGATCTGAAATAGATTTATTTCCAATTGAAACTGAGGAAAATCTAGGGAGAGAAAATACGTCTGACAAAATGAGGTCAATACGAGAGGCAGATAAATAAGAGTCAGAAAAAAATGTATATTCCTTTGAGGTGGAATTGAGACAACGAAAAACGTCAAAAAATTCATTAGTGAAAAGCCAATTATTTAAAGAAGGGAAATTAAGTCTACTGAAAGAAGAGGCATCAAGCGTATTATCGGGTACCAATTTAAAATCACCTAAGAGTAAAAGAATGCCTCTCTTTAGCGGTTCAAGTTTTTTTTAGTAATTTGTTGAAAAACCTAATTTGACCTTTAGTAGGAGCATAGATATTGACAATGGTATAAATTTGGGAGTCTATAGAACAGACAAGGACATGAAAATGACCGTTCACATCAACCAATTCCTCCAGCAGTTCGAACGACAAGGAGTCCCTGACTAGGGTCATGACACCTGCCTTTTTAGAGGGACACGAGGCCTCAAAAACATGAGGGTAATTTTTTAGGGAAAACGTGGGATGATTATTAATTTTAAATTTAGTCTCCTGGAGGCACAAGAAATCTGCTGTAGATTTATTAATTTCTCGCTGAAAGGAAAAACGCCTATTTGGACTATTAAGCCCCTTAACGTTATAAGTAACTAATGTAAGTACCATAAAAAAAGAGAAAAATTGGCGTTAAAAAACAATCACCAGCTGGAAAGTGTCAAAAAAATAAAACACTACAAAACTAAATAACCAAAGAATAAGTACAAACTTAAAATTGTACAGTGTTAGAACCCTAAGAGGGAAACCACTGAAAATGGTTCTCCTACTTGCGCCGGGGGAAAAGTCCGTGCAGCGCAAGGCTAAGGAAACCCTCATTAACACATATATCAAATAGACAAATATACAAGCTAAGCACAATATTAAATCATATAATATCAGATAACCTATAGACACACATCACAATAGGCTCAGGTGACATGTCCTGGACCAGCAGAAGAAACTGTAGGAACAGAGGACAAGACACCCTGAGATTTCAGAAATTGGAACCCCTCTTCAGGTGAAAGAAAAGTTGCATTCTTCCCTTTGTAATTAAAAAAGAGGCGTAGAGGAAAGCCCCACTTATAAGGAAGGCCTCGCTCCCGCAACACGGAGGTCAGTGATCGAAAGTGTTTCCGACCTTCTATAGTTGCTTTAGATAGATCAGAAAACAACTTTAGATGGTGATATGGTTCCGGGAAGCCTCCCATAATTCTGACCAAATTCTGAATTTTCTCTTTTATGTGGTAGAAATGAATTTTCATAATTACATCCCTGGGTAGGTCTTTAGGGATGGAAGGAGGCTTAGGAAGACGATGGATACGATCAATGATAAGATCCGTATCCGAAAGATTGGGAATCATCCTCCTAAAAACTCCCTTAACATAGTCAGAAAGCTTGACAGGTGAAATATCTTCCGATATACCCCTGATTTTAATATTGTTGAGGCGGGAGCGGTCCTCCAGATCTGCCAATTTAAGTCGCAACTGGTGTATCTCAGACTTGGACTCCGAATGGTGTTTTAGAGATACCGTTTGTGATTTTTCCAATTCTCCCAATCTAGACTCATGGTTATCCAACCGAGCAGTAAAGTGTTCAAGAGTGCCTTGAAAAAGCTTTGTTTGGTTAGCCATGTCGATACACATCCTGGCACTAAGTTTTTCAACTAATGTGTTCATATATGCCTCAAGGGTTGTAGCACCAGGGAAGGCCCCAGACAACTCCTTAGGTTTCGGCCTGGATTTTTTTGGAGTAGGGTTGGGGGAAGAAGAAATACAATCCTCCCCCGAGGAATTGGCATTGGAAGACCGCGTACTCCCCCCACCCGAGGGACCCTTCCTCTTTGAAGAGGAAGAAAGATCCATTGTCTCAGTATGAGAATTTGAGGAAGGAAGATCTCCACTTAACGTTGTCAAACAAGCACCATGTGTGGACAACGAGAGAGACACATTGTCGGTAGAAAGCTGCGAACAGTCTCTGTCAATGGGAGAACGGGACTTAAGCGGACTCAATAGATTAACCGTGTCCCTGGAAGAACCACGAGGAGACTTGGGTTCTTTATTTTGCTTTTGTCCTCTAGAGACACCTGTAGTTTTAGCCTTAAGTAATTTTGAGTTGAAATGACTCATTTTGCCAAGTGATATAACCAAGAACTGAGAAAGAGTAGAATAGTAACTTTATATTAAATAAATTAACCCGGGAGATAATGACACAGAAGTGTATAGGGTTGTGTTATTTTCAGGTGACCGGCTAGGGACCACCGCTACCCAATGTCAATTTTTACTAAAATTTTTTATTTATTTGTTTTATTTATTTTTTTGTTTTTTTGGATTTTATTATGTTTTATTTATTATTTCCAATATTATTGTTTCTTCTGTTTCCTCTCTCCCCTCTCCCTCCAATTTATATATTAAATATTATAATTATACTTTATAAACTTATTATTTAGTTTTAAATAATTAATACTAATTATATAGTATATTTGTTATTTATATATTAAATGAGCAACAATCCCCTATACCAATCAGTATGATGAAGTATGTGTATACACTTTTGAATGCAAGAACAGTAAATAAAGCAACATCAAATATTGAGTTCAAACCCACCAAGAAAATGGCCGCCCCCAGCAGCTGCGACACTAGACCCACCAATAAAATGGCCGCTACCATAGGCGGCGACTGCAGTCCCCCACAGCTTCCAGACAGGCTGCAATCAACGGCGATGTCACAGGCAGAGGTGAGGAAACCTGTGGAGCAGGAGTATACAGCGATCCGTGCCTGTCACAGCCAGACACGTCAGGACAATGCAGCTGGGGATCTCCACTCCAGTCAGAAGAAGGCCCTGATTCAGCGATGATGTCACAGGAGGAGGAGCAGCCGGAGTATAGAGGAATAGGGCGAGCTGACAAAGGAACTTCTCGGGCAATGTGTCCTGGTAAAACAAATTCAAAAAAGATCCAAAGCCCCCCGGTCCATCAGGGGCAACCCCATAGATGGGGATAGATAAATTTTTATTCAATTTTGAGCGCAGAAGAAAACTGCATATAGCGGTGACATCACTGGGAGGGAGGGATGCGGCACCTGCAGCAGTCCCAATCCAAATCTTCACCTGCGATGTGCCCAGGCAAAATAAAGTTAAAAGGGGACGCAAACCCCCCGGTTAGACGGGCTGACCTATAGAAGGTCACGGGGGGGTTCCAATGTATTTTGTGACGCCACCCGAATAGCGGTGACGTCACTGGCAGAGGAGGAGGAACCGCAGCGCAGCAGAGCCCAGCGGTCTGTGGGGGGAACTTCCACAGCAGTGTGTCCAATGAAAATACACACAAAAGAGATCCCCGACCCCCCGCTCCACAAGGGGCAGCCCCAAAATGAGGGTTAAAACCAGTCTAGTTCAAATTTGATCACAGGAAAAAAAACGCTTATTGCGGTGACGTCACTGAGAGGGAGGGAGATGGCGCCTGCAGCAGTCTCAGTCCAAGTCTTCACCAGCGATCTGCCCAGGCCAAACAAAATTAAAAGGGCGAAAACCCCCCGGTTAGGTAGGGGCACACACACAGAAGGTCCCAGAAGGTGTTTTGATATGTTTTATGATGCCCACCGATTAGCGGTGACGTCACTGGAAGGCAGGAGATGGCGCCCAGAGAAATTTCTGACAGGATCTTCACCCCCGCTGTGCCAGGGTATAACACAGTCAAAAGGGGGCTAAAACCGCCTGGTTGAACAGGGGTACATCCAGAGAGGGTCCAAGAGGAAATCTTCCAATAAATTGGCGCAATATCAAAATAACGAAAATGTCACTGAAAATTGATAAAAGCTCCAAAAGTCAAAAAAATTGTGGGAAAATGAATATAAATTCACACCAATGTGATGAAAGGTGAAAAATAAAATATAAAGAAAAAAGAGGCAGTCTTTGAGTTTTTTTTACCTCAGACAGGATCTCTCACAGTGACATGGCATCAACCGACGCCATTTTAGCAGGCCGCAGTCTTCGCCTCAGGATAAAATGTCCTAGGTATATCCGATTTTGACAGGAAACATCTGGTAAATACTGGTAAGTATGAATGAGAGCGAAAATTTAGAAATATACTGTAGTTGCATAGTCAGTAGCTGTAGAGGGTTACCTCAGGCGCACGCACGCAGTGCGACTTACATCACCTGCGCCTAGGCCACGCCCCATCCATGTACCTTTTCAACCAATAGGCTACCAAGCTGCACTTGTGAAGCTCCTGCTGGCCTAAGACATATTGGATATATGGCAGGACAGATGTTGGACACACAATGTCCTTTCTTGAGCAATACCTGTACAAAATGCATGACATCACTTGTAAGGTAAACCATGTAACAAGGCATTGGCGGTATATATGTAGGGGTCCTCGGTATTTTGTAACCTTTTAGTGTATAATATTAAGATGTTGCAGAAGGATAGTAGACTCTCAGTAGACTATATTGTATTTTTATAGTTTGAGAAGAGGAGGATTGCAGAGATAGGAGGGAACTAACATGGACCACAGGAACCCTGGTCAGTTGTGTCTCCTGGCTTTATATGGTTAATAAGCCCTTTACAAATATCGTTAAGATTTTGGTGATATAGCTATAGCTGCCTTCGTGCACGGGGATTGAATCCTTTGGTGGTCCCATCTAGCGGGATTCAGCTTGCACAGCTAAATAAATATGTGTCTCTTGGCGCTGTATCCTGCTACAATCCTATAGCTGGCAATAACGTAATGGAGATTTGCAAAAACAGGATCTCCACTTTGATTACTTCCAGATACAAATTATATCCACAAAGCTCGCAGGAGCGTTCTTCAAACACAGGAACGGATTCTCCTTTTTCATCCTGTTTACTTTGATCGTGTTGGTAAAATACATGACACGCACTACAAATCTGTTCTCTTACAAGTTGCCTAATTTCAGATGTTTGACATTTGTTAGCAAAACTGTCACAAGACTGACATGGAAAGTCAGGGTATTTTTGGGAAACGGGGATATTAGCAAGATGATACATTCCTATTACTGCATTGTATTTATCATGTGTGGCGTGGCTAAGGGTTGTATAATCGATGGGAGATATGTGTCTCAGAGAGGTCTTGTCTCCGTAATGTAAGGCATAATAGTTATTGCTATATTACTAATGTTTTGCAAGGATCTGTGGTGAGGTCACAGTCACGTGACAGGTCAGCTGCTGGGTGGCTACACCCTTATAATGTAGCCTGCTCCTGAACCTGGCAGTTGTAGGTGGGGAGGACTAAACCTTCCATGTGTGCTGAGACTCCCGGTCCGAGTCTGAAGCCACGGAGGTTTGTGTTCTTTTTGCCTAAGCTAAAGGCTATTTTAGGTGATACGCTGCTCTGTGGGTTTTTGACGTAAATAAACCTCATGAACTTTGGAAGAACCTGTCTCATGATTGTCTCCCGCTGCACCTGAGCGAGTCGAATCCCTACAAATGGTGGAGAATGCAGGCAGCGATCCCACCAGAGACTTGAGACAGTTGCTGCATGTCCTGGGTAAAGTTTTCAGCAAGGCAGAAAGCACTACCTGAAATAATGGAAGACCTGCTGAAACACCTGGTCCAGGCACAGGCACAGCAACAGGAGACCAACAGGCTGTTGTTACAGCAGATCCAACAGATCCAGCAGGAGCAACGGCAGCAGTTCCAGCAGAGCCTGCAGGAGCAACGGCAGCAGATGCAGCATCTGGCAACCGCCATCCAGTAGGGCAGGACGAGTGCCCCAACCCCAGGTTTGGCTGATGCCACCCAAGTCAGGAACGCGGTAAGACGCGCATTACAAAAAATGACCCCTGAGGATGATGTTGAGGCCTTTCTGACGGTGTTTGAGAGGGTGGCTGAGAGGGAAAAACTTCAGCCAGAGCAGTGGGCAGAGGTACTGGCCCCATACCTGACGGGGGAGCCCCAGAAGGCGTACTATGACTTGACTGTACAAGACGCCAAGGAGTCTCCCAAACTAAAAGTGGAAATTCTTGCACTTTTGGGGGTGACAATGACTATCAGGGCACAGCGAGTTCACCGCTGGGCCTATCACCGGGACAAACCGCCGCGCTCCCAAATGTTCGACCTATTGCACCTGGTCCAGAAATGGCTGCAGCCAGAGTCATCTTCCCCTGCACAGATGATAGAGCGAGTGGTAATGGATCGGTTTGTGCATTACCTGCCGAGACCCCTACAGACTTGGGTTGCCCAGGGGGATCCCCAGAATGCCGATGAACTGGTCGGACTGGTCGAGAGATGCGAGGGGATGGAAGGCTCCTTGGGGAAGCAACCCGTTCCGTATTGGGGGTTCCAGCAGGGGGCGGAGTCCCAAAAAGGGGTGGGGTGTCCAAGGTCAAAAGGGGCGGGGGAGGCGGTGCTCAATGTCCCCACGGGTGATATTATTTGCTGGAAGTGCCACGGGCCAGGACATATAGCTGCCCATTGTCCCCAGACCACCGAGCAAATGGACTGCAGCATGGGACGCCGTAGTTCATACTATGCATGTCCAGTTTGCAGTGTGAACTCCACCTAATGAGGGGCCGCAAGCGTGTCCTGTGAAGGTGAACGGTCGAGCAGTAATGGCGCTGCTAGACTCCGGGAGCTTGGTGACTCATGTACGGGCAACCTTTCCTCTCAGCCTACTCCCGGGTAAAAAGGTCGGCGTTCAGTATATACATGGCGATGCAAAAGACTACCCTATGGCCAGGGTGAACATTGAAATGGCGCATGGCACCGAGTCCCATGAAGTTGGCGTCGTTCGGGACTTGTTGCATCCTACAATTATAGGCCAGGATTTTTGTCTGTTTTAGGATCTGTGGGGTAAGGGTTCTGAGATTGCTAGCAAGAGCAGGGAACCAATGAACCCTAATAAGGTATTGCCCCCATCAGAGGTAGACGGGTTTCCTTTATGTGTCCTTGTTGGGGATGAGGAGGAAGGGTCTCCTGTATCTGACATTCCGGAATTAGGGGTGGCCGGAGAGAATTTTGGGACTGCTCAACATAGGGACCCAACACTGAGAGAAGTCTTTAACAATGTCACCGTCATTAATGGGGTTGCACAAGACCCGGGAGCGGACACAAGGTTTCCCTATTTTATGATGAGTGGGGAGTTGTTATATAGGGTCACGAAAATAAGGGAGGAGGTGGTAGAGCAGTTAATAGTACCAGGTCCCTATAGATGGAAAGTGTTGGACATGGCCCATTCACACATCTTGGGGGGGACACCTGGGGGTGGAAAAAACGCGGGAACGGATTGTACAGTGGTTCTATTGGCCTGGGTGTCACCGGGAAATAGCAAACTATTGCAGGTCCTGCCCGACATGTCAGTTAACTGCCCCCACATCTCATTTTCAGAACCCCCTTGTGCCACTGCCCATTATTGAGGTGCCATTTGAGAGAATTGCCATGGACTTGGTCGGTCCCTGCCCGGGGCCATCAGTATATATTAGTCATCCTGGACTATGCCACCCGCTATCCTGAAGCAGTTCCCCTGAGAAATACCTCCGCGAAGAGTATAGCCCGTGAGCTGGTCCATGTGTTTTCCCTGACGGGTTTGCCGAAGGAGATCCTGACCGACCAGGGGACACCTTTTATGAGCAGGCTGATGAGGGAATTGTGCAGAGTCCTGCAAATCTCCTAGTTGAGAATTTCAGTGTACCATCCGCAGTCAGATGGCCTTGTTGAGAGGTTTAACAAGACACTGAAGAGCATGCTAAGAAAAGTCAGAGAAAGATGGTAGAGACTGGGATTGTCACTTACCGTATCTGCTGTTTTCTATCCATGAAGTCCCCCAGGTCTCCACAGGGTTCTCGCCCTTCGAGCTTCTGTACAGCCGACATCCACGAGGTCTCCTAGATATAGCCAAGAAAACCTGGGAAGCCGAAGTCACGCCCCACAGAAGCGTCATTGAGCATGTGGCACTGATGCAGCAGAGGGTTGCGAAGGTCATGCCCATTGTTAAAGAACATCTCCGCCAGGCACAAGAGGCTCAGGCCAGGGTCTACAACCGGTCAGCAAAAGTGAGGCAGTTCAATCCGGGAGACCGAGTTCCGGGAGACGTAAACTACAAGATCCACCAACCCAGAAGACGGAAGCCATACCAGGTTTACCATGTCAACCTCATCAAGCCGTGGCAAGATAGAGAGCCAGTGGTAACTCCGTGCTTGCTGGGCAACCTAGAAGGGGAGGTAGGAGCTGTTACCATAGCAGAGATGCTATCGAAGGCCCAGAAACAGCAGTGCCGGGAGTTACTCCAGAAAAACAGGGACCTGTTTTCAGAGTTACCGGGGTGCACGAAGGTTGTGGAGCAAGAAGTTCTGACCGATCCACATGTGCGGGTGAACGTGAAGCCATATCGAATTCCAGAGGCCCGTCGAGAGGTAATCTCCAAGGAGGTGCAGCGTATGTTGAAGCTCGGGGTCATTGAGGAATCCAAGAGCAACTGGTCGAGACCGATTGTCCTGGTCCCAAAACCTGATGGTGAATGGAGGTTCTGCAACGATTACCGGAAGCTGAATGAGGTCTCCAAGTTCGACGCTTATCCCATGCCACGTGTTGATGAGCTCATTGAGAGCCTTGGCCTACCAGGTACATAACCACCTTGGATCTGACAAAGGGATATTGGCAGATCCCCATGGCACAGGAAGCCAGGGAGAAGACGGCATTTTCTACACCAGACGGGTGCTTCCAGTATGTCCGGATGCCGTTTGGCCTGCAGGGGGCTCCGGCAACCTTCCAGAGGGCTATGGATAGACTCCTTGCACCTCATAAGCTATACGCAGCCGCGTATCTGGATGATATCGTCATGGGCAACAAACAAGGAGAATTGGAACTACTAACACAGGAAAAGAAATATGATGTCATTGGAATCACTGAAACTTGGTGGGACAATACACATGAATGGAATACAAGACTAGAAGGATACAACTTATTTGCAAGAAACAGACTTGATAAACGAGGAGGGGGTGTCGCATTGTATGTTAGAAACGCGTATATCTGCACAGAGATTGAAGCTTCAGTGACTGGGAGTTCTGTGGAAACTGTTTGGGTAAGAATACAAGGACAGAACAATGGAAAGGACACCATTGTAGGCATTTACTACAGGCCGCCTGTGCAAGCTGAAGATATGGATGAACTCTTTATGCATCAAATGGCCAAGTTCTCCAAAATATATGACATAGTTGTCATGGGAGATTTCAACTATCCAGACATTTGTTGGGAATCTCTCTCAGGCAAAACTAACAGGTCAAGGAAATTCTTATCCTCTCTTGCTGACAACTTTATCTTCCAAAAGGTAGGGGAGAAAACAAGGGGAACTGCTACCTTGGATCTAATCCTTATAAACAGGGAGGAAATGGTTGAGGAGGTAAAAGTGGCTGGGACCTTAGGAGGTAGCGACCATGCTATTTTAGAATTTTAGATAACTAGAGGAGGAAGACCTGTGAAGACTCAGACGTCAAGGTTAGATTTCAGAAAGGCAGATTTTAAGGGATTCAGAAAGAGAATTGGAGGGATCCAATGGCCGGATATCCTTAAAGACAAAAATGTCCAGGAAGGATGGGAAATGGGAAGCATTTAAGGAAACCAGGATGGATGAACACAGAACTTAAGCACATGCTAAAAAGGAAGAAAAAAATGTTTATAAAATGGAGCGAGGGAGGCATATCTAAAGAAGAATATAATGCTGTCTGCAGAACCTGCAGGGCACAAATCAGATTAGCTAAAGCTGAAAATGAATTGAGGCTTGCAAGAGATGTCAAAAGCAATAATAAAGGATTTTGGGGATATGTCAAAAGTAAAAGAAAAGTCAAAGATGCTATAGGATTTTTACAGGATGAAAATGATGAAATGGTAAGACAGGATGTTGAGAAAGCTGAACTTTTAAATTCCTATTTTGCATCTGTTTTCTCTCAGAAAGAAAATGTAACATCAACTGTTCTTCACTGTCCTATTAAGGGAATAGAAGAATCCAGGATATCTATAAACAGAAAGATAGTGAGGAAACACTTAGCTGACCTAAATGAATTCAAGTCTCCAGGTCCAGATGAATTACACCCCAAAGTACTGAAGGAGATAGCAGAAGAAATTTTTGAACCCCTCTCCATAATCTTTGAAAATTCTTGGAGAACAGGAGAAGTGCCAGAAGACTGGAGAAGAGCAAATGTTGTTCCTATCTTCAAAAAGGGGAAGAAGGTGGACCCAGGCAACTATAGGCCGGTGAGTCTGACTTCTATACCAGGAAATATCTTTGAACAAATTATTAAACAACATGTATGTCAATACCTGGATAAGAATGAAGTGATTAAACAGAGTCAGCATGGGTTTGTAACTAATAAGTCTTGTCAGACTAACTTAATTTCCTTCTATGACGGTATCACTGATTGGGTGGATCAAGGAAATGCTGTAGATATAGTATATCTTGACTTCAGCAAAGCATTTGACAAAGTCTCTCATACAATCCTTATTGAAAAAATGACTAAGTATGGAATGGACAAGGCGACTGTTAGGTGGATTCATAACTGGCTTAGTGATCGGACCCAAAGAGTGGTCGTAAATGGCTGCACATCCAGTTGGAAGAATGTCTCAAGTGGGGTACCACAGGGCTCTGTCCTGGGCCCTGTATTGTTCAACATCTTTATCAACGATTTAGATGAAGGAATTGAGGGTAAACTGATTAAATTTGCTGATGACACTAAGCTAGGAGGGATAGCTAATACTAGAGAAGAGAGAGAGGATTCAAAAAGATTTAAATAAACTGGAGAAGTGGGCAGCAACTAACAGAATGGTTTTTAACAGGGAGAAATGCAAAGTAGTACATCTGGGCAATAAAAATGAAAAAAGCATATACAGAATGGGAGGAATCTGGCTAAGTGACAGCACATGTGAAAAAGACTTGGGTATACTAATAGATCACAGACTGAATATGAGTCAACAGTGTGATGCAGCAGCAAAAAAGGCAAATGCAATTCTAGGATGTATTAACAGAAGCATACAGTCTAGATCACGTGAAGTAATTATTTCCCTCTACTCCTCTTTGGTCAGACCTCATCTGGAATGTTGTGTCCAGTTTTGGGCACCACATTTTAAAAAAGACATCAACAAACTGGAGCAAGTTCAGAAAAGAGCGACCAGAATGGTGACCGGTCTGCAAACCCTGTCTTATGAGGAAAGGTTGCAGGATTTGGGAATGTTTAGTTTGCAAAAGAGAAGACTGAGAGGAGACTTAATAGCTGTCTACAAATATCTAAAGGGCTGTCACATTGTAGAAGGATCAACTTTATTCTCATTTGCACAAGGAAAGACTAGAAGCAATGGGATGAAACTGAATGGGAGGAGACACAGAATAGATATTAGAAAAAACTTTTTGACAGTTAGAGTGATCAATGAGTGGAACAGGCTGCCACGAGAAGTGGTGAGTTCTCCTTCAATGGAAGTCTTCAAACAGAGGCTGGACAGACATCTGACTGGGATGATTTAGCGAATCCTGCTTTGAGCAGGGGGTTGGACCAGATGGCCCAGGAGGTCCCTTCCAACTCTATGATTCTATGATTCTATGATTCTATCTTTACCCTGGACTGGGAGACTCACCTGGAAAAGGTCCAAGCAGTGTTTGATGCTCTAAGGGAGGCGGGGTGTTATGATTGAGTCACCGTAGGAGGCAAAAACAGAAATGCTAGCTACAGTCATATGTTAAAGTTTGGGCACCCCTATTAATGTTAACCTTTTTTCTTTATAACAATTTTGGTTTTTGCAACAGCTATTTCAGTTTCATATATCTAATAACTGATGGACTCAGTTATATTTGTGGATTCAAATGAGGTTTATTGTACTAACAGAAAATGTGCAATCTGCATTTAAACAAAATTTGACCGGTGCAAAAGTATGGGCACCCTTATAATTTTCTTGATTTGAACACTCCTAACTACTTTTTACTGACTTCCTGAAGCACTAAATTGGTTTTGTAACCTCACTGAGCTTTGAATTTCATAGCCAGGTGTATCAAATCATGAGAAAAGGTATTTAAGGTGGCCACTTGCAAGTAGTTCTCCAATTTGATTCTCCTATGAAGAGTGGCTTCATGGGCTCCTCAAAACAACTCTCAAATGATCTGAAAACAAAGATTATTCAACATAGCTTTTCAGGGGAAGGATATAAAAAGTTGTCTCAGAGATTTAACCTGTCAGTTTCCACTGTGAGGAACATAGTAAGGAAATGGAAGAACACAGGTACAGTTCTTGTTAAGCCCAGAAGTGGCAGGCCAAGAAAAATATCAGAAATGCAGAGAAGAAGAATGGTGAGAACAGTCAAGGACAATCCACAGACCACCTCCAAAGACCTGCAGCATCATCTTGCTGCAGATGGTGTCACTGTGCATCGGTCAACAATACAGCGCACTTTGCACAAGGAGAAGCTGTATGGGAGAGTGATGCAGAAGAAGCCGTTTCTGCAAACACGCCACAAACAGAGTCACCTGAGGTATGCAAAAGCACATTTGGACAAGCCAGTTACATTTTGGAAGAAGGTCCTGTGGACTGATGAAACAAAGATTGAGTTGTTTGGTCATACAAAAAGGCGTTATGCATGGAGGCTAAAAAACACAGCATTCCAAGAAAAACACTTGCTACCCACAGTAAAATTTGGTGGAGGTTCCATCATGCTTTGGGGCTGTGTGGCCAATGCTGGCACCGGGAATCTTGTTAAAGTTGAGGATCGCATGGATTCAACTCAGTATCAGCAGATTCTTGACAATAATGTGCAAGAATCAGTGACGAAGTTGAAGTTACGCAGGGGATGGATATTTCAGCAAGACAATGATCTAAAACACCACTCCAAATCTACTCAGGCATTCATGCAGAGGAACAATTACAATGTTCTGGAATGGCCATCCCAGTCCCCAGACCTGAATATCATTGAACATCTGTGGGATGATTTGAAGCGGGCTGTCCATGCTCGGCCACCATCAAACTTAACTGAACTGGAACTGTTTTGTAAACAGGAATGGTCACAAATACCTTCATCCAGGATCCAGGAACTCATTAATAGCTACAGGAAGCGACTAGAGGCTGTTATTTTTGCTAAAAAGGAGGATCTACGAAATATTAAAGTCACTTTTATGTTGAGGTGCCCATACTTTTGGTTAGGGTTGGAGTTAGAATTGAGGGGTTTCCACTGTTTAGGCACATCAGGGGGTCTCCAAACGCGACATGGTGCAACCATTGATTCCAGCCAATTTTGCGTTCAAAAAGTCAAACGGTGCACCCTCCCTTCCAAGCCCTGACATGTGCTCAAACAGTGGTTTACCCCAACATATGGGGTATCAGCGTACTCAGGAAAAATTGCACAACAACTTTTGGGGACTAATTTCCCGTGTTACCCTTGGGAAAATAAAAAATTGGGGGCTAAAAAATTATTTTTGTGGAAAAAAATGATTTTTTCATTTTCACGTCTCTGCATTATAAACTTCTGTGAAGCACTTGGGGGTTCAAAGTGCTCACAACACATCTTACATACGTTCCTTGGAAGGTCTAGTTTCCAAAATGGGGTCACTTGTGGGGGGTTTCCACTGTTTAGGCACATCAGGGGCTCTGCAAACGTAATTACGACCGCAGACTATTCCATCAAAGTCTGCATTTCAAAACGTCACTACTTCCATTCCGAGCCCTGACGTGTGCCCAAACAATGGTTCCCCCCACATATGGGGTACCAGCGTACTCAGGACAAACTGGACAACAACTTTTGGGGTCCAATTTCTCCTGTTACCCTTGTGAAAATAAAAAATTGAGAGCTAAAAAATCATTTTTTGAGGAAAAAAAAATTATTTTTTATTTTCATGGCTCTGCGTTATAATCTTCTGTGAAGCACTTGGGAGTTCGGTGTGCTCACTACACATCTAGGCAACTTCCTTATGGGGTATAGTTTCCAAAATGGGGTCACTTGTGGGGGATTTCAACAGTTTAGGTACATCAAGGGCTCTGCAAATGTAACATGACGCCCGCAGACCATGCCATCAAAGTCAGCATTTCAAAATGTCACTACTTCCCTTCCGAGCCCTGACATATACCCATACAGTGGTTTTCCCCCCACATATGGGGTATCAGCGTACTCAGGACAAACTGTACAACAACTTTCGGGGTCCAATTTCTCCTGTTACCCTTGTGAAAATAAAAAATTGAGAGCTAAAAAATCATTTTTTGAGGAAAAAAAAATTATTTTTTATTTTCATGGCTCTGCGTTATAATCTTCTGTGAAGCACTTGGGGGTTCAGTGTGCTCACCACACATTTAGGCAACTTCCTTATGTGGTCTAGTTTCCAAAATGGGGTCACTTGTGGGGGGTTTCCACAGTTTAGGTACATCAAGGGCTCTGCAAATGTAACATGATGCCCGCAGACCATGCCATCAAAGTCAGCATTTCAAAATGTCACTACTTCCCTTCCGAGCCCTGACGTGTGCCGAAACAGTTGTCCCCCCCCACATATGGGGTACCAGTGTACTCAGGACTAACTGTACAACAACTTTTGGGGTCCAATTTATCCTGGTACCCCTGTGAAAAT
Source organism: Dendrobates tinctorius (assembly GCF_039654945.1). NCBI lineage: Eukaryota > Metazoa > Chordata > Amphibia > Anura > Dendrobatidae > Dendrobates > Dendrobates tinctorius. The sequence goes on from NW_027361690.1 coordinate 9,469,533, forward strand.
AAAAAATTGCGGACTAAAAATATTGTTTTAAGAAAAAAAAATATATTTTTTATTTTCACGGCTCTGCTTATAAACTTCTGTGAAGCACCTGGGGGTTCAAAGTGCTCACTATGCATCTAGATAAGTTCCTTAGGGGGTCTAGTTTCCATACTGGGGTCATTTGTGGGGGAGCTCCAAAGTTTAGGCACACAGGGGCTCTCCAAACACGACATGGTGTCCGCTAACGATTGGAGCTAATTTTCATTTCAAAAAGTCAAATGGCACTCCTTCCCTTCTGAGCCCTGCCGTGCGCCCAAACAGTGGTTCCCCCCCACATATGGGGTACCAGCGTACTCAGGACAAACTGGACAACAACTTTTGTGGTCCAATTTCACCTGTTACCCTTGTGAAAATAAAAAATAGCGTGCTAAAAAATCTTTTTTGAGGAAAAAAAATGATTTTTTATTTTCACTGCTCTACGTTATAAACTTTTGTGAAGCACTTGGGGGTTCAAAGTGCTCCCTACACATCTAGATAAGTTCCTTAAGGGGTCTAGTTTCCAAAATGGTGTCACTTGTGGGGGAGTTCCAATGTTTAGGTACACAGGGGCTCTCCAAACGCGACATGGTGTCCGATAACGATTGGAGCGAATTTTCCATTCAAAAAGTCAAATAGCGCTCCTTCACTTACGGACCCTGCCGTGCGCCCAAAGAGTGGTTTATGACCACATATAAGGTATCTGTGCACTCAGGAGAAATTGCCCAACACATTTTAGGATCCATTTTATCCTGTTGCCCATGTGAAAATAAAAAAACTGAGACCAAAAGAAAATTTTTGTGAAAAAAAAGTACTTTTTTTTTTTACCGATCAATTTGTGAAGCACCTGGGGGGTTCAAAGTGATCACTATGCATGTAGATAAGTTCCTTGGGGGGTCTAGTTTCCAAAATGGGGTCACTTGTGGGGAAGCTCCAGTGCTTAGGCGCACAGCGACTCTCCAAACGCAACATGAAAAGCGCTAAATATTCCAGCATATTTTCCATTCAAAAAGTCAAATGTGCTCCTTCCCTTCCGAGCCCTGCCGTGCGCCCAAACAGTGGTTTATGACCACATATGAGGTATCAGTGTACTCAGGAGAAATTGCCCAACAAATTTTAGGATCCATTTTATCCTGTAGCCCATGTGAAAATGAAAAAAATTAATGATAAAAGAAAATTTGTGGTGCAAAAAATAAAATGTCCATTTTTTCCTTCCACGTTGCTTTAGTTCCTGTGAAGCACCTGAAGGGTTAATAATCTCCTAGAATGTAGTTTTGAGTAGCTTGAGGGGTGCAGTTTTTAGAATGGTGTCACTTTTGGGTATTTTCTGCCATATAGACCCCTCAAAGTGACTTCAAATGTGAGGTGGTCCCTAAAAAAAATGGTTTTGTAAATATTGTTGTAAAAATTAGAAATCGCTGGTCAACTTTTAACCCTTATAACTTCCTAACAAAAAAAAAATTGTTTCCAAAATTGTGCTGATGTAAAGTAGACATGTGGGAAATGTTATTTAGTAACTATTTTGTGTCACATCACTCTCTGGTTTAACAGAATAAAAATTCAAAATTTGAAAATTGCGAAATTTTCAAAATTTTCGCCAAATTTCTGTTTTTTCACAAATAAAAGCAAAAATTATCGACCTAAGTTTACCACTAACATGAAGCCCAATATGTCATGAAAAAACAATCTCAGAATCGCTAAGATGTGTTGAAGTGTTCCAGAGTTATTACCTCATAAAGGGACACTGGTCAGAATTGCAAAAAATGGCCAGGTCATTAAGGTCAAAATAGGCTGGGTCATGAAGGGGTTAAATGCAGATTGCACATTTTCTGTTAGTACAATAAACCTGATTTGAATCCAGAAATATAACTGAGTCCATCAGTTATTAGATATATGAAACTGAAATAGCTGTTGCAAAAACCATAATTGTTATAAAGAAAAAAGGTTAACATTAATAGGGGTGCCCAAACTTTAACATATGACTGTAAGTCCAGAAAACCAGAGAAGTTGGCAGCTATCGGATTGCAGACCCCTGAACCTATCAACACAACTAACAGTAGCCGTGGGGGGTTCCTACGATGCCCTAGACCCCTCGATCACAGCCAGAGAATTAAATAGGCCTAAAGAAAGAAAGGGGAAATCTAAACTGCCCCAGAGCAGACCCCAAAGCAATAGGCAGCCCCCAACATATAATGACGGTGAAGCAAGATGAAAATACTAACACAGACAGAAAGATAGACTGAGCAAAGAGGGGCCCAAGCTAACTAAATAGAAAAGGACAGGAAGGCTGCTGTCTGCAATCCGTGAAAAACCCTATGAAAATAAGAGCCAACAGACTGACAGTGAAAAAGGTCCTGAAGACGCTAGGCTTCAAAAAAGCTATGTCAGTACTCAGGAATATACTGAATACAGAGCTACAGGCAAAAGGAGATTCGGCTCACCCCAGCAGGGAATGGCAGAATACTGAAAAGCAAGGAAAACAAAAAACAAAACAAAAAGCTAACAGGCAAAACAGAAACTTAGCTTTAGAGGAGCAGGAATCAGACTGGTGTCCTAGAAGTCCACAGAGAAATCACCCGCAGGGCAGAAGGGCGTCGGCAGCCTTATATCCAGTCCGTGACTCCACTCAGCCAGTCATCCTCATTAGACTCAGGTGCCTGATAATCAGGCTCATTACCTTCCTTTACCAGAATAGGGAGTTCACCAGACCCCAGTGACGAAGGGGAAAATGAACTCACAACAGCGGGGTTTACAATAAACCCAAAGAAGTGTGCCTTGGGTAAAGAAGAAGCCAAGTACCTCGGATATATAGTGGGGCGTGGCGAGATCAAACCCCAAATCAATAAAGTGGAGGCAATTCAAACATGGCCGAGACCTCTCTCCAAAAAGCAAGTTAGATCCTTTCTGGGGATCGTGGGATACTACAGAAGGTTTATCCCAAACTTCGCCATGATGGCTGCACCTCTAACTGATCTGCTAAAGGGGACAAAGTCCTTGATCGTCAGATGGTCCGAAGAGGCAGAGTCAGCCTTCCAAGAAATGAAAGGGGCTCTATGTAAGCAACCCGTTCTGGTGGCCCCAGACTTTAAAAAAAGAGTTCATCCTTCAGACAGACGCCTCAGATGTCGGGGTAGGTGCAGTCCTCTCCCAGGAGATACATGGGGAGAAGCATCCTGTCCTCTACCTGAGTAGGAAGCTATCTTCATGCGAAAAGAATTACTCAGTCGTAGAGAATCATAGAATCATAGATAGAATCATAGAATTGTAGAGTTGGAAGTGACCTCCTGGGCCATCTGGTCCAACCCCCTGCTCAAATCAGGATTCGCTAAATCATCCCAGTCAGATGTCTGTCCAGCCTCTTCCATTGAAGGAGAACTCACCACTTCTCGTGGCAGCTTGTTCCACTCATTGATCACTCTAACTGTCAAAATGTTTTTTCTAATATCTAATCTGTGTCTCCTCCCATTCAGTTTCATCCCATTGCTTCTAGTCTTTCCTTGTGCAAATGAGAATAAAGTTGATCCTTCTACAATGTGACAGCCCTTTAGATATTTGTAGACAGCTATTAAGTCTCCTCTCAGTCTTCTCTTTTTCAAACTAAACATTCCCAAATCCTGCAACCTTTCCTCATAAGACAGGGTTTGCAGACCGGTCACCATTCTGGTTGCTCTTTTCTGAACTTGCTCCAGTTTGTTGATGTCTTTTTTTAAAATGTGGTGCCCAAAACTGGACACAATATTCCAGATGAGGTCTGACCAAAGAGGAGTAGAGGAAATAATGACTTCACGTGATCTAGACTGTATGCTTCTGTTAATACATCCTAGAATTGCATTTGCCTTTTTTGCTGCTGCATCACACTGTTGACTCATATTCAGTTTGTGATCTATTAGTATACCCAAGTCTTTTTCACATGTGCTGTTGCTTAGCCATATTCCTCCCATTCTGTATATGCTTTTTTCATTTTTATTGCCCAGATGTACTACTTTGCATTTTTCCCTGTTAAAAACCATACTGTTAGTTGCTGCCCACTTCTCCGGTTTATTTATATCTTTTTGAATCCTCTCTCTTCTCTAGTATTAGCTATCCCTCCTAGCTTAGTGTCATCAGCAAATTTAATCAGTTTACCCTCAATTCCTTCATCTAAATCGTTGATAAAGATGTTGAACAATACAGGGCCCAGGACAGAGCCCTGTGGTACCCCACTTGAGACATTCTTCCAACTGGATGTGCAGCCATTTATGACCACTCTTTAGGTCCGACCACTAAGCCAGTTATGAATCCACCTAACAGTTGCCTTGTCCATTCCATACTTAGTCATTTTTTCAATAAGGATTGTATGAGATACTTTGTCAAATGCTTTGCTGAAGTCAAGATATACTATATCTACAGCATTTCCTTGATCCACCCAATCAGTGATTCCGTCATAGAAGGAAATTAAGTTAGTCTGACATGACTTATTAGTTACAAACCCATGCTGACTCTGTTTAATCACTTCATTCTTATCCAGGTACTGACATACATGTTGTTTAATAATTTGTTCAAAGATCTTTCCTGGTATAGAAGTCAGACTCACCGGCCTATAGTTGCCTGGGTCCACCTTCTTCCCCTTTTTGAAGATAGGAACAACATTTGCTCTTCTCCAGTCTTCTGGGACTTCTCCTGTTCTCCAAGAATTTTCAAAGATTATGGAGAGGGGTTCAAAAATTTCTTCTGCTATCTCCTTCAGTACTCTGGGGTGTAATTCATCTGGACCTGGAGACTTGAATTCATTTAGGTTAGCTAAGTGTTTCCTCACTATCTTTCTGATTATAGATATCCTGGATTCTTCTATTCCCTTAATAGGACAGTGAAGAACAGTAGATGTTACATTTCCTTTCTGAGAGAAAACAGATGCAAAATAGGAATTTAAAAGTTCGGCCTTCTCAACATCCTGTCTTACCATTTCATCATTTTCATCCTGTAAAAATCCTATAGCATCTTTGACTTTTCTTTTACTTTTGACATATCCCCAAAATCCTTTATTATTGCTTTTGACATCTCTTGCAAGCCTCAATTCATTGTCAGCTTTAATAATCTGATTTGTGCCCTGCAGGTTCTGCAGACAGCATTATATTCTTCTTTAGATATGCCTCCCTCTTTCTATTTTATAAACATTTTTTTCTTTTTAGCATGTGCTTAAGTTCTGTGTTCATCCATCCTGGTTTCCTTAAATGCTTCCTATTCTTCCCTCTTTTCGGAATTGTTAAGAATTGTGCTTTGAGAATTTCATTTTTCAAAATTTCCCATCCTTCCTGAACATTTTTGTCTTTAAGGATATCCAGCCATTGGATCCCTCCAATTCTCTTTCTGAATCCCTTAAAATCTGCCTTTCTGAAATCTAACCTTGATGTCTGAGTCTTCACAGGTCTTCCTCCTCTAGTTATCCAAAATTCTAAAATAGCATGGTCGCTACCTCCTAGGGTCCCAGCCACTTTTACCTCCTCAACCATTTCCTCTCTGTTTATAAGGATTAGATCCAAGGTAGCAGTTCCCCTTGTTTTCTCCCCTACCTTTTGGAAGATAAAGTTGTCAGCAAGAGAGGATAAGAATTTCCTTGACCTGTTAGTTTTGCCTGAGAGAGATTCCCAACAAATGTCTGGATAGTTGAAATCTCCCATGACAACTATGTCATATTTTTTGGAGAACTTGGCCATTTGATGCATAAAGAGTTCATCCATATCTTCAGCTTGCACAGGCAGCCTGTAGTAAATGCTACAGTAAATGGATTTCTGGATCACGGAGTGAACTACTTATACGATGGACTACTTGCTAGAGATGGGGTGCACCTTACGAAGACTGGAAAGCAGGTATTTGGAAGTCGCCTTGCTACACTTGTAAGGAGAGCTTTAAACTAGAACAACATGGGAAGGGAAGCAAAAGACCAGAAAAAGCCATACACCTGACAAATGCTATTGAGAACTCTGCTATTAGAAGTGGAAAGGAAGAACAAAGACGAAAGAATCTAATTAATAAAAATATTGGAGAAAGAGAAACCAATCACAAACTGAAATGTTTCTATACTAATGCACAAAGCATGGGCAACAAACAAGGAGAATTGGAACTACTAACACAGGAAAAGAAATATGATGTCATTGGAATCACTGAAACTTGGTGGGACAATACACATGATTGGAATACAAGACTAGAAGGATACAACTTATTTGCAAGAAACAGACTTGATAAACGAGGAGGGGGTGTCGCATTGTATGTTAGAAATGCGTATATCTACACAGAGATTGAAGCTTCAGAGACTGGGAGTTCTGTGGAAACTGTTTGGGTAAGAATACAAGGACAGAACAATGGAAAGGACACCATTGTAGGCATTTACTACAGGCCGCCTGTGCAAGCTGAAGATATGGATGAACTCTTTATGCATCAAATGGCCAAGTTCTCCAAAAAATATGACATAGTTGTCATGGGAGATTTCAACTATCCAGACATTTGTTGGGAATCTCTCTCAGGCAAAACTAACAGGTCAAGGAAATTCTTATCCTCTCTTGCTGACAACTTTATCTTCCAAAAGGTAAAGGAGAAAACAAGGGGAACTGCTACCTTGGATCTAATCCTTATAAACAGGGAGGAAATGGTTGAGGAGTAAAAGTGGCTGGCACCCTAGGAGGTAGCGACCATGCTATTTTAGAATTTTGGATAACTAGAGGCGGAAGACCTGTGAAGACTCAGACGTCAAGGTTAGATTTCAGAAAGGCAGATTTTAAGGGATTCAGAAAGAGAATTGGAGGGATCCAATGGCTGGATATCCTTAAAGACAAAATGTCCAGGAAGGATGGGAAATCTTGAAAAATGAAATTCTCAAAGCACAGTTGTTAACAATTCCGAAAAGAGGGAAGAATAGGAAGCATTTAAGGAAACCAGGATGGATGAACACAGAACTTAAGCACATGCTAAAAAGGAAGAAAAAAATGTTTATAAAATGGAAAGAGGGAGGCATATCTAAAGAAGAATATAATGCTGTCTGCAGAACCTGCAGGGCACAAATCAGATTAGCTAAAGCTGAAAATGAATTGAGGCTTGCAAGAGATGTCAAAAGCAATAATAAAGGATTTTGGGGATATGTCAAAAGTAAAAGAAAAGTCAAAGATGCTATAGGATTTTACAGGATGAAAATGATGAAATGGTAAGACAGGATGTTGAGAAGGCTGAACTTTTAAATTCCTATTTTGCATCTGTTTTCTCTCAGAAAGGAAATGTAACATCAACTGTTATTCACTGTCCTATTAAGGGAATAGAAGAATCCAGGATATCTATAAACAGAAAGACAGTGAGGAAACACTTAGCTAACCTAAATGAATTCAAGTCTCCAGGTCCAGATGAATTACACCCCAGAGTACTGAAGGAGATAGCAGAAGAAATTTTTGAACCCCTCTCCATAATCTTTGAAAATTCTTGGAGAACAGCCAGAAGACTGGAGAAGAGCAAATATTGTTCCTATCTTCAAAAAGGGGAAGAAGGTGGACCCAGGCAACTATAGGCCGGTGAGTCTGACTTCTATACCAGGAAAGATCTTTGAACAAATTATTAAACAACATGTATGTCAATACCTGGATAAGAATGAAGTGATTAAACAGAGTCAGCATGGGTTTGTAACTAATAAGTCATGTCAGACTAATTTAATTTCCTTCTATGAAGGTATTACTGATTGGGTGGATCAAGGAAATGCTGTAGATATAGTATATCTTGACTTCAGCAAAGCATTTGACAAAGTCTCTCATACAATCCTTATTGAAAAAATGACTAAGTATGGAATGGACAAGGCAACTGTTAGGTGGATTCATAACTGGCTTAGTGATCGGACCCAAAGAGTGGTCGTAAATGGCTGCACATCCAGTTGGAAGAATGTCTCAAGTGGGGTACCACAGGGCTCTGTCCTGGGCCCTGTATTGTTCAACATCTTTATCAACGATTTAGATGAAGGAATTGAGGGTAAACTGATTAAATTTGCTGATGACACAAAGCTAGGAGGGATAGCTAATACTAGAGAAGAGAGAGAGAGGATTCAAAAAGATATAAATAAACTGGAGAAGTGGGCAGCAACTAACAGAATGGTTTTTAACAGGGAGAAATGCAAAGTACTACATCTGGGCAATAAAAATGAAAAAAGCATATATAGAATGGGAGGAATAGGGCTAAGTGACAGCACATGTGAAAAAGACTTGGGTATACTAATAGATCACAGACTGAATATGAGTCAACAGTGTGATGCAGCAGCAAAAAAGGCAAATGCAATTCTAGGATGTATTAACAGAAGCATACAGTCTAGATCACGTGAAGTAATTATTTCCCTCTACTCCTCTTTGGTCAGACCTCATCTGGAATATTGTGTCCAATTTTGGGCACCACATTTTAAAAAAGACATCAACAAACTGGAGCAAGTTCAGAAAAGAGCGACCAGAAAGGTGACCGGTCTGTAAACCCTGTCTTATGAGGAAAGGTTGCAGGATTTGGGAATGTTTAGTTTGCAAAAGAGAAGACTGGGAGGAGACTTAATAGCTGTCTACAAATATCTAAAGGGCTGTCACATTGTAGAAGGATCAACTTTATTCTCATTTGCACAAGGAAAGACTAGAAGCAATGGGATGAAGCTGAGTGGGAGGAGACACAGATTAGATATTAGAAAAAACTTTTTGACAGTTAGAGTGATCAATGAGTGGAACAGGCTGCCACGAGACGTGGTGAGTTCTCTTTCAATGGAAGTCTTCAAACAGAGGCTGGACAGACATCTAACTGGGATGATTTAGCGAATCCTGCTTTGAGCAGGGGGTTGGACCAGATGGCCCAGGAGGTCCCTTCCAACTCTACGATTCTATGATTCTATGATTCTTAAATGCCTACAATGGTGTCCTTTCCATTGTTCTGTCCTTGTATTCTTACCCAAACAGTTTCCACAGAACTCCCAGTCTCTGAAGCTTCAATCTCTGTGCAGATATACGTGTTTCTAACATACATTGCGACACCTCCTCCTCGTTTATCAAGTCTGTTTCTTGCAAATAAGTTGTACCCTTCTAGTCTTGTATTCCAATCATATGTATTGTATTTTGGTTTACCTCTTAGCAATTTAACGTCTTGCTCTATTTAGTTGATCATTGTTAAGCATTACTGGGTCACTCTATCCTCACATTAGTCCATGCTCTAGGATGTATTTAGCCTTTTGTATCATACAACAGAGGTTTCATCAGTACATTGTTTTAATATGTTTCAATAAAATATATATTTTATTATGAGTTTGTATAGTGCTGTTTCGGGGTAATTCACTCTACCGGTGGGACAGACGGGTTGAACCCTTATAATGTAGCCTGCTCCTGAACCAGGCAATTTGTAGGTGGGGAGGACTAAGCCTCCCATGTGTGCTGAGACTCCTGGTCCGAGTCTGAAGACACAGACGTTTGTGTTCTTTTTGCCTAAACTAAAGGCTATTTTTGGTGATTCGCTGCTTTGTGGGTTTATGAAGTAAATAAACCTCATGAACTTTGGAAGAACCTGTCTCATGATTGTCTCCCGCTGCACCTGAGCGAGTCGAATCCCTACACATGTAATAAGGCTTTGTTCACATGGGCAGTAGTCCTTTCTGCTTTTAGAACCGTTTTGGGCTCATGCATGGGAACATGTCTTCCGCTTGTTTCTTTTCCAGTTGCTCTTTGTGTTTAAGTCAGAACAAAAACTGTATACAATAAAAAGGTTGCACTCTATCATGCTAAAGCATATCAATGTGGAATATGTGAAATTTGAATAGACCACCTTGACAATGGTTAATGGGCAGACATAAATAGGCCAAATTTTATGCTAAGAGTCTCAAAGCCATATTACTATTCAAATGTCACATATTCCACATTGACATGCTTTAGCATGATAGAGTGCAACCTTTTTTTTGTATACTGTGTATGGAGGTAGCGCCTCCTGGTATGCACCTATTCACACTAGCTTGCAGGTGCCATTCAGTTTTGTCATTACAACAAAAACTGTAGTCTGCGTTTTTTTGTCCGGGGCATTGAAGTCTATGGGAAAACAAGTAATAACTGTTATGTCATCCATTAACAGATCCGTTTTGCAGTAAAAACTTATCCATTACAATTTGCACAAATGGAAACCAAAGTGTCCATATTTATACTGACCCTTTCCTTTTTTTAATGTATAAAACTTTTGCTGACCCGGTCGCCTCTTTATTGTGAATGGGTCTGTCGGGATGTTCTCGGGAATCCTTTTTTTCTTAATTATTCCAATGGAATTAATGGCGCCTACTGTAAGGGTTTGAGGTTGGACCTACTGAGATAAATTGCCATCAGGGTGGTAATATTTCCTTATCAGCAGTGTGTATTCTGGTGATGTCCTACCAGGGCTGGATATTTATTCTGTGTAGGGCCTACTGTATTAACTACAGACATGATAATACCCAGTCAATGTCAAATTGTTCAGACATTTCCAGGGGGAACAAAAGAGGAACAGCGCAGAGTTTATTATTACTATCAGCAGAGATCCTGACAACTGACTCACTCTGATCACCGATTCTAACAACGTCCCCACTTACTATAGTGATAAAACCCCTATAACCTGCAATGGGAATAAACTACAATGTTCTGTAAGTTGTGACCTTATGAAAACAATGGGCACATTCCTGAAGTGCCTGAAAGTAGAGGTCATTTTCCCTATGCCCTTTCATTGTAATTACACATTACTCCCTAACTAAATAATTATTACAATGTATAAATATATGCGGGGACAATACAAAGACCTTTCTAATGATCTTTTTACACTTAGACCTGTGACGGGGACAAGGGGGCATCCTTCACGTCTGGAGGAAAGAAGGTTTAAGCATACTCACAGACGCGGATTCTTTACTGTAAGAGCAGTGAGACTATGGAACTTTCTGCCATATGATGTTGTAATGAGTGATTCCCTAATAAAATTTAAGAAGGGACTGGATGCCTTTCTTGAAAACTATAATATTACAGGGTATATACACTAGTTTCCTTAATATTGCGTTGATCCAGGGAGCTAGTCTGATTGCCGTATGTGGAGTCGGGAAGGAATTTTTTTCCCCAATGTGAAGCTTACTGTTTGCCACATGGGGATATTTTTTGCCTTCCTCTGGATCAACATGTTAGGGCAAGTTAGGATAGGATATGGGTTGACCTAGATGGACTTAAAGTCTCCCTTCAACCTTAATAACTATGTTACTATGTTACTTTAATTAGTTTAATTGCTGACTCTTTACTGGTCTATGATTCATGACAAGCGGCCACAGGGTGAGGTCATTTCTACTTTATACATTACACGTGCTAAAACCTAACATCTGATTTCTTTATATCTGTGTAAAAGTAGTCCGGATCTGTTAATCGCATCTGGCCATCAGGCTAAATACCAGATTTGGTTATACATATGTGACTCATACAAACACAGTATATACACAAACTAACACAGTGACTTCATAAACAGTGCCCCACATAAACCATAATGCCAGCTGAGTGCTCCACATAAACTATCACGCCAGCTGAGTGCTCCACTTAAATGATAACGTCAGCTGAGTGCTCCACTTAAACGATAACGTCAGCTGAGTGCTCCACATAAACGATAACGCCAGCTAAGTTCTTCACATAAATGATAATGCCAGCTGAGTGCTCCATGTAAACAATAACGCCAGCTGAGTGTTCCACGTAAACAATAACACCAGCTGAGTGCCTCACGTAAACAATAACGCCATCTGAGTGCTCCAGGTAAACAATAACGCCATCTGAGTGCTCCAGGTAAACAATAACGCCATCTGAGTGCTTCACGTAAGCAATAACGCCAGCTGAGTGCTTCACGTAAACGATAACGCCAGCTGAGTGCTCCAAGTAAACAATATCGCCAGCTGAGTGCTTCATGTAAACTATATCGCCAGCTGAGTGCTTCACGTAAGCAATAACGTCAACTGAGTGCTCTACATAAAACAACGCCAGCTGAGTGCTTCACGTAAACAATGCCAGTTGAGTGCTCCACGTAAACAATAATGCCAGCTGAGTGCTTCACGTAAACAATAACGCCAGCTGAGTTGTTCACGTAAACAATAACGCCAATTGAGTGCTTCATGTAAACAATAACATCAGCTGAGTGCTTTACGTAAACAATAACGCCAGCTGAGTGCTCCACGCAAACAATAATGCCAGTTGAGTGCTCCACGTACATGATAGTGCCAGCTGAGTGCTCCACGTTCACGATAGTGCTAGCTGAGTGCTCCACGTTCACGATAGTGCCAGCTGAGTGCTCCACATTCACGATAGTGCCAGCTGAGTGCTCCACATTCACGATAGTGCCAGCTGAGTGCGCCACGTTCACGATAGTGCCAGCTGAGTGCTCCACGTTCACGATAGTGCCAGCTGAGTGCTCCACGTTCACGATAGTGCCAGCTGAGCGCTCCACGTAAATGTTAATGCCAGCTGAGTACTCCACATACACAATAGTGCCAGCTGAATGCTCCACGTACCCGATAGCGCCTGCTGAGTGCTCCACATACACAATAGTGCCAGCTGAGTGCTCCATGTACACAATAGTGCCAGCTGAATAGTTCAAGTACGTGATAGTGTCTTCTGAGTGCTGCACATACACAGTAGTGCCTGCTGAGTGCTGCATGTACACGATAATACCAAGCTGAGTGATCCATGTATACAATAGTGCCAGCTGAGTTTTCCAAATACAAGATAGTGCCAGATAAATAAAGTACATAATAGTGCCTGCAAAGGGCTGCATATTCACAATAGTGATAGCTGAGTGCTGCATGTACATGATGGTTCCAGCTGAGTGCTGCATGTACACAACAGTACCAGACTGAGTACTCCACGTCCACTATAATACCAAGCTGAGTGCTCCACGTAAACGATAGTGCCAGCTGAGTGCTCCAAGTAAACAATATCGCCAGCTGAGTGCTTCATGTAAACAATATCGCCAGCTGAGTGCTTCACGTAAGCAATAACGTCAACTGAGTGCTCTACATAAAACAACGCCAGCTGAGTGCTTCACGTAAACAATGCCAGCTGAGTGCTTCACGTAAACAATAACGCCAGCTGAGTTGTTCACGTAAACAATAACGCCAATTGAATGCTTCATGTAAACAATAACGTCAGCTGAGTGCTTTACGTAAACAATAACGCCAGCTGAGTGCTCCACGCAAACAATAATGCCAGTTGAGTGCTCCACGTACATGATAGTGCCAGCTGAGTGCTCCACATTCACGATAGTGCCAGCTGAGTGCTCCACGTTCACGATAGTGCCAGCTGAGTGCTCCACGTTCACGATAACGCCAGCTGAGTGCTCCACGTTCACGATAACGCCAGCTGAGTGCTCCACGTTCACGATAACGCCAGCTGAGTGCTCCACGTTCACGATAACGCCAGCTGAGTGCTCCACGTTCACGATAACGCCAGCTGAGTGCTCCACGTTCACGATAACGCCAGCTGAGTGCTCCACGTTCACGATAACGCCAGCTGAGTGCTCCACGTTCACGATAACGCCAGCTGAGTGCTCCACGTTCACGATAACGCCAGCTGAGTGCTCCACGTTCACGATAACGCCAGCTGAGTGCTCCACGTTCACGATAACGCCAGCTAAGTGCTCCACTTTCACGATAACGCCAGCTGAGTGCTCCACGTTCACGATAACGCCAGCTGAGTGCTCCACGTTCACGATAACGCCAGCTGAGTGCTCCACGTTCACGTTAACGCCAGCTGAGTGCTCCACGTTCACGATAGTGCCAGCTGAGTGCTCCACGTTCACGATAACGCCAGCTGAGTGCTCCAGCTCCACGTTCACTATTCTGCTAGTTGAGCGCTCCACGTAAATGTTAATGCCAGCTGAGTACTCCACATACACAATAGTGCCAGCTGAATGCTCCACGTACCCGATAGCGCCTGCTGAGTGCTCCACATACACAATAGTGCCAGCTGAGTGCTCCATGTACACAATAGTGCCAGCTGAATAGTTCAAGTACGTGATAGTGTCTTCTGAGTGCTGCACATACAGAGTAGTGCCTGCTGAGTGCTGCATGTACACGATAATACCAAGCTGAGTGATCCATGTATACAATAGTGCCAGCTGAGTTTTCCAAATACAAGATAGTGCCAGATAAATAAAGTACATAATAGTGCCTGCAAAGGGCTGCATATTCACAATAGTGATAGCTGAGTGCTGCATGTACATGATGGTTCCAGCTGAGTGCTGCATGTACACAACAGTACCAGACTGAGTACTCCACGTACACGATAATACCAAGCTGAGTGCTCCACGTAAACGATAGTGCCAGCTGAGTGCTCCACGCAAACGATAGTGCCAGCTGAGTGCTCCACGTAGATAATACCAAGCTGAGTGTTCCACGTTTACGGCAACTGAGTGCTCCACGTACACATTAGTGCCAGCTGAGTGCTCCACATACAAAATAGCGCCAGTTGAGTGCTCCACATTCACGATAGTGTCAGCTGAGTCATCCACGTTCACGATAACGCAAGCTGAGGGCTCCAGCTCCACATTCACGATTATGCCAGTTGAGTGCTTCACATAAATGTTAATGCCAGCTGAGTGCTCCACATACACAATAGTGCCAGCTGAGTGCTCCATGTACACAATAGTGCCAGCTGAATAGTTCAAGTACGTGACAGTGTTTTCTGAGTGCTGCACATACACAATAGTGCCTGCTGAGTGCTGCATGTATCCGATAATACCAAGCTGAGTGATCCATGTATACAATAGTGCCAGCGGAGTGTTCCAAATACAAGATAATGCCAGATAAATAATTAAAGTACATAATAGTGCCTGCTGAGGGCTGCATGTTCACAATAGTGATAGCATGTACATGATGGTTCCAGCTGAGTGCTCCACGTACACGATAATACCAAGCTGAGTGCTCCATGTAAACGATAGTGCCAGCTGAGTGCTCCACGTAAACGATAGTGCCAGCTGAGTGCTCCACATAGATGATAATGCCAAGCTGAGTGCTCCACGTTTACGATAACGCCAATTGAGTGCTCCACGTACACATTAGTGCCAGCTGAGTGCTCCACATACACAATAGTGCCAGTTGAGTGCTCCACATTCACGATAGTGCCAGCTGAGTGCTCCACATACACAATAGTGCCAGTTGAGTGCTCCACGTTCACGATAGTGCCAGCTGAATAGTTCAAGTACGTGTCTTCTGAGTGCTGCACATACACAGTAGTGCCTGCTGAGTGCTGAATGTACACGATATTACCAAGCTGAGTGATCCATGTGTACAATAGTGCCAGTTGAGTGCTCCACATACACGATAGTGCCAGATAAATAGTTCAAGTACATAATAGTGCCTGCTGAGGGCTGCATGTTCACAATAGTGATAGCTGAGTGCTGCATGTACACGATAGTACCAGACTGAGTGCTGCATGTACACAATAGTACCAGACTGAGTACTCCACGTACACGATAATACCAAGCTGAGTGCTCCACGTAATCGATAGTGCCAACTGAGTGCTCCACGTAGATGATAATACCAAGCTGAGTGCTCCACGTTCACGATAACACCAATTGAGTGCTCCACGTACACATTAGTGCCAGCTGAGTGCTTCACATACACAATAGCGCCAGTTGAGTGCTCCACATTCACGATAGTGCCAGTGTCACGCGGGGCTTAGGTCAACTAAGGCTGAAAAACCCGGGGCCCCTGTGGTGTCCCTTTAACTAGGGGAAACCCTGTCTGACCCTCAACCCAGGGTTTTTGCTGATGGTGCAAATGCCTGAGCCTCCAACCTTTCCTTATCTCCTGCTCAACCCTAAAGCCCCCGTTACACACTGCGATATTGCTAGCAATATCGCTGTAAAGTCACCGATTTTGTGACATTACAGCGATATTGCTAGCGATATCGCTGCATATGTTACTTACCTCCGACCGGCTCCCCCGCTGGTTATCGCTGATCGCGCGAGAAGCTGCTGGACCATTCCTCGTCGTCAGCTTCCTGCGGCGCTTCCTGCTGTGACGACGAGCGGCGCGTGGAGCCGGGCGGGAGGACGCAGGATCGCCGTGTCTGACAGGTAAGTAGCGATCCCTGTCCCTAGCGATGTCGCTGGTGAGATCTGCCTGAGTGGCAGCTCACTAGCGACCACCTAGCGATTCACCAGCGATCCTGACCACGTCATATCGCTGGTGAGTCGCTAGGTGTAACGGTACCCTAAGCTTAACCCTCCACCCAGTGAGGAGACAAACCACCAAAGCCCCACACAATAATGACAGACAGGGAGAACTTAAACTGCATCGCGCCGCATACACACAGAACTATACAGTAATGTGAACAGGGCACAACAAAACACAAATATGGGAAGGTGAAAAGGTAACAACGGATCATACGCCACCAGATACGAATCTCTCTCCAACACCTCCACTCCAGACCGGAACCACTTGGTATGAAACACAAGCTATAATCGGCGACGCCCATAGGCCAGCACGACTATTTAAAGACCGTGGGCGTGACCAAACATCCAACCTGATCTCCAGCTAGATTAACCCCCGATAGCCTGAGAAAATCAAGCCGGCGCCACTGAGGCTATAGTGGACGGAGGTGGAACTACCTCTGCCTGCCGGACGCTGTGGTGTGAATAGCGTCCAACATGACAGCCAGTTGAGTGCTCCACATACACAATAGTGCCAGCTGAGTGCTCCACGTTCACGATATAGTGCCAGCTGAGTGCTCCACATTCACGATAGTGCTAGCTGAGTGCTCCACATACACAATAGTGCCAGTTGAGTGCTCCACGTTCACGATAGTGCCAGCTGAATAGTTCAAGTACGTGATAGTGTCTTCTGAGTGCTGCACAGATACAGTAGTGCCTGCTGAATGCTGCATGTACACAATAGTACCAAGCTGAGTGATCCATGTATACAATAGTGCCAGTTGAGTGCTCCACATACACGATAGTGCCAGATAAATAGTTCAAGTACATAATAGTGCCTGCTGAGGGCTGCATGTTCACAATAGTGATAGCCGAGTGCTGCATGTACACGATAATACCAGACTGAGTGCTCCACGTAAACGATAATGCCAGCTGAGTGCTCCATGTAAACAATGGTGCTAGCTGAGTGCTCCACGTACATGATAATACCATGCTGTGTGCTCCACGTACATGATAGTGCCAGCTGAGTGCTCCACGTTCTCGATAGTGCCAGCTAAATAGTACGCAAAAGTGTCTGCTGAGTGCTGCACATACACAGTAGTGCCTGTTTAGTACTGCATGTACTTGATAGTGCCAGATGAATGATCCACATGCACAATAATGCCATGTGAGTGATGCACGTACATGATAGTGCCAACTGAGTGCTCCATGTACGTGGTCGTGCTAGAAGACTATAGCGATAAAGTCTGTGTCAGACTAGAACAGAAAAGAGTAACCTGATTGTGAGTTGCTACGAAGTTACATATCTGAGTTATACGCAAGTGACAGAACACAATGCCGGTTTCATCTTGAGTAGCACGTGCTATAAGCTGACCCCAGCCCTACAGCTCGCCTAGGCTCTAGACATTCTGGAACTTTTTTCTTGTCATAGTATTTTCTGTTCTATCCTGCTAACACAAAGGGTGTGTGCAGTTATCGCCCAAGACAAAAATGTTCCATTTTATTTATTAAGTTCTTGAGTTTTAACAAATTCCCTACTTGACATTGAAATCCAATCCCCAGTGTCTGTAAACATCGCGGCTGCATTTCTCAGTACCATAGAGTTTATTTGTTAGAATTACATAACAGGGCACAGAGGAAAGTCATACTGACCAGAGACTGATCACACATGACTGTTGGCAGATGAAATATTCTCCCGTGACTGTGTTTAGCAGGGCACAGGCCAAATTTCTGTATGATGAAAAGTGGACAAATGTATTTGGCCAAAAAACCATCTCGGACAAGGGTGTAACCTTGTGTATTTAACATGGAGTTCATGCAGAGGGTATGTTATTTTGTAATTTAATGAGATTTTTATATCTTAGGCCACAGTCACACTTCCAGCTGCAATGCGAGAAACTCGCCTCAATACCCGGCACTGCCGCCAGCACTCGGGACCGGAGTGCTCAGCAGCATAGAAATACAAGCAGCCGCACACTCCGGTCCCGAGTGCCGGTGGCAGTGCCAGGTATTGATGTGAGTTTCTCGCATTGCAGTTGCAAGTGTAACCCCTGCCTTAAAGACGTTGTTTACCTCTAGAGTTTAGAACAAAAATAAGCTTAGAACAGCATAAAAAAATTCCAACACCTGCTGCTCTTGCTCCAATACTCCCTAAGTCTTCGTTAGCCTCCACTTCTTGGTTGTGCTTGATTACCAGTGATTAACTGTAGCAGTCACATTTCCTTGTGCTGGGATGGCTACATTGTTATCTGAAGTAAAGCCTGGCAATGGATGTGCGCTTGCTCAGGGGAGGGGAACAGTGCACTGAGGGAGGCAGCAAGGCATGCAGAAATCAGGGGCCGGAACAGTGCACTGAGGAAGGTGGCAAGGCATGCAGAAATCAGGGGGCGGAACAGTGCACTGAGGAAGGCTTCAAGGCATGCAGAAATCGGGGCAGAACAGTGTGCTGAGGAAGGAGTCAAGGCATGCAGAAATCAGGGGGCGGAACAGTGCACTGAGGAAAGTGGCAAGGCATGCAGAAATCAGGGGCCAGAACAGTGCACTGAGGAAGGTGGCAAGGCATGCAGAAATCAGGGGGCGGAACAGTGCACTGAGGAAGGAGGCAAGGCATGCAGAAATCAGGGTCCGGAACAGTGCACTGAGGAAGGAGGCAAGGCATGCAGAAATCAGGGTCCGGAACAGTGCACTGAGGAAGGTGGCAAGGCATGCAGAAATCAGGGGGCGGAACAGTGCACTGAGGAAGGTGGCAAGGCATGCAGAAATCAGGGGGCGGAACAGTGCACTGAGGAAGGTGGCAAGGCATGCAGAAATCAGGGGGCGGAACAGTGCACTGAGGAAGGTGGCAAGCCATGCAGAAATCAGGGGCCGGAACAGTGCACTGAGGAAGGCTTCAAGGCATGCAGAAATCAGGGGCCGGAACAGTGCACTGAGGAAGGCGGCAAGACATGCAGAAATCAGGGGGCGGAACAGTGCACTGAGGAAGGTGGCAAGGCAGGCAGAAATCAGGGGCCGGAACAGTGCACTGAGGAAGGCGGCAAGGCATGCAGAAATCAGGGGGCGGAACAGTGCACTGAGGAAGGCGGCAAGGCATACAAAAACCAGAGGGCGGAAGAGTGCACTGAGGAAGGCGGCAAGGCATACAAAAACCAGAGGGCGGAAGAGTGCACTGAGGAAGGCGACAAGGCATGCAAAAATCAGGGGGCGGAACAGTGCACTGAGGAAGGCAACAAGGCATGCAGAAATCAGGGGGCGGAACAGTGCACTGAGGAAGGCAACAAGGCATGCAGAAATCAGGGGGCGGAACAGTGCAGTGAGGAAGGTGGCAAGGCATGCAGAAATCAGGGGCCGGAACAGTGCACTGAGGAAGGCTTCAAGGCATGCAGAAATCAGGGGCCGGAACAGTGCACTGAGGAAGGCGGCAAGACATGCAGAAATCAGGGGGCGGAACAGTGCACTGAGGAAGGTGGCAAGGCAGGCAGAAATCAGGGGCCGGAACAGTGCACTGAGGAAGGCGGCAAGGCATGCAGAAATCAGGGGGCGGAACAGTGCACTGAGGAAGGCGGCAAGGCATACAAAAACCAGAGGGCGGAAGAGTGCACTGAGGAAGGCGGCAAGGCATACAAAAACCAGAGGGCGGAAGAGTGCACTGAGGAAGGCGACAAGGCATGCAAAAATCAGGGGGCGGAACAGTGCACTGAGGAAGGCAACAAGGCACGCAGAAATCAGGGGGCGGAACAGTGCACTGAGGAAGGCAACAAGGCATGCAGAAATCAGGGGGCGGAACAGTTCAGTGAGGAAGGCGGCAAAGCATGCAAAAATCAGGGGGTGGAACATTGCACTGAGACTATGCCCGACTATTTGAATATTTGAGCTTTTTCTGCACAACAGGTGGAAACTAAATGTATGGTTATAATTGTAGCTAAGGTCCCTGTATTTGGTCTGTAGTTAGAAAACATTTAAATTCCCTGTGAACATGTGTGACCAGGGAAAAGACCTAAGTAAACCCACAATCCCACCTCATTCTCTCTAAAGTTTTTATGGGAATGTATTGTTACAGAGTACCGTATTACAGATATACCTGCCCTTGTACAGTGGGGAAAAAAAGTATTTAGTCAGTCAGCAATAGTGCAAGTTCCACCACTTAAAAAGATGAGAGGCGTCTGTAATTTACATCATAGGTAGACCTCAACTATGGGAGACAAACTGAGAAAAAAAATCCAGAAAATCACATTGTCTGTTTTGTTTTCATTTTATTTGCATATTATGGTGGAAAATAAGTATTTGGTCAGAACAAAATTTCATCTCAATACTTTGTGATATATCCTTTGCTGGCAATGACAGAGGTCAAACGTTTTCTGTAAGTCTTCACAAGGTTGCCACACACTGTTGTTGGTATGTTGGCCCATTCCTCCATGCAGATCTCCTCTAGAGCAGTGATGTTTTTGGCTTTTCGCTTGGCAACACGGACTTTCAACTCCCTCCAAAGGTTTTCTATAGGGTTGAGATCTGGAGACTGGCTAGGCCACTCCAGGACCTTGAAATGCTTCTTACGAAGCCACTCCTTCGTTGCCCTGGCGGTGTGCTTTGGATCATTGTCATGTTGAAAGACCCAGCCACGTTTCATCTTCAATGCCCTTGCTGATGGAAGGAGGTTTGCACTCAAAATCTCACGATACATGGCCCCATTCATTCTTTCATGTACCCGGATCAGTCGTCCTGGCCCCTTTGCAGAGAAACAGCCCCAAAGCATGATGTTTCCACCACCATGCTTTACAGTCGGTATGGTGTTTGATGGATGCAACTCAGTATTCTTTTTCCTCCAAACACGACAAGTTGTGTTTCTACCAAACAGTTCCAGCTTGGTTTCATCAGACCATAGGACATTCTCCCAAAACTCCTCTGGATCATCCAAATGCTCTCTAGCAAACTTCAGACGGGCCCGGACATGTACAGGCTTAAGCAGTGGGACACGTCTGGCACTGCAGGATCTGAGTCCATGGTGGCGTAGTGTGTTACTTATGGTAGGCCTTGTTACATTGGTCCCAGCTCTCTGCAGTTCATTCACTAGGTCCCCCCGCGTGGTTCTGGGATTTTTGCTCACCGTTCTTGTGATCATTCTGACCCCACGGGGTGGGATTTTGCGTGGAGCACTAGATCGAGGGAGATTATCAGTGGTCTTGTATGTCTTCCATTTTCTAATTATTGCTCCCACAGTTGATTTCTTCACTCCAAGCTGGTTGGCTATTGTAGATTCAGTCTTCCCAGCCTGGTGCAGGGCTACAATTTTGTTTCTGGTGTCCTTTGACAGCTCTTTGGTCTTCACCATAGTGGAGTTTGGAGTCAGACTGTTTGAGGGTGTGCACAGGTGTCTTTTTATACCGATAACAAGTTTAAACAGGTGCCATTACTACAGGTAATGAGTGGAGGAAAGAGGAGACTCTTAAAGAAGAAGTTACAGGTCTGTGAGAGCCAGAAATCTTGATTGCTTGTTTCTGACCAAATACTTATTTTCCACCATAATATGCAAATAAAATGAAAACAAAACAGACAATGTGATTTTCTGGATTTTTTTTTCTCAGTTTGTCTCCCATAGTTGAGGTCTACCTATGATGTAAATTACAGACGCCTCTCATCTTTTTAAGTGGTGGAACTTGCACTATTGCTGACTGACTAAATACTTTTTTTCCCCACTGTATATGTTTATTGAAGCTTTATTGACTGTTCAACATGT
Source organism: Dendrobates tinctorius (assembly GCF_039654945.1). NCBI lineage: Eukaryota > Metazoa > Chordata > Amphibia > Anura > Dendrobatidae > Dendrobates > Dendrobates tinctorius. The sequence goes on from NW_027361690.1 coordinate 9,491,434, forward strand.
TAGTAATTATGAAGAAAGTATCATGAATGAGACAAATACAGTGATACATAAGGGAATATTAGGATGTCAATTATGAAAAATGCAACCAACGGTTCCAAGTGGAGACCACTGTACACATACTCCACAGAGTACCTTTTATTTATAAAACTTACAATTGTCTTTCTATCTATGTACTCTGTATACTATGGTTTTAATTTATTGCAAGACGATGCAATTTGCTTCAGCTGTCCTGATCACATACTCCCAACTGGATATTAGTAAATAGTAGTAATAAACTAAACATTCCTCCAGAGCAATTGGATGGGTTGTTACTGACATCTGGTGAGAATTTCATGTCAATAGCACCTTTAGAAATATATTTACTTAGAGAATTGGTGACGCGTTCAAAACTTAATTCACCTTATATATGTAGACCGGTTGCATGTGTTAGTGCAGTACTGTATGGTTCTATATAGTGAATGCACAGTAGCTGCTAGGAAGTGCAAAACTGATTTCTATGTTCTTTTGTTTTCCTGCAGGTAAGGTATTTGTTCCCAAGCATATGCCCCTGGAGCGGGAGCCAGAGGAGCAGGTGACCTTGGAGCCTGAACTGGAAGAAGCTCTTGCAAGTGCCACAGACACAGAACTGAGTGACCTTGCCAGTAAGTGGCAGAAATAACTGCATATAAACTAATGTCTGTACCCGATATACTCTCTATAAGGCTATGTGCACACGCTGCGGATTCACCCGCAGATTTGTATCTGCGGATCTGCAGGTAAAACCGCAGCTAAAATGACCTGCGATTTTACCTGCGGATTGGCCTGCGGTTTGACACCTGGACAATGGAATAGGTGGCAAACCGCAGAGGAATCCGCAGAAAGAATTGACATGTCAATTCTTTCTGCGGATTCAAAACCGCAGCTTTTCCGCAGTTGAAAATCCGCAGCAGGTGCACAGCGGAATGTAAATCCCATAGACTTACATTGTACTGTACTCTGTCTGCAGAACTGCTGCAGATCCGCAGTGGCTAAATCCGCAGCGGATCCGCAGCAAAAACCGCAGCGTGTGCACATAGCTTTATAGTATGAAACTTTTCTCTCTAACTATTATCAGGACTGGAGAAAGGCTGTCAATAGTGCATGTCCTGTCTGTTATGAAGATCAGCCTGGGAGCTGCAATGTTACAGAAGATTGGGCATGTGTGGTCTGAGACTGAGAAAGGGATCAACAGAAATAGCAACGTAGTGTAGCATAGAGGCAGGATAAGGCAAAACGATGTAATAGAGTTGAGCAAAGAGATTTATGCTGCCCGGGTCCAGCATACAGTCTGGTCCTACATGGCAGCTAAACCAGGACAGTGATCACCTATGCAGCTGGCATCCTGGGCACCTCTGGTGTTTGCAATCATGGAGTCATGTGAGGCCTATTCATTAAGCTTCATGCATCATGACATCAGGGGGCTTAGAACGTGTTAGAGGCGCTGAGGATGTCAGCTGCAAAAGCCTCATGTGTCATGCAGAACGTGTGCAACGTCATTATGTCTTGGTGACTAAAGAATTGAGAAATAGTGATCAAATGTAGTCTAGTGACCAGCGTCCAAATCAAAGAAGGTGTAATTGAGAGCTAATATTATCCAATCTGATGTTTTCTGGTCAGTAATGTAATTTTGGACATATCCAGCTGTTCATACAGAGATGCTCATATAGATAAAGGGAATCTGTCAGTAGGATCAACCCTTCTAAGTCGTCTATATGGGCATGAAGGTCACAAATTTTCTTTACGATCTATAGAGCAGACACTGATCTTCTTGAGAGTCTGCCTCCAGAGTATATTTTACATGAAAGGGGGAGTTACTAATGTGAGATGTGTAGATCAGGAGAGCAGACTGTCAGCCATTACATGTCTCACACTGGTAACTCCCCCTTTCATTTAAAACAAGCTCTGGAGGCAGAATCTCGTACAGATCAGTGTCCGGCCCTTTGTCCTGAACAGCTCATTTACATATAAGACAAACATAGATTTCTCTGGAATAAAACATTGGATCACAGATGTCAAGGTATCATTGTTGTTCAGCTTCCTATGACCTACATGCCCATGCAGGCAGCTTAGGAGGGCTGATCCTAACAGATTCCCTTTAACTTGCACTGCACAATTAAGGCTAGTTTCACACTAGCTTATTTTCCATGCAGCGCTTGGCGCCGCTAAGCCCCGTCCCCTGCCGGCTCCCTGCCCTCCCCATCTGGTCATCGCCGCCTACTATCGCACACGGCTGCATGCAATTTGCGCACCCTATCTTTAGCATAGGCTGCGCAGACCGTGCGCTGGCCGTGCGCTAGTAGGATTTTAGCGTGCGCCGCGCACTTTTGAAGGTGCGCCGAGCGTGCCAAAATGCAACATGGTGCGTTCGGCGCACACCGGCGCACCTTCAAAAGTGCGCAGTGCACGCTAAAATCCTACTAGCGCACGGTCTGCGCACCCTATGCTAAAGATAGGGTGCGCAGATCGCATGCAGCCGTGTGTGATAGTAGGCGGCAATGACCGGATGGGGCGGGCAGGGAGCCGGCAGGGGACGGGGCTTAGCGGCGCCGTGCGCTGCATGGAAAATACGCTAGTGTGAAACTAGCCTAAGATATAGGAAATTGTTATTCAGCAATCTCTTAGTAATGATTTCTTAAAGAAGCAAGTTATGACAAATATGAAGCAAAACAAAAAATCTATTATGTATTACTGGTGGAACATGTTGAAGAAGAAATTCCTTCATTCTAAACAACAACATGTGGGTTACGCTAATCAGACATAATGCACCTATGCATGCAGGCTTCTTCTTGTGCTAGCTTGTTCAATTACAAGGCCGTGGTCTTATCTCATATCTGTATTCTGCTCTCCATTTTTCAGCTGTCTTAGGAGTGCAGCATTTTTCCAGCAGACCACAGAGAAATGAAGATGGATCAGACAGACCCGAACTTAGAAGTAAGAATATGTAATGTCGTGTACAAGCCTCCTATTATCACACACGAAGCTGGAGAATCACTGTCTTTTCCATTACTGATGTTACAGACAGGACACATTTTCCTTGTTGATCAAATTGGCTTATTAAGTTTGGGCAAAGACTGTGCCATAGCATGATTAGATGTATGCAAAAACCACATACAGTTAATTACATATTGGTTGTAACGGTGGCAAAACCACACTGTGTGGCTTTAGTCTTAACGTTCATCGCTTCCTACAAGTGCCCAACCGCTAAATCTCATATATCAGGTGATGTGAATGGTTCCAGTCGGGACATAAGCTAACCTGCCCATCTGTTTCCCTTAATGACTATCCATTGAAGATGTGGTGAAAGCTGAAAAGGTAAAACCTACGTTTGAAGATCCCCCAAACTCGACTAATGTGGAAGATGCTTTACAGAGGATAAAGGCTAATGATCCTTTCCTTGTTGATGTCAACCTGAACAACATTAAGGTTTGTCTTCATAAGCTAAGATCAATGTGTGAATTTTAGAAATGTAATATAAGATTATAACATTCCCATTGAAACCACCGCACACAGCCTAATAAATCAGGCTCTCTGCCCCATACATCCTGCTGCTCTACGATTAAATAGCAAATACCTGCTGATAGATTCCCTTTAACGGGGTCACCCGAAGAGCCTTATACCAGGTCTTGATGTTAGTTACAGTCAGAAGACCCACACCATCCGTCTCATGGTGATGTTTTGGTTAGTGCTGTTTCTCCTCTCGGAAAACACCATGTGATGGAAGTAGCCTTGCAAACCAGATAATGCTCCATGTGAAGAAGTAAGAAAAAAATGAATAATCTTTTAGATATGGCACCATTCATGGCTAACAGAAATGTACATCTACAATACGATATGCAATATATCTTTCATTTCTTTCACTCAGAGCAATAATCTTGTTTCAAGCGGCTATTATGGTGCCAAAACCATATTTTCTTTTGACCACATAGGGAATAAAAGGTATATAATCTGTAGTTCCATCTACTGGAGATAGATACTATAAGGCCGGGGTCACACTGGCGAGGAATACGGACGAGTGAGAGGCGCTAAAAGCACGCATTACACACGGACCAATGATCCTCTATGGGGCAGCTCCCATTAGCCGTATATTTCTCGTCTGTATACCATGGTCCGTGCCAATCGCAGCATGCTGCGATTGTCAGCGTACTACGCCCGTAATACGCCAATGCAAGTCTATGGGTGCGCTAAAAATACGCATTACACATGGACCACACATTTGACTTGCGAGAAATACGCACCCGGTGTCTTTTAGAAAACCCGGCAATTCAGTGCGCTATACAGTAAACTCACACAGACAGGTTTAATAAAGAAACGAAAGAATATATATATACACATAGAATACATATATATATATACATACACACATGTCATTGAGACACACAAATATATATATATTTATTTATATGTCACAGAGTTCTTCATAGCAGAATAGCCGCTAATTCAATTGCCGGCTTTTGTCAAATCATTCCCCAACCCGATATGAAATGACCAGATGGCCAGGCCCCTTGGCTGAGAAACAGCCCCACAGCATGATGCTGCCACCACCATGCTTGACTGTAGGGATGGTATTCTTGGGGTCGTATGCAGTGCCATCCAGTCTCCAAACGTCACGTGTGTGGTTGGCACCAAAGATCTCGATCTTGGTCTCATCAGACCAGAGAACCTTGAACCAGTCTGTCTCAGAGTCCTCCAAGTGATCATGAGCAAACTGTAGATGAGCCTTGACATGACGCTTTGAAAGTAAAGGTACCTTACGGGCTCGTCTGGAACGGAGACCATTGCGGTGGAGTACGTTACTTATGGTATTGACTGAAACCAATGTCCCCACTGCCATGAGATCTTCCTGGAGCTCCTTCCTTGTTGTCCTTGGGTTAGCCTTGACTCTTCGGACAAGCCTGGCCTCGGCACGGGAGGAAACTTTCAAAGGCTGTCCAGGCCGTGGAAGGCTAACAGTAGTTCCATAAGCCTTCCACTTCTGGATGATGCTCCCAACAGTGGAGACAGGTAGGCCCAACTCCTTCTAAAGGGTTTTGTACCCCTTGCCAGCCTTGTGACCCTCCACGATCTTGTCTCTGATGGCCTTGGAATGCTCCTTTGTCTTTCCCATGTTGACCATGTATGAGTGCTGTTCACAAGTTTGGGGAGGGTCTTAAATAGTCAGAAAAGGCTGGAAAAAGAGATAATTAATCCAAACATGTGAAGCTCATTGTTCTTTGTGCCTGAAATACTTCTTAATACTTTAGGGGAACCAAACAGAATTCTGGTGGTTTGAGGGGTTGAATAATAAATGACCTTCTGAATAAACTTTTCACAATTTAAAAAAAAAATTAAACAAAGAAATAACATTCTTTTTCGCTGCAGTGCATTTCACACTTCCAGGCTGATCTATAGTCCAAATGTCACAATGCCAAGTTAATTCCGAATGTGTAAACCTGCTAAATCTGCAGGGGGTTGAATACTACTTGTAGGCACTGTATATATATATATATATATATATATATATATATATATATATATATATATGTGTGTGTATTCTATGTGTCTATATCTATTCTTTCGTTTGTGTTATAAACCCTGTCATAGGACTCCATTGAATGTCCATTTTGCAAGCCGGCGAGAAAATCTCAGCATACGGATTACATGCGGATGCTTACATGCGCAAAATACGCGACCACACCTTGATTACGGATGACCTACGGAGCACTATTTAGGGGTCATTCATCCGTATTACGCCTGTAAACTATGGACCGTATTTTGCGTCGGTTAGTGTGACCCCGGCCTAATAGTCAAAGTCCAACTCTTTAAAGCGAATCTATCAGTAGGGTCAGCCCTCCTAAGCCGTCTATATGGGCATGTAGGTCATAGAAATCTGAATAAACTGATTCCTTGATATCGTGTATCCGATGTCTTATTCCAGAGAGATCCATGGTTTTCTTATATGTAAATGAGCTGTTCAGGGCTATGGGCTAGCCATAGATCTCTCTGAGAATTTGCCTCCATAATTATTTTAATTACCACCAGTAATTTATATGTGCACCAAAACATCCCCGAAAAAATGACATTGTCTGCCGCATAAAACAGAACCACATCAGTAAAAAAAAACAATTTCTGCTGAATTATGGAGATGCAGAGAAAAGAAGAAAAATGTGGTCATCAGGGCCCCTTTAGACCTGGTTATTAAGGGTTTAGAAAGGTTCTGCACCTCTTTTTTAGAGGGTTGGCAAGCTGTCAGCGCGATGCCATCCACCTGAGATGATCAGCAGAGACACGTCTGGTCTCTAAGGACTCACTGCACAATGGCTACAGCTTTATTAATGGCCGCATACAGCGAGGAGCTGTTTACTCAGCCGTCAGCCCGAGAGAACTGCGGCTTCAGTGAGGGCGAACGAGGGGCAACAATTAAAATATTCTTTTCCCATCGCCGGCTGCTATACTGAAATTATGTTGGTAGAAAGACATTTAGAAGAGAGGTTACGATTTTAAAAAAATATGTCTCACTTTAAGCTGAGCAGAAGAGATTCTTAGAACTGCAGCTCGTCTGATTTCTCCTGTATTCTTCCGCTGATTGTGCTGCGCTTTGTGGATTCCTGTACCCTTATAAAGTCTGATGTACGAGAATGATCTCCTTTTCTGTGATTACTGCAGGCCTCACCTAAGGCTCTGTTCATACGTGCGATCTTCTTGTCTATTGCTTATTACGAAGCCCAAAGGAGAACCAGGGAATCCCCCGGTAGCCCCCCATCTCCTATTTGACACAATACACACTCTGCTCAGACAAAGTGAACATCTCATCATTCCTTTTACAAACTGCCATTTTGTGATTATATAGAAGATTAGGGGTAATGTGCCATTTGCATAGATGTGAGCAGTGGGCCCCCAGAGTCCATGTTACTGGGGGGCCCTTGGCACTCTGTCACACGCTGATTAGTAATGTCCAGTGTGTTGAACAGAAGTTAAAAAATGGATCATTTATGGTTAATGGTGTTTGTCAGGATCTCTTACAAAAGAGACCCTTTTGGATCCATCCTAAATGTCCACTTTTCTAGCAGTTACAGCGTCAGTGTGAACTGAGCCATAAGTGCTGTAAGATTCCTGCTTGTGAAAGCGGATTTTCTGAAAGCTGGCCCTGAAATCTTCAGCGAGAGTTTAGTGACTTTTCTACAGCACTACCACAAATTCCTTTGAGAGAGATTGTCTTTGTAACTGCTCCACTCTAATAAATGAGGCTGCAAAGTAGGGATCCCACGCTAATAACGCAGAATTACGCAGCACTGTATTGAGGGACGTGTTCTGTTGTAAAGCACTCCAGCCCTTGTTCTTGCACACTTTGGGAGCTTAGTTGTGTAGCGCTGTTTGCAGCCTGTCTTCCCACTAGACTGGACAGACAGAGGACCGAGGGCCATATAATGAGAACATGGTGACATTTCGGAGCCACCAGTGAATGGGAGGTTCAGTAACCAGCAGCAAGACATTCCTCTTGAAGATGACAATATCTCCTTTTTTTTTTAAGAGGGCCTGTCTTATTGTGATCCGCTTCTCTGAGATAATCGCAGCAAAGCTGTGGAGAAGATGGAGACCTTAATTTCTCCATCTTCTCCATTGTCTCGGTCCTCGAATGTCGTCTTGCACTCAGATGACATCCGAGTGCAGTCCAATGCTTCACACACACCCATAGACTTGTATGGTTGGACGTGATCCGATTATCAGATACACTCGCATCGTGCCGAATCGGCATGAGAAAAAAATTGCAGATCTCCACTGGCCCATTGGGCCAAACGCTATCCAATAAAACATCGGATAGCACACAGCCATGTTATGCGCTAGTGTGAGCGAGGCTTTTTAGTAACTTATTTATTTTGTCTTTGACACTGAGGCCCATATAAAACCTAAAACTCATGAGACGAGATGTAGATGCACACATTATAACAGGTAATGCCTGATTTTTGTTTTCTGGCTGACACCATTGTTATTTTTTTGTAATGAATTGTAGAATATCCCAATACCGACCCTGAAGGAATTTGCAAAGTCTTTAGAATCGAATACCCATGTGAAATGTTTCAGCCTTGCTGCAACACGAAGCAATGATCCCGTAGCTATTGTAAGTATATATGAAGCATAAACCATTGATTGATAGAATTGTGGCTACAAATATTATGTAAATGTGTAATTATGAAGGAGCGTAACATTTAGCAGAATCTCGTACAATGTGGCTATGATAAGATGTAGGATAGTTTAGGGGGCTATATAATGGGATGGGGGGCTGTAATTGCTTTGGTAATTGTGTGTAGTATAAGGCTGTGTGCACACGTTCAGGATTTTTCGCATTTTTTTAGCGTTTTTCCCCTGCAAAAACACTCAAAAAACGCACACATTAAGCATCCCATTATTAGAATGCATTCCTCAATTTTTGTGCCCATGCTGTGTTTTTTTCCACATAAAAAACACAGCATGCTCATTAATTTTGCAGAAAATCTGCGGATTTGCCACCATGTTCACTGTATTAGGATGCTCCGGAAAAGAACGCGAAAAATCCGCACAAAAGAACGCGAAAAAAATGCGGATTTCCTGCGAATGAGTCCGGTTTTGCTTAGGATAGGGGATAACTTTTTGACTGCTGGGGGTCCAACTGCTGGGGTCCCCACAAATCCTAAGAATAGGGCTGTGGAAAGCCCTGTCTGAATGGAGCAGAGGTTGAGCATGCGCATCTCCATTCATTCTCTATGGGACTGCAGGAATTAGCTGGGCGCAGCTCTGTATTTCAGGGCACTATTCAATATCCATACAGGCTGAACCATAAGAGTGTCCTTGTCAAACCTGCCAGGTGTCACCAGGACACTGATGTTAACCCACGAGGTTTCATTACCCACTACAGAATATAAAGGGAAGAGTTCCAGAAGTGAGCCATCCCAACTCCCTGTACATCTGGACACAGCACAGCTACTGACAATAGCCATGAAGTCCTAAGACTCCAGTGCCGTCACTCCCATGGTGATTGTAGCAATGTCACGGACATGGCCGACTATAAGCTCATGCACCCTTATGATGAAATCCTCACTGTGACTTTATTCTAGTCTTAGGTTTTACTGGGAACCTACCTGTGCATGTCTCTGACAACCACCAAGTGACATCATCAGTGGGTCACACTGATTATTAGGCTGGAAAAACACTAGTGTATGGCATCCGATGCGAGAGCAAAGGATATGATATGCTAATGACCCTCGGCAATCGGTATGAGAACATAATGGCCGATGTGATCTGCCCCACAAACTAACACTGGGCTGAGTGCTATTCAGTATATTTTATCGCATAGCACTTGGCCGTGTTATACGCTAGTGTGACCCTGGCCTTAAGCTGTTATCACCTGCTGTTAGGCTGTTATCACCTGCTATTCCTGGAGGAACACATCAGGCAATGTCTGATTCTGATGTCATCACACACCACGGTGCCCTACAGGAGATCCACTAGCCTATGACCCCAGACCACCTCCAACACACATGTTAACGCCCTCAACTGATGTCACATCATATCGATCATATAGTCACCTGCCATAAAGGGACTATAAAGGGGACACAGCTCGCGTCCATGCCAGTGGTGCAGCCACAGCAGCTATCTAGCAGATATGCAGACTGCCCACTATGAGTCCACCTGATAACATTTATGACTTCACTACATTTGTGATGTTACCATATATACATTGTTGCCGTATACTCATTTTGTCCCCAAGGCAGTGACATTGAGCCCACCCATCACAGCTACCTGACAGCTGTGAGTCCTGGACTAATAGGTAGACATGAACAATTGTAGATGAGTTTTACAGAGCAGCGATCCTATTGGGCCGTCCTGTACCTTTTTTTTATTTTACTTGCTTATATATCGCCATCATATTCCACACAGCATTTTACAGACCTCTTTATCACTATGCCCATCGGGCTCTCACAATATAAATTCCCTTTTGGTTTGTCTTTAGAGTGCGAGGCAGCCAAAGTACCCACCAGATGGGCAGTGGTTAGCACTGATCCTGTGATCAATCAGCATGATGGATTGGTATCTTCTCCACGTGTTTGCGTTGGTTTACACCATATACTCATGGGGAATTTAGATTTAGCTGAACTAATATGGCAGGCCACCCCACTGCCCTTACTTGTACCATCACTACTCCTTGTGGGAGAGCTGCATTGTTAGATCACAAGTCTTTCTGCAGATCGGTGATACATTGGTGTTGGGTTGTGCAAAGCCGCTAACATTTAGGCATATATACAGTATCTTATAGGCTGTGCACTATTAAAGCAGAATGGTTGAGAACGTTGCTTTAGCTTTCCACTATGAAATAGTTTTCAGTACTTTGCTTTTGCTCGGGGACTATGCGTTACACGTAGAATAAGAGGCAGGGGCGGAACAGACACAAGAACAATATATGGGCCCTTTAGCAGCCCACTTACACCTGCCTTAGAGGTAGGAGTGGCCCCTTACCTCTCGGGCCCCTATGTGGCTGCACCAATAGTTTGCCACTCTACTAAAGTGTTTGTTAATGTCTGTGGCATACCCATCCCTTACCAGACTGTCATTTTAAAGGCTTTTGCAGACATGTTAAAAGTTAATAAAACATTGAGAAGTCTCAACGTTGAAACGAACTTCATGACGGGAGCTGGGATTTTGGCCCTTGTAGAAGCTCTGAAGCAAAACAGAACCCTCACCGAGATTAAGATTGCTAATCAGGTAATGGAATAATCATTTATTTAGTCGTGGAGAGCCTGCTACAGCTCAGACCCATCTTACATCTAGCTCCTCGTCTGCAGAGACAGCAGCTGGGGACCGCCGTGGAGATGGAAATCGCTCAGATGCTTGAGGAGAATTCGGCTATTCTTAAGTTTGGATATCAGTTTACACAGCAAGGTCCAAGGACCCGCGTAGCTGCAGCCATGACAAAGAATAATGACTTAGGTGAGTTCTGATGTGATGTTATTACCAGCATGGAGCAGTAATGTGGCCGTAAGGGATACGAGATATCAATTGCCATACTAATGTGATCAGCAGATGTCAGACATCACAGATGAGGGAGTCTTCTCCAACCAGGCAGAACCGACATAAGGGAAAGCGGCTCCCAATGTCAACATTGCACTTCTGTAGATGTTCTGCCTGCCTTATCATTCTGGATTCATCTGGATAATCGTAGTGGTCATGTAATGCTTCCAGAAAACACATGAGAAAGTTAATTTAACAGTGCCAGAGAGGTTTAAAGCAGTAATCTGATCTTAGGTATTTATGGTGTATCATTTCTATGGGAATTAGCCAGGTAAGCGTTCTCAGCTGTGTCTGGGACTCTCATAGAAGAGAATGGAGAGACCCACCGCTTTATGGGTTCTCCATCTGGATACAGCATCTAGCATCCTCCTCACTAAATTGGGCAGGTGACCCCCTATTTTGGAGTAGGTACATGTTCCAAAGGTGGCAAGTACTTGTACCACACATGTATGGCATAGAGTCTATGGATACTCTATAACGCTATGTGCGCACGTTGCGGACTTGCTTGTGGAAATTTCTGCGCGGTTTCTGCCTCTCTTGGCAAAAAACGCAGTTGAAATTCCGTGTAGTTTTGATACGGATTTTCATGCGGATATGTATGCGTTTTTGTAAGCTAAATAAACATATATTAGTATTAAAAAAAAGAATTGTGATGTAATTTCCTTGTTCAACCTCTTGTTTTTCATTCTCCATTGAAGACCATAATATCATTACATTCCATGTTCAAATATAATGTTTACACACACAAAACAAATATAAGTGAATATGTTATATATATATATGTATGTAATACCAAGCCCAAGGTTTAGTAATGAACAGGTATCAGCCAGATACCCTCATTAATAAAATGGTACATAAAGAGTTAAGTAAAGACACACACACATACACGAAATCTGTGTGAAATGTAATAGCTGTTAATTTTTCAAAGTATTTAAAAAAAATTTGCGTGGGCTCCCGCATAATTTTCATAACCAGCAGAGGAAAAGCTGACGAATGAGGGCTGATGTTAATATTCTGGGAAGGAGCCAATAGCCATAAAGGTTCCCAGGCTATTAATATCAGCTCACAGATGTTTGCTTAGCCTTTATTGGCTAGTTTACAGGGGAACCTCAGAAAAAATTGACATGGGGTCCTCCTATAAAATCAAACCAGCAAAGGCTAGGCAGACAGCTGCAGGCTGATATTAATAGCCTGGGAAAGGGGCCATAGATATTGGCGCACCCCAGGCTAAAAACATCAGCTCTCAGCTGCCCCAGAAATGGTGCGTCTTATAGATGCACCAATTCTGGCACTTAGCCTCACTCTTCCCACTTGTCCTGTAGCAGTGGCAAGTGGGGTTGATGTCACCCTTGTATTGTCAAGTGACATCAAGCCCACGGCTTAGTAATGGAGAAGCGTCTATAGGACACCTATCTATCCTATAGTTGTATGGTAAATAAACACAGCCAGAATAAAGTCCTTTATTTGAAATAATTACCTAGACTCCTTTATTGAATCTTAATTTACTATACTTATTGAACGCCTAATCCCCGACAACCTCATCTTCTGCAACAAAAATAAAATAATAAACCAACATATAATACTCCCTGTCCGTTGTAGTCCATTTACCGAGTGTCCTACGACGATCTCACGTGTAGAACAGTCACATCAAGAGATGTGACCACTCTACCTGGCATCCGGCGCTACACTGCGGGAGTGATTACCTCCTGTCAGTGTATCACTGCGCTGCCGCGAGAGTTCACAGGAGTTCATCAGCTCCGGTGCTCTCATTTATGGCACCTCTGCGTGAGAACTTGCCCAGGCAGCGGTGCCGTGAGAGCACCGGAGCTGATGAACTCTGGTGAACTCTCACGGCAGCGCTGTGATACACTGCGGGAGTGATTACCTCCTGTCAATGTATCGCCAGAGGCCAGATAGAGCGGTCACATCCCCGATGTGACTGTTGTACACGTGAGATCGCCATGGGACACTCGGATTACCTGGACTATGGCGGACAGATGAGTATATGTTGGTTTATTATTTTACATTATTTCTAGGAGACGAAGGTGTCACTGATTTGGTGTGAGGTGACTATAATGGGTTATTTTTATGTGAATATGTATGCAATTTTACTTTTTTTTTTTAACTGTGAACACAGGCACCGGCAGATGGTACTACTCTCCCATCAGCGGCACCTGCTGTCACTGTTATCAGTGACAGCAGACATAGCCCAATGTCAGCAGTAGTCTCATCGGCCCACGCCTGCTTTTTTACTGCAGGTCACAGTCAGCTGCGGAATCACGCTGACATCTGCCAGCATGATCCCGCAGCGCTGTGACTGACAGTACTGGCGGTAGTGTAGCCGCACACACCCGAAGACACCAGCACACACACAGACACCCAAACACACCCACAGACAGACACGCACATATTCTCCGCTCACACATATTCTCCGCCCACACTCTTCCTCCTTCTGACATCATTTCCTTTTCTGCAGCGTTTTTGGCAGTAAATCTGCAGCAACTCCGCAAACCTTTTTACACCTGCGGTTTTGCTGCAGATTTGACTGACTCAATGGAAGTCAATGGGTGCAGAAACGCTGCAGTTCCGGAGAAAATAAAACGCTGCAAATAAGGATAGAAATTTCCGCAGCATGTGCACAAGAATACCATTGATTAACATTGCTTAAGTAATCACTTGCGTTTTTGGAGCATTTCTGCGCGGAAAAACAGTTGCAGAAACGCAACAAATCTGCAATGTGTGCACGTAACCTAAATGTCGATCAGAAAACACCTTTAAAGCTAGAGAGATTATCAAATGTTAGTCTTCAGATTCATTTCTAAGGGGTAAAATTTCTTCTTGTGGAGAGTGACATTTCAAGCTTGGCATGTGAGAGTGAAGAGACTTATACACTATGGATGCTCCTTTGGGAAATTAAATATGCAAATTGCCTCTTCAGAAAGAAAAGGCACTGGAACTCTATTGCTCCATATCGGAAGCAGAGATCCTAAAATTCAATATCGACTCTTCAACAAGTCTTACAATATAACTTAGGATATAAGCCAAATCAGAATCTCAGTTTGCAGACACTGTGATTCGGGGTGTTTACCCCTTGTCAGTGCAAAGTATGAGATCTGATTTAGCTGGACTGGGGTCTAGGGGGTAACATGTCACTCTCCACAAGGACAAATGTTACTCCATAAACCCAGTCCAGAACCTATCATCTAGCCAAATCAGATCTCATACTTTGCACTGACAAGGGGCAATAACCCTGAAACATTGAGATTCAGGTTTGGTGTTTACCCTAAGTCATATTGCAAGGCTCATTAAAGAGTCGATATTGACTTTTAGGATTGCTTCCAATAGGTGGCTCTAGGTCTTAGTCCTCTCTGAAGAGGCAAATTGCATATTATTCTTCAGATTCACAAATTTAACCTAGCGTTGTAGAAAAAAAACAGGACATGAGATTGGCATTATTAACGTAAAATAGAATTTATTATCTAGAACTGCAAACACTAATGCTAAAAGGTTGGAAACTACAGTACCTTATTTCCTACTCTGAATCAAAAGTTTGATAGTAAAGCCTGGTGGCATCCTCATCCTCTTGTAGCAAGCGTTCCTTCCAACTCTGTGAGTCATCTACATTTATTTCCAGATTATGTCAGTGAGAGAAGGGCAAGTTCCCCTCTGTGATCCCTTCTCATACTAATTTTAGTGGCGAAACAGAATCATTCCTTCTATGTATTTCTAGTTTCTTTTATGATAGGAATGGCAGAGCTGAGAATAATAACTGCTGAACCGCACAGAGCGGGTCATTAATAATAATGATAACAATGGAGGGTCTTTAATTATTTTTTTACAAACAAATGTAGAAGGACATTGTTTAGAGAAGCTACAGATCTGCCTTAGGAGTTTATGTTCCAAGTTCAAACATCTGATCCTTGTGTTCTCCGGGTAGATGCGGCCGAATGTAACCAACAGCTTCATTCCTCTGCCCCCATAGGAAACACGTTCTTGGGGGAATCGGGAGAGATACATTCCCAGCCCACAGTTATTTAAGATGTATGCGAGTACATTCAGAATAAAGAGATTTAGGATTTTTGTCACACAACAGATCTGCCACCTGGAAACTTAAAAGGGGGAGTCTATGAGTTTTAAAAATGGATTAAAATTATAATATAAGCATTATGTACGTATTTAATCCTTTCCCTTGAGTGGTCCATAACAGTCCTGCAGCAATCACCAGCTATACATCATTTATGTGACCGCTGAGGCCAGTGATTGACTGCAGCGGTCGTGTAAATGAGTATGTTAAGTAATTTCTGCAAATTGCCAAATCTATATTTCTGCCGTTAAATAAAGTGCTTGAGTTTCGTGGTAGAAAGGGTAGGATTTTGGAATAACAAATAGCTGAAGCAAAAATGTTATTTTGGTGGTGTGCTTTGTTACATTTCCTCCCAAACCGCATATTTTTGCATCGGCCATATGGACGAGCTGCAGCGGACTTCAATATACACTTTAATTGACGCTATCGCAACCTGGTGGCATTTACTGGAATTGCTTGTAGTCAAATGTCAGGAATTTTAAACCTGGACGGTTCTGACACTTCTAATGTTTTCACTGAAATAAGTGCAAACAGTTTTCCAAATTACCAATTACTTTACATGATTAATTCCAATATTCTGTACACTTGAATAAGTGTAAGAAAAATATGCAGATTTGAATAAACTGAATTCTTTTTTTCTTTATCTTTGCAGTCCGCCAAAAAAGAGTAGAAAGGGAGCATCAGTAAATGGGGGAATGCTGAAAATACATATGCTGTCTTCTTTTGGAAGAAGGAGAAGCCAACCTGTGGAACAGATAGCTGCACTAATGTGATACAGTCCGATTGGACTACTTTATATTGCTGACATACGAAGACTTTAATACATATGTTTTTTTTTTTTTAGAACCTGCACTTGTACTTTGCATATGTTCCTTCAGAACAGGTTAAATGTGACCTACAACCCATGACGGTCAGTGAAGTGCTGGCGTTGCCAACCCTGTGGTGCTGCCGTGTGACCTCACTTTTTTATAAGGGGGCACACGACAATGCATTGCCATCTTTCAATAATTTTTGTGTATGATTTAATTTTACATCAGTTGGCATGTTTTATGTATTTTTTATACATTAAAGCAGTGACTAAATTGTTGCTGGGATCCTCTGGAATGTCCACAGCGGCCAGACATAAGCTTACCTTCTTATATCATTTCTATTACTTTCGCCAATACTGTCCTGCATTTTTGCCGGCTATTCACGAGTCAAACTGAGGAATGGTACAGTATAATACAATTGTAATGCCGAAAAATCCTACTTCCTGCTGACTTCCTCCAAGCTGATGGCGAGAGGTCGGTTTAACTTCTGTATTTATTTAATGTGCACAGGGCTCTATGTCTTAGGCCTCATTCGCACGTCAGCATATTGCATCAGTGTTTATAAGCCAAAGCCAGGAGTGGATTTACAGAGTAAAACTATAACTAGCTTCTGCGTTTTGGAGACACTCCTGGTTTTAGCATAAAATATGAAATACTGATGAAAAAATACTGAGGTGTGAATGACGTCTTATGCTTATTTTTGTAGCAATGCCTAATTTTCTGAAGACAAGATGTCTAATCATACACTGAGTAAACATCTGCAGCTCTGCCATGTCTGCTGTCTGTGCTGACAACGCAGTTTACAGTTCCACCATAACTGCAGGATATATAGCATTTAGTACTAAAAGATGGACAGTTGTGATCTCAAAAGGAATCTGTCAACAGTATTTTTCTATGTAATCTGAGGCTGAGATGCTGATTTCAGTGATGTGTCATTTATTAGGCTGTGTGCTGTTGTTTCAATACCAGGAGATTATTACTGCCGGACTAGTTGCCTGCATACATCCTGGTCCAACTCCGCCTCCCCCTCTGATAAGCAGCTCACTGCCAATAGGCAATGATATAGAAAGCTGTGTTGTGGGCAAGGTTAGCTTTCTGAGCTCTGCCACATATTGAAATGATTTTTTTTTTTCACTTTAGACATTTTTCTCTTATCCGCAGAATATGTTGTAAGCGTCTCATAGCTGGTTAGTGCTTGGCTATTTCAATAACTTGTATAATTTTCAATGGAGAAGGCCAAAGTTATGCATGACCACCTACCCATTTGTTCTAGGACCTGTATAGGAAATGGGGAACATATGATCTGCTTAAAAGTTTCACACAAAGAGTTTTGTTTCTTTAATTGCCTCAGTTTCTTAGCCAAAACTATGGAGGGATTCAATAGGAATGTGAAGAATAGAAACACTTGGGGTATGTGCACACCTTGCGGATTTGCTGTGGATCCGCTGCAGATTTTCTAGTGATTTACAATTCAGTGTAAATCTATGGGAAATAAAAACCGCTGTGCACATGCTGCGGAAAAATTCACGTGGAAACGCAGCGGTTTATTTTCCGCAGCATGTCAATTCTTTGTACGGATTCCGCAGCATTTTACACCCATTCCATTATAGGAATCCGCAGGTGTAAAAACGAAGGGGAAATCTGCACAAAATCCGCACTAAATCAGCAGGTAAAACGCACAGATTTTGACCTGCGGATTCTGAAAAAATAGCACATTCCGCACGGAACATTCCGCAACGTGTGCACATACCATTAGTAATGTAATGAGAAAATGGAGCACTCACCATAGATTGTGGAGACAATGTGACTAACAGCCGTTTCGCATGTAAGCCATGCTTTCTCTGAGTCATCATGGCTTAGGAGAAGTGTGACTTAGACGCGAAACTGCGGTTAGCCACATTGTCTTCACAGTCGCTGTTTGGAACCGCAAATAAAGGTAATTTTAACGCACAGTGGTGGGTGCCCCATTTTCTCCCTACATTAGTATTGGACTGTTTCCTGGTGAGCACCATGGAGATGGTTTATCAGCTGCTGAATGTAATTAGTTTCATCATTGCTGTTTTAGGCCTCTCACAGGTCACACTCTGCCGACTGTAAACAACTGGGGAATGAATTGAGCAGAGCGCAGACTCAGTGATGAGCGGTGACATCACCGCTAGTTAATGAGCATGCGCCGGCTACTTCCATTCATTTCCCAGTCAGATAGCTCCGGTACCGGAATTGATCTTGGCCTGCCCCCAGCCTAAAAACAGCAGCCTCCAGCTGCCCAGCTTTGCCCGGTTCTTCCCACTTGCCCTGTAGCGGTGGCAAGTGGGGTAATAAGGGGTTAATGCCACCTTTCTATTCTAAGGTGACATTAAGCCCGGATTAGTAATGGAGAGGTGTCAATAAGACACCTATCCATTACTAATCCTACTGTAAATAAAGGGTTAAATAAACACACACAATAAGAATAAAGTATTTTAATGAAAGAATAAAACACACACATTTTTATAATCTTTATTACACAGGTAATTTCTTAGCGAAGCCCTCGTTCTTCTGCAAAAAAGTGAAAATAATAAAGCAACTATATACATTACCTGTCCGACGCTCAGTCATGTCCCACGGCGTAAATCCATCTCGGGGGTTAATACGTTTACACCCAGAACACTGCTAATACAGCCGCTGCCGACTGTAAACAACTGGGGAATGAATGGAACAGAGCACACTCAGTGATGAGCGGTGACATCACCGCTAGTTACTGAGCATGCGCCGGCTACTTCCATTCATTTCCCAGTCGGATCGCTCCGGTACCGGAATTACCTGGACGTGTGAAACTGGCCTTAACACACACAGTGTGAATGGAAGCAGCGTTGGATCCCTATTTTTTTTACAATTATTAGAAACACTTAGGCCATGTTCACACAATGCAATTGTGCTATTGCTATGTTCTTTTGCCACGATTTGGAAAACTGTAACCAAAAAAAGACACCGGCATTGTGTCGTGTGAACATGGTCTAATACTTCCTGCTAGACCATCTTCTGGATTTAGCTTGTAAAACCGCAACAAAAATGATGTCATTTTTACAAAAACAATTTCTGTCAAACTACTCTTCTGTCACCGTGCTGACCGAACCACGAGCAGCATGAATCTGACATTGGCCTTGCAATGGAAGCCTTGCATATTTTACTCTTAAACACCATAGTGATAATGCGACTAGTGTGACTAGTCACAGAGGCTCTCTCCCTGCCTGACTTACAGGACTCTCCATATGCACCCACCAAGGGAGAGCTTGTCGATGTCGGTGGGTGGGGAGAAGCTGCGGTGACCCTGCCTGTTGGGAGTGTCATGTAGTCATCTTGCCCCCAGCCGCAGATGTTTTCTCTGAGTCACTGCTGACAGGGTCCCTTTCAGATGCGTTTTCAGCTGGATGTCAGACATAGCCGACAGCTCCTATCACTTGGTCCTTACAGCTATATTGTTGGAACTAATTGGACCAGGTAGCTTAAACTTTCATAGCCCTCGTCTGTTTGCACTTTTAAAACCCTCTCTCATACAAAATAGCCCAAATTATATAAAGATGTATAATTTTGTGCAGCTTTTTCTGTCGTATCGTGCATTATATGGTACAGTGTCTGATGTTATAAAATGTGAGAATCTACTACACTATGTTCAAACACTAATGGATATGTTTACACTGCTAGCCATTTTGCATGGGAAATGACAAACCTATATGCTTTGTTGTGAATGACATTGTATACTGCACTAAATGGAATATCAGTGTTGGATATTATGAGCACCCTGTTGAACTGTCTATATCTTTGTATGGGAACATGGTGCTATTAATTTATATCTTATTGTAAAAGAATATATACAGCTCATAAATTCCATGGTAGAAATAGCCATGATGTGATGTAACCTGTCACAGCCGACCAAACTGCAACTTCATGACTCCTATTCACACTGGCTTGCATATGGCATAACTGCGTCCTTAAAGGGGTTGTCCGGGCTTTTCACATAATCTCAGTACATATCTGGGCTGCAGAATTATGACAATAAGTAATTTACTTTCTGTCACTAGTTTGCACGGTTTTCTAGATATTCTGAACAGAACGTCCAAGGGGGGTGTTATGGCATTGAAATTAGAACTGGTCGTAACCTCCTACTCTACTACAAACATGCCCTCTATAGCAACAACCCCACCCTCCATAGCTACAGGCCCTCCCCGTCCACATGAAGCAGCCCTCATCACACAGTAACAAATCCTCCCCCTCTAGCAGCCTCACTGCAGAGAGCAGACCACCCAGCTGCTCCTCCCCCAGACACACGCTGAACAGTGATCTATGGAAAGTGAAACTAGTGAGGAGGGAAAATCGTCCTGTATTCTGTTCCACTCCATGATTACAATACATAACTCATTATCAGTAATTCCTTCCCTCACTGT
Organism: Dendrobates tinctorius; assembly: GCF_039654945.1. Taxonomy (NCBI): domain Eukaryota; kingdom Metazoa; phylum Chordata; class Amphibia; order Anura; family Dendrobatidae; genus Dendrobates; species Dendrobates tinctorius. The sequence continues at coordinate 9,511,788 of NW_027361690.1, forward strand.
CCCAGGCTGCTGGCAGCAGTGAGAACAGACTGTGTTATGGCCAGTGATGGGGGTCTGCAGCTTCTAATCTGCACAGGGGATGGCAGTCACTGATGTATTCTGTTGTGTGACAAAACCTCTGCTGTGTGAATGAGACAGCTCTGTGTCACTGATGTCTTCACACAGCAGCAGATTTGGTGCAGTGTATGTGTGAGCACTGTGTCTCTAATGACACAAATACTGATGGGAGCAGCCTGTCCCAGAATACAGGACGATTTTCCCTCACTAGTTTCACTTTCCATAGATCACTGTTCAGCTTGTGTCTGGGGGAGGAGCAGCTGGGTGGTCTGCTCTCTGCAGTGAGGCTGCTAGAGGGGGAGGATTTGTTACTGTGTGATGAGGGCTTCTTCATGTGGATGGGGAGGGCCTGTAGCTATGGACGGTGGGGTTGTTGCTATAGAGGGCATGTTTGGAGTAGAGTAGGAGGTTATGACTAGCTCTCATTTCAATGCCATAACACCCCCCCCTTGGACGTTCTGTTCAGAATATCTAGAAAACCGTGCAAACCAGTGACAGAAAGTAAATTACTTATTGCAATAATTCTGCAGCCCAGATATGTACTGAGATTATGTGAAAAGCCCGGACAACCCCTTTAATCCCAAAACTGCAAGCAACTGGTAACCTCTGGGGTTATAAATGTGAAAAAGCACTAAAAAATGCCAGAAAGGATGAAGCTGTGCACAGCAATGTCAGGACTTGCTGCACATGTACTCTATTGGTATGTACACACAGAGTTTCATTGAGGCAGTCAAAAACGACAAGTTTTCCAATTGGAATCCACTTCTGGAAATGTTGCAATTTCTAGGCTTTTTTTGGCCTATGTTACTTTTTGTTAGCGCTTTGTTAACGTTTCCTGAAGTCTTTTTCTGCTTTTGTTTTGTAAATGGTTTTTGAGCGTTTTTTTAGTATGTTTTGTGAGCTATTTTCTCACATTTTTTGAATTCCATTAACCAGTGAGTAAAACACTACCATTTTATGAGGTAAAATCGCCTCAAAAAACATTGACAAAACACTCTGAAAGACGTCCAAGCGTCTCTGTGACAGTTTTGTAGCCCTGCCATTGACTTTATTTTAAATTATGAATCTGCTTCATAGCAGGAAATGTCTGGTGTACTGACTTGTCACTTCTAAACGCTTGGCATTTTTTGAAACCTTAAGCTAATTAAAAACACTTACAAGAGTGTCTGCCTCCAGTCGTACATGCCCGAAATGAATGCACGGTAGAGAACACGTGTGCTGTGTTTGCACCATTATAGTCTATGACCCCATCAGCGCATACACACGAATCCCGTTTTGCGGGGGATTCGGACATAAGCCTCAATGGGACCAACAAAATGGTGCAAACACACGATGTGAAAGCAGACTTAAAGAAGTTAAGATATTCTTCTGATATTTTCTGCTCTGAAGACGCTCTATACTTTACAGTTGGAAGGTTAAAAGATGCCCAGACATCGCTGAGTGTATATCCAGCATCTCCGCTTTAGAAACTGCTAGTGGTTCCTTCATTGCTGAATGTGGAAAAAAACACCACTGGAAAAGTCAAGTAAAAAAATGCTGAAAAAAGGCTAAAAGAATTGTGGCTGGGTCATCATTCACGTCTCTATGGAGGACAGAAGACAATGATAAACACAGAGAGGGCTACATATCAAAGTGTTGGGATTTTTTGTCAGAAACCTGGTGCTAAACTGCTTGAAACGTCTCAAAATGTTTCTATAATGTGGAGTTATGCTATAATTTAGTAACTCTAGCAGTCTCATGCCAGTTTGAAGCAGTTGTGCCAAAATGGCCGATGCCGGGTTGTCTCCAGGGCAGGATGGGTTGTGGCTATGCCCGCATGTCAAATTCAGCAAAAGTGCTAAATGCTTTTTTAGTACTTGACTGAGAAGATGCACCAAATTCATTAGGTGATGTGCGCCTCTTAATGAATTTGGTGCGTCGTACTCCAGCGAGCCCTTCATGGCATGTGCAATGCTATTAATGAATCGCCCCATGATGTATCAGTTGTGAGATTCACTAGCACTAAAATACCCAACAGCATTACAGTTCGTGTGAGTACAATGCAAAGGTGGCAGGTCACAATACAGAAGTGCTATTTGTGCCTTTTTATATTCTGCACATGTTTTATATTTTCGTGTTATGCTCTTCCATACAGGTACTATCTTCCCTCACTATCGTCCTAAACTATAGTATGCCATTGTAGTTATAATAAAACTAGAGGAGATTTACTAAGTGTGATAATTCTAGTTACATTTGCACCAAAATATAGTTCTACATGACCTGCTCCACATTTCGTATGTGTTTTAAGTCCCATTTACATGGACGATGGGACAACTTTAACAGGCCAGCAATCACCAGTGAACAAGCAAAATGTAGCAAAATGTGACTGTCGACAGTGTGTCCATGTAAGGTCCCATTCATGCAGCTGAGGTTTTCCAGAACTCGGATGTGTGAATTCTTTAGACATATTCACGTGCCTGTTCTTTTGTGGACCATCTGGCCACGAACCAAAAAAAAAAAAAAATGGGATTATGATTTTTGGATCAAATTCATTCATTTTGGTAAAGAAGAAAAAAAAGGATGGCACTCAGATGTCAGCTGTGTCATGTAAATGTGGTGTGTTTTTACTGCTTAATGTGTAGGAGACGCTTGACAAAAAATTTTTGTATATGAGAAAATTGGAAACCCCACAGATGGTAAAAACACACACATAGACCAAAAGCAGATGAAAAACTGAATCGTGCACAGTGATGAAAAATGATCAATTTTTTTTCTTGTACACAAAAATTAAAAAAGAGACATTTAAATGAGGCCTAAGCTAAACCATGAAGAGGTTAAAGTAAGTAACATTAGACAAAACATGCCAACAGCAATGTCGTATCCGCCTTAAAAAGACGTTGTATATACACACCACAAATTTACTCTGTCTTAAGGTCCCTTTACATTTAGCGATGCACCAGCGATCCCGACCACGATATGACACGGTCAGGATCGCTGGTGCATCGCTAAACGGTCGCTAGTGAGCTGCCATACAGGCAGATCTCACAGCGATGTAGCGACGCAGCAGCGGTCGTTACTTACCTTTCAGACGCGGCGATCCTGACGTCCTCCCGCCCGCGTCCATGCGTCGCTCGTCGGCGCCAGCAGGAAGCCCCAATGAGAAATGGAGCTGCACGATCTCACGCGATCAGCGATAGACAGCGGGGGAGCCGGTCGGAGGTTAGTATCACACATAGTGATATCGTTAGCAATATCGCTGCTGCGTCACAAAATCGGTGACTCTTTAGCCCCCTTTAGGGTATGTGCACACGATCCGGAGTTTGACACTGCGTACCAGATGTTACAGCATAGTGGATGGGATTTCTAGAAATCCCATGCCCTCTGTGCGTCTACAGACGCCTGCGGCTCACCCGCAGAGACGGACATGCGGTGCGTCTCTCCACACAGCTGCACGTCTATTTATCTTGCTGAGATGCTAGCCTCTGCAAGAAAAATTTCACCAATAGATTCTACTGAGCGTGGTAAATCCGCACGGTTCTGTGATCACCTGCGGAATCACCTGCGTTCAATAGGTGGCAGTGCTTTGGACACAGCGAACATGCTGCGTCCAAAGCGTTGCTAGTTCCAGATCGTGGGAATTCAGCCTAAAAGTTAGGCAGGATTAGTAAATCATCCCCACTGTGTGTTAATAATCCCAGAGAAAATGCATAATTCTGCAATATGATTAAATTGTAATAACGAAGGTATCTTAATGAGAGTAAGCTGTGGCGCAGGAATGACTTGCCATTGATGTTAGCTGTCATTAGATGGTAATGTACTTGGAATGCATTTGCTGAAGATAAATGTTACAAACTAGTTAATATGAAAGTCATCTGTTACATAATGAAAAGTAGGTCAGCCACGTAATGATAGGGATTCAGGCTTGCTCCATCTCAGGCGTACACCAAATTCTATCTACTGCGCAAGTCATATACGGTAGTTATTTTCCCTAGTGGATGTTGTACATTTGCAGAGTATTGTAATAATCATGCTTACTGGTTTGTAATGTATAAAATATGTCAAATTACCTATAAAACTATAAAGATGGCAATGTGTCGTTCCTCTGTACATTGTATTTGTTGAGGACATGTACTGTAATATGCTCATATTAGATGTAATAAGCTCTTTACAATAAATATGACGTTTTTGAGAAAAGAAAGTGTCATGTATAACATTGACGAGATCGTACAATTATTAAATACATATTCTCACAAATAACAGTGTTTGCCATGTACATGCTGGTAGAAAGCAGTTCATATGCATGTCCACCTAATTAGCTGAGTGCTGATGGGCAACTCATACTCCGTTAAGCCCCCGTTACACACTGCGATATCGCTAGCAATATCGCTGTAAAGTCACCGATTTTGTGACGTTGCAGCGATATTGCTAGCGATATCGCTGCATGTGATACTTACCTCCGACAGGCTCCCCCGCTGGTTATCGCTGGTCGCGCGAGAAGCTCCTGGATCATTCCTCGTCGGTCACTTCCTGCGGCGCTTCCTGCTGTGACTGTTATGATTGAGTCACCGTAGGAGGCAAAAACAGAAATGCTAGCTAAGTCCAGAAAACCAGAGAAGTTGGCAGCTATCGGATTGCAGACCCCTGAACCTATCAACACAACTAGCAGTAGCCGTGGGGGGTTCCTACGATGCCCTAGACCCCTCGATCACAGCCGGAGAAATAGCTAGGCCTAAAGAAAGAAAGGTGAAAACTAAACTGCCCCAGAGCAAACCCCAAAGCAATAGGCAGCCCCCAACATATAATGACGGTGAAGCAAGATGAAAACACTAACACAGGCAGAAAGATAGACTGAGCAAAGACGGGGCCCAATCTAGCTAGGTAGAAAAGGACAGGAAGGCTGCTGTCTGCAATCCGTGAAAAACCCTATGAAAATAAGAGCCAACAGACTGACAGTGAAAAAGGCCCTGAAGACGCTAGGCTTCAAAAAGCTATGTCAGTACTCAGGAATATTCTGAAGACAGTGCTACAGGCAAAAGGAGATTCAGCTCACCCCAGCAGGGAATGGCAGAATCCAGAAAAGCAAGGAAAACAAAAACAAAACACTAATGCAAACAGGTAAAGCAGAAAAACTTAGCTTAGAGGAGCAGGAATCAGACTGGTGTCCTAGAAGTCCACAGAGAAATCACCCACAGGGCAGAAGGGCGTCGGCAGCCTTATATCCAGTCCGTGACTCCACTCAGCCAGTCATCCTCATCAGGTTCAGGTGCCTGATAATCAGGCTCATTACCTTCCTTCACCAGAATAGGGAGTTCACCAGACCTCAGTGACGAAGGGGAAAATGAACTCACAACAGTACCTCCCCCTTGAGGAGGGGTCACCGAACCCTCAACCACGCCACCAGGGCGATCAAGGTGAGCCCGATGAAAAGCACGCACCAATCTTTTGGCATGAATATCAGAGGCAGAGACCCAGGAATTATCCTCCTGACCATAACCCTTCCACTTAACCAAATACTGGAGTCTCCGTCTAGCCAGACGGGAATCCAGTATTTTCTCTACCTCATATTCCATGTTGCCTTCAACCAATACAGGGTCCGGAGGTGCCACCCCATGAACAACTGGTTCAACAAACCTCTTCAACAAGGACTTATGGAACACATTATGGATTTTAAATGTGACAGGAAGAGCCAAACGGAAAGAGACCGGATTAATAATCTCCAAAATCTTGTAAGGTCCAATAAATTTCGGCTTAAACTTAGGAGAAGCCACCTTCATAGCAATATATTTTGATGATAACCACACCATATCACCAATCTTAAACTGGGGACCAATGGTCCTATGTCGATTGGAAAACCGCTGGGCCTTTTCCTGGGAGAGAGATAACTTATCCATTACTTGGTCCCAGATCTGGTGCATTCTCTCCACCACAGTGTCAACACCTGGGCAGGCAGAAGGCTCCACCTGCCCTGAAGAAAATCGAGGATGAAACCCAAAGTTACAAAAAAAAGGTGACATCAAAGTGGCAGAACTAGCTCTATTATTTAAAGCAAATTCGGCCAAGGGCAAAAATGAAAACCAATCAACCTGATCAGCGGAAATAAAACATCTCAAATACGACTCCAAGGTCTGGTTTGTTCTCTCCGTCTGCCCATTGGTCTGAGGGTGAAAAGCAGAGGAGAAGGACAACTGAATTCCCAGCTTGGAACAGAAAGTCCTCCAAAATCTAGACACAAACTGAACTCCTCTGTCAGATACAATGTTCTCAGGAATCCCGTGTAAGCGAACCACCTGTTGCAAAAACAGGGGCACCAACTCAGAGGAAGATGAAAACTTAGGGAGTGGTACAAGATGAACCATCTTAGAGAACCTATCACAAATCACCCAAATAACAGTCATTCTTTGAGAGACCGGCATATCAGAGATGAAATCCATTGAAATATGGGTCCATGGCCTCCTGGGGACAGGCAAAGGCATCAACAACCCACTAGAACGAGAACAAGATTTAGACCGGGAGCAAGTCCCACAGGACTGCACAAAATTCCTGACATCATGAGACAAGGTGGGCCACCAAAAAGAGCGACTCACCAGATCTCTAGTACCAAAAATACCTGGATGACCAGCCAATGCAGAGCAATGAACTTCAGACATCACTCTCTTCTTCCACTGGTCAGGAACATACAACTTTCCACTGGGACAACGCTCAGGTTTGTCCTCCTGGAACTCTTGCAGAGCAAGTCTCAAATCGGGCGAGATGGCAGAAAGAACTACCCCTTCGCCTAAGATGGTAGCAGGCTTGGTCACCACAGGAGAATCAGCAAAGAAACTCCTAGAGAGGGCGTCTGCCTTGACATTCTTAATTCCAGGAAGAAAAGAGACCACAAAATCAAAACGTGTAAAAAACAAGGCCCACCTAGCTTGTCTAGGGTTCAAGCGTTTAGCCGACTCTAGATAAATCAAATTCTTGTGGTCAGTGAGGACCACAACTTGATGTTTAGCTCCCTCCAACCAATGTCTCCACTCCTCAAATGCCCATTTCATGGCCAACAGTTCCCGATTCCCCACATCATAGTTACGTTCAGATGGAGAGAACTTTCGGGAAAAGAAAGCACAGGGATTCATTTTAGCTGTTACAGGATCCTTTTGGGACAAAACAGCTCCTGCACCAATCTCAGAAGCATCCACCTCTACCTGGAACGGGAGTGAGTCATCAGGTTGCTGCAAAACCGGGGCGAAGGTAAATCTTCGCTTCAGCTCCTGAAAGGAAGCAACAGCCTCCGGAGACCAATTCAACACATCAGCACCCTTCTTAGTCAGATCAGTCAATGGCTTGGCAATACTAGAAAATTTTGCTATAAATTTCCGATAAAAATTAGCAAAACCCAAAAACTTCTGGAGGGCGTTCAAAGAAGTGGGCTGAACCCAATCATAAATGGCCTGTACCTTGGCCGGGTCCATTTCAATAGTTGACGGAGACAAAATAAATCCCAAAAATGAAATCCTCTGTACTCCAAAAAGGCATTTTGATCCTTTGACATACAGGGAATTCTCCCTCAAGATCCGGAACACAGTCCGAATATGTTCCACATGAGAATCCCAATCCTTGGAGAAGATCAAAATATCATCCAGATAGATAATCAAAAATTTATCGACAAAGTCTCGGAAAATATCGTTCATGAAGCACTGGAAGACAGAAGGGGCATTAGTGAGCCCAAAAGGCATCACCAGGTACTCAAAATGTCCCTCCGGAGTATTAAACGCCGTCTTCCATTCATCCCCCTGCTTAATGCGGATAAGATTATACGCCCCCCTGAGGTCAAGCTTGGTAAACCAGCAAGCACCTCTAACTCTAGAGAATAGATCCTAAATCAGGGGTAACGGATACTGATATTTAATAGTAATTTTATTGAGGGCACGATAATCAATACAAGGCCTTAAAGAACCATCCTTTTTGGCCACAAAAAAAAAAAACGGCACCTAAGGGTGAAGAGGATGGTCTAATATGACCCTTCTCCAACGCCTCCTTAATATAGGACCGCATAGCCTCGTGCTCGGGTACAGATAAATTGAAGAGCCGACCCTTGTGAAATTTACACCCCGGGCTTAGTTCAATTGCACAGTCATAACTCCTATGAGGAGGCAAGGACGTAGACTCATTCTCACTAAATACATCATAAAAGTCCGCCAAATAGTCAGGAACATCATGCGACTGAGGAGAGGTGGAAAAAACCGGAGCCTCACTAAAGGTACACCGACAACCCCAACTCACCACAGACACAGATTTCCAATCCAAAACTGGATTATGAATTTGCAACCAGGGAAACCCCAGAGCAACGGCATCATGCAGACCATGCAACACCAAAAATCTGCAATTTTCTTGATGGTCTGGGGCGACCCGCATGACCACCTGGGTCCAAAACTGAGGTTTATTTTTAGCCAAAGGAGTAGCATCAATCCCCCTCAAAGGGATAGGCGTCTGCAGAGGTGTCATCGGAAATCCACAACGTTTAGCAAAATCCAAGTCCATTAGGTTTAGCGCTGCTCCCGAATCCACAAAAGCCTTGGCGGAAAATGTGGACAGGGAGCAGATCAGAGTAATTGCCAGAAGAAACTTAGGTTGAACACCACCAACAGAAAACGTGTGTGCAAAGCGTTTCTCTCGTTTAGGACAAACAGAAATAATATGCGAGGCATCTCCACAGAAAAAAAACAGCTTATTACGCCTTCTGAACTCCTGACGTTGCGCCTTAGGCAAAACTCTATCACATTGCATAGGTTCAGACGTCTGTTCAACCGGTGGCAACACCTCTCGTGCAATCCTGCGTTCACGTAAACGCCGATCAACCTGAATGGCTAATGACATAGAATCGTCCAGACCAGAGGGAACAGGAAATCCCACCATAGTATCTTTTACGGCTTCTGACAAACCCTTCCGAAAGAGAGCAGCCAAGGCATTATCATTCCAGGTAGTAAGGACCGCCCACTTTCGGAACTTTTGACAGTACAACTCTGCAGAATCTCGACCCTGGTTCAATGCCAACAGGGTCTTTTCAGCCTGATCAATAGCATTAGGTTCATCATACAACAACCCCAAAGCTTGAAAGAATGCGTTCACATTAGTCAGAATAGGATCATCTGGTTTCAAAGAAAACGCCCAATCCTGGGGATCGCCACGCAGCAAAGAGATGACAATTTTAACCTGCTGCGCGGAGCTCCCTGACGAGTTAGGCTTCAAGGCAAAAAATAATTTACAATTATTTTTGAAACTCAAAAATTTAGATCGATCCCAAAAAAATACATCAGGTGTAGGGATCTTTGGTTCAACAGCATGCGAACGAGCAAGGTAGGCGGAAATTCCCCGCACTTCCGCAGCGAGCTGCTCCACACGATCAGACAATTGCGTTATCTCCATTGAGAGAAAAAAAAAAATTCCACCTACGGCCTCAGAGATATAGAGGAAAGAATATACGCACACCTTTTTTTTTTTTTTAAACACAATTCTTTCCTGCTATTGAGTACCCTAGGATCTGCGGTATGGAGGGTGATTCTGTTATGATTGAGTCACCGTAGGAGGCAAAAACAGAAATGCTAGCTAAGTCCAGAAAACCAGAGAAGTTGGCAGCTATCGAATTGCAGACCCTTGAACCTATCAACACAACTAGCAGTAGCCGTGGGGGGTACCTACGATGCCCTAGACCCCTCGATCACAGCCGGAGAAATAGCTAGGCCTAAAGAAAGAAAGGTGAAAACTAAATTGCCCCAGAGCAGACCCCAAAGCAATAGGCAGCCCCCAACATATAATGACGGTGAAGCAAGATGAAAACACTAACACAGGCAGAAAGATAGACTGAGCAAAGACGGGGCCCAATCTAGCTAGATAGAAAAGGACAGGAAGGCTGCTGTCTGCAATCCGTGAAAAACCCTATGAAAATAAGAGCCAACAGACTGACAGTGAAAAAGGCCCTGAAGACGCTAGGCTTCAAAAAGCTATGTCAGTACTCAGGAATATTCTGAAGACAGAGCTACAGGCAAAAGGAGATTCAGCTCACCCCAGCAGGGAATGGCAGAATCCAGAAAAGCAAGGAAAACAAAAACAAAACAATAATGCAAACAGGTAAAGCAGAAAAACTTAGCTTAGAGGAGCAGGAATCAGACTGGTGTCCTAGAAGTCCACAGAGAAATCACCCGCAGGGCAGAAGGGCGTCGGCAGCCTTATATCCAGTCCGTGACTCCACTCAGCCAGTCATCCTCATCAGGTTCAGGTGCCTGATAATCAGGCCCATTACCTTCCTTCACCAGAATAGGGAGTTCACCAGACCTCAGTGACGAAGGGGAAAATGAACTCACAACATGTGACGATGAGCGACGCGTGGAGCCGGGCGGGAGGACGCAGGATCGCCTGGTGTGACAGGTAAGTAGCGATCCCCGTCCCCAGCGATGTCGCTAGTGAGATCTGCCTGTGTGGCAGCTCACTAGCGACCACCTAGCGATGCACCAGCGATCCTGACCGCGTCATATCGCTGGTCGGGATCGCTGGTGAGTCGCTAGGTGTAACGGTACCCTTACTCTCCCAACTCCTAGTTATCCAGAAATCTTGTTCTCCCTCTCCTCCTGACAGTGTGCTCCTATTCTGGCATCTGAGGGAATCGGATCTATGCTGACACTCGGATCAAACTCTGATTAGGGTTTCATCTGAATCTCATTAGTTTAATCAACTCGATTCTCTCGATTGAGACAATCTACGGCCATCTGTCTCAGGCCTAATGGCTAAAGAATAAAGGGATGATACGGTGTTGTCAGCTGCTAGAGATGAAAGAAGACTAATTATATCCCTGATTGGCAACATAGAAGCCAAAAATAAAAGATGGATTTTTTATGGTAGACTCAATTGTCTTAAAATGGCTACTAACCCCTTTCTGGACATTTGATATGAAAATTATTCATGGGATATCCTGTTTAATAACAAACTTACAAAATTTGGTACGTTACGGAAAAATGGTGAACTTATATATATCTACAGTATATTGGCAATCTGGCATTAAAGTGGTTTTTCAATCCTAGAAAAGAGAACTGCAAATGTTTCTTGTCATGTAAACTAACAAAATTAGATAATGCTCACCCTCCCTGGGTCCATCACAGGCTGAGCTTAGTGACTGCCTGCAGCGGTGATGTGAACTGTCGACACTGCAGGCACAGCACTGAGACAGGAGCAGCAGCAGAGAGATGGACCTGGGGGGAGGGGGATACTATCTGATTTTGATTTTTTTACATGACAGGTAATGTTTGGGACTCACTTTTCTAAAAGTGGAACATTCCTTTAGCTTTGTCTCCTATCTCCTCCACGAGTGTTTGGTTTGGCTGAGCTTTCACGTTTTCGTTAAGGAGAAAGAATAAAGCCGCTGCCAACTCCTCTTGCTACAGCTTTTCTCCCCTAAAAACAAAAAGATTGGCTGTTAAGATTTCAAATGCGCGATCCCTCTCCCCCCTGACATCACTAGACGGGGAGAGTCGGGAGGCCCCCACACATTAGATTGTCGGCACGTCCCACCAAAATCGTCAGGTTTAGCCAACGTTCTTCTAATATATATGGGGTCTTGGTGTTATAAGCAACCCTGTCCCCCCGTTTACCCCACAGCCCTGCAAAGGATTTGCTCACTATTCCACCTCCTACCGCTTTGTCTCCATTTATGTATGAGAAGGTAAAGTCTTCACCTTCCAATAGCCTGAAATTCCTCTTTTCCTGCCCATAATAAGGTCTTTGTAAACGTTGCAGAATCTCCTAAGACACTAACCATCCATCTCCAGTAATAATAAGTAGAAGACAATAAAGTATTTACAGCTCTGGCAAAAATTAAGAGACCACTTTCAATTGTTCAGTTTGTCTGATTTTTCTCTTTATAGGCATATTTTTGAGTAAAATGTAAATTGTTCTTTTAGTCTACAAACTTCTGACAACGTCTCCGAATTTCCAAGCAATACATTTTGTATTTTTTTTTCTGACAAAGAAAAATGGTCAAAATAAAAAAAAAAAAGAGCTTTCAGACCTCAAATAATGCAAAGAAAACAAGTCCATAATCATTTAGAAACAACAATACTAATGTTTTAACTCAGGAAGAGTTCAGAAATCAATATTTTGTGGAATAACCATGATTTTTAATCACAGCTTTCATCCGTCTTGGCATGCTTGCCACCAGTCTTTCACACTGCTTCTGGCACAAAAATGCAAGCAGTTCATCTTTGTTTGATGACTTGTGACTATCCATCATCCTCTTGATTAGGGTGTGTGCACACGCTGCGGAATGCTCTGCAGATTTGTCCGCGTGGATTTACTAAAATCCGCAGGCAAATCTGGGGTTTACCCTGCGGTTTATCATCTCTACAATGGAGCAGATGGCAAACCGCAGCGGAATCCGCAGAAAGAATTGACATGTCATTTCTTTCTGCGTCTGCACTGCGGTTTTCATTTTCCATAGGTTGTAATGTTACTGTACACTGCTGCAGTTCCACAGGGCCAAAACCGCTGAGGATCCGCAGCAGAATCCGTAGTGTGTGCTCACACCCTTACATTCCAGAGGTTTTTAATGGGGTTCAGGTGTGGAGAATGGGTTGCCCGTGACAGGGTTTTGATGTGGTGGTCTCATATTTTTTGCCAGAGCTGTATTTTCATTTATTTTACTCGCATCTTGTAGTGCCATTAATATTTCACAGCTAATCACAGACGTCCTTTTCAGTTCCTGTCTCTCTGTGAGATGCAAGCTGTCAGATATGTATGGTGACTGGTTCAAACACTCAGCAGTCGTGGAAGGAGACACAAAAAAAGAAGCATTCGTGCATCTCCTGTCACCTATGCCATTTGTGACCAGCAGGTGGAGATATAGGACCATTCCAACACAATGGACCATCACACAACCCAGTCTATTATGTGTCTGTATAATCAGAGAGAACGCTGCAATTATTGTGAATGCTAGTTCCTAAACATTAAGCAAAATCTACATAGCATGTTTCCTTATCTTTAAATTAATTTTCCATAATACAAAATAATACCATAATAATATTCTTACATCATGATTGAGATAAAAAAAAAGGCTAGTGTAACTCATTTATTAAAGAAAAAAATCTCATTCAACAAATCTGGCTAAAATTTGTTAGCAATCCCCCTGATTTATTTTGGCCAAATATTTCCATGTCATGTTGATGGCTTTTATGTTAGGGCTCCAGTTAGGGTTGCGAATGCATATTACCTTACGTTTTTTTTTTTTTTTTTTAAAGGGACTCAAAAACCGCTACAGTGCCAAAAATACAATATAGCATAAATAGCACAACAGTCGCTCCTACTTTTGGCAGTAGCTATTAGTTGTTTGTCAAGTAAAAAGCAAGATATCAGCAGTGGACTTTGGTTTCTACTGAATTAGCCAAGTCAAACAATTCTGATTTCCAGATTGCAGAGTAGACGTTGGAGTATATTGGCTTTCATAGCTCCAGGCTCTCTCCATATTCCAGTCCCTTTCACCAGTGTGGTCAGCTGCATTCTTGGATCATATTATTGGGGAAAATGTGTATCCTAAAGTCAGGGCGTCAGAAAAGAAACCCCGTGATGTAGCAGCAAGAGCGGCCTATGACCCTTGGCTTCATGGCATGATCACATGGGTGACATCTACTACCCTTAGTTTGACGTACAGGTAGGGGATTTGTGGTACTATATCTCCAATGGTGAACATGCTGAATTGTTTCTCCACATCTATTAAATCACTATACATAGAAACCCATGTAAAATTGCTCTGATATACAGTCGTGGCCAAAAGTTTTGAGACTGAAACAAATTTTGGTTAGCATAAAATTTACTGTTTCAGATTATACAGTGGCAATTGGCACTACCTCTAGATTGACACGAAGAGGGATCACATTGCCAAAAATTGCAGTCCTTGCTTGCCATGAAAATTAACTTAATCACAAAAAAATTAATTTCCCTGAATTTCAGTCCTGACAGAAAATGACCTGATTCCATAATTTTAGTGATCTTCTCATTAGCTCAAGAGAAAGTTTTAAAGAAGACAAGGCAGCTGATGTCAGCCTGTCATTCTGACTGAATTATAAGAGGGTTAGGCTGGTTTCACATTTGCGTTTTTTATCGCTGGAAAAAAACGCATATGTGCGCATGCGTTTTTTCCCCTATATTTAACATGGGTGCGCATACCTGCGCGCTTGTAAGCGCATGTATGCGATTTTCATGCGCTGCGTTTTTTTGGGGTGTGCGTTGGTATTTTCCAGACGCAGCATGTTGCATTTTTTGGCCCTGCAAAAAAGCGCATGCGCACATATGCGCACGTTTTGCGCTAAAAATGGCCATTATAGCCTATCGATGCGCATATGTGCGCACTGGCATGCTCATGTATGCGTTTTTTTGCATATGCGTTTTTTTTTTTTAACCATGGAATTTAGGGGTTTGGGTTAGAGATAGGGTTAGTTAAGGGGGTTTAGGGTTAGGGTTAGGGTCAGGGTCAGGGTTAGGGTTGGGGTCAGGGTTAGGGTTAAGTATGGTTTGGTTAAGGGTTAGGGTCAGGGTTAGGGTCAGGATTAGGGTTAAGTATGGTTTGGTTAAGGGTTAGGGTCAGGGTTAGGGTTAGGGTCAGGGTTAGGGTTAGGGTTAGGGTCAGGGTTAAGTATGGTTTTGTTAAGGGTTAGGGTCAGGGTTAGGGTCAGGATTAGGGTTAAGTATGGTTTGGTTAAGGGTTAGGGTCAGGGTTAGGGTCAGGGTTAGGGTTAGGGTTAGGGTCAGGGTTAGGGTTAAGTATGGTTTTGTTAAGGGTTAGGGTCAGGGTTAGGGTCAGGATTAGGGTTAAGTATGGTTTGGTTAAGGGTTAGGGTCAGGGTTAGGGTTAGGGTTAAGTATGGTTTGGTTAAGGGTTAGGGTCAGGGTTAGGGTTAGGGTCAGGGTCAGGGTTAGGGTTAGGGTCAGGGTTAGGGTTAGTAAAGTCATGGTTTGGGTTAGTGTGAGGGGACATCCAATGTTGGAAAAAAACGCAAACGCGGTAAAAACGCACTAAAAACGCATACAAACGCTTAAAAACGCTGCGTTTTTTTCATGCATGCTCATAAAAATGCTTGAAAAAAACGCAGCAGTTGTATGCTTTTGTATGCGTTTTTTCAATGTGTTTTTTTGCGGGAAAAACGCGCTGCAAAAAAAAGCAAGTGTGAAACTAGCCTTAGATGAGCTAAAGCCAGCAATTAAGTGAGACTTGCAAGGGAGACCAAACGCAATAAAAAAAGGTTTTTGGGTGTATGACAAAAGAAAAGTCAAAAGATGCTATAGGATTTTTACAGAATGAAGAGGTTGAAGTGGTAAAAAATGATATTGAGAAGGCCGAACTTTTAAATTCTTATTTTGTATCTATGTTCTCTAAGAAAGCAATTGTAACATCAACTGATCTTCACGGTGCGATCGAAGGAATAAAATAATCAACACTATAAACAGAGAGACAATGGGAGAACACTTAGCTAATTTAAATGAATTTAAATCTCCTGGTCCAGATGAATTAGATCCTAGGGTACTGAGAGAGTAAGGCCGGGGTCACACTGGCGAGGAATACGGCCGAGTGAGAGGCGCTAAAAGCACGCATTAGACTCGGACCAATGATTCTCTATGGGGTCCCTCGCACCAGCCGTATATTTCTCATCTGTATTCTACGCTCCGTGCCAATCGCAGCATGCTGCGATTGTCAGCGTACTACGGCCGTAGTACGCCAATGCAAGTCTATGGGTGTGCAAAAAATACGGATTACACACGGACCACACATGTGACTTGCGAGAAATACGCACCAGGTGTCTTTTAGCAAAGCCGGCAATTCAGTGCGCTATACAGTAAACTCACACTGACAGGTTTAATAAAGAAACGAAAGAATAGATATATACACATAGAATACATATATATATATATATGCATTCTATGTGTATTCTTTGGTTTCTGTTAGAAACCCTGTCATAGGGCTCCATTATATGTCCATTTTGCAAGCCTGCGAGAAAATCTCGCCATACGGATTACATACGGATGCTTACATGCGCAAAATACGCGACCACACCTTGATTAGGGATGACATACGGAGCACTGTTTAGGGGCCATTCATCCGTATTACGCATGTAAAATACTGACCATATTTTGCGTCGGTTAGTGTGACCCCGGCCTTAGAGGAAATTACTGAACCACTAGCCGGAATCTTTGAAAAATCCTGGAGAACAGAAGTCCCAGAAGATTGGAGGAGGGCAAATGTCCTTATCTTCAAAAAAAGGAAAGAAGATGGAGCCAGGAAATTACAGGCCAGAGAGCCTTACTTCTATACCTGGAAATGTCTTTGAACAAATTATTAAACAACATGTATGCAAGTACTTGGATCAGAAAACAGCAATTAACCAGAGCCAGTATGGGTTTGTAGCAAGCAAGTCATGCCAGACTAATCTAATTTCCTTCTATGATGGAATTACTGACTGGGTGGATTAGGGAAATGCTGCAGATATAGTATATCTCAACTTCAGTAAAGCATTTGATAAAGTATCTCATACTATCCTTATTGAAAAAATGACCAAGTATGGGATTGACAAGGCTAAGATTAGGTGGATTCATAACTGGCTCAGTGATCGTACTGAAAGAGTGGTTATAAATGGCTGCACATCCAACTGGAAGAGTGTTGTGGATGTACCACAAAGCTCTGTCCTGGCCCCAGTGTTGATCTTAATTTTTATAAATGATCTAGATAAGTGAACTGAAGGTGAACTAATCAAATTTGCAGACAATGCAAAGCTAGAAGGCATAGCTAACACTAGAGAAGACAGAAAAAGGATTCAGAAGGATCTAGATGAGCTTGAACAATGGGCAGCGACTAATAGAATGGTATTTAACAAGAAGAACTGCAAAGTTCTACATGTGGGCAAGAAAAACGAAAATTTCATCTACAGAATGGGAGAAATAGAACTAAGCAACAGCATGTGTTAAACAGACTTCGGTATACTAATGGATCACAGAATGCACAAGAGTCAACAGTGTGATGCAGTGGCAAGAAAGGTAAACAAAGTTCTAGGATGTATTAAGAGAAGCATAGATTCTAGATCACGTGAAGTAATTATCCCCCTCTATTCCTCCTTGGTCAGGCCTCATCTGGAATACTGTGTCCAGTTCTGAGCACCACATTTTAAAAAAAAAGTTGAAAAACTGGACCAAGTTCAGAGAAGAGCTACCAGGATGGTGAGGGAACAGGAAAGTACAGTATGTCCTACAAGAAACGATAAAAGGATATGGAAATGTTTAGCTTGCAAAAAAGAAGGCTAAGAGGAGACGTAATAGCTGTCTACAAATATCTGAAGGGATGTCACAGTGTAGATGGATCATCCTTATTCTCATTTTCACATGGAAACATAAGCAATGGAATGAAACTGAAAGAGAGAAGATACAGAATAGATATTAGAAAAAACTTTGACAGGGAGGGTAATCAATGAGTGGAACAGGCTACCATGAGAAGTGGTGAGTTCTCCTTCAATGGAAGTGTTCAAACAGAAGCTGCAAAAAGAGGATGCTGGAGGCAGCTAAGAGGAATCTTTTTTTCTTCTGTGGATGCAGCATGCTGCGGGGGCCAGGAAAAGGGCCATATGGGCCAGAACAAGGGGACTATGGGTTATAACAAGTGGCTGGCACAAAAGGCAAATGGGCAAATACAAGAGGCATACGGGCCAGTACTATACAAGGGACATATGGGCCAGTACAAGGGGTATATGGGCCAGAAGGTGCATGTGGACCAGAATAAGAGGCATCTGGCCTAGGACAAGGGAGTTGGGGGTCAGTATTGTACAGAGTACATATGGGCCAAAATAAGGGACATGGGGGCTGAATAAGTCATATGGGGAGCAGTACTGTACAAGGGACATGGGGGCCAGAACAAGGGAAATGGGGGTCAGTACTGTACATGGGACATATGGGCCAGAAAAGGGGACATGGGGGGCAGAACAAGGGACATACGAGCCAAAACAAGAGACACTGGGCTAGTACAAGGGGCATATGGTCCAGTACTATATAAGGGACATATGGGCCAGTACAAGGGGCATATGGGCCATAACTTTGGATATATGGGCCAATACAATGGACATATGAGCCAGAACAAATGACACGGGGGCCAGTACAAAAGGCCTATGGGTGAGTACAAGAGGCATATGAGACAGTACTGTACAAGGGACATATGGGCCAGAACAAGGGAAATATGGGCCAAGTCAAGGTACATATGAGCCAGTACAAATGGCATATGGGCCCGGACAAGGGACATGGGGCTCAGTACTGTACAAGGTACATATGGGCCAGAACAAGGAATTGGGGGCTAGTATTGTACAAGGTACATATGGGCCAGTACAAGGGACCAGTACTGTACAATGGACATGTGGGTCAGAACAATGGACATTGGTCCAGTACAAGGGGATAAGGGCCAGTACAAGGGGCATATGGGCCAGAACAAGGGTATTATAAGGGTATGTAGAATTATTTGGTCACTATGTGGTGGTAATATGTGGTCTGGTCATGGTGTTGCAGTATTTGTCCCTTGTATGTGGTATTATTCAGGTACTATATTTGGTGGAATATGTAGTCCACTCATGGTGTGGTGGTATTTCCCCTTGTCTGTGGGATTATTGGTCTTGGTATAGTGGATTGTGTTGTGCATGGCGGTAATTTGTTTTATCTTATATTAATTAGAAGATTCTTTATTTCCATTAGAGATTAAATACTTGGAACACAGCAGCAGAGATGCACTTACAGGGGTTCTCCGGTGAAAGCAATTAATCACCTCTGCACAGGATAAGTGATCCTATTAATTGGTGAGGGACTGACTGCTGAGACCCTCACCAAGTGGCAGAAGGTGGAACTTTTATCCCCATTAGAATGGAGCGGCATGTACGACTCAACCACTGATTCTGGAAGCCCTAAAGAGAATGAATTAAGCTACAGTCAGACATACCACCTGCAGCTCCATTTTCAAATGGGCATAAAAGTGCCCTGTCAGGGATAAAACTTCCCAATTCTTTCAATCCGTGCGGTTTCCAAAGGTCGTACCCCAATGATCACTAAGTTATCATCTATCCTCTGGAGCCCACGGATTGGTGATAACTTGTTTTGACCAAAGAACCCCTTTAATGCAAACTACCGTAATTGTACATCCCATTTATGGTGACACACAGTAGATGTGCAGGAGCCGCCTGTGTATTACAGTGGATGCTCCACTATGACAGGAATGGCTAACAGGTACTTGCATGTTGCTGTAGGGTGGGCCCCTAGGATCAATTCTTCCTGTCGGCCCCAGACACCCCAGTCCAACTCCTGTGAACGGAGATTGTGATTTTTGCGATACATAGCAGAACTAAAGACGTACTATGTAAGCACAGGTGATCAAATGAAATAAATTAAAGTAAAAATTTAAAAAAAAGATTTTAAAAAATATGAAAAAAGAACAAGTTCAAATTACCCCTGTTGCCCCATTGAAAATAAAAAAATGTACATATGTGGTATCGCTGCATTCAGAAATGTTCGATCTGTCAAATTATAAAATAAATCAGATCTGCTGCAACATGGCAATAAGAGGCAATCAAAACATTGTATCTACCCCAAAATGGTATAAATAAAAACATCAGCTCAGTGTGCTAATAAGCCCTCACACAGCCACAGATCTTGAAAAAATGGAAACGCTACGGGTCTCGGGAAAACCGCCTCCTGTGCCTACCTCAAGAGCAGCTGAGTACAAACCTCTACAATGCGTACTCGTATTGACCTGGAAAATTAATTGTTTGGTTTCTTAATTGTTTTGCTAATATGAGCTTTATTCACGCGTACATTTAAAAAACACAACTAAGGTATCAAAAGTTCTATATGGTTGCCCCCCCTAGGGCTAGGCTAAAATTTATCAGCTAGCCTAAGCTCTCGGCTAAACTCCATCCAATTTTCAAATAGTCGGCGGGCCTGGCCAGGACTGGCGTAAAGACATCAAAAGTTTCCCAAATTTTGCACAAATATGAGTTACACAAATTTTTTTATACATTTCAGCAGTTTTATGCCAGAAAACTGCTTGATGAATCAAGATCTTAACCCCTCCCCCCCGAAGTCTGTTTTCACCTTTCCCGACGAGGCCACATTTTACAATTCTAACCAGTGTCATTTTATATCGTAATAACACTGGAAAGCTTTGACAAATCCCAGTGATTCTGAGGTTGTTTTTTCCTAACACATTGTACTTTGTGTCAGTGGTAAATGTAGGTCGATTTTTTTTCCTTTTATTTGTGCAAATATCAGAATTTTTTCGAAAAGGTCACAATTTTCAAACTTTCAATTTTTATATTCTTGAACCAGTTTGTCGTGGTGTACAAAATAATTTATACATAACACTTCCCATAGGTCTACTTTACATCAGCATGTTTTTAACATATTTTTTTGTTAGGAGTTAGAAGGTTAAAAATTTATAAAGAAATTTCTAATTTTTTCCACAAAACCATTTTTATTTAGGGACCACATCACATTTGAAGTGACTTTGAAGGGCTTATGTGACAAAAAATACCCAAAAGTACTGCAACACCATTTTAAAAACTCCACCCCTCAAAGTGCTCAAATTAAAGCAATGTGGAAGGAAAAAATAAACATTTTAATTTAGTTTCCCACAAAATGTTTATTTAGCACCAAATTTTGCAGATTTTCAAGGGCAACAGGAGAAAATGGACCATACAATTTGTTGTGCAATTTTTCCTGAGTAAGCCGATACCCAATACCCCCTACTGCTTGGGCGCACAAGGCTTGGAAAAAAAGGAGCGCCATTTGACTTTTGGAGCTCAAAATTGTATGTAATAGATAGCGGACACCATGTAGCATTTGCAGAGCCCTCTATGTGCCTAACCAATGGAAACCACCCCACAAATGACCTCATTTTGGAAACTAAAGGATAATTTATGTAGGAGTGTAGTGAGCATTTTTAACCCTCACAGAATTGTATAACATAGGACGTAGTCAGTGGAAAAATTACAATTTTTTTCACTAAAATGTTGCTTTGGCACCAAGTTTTTAATTTTCAAAAGAGATAATAGGATAAAATTAATGGCATAATTTGTTTGCACAATTTCTCCTGAGTACACCGATACTCCATATGTAGTCAAAAACTACTTTTGATGCACAGTGCAAGCTTCAGAGGAAAAGGAGCACCATATTGTAGTGAAGATTTAGCTGGAGTGGTTTGCGAGTGCCATGTCACATTGGCAGAGCCCTCGCATAAGTGTTGCCAGAACAGTAGAACACCCCCATAAGTGACCTTATTTTACAAACTGCACCCCTCAATTAATTCATCTGGGGGTGCAGTGATCATATTGACACCATAGGTGGGTCACAGAATTTTATACCATTGGGTGAAGAAAAAAAATGTAATTTTTTTTCACAAAAATTTTGTTTTATCTCCAGATTTTACATTTTCACACAGGTAAATGGGTAAAAATGGCACCAAAATCTGTCATACAATTTCTGCTGAATGTGACAATATCCTATATTTGGATGTACAGTATTGCGTAGCCATACGGTGAGACTCGGGAGGGAAGAAGCGCTATTTGACGCTTGGAGAACAAATTATTGTAGAATAGTTTGCGGACTCTATATAAAGAGCTCCTAAGTGCTAGAAGAGCAAAATCCCCCCGCAAGTGATACCATTTAGGAAATTACATCTCCCTGGGAATGTATATACAGGTATATAGAGACAATTTTGAATCCATGGGTGTTTGCCATAAACAAATAACAGTGAATGTTGCTGAGTAAAAATTGCAAATCTGCCACTGTAGTGCCCAGTACATTGTGCCTAGCACGTGCTTTTGAAGACATGGACCCCGCAACTTAAGCGGGTTCTCATCACTACAGAGATGACAACCATGTGGATGCTAAATGTAGTTTAGGCACACTGTGGGGCTCAGAAAGGAGGGGGGGCTTTGGATTTAGGAGCACAGAATTCGCTGGTTTTCTTTTTTTCTGGTGGATGGGTGGGGAACACAAGGAAGCAAAGCGCTTTTCTAGAGCCTTTGTGCTACTGATAACGTGGAAGCCCCCTATATTTTCATTGACGGATGACATGGTTTTTTTATGGATTTAGTTGAAGTTTTTATAGGGAACATGGGTCAACTGCGCTTTTATGCACTCTTAAAAAGACCAATTATTTTCTTTTTTTTTTTTTTTACCTTGTACCAGTAGGGCACATCAACTTTCACTGCCCTGATTGATTGCTGATCTAATACACTGTAATGCTTTTGCATTGCAGGGTATTAGATTAGTCTCTGGCACACAGGAAGGAGGCATGTCATCTCCTTGTCTGAGCGGGAGCTTACAGGCCACCATACCTGGGTGACCCCCGCTGCCATCTTTAGGCCCAGCATGGAGACCATTGGCACAACATGATCGCAATGGTGTTGTGCTGATCAGAGCAGAGAAGGAGTTCCCTCCCTCTGCAATGCCGATCGATGATGCTATCACTATTGACAGTGGCAACCGAGAGGTTAAACGCCCACGATCAGCGCTAGCACTGATCGTGGGTGTTGACGCAAGGTGTCAGCTCTCATAGCACTTTTACCCGCTTTTGATTGCACCTATGCTCAGAGTGAGCCAGCACGACAGTCACGCCGTACATGTAGGGCGGTTTGCGGGAATGGGGTTAAAGTTTCTTATTACATTTGTTTGTTTTTCACAGGGGACACTATTTGACATTTTAAACAGATCCCCCTGAAGGTGTTTGTCTTTCCTCTCACAAAATTACAAGTGAGATGGGAAGAGAGAGCTGTGGGAATGCACAGTGCAGTCATTGTCTACTCAGTTGCTGCCTATGCATAGTGCAGCATTCAAGATAATAATAATACATTTTATTTCTATAGCGCCGACATATTCCGCAGCACTTTACATTTCAGAGGGGACTTGTACAGACAATAGACATTACAGCATAACAATAATCACATAGATCATAACAAACACCAAGAGGAATGAGGGCCCTGCTCGCAAGCTTACAATCTATGAGGAAAAAGGGAGACATGAAAGGTGGGTGGTAACAGTTGCCCTGATTGTATGGACCAGCCATAATGTTAAGTGTGTAACAGTACAGACACAGAGGGCTAATGGATGCATAAAGCATGTGGGAACATGATGCGGGGAACCTGGTTATGGTAAAACTTTTGACTGTGTCACACAGGGATAGATTAGGTTAATGTGCTGAGGCGGTAGGCCAGTCTGAATAAATGCGTTTTCAGGGCACACTTAAAATTGTGGGGATTGGGGACTAATCGTATTGACCTGGGAAGTGCATTCCAAAGAATTGGCGCAGCACGTGTATAGTCTTGGAGACGGGAGTGGGAGGTTCTGATTATTGAGGATGCTAACCTCAGGTCATCAGCAGAATGGAGGGCGCGGGTAGGGTGGTATACTGAAACAAGGGAGGAGATGTAGGGTGGTGCTGAGCCATGGAAAGCTTTGTGGGTGAGGGTAATAAGTTTGTAATGGATTCTGGAGTGGATAGGTAGCCAGTGTAATGACTGGCACAAGGTAGAGGCGTTGGTGTAACGATTGATGAGGAATATGATCCTGGCTGCAGCATTCAAGACAGATTGGAGGGGGGAGAGTTTGGTAAGAGGGAGACCGATTAGAAAAGAGTTACTATAGTCGAGACGAGAATGAATAAGAGAAACAGTAAGAGTTTTTGCGGAGGCAAAAGTAAGAAAAGGTCGAATTCTAGAAATGTTTTTGAGGTGCAGATAACGAGCGAGCCAGTGATCGTATGTGGGGGGCAAAGGAAAGCTCGGAGTCAAGTATGACCCCAAGACAGCGGGCATGTTGCTGGGGAGTAATAGTGGAACCACACACAAAAATGGCAATGTCAGGTATAGGTACATTAGTAGCGGGAGGAAACACAAGGTGTTCAGTCTTTGACAGGTTCAGTTTCAGATATAGTGAGGACATGATGATAGACACAGCATTTAGACAATCGCTGGTGTTTTCTAGAAAGGCTGGTGTGATGTCAGGAGAAGCGTATAATTGATCTTGGAGGGATGGGCATGCCGAACCTCTTGGCATATCACAGAGCATCTGTTCTAACTGGACACAGGGACTGGTGGCATATGGACAGGGACCACAGATGGCTTCAAATTGAAATATTTTATGCTAAAAGGAACTCTCCTCACCTAGTTTTGGAAGCTGAAGCTATTAAGATTAGCCAGTATACACCAGGTTTGCCAACAATGGTAGCTGCATTACAATATTGGAGGAAATTAGCCCCGTCCCTAATTAAATTCCCCCTAAGTATTGTGTCTCTGAGAGCTCTTGAGGCACATATTCCATATATAGACTTACAAGTCTGGATAACGGCGGGGATTAGGAACCTTCAGAACTTCATGGGGAGCTCGGGGATTCTGCCCTTTGATTATTTAGCATCCAAACACCCAGGTATACGCAGATATTTCTATCAATACTTACAGATACGCCATCGTTTGTCAACTTCACCGGAATCACCCTTTTTTAACCTCAAAATAGATCGCAGAGCTAATGGATATTTCTTAATACCAGAATCCGGCCCCAAAGGAGTGTCCATCCTATACAAGGCTCTGAATGATCCTGATGTGGATATAAAACTTCTTTATATGTCTCTCTGGGATCGTTAACTGGGTATATCCCTAGAGCCGGGGGCTTGGAGAGATGCTCTGGGAGAGGTGTTACGGGTCTCATCATGTCTTAACCATCTTGAACAATTGAAAAAAATTCACCTTCGTTGGCCCGGACCAATCCCCATTATGTTGGAGGAGATGTGGGCTTCGGGGGACAATAGAACACATGTGGTGGGACTGTCCAGCTCTGAATAATCTATGGAAGGACATTGCCAGATTAATACTAGAAGTCCTTGGGGTAGGCCTGACGCTGCCTGGTAATTTTACATATTGGAACAGAGGAGTTTCCGCATATGATTAGGGGGGCCTTATCTCACATACTGATAGCAGTTAGATTGCTAGTGGCGGCTAAATGGAAATGTGCTACAGTTCCGACCATTACAGAAATACTTGAAAAAATTAACTTTCACTGTGAGCATGAAATAGCCCTTACACAAACAGCCTCTGCAAAAAAGAAGACTCAGCGTATATGGGATCCCTGGCTGCAAAGCCAGTATTCAAAGGTGTGGAGGTCATGTGATGTATAACATACGTTTGAAAACTGGTTCTACTGTTTTAGTGTGTGGGGCTTGGGGTCCTACCTTTGAAATACATCCGATGGCTGTAAGAGACTTATTACACTATCATTCCGGGAGATGAGCCTGAGTTTTTTTTTTGTTTTTTTTTCCTGTTTTAATTTTAATGCAAGACATTTACTGTATGTTAATGCTTATGTCTTCTTCTGTCATGTTATGTGCTAATGTTGTAGCACTGATATTTTTTATGTCAGTTTTTGTTTGTCATGTTTAAACACCAATAAATAAGATTGGATCAAAAGAAGCGTATAATTGGGTGTTGTCAGAATAGAGATGGTACTGGAAACCAAATCTACTGATTGTTTGACCAATGGGGGCAGTGTACAAAGAGAAGAGGAGGGGGCCTAGGACTGATCCTTGAGGAACCCCAGCAGTAAAGCCCCCGTTACACACTGCGATATCGCTAGCAATATTGCTGTAAAGTCACCGATTTTGTGACGTAGCAGCGATATTGCTAGCGATATCGCTGCATGTGATACTTACCTCCGACCGGCTCCCCCGCTGGTTATCGCTGGGCGCGCGAGAAGCTCCAGGACCATTCCTCGTCGGTCACTTCCTGCGGCGCTTCCTGCTGTGACGATGAGCGACGCGTGGAGCCGGGCGGGAGGACGTCAGGATTTCCGCGTCTGACAGGTAAGTAGCGATCGCCGTACCCAGCGATGTCGCTAGTGAGATCTGCCTGTGTGGCAGCTCACTAGCGACCACCTAGCGATGCACCAGCGATCCTGACCGCGTCATATCGCTGGTCGGGATCGCTGGTGAGTCGCTAGGTGTAACGGTACCCTAAGGGAAAGATGAGAGGAGGAGGAACCAGCAAAAGATACAGTAAAGGAGCGGTCAGAGAGATAGGAGAACCAGGAGAGAATGGTGTCCTTGAGGCCAATGGAACGGAGCATAGTGAGGAGGAGCTGATGATCCACAGTGTCGAATGCTGCAGAGATCCAAGAGAATTAGCATGGAGTAGTGACCATCTGATTTAGCTGTTAATAGATCATTAGAGACTTTACTGAGGGCAGTTTCAGTATAGTGTAAAGAGCGGAAACCGGATTGGAGAGGGTCGAGAAGAGAGTTATCAAAGAGATAGCGGATAAGACGGGAGTGGACCAGGTGTTCCAGGAGTTTAGAGATGAAGGGAAGATTAGAGACAGGTCTATAGTTAGCGGCACAGTTTTGGTCAAGGGATGGTTTTTTAAGTAGTGGATGTATGATTGCATGCTTAAATGAAGGAAAGATACCAGAAGAGAGAGAGAGGTTAAATATTTTAGTTAGGTGAGGGGTGACAGCAGAGGAAAAGGACTGGAGTAGATGTGACGGAAATGGTTCACTGGTGCAAGTGGTTGGGCAAGAAGATGCAAGGAACCTGCTTACTTCTTCTTCTGTAACTGTTACAAAAGCTAGATGCAGTGGGGGAGGGAGGACAGTGCATGGTATGAGGTGATTAGGAGATGATTTCCTGTTGGATCTGGTCAATTTTTTCTTTGAAGAAATTGGCCAGATCGTCAGCTCGAAGCTCCGTGGTTGGGGCGTGTACTCTTGGGTTGAGTAGAGAATGAAAAGTGTCAAAGAGACGTTTCGGGTTATTGGACAGTGAGGTGATGAGGGTGTTGAAATAGGTTTGTTTGGAGAGGTGAAGGGCAGTGTTGTATGTTCGAAGCATAAACTTATAATGGATGAAATCTTTGTGTAGATTGGATTTTCTCCACAGACGTTCGGCGCACCTGGAGCACCGCTGCAGGAAACGTGTTTGCAGGGTGTACCAGGGTTGTCGCCGTCTATGTCATGTTGTTCTATGTAAAGGAGGTGCAACTTCATCCAGGGCACTTTGAAGTGTTTCATTGTAATGCTTCAATGCAGAATCAGGACATGAGAGGGAGGAGATAGGGGCCAATGAAGACTGCAAGTTCTTCATAAGTTTCTGGGTGTTAATGGCCTGTATGTTTCTATAAGTATGGACAGTCGGGGTGACCTGAGCGACCTGGCAGTTCTTGATAGAGAATGAAAGAAGGTTGTGGTCAGAGAGCGGGAGAGGGGAGTTTGCAAAATCATCCAGTGCACAAAGCCAAGAGTAGACCAAGTCGAGGGAGTTTCCGTCTTCATGCGTTGGAGAATTAGTAAGCTGCAAAAGGCCAAATGAGGAGGTTAGAGATAAAAGGTGAGTAGCAGATGGGGAGAGGGGAAGAACAATGGGGATGTTGAAATCGCCCATGATGAGGGTAGGGATGTCACAGGAGAGTAAATGTGGAAGTCAAGTGGCAAATTGATCCAGGAACTGATGGGAGGGGCCGGGAGGATGGTACACCACCACCACTCGCATGGAGAAAGGGGTGTAGAGTCTGACGGCATGGACCTCAAAAGAAGGGAAGACAAGTGAGGGTAGTTGAGTGATAACCTGAAAGGTACATTTTGGTGATAAGAGCAGACCAATGCCTCCACCTGCTCTATTGTCTGATCTTGGGGTATGAGAGAAATGTAGTCCACCATATGAAAGAGCAGCAGCTGCGGTAGTGTCTGACTGCTGGATCCAGGTTTCAGTGAGAGCCAGGAGATTAAGAGAATTAGAAAGGAAGAAGTCATGAATGAAGGAGAGTTTTTACACACTGAGCAAGAATTCCAAAGGGCACAAGTAAGAGAGACAGATGGCAGGGAATATTAATAAGATTAGAGGGGTTTGACTTTCTATAACATGGGGGACCAGGGTTGGGAGCAATATCTCCAGCGACTAGGAGAAGGATAGAAAAAGTGAGCAGATGGTTAAGTGATTTGTGAGAGCGTCTCTGATGTTGAATGGTGGGATTGAATGGATCTGTGCAATTTAGCAATGTGAAAAGAGCGTGCGTGCTATACTTAGCAGAGGAAAGGAGTGAGGGGCCAATATGGATGGAGTGTAGAGAGTTAATGCCAGGGCGGTGGATGTGTGTGAATGCAGCTGCCAGGGTATAAACTTCACAAATGCATATGGTATATATTTGTTGTAATCCAAATGTACAGGGAATAGATGTATATAAATGTCTTACCTGTCTCCTGCCCTGTCTAACTGCCATGTTATAACTGCATCATACTTTGTTTAAATGTACTTCGATTAAATGTGCATAAATGCCCCCTGCATAAATGCCTTCCCCAAGCTGTGTCTGAATATATAGGAGGCTAAGGCTTAGATCTCTTTTTTTTTGCTCTCTCTTCTCGTTAATCAATCAAACTAAATTGAGACAGCAGGACCCAATAAATGTTGTGGTCAGATAAACAAATGTCCAGTACTACATGGATCATAAAGGACTTTGAAAAGTTTCATGACCTCACAACATAAGGGGACAAGCAGAGTAAGTTGAAATAACTATATACCAGATATAAGCTTGCATAGTTGAAAACACATATGTAGCATTCAGGATTAACTGCTTGCTGACATTGAATGGAGTGGAGACACACATGAGTTGATTCAGAGCAGAGATTGAAAAAGCTGGTTACCTGTATGATGAGAACAGAGATGCGTGTCACATTCATCCATGTTATAACTGCCTCATACTTTGATTAAATGTACTTTGATTAAATGTACATAGATGAGACTGTCATCCGCTGTTACACTCTGCATAGGAAATACAGAGATGAGAAAGCTCGCTTTGCTAGCTTTGTCACTGACAAAGACAAACTTGGCTTTGGCAGCATTTAGATGTGAAAGTCGCCCCTAACTCACTGAACTCCTGTGCTGCTCTAAGACGCACCAAAGGAGGCAAGGGAACAAAACTTTAAACCCCATAGAATTTAGCAATCGCCACTGTGGCCCCCTTTCCCGAAGCTACTCCACTTAATACATTTATACAGCAAACAAACCTTTGCAGATTTGGAAATTCTACAACACGTTTGTGTATACAGATCATGTTGGAGAGAGGATACTTATGAAGAATACAATTTTCAATTATACAGACATAATAGTACCAAATTAAGTAAGCAAAATAAAAGGCCTCACTACAATGCAGGGTATACATGATGATGAATAGGTTTCATTTTAATAAGAACTGTTTTCTTTCCCTGATAATAAACCTTTGTAGAAAATTATACTTTGCAAAAATCTATCTACGTGGGGCAGGGCCATCCTTTCCGTATAGTGTTTAACAGAACATTCCTGCCTTCCAGAAGTATTTTATAGAAGACGGACTTCAGTGTAAGTAATTGCAATCTTAGCAAAGCAATTCCACCTCAGATGTATTAATATAGCATGGGAATAATGCCTCTAAATATTGTGTACATCACTCACAGATTGGCTTTTAGAGAAATACTGTAGTACCGTAGTAGTTCAAGGGTCCTCATTATTTTGTGAGTCCCTATACTAAATTCAAAACCAACTCTACTAGTATGTGAAGCTGTGTCAAATGGGACATCAATCAATGCTCAGGTGGTTTTCAAAGTCATTTTTTAGTTTAACATTGCATTAACATACAGTATACCGATGTCCTTGATTTTAGGTACCTGATAGGTGCTCTTTTAGCCCCTTCATGACCAAGCCTATTTTGACCTTAATGACCAGGCCATTTTTTGCAATTCTGACCAGTGTCCCTTTATAGGTAATAACTCTAGAACACTTCAACGCGCATCCTAGCGACTCTGAGATTGTTTTTTCATTACATATTTGGCTTCATGTTAGTGATAAATTTAGGTCCATAATTTTTGCGTTTCTTTGTGAAAAAATCAGAAATTTGGTGAAAATTTTGAAAATTTTGCAATTTTCAAATTTTGAATTTTTATTCTCTTAAACCAGAGAGTTATGTGACACAAAATAGTTACTAAATAACATTTCCCACATGTCTACTTTACATAAGCACAATTTTGGAAACAAATTTTTTTTTCTTATGAAGTTATAAGGGTTAAAAGTTGACCAGTGATTTCTCATTTTTACAACAAAATTTTTTTTTTTAGGGACCACATCACATTTGAAGTCACTTTGAGGGGTCTATATAGCAGAAAATACCTAAAAGTGACACCATTCTAAAACCTGCACCCCTCATGGTGTTCAAAACTACATTCAAGAAGATTATTAACCCTTCAGGTGCTTCACAGGGACTAAAGCAACATGGAAGGAAAAAATGGACATTTTAATTTTTCCATCAAAAATTTTCTTTTATCATTAATTTTTTTCATTTTCATATGGGGAAGAGGATAAAATGGATCCTGAAATTTGTTGGCCAATTTCTCCTGAGTACACCGATACCTCATATGTGGTCATAAACCACTGTTTGGGCGCACGGCAGGGCTCGGAAGGGAAAGAGCACCATTTGACTTTTTGAATGGAAAATATGCTGGAATATTTAGCGGTTGCCATGTCGCGTTTGGAGAGTCCCTGTGTGCCTAAACATTGGAGCTCCCCCACAAGTGACCCCATTTTGGAAACTAGACCCCCCAAGGAACTTATCTAGATGCATAGTGATCACATTGAACCCCCAGGTGCTTCACGAATTGATCCATAGAAAAAAAAGTATTTTTTTTCACAAAAATTTTCTTTTAGCCTCAGTTTTTTCATTTTCACCTGGGCAACAGGATAAAATGGACCATAAAATCTGTGGTGCAATTTCTCCTGAGTACACCGATACCTCGCATGTCGTCATAAACCACTGTTTGGGCGCACGGCAGGGTCCGGAAGGGAAGGAGCACCATTTGACTTTTTGAATGGAAAATTAGCTCCAATTGTTATCGGACACCATGTCACATTTGGAGAGCCCCTGTGTGCCTAAACAGTGAAAGCACCCCACAAATGACACCATTTTGGAAACTACACCCCTTAAGGAACTTATCTAGATGTGTAGTGAGCACTTTGAACCTCCAAGTGCTTCACAAAAGTTTATAACACAGAGCAGTGAAAATAAAAAAAATCATTTTTTTTCCTCAAAAATGATTTTTTAGACTTTTTGAAAGGAAAATTAGCTCCAATCGTTAGCGGACACCATGTCATGTTTGGATAGCCCCTGTGTGCCTAAACTTTGGATCTACCCCACAAATGACCCCATTTTGGAAACTAGACCCCCTAAGGAACTTATCTAGATGCATAGTGAGCACTTTGAACCCCCAGGTGCTTCACAGAAGTCTATAAAGCAGAGCCGTGACAATAAAAAATATTTTTTTCCTCAAAAAATTATTTTTTAGTCCGCAATTTTTTATTTTCACAATGGTAACAGGATAAATGGGACCCCAACAGTTGTTGTCCAGTTTGTCCTGAGTACGCTGGTACCCCAAATGTGGGGGAGGACCACTGTTTGGGCACACGTCGGGGCTTGGAAAGGAAGTAGTGAGGTTTTGAAATGCCGAATTGATGGAATCGTCTGTGGGCATCATGTTGCTTTTGCAGAGCCCCTGATGTGACTCAACTGTGGAAACCCCCCACAAGTGACCCCATTTTGGAAACTAGACCCCCAAAGGAACTTAACTAGATGTGTGGTGAGCACTTTGAACCCCTAAATGCTTCACAGAAGTTTATAACGCAAAGCTGTGAAAATAAAAAATCATTTTTTTTCTTAAAAAAATGATTTTTTAGCTCGCAATTTTTTATTTTCACAAAGGTAAGAGGAGAAATTGGACTGCAAAAGTTGTTGTCCAATTTGTCCTGAGTACGATGGTACCCCATATGTGGGGGGGAACCATTGTTTGGGAACACGTCAGGGCTCGGAATGGAAGTAGTGACATTTTGAAATGCAGACTTTGATGGAATGGTCTGTGGTCGTCGTTACGTTTGCAGAGCCCCTGATGTGCCTAAAGAGTAGAAATCCCCCACAAGTGACCTCATTTTGGAAACTAGACCTTCCAAGGAACTTTCCTAGATGTCTGGTGAGCACTTTGAACCCCCAAGTGCTTCACAGAAGTTTATAACGCAGAGACGTGAAAATAAAAAAATTTTTCCGCAAAAATAATTTTTTAGCCCCCAATTTTTTATTTTCCCAAGGGTAACAGAAGAAATTAGACCGCCAAAGTTGTGCAATTTGTCCTGAGTATGCTGATACCCCATATGTTGGGGTAAACCACTGTTTGGGCACACATCGGGGCTTGGAAGGGAGGGAGCACCGTTTGACTTTTTGAACGCAAAATTGGCTGGAATCAATGGTGGCATCTTGTCGGGTTTGGAGACCCCCTGATGTGCCTAAACAGTAGAAACCCCTCAATTCTAACTCCAACACACCCCTAACCACAACCCTAACTCCAACACACTCCTAACCCTAATCCCAACCCTAACTATAACCCTAAACACAAGCCTAACCCTAATCTTAATCCTAACTCCAACCCTAACTTTAATTCCAACCCTAACCCTAGCCCTAACCCTAGCTCTAGCCTTAACCCTAACCCTAGCCCTAACCCTAATGGAAAAATAAAAATATTTTCTTTATATGCCTACCTATGAGGGTGATAGAGGGGGGGTTTATTTACTTTTTATTTCATTTTGATCACTGTGAGAGTTTATCACAGTGATCAAATTGAATGAATCGAATCTGCAGCCGGCAGATTCATTCGGGCGCACTACGCATGCGCCATTTTCCAAGATGGCGGCGCCCATGATTTTGGGACCGCGGGACACCGGGAGCGACAGCGGCACTCGGTAGGCACCGGGGGGTGGGAGGGGAGGTGATCGGACTGCGGGGAGGAGCGGAAGGAAGGCGGGGGAAGCAGATAATGACAGCGGCGGCGCATCGCCCCCGCCAGCTGGTGTGTGTGGGGGGGTCAGATTACTGTCTCCAGCCATGTCCGATGCTACTGCAGCATCGGGCATGGCTGGATTGTAATATTTCATCAATTTTCATTGATTAAGTATTACAATCATTCTGATTGGCTGTTTCACTTTTAACAGCCAATCAGAGCAATCGTAGCCACGTGGGGGCAAAGCCACGGACCCTGTGGTGAAGTACAAAGCCCCCTGTATCTGCGGGTCGGGTGACCTTTCAGTGACCCCGATCACCCGACCCGCAGATGGGCTTTAAAGACATGGCGCCACATAGGCGTCACTGGTCATAGTGGCACAGGTTTTCATGACGCCTATGTGGTGTCATTGGTCGGGAAGGGGTTAAGGGATTGTCCGGTCCAAATCGATGAGTCTGTAGTCACTCTGTGTGACTGCAGACTCATGAATACCCCCAGCGCACACAGTCTGCGCTGCGGGAATTTGCTGGTTTCTGACCCGGTACCAGAGGGTACATATGTGTTATACATACTCCCAGCCAGAGCCCATCCAGAGCCTAATACCACTGAATTCCTCGTCTCCTGTAATAAAACAAAATTTAAAAACAACAAAATCCTTCACCTGTCCGTCGTTCTGTCCTATGCCGTAATCCATGTCTCCGGAATAAACAGTTTTTAACCTGGAAGGTACCAAGATGCGATCATCCAGACTGAGAACCACTGGTGAATGAGCTGCTGCAAGCACAGTATCAGTGACTAGCGGTGATGTCATCGAGGTTACCGGCTAGCACCGTGAGAAAGTCTCACAGTTCAGAGGCGAGTTCACCGTAGTTCGTCAGATTTTCACTGCGGTGAACTCGCCTCTGCACTGTGAGATTTTCTCACGGTGCTAGCGTGGATCTCACTGAGATCTCCGCAGTTCTGCCCGGCTAGGAACACAGCCTCAGTGATTGTCAGTAGCCTCGATGATGTCACCGCTAGTCACTGAAGCTGCGCTCATAGCAACTCATTCACCATTGGTTCTCAGCCTAGACGTTCGCATTTTGGCACCGTCAAGGTTGAAAACTTTTTATGCCCCAGACATGGATTACGACATTGAACAGAACGATGGACAGGTGAGGGATATTGTTTTTTTTATTTTAATTCTTTTGCAGTTGACAACGGCGTCACTGGAATGGGCGATTACTTGTATAATAATGGGGGTGTCTTATTGACGCATCTCCATTACTAACCTCTGGGCTTGATGTCACCTGACAATACAAACGTGATATTAAACCCCCCCTAGCTATTAACCAATTAAATGCCACTGTCAAACTGACAGCGACATTTAAAGCGCTTCCAGCCATCGGGCCGGAAATCCGTCCACCAATGACCCCATCATGTGATCGCGGGTGGGTTGACATGACAACCGGATGTCTCCTGGAGACCTCTATGGTTGTCACTGCCGACTTGCTATGAGAGCCACCCAATGGTCGGTGCTCATAGCAAGTGAGTAATTCAGCTACAAAGAGGCGATCTGATCATCGCCTATATGTAGCAGAGCCAATCGGGTTATGGCAGCTTCTATTGAAGCATGCCAAAAGTAAAAAAAAAAAAAAAAAGTAAAATATTTAAAAAATTAGAAAATACAAAACTTCAAATCACTCCCTTTTTGCCACATTCAAAATAAAACAATAAGACAAATCAAACATAGACATATTTGATGTCGCTGCGTTCAGAATCGCCCAAACTATAAAAAAAAAAGAATTAACCTGATTGGTAAATGGCGTAGCGAGAAAAAAGTAAAAACACCAGAATTACATTTTTTTGGTCGCCGTGACATTTCATTAAAATGCAATAACTGGTGATCAAAAGAATGTATCTGCACCAAAATGGTATCATTAAAAAGTCCACTCGGTGTGCAAAAAATAAGCCCTCACCCAACCCGAGATCACGAAAAAAGGAGACGCTACGGATATGGCGCAATTTTTTTAACAAAGTTTGGATATTTTTTTCACCACATAGATAAAAAAGAACCTAGACATGTTTGGTGTCTATAAACTCGTAATGACCTGGAGAATCATAGCGACAGGTCAGTTTTAGCATTTAGTGAACATGGTGAAAAAAACAAACAAAAAAACTGTGGGATTGCACTTTTGTTTTGCAATTTGACTGCACTTAGAATTTGTTTCCCATTTTAGAGTACACGATATGGTAAAAACAATGGTGACGTTCAAAGGTACAACTCGTCCTGCAAAAACAAGCCCTCACATGGCTATATTGACGGAAAAATAAAAAAGTTATGGCTCTGGGAAGAAGGGGAGCGAAAAACAGAAACGCAAAAACAAAAATGGGCTCTGGCAAGAGGTTAATTATAGGGGGACCCTATGCTTTTTTTTGGGGGGTCCCCATTTTAATAGCCAGTAAAGGCTACGTATACAACTGTGAGCTGATTTTAACAGCCTGGGAAGCTCCAGGTGTATTAACTGCTTCCCAGGATATAAACATCACCCCCAGCAGTTGGCTTTCCCACTGCTGATTAAGAAAATTATGCGGGAACCCATGACATTTTTTTCAGAAAAATAATCTTTTAATAATTAAATACATGTAGAATAAGCTGCACACATACTTTACTAATTGTATACGCCAGGGTTCCCCAACTCTGGTCCTCAAGGCCCACCAACAGGTCAGGTTTACAGGATTTCCTTAGTATTGCCCAGGTGATAATTGCTTCACCTGTACAATACAAGGGAAATCCTGAAAACATGACCTGTTGGTGGGCCTTGAGGACCGGATTTGGGGAACCCTGGTATTCGCCACTGATATCTATATCTACCTATTCTGTCTGTAAATACTGCGTTTTTGCTGGAGCTGCTTTCCTGTCAAGAAATCAGGTTTTGTTGCAGAAAAAAAAGCAGCAAAAATGCCCAGTGTGAACTTAGCCTTACTATAGATGGGAGGGGGGCAAGGCCAGGTCAATTATGTAGCGAAGGGTCAGTAGAAATAATGTCAGGAAAAAAGCAAATCCAGAACCAGTGGTAACAAAGGCAGAATATCAATTTAGAGAAAAGGACAGCAAATCCTCAGGTGACTAAGAGAAGGATCTGAAGGACAAATCAACAAGTGTTGGATAGTATGGGCAACCTGCTGTTCTACTGGAGCCGGGGAGTGAGACCAAAGTGGCATCGTTTCCGGAAGCGTTAGGCAACAAACATGACCAGATTCAAATATTTCAAATATTATAAAAAGCAAAGGAAAATATCTAACCCTTAATACTTTGTAACCAATTTGTTATTAAACTCACATCTATTATCTCACGGATAACACAGAAACCCACTGGCAAGTTGTTCAAACCATCTAGTAGATGTTGCCACAGTTCCTACTGGCAATTTGCTTTTCTTTCGACCTTATCACCTTTTACAAGAATAAACTGTCATTGGTAGTTCTTCATGACATCGTCCATGTTTGCATTTAGTACACCCGATGCATTTAACTGCATTTAGGCTTCTGTTACAGAGTCCTCTTCCAGTATGTAGGCACTGACTCTTAATAAAGACCATTGTGTACCATATCTGACATTGACCCAAAAGGCATAGACCCCCTGCATCTCTGATTGCGGAGGATCTGGTTACATTAGAAAAGTCTGCATTGCGGTTACACCAGCTGTTCACTGGCAGCTAAACTGAATGCTAAAAAAAAAAATCTGTATTAGATGTTTTGAAGACAATAGACTTAATTTTTCAGGAAATAACATTTCTGTGAGCTAACATGTAAACCACAAGGACAGGATAAGGCAAGGCTGGGCAGCTACAGTATAAATAAGTAAACCTATTATTATACCAGCAAAATCTAATTACTGTACTTTGTCTAATGTGTGCTGGTTCAAAAAACAAGTACAAGCTTAAAGGGAATCTGTCACCCCATTTTAGCCCTATCAGCTGCGGCCACCGCCATCAGGGGCTTATCTAGAGCATTCTGTAAAGCTGTAGATAAGTCCCCGATGTAACCTGAAAGAGAAGAAAGAAGAGTTAGATTATACTCACCCCGCCGTTCGGTCCGGTCCGATGGGTGTCGCCGTCCCGCCCGGCGCCTCTCATCTTCATATGATGATGTCCTCCTCCTTGCTTCTCCCTCGGCTCCTGCGCAGGCGTACCTTAATCTGCCTGTTGAGGGCAGAGCCAAGTACTGAGGTGCGCGGGACCTCTCTGACCTTTCCCGGTGCCTGCACACTGCAGTACTCTGCTCTGCCTCAACAGGGCAGATAAAGTATGCCTGCGCCGCAGCCAAGGGAGAAGCAAGGAGGAGGACATCATTGTATGAAGATGAGAGGCGCCGGACCGGACCACGACACCCACCACACCCAACTGCGCCCCCCGGTGAGTATAATATAACGTGTTTTTCTTCTCTTTCAGGTTTCATCAGGGGCTTATCTACAGCATTACAGAATGCTGTAGATAAGCCCCCGATGGCAGCAGCTCATAGGGCTAAAAATAGGTGACAGATTCCCTTTAAATCTCTGATCAACTGCTCATATGTAAGCTCCTATCATCTAAGCCCTCACTAGCAAAATGATAAATAAGCTACTCTGGGCTCTTAGGTGATGGAGTTGATGGAGCCTCAACATTGACAGTGAAAGGCCAATTGATTTTCTTGACTCCAGACATATGGATAGGATGACACATAGGACACAAAATAGAGAAAAAAAAAGGATAAGAGAATAAAAGAGGGAAAACTGGAGTCTGCTGACATGATAGACAGATGTGATGTTGGCATTTAGTATTTACAGTGCTAAGAATATTATAGTGACTGCACTTTATTAGTCAATAAAAAGTGAAATATTAAAATTATATACTATTTATGTGTATCTATTTGCACTATACATATCATGGTGTTTTAATTAAAGAAACATACTTAAATCATGCTGTATTTGGAACAAAATAGGCAAAAATCTTAAATGCATATGAATGCATCATAAAAACCATACCAAACCCTTTATAATGTATGTAATGCATTTCGCAAATCCCTACTGTATGCAAGCAATGACTTGGCCCTACATTTTTGTCAAATAAAAGCAGTAAAAAAATACCTGTGATCAGATATCTACACACTCTGAACGGGTGACGGAAATTCTAATTGATAACCAAAAGGAGATCTTTCTATAAAAAATTCATTTAGATGACCTAGAGAACAGGTCAAGAAGGAACAACCTAAGAATCAGAGGGCTTCCGGAAAAAATTTTGGATAAAGACATTTCTACAACCCTCACCAACATATTTAACGATTTGCTGGGCAAGGAGGATTCTAATATTATATGCATTGAAAGGGCTCATAGAGTCTACAAACCAAAGAATATAAACCCGGACAAACCTAGGGATGTACTCTGCTGTATACAAAGCTTTAAAACTAAAGAAGAAATGTACCACAAATCAAGACAAGCAAGCAAAATTGAATACGAAGACAATGAGATCCAAATCTTCCAGGATCTCTCAAAGTTCACTTTAGACCTTAGAAGACAACTTCAGCCTCTGACTAGGACCCTCATAGACAGAAATGTAGCCTATAGGTGGATGTTTCCATTTGTGCTCGCTATCTCTCTTCATAATAAAAATTTGATCGTAAAAACACCGGAAGTGGAGAGTGTTCATGGAATCGTTTCTGTCTACTGGAGAAATACAGGAGATAATGGTGTCTTTTATTAACTCAGATTGGTACATGTTAGAAGATTTAAGTGGTAATTTGGGTAAACTTAAATGTGTCATTTAGTAAATATATCAGAAAGGATAGATACAGAAATTGGCTGGTCAGATTATAGCCACTTTGAGCGAGTAGATTTGTGGACATATGGGGTTAAGTTATTGTTGTTTGAGCAATATTGTTTTTGATTGACCTAATCTTATATATACGCTTAGATTGTATAAAGTGTCCTTTAGCCTATGGCACTGTATACATTGGTCAATATGCTGTATTTGTCAAAAAATCAATAAAGAAGATGTTTAAAAAAAAAAAAAAAAAAAACACCAGAAGATTTACCCTGAATAAGTTGGACCTTCCTCAACTCCAAATACCAGATTGG
The DNA here is from genome assembly GCF_039654945.1 of Dendrobates tinctorius. NCBI lineage: Eukaryota > Metazoa > Chordata > Amphibia > Anura > Dendrobatidae > Dendrobates > Dendrobates tinctorius. The sequence continues at coordinate 9,550,778 of NW_027361690.1, forward strand.
ACGACAGCGGAAGATTTCCTCAAATTTCCACCACTACCAAAACATGAAAAATGGTCCAATAGTACACCAAATAAACCTAAGAAAATCAGAAAGCTGAATGTGGACATTAACAAAACGCCTACCGGAAACAATAAGGAAGGTGAAGGCTGAAGTATCCTAAATCTAGAAGGAATAATCTGGAACTTTATATCACAGACTCTTCATTGGTTCTAAACAATATGTTGATATGTTTGACTTCCTTTTTCTACAGTATACTATATCTGATAACATAAAATAGTTAACATATTAGTTTAATAATTGATATATTCTGGTTTTACTTCTTCATCAAAGAAGACTCAGTCGGGATTGGCACTCACAATCTCTCTTTTTTTTTAATTTAATTACGTCTGTTTCTGTCTCCTACCTTATCCTCTTCTTTTCTTTCTTTTTCTTCCAATTTTCTCTCTCATTAGATCTCGACAGGTCCACGTCCCCACAAATCTGGCGAGCTCTATTTGCTAATTCATCTGGTTGGTTACCAACTGATAGTCATCCAACCAGTAGCAAACTGTGTTTTAAGTTGGGACGGGGATCCGCCCCAACTTTCTGGTTAACATGTTTTCTTTAAACAAGTTGATAACTGTTATCCCCAGTTGTAAGTTTTTCCCCCTAGGTCCTGTTGGAAGCCTCTTAAACAAAATCATTGATCATAAACTATACCTATGGCCAACTTAAATATAGCAACCTTCAATGTTAAAGGCATAAATATCCCACAGAAAAGATCACAAATATTGAGGCATTTAGGAAAGAACAAAGTTGATGTAGTCTTTTTCCAAGAAACTCATTTCAAGAAAACATATACCCCATAACCAAAAATAAAACATTCACTAGATGGTACAACTCTACCTCTCCAAACAAAAAAAAACAAAGGGCTCTCCATCGTTATTAGCAAAAATCTCCCTTTTGTTTTTAAAGATGTTTTACTTTACGGAGATGGGAGATTTATTTTCTTGAAATGTATGATTTACAACAAGATATACACTCTAATTAATATATACGCTCCATAATGCGAACCATCTCCCCTTTTTTAAAAAATTATTTAGACTTCTGAGTCATTTCGCCGAAGTCATACCAATTCTGGGAGGCGACTTCAACATTCCCCTACATCCACCTCTGGACACCTCCAATGGACAATCATCCATTCCACACAAAACAATTAGATTTATTAAAAGATCGCTGATGGATCTCCTTTTGATAGATACCTGGAGAATTATGCATCGCTCAAAGAAGGATTACACATTCTTCTCATCTGTACAAAAAAAATACTCAAGAATCGACTATTTATTCATTCCACATTGTCTACTGGGTCTGGTTAAAAATACTTTTTATGATAATATAGTTTACTCTGATCATGCCCCATTGTTCACCAACATCTCCTTAAGCAACACAAGAAAATGCGCCTTTAACTGGAAACTAAATAATAACTTAATATATGACATCGATTCTCAGAAATCCATAAGGGAGAACATTAAACAATTTTTTATCGAGAACAGCAGTGACGACATTTCTGATTGTAATATTTGGGAGGCACACAAAGCGGTGCTCAGGGGTTATCTTATGGAACAGGGCTCTAGGAAAAAAAAAGTAAAAGAGAAATTTACAGCCTCATTACTCTCTCAAATTAAAGCTCTAGAGGAGAAACCTAAAATATCCCAAGAAGTCTCATTAGAAAAAGACCTTTTTAGATCAGAACTTAGAGAATTGCTGAGACATGATTCTGAAAAATATTTGCAATATTCTAGATTTAAAATATATACTCAGGCGAACAAATGCGGTAAAAACTTGGCGAATTTGGTTAAAAAGAAAATTAACTCAGCATATATACAAAAGATTAAAGACTCTCGGGACCAAATGCACCACAAGACGGAAGATATTGCAAAAATTTTTAGCACATTTTACTCAAACCTTTATAATTTAAATGCAAAAGACTCCACAGCCCCACAAACAAAATCTGAACTCATCAACAAATATTTACAAACAATAGACTTACCTAAGCTAACATCTGAGCAAGCACAAACTGTCATGATCACGTGTGTCAGGACGCAGATGATACCGCGAGGCGGACCCATAACACACGTGACCCTGGATACACCGCCTCCAGTGGAGCGCATTTAAATAATAACACGTGCAGGTGGATACGCCGCCTCCACCTGGCGAATTTAGGTATTACACGTTATACAATAATTCTGGAAACCCCGCCTCCAGAAAGGCGAATTTAAATAATAAAGGGGGAACCTGGGAAACTTTAACAATTGTGGGCCCTGCGATAGGGAATGGGGGACATGGAGACCTCCTAAGCTCCCCTGAGCCAGTGTCCCTGCACTCCTAACATTCCCTAAACAGGCTCCGCACCTGTCGCCGCACGCGTACCTTAACGCCCTTGCTCACCCTGACCCTAAACCCTCACTAGGGAATGGGTCGGTGCGGAGACTAATCCCACCACTGCACTAATAACACACATGAGGAAAGAGACAATACAGGGGGAACACCACTTAGCTTTGCTCTGTTGCGTGCGCTCCCAGCAACAGAGCCCACCACCTGTGTGCATCTTCTCCTCCACCCTGATCCATCACCATAACTGGATCCATCACCATCGTGCAGCCTGGGAGCAGAGTCCATCACCACTTGCAGCAGTCCAGTACACAGAGTCCCAAGATGAGTCCAGCCTCTGCCAAGAATCCAAGCATGCTCGAGTCCAGTTCTCAGCAACCAAGTAGAGCATGCTGAGTGCAACTCTCTTCCTAGTCGCCACTCCTCTAAGCCATGCCCGCACTTCCCGCCGACACCATAAACTGCGACTCCACCAAGCCATGCCAGTCCTTCCTGCAGACACCATTAGCTGGCACTCATTCTCTCTGGCTGACTGAGCAGGACTCATATCCCGCTCCATCCTTCCACCAGGCTCTTCAACTCAAAGTGAACACAATCTCACAATATCAGTCAGTGATTGCACACCCCTAGCACACCTTTATAGGTGTCACACCTGATTCATAATTAAGTGCACAAACCTAACCTAAGGTGCAATACCACAACCACCACCGGGGAAGTCAAAACACCTTTGAACTTTCCAAAGTAAAAAAAGTTCACCCAGTGCAATTTAAAACTGTCAGATCATGACAGTACCCCCTCCTTAATGAGGGGCCTCTGGACCCTCAAGACCACCCCTCATTAGGGAAACACCTACAGCAGGGACGCCCAGATCCTGAGTTCACCCCACCACTACCTGACACTTCAGGTTTATGACAAACACACCGCTAGTATTGGCAATAAAGTTCGTTTTGGAGGCACCACTCATCTCCACAGCGCCGGCCTGGGGAACGAGTTTATGTAAGTGTATGTTTGTTAAGAGCTGATCAGACTCCACAACACATTTCCACAAGATGTTTTTTGGTGGCACCATACACGCTCGTTCACACACAGGTCCGGACCTGAACGTTTATTGCATACATTCGTTTGTCATAATTGGTGAACTCATTCTGAACTAGATAGCAGAGGCGTCCCCCTGCATCACCACACTCACACCCCCGCAAATCACCAAGGGTCACCACCCTCCAACCCTCTTCACCATGAGGTCTGCACCTCCCAGGGTTGGTTAATGGCGAGGGTTGAGATTTGTCCCTACTCCCCCGCAGCACACCTGCTGCACACACCAGGAGGAGAAGGGGACCGGATATGGAGGAAATATACACTCACTGGTCGCCTCCACACGACCAGGAGGGGCGGCTTCTTCGGTGGTATTTGAAGATTTGGCGTAAAACCCTGCGGACTATCACACCAGTCAGCTCACCACAGGGGCGTACCCCTTCACCTCGGGGAATACCAGGCAGCTCCGTGGGGCACCATTCCTCCCACCTGCCTGGGTGCGCCCGCCTGCATGAACCAGTCCTGCTCCCCAGCAGCGACTCTAGGGGGTTTTAGTACCATAGCCGCAGGAATATGGAGGAAAATATATATACTCGCTGGTCGCCTCCACACGACCAGGAGGGGCGGCATCGAAGATTTGGCATGAGCCCCGCGGACTATTCACCAATCTGCTCACTACAGGGACGTACCCCTTCACCTCGGGGAATACCAGGCAGCTCCGTGGGGCACCATTCCTCCCACCTGCCTGGGAGCGTCCCCTGTAAGAGCAAGTCCCGCTCCCCAGCAGCGACTCTAGGGGCTTTTGCCAGACCGCAGCCGCCATCTTTGTTTCTCTGGTTATCTGAGCAGAGGCCCCAGACCCTGATAACTGCTGCTGCAGCGGCTTAAACACACCTTGCCGCTCCCCACTGCACCTCAGTGAGGCCCGGCAGCAATTACCACAGGTCTCCACATGGCCAAAGCTCACCAGAAAAAAAAGTCACGGCCTGTGATATTGTGAGATTGTGTTCACTTTGAGTTGAAGAGCCTGGTGGAAGGATGGAGCGGGATAGGAGTCCTGCGCAGTCAGCCAGAGAGAATGAGTGCCAGCTAATGGTGTCTGCAGGAAGGACTGGCATGGCTTGGTGGAGTCGCAGTTTATGGTGTCGGCGGGAAGTGCGGGCATGGCTTAGAGGAGTGGCGACTAGGAAGAGAGTTACACTCAGCATGCTCTACTTGGTTGCTGAGAACTGGACTCGAGCATGCTTGGATTCTTGGCAGAGGCTGGACTCATCTTGGGACTCTGTGTACTGGACTGCTGCAAGTGGTGATGGACTCTGCTCCCAGGCTGCACAATGGTGATGGATCCAGTTATGGTGATGGATCAGGGTGGAGGAGAAGATGCACACAGGTGGTGGGCTCTGTTGCTGGGAGCGCACGCAACAGAGCAAAGCTAAGTGGTGTTCCCCCTGTATTGTCTCTTTCCTCATGTGTGTTATTAGTGCAGTGGTGGGATTAGTCTCTGCACCGACCCATTCCCTAGTGAGGGTTTAGGGTCAGGGTGAGCAAGGGCGTTAAGGTACGCGTGCGGCGACAGGTGCGGAGCCTGTTTAGGGAATGTTAGGAGTGCAGGGACACTGGCTCAGGGGAGCTTAGGAGGTCTCCATGTCCCCCATTCCCTATTGCAGGGCCCACCATTGTTAAAGTTTCCCAGGTTCCCCCTTTATTATTTAAATTCGCCTTTCTGGAGGCGGGGTTTCCAGAATTATTGTATAACGTGTAATACCTAAATTCACCAGGTGGAGGCGGCGTATCCACCTGCACGTGTTATTATTTAAATGCGCTCCACTGGAGGCGGTGTATCCAGGGTCACGTGTGTTATGGGTCCGCCTTGCGGTATCATCTGCGTTCTGACACACGTGATCATGACATTATCACAGGCGGTGATTGCACACCCCTAGCACACCTTTATAGGGTGTCACACCTGATTCATAATTAAGTGCACAAACCTAACCTAAGGTGCAATACCACAACCACCACCGGGGAAGTCAAAACACCTTTGAACTTTCCAAAGTAAAAAAAGTTCACCCAGTGCAATTTAAAACTGTCAGATCATGACACAAACTCTAGAAAACCCAATCACAATGGACGAACTAGAATTTGTCATTAAAACAAGCCATAAAGGAAAAAGCCAGGCCCAGACGGATATTCTTCGGAATACTATAAAATTTTTAAAGAAGAACTCGCTCCATACCTATTGAAATATTTTAATAATATAACCAGAGCAATCCCATTCAAAACAGAAGCTCTTTCTGCTCATATTGCTCTTCTCCCAAAAGAGGGTAAGGACCCAACCCTTTGTGGCAGCTATAGGCCAATTTCGTTAATCAATAATGATATCAAATTGTATGCAAGGATCTTGGCCGGAAGGGTACAAAACCTCTTGTCGGATTTCATCAACCTTGACCAAGTGGGCTTTGTGAAGGGTAGAGAAGCTAAAGATAATGTCATGAAAACCCTATATATAATCCACCTTTCAAAATGTAAAAATATTCAAACTGCTCTTTTGTCAACCGATGCCGAAAAAGCTTTCGACAGAATTGATTGGGAATACGTGGAAAAAACTTTACTGAAATTTGGCTTCCCTGAACCCTTCATTGGGAAGATTTTGGCTCTATACTCCTACCCAACAGCTCGACTGAAAATTAATAATGACTTATCCCCTAGCTTTGGGATAGGGAATGGGACAAGACAGGGATGTCCTCTTTCCCCACTCTTATTTGTACTAGTCATGGAAACGTTTCTACAAAAAATTAGACAAAACTCCAGAATTCAAGGTGTAAGATGTGGTGAAAAGGAACATAAAATAGCTGCATCTGCAGACGATGTTCTTTTCTACCTAAAAAAAAAACCCTGGCAATCTATCAAACCATTAATTGAAGAAATACGTGAAATTGGCCTAGTATCAAATTTTAAGGTAAATTTTTCTAAGTCAGAAATGCTTAATCTCAATGTTGACCAGGAAAATTGGAATGTCTTATCTAAAAAATCCCCATTCAGAAATAATTGTTCCCATATCACATACTTGGGGACCAAGATGGGCAACTCCATTTCTTCCTTGCACAATCTTAATTTCTTACCTCTAATTCACAACCTGGAACGTGATGTTTTTTCATGGAAGGAGTTACCCATTTCGTGGTTTGGCAGAATTAATATCATAAAGATGATTACGCTACCTAAAATACTCTATTTCCTTCAAGTGTTACCTATTGATCTTCCACAATCCTTTTTTTCAAAAAAATAAAACCCTAATTTCCAAATTTATTTGGCAAAACAAAAGTAGTAGGATTAAACATTCAACACTAATTAAAAGGAAATGCAAAGGAGGGCTGGGCCTGCCAGACTTTGAAACATATAGACACGCTTCACATATGGCTAGAATAAGGGAAACAAGAATCTTTCCTCTGAGGAAATTATGGGTCGACATTGAACTTAATCTTTTAATAAAAAACATCAATCATTATCTCTGGTCAACACCATACAACAAATTTAACCCCTTCACCCCAAGGGTGGTTTGCACGTTCATGACCGGGCCAATTTTTACAATTCTGACCACTGTCCGTTTATGAGGTCATAACTCTGGAACGCTTCCATGGATCCCGATGATTCTGACAATGTTTTCTCGTGACATATTGTACTTCATGAAAGTGGTAAAATTTCATTCAAATAACTTGCGTTTACTTGTGAGAAAAACGGAAATTTGGCAAAAATTTTGAAAATTTCGCAATTTTCCAACTTTGAATTTTTATGCCCTTAATCACAGAGATACGGCACGCAAAAAACTTGATAACTAACATTTCCCACATGTTTACTTTACATCAGCACAATTTTGGAACCAAAATTTTTTTTTGTTAGGAAGTTATAAGGTTTAAAAATTGACCAGTGATTTCTCATTTTTGCAACACCATTATATTTTTACGGACCACATCACATTTGAAGCCACTTTGAGGGGTCTATATGATAGAAAATACCCAAAAGTGACACCATTCTAAAAACTGCACACCTTAAGGTGCTCAAAACCACATTCAAAAAGTTTATTAACCCTTTAGGTGCGTCACAGGAATTTTTTTGAATATTTAAAAAAAAAATGAACATCTAACTTTTTTTCACAAAAAAAATACTTCAGGTTCAATTTTTTTTATTTTACCAAGGGTAACAGGATAAATTGGACTGCAAAAGTTATTGTGCAATTTGTCCTGAGTACGCTGATACCTGATATGTGGGGGGGAACGACTGTTTCGGCGCATGGCAGAGCTCAGAATGGAAGGAGTGCCGTTTGACTTTTTCAATGCAAAATTGGCTGGAATTCAGATCGGACGCCATGTCACGTTTGGAGAGTCCCTGATGTACCTAAACAGTGGAAACCCCCTACAAGTGACCCCATTTTGGAAAATAGACCCCCCAAGGAACTTATCTAGATATGTGGTGAGAACTTTGAACCCACAAGGGCTTCACAGAAGTTTATAACGTACAGCGGTACAATTAAAAAATCATATTTTTTTCACAAAAATGATCTTTTCACCCCAATTTTTATTTTCCCAAGGGTAACAGGACCCTAAAAGTTATTGTGCAATTTGTCCTGAGTACGCTGATACCCCACATGTGGGGCTAAACCACTATTTGGGCGCATGGCAGAGCTCGGAAGGGAAGCAGCGCCATTTGATGTTTTTGGCTGGAATTGAGATCGGACACCATGTCGCGATTGGAAAACCCCTGATGTACCAAAACAGTGGAAACCCCCCACAAATAACACCATTTTGTAAACTAGACCCCCCAAGGAACTTATCTAGATGTGTGGTGAGCACTTTGACACCCCAGTGCTTCACAGAAGTTTATAACGCCCGGGCGTGAAAATAAAAAATTCGTATTTTTTCCACAAACATGATCTTTTAGTCACCATTTTTTTTATTTTCCCAAGGGTACCAGGAGAAATTGAACCCCAAAAGTTGTTGTCCAATTTGTCCTGAGTACGCTGACACCCCATATGTGGGAGAAAACTACTGTATGGACACACGTCGGGGCTCGGAAGGGAAGCAGTGACGTTTTGGAATGCAGACTTTGATGGAATGGTCTGCGGGTGTCATGTTGCCTTTGGAGAGCCCCTAATGTACCTAAACAGTGGAAACCCCCACAAATGACCCCATTTTGGAAACTAGACCCCCTAAGGAACTTATCTAGATGTGTGGTGAGCATTTTGAACCCCCAAGGGCTTCACAGAAGTTTATAATGCCTGGGCATGAAAATAAAAAAATTGTATTTTTTCCACAAACATGATCAATTAGTCCCCAATTTTTTATTTTCCCAAGGGTAACAGGAGAAATTGAACCCCAAAAGTTGTTGTCAAATTTGTCCTGAGTACGTTGACACCCCATATGTGGGAGAAAACTACTGTATGGACACACGTCGGGGATCGGAAGGGAAGTAGTGACGTTTTGGAATGCAGACTTTGATGGAATGGTCTGCGGGTGTCATGTGCGTTTGGAGAGCCCCTGATGTACCTAAACTATTGAAACTCCCCACAAGTGACCCCATTTTGGAAACTAGACCCCCCACGGAACTTATCTAGATGTGTGGTGAGCACTTTGAACCCCCAAGTGCTTCACATTAGTTTATAACGCTCGGACGTGAAGATAAAAAATCATTTTTTTCCACAAAAATGATATTTTTGCCCCCAATTTTTTATTTTCCTAAGGGTAACAGGAGAAATTGGACCCCAAAAGTTGTTTTGCAGTTTGTCCTGAGTAGGCTTATACCCTACATGTGGGGGTAAAACACTGTTTGGGCGCATGGCAGAGCTTGGAAGGGAAGGAGCACCATTTGACTTTTTCAACTCCGAATTGGCTGGAATTGAGATCAGACGCCATGTTGCATTTGGAGAGCCCCTGATGCGCCCAAACAGTGGAACCCCCAATTCTAACTCCAACCCGAACCCCAACACACCCCTAACCCTAATCTCAGCCCTAACTGTAGCCCTATTCCTAACCCTAGCCCTAACCCTGGACCTAACCCTAGCCCTGGACCTAACGGGAAAATGGAAATACATACATTTTTTTTATTTCATTATTTTTCCCTAACTAAGGGGGTGATAACGGGGGGTTTGATTTACTATTTATGGCGGTTTTTATGTTTGGCAGCTGTCGCACGCTAAAAGACACTTTTTATTGTAAAAATAGTTTTTCCATCACCACATATTGAGAGCTATAATTTTTCCATATTTTGACCCACCGAGTCATGTAGGGTCTTATTTTTTGCGGGACGAGTTGACGTTTTTATTGGTACCATTTTCGGGCATGTGACATTTTTTGATCGCTTTTTATTCCGATTTTTGGGACGCAGAATGAACAAAAACCTGCGTTTCATGAATCTCTTTTGGGGGGGTGTGTTAAAATTGATAAAGTGGTTTTATTCTTCGGGTCAGTACGGTTACAGCGATACCTCATTTAGGTCATTTTTTTATGTTTTGGTGGTTTTATGCAATGAAAACTATTTTATATAAAAAATAATTATTTTTGCATCGCTTTATTCTGCGAGCTATAACTTTTTAATTTTTTCGCTGATGATGCTGCATGGCAGCTCGTTTTTTGCGAGACAAGATGACATTTTCAGCGGTACCATGGATATTTATATGCGTCTTTTTGATCGTGCGTTATTACACTTTTTGTTTGGCGGTATGATAATAAATCATTATTTTTTGCTCCGTTTTTTATTTTTATTTTTTAAAGGGTTCGCTGAAGGTGTTAACTAATGGGACAGTTTTATAGGGCGGGTCGTTACGGACGCGGCGATACCTAATATGTGTACTTTTATTGTTTTCTTTTTATTTCCAAAAAATGGATTTATTGGGGGAATATTTTTTTTTTTTTCTAATTTATTTGGCGATTTTTTTAAAATAATTTTAACACTTTTTTTATTTTTTTTTAACTTTATTACATAGTCCCAGGTGGGACATCACTGTCCTGTGACAGATCGCTGATCTGTCACATCACAGATCACTGTGACAGATCAGCAATCTGTCACAGGCACTACTGCAGACTTCCTCATGCTTTGCAGGCACTAAGGAAGCCAGCTCCCTGCAGGCCCCCGAAGGCCCCCGTCGCCATCTTGGATTCGGGGGCCTGCAGGGAAAGAGCCCCCCGCAGCAGCGCTGCACATTGCTATATACTACAGACGGTGGCTATGGGGGTGCATTACATTGTAGAGGCAGCCTATAGGAGTGCATTACACTACAGAGGCTGCCTATGTGGAATTCATTATACTATAGAGCAGTGGTCCCCAACCTTTTTTGCACCAGGGATCGGTTTCAAGCAAGACCATTCTTCCATGGCCCGGCAGGGCGGGGATGGAGGTGTGGCAGGGGCGGGGCTTTGGTCATAAGGGGGCGGGGCTATGAACACGGTTGTAGTGTAGCAGTGCATACTTATAATTAAATAACATTTATAATGTGACTCAACTCACCATAGGTTTTGAATGAGTGCTCCATCACCCCCTTCTCCCCATCATTGCCTTCACCCCATCACTCCCTTCTCCCCATCATTGCCTTCACCCCATCACTGCCGTCTCTCCATCATTGCCTTCACCCCATCACTGCTGTCTCTCCATCACTGCCTTCACCCCATCACTCCCTTCTCCCCATCATTGCCTTCACCCCATCACTCCCTTCTCCCCATCATTGCCTTCACCCCATCACTCCCTTCTCCCCATCATTGCCTTCACCCCATCACTGCTGTCTCTCCATCACTGCCTTCACCCCATCACTCCCTTCTCCCCATCATTGCCTTCACCCCATCACTCCCTTCTCCCCATCATTGCCTTCACCCCATCACTGCTGTCTCTCCATCATTGCCTTCACCCCATCACTGCTGTCTCTCCATCATTGCCTTCACCCCATCACTGCTGTCTCTCCATCATTGCCTTCACCCCATCACTGCTGTCTCTCCATCATTGCCTTCACCCCATCACTGCTGTCTCTCCATCATTGCCTTCACCCCATCACTGCTGTCTCTCCATCATTGCCTTCACCTCATCACTGCTGTCTCTCCATCATTGCCTTCACCCCATCACTGCCGTCTCTCCATCACTCCCATCATGGCCTTCTCCCATTACCCCCTCATGGCCTTCTCTCCTCATCACGGTCTTCTCCTCATGTCCCCATCTCCTCCAGGGCCAGGCTCCACCTACACAAACACACACACGCACACACAGACATACATGCACACACACATTATACATACACACAGACACCACCTCTCTCCTCTCACCTGTCCGCAGCATCGCCCGCGCTTCCTCGCTCTGACACAGCAGCGGCGCGCTCCTCTCTGTGTCAGTCAGAGACAGGAAGCGCGGGCGGCGGGCAGGAAGCTGGACGGGTCCTTGCAGCTCCGCTCCTGCTATTCCCTCTTGCAGGCAGCGGAGCTGCTTAGATCGCTCCCTGGCCGCCGCTACACATGAGGGCAGCCTAAGAACTGCTGCGCGCCGCCCCAGCCCCCGCTACGCCACTGACCGCCCCTGGCTCCCCTTGTGTCCGCGGACCGGTAAGGGCACTGCAGCGGCCCGGTGCTGGGCCGCGGACTGGCGGTTGGGGACCCCTGTTATAGAGTATGCCTATGGGGAGTACACTATGTACAGTATAGAGTCTGCCTATGGAGAGTGCATTATAGAATATAGAGTAGAAAAAAAAAAAAAAAAAGCATTATTACGTTCTAGGGGACAAAATGTGGGCACTGTTTTCTAGGGCACTTGCATCCGGCCTTAGTATTTTCTAGAGGGTTGCTTTAAAATTTAGAGGTCACACAGGGCCACACAGCAGGTGCATTAATAGGGTCACATACGACAGCAGCGGATCAGCATTGGGGCATCAGCAGGATGAGGAGTTTGTGCAGGTTGGGGATAGTCCCGTTTTGGAGAGTGCTGAAAATGTGAGAAGTGAAACATATCCTTGTTGTATTCTCTGCAGCCGAGTCCTGGCTGGAGAAGTTGTCATGTCAGTCTGGGCCAGATGGAAAAGACGTGAAAAGTGAACGGTTCCTTCAGAAAGAACGTCAGCGGTAGGTTATTATCTGTAGCTGTGCTGTGATCTCTTATACAGTATGTTCTGTAGGACGGGTATCTACCACTGACCATATGGCGGTAATATCAATGTTGGTCTTTATATAGCAATTATTTTCAGTAACAGCGCGGTCATCTGCTGAGGTTCTCCTCCACTATTAGGGTGTGTCACCCAGTTATAATCAAGGTTACCTGGTTAGGGGCCCACGCAGAAGTTTCGCCCCCCCGAACCAAAACCCTAGCTATGCCTCTGATACACCTGATTCCAAACAGATATAGAACCATCAAAAACAAACTCAAAACCTTAGGGTCTATTTCCTATATACATATTGGCCACTTTATTCATAAGAATAATATTATCTCTATGAATGAATTTAAGACCATATTTAGTGGTGTTAAAATGTCAGAAGCAGAATTTGAAATAATAAAAGAATCAGTCAGAATACAGATTCCCAATATCTCCAATAACCTTATTGAGAAACCTACCCAAGCATTTTTTTTTACTTAAAAACAAATAAAAAAATCATATCAAAAATCTACAAAATACTCTGTGACACAGGGGAACCTCCCAACTTCATAAGCAAATGGGAGAAAGAATTAAATATATTATTGACACTAGAGGAAACCTCTAGACTTTGGAAGGAGATACTTTCCATCACTCCTTCAACGAGATACACAGAGCTAAATTATAAGATTATTTCTCGCTGGTATAAAACCCCAGATACTCTCTGTAAGATTGATAAATCCTACTCATCTAGCTGGTGGAGATGCAACCTACTACCAGGCACGCCCTCTCATATTTGGTTTGAATGCTCTAAAATTAGTCCCTACTGGAAAATGATATATGGGCATATAAAAAGTGTTTTTCGAACATTACCCCCTTTGACACCCAAGCAAATCCTCCTAAATGTTCGTCCTTATCACAAATGTGTAAACGAATATATTGTAAGCTCTCATTTGCTCAATGCAGCTAAAATCCTCATAGCTAGACATTGGAAGGATAGTGAACCTCCCTCCTTATCAGAATGGGTTAACAAAGTCAATAGCTTCTACTCTCTCGAAAAAATTCGACTGACTTATTTTAAACAAGGAAAACTACAAGATAAATGGCAGCAATGGTTCTTGTACCAAAATAACATTATGTTTTAATGCAAGGAATCTGGTTAATGTATATTATTTATGCTATATGTGACTGTATTCACCTTGCTCTTTTTTCTCACCTCTTAAACGATGGAGGCCATCATCCAACGGGACTACCACCCATACTCCTCCCTTCCTTTCTAATTCTACCCACCTTCATGTTTCCCCCCTCCTCTCCCTCTCCCTAACTCCCCTCCTGAACCTTCTCATAAAGAAAATTGAATGTTGATTATCCACAAATTGAGAAAATAGATATCCGGCACCCTTGTGTGGAAAAATACCCTGGATGTCTGCACATATATTTTTCACATTAATAAAAAAACACCTTAATCCCACTTGGAACGGGTGCTCAATCCCATGTTGAAAAAACAGAACATTTCATTGTGAAGAGAAAGAAAAAATAGGATGGCACTCACCGTTCATGTGAATCAAATCACTTTATTTCACATACACAAGGCATCGGCATAGGCACGGGAGCAATGTGCTGGAAGACGGACAACAGCCGTTTCACGCTCAATACGCTTCAACAGGTCCTGTTGAAGCGTATTGAGCGCGAAACGGCTGTTGTCCGTCTTCCAGCACATTGCTCCCGTGCCTATGCCGATGCCTTGTGTATGTGAAATAAAGTGATTTGATTCACATGAACGGTGAGTGCCATCCTATTTTTTCTTTCTCTTCACAATGAATGTTGATTATACTGACTTGTATTCTGATATTTCTGTAATGACATTCTTAAATAAAGAATTTATAAAAAATAAATAAATAAATAAATACAGAAACAAACATTGTAAAATGCCTGAAGATACACTTCAATGTGGGAAAAATTGGAGCAGAGCTTATTAAATAAATATAATATATAAATGTGACACTATTATATCGTTTTGTGCATCTCAACCAAAAAACTGCCATAAGTACACTGAAAAATGTACACACATTTTCAGTGCAAATTACCCAAAGGCTAAATAAACCCTAATTAAGGGATGCAATAAAACATGACTTTTATTTAATCTTATTAAAAAAGTGGTCTAGAGTACATCCCAGCCCCCTGAGGAAGCCTGTATTGGCGAAACATGTTGAGGAGACTATATGGTTGTCTTTCAGTATCTTGAGTGCTACATGTATGAAAGGAAATTAAGTGAATATATCTGAAAAGTGCCATATATATTCATGGACTGCAGCCATGATCTAGAGGAGAAAGCATAGGCTCAGAAATTGAACATTCTCAGCTAAGTAAGAGTTTCAGTATTAGGAACCGTATATAGACATTGGGACAGTACAGATTCACTGTAGTCATTTTAAATCTAGACTACTTTTTAATAAAATTACGGTAAATAAAATTATTGTTTTATTGCATCCCGTAATTAGGGATTAGTTACCCTTTGGTTAATTTGATTAGAATATTTCATCCCTAAAGGGTTGTTCACACTCTAATGTACTATCTGAAGGAGGGAGAAGCTAGCGTCAGACACAATCTATTTAGAACTTTATGATCACCAACTATTATCTCCTATCTCCTTAAGGAGAAAATCTGTATCCACTACAGACAGATTTTACTCGTGAATTTTGAGAATGATCAATTCAAGAGAAAGAAGCAAATTTCATTAATAGGATGTATTGCAAGGATTCTAATTTTTGTCTGTAATAGTGATTTATGGGAAAAAAAATTGTGACTCTTTAAAGAAGTATAAAAATATGAGTTTGTTTATAATCTACATCTAAAGGGAATCTGTCAGGAAATTGTTACCTCATCTGAGAGCAGCATAATGTAGCAAAAGAAACTCTGAATCCAACGAAGCATCACTTAGGTTATTAGGTATAGCCATTCTGACACAATCAGAGTTCTTAGATTTAGCAGTGCAGCAGAGCTGAGGAAGCTAGCCCCACCCCCTCCTGGATCTGTATACACAATGTCGATAGACAGTGAGTTGCTTATCACAGTTTGGGAGCGGAATCGCAATTGCAAGCGCGAGCCAGCAAGCCACAGCAATCATAATGTCCTAGTGATAAAACCTTCTGTGTAAATAGCACACAGCCTGATAAACTGAAATCTCTGGTTTAATCCCTACCTAATATTGTCTTCAGATTACATAGCAAAATACCTTTAACTCTTAAAACCTTCCTGTTGTACGTCTTCTCCTAAGCTAGTGTTTTGTGTTTGCTACTAACTGGGGAGCGGGAGACAAAATATAGTTTAATTACACAAAGATGACAGAGTTCCTATCGGATCAACAGAGCGAGACACAGACAGTGACTCAGTGTGAGTGGGTAGCGTTGCCGTGGAGATCGCCTCCGTGACGTGGTTCTTCTGGATGTCCTATGCTACAGTTTCTGTTTTACCCATTCATAGGTTTCCGTACGATGTAATAAATGCTATTATTGTGCACCTTGGGGTTCTATCTATTGTGTGACAGACACATTTTCAAAATTACAGAATAGCGATAGCAATAACTGCATTGTCAGGCTAAACAGATTCCCTGCAAATAAAGGGACACAGTATTAGAAACATTATTATTATCAAGGTAACCATGAAAAAATGTATGAAAATGTATTACAGGTGCAAGTTGTAGCCTGACCATGGGTCTAAGGACCGAACTGATCACAGATCCCTATAAAGCTGCCGGTTTGGTTCCTTAAAAGGAGTTAGCCAGAACTGACATACTGATTAAATTGGTGGGGGTCTGACACAAGGTACCCTCATTTAACAGCTGAAATTCGCTCTAAGCACTGCCCATATCATCTGTACAATTGAATAGGAGAGGAGGTGCAGTATTCGGCAGTGGCCACTAAACAAAGTACGGAGCTGCAGAGTTTGGCCCCATACATCACCTAATTCAGGCCACAGTTGGAGAGGACTTGAGCTGATTGGTTGGGATGCCGTGTGTGGGACCCCACCGATTTCATATTGATCACCTATCCTTTAGCTAGGTCATCAATATGCAGGTCCTGAACATACTAATTAGCTCATTTATCAGTTTGCTAAATGAAGGCATATTACATACTAGAAGTTTACCAAGGAATTATCTTTTTTTTTTTACATTTACGAACGAACACATATTATGCGCAGAAATTTGATTTTGCAGGTATATCAATGAGTCATACCTGGACAACCTAATATTAATAATAAAAAATATATATTTTTAATAGATATAGCTCCAAGATATTCCACAGCACTTTATGATATTGAAAGCCAAATCTGCTGATAGCTTGCCTAATAGGGGTTGAAAAGAGGAGGAACCTAGAACTGAACCCTGAGGAACTCTGACAGTAAGCCTGGATTCTCAAATCCATGTAGCACAGTCTGATTATGGACCACCATGACCAGACTGGCCTAAGGTCTCCCAATCTTAACTTAACAGTCTCATAGCCATAAATGAGGTTGTTGTTTTGGTAAGGAGACCCACAGCCCGGTCTGTGCATTACAGTTCCTACTCAAATTGTGAAATACGGACGTGTGAATCCGGCCTAATGAGAAGATGTGAGGTCAGAGAGGTAGGTGAATCACTAAGAGAGCAGAAGGTGACCTACAGGATCAAACGCTGCAGAAAGATCCAGAATGATTAACAGAGAGTAGCTACCATTAGATTTAGCAATTAGTAAGCTTCCAATATACTTTAGAAATCTGTTGGCCAAATGATTGTTGTCTTGTCCATCTCTAACATTCACAGAAGCGCTTCCTCTGCCACATATCTGGCGGTGGCCTATCTCAGGGAGAACAAAAGGATCATCAGTCCGAAATTGGACATGCTGGATTCTTATCTACCCGGACAACTATCTGTCAGAGACCCCCAAGCACATTAGGCTGTCAGCCACAACTAACGATAGTGGAAAGTTCAATCTAATGTTTATGGGAGCCATGGTTAAGCCGGTTATTTCATCCGTAATACAGAAGCACAAGTGCGTTCCTAATCTGAAATGGACCTAAATTAGTTTCTGTAAAATATACACGATCAGTTATACAATTGTGGGTCGCCCTCCCAGGGCTGTGGGGTTCTCGGTACTGGGCCGGTATCAGTGGGGATGTGTCACAGCAGCGTTGACCCGGACCATGGCCCTGGGCGCCCAAGTAATAGGAAGATGTAGATGTTATTAAATGAATAGTTCGTAACGCCACCTGTGGTGTTCGGCAAGGGAGGTGTTAAGCCGACGCTGCAGACAGATCCTCTGGGACAGATGGTGTGGTGCAAGGATGGTATAGCCCTCCACAGACAGGGCTGTTGTCCCAGGGCAGTGTAGATGTGGAGACACTTAGGTGGTGTAGTGTCTGGTGCAGGGGATATAGCAGTGTCAGGCGGACGGACGCTGGAAGGAATAGAGGACACCAGGGCATGTAGTTCCAAAGCTTTACTCACAGTCTGTAGTGCCTGCTTCTGTGCCGTGTCCTCCGGGTCAGGGACAAAGTCAAACTCCAGGCAAGATGGAAAGCTCCCTTCCACACTCCGCCAACTTATGTGCCTTTCCTGAACGTCTCCTCTATAGCGCCTTTAAGTGTGAAGATCTCCAGTACCGTGTTACACTGGAGTTCCTCCTGACAGATGTTCCCAAGAACTCTACTTGCACGGCAGACAGCTGTAGCCTGCTTCAGGGACTCTCTACTCCTAAGTCCCGGCTCTCTATCCGTATTACTGTTGTGCCCTCAAGTCTTAGATGGGAGTAGTGCATTTACAGTCCACTACTCCACCGGTGTCTGCTGCAGAACCATTAGTGTCCATACAACCTCGGGGACCGGGCCCCGGCCTTGCGCTTAGACTTCTAGGCAGGGTTCTTCCTCTAACCCACGCCCTCTGTGTTCCCTTTACTCCTACGTTCCGTAATTGTCCTTTCCCTTCTATGGACGCTCAGGCTTCAGATCAATGTCCTTTTCCTTTCCTTTCTTTTCCCGTGCCAGCTGGCTCAGGTCACTGAGACAGCTGCAGCACTCCTTCCTCCATCCCTTCTTCCAGGGATCCCCACTCCTCCCGGGTGGCTTCCTCTCACTGACCTCCTGTCAGATGGACCTGTCATCCTAAACCATCCCGCTCATATATATACTCTGAACTCCACCCACCTCCCAGCACGTCTAGTGTTCCAAGCAGGGAACCACCAAAGGTGCTCTGCCTCTCTCTAAGCAAAGAGCCGCAATGTGGTTATGCTAAACTACTCTATTGTGTGGGGTACGAGTGTTGGAGCGTGGTCAGGAGCCTCCAACTTACCTGGATGGTGGGTCACCACACCTTAGGAGAAGGTGCAGTACCTCTGTGGCGACCGAGCCTCAGGGGCGCCACAATTGCACAAGTTGTGACACATTTATTAAAAGCAGCATAAAGGGCACTCACCTGTAGTTAGGCATAGGGCTGTGGAGTCAGTGTCCATTTTGGTGGAGTCAGAGCTTATATAAAATGGACCGACTCCTAAAATAAATAATTGGGTACAGTAATACATTGCAGGATGTGCTGTAAATGCTTTTAGAAAAATTTGGGAAAGTTCTGAAATGTCCTATAAAAGTCTGTTCTGTTCCTGATCTAAGCTTTCAGTTGAGATAAATCTGTGCTGCACTTTATGTACATACTGAGTAGTGAGGCAGTTGTCACAGCTCTGTTGTCACGTGTCCCGGGACCAGGAGCTCCTTCCCTGTCCCTAATACTAGGGGCGCCCTAGCTCGCCGTTTCCCAGATTACTTCTGATGGTGAAGATACCACGGGGCCACGTACCTTGCCTTAGCTCCTGAATCTGCCCTCACTCTGTACCTGTCACGTGCCCTGTCCTGAGTGACACGGCCAGCAGGCCGGTAACTGATACAACAGGACGCGGCACGTGTAATTGTCCTATGTGACGCGGCCCGCAGGCCGGTAACTAATACAATAAGACAAAGGGAATAGGGAAAACCTGGGTAACAATAACAATGGTGGCCCTGCGATAGGGAACGGGGAAGTGGAGACCTCCTGCACTCCCCTGAGTAAGTGTCTCTACACTCCTAACGTACCCTAGGCCGGTTCCGCACCGGGCGCCGATCAGGAACCTAAAAACCCTGACTCGCCCTGCACCTAAAACCTCACTAGGGAAATGGTCGGTGCGGAAACTAATCCCACCACTGCACTAAACACACATAAGGAAAAGTGACAAAACAGGGGAACACCACTTAGCTTTGCTCTGTTGCTTACGCTCCCAGCAACAGAGCCCACCACCTGCGTGCATCTTTTCCTCCACCGAGTCCAACATCTGGGTGCACTGTCCAGAAACAGATCTTCTCAGCACCATAGTGCAGCCTTGGAGCAAACAGAGTCCACACCTGCGTGCAGCTGTCCCGAAACAGAGTCCAGCAAATGAGTCCAGCTTTTCTGCCAAAGAGTCCAACATTTTGAGTCCAGCTTTCCGCAACCAGGTCCAGCATTCTGAGTGCAGCTCTACACCATAGGTGCCACTCCACCAAGCAATGCCAGCCCTCCTTGCAGACACCATAGCTGACACTCCACCAATCCATGCCAGCCCTCCTTGCAGACACCATAGCTGCTACTCCAGCACTCTGACTGGGCTGCCCGTGACTCTCCTTCAGCTCCATTCTTTACCCAGGCTTGCTTGCAAATGAGAAACTTCTCACCAACAGTGATTAACACACCTGATACTCTCTTATACAGCAAACACACCTGTTACATAATTACGTGCACAAACTAAGGTAACCAAAGTGCAATGACCCTAATGGCCACCGGGGGGGAAAACTACAACTGAAATCACCACAGTGCAATGAGCCTAATGGCCACCGGGGGCAAAACCACCTTTGGCACACAGCCAAAGGAAAAAAAAAAGGTTACTTTGTGCATTTAATCTGTCAGATCCAACCTGGATCGTGACAGTACCCATCCCCCACTCAGGGTAGAGGGGAGTAGTAGTATACCATACTACATCAACAGACCAACAAGGTAATACAAACAGAGGTAACGAAAAATACCAAACATACACACACATATAACAGAGGAATGCATCAGGGAGTGGAGCATGGAGTTAAACCAAAGTAGGAAAAGAAAGGGAATTATCACACACTCAAAACCTAGCAACAGTCACAGATAAACCCACCAAATCCTTCTTCAATAATAACCACCAAAAACCTCCAGCCATGCAGTATAAGCTAACTCTGACAAGGAGTGCTAGCTAGGACCTAGTTTATATAGGAGATGGGAGTGGCTAACAGTGCACAGCCAAGAGCCTTAACCCTCCAGGAGCTCTCAGAGCAGATTAACCCCTGCACTGCCAAACGAAATTTACACCATTTAATAAGAAGGTGAAGTGCTTCTAATCGGTGCAGCAGTAGGAGAAATCAGACGTTGCCGTCTTCTGGTTCTTCTCTGGTGCAGTAAACCCGTGAAAGCAGTGTTGAGGAGTCTGATTCGGAGAAATTGAGGACTCCACAGCATTGATAAGGCATTTACAATGTAAAAATCATGCCAACTAAAAAGCCAGATATGCTTATTTGCGTGAATTTTTACTTTCTCACAGAACTACTTTCACGATAAACTTGTTTAAAATAACTTTAATCCTAGAACAGAAAAGCGACAAAAAATTGTGTGTTAAGAAAATGAGAGATAAAGATGGAGTGCAATAAAGAGATGTAGTAGTCCCCTATGGAAAGGTCCTACTCAGCATTATGAGAAAGATTAACTACCGTATATCTTTGTTCTTTCCCCACTATTTCTATTTTGTCTATTTTGTCTATTTTGCTCCCCGATGAATCTCTTCCATTGTGGAAGAAGCGTATAAGGAGAATTATTCTATATACTGATGGTGGGTAACCAGTAGCAGCATACACTTGGGGACTGTCCTTGTGAGGACAGGAGCAATGCAGTGACGCGACAGGGAATGAGAGGAAATGGACTACGGTATATTCCCTGCTCCTATCTGAGGCAAATCTGATACAAGTGTACTTCTATTATACTGGTGAGACCAAACTATTTTATACTGAGCACCGGTATGCACGAGAACTTTATATATGTATGCGGTTATTATTTTTGTGTCACTTTTTTGTCCAAAGTGTTTATTTTAATATTATCCAATTAAAGGTTATATTTTAATATTTATGGGAAACTCTCCAAGCTATGTCCATACCATTTTGTACCACAACCTGTAGCTTGCCATGCCATTTTGTAGCACAACCTGTAGCCTTACAGGCCATTTTGCACATGCCCCAACTAGCTGATCACAGACATGCTTATCTGTGTCTGGGGGCTAAGGCTAGGTTCACATTGTATTAGGGCATCCGTTTAAAGGATCCGTTAAACGGATGCGCTAACTCTAATTTCATTTTTTACATCTTTTGTGACCTAGCACTAACGGTATGCATTAACGCTAGGTAACGCTCAGGTACCATGCGCTACCTAGCGTTAGCCCATACAGTTCTATGCACAGCGAACGGGTCCGTTCGCTGTGCGTTACTGCCAACGCACCCAAAAACGCTGCAAGCAGCGTTCGAGGGTACGTCATGAATTAACGCATACTTGCTAACGCATGTCGATTTTGGCATGCGTTAGTATCATTGCGGGCAATGGGTGCGTTAACGGATCCGTTACATAGCGTTACTGCCGCTATGTAACAGATCCGTCAGCGCATTGCACCCTAACGCAGTGTGAACCCAGCCTAACTCACAATGCAGTTTCATGTCAGAGAGGAGTGACATGAATAAGTACTAATGATCTGTGGCCATTTGGAGCCCCAGATATTGACATAACAGAAGTCTACTGTCTGGCACTCTAAGAACCAGTATATAAGGTGAGGAGGTGACCATTCACAAGTGTGGCTTCTGTTTTTCTTAAATGAGCTGTTAAGATCTATGGTCCAGACAAAGATCTATTCAAGAGTCTGCCTCCAGAGCTTAATTTAAAGGGAATATGTCACCACTTATTAATATGGGTATACAGGTTATAGAATGCTGAAAAATGCCTACCTGTGTGTCTCAGGACGTACGAGGAGGATGCGGGAGGTCATGTGGCCACTAGATGTTTTGTTCCTGATAAATCTTTTATCACTTTCTGGAAGATAACTCTGCCTCCAAAGCTTATTTTAAATAAATAGGGAAGTCTTTATTTGCAAACTAATTGTGAAATTGGTCTGATTTCTTCCTCAGATACAATCGGAGAAGGCAAATCCAAAGGTTCAAATCATAATGGTATAATCATGACATGATCAATCCAAATAACACGATCCGTCCTGATAACTCATGTACACAATGAATATTGAAAATTGAGAATCAGGAGTGCAAAAAGATAGTAGGGGTCTCTATCCATTCAGCAGTCTGGGGGGCAGTTAATGGGCTTAGATTCTTATACTGTAACAATAAAAAGCTCTGTAGTGTTGAGGTTATACACAAGGGTAAAATGAACTGTATCCAAGCTGTCACTATATCTCATTACACTTATACAGGGGTAAATGGAAAACTTTTGACATTAAAAAAGACGACCCTCCGCCCCCAGGACTGAGCGTTATGTGTAACAGTGCAGTGGTAAATGCCTGGGCCATCAACTATTAATGAAATGCTCTCCCCATGAACAGTACTGGGAATGTCTCAGTAGACTGTGAGGAGAGGCTAAGAGCTGATTGAATTGGGGAAATATTCACTAAATCGATAGTCAAACTATGGTGGAAGCATTCGCTGTCATAAGCGGCTGTAGGATACGTTGTCCAAAAGATACAAAATAATGGAGAAGAGTGATAATTATTACAAAAAAAAACTCTTCTGTTTGCAACATTTCTGCATTTGAGATTTTACCAGCAGCACAGGGAAAAAAAACACTTATTTCCACACAGCTTACCTTCTGGCCTGACGACCCATGGTTTGCAGCAGCTGGTATATGCCAAGAGATTGTTACAATTGCAACATTATCAGATGAGCAAGTACTCACTTTTTAATGAATATTGCTATCGGATAAGACCCTAATTGCGCTTTCTTTGCTCCCCAGTCACTTCTGATATTATGGCTAATTTGAAAAAGATTTATCACCAGATTCCACACTTCAAACAGAACTATTAAGCCTCATCAGGCCAGTGTTCTTGCTTTCAAAATCCATGCCACAATGTCAGTATAATGCTGAAATAAAAATGAGGATTATATAAGTTCAAACTAAAAAAAAATAGTAAACCAAACCCCCCTTTAACCCACTTAGATAGGTAAAACTAATAAAATTAAAAAAAAATTATTTCCATTTTTCCATTAGGGTTAGGGTTATGGTTGGGCTTATAGTTGGAGCTGAGCTAAAGTAAGGGTTGGGCTAAAGTTAGGGTTGGGGTTGTGGTTATGTTTAGGATTATGGTTAGGGTTGGGATTAGGGTTAGGGGTGTGTTGGGGCTAGGGTTGTGGTTAGGGTCGGAATTAGGCTTAGGGGTGTGCTGAGGTTAAAGTTGGAGTTAGAATTGGGGGGTTTCCACTATTTAGGTACATCAGGGGGTCTCCACACGTGACATGGCGCCACCATTGATTCCAACCAATTTTGCGTTCGAAAAGTCAAACGGCGCTCCCTCCCTTCTGAGCCCTGCCGTGCGCCCAAACAGTGGCTTTCCCCCACATACGGAGTATTGGTCTACTCAGGAGAAATTGCACAACAAATTTTATCATCCACTTTCTCCTGATACCCTTGTGAAAATAAAAAAAAATCGTTCCAAAGTACGGTAAACTTTTTGCATAAAAAGTAAAAGTTTTTTTTCCTTCCACATTGCTTTAGTTCTCGTGAAGCACCTAAAGGGTTAATAAACTTCTTGAATGTAGTTTTGCGTGCATAGAGGGGTGCAGTTTTTAGAATGGTGTCACTTTTGGGTATGTATTTTCTGTTATATTGACTCCCAAACTCACTTAAAATGTGAGGTGGTCCCTAAAAAATTGGTTTTGTAAATTTTGTTGGAAAAATGAGAAATCGCTGGTCAACTGTTAACCTTTATAACGTCCTAACAAAAAAATTATGTTTCCAAAATTGTGCTGATGTAAAGTATACATATGGGAAATGTTATTTATTAACTATTTTGTGTGACACCACTCTCTTATTTAAGGGTACAAAAATTAAATTTTGAAAATTGCAAAATGTTCAAAATTTTTGCCAAATTTCTGTTTTTTTTTCATGAATAAATGCAAGTTATATTGAAGAAATGTTACCACTAACAAGAAGTACAATATGTCACAAAAAAAGATTCTCAGAATCAGCGGTATACATTAAAACGTTCCAGAGCTATAACCTCATAAAGTGACAGTGGTCAGAATTGTAAAAATTGGCCTGTCATTAAGTACCAAATTAGCTCCGTCACTAAGGGGTAAATATACACTGCTCAAAAAAATAAAGGGAACACTTAAACAACAGAATATAACTCCAAGTAAATCAAACTTCTGTGAAATCAAACTGTCCACTTAGGAAGCAACACAGATTGACAATCAATTTCACATGCTGTTGTGCAAATGGAATAGACAACAGATGAAAATTATTGGCAATTATCAAGACACCCTCAATAAAGGAGTGGTTCTGCAGGTGGGGACCACAGACCTCATCTCAGTACCAGTGCTTTCTGGCTGATATTTTGGTCACTTTTGAATCTTGGTTGTGCTTTCACACTCGTGGTAGCATGAGACGGACTCTACAACCCACACAAGTGGCTCAGGTAGTGCAGCTCTTCCAGGATGGCATATCAATGCGAGCTGTGGCAAGAAGGTTTGCTGTGTCTGTCAGCATAGTGTCCAGAGGCTGGAGGCGCTACCAGGAGACAGGCCAGTACAACAGGAGACGTGGAGGGGGTCGTAGGAGGGCAACAACCCAGCAGTAGGACCGCTACCTCCGCTTTTGTGCAAGGAATAGGAGGAGCACTGCCAGAGCCCTGCAAAATGACCTCCAGCAGGCCACAAATGTGCATGTGTCTGCACAAACGGTTAGAAACCGACTCCATGAGGATGGTCTGAGGGCCCGACATCCACAGATGGGGGGTTGTGCTCATAGCGATCTGCTGCCTGCAACATCCTTCAGCATGACCAGTTTGGCAGTGGGTCAGTAATGGTGTGGAGTGGCATTTCTTTGGAGGGCTACACAGCCCTCCATGTGCTTGCTAGAGGTAGCCTGACTGCCATTAGGTACCGAGATGAGATCCTCAGACCCCTGACCCCTTGTGAGACCATATGCTGGTGCAATTGGCCCTGGGTTCCTCCTAATGCAGGACAATGCCAGACCTCATGTGGCTGGAGTGTGTCAGCAGTTCCTGCAAGATAAAGGCATTGAAGCTATGAACTGGCCCATCCGTTCCCCAGACCTGAATCCGATTGAGCACATCTGGGACATCATGTCTCGCTCCATCCACCAACGTCACGTTGCACCACAGACTGTCCAGGAGTTGGCGGATGCTTTAGTCCATGTCTGGGAAGAGATCCGTCAGACCATCCGCCGCCTCATCAGGTGCATGCCCAGGCATTGTAAGGAGGTCATACAGGCACGTGGAGGCCACACACAATACTGAGCCTCATTTTGACTTGTATTAAGGACATTACATTCCACTTTAATTTTGTGTGTGACTCCAAATCCAGGCCTCCATTGGTTAATAAATTTGATTTCCATTGATGATTTTTGTGTGATTTTGTTGTCAGCACATTCAACTTTGTACAGAACAAAGTATTCAATGAGAATATTTCATTCATTCAGATCTAGGATGTGTTATTTGAGTGTTCCCTTTATTTTTTGGAGCAGTGTATAAAATAACTGTCACTCGGTTCCAGAGAGTTGGTACATTTTATTTACTGCACTCAAAATGCTTATTTTCATTATTTTGACCAAGGGGGAACTTATAGCTTTATATATATTTGGTGTGACTGCCCTTTGCCTTCAAAGCAGTCTCAATTCTTCTAGGTACAGTTGCAGAAATTCAGGGATTTTGTAGGACTGTGGTCAGGTGTAGGAGTAACCAATTATAGCAATGACAATGATCATCATTTTCATATGTAGATAGTAACACAGTCATTAACAGAAACAGCTGTGTAACAGATCTAAAACTGGGAGAGGAACAGGCAAACTCTGCTATAAAGGTGAGGAACAACCAAACAGATTCATATGTCAGGTCATATGCCATGGCAATAATGAACACAGCAATAAGAAACAAGGTAGTTATACTGCATCAGCAAGGTGTCTCCCAGGCAAATATTCCAGAGCAGATTGGGGTTTCCTTTGGACATCTATAGTAAATATACTGTATGTGATTGCTGAATGTCAGTCACACAAAGAGCATATCACACAGAGAAGCAAAATATCACAGCTCATTTCATGTTAGTGAATGTGAACAAAGGCTTAGAGTTTAGTATGTCCAGAATTTTGCAAGAAAACAGGATAATGTCAATAACATTTATTCTTGAATGCAACAACAAAGAAAAAAGTAAAGTGTGTTTTAGAAGCAACTTTCTACTTAAAAATGATGGACCTGGACGGGTGGGAGGTTTTATGCTGCACAATAGAAGTCCTGCGGATCAGGCAAAGCAGGATACCCAGCTGTGGTGGAAGGGGCCGGTCTGACAACCAGGGGCTGACACTGAAGGCCGAATATTCACTTTTGTGTCACCATGTCTCGGATTCTGTCCTGTCATAACATAGAAAATGACCAATGTAAGGCTACTTTCACACTAGCGTCGTGCGACGCACGTCGCAATGCGTCGTTTTTTTGCGGTAAAAACCGCATCAATGTGCACAAAAAGTGCAAAATGCATAGAAGTGACTGGGAAGCTTCTTTTCCACGTTTTTCCCGCTGATTTTTTGCCAAATCCGCGGGAAAAACCGCTGTGTGTGAACACAGCCTTAGGAGGTGTTCTGTAATAAGTGGAGGCTAAATCCCAGAAGCCACCTCCTATACAGCAAGTGTACAATAAATAATAGTACAAAATAGAATAATAATACTGATAATAACAGTAAATGATACTAATGTGTCATGGAGGTCGCAGCATGACCGCAGTGCACACCGACCGTGCAGCCTGGAGATGCCGCCAGGGGCGGAGACTTCCCGGACACGTGCTCCACACCGGAGCGCCCGGGATAACACGGCCGCTCCTCCCTGTGCTGGATCAGAGGCGCGCCCCCTGCTGGCGGCTGCCGGTGATGCAGGCGGTGGAGGCTCCAGTACATGCTGTGCTCTTACCGCTACCGGAGCGTGTATTCCTCAGCAGAAGATGGCGGGACTGTCCCCGGTGCTACAGCCGCACAGGGATGCCGGGAGCCGGCTCGGATACACCATGTTTCCCAGCTCGGAGTGCGAATCTGAAGCCGAACTGTCTCTGAGCCTGGCCCGGACCAAAACACGCTCGTACGGGAGCACGGCCAGCGTGACGGCGCCCTGGGCCGAGCGGTACATAGAGCACCCGGTCAGCCCCGGGGACACCCTGCAGGGCATCGCTCTCAAGTACGGGGTGACGGTAAGCAGGGGAGTGTGGGAGCCCACCACCGGTGCTGTCTGCAGGGGAGGCCGTGATGGCACAGGGCATGGAGTGTGGAGGCCGTGTGTGTATACACCCCTGTATATAATCCACAGACCTGCCTGCCACACATCATGGGTCTCTCACAGTGGAAGTCCCCGTCTCTGTGGTTGTACCTAGGAGATGACCCCTCTGACCGGTCATGGCGTCCATTAGGCGCTGCTGTCATTACTGTGACAAGAAGGCGGATGTTGCGTGCCCCCCCATTATAAGACAGTGGGGTCCATCATGTGGGGGTCTTTTTGACCAGACGGTGCTGGTGTGACCGCAGCCCAAGGCCTTGTGCCCGTTATTCACGTGTCCGGTTTACACGAAGTACGGCACACTTCTATGTAACGACCTTTTTTTTGTGAAGGATGATTCCCGAGCGTCCCCCACCAAGTGGTAAAATAACAGGACACGGGTGCCCTCTGGGTGGGCCAGTCTTACTCACCTGCTGAGTGAGGGATTTCTGGTCTATTATAAATTCCGAATATTTCTCTCAGTCCGGGGTGTAGATCTGCGGCAGCAGCTGCAGGCTTATGCTGGGGTCTACAGACTGGTATCTGTCGAGGCAATAATTCTCGCCCTCTTGTGAAATGGCACTGGATCATGAGAGCTTGGGCATGAGAATGTATACTGTACGTGGTTTTTTTTCTTCGAGCCCCATCCACGTGCACACTCGGCCGTGCGGGCCTTGTATTCAGCAGAGCGAGGGTGGTCCCACATGGCAGCTGATCTCCCTTCCACCACCATGGACGGCCACCTTTCTGAAGCTCTGGAGTAGGAAGCGGATTGTATAGGGAACACAACGTCGTCAGGCTCCTGAGCCGCGGGCAGCGTGTCGGGGGTCTGTGCTACTTATTCTGGACCCGGCCGTTTCTCCCGCTCTTTGTAGAGCTGGATGGAGAGTATGGGTCCGATTCGCCAAGATTGGCGTTTAGTACCCGGTGTTAATGAAGGCCCAGCTGCGTCGCTTCGTTAGGGAGTTTGGACCTTTTGGTGACTTAGTCGCATCTTAAACTTACCGCCTCCTTCTACCTGAACCGGGCCCCATTTCTGCCATAATTTGCACCACTTTACGGCATTCAGCAGAGCTGTTTGTAGTATTTGGCATTTTCTTCCTAATAAACGGCGTGTGGACAAGGTTTATTTTCATGGGGCCACAGCTTTAGTGTTTGTCCACACGTGTGATATAGTTGCAAGATATTCGGCGTGTAAAATATGCAGCATTTATCACCAGCAAAATCAATGCATCTTCTCAAATGCAAATTCAGCTTTTTTTCCTCTGTCCTGCTGGGTTTTTTTTTTTTTTTGTTTTAGCATGTCCATCCCTTCAGTGTTTTTTGCAGCTTTTTTTCACTCATTCAAATGGAAAAAAACCCGGCGCTGCAAATCCCCTCACCCTCTCCCAGCTGGCGGGGGATGGTTTACGTTCTGGAGAGTGTGAAACGTGAGATGGCACCGACATCTCCTCCCTTCTCTGATAACCCGGCTCCTCGCTCTGTTCTTTTGTGTTTTTCAGGTGATCCAAGTGACTTGTTTTTCTGTCATTCATCTCTGCGGTGATACCATTTTGCTTGGAGGGTGGCAGGATATGGGCACACTGAGGATCAGATTCTTCTATCCCAGCGTTCACACCATTCTTGATGAGGTGATGTGGTGGGGTCATACGCTCCTGAGTCTTGAAGTGGCGCACGCCTGTTAATATATCTGGAGCATCAGTCTAGTGGCGTGTGCCTCCTTTCGCTACACCAAAAATCTTACTCCAGTCAGGGACCGGAGTGAGACATGCAGAACATCGCAGCTCCTCATGCATCAGATGGGCTGTGGAATCACAACCTGTTACACCCCTGTCACCGTGAAAATGGCAAAATTTAGGCACCTCTCCAAGATGCGCCAACATTTTGCAACTCTTAAAAACTTCTATGCTAAAATCCTGGTGTGAAAGGTTTAATACACCAAGCCCACCCTTTAGATTTTTTTTTTTTTCCAGAAAGTCAAACTCAAAACTCCAAATCCTACTTAGAAACTCAAAAACCTTGGTTTTTCTACTCCAGAAACTCGGCAAAAAGACTGTGCACATATCCATAGGGTAGAATCAGGGAGGCCATGGCTGCCCTGTGTGTGGTCAGCAAATGGGAACACTGTTATTCTGCTATGTACATGGATACAAAAGCTGCGGTTTTGAATCCTCAGAAATAAATGACATGTGACTTCTTTTCTGCGGATTCTGCTGCGGTTTACCATCTCCTCCATTGTAGAGGTGATAAACCGCAGGCCAATCCGCAGGTCATTTTACCTGCGGTTCCGCAGATAAAAAATCTGCAGACCAATCCGCAGCGTGTGCACATAGCCTAACAGTTCTATTATTATGTGGTTGTTTGTGTGAAGCTATTCGTCATGTGTCGTTCCAGATGGAGTGGTGTTTGCCGTGTCATTTGTTTCTACTCGATATTGTTTGTACTGGCTGGTCACACAGATTATCTTTTTGATGTGGCGCAATCCTTCCTGGACTGAATTACCTTTTTCTTTTCCTAAGGGTATGTGCCCATTATCCGGAATAGTAGCGTTTTGGATGCAGCTCACCTTCGCTGCATCCACAACGCTGCTTTCTAGGTTCCAAGCACCATGGATGGGATTTCTAGAAATCTCATGTTCACTGTGCTTCTATCAGACGCTGTGTAGACTCACACGTTGTGTGGGTGTAAAAGTCGCAGCGTGTCATTTATCTGCAGTGGAGACGCGTCTGAATTGCATAGTCTCACCCATAGCCATTTATTACGTGTGGGATTAGAAAATGCGCTTATATAGCCTACTCGTGGCCGTACGAGTTTGTTCACACAGACCGATCGGCGGCACAATACAGACGATGCTGTGTAAGAATAAAGTAAATGTTTCCCACTGAATAATCTATAGGTTGCTCAGTGTACATAAGCTGCCATTGTTCTTGGCAATGCTAGTCTTGGTTACACAGGGTGAAGAACGGCTGAAAATGATGATTTCATGTGAGTTGCACCGAATTTCAAAACACTGATTCATTGGGCAATTTGTAGACATCAGCAGGTTTTTGCTATGTAATCCGAGGACAGCATAATCTAGCGGTTAAGACACTAAATTCGGCAATGTGTAACACATCAGGTTGTTGTTTCCTTAGGGTCCCGTCACACATAGCGACTCACCAGCGATCCCGACAACGATATCAACTTGTCAGGATCGCTGGTGAGTCGCTACATGATCGCTGGTGAGCTGACACACAGACAGCTTCACCAGCGATCAGCACCAGCGACGCCGAGCACGCGGCGTCGCTGTGTACTTTAGTTACCAGCGCCTGATGCAGGGAGCTGGTAACTAAGGTATACATCGGGTTTCTAAGCAGCGCGCGTCACTTAGAAACCCAATGTGTACCTTGGTTACCAGCTCCCTGCATCAGCGCGCTGGTAACTAAGGTACACAGAGGGTTTCTAAGCACGGAGCGCTGCTTAGAAACCCTGCGTTTACCTTAGTTACCAGCACGCTGATCACTGGTCTCCCGCCTGTCACACGCAGCGATGCGTGCTGGCCAGCGGGAGACCAGCGATCAAAAAAATGTCCAGGGCTTTCCAACAACGATCAGCGATAACTGGCGGGGGGGTCAGTCGCTCATAGGTGTCACATGCAGCGATTTCGCTGGTGAGATCGCTGTTGTGTCACAAAACTTGTGACTCAGAAGCGATTTCGCTGGTGAGATTGCTATGTGTGACGGGGGCTTTACACTGAAGGCTTTATCACCAGCATATTATTGCTGGACTGCTAGACTGACTCTGCCTTCTCCTGTGATAAGCAGCTCACTGTCAATAGACACTATAAATGCAGAGCCATATGTGGACAGGGTTTTCTTTTTGAGCTCGGCTGCGTCTAAAAACTGTCACAACTGCTGGAACCAGGGTCTCTCTCCCTACATTATGCCTCTCTCAGATTAGGTAATTAGGTAGCAAAAACATTGGCAGAGTACCTATAATACAGAATAGTCAAATTAATAGCACCATTGTGAAGCAAGCATTAGCTGATCGAACTATAGACCAGGACAAGCACATCCAATTTTTTTTCTTATTAGGACCAGTAGGTGAAATGTTTTACATCTATTGTTAACCACTTCATGACCAGAGGTATTTTCATTTTTTGCTCTCCTTCTTCCCAGTGCCATAACTTTTTTTTTTTTTTTTTAAATACCATGTTCATTAAATGCTAAAACTGACCTGCCATTATGATTCTCCAGGTCATTATGAGTTCATAGACACCAAACATGTCAAGGTTATTTTTTATTAATTGGAGGAAGAGAAATGCTGCCTGTGACCGAAAGAACACCGTCCCCACTGTCAAGCATGGAGGTGGAAGCATTGTTTTGGTGTTTCTCTGCTAAGGGAACAGGACTACTTCACCGCATCAATGGGAGAATGGATGGAGCCATGTACCGTAAAACCCTGAATGACAACCTCCTTCCTTCCACCAGGACTTTAAAAATGGGTTCCATACAGCCAAGGCAACAAAGGAGCATCTCTAAAAGAAGCACATTAAGGTCATGGAGTGGTGTAGCCAGTCTCCAGACCTCAATCCCATAGAAAACTTATGGAGGGAGTTGAAGCTCCAAGTTGCCAAGCGACAGCCTCAAAATTTTAATGTTTTAGATATGATGCACAAAGAGGAGTGGACCAAAATTCCTCCTGACGTGCACAAACCTCACCATCAACTACAAAAAACGTCTGACTGCTGTGCTTGCCAACAAGGGTTTGTTTTGCCACCAAGTATTAAGTATTGTTTGCCAGAGGGATCAAATACTTATTAATCACTGCAAAATGCAAATAAATTTATATACCGTATATACTCGTGTATAAGCTGACCCCCCCCTAATTTTGCCACAAAAACCTGGGGAAAACTTATTGACTTGCGTATAAGCCTAGGGTGGGAAATGCAGCAGCTACTGGTAAATTTCAAAAATAAAAATAGATACCAATAAAAGTAAAATTAATTGAGACATCAGTAGGTTAAATGTTTTTGAATATCCATATTGAATCAGAAGCCCCATATAATGCTTCATACAGTTCATGATGGCCCCATAAAATACTCCATACAAAATACACCCCATATAACGCTGCACAAAGGTTAATAATGGCCCCATAAGATGCGCCATAGAATAATATGCCCCATATTATGCTCCATAAAGGTAATGGCCCCATAAGATGTTCCATAGATTAGGCCCCCATATGCTGCTCCTGCTGCAAATAAAAAAAAAAATGACATACTCGCCTCTCCGTCGCTGGGGACCAGGTGCCGATGTCACCGCTGGCTCAGGACCCCCGCACTGGCGATATTCACCTGCCCCCCGGTCCATCGCGCGCCCATTCATGATGCTGCCTGCTTATGATTGGTCACCGTCATGCAGGGGAAGAGGTACACGCCCCCAAAAGAAGAAATCTGGTAACACCTAATTGAACTATAACGTAAATATTTTTTATTTATGAAGCACCATTGGTTCCATGGTGCTGTACATGAGAAGGGGTTACATACAAATTACAGAGAAGGGGTTACATACAAATTACAGGTATCACTTACAGTAAACAAACTAACAATCACAGACTGATATAGAGGGGAGAGAGGACCCTGCCCTTTTGGGCTTACATTCTATGGGATGGTGGGGAAGGAGACAGTAGGTTGGGGGGGGGGGGGGGGTTGCAGCAGCTCCAGTGATGGTGAGGCAATAGCTCCAGTAGTGGTGGGGGGCAGTGGGGATCATTGCACGCTGTAAGCTTTCCTGAAGAGATGGGTTTTCAGGTTCCGTCTGAAGGATCCGAGTGTGGTTGATAGTCGGACATGTGGGGGCAAAGAATTCCAGAGGACGAGGGATATTTGGGAGAAGTTTTGGAGGCGGTTGGGTGAGAAACAAATAAGTGTGGAGAGAAGGAGGTCTTGGGAGGACCGGAGATTACGTGAGGGAAGATATCGGGAGATTAGTTCAGAGATATATGGAGGAGACAGATTTTAGATAGCCTTGTAGGTCAATATTAGTAATTTGAATTGGATATGCTGAGGGAATGGGAGCCAATGAAGAGATTTGCAGAGGGGAGAAGCGAAGGAGTAGCGAGGAGAGAGATTAGTCTGGCAGCAGAGTTAAGGATGGACTGGGGAGGTGCGAGGGTGTTAGCAGGGAGGTCACAGAAAAGGATGTTGCAGTAGTCTAGACGGGAGATGATGAGGGCATGCACAAGCATTTTAGTAGATTGAGGGTTGAGGAAGGGACGGATTCTGGAAATATTTTTGAGCTGGAGGCGACAGGAGGTGGAGAGAGCTTGGATGTGCGGTTTGAAGGACAGGGCAGCGTCAAGGGTTACTCCGAGGCAGCGGACCTCTGGTACGGGGGAAAGCGTGATGTCAATTGTTAGGTCAGGTAAGGAAGATTTGTGAGATGGGGGAAAGATTATCAGTTCAGATTTGTCCACATTGAGTTTGAGGAAGCGAGAGGAGAAGGAGGATATGGCTGATAGACATTCCGGGATTCTGGACAGCAGAGAGGTGACGTCTGGGCCAGAGAGGTAGATCTGAGTATCTTCCTCATAAAGGTGGTACTGGAATCCATGGGATTTTATGAGTTGCCCTAGGCCAAGTGTATAGATTGAGAAGAGTAGGGGTCCTAGAACAGAGCCTTGGGGGACTCCAACAGAGAGAGGGTGGGATGAGGAGTTAGAGTGGGAGACTCTGAATGTGCGGTTGGAAAGGTATGAGGAAAGCCAGGATAGGGCGAGGTCTTTGATGCCAAAGGAGGAGAGGATCTGTAGTAGGAGGCAGTGTTAAACTGTGTTGAAAGCAGAGGACAGGTCTAGGAGGAGGAGTATAGTCCGTTAGCTTTGGCTGTAAGTAGGTTATTGGTCAGGACTGTCAGTGGAACGATGGGGACGGAAACCAGATTGTAGATTGTCAAAGAGCAAGTTAGGTGGGAGGAAAGTTCAGCATGGACGTGCTGTTCCAGGAGTTTGGAAGCGAATGGGAGCAGTGATAGCTGGACATAGCGCTTGGGTCGAGGGTTGGCTTGTTAACGATAGGTGTGATTGTGGCATGTTTGAAAGCAGAAGGGAAGGTACCAGAAGTTAGTGATAGGTTGAAGAGGTGGGTTAGGGATGGGATAAGAGTGGTGGTGAGGTTGGGGAGGAGGTGGGATGGTATGGAGTCGAGTGCACAAGTGGTGAGGTGTGGTTTGGAGAGAAGATGAGCAAGCTCCCCTTCAGTGATGTTGGATAAGGAGATTATGGGGTTTGGGCATTCGTCTGGTATACAAAGGGGTTGTGGTAGTTGAACAATAAAGACTTGCCTGTTTGCCACACACTTCAAAAAGAAGATAGACCAAAGTCCTCAGCAGAGATTAGGGAAGATGGAGGGGGCAGTGGTAGGCGGAGGAGAGAGTTAAAAGTACTGAACAGCTGTTTGGGGTTGTGGGATAAAGAAAGATACAAGGGATGTAAAGGTGAGGGCAGATTTGAATGAGAGTGTTGCTTGTTTGAGTGCAGTGAAGTAAATAATTACCTAAACTTTACAAGCTAATAGCTCTGCTATGGAGAAGAGAAATTAACTCATGTCTGGGCATGCTGTGGGGCTCAGAAAGGAGGACTGACCATTTGGCTTTGGGAGAATGGGTTTTTTTTTTTTTTGGGGGGGGGGGGGGTGCAATGTGTCTTTTCCATTGCCTTTCTGCTACCAGAAAAATGGAAACTCCTTAAAGATGACAGACCTGAGTGGGGGCTTGTTTATGGAATTAACTTTTAAGTTCTATTTAATCATTTTGGGCTACCTAATATTTTTTGATCATTTTAAGTTCACATTTATCCTGTGCTCTACACAGAACTTGCATTGTGTTTTCTGTCTGGATCTCCAAAAGAAACAATCCAAAAGGAACCCCCAACAGAACCATTCACTATAACGAGACAAAGTCACTTAGGTTTACGTATGGTCTCTGTTTCTTCAGTGTCCTGCTTTTTTTAGGCATCCCCCTAAAAAACTACACTGCTCAAAAAAATAAAGGGAACACTTAAACAACAGAGTATAACTCCAAGTAAATCAAACTTCTGTTACATCAAACTGTCCACTTAGCAAGCAACACTGATTGACAATCAATTTCACATGCTGTTGTGTACAATACATAATAATATTGTGGTACCGTGTTAGCCAGAAAAATCGATGTAAATACTTATGTCCCAAAAAAATGAGAGAGGTATTCAAGGAGTGATAACTTTAATGGCTAACCAGAGAAATTATATTAGCAAGCTTGCAAATATAATTTCTCTGGTTAGCCATTAAAGGTATCACTCCTTGAATACCTTTCTCATTTTTTTGGGACATAAGTATTTACATGCTGTTGTGCAAATGGAATAGACAACAGATGGAAATTATTGGCAATTATCAAGACACACTCAATAAAGGAGTGGTTCTGCAGGTGGGGACCACAGACCACATCTCAGTACCAATGCTTTCTGGCTGATGTTTTGGTCACTTTTGAATGTTGGTTGTGCTTTCACATTCGTGGTAGCATGAGACGGACTCTATAACCCACACAAGCGGCTCAGGTAGTGCAGCTCATCCAGGATGGCACATCAATGGGAGCTGTGGCAAGAAGGTTTGCTGTGTCTGTCAGCGTAGTGTCAAGAGGCTGGAGGTGCTACCAGGAGACGGGCCAGTACACCAGGAGACGGGCCAGTACACCAGGAGACGGGCCAGTACACCAGGAGACAGGCCAGTACACCAGGAGACGTGGAGGGGGCCGTAGGAGGTCAACAACCCAGCAGCAGGACCACTACCTCCACCTTTGTGCAAGGAGGAACAGAGGAGTACTGCCAGAGCCCTGCAAAATGACCTCCAGCAGGCCACAAATGTGCATGTGTCTACACAAACTGTTAGAAACAGACCCCATGAGGATGGTCTGAGGGCCTGACGTCCACAGATGGGGGTTGTGCTCACAGCCCAACACCGTGCAGGACGCTTGGCATTTGCCACAGAACACCAGGATTGGCAAATTCGCCACTGGCGCCCTGTGCTCTTCACAGATGAAAGCAGGTTCACACTGAGTACATGTGAGAGTCTGGAGATGCCGTGGAGAGCGATCTGCTGCCTGCAACATCCTTCAGCACGAGCGGTTTGGCAGTGGGTCAGTAATGGTGTGGGGTTGCATTTCTTTTGAGGTCCTGCTGCTGGGTTGTTGCCCTCCTACAGCCCCCTCCACGTCTCCTTGTGTACTGGCCTGTCGCCTGGTAGTGCCTCCAGCCTCTGGACACTACGGTGACAGACACAGTAAACCTTCTTGCCACAGCTCGCACTGATGTGCCATCCTGGATGAGCTGCACTACCTGAGCCACTTGTGTGGGTTGTAGAATCTGTCTCATGCTTCCACGAGTGTGAAAGCACAACCAACATTCAAGTGACCAAAACATCAGCCAGAAAGCATTGATACTGAGATGTGGTCTGTGGTCCCCACCTGCAGAACCACTCCTTTATTGAGGGTGTCTTGATAATTGCCAATAATTTTCATCTGTTGTCTATTCCATTTGCACAACAGCATGTGAAATTGATTGTCAATCAGTGTTGCTTCCTAAGTGGACAGTTTGATTTTACAGACGTTTGATTTACTTGGAGTTATATTCTATTGTTTAAGTGTTCCCTTTATTTTTTTTGAGCAGTGTAGATTGAAACATATAATTTGCTACACTTTCTGTTGTTGGAGAAACCGCTTTTAAAAATGAAAAGTGGCTTGAAATTAGAATATATATGCAACTGCTTGGTAGTGCAGCTGCTTATGGCGGAGCTGTGCTTTCAGTGCTGTCATTTTGATGGTGACCTGTATTATTTTTGAACTTCTTGTGTATTCTTGGATTCTCTATATGGCCATTAGTGCTGAAGATTGTACTTGCTTTTCCCACAGACATGTCAGGTATTTTCCAGGAGGTGTTGATTGTGTAATCTCCTCAGTCCTGCTGTTCTTACCATTGTGCATCCAGGTGTAGAACGTTCCGTTTCTGAGCATTTGTCGGGTTTCATGTTGACAGCAGTAAATAACTTTCCATTTCGGTGCGAGACAAAAAGAGCAGCATGCCCCTACCTGTCATCATACAGGGAGTTCAAAGCCACAATAAGCTGTAAATCTTGTCCTATTAAGTGCTTAGAGGAATAAATGCTGTTAAATCCAAGGCAGTAAGAAACCCAAGAGCTCATGTCAGCACTCCCACCCTTCTCCAGCTGCAGGTGTTGGACTTTTTTTTGTACCACAAAGTTAAATGACATACATAAAGCCCCTCTACCCTTTCCTAACATCCAATAAATGGTCCATAAAGGTGTAACTAGACTAATTTCTGACCTGTTGTGACTGTCATGCCTAAAGAGATGGTGCCAACGTCCAATTCCTGGCGCAAAGCAGTAAAGTTGAGACAGACCCATTTAGGGCCACCGAACCGGGCAGAGATCCATGTGTCACTGGTACTATTGTCCAGGACAAGGTATTGATTGGCAAGGTATTCATTAAGTGGCCTTCTAAAGTGTATGCAAGCTCCCCCTAGTGGTGAGTGCTGGCAACCAGTCGATTTGATGAAAAATTGCTTGAGCTTTGATTTTTAAAACATTAAAAAGGTAATTTAACTGGGATTTAGTAAATATTTGTTAAATTGAAAAATGGGAAGGGTGGACTTTTCTTAAAGGGAACCTGTCAGCAGTTTTGACGGATATAACATGCGGCCACCACCTTTCAGGGCTTATACAATGCATTCTTTAATATTGTATATAAGCCCCAACCCGACCTTGAAGAACTGAAAAATAAGTTTTATTATACTTACCTGCGGGACAGTCGGACCCATGGGTCTCGCTAATCTTGGTTCGGCGCCTCTAATCTTATGATTGCCGCCATCCTCCTTGTTGTGGATTACGCGTCGCTGCATCATCCACGCAGGCTCCCCAGCATCACGCTCCTGCACAGACATACTTATCTGTCCTGTTGAGGGCAGAGCAAAGTACTGCAGTGCGCAGGTGTCGGAAAAGGTCAAAGGGGGCTCACTGCAGTACTTTGCTCTGCTCTCAACAGTGTAGAGAAGTACACCTGCGCAGGAGCGCGGTGCTGGGGAGCCCGTATGGATGATGCAGGGTCGCGTCGGCCACAAGAATCGAACAGGAGGGCGGCGATCATAAGAAGATGGGAAGCGCTAGACCAAGACCTGAGACATCCCTCGGACCGGACCGCCCCACAGGTGAGTTATTTTTCAGTTCTTCCAGGTCTGGTTGGGGGCTTATATACAACATTATAGAATGCTGTAGATAAGCCCTGAAAGGTGATGGCCGTATCTTATATCGGCCAAAACTGCTGACAGGTTCACTTAAAAGGGACCTTGTCGCTAGGTCTGGAGTGATCATATTTTTGCTTTCATTTTATTTCTGCTCCTCTGTCATGATTAGGGGTGTGACCTTTGGCCGCACACGGCTATCACATGTGCAGGGGGGCTTATCTTAGTTATCCCATCACTGCCACACTAAGCTGTTGGTATTTATGTATATCCCACTTCCCAGTTCCGCTGTGGAAATCGCAGCTCTCCGGTGCCCCCCTTACCCTCAGGTCAGTTAGAGAACTGCACCTAGGATAATTAGTCGCCGGTTGAGCTACTTGTTGCGCATTGGCTATTAGGCATGCTGCAGCGAGGGGAATTATAAATGCTTTGGTTGCAGCCACACAATCAGCTTATAAAACCCCTTCTGTCACTGCCAGCTAGCCCACCCAACCAAAACACACTTCGCTGCCACCAGCTTCTGATTTTCTCTATTAATATTTAAAATTAATAAAGTGGTAGAAAGCAAACCCAAATTAGTAGCGTAATTAGCTTATAGGCACGTGAATTCGTCACAGAGCAAGGAGACAGAACTAATAAATTTTATATTTGCTCCAAAAAGTAGGCAGTGTTTACAGAGATATAAAAAAGCTTACAATGGGAGACAATTAAAATATGTACAATACGATTACAAATAAAAAGGAGGCTGAAAACAGAAAATGAACACACACATTATGCTTAGGTCATCTTAGGCAAAACCAGGCTGGTAGGAGGAGCCAAACGGTACCATGCATTTGAGATCCTATTGCCACGGCATCCCAAACTTGAGTGAATGGGGGGGAGGGGAAAATACCTTATACCTTTGGGCTTGTGACATCACTAAAGGGGCTGGCTTGTGACAGTCCTCCCCCTGCTTTCACAGTTACTATTAGGGCTGTGGAGTCGATAAGCCAAACCTGCGACTCCGACTCCTCAATTTCCATTACACCAACTCCGACTCCACGACTCCGACTCCCACACACATTGCTTATATTTAAGTGAAAAATTTATTGTAGTACAATGTGAACCTCAGACATTTAATCATTTTTATGATCCAATAATCAAGATATTTAGATAGAACAGAATATATATTGGTGTACTACCCGGTTTTCATTCTTTTTGGTACAGATATGATATGGATAGACAGATATGGATAGAGCAGATTTCTAATCTGCTTTTGCTATTGAAAACATTATCTATGAGCTCAAAAACCTTTCAGGTGATGCAGTTTTTTAAAAAGATGATCAGCTTTTGCAGCTGAAAAACGTATCCTCAAAAAACACAGGAAAAACGCTGTGTGTGAATGTAGCCTTAGATCAGGAATATAACAGCCATTTATAGGACATTTCATAACTTTCCCAAACTCCTATGAAAAAATATTCAGCACATCCTGCATTGAATTACTGTACCCAATTTATTATATATTTTAGGAGTCAGTCCATTTTATTCCGACTCCACCAAAATGAGCACCGACTCCGACTCCATGACTCCGACTCCGACTCCACAGCCCTGGTTACTATCTGGCTAAAAAACTTATAATAATCATAACTCGCAGAGGGTACCTTGTATAGAAACGCACATAGTATCATCTTTTCCAGCTTGTCGCTGGAATTCCTCCAAAACCAAATTAAAACTAGTTACTTCACACCGTTCAGGAGAAATCCATTTCTCTGGCTCTGTTGGCGCTGGAACAGTGAAAACATGGGCTATGAAGCTTAGTCGGCGCACGTCGCAGAGATGTAACTTTCATATTTTTATGATAAACTCGCAGTGTTTTATGACCAAATGATTAGATTCTCATTATTGTCTGACAGTAGCTTAGCACATTTTGGAGACAGAGACCCCCTGCTGTGAGGTGGGAAGGAGCTCACACTGGAGTTTCACATTACAATGAGTGTGCTGAGGGGTGGAGGGGGTCACATCTGCAGCGTGTGTGAGAGTGTTACAAGCTGCTGGCAGGCTAACAAGAGGGGAAAGG
This sequence comes from Dendrobates tinctorius, assembly GCF_039654945.1. Classification (NCBI taxonomy): domain Eukaryota; kingdom Metazoa; phylum Chordata; class Amphibia; order Anura; family Dendrobatidae; genus Dendrobates; species Dendrobates tinctorius. The sequence continues at coordinate 9,592,161 of NW_027361690.1, forward strand.
AAGGGGGGTCAAACCCACACCACTGACATAGCAGTGTTCAGTATGTGAATAGAAGATTCTGCAATGTGATAATCGGGGTAATCTTACGTCATACTTTACATTATCGTTACTTGCTCCCTTTAGTATTCTGCTATGTATTTTGTTTTTTAAATCCACCTTACGGTTGCAGAGATATGGGCCTTTTTATTTAGTGCTACATGTTAGTCTTTGCTAAAGGGGCATGGTTCACAGGATAGTAATGCACCAAATCTAAAGGCCCATATGATAGATTTAAAAAAATAACAAAACAATATGCTCAGGAATGGCAGAAATAAGATAACTGCGAAACCGTCCACTTTGGATTTGGTGATGGGTCTTCTTTCAGGTCTGCTTTTTATTCTGATGTCACATTCAAATGTACAGCTTCAAGCAATCATTTTTGTCCTGTCCCACTCGTTTATACAGTGATTGTGTTGAGGATTTTGTGAATTTACTTACGTAATTGAAATAACTTACTTAAGAGGCATTCCCATGAATAAACTAAATTTTAATTAATAGATATTGGAGTAAATACAAGCTGCACAATTGGATGGGAATAAATAAAATGTCCCCGTGCTGAGATAATCTTCTAAATGTGTGTGTCCCTGCTGTGTACTGTATAATGGCTGTGTCTGACACTGCAGAACTGCTCCAGTTCATTGTCCAAACGTAGCAAAGATGCTGGCCAGGGGAGGAAGGAGAAGAGAGTATACAGGCAAGATGGCATGGGATCACAGCTGATTCCTTCAGTGATGTAAAATGTGTTTTTAAACAGGGAGGGAAAAGTATTTTTACAGAAAGCATCAGCTGTGATCATGCTGTCCTGTGCTCTTTGGTTCCTCCCCTGCCCAGGAGATGTGGTATGGTCTGACCATACAGGGACATGGTCTGATACTGCCATTGCGCAGTACATAGCAGGGGCACATTTATAAGATTCTCAGCACAGGGATAGGGTTTTTTATTTGTCATATTATGTACCTTTGTACATTTTAATCAATTAGATCTTGAAATAAAAATATTCCAAAGCAAAATAAAAGTATGTTTCCAAGCTCTGATAAAGCCAGTGCTTTGTTTTTCTTGTTTACTCTTTTGGATAAGCGCTCATACAGACGAGTGTATTGAAATATGGATGTGAGACGCTACATTATATGGACTAAAAATAGGGCATTTCATGTCCATGCGTAGATGCACTTTATTATTAGTATTTTCTTCAGTAGAAGCGATGTGTGGGCGTCAGAGAGCTTGGTTTAATTACTTCGTAGTTGACATGGCAGCAGTGACGTTACTACAGCTGAAGTTATTCTCTGAGCTCCGTGGTGATGCCAGTGTAGGCGATGGCACAGACTGCAGAGCACAGTGATTGGTTGCAGCAGGTATGTGCCGTAGTCGTGATGGCGGCTGTCATCTCAACAAACACTGAGCAGAAATGCTAAAGCCACGTGGATAATTAAGGCCACGTGCGCATGTTGAGTATTGGGTGATAAATCCAGAAGTGGTGACGTGTTTCTACTATACTTTTCCGGATTGTTCCACATACTGAGGTAAAAACCTCACCCAATACTCAACGTGTGCACGTGGCCTTATGCCCATCTTGTTATTTTTACACACAGAATTCCTATTGAAACAGAAAAATGTAAACCTTGAAAAGCCATATATCCTGAATTGCCAGCTATAGCACGACTGAGAAACAGTAGCTTGCCATGGCAATCGTGTAATGCCACCGGAAGGGATGTTCGGGCACGGACCAGTGTCCAGGCTGGTAGACCTTCTAATGAGCCTGTACAAGGCACATTCATACAGGGGCTGAGCGATCAGTGGGGGTCTCGTTATGCAGACCTCTACTGCAAATAGTTTCAGCAGTTACAACATATTTTAAAAAAACGAAGAAAAAAAAAAAAAGCAAAACCTGTTGCTAAACGTTAAAGTTACAATTTATTCTGCAATAAATGGTAATTCCACACTGTTTTCTCCATTATTTTTCAGATGGAACAGGTGAAAAGGGCAAACAAACTGTTTTCTACTGATTGTATTTTCCTGAGGCAGTCACTAAATATCCCAGTGATATTAGAGAAGCCTTCTCTATTTAACGGACTTAACTTGTTGGACTCACCAGAAAATGACTGTCCAGAGGACAGTGGTGCGCTGGTTGAAGAAGAGGTGTCACCTCCGGCAAATCGCACTTCTCCACCCACCTCTCCTGTATCGGGCCGGCCTGTGGTTACACAAGATGAAGAGCTATCTGCCAAAGACTTCCTTCAAAGATTGGACTTGCAGATAAAGAGATCCACACAGGCAGCCAAAAGGCTGAAAGAAGAGGAATACCTCAGGTAATTATTATGAGGGCACTTATAAAAATAATATACATATGTATGGATTTTCTTTTTATCATACAAGTGGTCTCCTTCTTGGACCCCTAATGTATTAGGGGAGAGCAGATACAAGCTTAAATTCTCCAATGGCTGCATCCGAGGTCTGTCTCAGCTGTATGGGCACAGCTAACGGCATTGTCTAAGCTTCATTAATGGCTAACATTGTTTTTACAAGCACTTTGCAATTTATTTATTAGAAAGAAGGGATTTCTAATTCAGTAGTCTAGTACTTGTTGCCAAGATTACTGGTAGCCACTGCAGTCCATCAGAGATGTACAGAATAAAATAATCAACCTTTATTAGACATAATTGGTATACAATAGTACTAAAAAACAGAACGTGCCGGTACTTGGATTTATATAATTAATCAGAATGGATAATGATGAATACAAATAACTCGGCGGACCAAACATTTACAGGGTATATAGATGAAAAACACATGCAAAATAAAAATACATAGTAAATGGTCTATATTAAAAGCATGTGTAACATAAATCAAAATATGTATAGAATCCACTACGCCAACCTTAAAAAAAAAAAAAAAAAAAAAAAAAAAAAAAAATATATACACTCACTGGCCACTTTATTAGGTACACCTGTCCAACTGTGTGTTAAGACTTAATTTCTAATCAGCCAATCACATGGCGGCAACTCAGTGCATTTAGGCATGTAGACATGGTCAAGACAATCTCCTGCAGTTCAAACCGAGCATCAGTATGGGGAAGAAAGGTGATTTGAGTGCCTTTGAACGTGGCATGATTGTTGGTGCCAGAAGGGCTGGTCTGAGAATTTCAGAAACTGCTGATCTACTGGGATTTTCACGCACAACCATCTCTAGGGTTTACAGAGAATGGTCCGAAAAAGAAAAAAAATCCAGTGAGCGGCAGTTCTGTGGCCGGAAATGCCATGTTGATGCCAGAGGTCAGAGGAGAATGGGCAGACTGGTTCGAGCTGATAGAAAGGCAACAGTGACTCAAATTGCCACCCGTTACAACCAAGGTAGGCAGAAGAGCATCTCTGAACGCACAGTGCGTCGAACTTTGAGGCAGATGGGCTACAGCAGCAGAAGACCACACTGGGTACCACTCCTCTCAGCTAAGAACAGGAAACTGAGGCTACAATTTGCACAAGCTCATCGAAATTGGACAGTAGAAGATTGGAAAAACGTTGCCTGGTCTGATGAGTCTCGATTTCTGCTGCGACATTCGGATGGTAGGGTCAGAATTTGGCGTAAACAACATGAAAGCATGGATCCATCCTGCCTTGTATCAACGGTTCAGGCTGGTGGTGGTGGTGTCATGGTGTGGGGAATTTTTTCTGGGCACTCTTTGGGCCCCTTGGTACCAATTGAGCATCGTTGCAACGCCACAGCCTACCTGAGTATTGTTGCTGACCATGTCCATCCCTTTATGACCACAATGTACCCAACATCTGATGGCTACTTTCAGCAGGATAATGCGCCATGTCATAAAGCTCGAATCATCTCAGATTGGTTTCTTGAACATGACAATGAGTTTACTGTACTCAAATGGCCTCCTCAGTCACCAGATCTCAATCCAATAGAGCATCTTTGGGATGTGGTGGAACGGGAGATTCGCATCAGGGATGTGCAGCCGACAAATCTGCGCCAACTGTGTGATGCCATCATGTCAATATGGTCCAAAATCTCTGAGGAATGCTTCCAGCACCTTGTTGAATCTCTGCCACGAAGAATTGAGGCAGTTCTGAAGGCAAAAGGGGTCCAACCCCTTACTAGCATGGTGTACCTAATAAAGTGGCCAGTGAGTGTATATATATATATATATATATTAAAAGAAAAAAATGTGTGTCGAGAAAATGTATAAATATACTAAATAAAAGAAATAACATACAAAAAATGCCAAAATTCAATGGGCATAATGTGTATGGTGAATAAAAAATTTTTTGCATACTATAATGAAAGTAAAAAATAAATATAAATAAATCCTTTGTGAAAAATAATGCAACACTAGACTCACAAATGTGTGTACAAAATATATAGTGCAAAAAAGTGGTGAAAAAATTTATTATGCAAAGCTAACAGTTATGTAGAGAAAATGACATAGTGGTAGACACAAGATGGACAGAAACCTAACACATATATATGTAGGGCGCTCGCATTATATACTAAGGTGCAAAGTGGGGCCAAATAGAAGATGGCAGTATATTTATGCAAAAAAGAGCCAAAGCGCTAATAAAGTAAAGTGCAATAGGCAAGGATTGGCAATGGAGACTGTACCTTTAAGGTCCGCCGGTCCAAGTACAGCACAGCCCCGACGTGCGTTTCGGATACAGCGATCCTTCGTTGATGGATCGCTGTATCCGAAACGCACGTCGGGGCTGTGCTGTTCTTGGACCGGCGGACCTTTAAAGGTACAGTCTCCATTGCCAATCTTTGCCTATTGCACTTTACTTTATTATTATTTTTTTATAGTGTATGTATGTATGTATGTGTGTGTATATATATATATATATATATATATATATATATATATATATATATAATCTCTATCACTATGTAATAAACTATGTAAGTGGCAAAAAACAGTTTTCAACAAAAACATACTAAATAACATTTGTGCAGTCTATGAATTTGTTCTAAGAAATAGAATTGCCTCCTTCAGATCCTCCTTCATAGATGACCTAAAATCTGACCTAATAATTTTATGGCCAGAGAACAACCTCTCTACACTAACTTGGGTTGGAGGCAAAGCCGTAACCACATGGCCAACATCTCTAACAATTTCCGGGTATAAAGGAATTGCCTCACGCACAGTCAGTTTTGATGAATGGTTGAATTTTTCTTTGAGAGCAAGTGAAACATTTTGCTGAAATATGGTCAATCTGCTTGCTATAGGAGACGGAGTGAAATCTTTTTCCTTGCAGCAACGCTTTGCCTGCTCCATGTCATCCAAATACTTGTCAAAGTCAAACTCATCTGATGAGGATGAAGATATGGTAGCAGTAGCACTGTCAGGACCCAAGTCCTCTTGCGCCTGGCAGTCCTCCTGTAGGCCACTCATCCTAACTGCTACCTCAGTCAGAGCTTCTTTTCCTTTAGTAAGCTGTTGATCATCAAGCAATATACGATGACTTGGGTCCACATAAACAGCTGCCAGAAAAATTTTATTTTCCAATAGCTGTGTCTCTCTCCATTTCATTGAAGCAGAAATGCCATCTGCGATTAAATCTCCTCTTTGGGACAGGCAAAATAGCAAGTTCTTCCACACCCTTATGAAAATGCCAGGAGTTAAATCCTCAGCTTGTAATTTTTTAGTAACGGTAAATAGGTGATTAAGCAATTCCTTCAATTCAGCCACCTGTGTCCATTGACCTTCATTTATTGTTACCTGAGGGTTCGCCATATCTATGAGAAACGGTTTTAGCCAGGATCATAACTGGGGGGGGCAGAACCTCATACTGTTCCGCAGAATCTCATACTGCACACCTCAGCTGCTGCAGAACCTTATACTGCACACCCCTACACTTGAAAATAAAGCCTGCACCTTAAGATGTGGTGAATGCAGTCTATTTATTCCAACTATCAATTGATGTTGATGTGTTACTGAAGACGAGCAATGCCTGTCCTGGGTGTCCTTTTGGGCAGCTATGAGGTGTACCTGGCTGGTGCTAAAAAAAAAGTGTTAGTCTGTGTGCTACCCGGCTTTCATTCTTTTTGGTACAGATAAGATATGGATAGACAGATATGGATAAATGGATAAACCAGATTTCTAATTTGCTTTTGCTATTGAAAACATTATCTATGAGCTCAAAAACCTTTCAGGTGATGCGGTTTTTTAAAAAGCTGATCTGCTTTTGCAGCTGAAAAACGTATCCTCAAAAAACGCAGCAAAAATGCTGTGTGTGAATGTAGCCTTAGATCAGGAATTTCCCAAATTCCTATGAAAAAATATTCTGCACATTCTGCATTGAACTACTGTACCCAATTTATGATATATTTTAGGAGTCGGACCATTTTATACCGACTCCACCAAAATGAGCTCCGACTCCACAGCCCTGGTATTTAGTATTTCTTATTGTTGTGTGTGTGTGTGTACTCTAGCGAAGGCTTATCTCCTACTGATGAAAAGGGTAGACCGTTAAAATTCCCACACTTGGGATCTTATCATTCCCCTAGACATCATCTGTCTGGGAGATTTAGGAGGCCCTCATACACACTAGATTGTTGGTGAGTTTGGCTGCCTATATTGTATATGGAGGCCTTTAAACCAAGTTTATTGTATGCTTTTTTGTTAATAGCGCATGTTGAAGTTCAGACTGAAGTCTTCTATTAGCCAAAGTTAAGAGGTGCTTGGTTTGGGGCAATCAGCATTAGTACATTACACGGAAGACTAGTAGATTGCTCTCCCTGGCCGTGGAAGTGATCACAGTTGGGGTAACTCATGAAGTAGGACGAGTTTTCTGAAGTACTGTTTTACAAGTTCATTAAGGGTATGTGCACACGTGTTTTTTTTCTTCTGCTTACAAATGCAGCATTTTACAGTACCAGCAAAGTGAATGAGATTTCAGAAATTTCATACTCGCTGCTTATTTTTTCCTTGCAGATATGAAACTGCTTCAAACCTCCAGCCGTCAATTGTTTCAGTGTCCTTGCCGCATTTTTCACACGTTTTTATGACTTAGAAGAATACACCTCAAAAATGCACACAAAGCCGAGTAGAAAAGCATGGCAAAACTGCGTGTATGTTACACACTGTTTTTGCTTCCAACACATCAGTATTTGCAGCAGATATTTTGGTGTGTCCACATACACTAAAGACATTGTCACCTTTCAGAAAATGTTTCCCTGAATGTACAGATCATTGTGAAACAAACTAGCTGTGCTTTACTCACTTTTCCCAGTTCCGTCATTCTGTCTCTGTTGCTGCCCCAGTCTCCGATGTTTGGCTGCAGCGGTGACGTCACATTGACCTCACTGCAGACAATCATTGATTTCAGTGGCTCTGCTGATATAGATGGTAGCAATTGCTAGTGTATTATTCACCCCAGAAAGGAGAACAGTTAATATTTGAGTTTAATGCCTGAGGTGATGTCTGATCTCTTCGTGCCTTGTGTCCAGCATACGTATGCATAATGTAAGTGATTAGAGCATAGATTACTTATATATGAATTCATGCCTGTGAGTCACCATATGTCTTCTTTAATGGACCAAGAAAAAAAAAGGAATTTTGGATACAATTGACTGTAAATTGTTCATTTATATTCTAATACCCATACCAGCTAATATGCTAATGTTATTACAGACCTGTCCCACATTTCCCAAAGCTTAGACTTATCTGCCGCCATAGAAGTGAATAATGCGATGGTGGCGTCTTTGTCTCGTCATCCTGCTCTCCTACCTGACAAACTACACACCTCATACAGAGAATATTGCAGAACATTACAATTGTTTATTAAAAAAAGATTTGCAGTATAGACAGACTCACTTAAAACCACTCAACCCTTTCCTGACTGAGCAATTTTCTGTTTATGAGGTCTATTTTGCTTTTTTTTTCCCTCCTTTTATTCCGAGCTATAACTTCTTATTTTCCCTAGACACGGGCTTTTTTTTTTTTTTTGTCAAACGAACTGTAGTTTTGAATGATGTCATTAATTTTACCAAACAATGCACTCGAAAATAAATGTGAATTGTAAATATACATATATATTTTTGATTTTATGGCATTCTTTTGTGTAGTAAAAATGACCTGGCAATATGATTCTCCAAGTAACAATGATTACAACCAAAGAAAAATACTTTTTAAAAAAAAAAAAAAGATGTATTTAAAGGCAATATATCAGCAAATTTTACTATGTCATCTGAGAGCTGCATATTATATTGCAAGTGAGTTTGATTCCAGTGATGTGTCCCTTAGTAGGCTGCTTGGTGAAGCTTTGATAGAATCCCTGTTTTCTCTGTTGAAGTGGTCAGAATGCTAAGTTGTGTATAACCCCGCCCACACCCCTGATTGGCAGCTTCCTATGTACATTGTGTCAGCAAACTGACAATCAGTGGTGGGGGCGGGGTCAGATTAGACTGACTGACCTGCACATGAGACCTAGTCCTCTGCTGATCATCTTCTGATTGTATTGAAACTACAACACATCCCAATAAGTGACATATCCTTGGAATTTGGCTCACTTGTGCTATATTATGTTGCTTTCAGATGAAATAGCAAGAACTTGCTGACATATTCCCTTTTAGTGGTGAGAAATTTATTAAAAAAAAAAAAATGTTTTCTAAGACCTGTAACTTTTGGGCTTGTTTTCTGCCTGGCATGCTGACCTTTTTATTTCTATAACTAGCTGAAGAGCCCGGGCATAGTAACTGACTACGGTTAGTTATAACAAATTATATATGAGTGTAGAGCCCGGCCCACTCTGCGGTGTTGCTGTCAGTGTGTCAAGAGTGGGAGAAGAGGGTTGCATTGCTCCAACACAATGGGCAGCACTTTGAACACATTTTATAACTGGTCATAAACTTGCAAATAACTCATGAAAGAATAAAGTTACGTGAAAACCAAGCACACCATTGTTTTTCTTGTGACATTCTCAATAAGTTTGATGTGTCACATGACCCTCTTCCCATTGGAAAAAATAAAGTTCGATCCAAAATGGCCAACTTCAAAATGGCCGCCATGGTCACCACCCATCTTGAAAAGTTCCCCCCTCCCATATACTAATGTGCAGCAAACAGGAAGCTGATATCACCAACCATTCCCATTTAATTTAGGTGTATCCATATAAATGGCCCACCCTGTAGATGTATTAATTTATTTTCATCAATTTACAAAATGCAAAGTGGATGAACAAAAGAGAAATGTCAATCAAATGATGATTTGGCGTGACCTCCTTTTGATTCTGTTTTGAAGGCAAAATCTTCTAGGTGCTCATGCACACAGTGTTTGAAGGAATCTTGCAGGTTGGTCCAAACCTCTTGGAGAGCTAACCACGGATTTTCTGTGGATGTCGGCTTACACACATCCTTCTGTCTCCGAGTAATCCCAGACGGTGGCTGAGATCAGGGCTCTGTGGGGCCGTATCTTCAATTCCAGGGCTCCATGTTCTTCTTTATGCTGACGATGGTTCCTCAGGACATTAGCTGTATGTTTGGGGCTGTTGTCTTGCAGAATAAATTCTGAGCCTTTGCGACTCCTCCTGATGGTACTGCATGATGAAATAAGTATTTGTCAGCATTGAGGACAACATTCATCTTTCATAAGTCCCCATCTGTATTTGCTGAAATGCAGCCCCAGACCTGCTAGGAACTTGCACAATCCTGCACTGTTGCCTGCAGACATTCTTATTGTACCGTGCCCCACTCATTTGGCAAACAGACTGCATTGTTCTGACTCCTCGGTCCAGAGCAGATACTGCCATTTTTCTTCACTTCATTTCCAATAATTTCACGCTTGAGTAGCTTGGCTTTGTTTCCCTTGTTAGAAATATGGCATTTTTCCCCTGTAATGCTTCCATGTAGAGCACTCCTAGCCCGAGCATTTCAAATACTGTTTTAGAGGCAAAGGGTGGTCACACCAAATATTGATTTGATTTATATTTCGAATTTTGTTCATTCACTTTGCATTTTGTTTATTGATAAAAGTAAACTAGTAACACTTGTTTTTTAACCCCTTCATGACCAGAGCTATTTGGTTTTCGTTTTTCGCTCCCCTCCTTCTCAGAGCCATAACTTTTTTATTTTTCGGTCAAAATGGCCATGTGAGGGCTTATTTTGTGTACTATACACAGTACTTCATGTGCATTCTGGTGCTGCTGCAGGTGTCCGATACTGCGGGTGCCCGGCGGTGCTACGGGTGTGTTCGGCAGTGCTGCTGCGGGTGTCTCTGGTGCTGCTGCGGTGTCTCCGGTGCTGCCGGGGCTCTGCTGACATTTTGTGAAAGGCCAGAGCCCCAGCAGTTCCATGGTTTCCTGTGAGGTGGACTCCAGGAAAATAGCTGTGGGGGGGGGGCGGCGCATGCGCAGATGGAGATCTCGGCACCAAGATCTCGGGAGATGAGATGTAATCTCCCGGGATCTTGGTGCCGAGATCTCCATCTGTGCATGCGCTAACCCTGGTGGCATTTTCCCGGAGTCCACCACACAGGAAACCGTGGAACTGCCAGAGCCTCTCACAAAATGACGGTAGAGCACCGGAGACACTGCAGCAGCACCGCCTGACACCCTCGCAGCGCCGAACACCCCCAGGCACCCGCAGCATCGCCGGTCACCCCCTCATCCCAGCCTGCAGCAACTGTACCGGTAAGGTATATTCATGCATTATAAGACGCACCCCCATTTTCCCCCCAAATTTGGAGGGGAAAAATTGCATCTTATAATCTGAAAAATATGGTATATCAGACTGGCATGGACACCAAAAGCAGCTTTAACTTTGATTAGGGAATGAGGTAGCAAGACCGTTCTCTTACCCTACATTTGTGGGATCGGGCCAGTGCCATCTAATACAGTGCAGGATGTGTCTGCTTTGTCGCTATGGTATGTTGCTGAATGTGTGATACAAATGGTGACTGTCACGTCTACACCTAGAAGTCTTCAGACACATGTGCTGATTACCTTGCTGTGTCGCCTTGATAATCATTCCTATATAAATGCCTGTCAGCGATTATCGGAGGTGGAGGCATTCAGAGAAGTGATAGGCTGTAATTTAGCTAATTCATTCATTACACAGCTGACAGGAGGATGACTGCTCCTCACTTGTGCCATCGGCAGAGATGCCCGTCATGCTGTGTTCTCTCCAAGGCACATTTGTGTCAAGTCTGACATATACTTTGAGGTTCGGTGGAATTGAAACAGACCTTGTATTTCTTCCTGTCTTGTGTAGATGCACACTTATTCTATCTTGTCTAATATCACATAAGTGATTTGATAAGCGTCTGATCTCTTATGTTCATCCAGATGCTCACCAGGTGAGCAGGAGCCATTTACCTCTGTACTGTGTGAGCAGTGTCGTACTTACCCACTTGTATTCCAGCCATTCATTGTCATCTGCAGTATGGATGTGTCATGTAGGGACTGGCTGAGAGGCTGGAGGACCAGATGTCCAGATAAGTCTAATTGAACCACTTTGTAAGAGGAGGCAGATGAGTGCATACAATAAAGAAGAAAGGCGGGAGTGGACCCTGCCGTGAGTTCCTTTTTAGTGCTTCCTATTTAAAACCTCCATCATGTTTTGCTGAGTGTTTTTTGGCATTTTGCCTACAGTCCTGCACTCTCCTCTGCCTAGTAGGCCTTGATGTCTCCTTTGTTGATTTCTCACTATTGTGAATCGGATGCTTGGCTTTCTTTTTCCTCGGCAAATTATATGTACTGTATAAAATCTGTACCAATGCAACTGGCAAAATATTGATTTAATTTCCGTTCTATGGTCATCCATTTTTCAGCCAGTGTCATAAAGCTGCAATAAAGAGATGCTCTCTCGTAGACAGGCAAGTCTTGAGGTGTCATGCATTAGAAGGACAGTCCATTGATTGCTTAGAATCTGATTGCTGAGATGTCTCTTCCCCCATAGATAACTGGCAGCCCATCAGCCATTGAGTAGAGGATATTCAATGTGAACAAATCTTTAAAGTGAACCTGTCATCAGTTTTCTATACAGAATGCTGTAGATAAGCGCCTGATGTCAATGCCGGCAGCTCATAGCCCAAAAAAAGGGTGACATTCCCTTTTAAGGGGCCACACCTTTAGCTCTGTATGCCAGTTCATTTCTTTCTTTTTTTTCTTTTGTGCTGCAGTACTCCCAACCATCCAGCTGTGCTGTCCAGAGAACTGCATCCCTTTTCTCACAAATAGTCACACTGCTGCGGGTTCCTATCTTGGTAATCCAGGTGTTTTCCAGTAGTCAGGAATTTCACAGATCTGAGATATATCACCCACCCAGCAGATAGGTGATAAATGCTTTGGCGGAAATACTCCTTAAGTTGGTACTATGACCCGTAGAAGCGCAGTCAGGTGAAACTGCCGTCGTCTTTGTATCCCACACATTGCTCCCCTGCTGAAGATTTTTTAATGCTTCAGTAAATCATGGATTTTATAGGACAGCGAGTGCCATCCCATTCATTCTTTGTGCATGGACTTTTGGTTCTTTCTTTCTGAATTGAGCACCCATGTGTCCGGGCACGTAAGCCTGTAGTGTTTTTGTTCCCGCTGTTGGCTTGGTTGGTTCAGTGGTGCGGATTGCCTGCTTCTCTGGTAATATAAAATGTGTGGGTCTTAAAGCCAGCTTTGTATCTCAGAATTACAGTATTTCTTACTAATCTGTGCCGGTCATCTCCCCTTTAGCTCTTTACAGATCCCCATGGGTTCCTAATTCTTCAGTATTTTGAGTGCACCTTAGCATGTCCATCTCGCAGTCATTAATACTTACATAGAAAGCAATATACTGTTTATAGCATGTGTTCACCTGAGCTCATATCTAATTCTAATCCTATTTGTACAGGCTTTTCTGTAGCAGACTAGACCGGATCAAATGAATGAGAGTGTATAAATCTACTGGAAGACCAACATTGTAAGAGCCATGTGTAAATGTCACTCTTCCATAGCTTTCATGTGCTGGCCACTTTGTTGAACAAGAATTGATAACATCCATCAGTCTTTCAGCTGGAATATTTGTTGAAGGTTTTTTCTTACTGCTGGGTGTAAGTCTTTATACGTTGTCCTTATAAGTGCCGAGCATTTAAAGACCTGGAGCAATCTTACCTTGGCCAGTGAGTTAGGGAAGATAGGAGCCAGTACAGATGAATTTCCATCAATCTTTTAATCGAGGACCCTAAAGAAAAACTCCTGTGTTAGCTCTCCTCAAACGTTTATGCTTAAACTTTTTAAATCTTTGTCTAAAACACAAGGTTTACTGAAACCAGACCAACAGATCACTTATTTCACTGGGGAAAAATCATGCACACCTGTAAAATTAGATGACTCAATGGTAGTAAAAGTGTCTCTTACTCCCCTTCTTCACACATGCCTATAAATCCGGTACCAACAGTACCGGTGTCACTTGTGTTTTTCTGTTTATAAAACAGAATGAAAGTACAAAGCTTCTCCTATACTTTGCAATGTTAAGCAGATGCCATCCCTGTGCTTTTCATGTTTTTCACGGACCCATAGACTTATATTGGCCCTAGTCATCTGTGCCGCCAGAAAAAAGACATGTGCATAATGAATATGTGTGGTATCCATGTACATGTGAAGGAGTGCGATAACACCAAATGAAAAGTAATATCATTGGGGTCATCTTATGATTCTTGTCCCATATATTTGATATATACTGCTCCAACTTAGTTTTTGGCGCTTGTCTATATACCGTAATACCAGTCAGTGTCCATCTTGTGGATTTTGGGGCCAAACATGCATTTTGTCAGCATTTTTTATTTTCTCCTTCTTCAGTATAAATATTCTTAACAGATTACAGAAGGAACGCAGTGTGTTAACCTTAGAGGTTATTCTGTTTATAGGGGTAAACGTTCCTCAACCACTGCCACTTGCTGAATCCTAAGAGTGTATAATATGCACACCGTTTATCCCTGTTTATTGTCACGTGACTTCAAGTATGTATTTTGTGTTCTAGCAGTCCCATGCCAACTAGATTCTAATCCACTTTTCTCAAAGGAACATTGAGAGAAGTAAAAGAGAATCTAGTCGACGTGATCATAAGTAAGCAAACTGCATGCTGGCTGCCACATTACAACTACTCAATACATGTACAGGGTGGGCCATTTATATGGATACACCTAAATTAAAATGGGAATGGTTGGTGATATCAACTTCCTGTTTGTGGCACATTAGTATATGGGAGGGGGAAACTATTCAAGATGGGTGGTGACCATGGCAGCCATTTTGAAGTCTGCCCACCCAGGTGTATCCATATAAATGGCCCACCCTGTATATAACACACTGTTGGGGGTTTGGGAAGCTAAAGTAGTTGCTGAAAATTTTCACTTGGATGGTGTCCCTATTTAAGATGGAAAACCTCTAAGGCTATGAAGTTCCTTCTATGATCTGCAAATTACCTCTTCAGAGAGGAAGAAGACTTGAACTGTTTGCTATTTGAAGTAGCAATCCTAAAAGTCAATATCGAGCCTTAAACGAGCCTTGCCACATGACTTGGGATAAAAGCCAAACCAGAATCTCAATTTGCAGACGTGTTTCGGGGTGTTGCCCCTCCTCAGTGCAAACCATGAGGTCTGATTTAGCTGTATGAGAGGCTTCTGACTGGGATCTAAGGGATAATGTTTCTCCTTGTGGAAAGTGACATGCCAATGTAAGCCTTAGGCTGGAGTCACAAACAACGAATAAAAATTCGATCCGATTTTTACGGTATGAAATCTCACAAAGATTTCTTGTCCAGGGATCCGTCTGTCCTCCGATTTTCCGGCGATGAACCGATTTTATTCGCATCTAAGCATCAAATTGACATCCAATGCCTGATGCTCTTTCCTGTTGACCTGGAGAAGTCTTGCGATTTATATGCAAGTCACACGTGTGGTGCGTTTTCAATGCGATTTTTTAATCGCATCCATAGACTTGCATTGTCGAATCCGATCCGAAAATCGGTGACAATCGCAGCATGCTGCGATTGTCTCGGTCCGAGGAACGGATCAGATAAAAAAAACGCATGATGGGAGCAGCACCATAGAATAACATTGGGACGAATGCAATGCGATTTTATTTATTTATTTTTATCGCATTGCATTCGTCCGATTTTATCGCTAGTGTGACTCCGGCCTTACTCTGGCATGTCATTCTGTAAACTATTAACATCTTACCTTATATTGAAGGAGGAAATAAAAAAATGATGCATTGGAGTCCTAGCATCTGCTAACTAGGATTGCATTGCTGTCTGCTCCAGCGGATCCTGATACACATCTTTTCTATGATTTACACGTTTATTTCTTTGTTTCTAGGCATGAAGAGGACGACTCCTATGCAACTTCTTCCTATCAACATTGAGTGATAAGTATCATTCCCGTGTGACCTACCATTCAGTGGAAGCTGATTGAAGACCCACCAACAGAATATCTAAGAGACTTCCTATAAAATGCAATCCATAGCCGATATTTTATTACTATATTGCACTGAAATCAAGTCCTGACTCTTTTGTTCACAACTATTCGGTGTCCTCATTAGGTCGCATTCACAATCAGGTCACGGCCTTTCTGATCTCTATACAGCTATATTATTTTTCACTGCAGACATACCTTGTAGCAGATTATTTGCAATATAATTTTGTGCGCTTGACTTACCGGTGAGGTTGGGAGGGACGCGAAATATTTCTGAAGACTGTTTCTGAAAATAACTGCTCAGCCGCAGTGTTTTACTGGCAATATGGAGTGGATGTTACTGTAAAAATAACATGGTAATGAATTTGTCGTCCTTAAATCTTGACAAATAATTGCGTTAAATGGCCTTGTTTTTAATGAATAACTGGTGCCATCATTTATAGCGTAAAAGAACAAAACCGGCAGTGCTCACCTACTCAGGCGCCACTCCTGCTGCTCCTCGACAGTCTTTTGTAGAAAGGGCTGCAGCGATGTTGTCATGTATACGACATGTGACCACTGCAGACAATCATTGGTCTAAACAGTCCTATGCTCACCGCTTAGTCCCTGCATGGGACACATTGTAGAAGTGACATCACTGCTGCAGCCCTGTATATACAGACCAGCGGAGTGGCAGCGCTGGAGAAGCAAGGATTGCTTGTAGGGTTTTCTTGCCTAACAACTCTCCTGTACAACCTTCGCCGCCACCACTTGTTGTTCCAAGGTGGGTAAGATTACAGACTACTGGTAATGTTAAACACTTCCAGTTGTTCCTTTCAGAAGATGGTGAGGGGAAGAAAGGCAGTAGGGAATTAGTAACAACTTGACTCGGTGAGACTGCGAGCCCACGATCAGGAATAGTAGCGTTTAGGATGCTCCGTATTTTTGATGCTTCCAAAACGTTGCGTTCTACAGTACGCACATGTCTTCTGGAACTATGCGGATTTACGGCATCTAATGACAGTTTCTTGGTCAGGTGAGTTTATGCAGCGTTAAAAAGAAGCACAGTGGGCCTGAGATTTCTGTAAGTCCCATTCACTGTGCTTGTAATGTAGAATGCCGTGTTTTTGGACTCGGCGGAAATGCCCAAAACGCTGCTGTTCCTGATCATGGGCGCACAACCTGAGAAGAATGAGGAAGACATTACTGGGAATTTTTACTTTTAGCCACTGTTTGTTCATTTGTTTTATTATTCTTACTTTTAAATTTGCCGAGAGGATGCAGTTTTGTGTGCGTGTGCTATATTGATTAAAAACCATAAAATATCCTGGTTCTGAGGTTTTTATTTTATTTTATTGATTCATTATCTTATAATTCCCACACAATAATACGGGATCCAAGAAGTATTGTTTCTCATTGCGGAGACTGACATGTTAAATATGCCGAGATGAGGAGACATAAAGCTGCAATGCTTCTCTTGGCAATATCCAATAGGTGGCGCTAGAGTTCTAGTCCTCTTCTCTCTGAAGAGACAGTTAGCATATTTCCCAGAGGAACATTGCGGCTCTAAGTCTCCTCATCTCGGCATACTTATCGTTTCTCCTTGCAGAAACTGACATGTTACTTCTTGGATCCAGGTCAGACGCCTCTAACACTTTGCACTGGGGCAGTAGCCCGAAACAGT
Organism: Dendrobates tinctorius; assembly: GCF_039654945.1. NCBI lineage: Eukaryota > Metazoa > Chordata > Amphibia > Anura > Dendrobatidae > Dendrobates > Dendrobates tinctorius. The sequence continues at coordinate 9,609,242 of NW_027361690.1, forward strand.
GTCTGAAAATTGAGATTCTGGTTTTGACATTTATCCTAAGTTATGTGGCATGGCTCGTTACAGGATAAGTGAAGACTGGACGCCTTTCTCAGTAGGTTCATCAGGAGTACATACTAAACCAATTAATACTTGGCTTTATGATGTAATCAACAGTAGCGAATTTTTTCTTGGCTTCAAGATATAATCAAAGACAGTAAAGTGCTCCTGTGCATGTGTGGGTGTGATATCCAAAGCGCTGCTATGGACCAGTGCAATGATCCATTTTTTGTGTGGGAGTAATGCCCATCACATGCCCATTGATATAATTAATCAAGGTAATGTCATGCACGAGAAGGGCAGATTATCAGCACCATGCCCTGGCTTTACTTTGATGTACAGCAAATGGTAGATGACAAAAGTTCTAGATCACTGCTCTAACTGCAGTAGTGTATCCTATGTTATGTAGCTTTAGCTTGTCACTTCTGTATCCTGCTTGTGATGGGTTCCTCACTGTCAGTTCAACCGGCATGCCAAAACCGTGTCTTATAGAAATACACTAGACGCACACAGGACATACATATACTGTAGTATCTACAGTGTAATTCAGGGGAGCTTCATGACTGCAGCTTTTTTTTGTATACACTCTACTACATTACTGCGCTTATATAAGGCATAAATGATGTCTTATAGGTAGCATAACTGTTCAAAATAAGTATGGCCACTCAGTATACCCTTGATTTGAGGCTAAACGTGCACCTTCTTAACTATTAGTTTTGATTCACCCTTTTCTGGCCCTTAAATCCAGAGTTGTCAAAGTAGAATTGGCTAGGGGTAGAGATAGAAAGCAAATAGGTGGGGATGTCATATAAATGTTTGGCCACACCAAGGGTGCACCGAGCACCTGTACTTGGTTTATGCAGTTATTCTGTGCTGAGAGTTCCCTCAATCCTGTATGGACAAAATAAAGAGAAACAAGGTAAGCGCGGCGTGGAAGTGCCTAACTGTTGCTAGTAGAGATTGGTTAGGTGATTGTCATTTTACACTGGAGCTATATGTAAATACCACGGCACAGAGGAATTGCAAGTGAATCAAACGTGATTTATTTATGTAGCAGTAAGTGTCTGTACATGATTCAGGCCAACGTTACTCTCAGGGCCACAATGAAGAGACGGCTACACCATCTCTACAAGAGGTCACCAGAAGTCAGAGATGAAAGCTGGGTTTACACCAGTCAATCTGCTATGCTAAATGACCACTGATCAGCTACTACTCTGGTGGCAGTTTAGTAGACTTACCATGATCGTAGACAGTACTCGGCAGCACATACCCTGTTTACACAGGATGATCTGTTGTGAATGATTATCTTTTAATAAAGTCAAAAGACCACTTCACCCCACTGTACGAGAATTTTGCTTGTTCATCAGGTGATCAGTAGTCTGTTTACACTGCATGGTTAACGGGGAAAGAGTATAGGGGTAATGCACCCTAGGTTTACACCACACAACTGGCAGTGCTAAATGACCACCCATCAGCTACTTGGTTGATGATCTGCGGTTGTTTAATAGTCTATTTAGACAGACCGACCACATTTCCTATGCACACACACTGATCAGTAACAGTTTATAGGTTGCCATTGTTCTCAGCAGCAGCACAGTCCCTGCGTACACAGGACAAGGTGCTGCAGAGAACAATTTATTTTAAGTGGCTTAAAATTTTCACCTGACATAAAAGTATTTTGATCGTTCATTGCTTGATTAGCAACCTGTTCATGCTGCCTGATTATCGGGTAACATTAGGAACGCTCTGGACAGTCTATCAAAATGATCATGCAGTATAAATCCAGCTTGACATACCATTTACACTGGAGAGCACATACTGGACAGTTGGGCCGGTTTCACACATTCATGAAACACTGGATGCTCTCTCATCGGCAGACCTGGCATGAACACCTGGTCTTGCGCCCAACCTGAGCTAACTGCCAATTGCCTATCAAACGCCTCAGGATGGTCTTTGCTAATGCGAAAACGATTTGTATATCATGGATGTGTGAAACTGGCCTTAGCCTGGACATCACAAGACAGCTGCTCATAAGTAAAGGATACAGAATGGATGGAGGCAACAGGGCTGAGACTAAACAAATTACACTTCTAGAGTATTGGTAAGCTAGAATTACATTTGCAAAATGAAGAAATTATTACAAATTTGTTGGAGTGCCACAAGTGAGTGTACATCCCTGAGTCTGATTTTTTTTTTTTTTTTCCTTTCTGTCAGTGTTCTACATGAGGTTTATTCTCGGATATCCCCAACAGAAGCCATTTTAAAGAAAATGTACAGTGGAGAGTATGGCTGAGAACAAGGTGACTATTCCATGAGGATTATCCTGCCTGCTCAGACAGGTACACGTAGGGAGCTAAGCTGGTGGGGACATGCCTCTTAGACTAGTCACCTTATCCCTGGCTGCACTGTTCTTTTCTCTGTAACGCTGCAGCCTTCAGAGTAAAACATTGTCATGCATGAGCTGTTCTGTAAATCATACTGCCCATGCGGCAAGAATTAACTGACAGGTTCCCTTTAAAGAAAAAAAAATTGTGATCAAAGTCTTAAAAATTCATTCCCATCAAAGTTTTTACCCTCTTATTGCAATCATCATATTATATAGCTCTGTGTACTTACAATCAGGGCCGCCATCAGGGCATTATTGCCCTTACTGCTGTATTAGGCCTGGTGAGCAGCAGTACAGAGAGGGTCCGGGCCTCTCCTCTTGTCCTGCTTACCAGGCCTCATTGTGCAATAAAGTATTGTGCGTGGCACACATCTCTGTGGAGGGAGCTTTCCTGGAGCTGCATGGCTGTCTAATCTGAACGAGTGCGTAGCTCCTGCTTCCTCCACCTCCTCTGGACTTCCGGTCAGGTGATAGCACGTACGCAATAACCTCATCGCGTACTCGCCGGTATGTTTAAGGATACCAGAAGCAGAGCTGTGTCAGTGAGATAAGTATGAAAATGGTTTTTTTTTTGCTTTTCTTTATAAAATGAATTAATGGGTGGGAGGTGGAAGAGGACTGCAAATGATGAAGTGAGTGGAGAAAGGGGGACTGCAAATGATGAAGTGGGGAGGGGACTAAATGATGAAGGGGCTGCAAATGAAGGGAGGGGAACTGCAAATGATAAATTGGGGAAGGGGATAGAGGACCGCAAATAAAGTGAGTTGGGGAGGATTGCAAATGATGAAGTGAGGCTGGAGGGGGACTGCAAATGAAGTAAGTGGGGGGGGGACTAAATGAAGAAGGTCTGCAAATGATAAAGTGGGGGAGAGGATGGAGGACTGCAAATAATGAAGTGAGTGGGGGGAGAAGGACTGCAAATGAAGTAAGTGGGGCGACTAAATGATGAAGGGGCTGCTAATTATAAAGTGGGGGAGGGGACAAGGGACTAAAGAGGTGAGTTGGAGAAGGACTGCAAATGATGAAGTGAGGGAGAGGAAGGGGACTGCAAATGATGGAGGGAGGGGACGGGGACTGCAAATGATGAAGTGAGCGAGGGATGGGGACTGCAAATGATGAAGTTAGTGAAGGAGGGGGACTGCAAATGATGAAGGGAGGGGACTGCAAATGAAGTGAATGAGAGGATGGGGACGGAGACTGCAGATGAAGTGAATGAGGGGACGGGGACTTCAAATGATGAAGTGAGCGAGGGGATGGAGACTGCAAATGATGGAGGGGAGGGGACTGCAAATGATGAAGTGAGCGAGGGGAGGGGACTGCAAATGATGAAGTGAGCGAGGGGAGGGGGACTGCAAATGAAGTGAGCGAGGGATGAGGACTGCAAATGATGAATGGGGGTGGGGGACTGCAAATGATGAAATGAGCAGAGGATGGGGACTGCAAATGAAGTGTGGGGGGAGACAGCAACCATCACCACAATGGAGGGGCCAATGTAGCATGATTAGTACACAAGCACCGACCCTACTAATGAATAAGGCTAGTTTCACATTTGCGGTTCAGGGCGCAGTGACGGCCTGTGCACAGCCGCCGCTAAGCCCCGCCCCTGCCACGCCCTCTGATAGCTCCGCCTTCGGGGGCATGACGCTGCATGTGTCCCCTATCTCTATCACTGAGGATGCAGGCCGTGCGCAGTATGCGTTTTGGTGGCGCCTACGTCCTTTTGACGGTGCGCAGACCAGCGCAAAACGCAACCTGTTGCAAATTGGTTGCACTCGGCGCACCGTCAAAAGGACGCAGGCGCCGCCAAACGCATACTGCGCACGGCCTGCGTCCTCAGTGATAAAGATGGGGACGCATGCAGCGTCATGCACCCGGAGGGGGCGCGGCAGGGGGCGGGGCTTAGCGGCGGCCGTGCGCAGGCCGTCGCTGCGCCCTGAAACGCAAATGTGAAACTAGCCTTAGGGACATGGATATAAGTGTCTCTTGCTGCATAAGGCATCTAGACAAAGGAAAACTGTCTTTTTTGACACCCCCCCCCCCCGTACACTGGAAATATTGGCTTGACCGAGATTTCCCTCAAATGATTAATTGGGGGTGAGTGACGGGGACAGCAAATGATGACTTAGTGACTGTGGGGAGAGCAAATCATGATGAATTTTGAGGGTGCGGGAGTAAATAATGATGTATTGAGGTTGTGGGATGGCAACAGTAAATGCTGAATTTGGGGGTAGGGCAACAAATAATGATAAATTGTGAGTAGGGGAGAGTAAATGACGTATTGAATGTGGGGAAGAAGTTGATAGTGAATTAGAGGGTGGGGGTGGGAGAGAGGGAAGACATGCCATAATGAATTGTGGCGGAAGAGGAATGTAAATATGAATAGGGGAAGTGGGATATACATACTGGTGGGGCTGTTGAGGATTCAGTGATTGATATTGACTTGGGGGAAAGAGTACAGGTGCTAATTACAGTGGTGGATTATAATTTACTAGATTATGGCCCGATGCTATCGCATCGGGAGGATGCGATAGCATCACACCTCTTGCCATGTTAACCCTCAACACACACACTCCTCAACACACACTCCTCTCACCTTTCACCATCTCCACTCACTCTTTCACTCCACATACGACCCCTTCTCTCACTCCGTCTCTCATACTCACGCCGTCATCGCCGCTGCTCCACGATCCCCGACATCTTCCGCCGGCGCCATCCTGGATCCAGACGTCCACGCCGGCGACATGTTCTTGCGGCGACGCCATCTTGAGTATCGTGAAATCCCGCGATAGTCAAGATGGCGTCGCCGGAAGAACATGTCACCGGCGTGGACGACGTCGGGATCCAAAATGTCGTCGGCGAAATCTCGCGAGTTTTCGCCGACGCCATTTTGGATCCCGACGTCGTCCTCGCCGGCGACATGTTCTTGCAGCGACGCCATCTTGACTATCGCGGGATTTTGCTGATCCAAAATGGCGTCGCCACAAGAACATGTCGCCGGCGTGGACGACATCGGGATCCAAAATGGCGTCGGCGTAATCTCGCGAGATTTCGCCGACGCCATCTTTTTGGATCCCGAGTCGTCCACGCCAGCGACATGTTCTTGCGGCGACGCCATCTTGAATATCGCGGGATTTCACAAAATCCAAGATGGCGTCGCCGCAAGAACATGTCGGCGGCCTGGAGAACGTCTGGATCCAGGATCGCAGCGGCGGAGGAAGATGTCGGGGCAGCGATGATGACGGTGTGAGTATGAGAAACGGAGTGAGAGAAAGGAGCGTATGTGGAGTGAAAGAGTGAGTGGACGTGAGTGGAGGTGAGAGGAGTGTGTGTTGAGGCGGTGTGGTGTGTTGAGGGTTAACATGTGCGTGTGTGTGGTGACGTCACCGGTTACAACTGGACGGAAGTTGTTACAACCGGAAGCTGCTTAGGGCATTTATTATTATAGAAGATATTTGGAATGGTGGGTTGCATAACAACTATGTATTAATGGTGTATATCCAGCGGGGGCCGGTCGCCGCTATTTGTCACATGTAGCGAGATTGCTGTTAGGTCACAAAATCGGTGACGCATCAGTGATCTCGCTATGTGAGACGGGGCCTTAAGGCTATGTGCATAAGTTCAGGATTTGGATCAGAAAATACCTCTGCAAATTGTGATGTTTTGGCAGGAAAAAACGCTGCATAAAGGATGCTTGTTTTTTTTAAAAGCGTTTTTGTTGCATATTTTTCCCCATGCAATATTATTTATTATTATAGTGCCTTTTATTCCATGGTGCTTTACATGTGAAAAGGGGTATACATAATAAAAAACAAGTACAATAATCTTAATACAAGTCACGACTGGTACAGGAGGAGAGAGGATCCTGCCCGCGAGGGCTCACAATCTACAAGGGGTGGGTGAAGATACAATAGGTGAGGGCAGAGCTGGTTGTGCAGCAGTTTGGTGGATCGGTGGTTACTGCAAGTTGTAGGCTTGTCGAAAGAGGTAGGTCTTCAGATTCCTTTTGAAGGTTTCCACAGTAGGCAAGAGTCTAATATGTTGGGGAAGAGAGTTCCAGATGAGGGGGGATGCACGGGAAAAGCTTGCATGCTATTGTGGGAAGAGGAGAGTAGAGAAGGAGATCTGTGAGGAGAGGATCGGAGGTTGCGTGCTGGTAGGTACAGGGGTCACAGATGTATGGATGATAACACTAAAACTTTTTCTCCACTCATGGTTAGTGGTTGGGTGATAATGACAACCCAAAACATCCAAATGACCCTCATCAAAAGTTTACATACCCTGGTGATTTGGGCCTGATAACATGCACAGAAGTTGACACAAATGGGTTTGAATGGCTACTAAAGGTAACGTCCTCACCTGTGACCTCTTTGCTTGCAATCAGTGTGTGTGTGCATAAAAGCTGAGTGAGATTCTGGTATCCAGACAGACTCTTGCATCTTTCATCCAGCCACTGACATTTCTGGATTGTGAGACTATGTAATATATACTGTAGACGTGTGTGTGTGTGTGTGTGTGTGTGTGTGTGGCTTTATACACATATGTAGTTTGTCGCCATAAAAAAAGGAGGCCCAGACACATTTCTTGCACAGGGGCCCCAAGCTGTCAGTGTCCAGCTCTGAGTTACACCCATGAATAAACAGGTGCATTATTGGACTGCAAAGGGTCTATTTCTGTTCTTGCACAGGGTCCTCTTCTGTGTGTGTTCTCTACTGAACAAGAAATATCTGCCTCCTATGAGGCTTGGAGCGAAAGCTGCAAGATTTTGGAATCTTTTTTAAATAAATAGTAACATGGAATGTGTACTAAACCATCATCAAAAATTAAAAAAGGCACAATTCATTGTTTTATGACAGGCTGTGCAGGTCCAAGTCAAAAGATGTAAATGTATGAACGCTTCTTCTCTTGCAATTTATGCAGAGCAGGTTGGGTTGTTGACTGAAGCATCAGAAATGCAAATGTGATCATTTGATGTCAGCTCAGCATGGTAGCATTGCTGGGTGTTAGCAGTATCAGAGCAGCTGCTGTGACAAGGTAGTGTAACATGCTTTACCTGTAACTAGTCTCCAATGGATGCCCCAGTTACAGGGGCAACGGCAGGCCTTGATACAGCTGAAATCTGGTTGTCCCTGTTTGGGGATATTCCACACCGCAGCCTGGAGCCTTTAACCTATAAGCATTGAACATAGCCGATAAGTCTGATGAAGGGTTTTTCACCTAAATCATTACGTAATACTGTACTTACCCCAGCCGCTGTGACCAATAGATATGAAATGCTGACAATAAATCCTATTTGAAGCTTCTCAAAGTGCCTTGGTGCTTATGGCATGGGGAGCTTACATATCTAGAAAGGTAGTAACAATGCTGAGCATTAAGGTTTGCTCACATCTTCATAGCGAGTGCAGTGCGAATGTGCAATTATTTTCTCACCTTGCATCCATATGACATCCGTATGACATGCATTTTTAACATGATCTTTTACATACTATAATGCTCTATGTAATTTAAAGCTAGTTTGCAAAACTAATAAAGCTATCTTATATAAAGATATAGATAAATAGATGATAGAAAGATATTAGATATATAACTGATAATAAATAGATTTAAAAGAATAAATAGATCCTGTATATAGAATAAATAGAATAGATACTGTAGACAGATATCCTCCAGATATATAATTTCACAAGCCCCCTAGATAATATAAACTTGCACCCTTTAGTGCCTTTCATGTGGAACTTACTGTTGAGCTTTTTTGGCTTGTTTAACTTAATAAATGAAAAAAATAACGTGGGGGTCCCCCCTGTTTTTCTTAACCAGCAAAGGTAAAGCAGACAGCTGTGAGCTGATATTAAACTGGGAAGGTCCGTGGTTATTGGGCCTTTCCCAGCCTAAAAATGCCAGCTTGCCCCAGAGGTGGTGCATCACATTAGATGCACCAATTCTGGTGCTTCATCTTCGCTCCATTAACTATGGCGTACACTACGCCCTATTTCTATGACTAAGGGGGTAGTGTATGCCAAAAGCTTTTATCCCAATGATGAATCCTCCTGTTTTTAACCTCTTCACGACCGCCCGCAGTAGATAAACGGCGCTTGCTGGGCTTTGTGCAGCGCCAACGTTTATCTACTGTCGGCGGTTTTGTGCCCCCCGGGACCCCCACATACCTTACAACGCGGGGATCCCGGTGCACAATGCATGCTGGGACCCCCGACGTCATCGAGACCTGATTGGTTCAGGTCCTGATGACGTCAGCGTCACAGCAGCCAATGGGAGCGATCGCTGGGAAAGCTGCTTGTTTCCCGGCGATTTCACTCATTGTAACGCGGCTTCTCCTCTGATCTCACACTGACAGATGATCAGAGGTGAAGCAGCGTTACTGTGTGACTAGATCGCTGCCTGGCACAGCTGTGCCAGGCAGCGATCTAGTCACACAGTAACGCTGCTTCACCTCTGATCATCTGTCAGTGTTAGATCAGAGGAGAAGTCACGTTACTGTGTGCCAGGCAGCGATTTTGTCACATAGTAACGCTGCTTCTCCTCTGATCATCTGTCAGTGTGAGATCAGAGGAGAAGTGGCGTTACTATGAGTCAGATCGCAGCGCAGCGATCTTGTCACAAAAATAAAAAAAAGTAAAGAAAAAAAAAAAAAAAAAAGCAGGTACACAGGTTAGGGTTAGGGCTAGGGCTGGGATTAAGGTTATGGGTGTGTTGGTGTTAGGTTTGTGGTTAGGGTTATGGTTAAGGCTGAGATTAGGGTTAGGGGTGTGTTGGGGTTAGGGTTGGAATTAGAATTGGGGGTTTCCACTGTTTAGGTACATCAGGGGCTCTGTAAATGCAATATGACGCCCGCAGACCATTCCATCAAAGTCTGCATTTCAGAACGTCACTACTTCCCTTCCGAGCCCCACCGTGTGCCCAAACAGTAGTTTTCTCCCACATATGGGGTACCAGCGTACTCAGGACAAATTGGACAACAACTCTTAGGGTCCAATTTCTCCTGTTACCCTTGTGAAAATAAAAATTGGGGGCTAAAAGATCATTTTTTGTGGAAAAAAAATGATTTTTTTATTTTCACGCCTCTACATTATAAACTTTACTGAAACACTTGGGGGTTCAAAGTGTTCACAACACATCTAGATAAGTTCTTTAAGGGGTCTAGTTTCCAAAATGGGGTCACTTGTTGGGGGTTTCCACTATTTAGGTACATCAGAGGCTCTCCAAATGCGACATGGCATCCGATCTCAATTCCTGCCAATTCTGCATTGAAAAAGTCAAACGGCGCTCCTTCCGTTCTGAGCTCTGCCGTGTGCTCAAACAGTGGTTTAGCCCCACATACGGGGTATCTGCGTATTTGGGAGAAATTGCACAAAAAATTTTGTGGTTCATTTTCTCTTTTTACACTTGTGAAAATAAAAAAAATGGTTTTGAAGTAAAATGTTTGTGAAAAAAAGTTAAATGTTTATTTTTTCCTTCCATATTCCATTCATTCATGTGAAGCACCTGAAGGATTAATAAACTTCTTGAATGTGGTTTTGAGTACATTGAGAGGTGCAGTTTTTAGAATGGTGTCACTTTTGGGTATTTTCTGTCATATTGACCCCCCAAACTCACTTCAAATGTGAGGTGGTCCCTAAAAAAAATGGTGTTGCAAATTTTGTTGTAAAAATGAGAAATCGCTGGTCAACTTTTAACCCTTATAACTTCCTAAAAAAAAAAAATTATGTTTCCAAAATTGTGCAGATGTAAAGTGGACATGTGGGAAATGTTGTTTATTAACTATTTTGTGCGATTTCACTCTCTGATTTAAGGGCATAAAAATTAAAAGTTTGAAAATTGCAAAATTTTCGCCAAATTTTTATTTTTTTAACAAATAAGCGCAGCTCATATCTAAAATTTTTTACCACCATCATGAAGTACAATATGTCATGAGAAAACATTGTCAGAATCAGTAGGATCCGTTGAAGCGTTCTAGAGTTATGACCTCATAAAGTGACACTGGTCAGAATTGAAAAAATTGGCCCGGTCACGAAGGCAAAAACAGGCTCGGGTGTGAAGGGGTTAAATTAATTTCTAATAAAAAGATTTATTTTTATGGATGGAAGTGCTGGAAAATCCTTTTTTCTTCTTCGGTTTGATCTCTGAACTATGTGGCCGACCTGCACCATGGCTCGGTTGAACACCTGATGTCATAGAAGATTAGTATGTGAGTGTATGTATATGTGTGTGCATGTTTGCATATGTTTTTTGTGTATGTATGGGTGTATTTATGTGTGTGTATGTAAGGGGTGTACCGGGACCATGTAATACTCCACTCCCTTCCTTAATGTAAATACTCCCTTATTGTAAAGCCTTCATTGTGTATAGCTGTGTATATATATGTGTTGTGCTATGTATAATGTGGTTAACGTAGGGACAGTGCAGTGCCTCAGTTTAGCCACTAGAGCGTGCACTGTGTAGCTTGTAGCAATAGCCCTGTAACTAGTTAACTTTAGGAGGAGTTAGTGGAGGGTAAGGCTGGAACAGTTTCCTGGTTAGTTCAGAAGAGGAAAGGGAGCCCATGCAGCTTGGGTGGGCTTAGAGCCCGAGCTACCAGTAGCTCCGTAACGTTAAAGCAAAGGACCCAGCCATCCAGTGTCCAGTGGACAGAAGTGCAGCGGAAGCAGCAGTGGGGAGCAGAAGTGGAGAAGAGGTCCAGAACAGCACGAGGACGCAGGTCGCTCATCATGTGGCAGATCATCGCATGTGCTGATGCCCTCAGATCCAGGAAGAAACGGCTGAGGGAACCCCCAAGCGCAGAGTCTGAACAGGGAGGACGCTGCGTTACTGCAAGAGGCGGTACGACCCAGGCACGTCCTGGGGGACCAAGGAATGAGTGCAGGGAAAGTGGATAATGTAAGCTGTTTGGAAACCTATGCAAATACTGTGCTGATGCAAAGGATGTGCTGTGCAAAAAAGAAAGTAAAGTTTCACATTCTAAATTTGAAATGGACTCTGTCTCTTTATATGCAACAATGCTAGCAGTAAAACTTCAGCCAGCCCAATGGGACCCTGATGGTGCAGAAGGTGAAGCAGAAGGTATGCTGCAGAGAGGACATTATATTGGGAGACCAGGGCGCAGTGAAGCACATACTCTCAGCCACGACTACGGCCCTGGTCCTCCCTCACATGTATGAAATGTACGTGTGTGTATGTATATATTTATGTGTGTGTAAACATATTTGTTTTTGGTTCATGTATGATGCTGTAATTGTAAAGAATAGGAAAATGAAAGTGTTATTCACCAAATAATCAAGTTATTCCCTATCCATCGGATTGTGGATAACTTGCTGATAACTGGGGATCCAACCACTGATTCCCCCAGAGATTCTGAGAACAGGGCTCTGCAGTCTCGTACTGGATGGAGCAGAGTTTTGCATGCTTGGCCTCTGCCCTATTCATTATCTATGGAGCTTTTGAGCACTGCGCTGGGCTATCTGCATAAGTTATCCCTTATCATTGGGTTCTGTGATAACTTGATTTTTGGGGGGAATAACCCTCTAAGACAGTGCTTCTCAACTCCAGTCCTCAAGACCCCCCAGGTCATGTTTTCAGGATTTCCTTTGTATTGCACAGGTGATGGAATTAATGCTTGAGCAGGTGTTGAAATCACCTGTGCAATGCTAAGGATATCCTGAAAACTTGACCTGTTGGTGGGTCTTGAGGACTGGAGTTGAGAAACACTGCTCTAAGACCACATGGCCTCTGTTCAGCGTATTCACCATGATGCACATGTTGGTCAGTTGCCTCTTTGGATGCCTTACAGCGGTTTCAACATCCACTTTAAAAGATATATAAATATATATATTTTAGAGGTGTGTGTGTGAGGAGCCCAATTAGAACTTTTGCTATATGGCCTTGTGTTTTCTAAGTACAGCACTGCTTGCAGGGTGGTAATAATGAGGGCAATCTTCCCTGTTGCTCGGAGCCTGATGCGCTGGGGACCCATGCTCAGATTGTCCACAACATAAGCAGAGTACCAGGCGGGGAGGGGGCGCAGACACATTTCTTTCACAGAGACCCCAAGCTGTCAGTGGTCGCCACTGGACTCATAGATGTAGCTCTGAGGGCTTATATGCACTTTTATGGAGCCTGTACGGCAACATAATACAAAGCTGTGTGGAGTCTGATGAAACATGCCGCCATTTTGACGCAGACAATTCTACACAGGAGAAAACTTGATGTGAAATCGGAGGCCTGCAGAGGCACATCAGAGGGTCCATACACCTTCATGGCAGTCATATGAAATGAAGCCATTATCCTAGCTTTAGTGACCAGTGATACTCCTTGGACTCACTCTGGTACCAAGTTATAACAAATGGGGCCTCTACCAATCCAACAGGCTCCAAAATGCTCAATTGTAATAGAGAAGTGGCTGGGCGAGCTCGGCCACCTCTGTGTGCTTTCTCTATGGGACTGCCGGAGATAGGGGAGTTCAGTGCTTGGATTTTTCTGGCTGTCCTAGAGATTTTGAATGGATCCCGGTCTTGGGATAGGTGACAGTCTACAATGTTTGGAATAACCTTTTAATGTCATTTTAATGTCATTTTCATCGACTTTACCTGTACTTGACGCACGACAGTGAACTGAACCACACCAGGAAACTCTAGCAAATGGTGGTAATAACTGGCACAACAGAATTGCAATCAAATACAGGCGTTTCTCATAAGGCTTACCCTCCTTGGGGAGTGTGTCAATGACTGCCTTCTGGACATCCGTCAATTCAGTAGTCTTCCCCATGATTGTGAAGCCTACTGAAACAGACTAAGGGACCTTTTTAACCGCTTTGGAAGCCATTGCAGGTGTTTTTTGTTAATTATTCTAATTTACTGAGATAATGACCTTTGAGTTTTCATTGGCTGTAAGCCATAATCCTCAACATTAACAGAAATAAACACTTGAAATACATCACTCTGTAATGATTCTATATAATGAGTTTCACTATTTGTTTGAGGATATTCTAATTTAGAGAGAAGCACCTGTATCTCTAAAGTTACAAATCTTGGTTAAACAGAAGAGCCCAGTCTCTATGCTGTTCTGAATAAATAATATGCAATAAATGAATTGCAAAATCCGTTTTTTGTAAAGTTTTATCAAATTGAGATGAAGAGTTAATTATACAGGTGAGGATGTGAATCATTGTGGAGCTGTATAGCATGTACAGGGTGATAGTGCGGCACAAAGTAACACAACTGATAGTAACACATGATATGTAGACTGTGGTGTAATAGTAACTAAGTTGTGTTACAGTCACTTTTGCTTTATTTATTGAGGTTACAATAGTCACTTTACCTACAGATGTAGCAGAGGTGAAATTGCATCTTCCATAAGTCTCTCAATTTCTATTCTATATACAAGGCTTCATATACATACAGGTATAGCCGTGCTAAATTCACTATTTCTTTGGTGCACTGTGATGATTTAGAGACATCCTAGCACTGTGCCGTCAATGTCAGTTGTATGAATTGTATTACTCTCATAAAATAAATGGTAAAAGCGACCCCGCACCATGGGGGTGAGGAGTACATTTCTCACGTGTAGTCACCCGGCTTGGTGCCTTCCACTTGCCTCCATCTACCTTCACCACTCATATTAGTCGTTCTGTCCTTCCTGCTACCAAGATGGCTGCCGCCGTCTTCCTTGGTTTCCAATGCCCCTTCCGAGTGATAAGATGGCAATTCAGACTTTCCAGATCACACTGCGTTCTATGTGACTCGGAATAGGCTTTTACAATGTAAGCCTGGGCAATGCCAGACTAGGGCTCCATAAACTGCTGGCTCATACATAGAACTCAGTGTTATCCAGGGACTTGGAATTGCCCTCATGTGACTCAGAAGAGAAGCAGAACGGAACTGGATATTGGAGAAGACGATGATCGGTGAGTAAGTTACACACTGACACTACATGACGAGAACATTTGCACAGGTTTGCAGGAAAAAAAGTAATGGCATTGCTTCTTTGTAGGTGAGACCCTCATATATTACTAACAGTTTCCATAGATTTCTGTAGAAATGTTGTAAAGGTTTCATTCAGTCAAATATCATCTGTAATATTTAGAAAATTAAGAAAATTCACTGGATTATGGAAGGTTCACGATTTGTGACCATCCAGGCTACCTCAGTCCTCTACATAGGTAGAAGTGAAGGAATCCAACTCAGACACAACTGGTATAAATATAAGCAAATCGATGCCATGAAGTAGAGGTATTCATCTCTTGTACTTACAAATTAGAGTGATGCAAAGGGATGGAACAGGCTGATTTATTAAAGTGCATCTGTCGTCAGCACATAATACATTCCCCAAGAACCATTGATTTCATAGAGCTTCGATAGATAGATACTGAACTAGCAATGGCTAAATTGACTCCGATATCACTGAGCAGAGAGGGTTATTTGACAGCTAATTTAATATTGCTCAATGGCTTTTACAATATCAAAGGAAAAAAATGTAGAAATAGACATGGTGAAAATAAAAAAAACAGGCATAGTCACCTTCCTGCGGATCACCATGGAAACAAAAACCCTCACTGTCGCCCTGATCCACTCCCGCCTGGAATACTGTAACTATTTATTAATTGGCTTCCCCCTCACTCGACTTTCCTCTCTCCAGGCCATCCTGAATGCAGCAGCCAGGGTCATCCATCTGGCTAATCGGTACTCGGACGCGTCCGCTCTTCGCCAGTCGTTACACTGACTGCCCATTTATTATAGGATCAAATTCAAAGTACTTGTTCTCACCCACAAAGCTCTCCACAGTGCGGCACCCCCCTACATCTCCGCCCTCATTTCAGTCTATCGGCGTAGCCGATCACTGCACTCTGCCAACGACTTTCGACTAACCTGTGCACTAATCCGTACCTCCCACTCCTCACTCCAAGACTTCTCCTGCGCTGCGCCAATCCTCTGGAATCCTCTACCTCAAGAAATTAGGACTATCCACAACTTGCACAGTTTTAGGGACTCCCTCAAAACACATTTGTTCAGAGCAGCCTATCATGTTCCCTAATCAAAGTCATTTTATGTGCAAGTGTGTGTGTAGCCCATTCACTATCTCTATCTATCCCCACACCCTCAAGATGGCTGGACCATCATTGTAAATACATCATTGTAAATACACACCTGTACGAGCAGGGTTGTTTTATTTTTTCTTTAATCATTGTATTATTGTTAACGTTGTTACTTATGACTTGTGTTTTGAAACTGTAAAGCGCTGCGGAATATGTTGGCGCTATATAAAGATTATTATTATCTAGTGCAGGACGCTCTGGAGGTGTGTGCCATCTCCAAAAGCAATGCCTGCACCGATTGGAAATCAGAGGACCGCTGCAGCCTGTGATTGCCTGCAGTAGTCATGTGACTAGAAGTGCATTATCAGATGTTTCCCTGGAAGATTTATTTATAAATCACTAATTTTATTGTATGCGTAATTGCGTATCCATGTCATAACACATTTCTTTTTATATCGGACAACCCTTTTAAGATAACTTGACCAGTACTTGAAAACCTTTCTTATTAACTCCACTGCCCATCATAAAAGAAAAAAACAGTATACTTACCTCCTGAACTAGTGCCATTCCTCTGATGTTGATGGGCGATGAATTATCAGGATAATGTGTCTTAATAAATTTTGCTACATCTGTATATTTATAAGATACACGTACATTCAATCACTACCATGTCTTTTTTAATTCATTCATTTTTTATTGTCCCAGTTGCCTCTACTGTTGTGATCTTTAGTCTATGACCCTCCAACTGTGGCAAAACTACAACTTCCAGCCTGCAACTGTCAATGCATGATGGGTTGGGGAGTTAATATTTTGTGCACTAGAATGGAAATCACTGCCCTACTGTATAAAAGAAGAAAGTGTACGACCTGCAGTGTCATAGTGTTCATGAGGGTTAGCCCTAAGGCAGGGTTTACATTCTGTTTTAGCCTATGGTCAGTGAATTCATCTGGCTTATGTTTGGAGCTCTGGAAAATGAGATTCAGATATTTGTGCTGATGGGTCTATTGACTGTGACAATGCAGATTGAGTCATTGTGTGCTATTTCTGCAAAATTTTCAGTGGTATCTGCCTATTTGAGGAAGGTTCCGAGATGCGGTCAAATACTCCCAATGGACCACTGATCATCGGCTAAATATGCAATGTTAACCCAGCCTTAGACTGTACATGTTCACCATCAGATAATTGAGAAAATCAGAGAAAACATTCCCTTTATGACCTGAATTTGGGAGATTCTACAGATGTTTGGAACTGGAGATGAACAAGGGCTATGCTCATATTTCTGCAAAACTGACATTAGATATTGCTGCACACTGCAATAAACGGACATCTTTTCTGACTTCAGAACATTAAGGTGCCCATACATAGGACATATCTGTTGGCCGATCAACAGTTGCCTCTTCAGATTCCTCCTAGATATGAACGCTCAGTTGGTTCTTCTCATGTATTCAATGGGGAGCGGGTAGAAAACTGCTGTAAAACAGCTCTGACAGCAGCTTATCTACACTGAGAACAAAAAGATTCGGTCTACATACCACATCTGATGGGCGACAGGACTGCTGGAATCAGCATATTTGGCCAACTTGACCCTAATCTGAATGGAGGTCTACAACTAATGGTGGAGACCCAATTTGAGGATTGATAGATCAAAAAGTAAACAGGCTCAAAAACATTTGAAAAGGAAAAACTTTAAAATATACAGCCATCTTAAAGATCACCACATGTGCACCCCGTTACCTCTACCGATGTAACTTCTTTTTCTCTATTGATTAGATTCATGTAAAATTAACCAAAAGAAATATACAACTGAAAAAAGTCCACAGGCCTCAAGCTGCCCTCTGAACAGTTATATGCCTTTAGTAAATCAACCTGCTTACTAACAGTACACTGGAGAAGTGTGGGATTTGGATCATAGTGATAGTTTCTAAATCTAAAGCTTATTTCCCATGGTAGTAAGAGCACGCCGCAGTATCTTCTTTACAGGCTACTGTATATGCGCTTTATTACATTGGCTTCTTCTTGGTCCAGGATTCCTTTTTCTACATAGGTGTCAGCCTGCTGGTCGATGAAGTCTCTCAGCTTTGAAATATCACGATCTAGAAAGAAAACATAGCATAATGCTGCATATTATCTGTGAAGTTTAATCATATAGATTAGCATATTACATGGGAGGTATCTCTGGTTTTCTGCTTCAGTAGGTCTCACAATTACACTTCCTATAGTTCCTTGGTCTGTAGACGTGTCTTTCCCAACCAGGGTTTCATAGAGATTGCATGCAAGATAGCAGCATCAAGAGCTGCCCCTTTTGTAAGTAGGTGCTCAAGGCCAATAGGCAAAAGTCTGGGTAAAGTAAAGAGGGAATTCCCATCTCCAAGATCCTATCTCAGTATGTAGCAGGTGCAATAATAATATTAACAAATACCTCCCAATGAAAAATGTAAAGTTTTCCTGATTCTCTGTCTCTTTCCTCATGTTCAGACACTGCAGGACCTTACGTATCCATGGTTTCAACCATTAGCAACTAGCTATCTAACGGTCACTATATCAGTGGTCGTAACCATAGATATCTAAGGTCCTGCAGTCCCTGCACATGAGGAAAGAGACCTAATGAATCAGGATAAACTATGCTACATTCCTAATTGGAGATATTTACTAATAATATTATTATTACACCTAGTACATATTGGGATAGGATATTGGAGATGGGAATACTCCTTTTAACCCCTTTCTGCCATATGACGTACTATCCCGTCCATGTGCCCTGGGACTTAATTCCCAGGGATGGGATAGTACGTCATAGCGATCAGCAGCGCTCACGTGGTGAGCACCACTGATCGCGGCCGGGTGTCAGCTGATTATCACAGCTGACACCCGGCACTATGTGTCAGGGGCGGTCACGGACCGCCCCCGACAGGTTGACCCCTGGCACACTGCGATCAAACACAATCGCAGTGTACCGGGGGTTTAGGGAAGCATCGGCAGGGATGGGGCTCCCTACGTGCTTCCCTGCGACCCCCACAGCAGCGCGATGTGCAGCGCTACTGCAGGGGTCTCCTTCCCTGCAGGTCCCCGGATCCAAAATGGCATCAGGGGCCTGCAGGGAGCCGACTTCCTCATGCCTGCAAAGCGGCGGCATGAGGAAGCCTGCAGCACTGCCTGTGACAGATCGCTGATCTGTCACAGCGATCTGTGATGTGACAGATCAGCGATCTGTCACATGACAGTGATGTTCCCCCCTGGGACAATGTAATAAAGTTAAAAAAAAAAAAAGTAAAAATAATTTATAAAAAAAAAATCGCTAAATAAATTAAAAAAAAATATATTCCCTAATAAATTCATTTTTTGGAAATAAAAAAAAAATATAAAAGTACATATATTTGGTATCACCGTGTCCGTAACGACCCGCCCTATAAAACTGTCCCATTAGTTAACCCCCTTAGCGAACCCCTTAGAAAATAAAAAAACAAGCAAAAAATAGTGTTTTATTATCGTACCGCCGAACAAAAAGTGCAATAACGCGCGATCAAAAAGACGGATATAAATATCCATGGTACCGCTGAAAACGTAATCTTGTCCCGCAAAAAATGAGCTGCCATACAGCGTCATCAGCAAAAAAATGAAAAAGTTATAGCTCGCAGAATAAAGCGATGCAAAAATAATTATTTTTTATATAAAATTGTTTTCATTGCATAAAAGCGCCAAAACATAAAAAAAAATAAATGAGGTATCGCTGTAACCGTACTGACCTGAAGAATAAAACCGCTTTATCAATTTTACCACATGCGGAATGGTTTTTGTTCATTCTGCGTCCCAAAAATCGGAATAAAAAGCGATCAAAAAATGTCACGTGCCCGAAAATGGTACCAATAAAAACATCAACACGTCCCGCAAAAAATAAGACCTCACATGACTCGCTGGGTCACAATATGGTCAAAATATGGAAAAATTATAGCTCTCAAAATGTGGTGATGCAAAAACTATTTTTAGAATGAAAAGCGTCTTTTAGCGTATGACAGCTGCCAAACATAAAAACCCGCCATAAATAGTAAATCAAACCCCCCGTTATCACCCCCTTAGTTAGGGAAAAATAATAAAATTAAAAAAATGTATTTATTTCCATTTTCCCGTTAGGGTTAGGGCCAGTGCTAGGGTTAGGGCTGAGATTAGGGTTAGGGGTGTGTTGGGGTTAGGGTTGGAGTTAGAATTGGGGGGTTTCCACAGTTTGGGCACATAAGGTGCTCTCCAAACACAACATGGCGTCTGATCTCAATTCCAGCCAATTCTACGTTGAAAAAGTCAAATGGTGCTCCTTCCCTTCCAAGCTCTGCCATGTGCCCAAACAGTGTTTTTTCTACTCAGGACAAATTACAAAACAACTTTTGGGGTCCAATTTCTCCTGTTACCCTTAGAAAAATAAAAAATTGGGGGCAAAAATATCATTTTTGTGGAAAAAAATATGATTTTTTTATTTTCACGCCCGGGCGTTATAAACTACTGTGAAGCACTTGGGGGTTCAAAGTGCTCACCACACATCTAGGTAAGTTCCGTGGGGGGGTCTAGTTTCCAAAATGGGGTCAATTGTGGGGTGTTTCAACAGTTTAGGCACATCAGAGGCTCTCCAAACGCACATGACACCCCCAGACCATTCCATCAAAGTCTGCATTCCAAAACGTCACTACTTCTCTTCCGAGCCCCGACGTGTCCCCATACAGTAGTTTTCTCCCACATACGGGGTATCAGCGTACTCAGGATAAAATGGACAACAACTTTTGAGGTCCAATTTCTCCTGTTACCCTTGGGTAAATAAAAAAAATTGGGGACTAAAAGATCACGTTTGTGGAAAAAATATGTTTTTTTTTTATTTTCATGCCCGGGCGTTATAAACTTCTGTGAAGCACTGGGGAGTTCAAAATGCTCACCACACATCTAGATAAGTTCCTTAGGGGGTCTAGTTTCCAAAATGGGGTCACTTGTGGGGGGTTTCCACTGTTTAGGTACATCAGGGGCTCAGGACAAATTGCACAATAACTTTTGCAGTCCAATTTCTCCTGTTACCCTTGGTAAAATAAAAAAATTGGACCTGAAGTAATTTTTTTTGTGAAAAAAAGTTAAATGTTCATTTTTTTTTAAACATTCAAAAAATTCCTGTGACGCACCTGAAGGGTTAATAAACTTCTTGAATGTGGTTTTGAGCACCTTGAGGGGTGCAGTTTTTAGAATGGTGTCACTTTTGGGTATTTTCTATCATATAGACTCCTCAAAGTGACTTCAAATGTGATGTGGTCCCTAAAAATAAAATGGTGTTGCAAAAATGAGAAATCGCTGGTCTACTTTTAACCCTTATAACTTCCTAACAAAAAAAAATTTTGGTTCCAAAATTGTGCTGATGTAAAGTAAACATGTGGGAAATGTTACTTATTAAGTTTTTTGTGTGCCGTATCTCTGTGATTTAAGGGCATAAAAATTCAAAGTTGGAAAATTGCAAAATTTTTGCCAAATTTCCATTTTTTTCACAAATAAACAAAAGCTATTTGAATGAACTTTTACCACTAACATGAAGTACAATATGTCACGAGAAAAAAAATGTCAGAATCACCGGGATCCATGGAAGCGTTCCAGAGTTATTACCTCATAAAGGGACAGTGGTCAGAATTGTAAAAATTGGCCCGGTCATGAACGTGCAAACCACCCTTGGGGGTTAAGGGGTTAAGCATAATAAAATACTATTTCTGTACTTAGACCAAAATTCTTCTCTCTGGCAGTGCCTTGTTTCTCAGAGAACAAAAGGATCGAACTTTTGCATTCAGACGGCCTGATCTGTATCACCCCCAACATCATCTGCATGCCCCATACAATTAGATGTTTGGCCAATCCTCGTGACATTGGCATGAATGTAATTGTGTTTGTGAGAATTAAAATGGATTTACATTACCAGATTGTGCAAGGTTAAACAAAATATTTACCGATCAACTGTCATTTAATATCCTGTGTACACAGGCAGCCCGCACTTAAAGAGGGGCACTGAATGACCAGTAATACATGATCCAGTGCACACAGGCAGCCATTGTTCTCGGAAGCATGAGTTCTGTTTACCCAGGAGATGCGCTACCAAGAACAATGGTCTTTATGAGAAAAAACAAAAGATCATTTCACCTGATAAACTAGTGTTTTGCTTACTCATCGGGGGATCAGCAGCCTATTTAGACTGTAAGATTATGGAGAACGAGCGCTCCTACAAACTTTCATTTTATGATAATGTTTCAGTGTATAGACTCTTAAGGCCCTGTCTCACATAGCGAGATCGCTGAAACGTCACAGATTTTGTGACGCAACAGCGACCTCGCCTTTGATCTCGCTACTTTTGACACATCTCGGCGACCGGGCCCCCGCTGCCATGTCACTGATCGTGCTCGAATGTCCTGGGCCATTTTTTGATCGTCGGTGTCCCGCTGGCCAGCATACATCGATGTGTTTGATGCCGAGGTCGTTATATGGATCGCCGGATCGTTGCTGCATCGTTGAGTAGATCTGCCTGTTTGACAGCTTACTAGCGACCATGTAGCGACGTACCAGCGATCCTTACCAGGTCGTATCGTCGTCGGGATCGCTGGTGCGTCGCATAGTGTAACGGTACCTTTACTCTCTAATTTGTTGGTGGCTCTGGAGCTTCTTTCACAAATTCCAATTCAGCATAATATCGTTCAGCATGCCACACTGCTTATTCCTTTACCATGTGGTCTACCATGATGGCAACCCAATCGACCTCATGATAATCAATAGGGTCCATAGGGCGCTACTATTCTCCATTATGTGCAGGCTTTATTTACATTTTTCTGTGCTATTGATGGGAATAAAAGATGAGAAATGAACATTTCCTAATCTGGTTACGGCAGTGTGTCACCCAATTTTGTTTGCTATCCTAGAAAATAGCAATCAAACTTATTGGATTTTGTACCTAATCAATCCCCTTAGTTATTACAATCCCTTTTTTTGTAAGGAGCCATAGAGGAAAATGCGCCTTCTACTGTATATATTAATACCCCCAATTGCTCATAGAGAAGGCTCTGAATCCATTAGAAAACCTAAATTGTTGCAAGCTTCATTGGATGCTGAGTGGACGGGGCAGTCCTCCCACTTAGGGTATGTGCACACGCTGTTGAATCTGCTGCGGATCCTCAGCGGTTTTGGCTCTGCGGGTCCGCAGCAGATTTTGCTGCGTTGTACAGTACCTTTATTTTCTGTGTAAAAAAAAAAAAAGCGCAGTGCACAAGCTGCGGATTTTTCCGCGAGGGTTTGGCTGCGGTTTACAATCCGCAGCATGTCAATTCTTTAGTGTAGAAACGCTGCGGTTTCACACCTCATCCATTATGAGGTGTGAAACCGCAGGCAAAACCGCAGATAAACTGCAGGACTGTAGTCCTGCGGATTTATCTGCGGTTTTCACTTCAAAATCCGCAGATCCAAAAAACTCCGTGTGCACATAGCCTTATTCTCCATTTGGCACTATATGTGAACACGACCATCAGATCTCTTCTACTGTAGTTAGCAGTGCAGGCAAATACGGGGCAGCGGCTCTTCAAACAATCCAAAAAATTAAGTAAAATAACAATCTGTTCTGCTAAAAATAATAGCTTGTATTGTTGTAGATACACAATATAACACTTTTTTTGGGGACACCACTGGGTGATAATTAAGGAAACTGAGGCCCAGGGTGATGAAGACCTCTGATTTGCCCCGGCCCCGCACACAGAGTGGTGTCAACAGTGAATGAATTATCTGTATCCCGATTTTCTTACCTTCTTTGTTCTCCTGTTTGTTGTGAGTTTTCATCCACTCAATATTCTTTCTGATTGCTTCTAAATACATTTCAGCTTTCCCTGGAGAGAATGGCAGAGATTATTAATGATTGATGGACAATGGGGATTAGGAGACCTTTGATGCAGCAATGCTATTTTCAGCATCCATTTATACAGTGTTCTTTTTTTCATAGAACATAACAATACTTTAAGACCTAATTTACAAGTGTTGGATTGATCCCAGTGAATGCGCA
This sequence comes from Dendrobates tinctorius, assembly GCF_039654945.1. Taxonomy (NCBI): domain Eukaryota; kingdom Metazoa; phylum Chordata; class Amphibia; order Anura; family Dendrobatidae; genus Dendrobates; species Dendrobates tinctorius. Next base: position 9,632,750 of record NW_027361690.1, read on the forward strand.
TGTGATACCCTCCATAAATACATAGGATGTTATAGCAGTTTCAAGAACATTTCAGATTTCCTGGCAAAGTATACTGTACTGTATGCAGAACCTAATGGATTTTATCTGACAGAGGAAAAACTGCATAAAATAATAACTACTAGTGATAAGTCTAGTAAGGTCTCATAGTAAATTCTTTAAATGAAACTGTCCACAATGATGATAAAAATAGCTAGAGATGGTCTCAACCAGAACCCTTAGTACCATTTGTTGACAAACCCTGAAGACACGTGACATCTGTATGTGGTGAACCGCACTGATATGTATTGTGCAACAAATTCATTTAAAGGGGTTGTACCAAGTTACTCAAAACTTGCTGATTGCTAGGATCCCACTGCTGGGATCTCCAACAGTCTTGAGAACAGGGCTCTGAAGGTCCCGCTTGGAAAGGACTGGTGGTCCATCATGCATTACCTCCACTCTACTTATTGGAGCACGGTGCGCGGTGGCTCAGTGGTTAGCACTGCAACGCTGGAGTTCTGGGTTCAAATCCCACCAAGGACAACATCTGCAAGCAGTTTGTATGTTCTCCCCGTGTTTGCGTGGATTTCCTCCGGGTACTCCGGGTTCCTCCCACATTCCAAAGACATACTGATAGGGAATTTAGATTGTGAGCCCCATCGGGGACAGCGATGATAATGTGTGCAAAATGTAAAGCGCTGCGGAAAATGTTAGCGCTATATCAAAATAAAGATTATTGTTGTCTAAGGGACCACCAGAGATATCCAATTGCAAAGCTCAGCTATGGATCATAGCGCCATTCAAACAAAGAGCTTCAGAAGACTTTTTTCCAGAATTTTTTGGATAACTGCTAATTTGGCACAACCACACTGGCTTTTGCACTTATGCCTACAATAGCCTATGCACTTAAAGTAGTTATGGGCCAAATTCTGGTTAAGCCAGCAGTTATTCCCTCTGGTGGTGGGGAACTTCCCTTCCCTTAGAACCCCTTTTATTCTAAAAGTTCCAATATGCCTGCTTTAGTTGTGGGATGACAGGGATTTCTCCCGACCCTATACATGCTTTTTTTCTTCCCATATTTTCTGCAGCGTTTTCTTCACTTGATATTGATGTATGCTGTTATTGCACAATTTTGCTCATGTATAAACATGCCTTTATGGTTTATTCCCATGTTCCTACCTGGAAGACAAGTTTGAAACAATAAAATATATGTAATAGGATATTATTCTCCTATATGTATTTACCTTTGTGTTTTTTACTGTCTGCACTTTCTTTTGGCTCTTCTGGCTTTGTAGAATCCTTTAGTTTTTCATATTCTTTTTCCATATTGGCTGCAGCTTCCTTAGTGCTATCTGATTCCTCATCTGTTTTGTCAGCTGCATCAAGAGAAGATAGGGCTCATCTTGAGTCGGTTGCTGCATAAATAATTCAGTTCATGGCAAAGTTCATACTCTCAACTTTCTTCTAGCCTTTATCTCAGAATATTTGATCTAGAAACAGCATACTAATATATGGTGCGTCCTATTTTACAAAACTGTTAAAGAGAACCTGTCAGGTCCCCCGTGCCCCCAGAGATACCTGCAGTTGTGTCTACATAGCTAAATCCCCTTCCTAACAGTCCCTTTATTACATTACACACATAAACAGATCTTTAGAAAAAGTATTTCTAAAGTGCATTTATGTAAATGAAGCCTTTGACTAGTTGATGGGGCGTTAGTGTCCCCAGACTAGTTGGCCTTGACAGGATCCCTTTAAATAGGACAAAAGCATGGTCAAAATACACAATAAGGACAAAAATATTGGGACACGTACAGGAGCCTTTTTAACATATAATTATAAATCCATACGTATTGGAGTTGGTCTCCACTTTGCAGCTATAACATCTCCTACTCTTCTGGGCAGACCATCCAGAAGATTTCGGAGTACGTCTTTGAGAATTTTTGCCCATTCGTTCACAAGAGCATTTGTGAGGTCAGACACATCAGACACTTGCTTGTACCTGGCTTGCAATCTCCATTCTAGTTAACTTCAAAGGTGTTTGATAGGGTTGAGGTCAGGGCTGGAAAACAATAGGGCCTTTCCCAAAATGTTCCAACAATATTTGACACATACAAATATCCCAACTCTCTTTTTACAGTACCGTTCAAATGATGCTAAGCAAGAATACTTTCAAAAATACAAGTATTAAGTCATTTTTTTTGTCTATTAACGAAATTCAAAGTGAATGAACAAAAGAAATCACATCGTTATTTGGTGTGACCTCTCTATACCTTCAAAAATGCATCAATTCTTCTAGGTACAAGTGCATGCAACTTTTGGATGTAGTATTGTACAAATCCTTCTGTCTCTTTATGTAACTTTATGATGTTGAGATCAGGACTCTGCAGGTGTCATAAACCCTTGAAACAATCCTTGTTCACTCCTTCTTTACACTTAAGATAGTTCTTAATGACGTGTTTTATATGTTTGAAGTTGTTGTCCTGCTGCAGAATAAATTTGGAGCCAATCAGATGGTATTGCATGAATATCCGCCTGTATTTCTAAGCCTGGAGGGCACCAAGAAATGGGTGGTTGGCCAAGGACAGCAAATGAAAGACACACCATGCTTACTTCCCTTTGAAATCAGAAGATGTCCAGCAGTTTCATCAACTCAGAACTAGCAGCAACCAGTGGGACACAGCTACATACACCTACTGCTTAGAGAACTTTGGCGGGTAATAATATAGCCAAAAAAATCTCCCAATACCGTTAACATGAAAACAAAGCAAAGACACTCAACTATGCAAGAAAAACCGTAACTTGGGTTTAGAAAAATAGTAGCAGGTATTGTAGATTGATGAGTCAAAATGTGAAACATTTGCCTGTAATAGAAGGCAATGTGTTTGCTGACGGGGTGGGGAGAAGCACAATAATGAGAGGCAGGTAACGAATCACGGTGGAGGGTTAAGTTTGAGCATGCATATCAGCAAATGGAGCTGAGAATGTGGTCAATATTAAAAGTCTCCTTAAGGCCGGGATCACACATGCGAGGAATACGGCCGAGTCTCACATGTTAATACCCGGCACTGCCGCCGGCACTCAGGAGCAGAGTGTGTGGCCGCATTGCAATACATGGAGCCGCATGCTCCGCTCCCGAGGGCCGGGTATTAACATGCGAGACTCGGCCGTATTCCTCGCATGTTCGATCCCGGCCTAATACTGAGAAATACAAGCAGATACTTCTCCATCATGCAATACCTTCAGGGAGGCATCTTGTTGGCTCCAAATTTATTCTGCAGAAGGATAACGACTTCAGACATGTAGCCAATATCAACAAGAACTATCCAGCGTAAAGAAGAACAAGGAGTCTTGGAGGTGATTATATGGCCCCCATAGAGCCCAGATACCGAAATAATCCAGCTTGTTTAGGGATACATGATGTGATCTGTATTTAGTTCTTCAAGATGTTTGGAACTGCTGTACTTCACTGCCAAGTTCCTTCAAAAATTGTGTGTAAGTACCTAGAAGAATTGATGCTGTTTTTGAAGGCAAAAGATGGTATCACCAAATATTGATTTGAATTAGATTTCTCTTTTGATAATTCACTTTGAATCTTAACCCCTTAACGACCAGAGCTATTTTTGGTTTTGCATTTTCATTTTTTGCTCCCCTTCTTCCCAGAGCCATAACTTTTTTATTTTTTGGTCAAAATGGCCATCTGAGGGTTTGTTTTTAGTGGGACGAGTTGTAATTTTGAACACCACCATTGGTTTTACCATGTCGTGTACTTGAAAACAGGAAAAAAAAATTCCAAGTGCAGTGAAATTGCAAAAAAGTGCAATCCCACACTTGTTTTTTTTTTTGCTTTTTTTCACCATGTTCACTAAATGCTAAAACTGACCTGCCGTTATGATTCTCCAGGTCATTACAAGTTGATAGACACCAAACATGTCTAGGTTCTTTTTTATTTAAGTGGTGAAAAAATTCCAAGGTTTGTTAAAAAAAGAAAATTGCGCCATATTCTGATACCCGTAGCATCTCTATTTTCCGTGATTTCAGGTTGGGTGAGGGCTTATTTTTTGCGCGCCGAGCTTATATTTTTAATCATACCATTTTAGTGCAAATACATTCTTTTGATAGCCCGTTATTGTATTTTAATGCAATATTGAGGCGACCTAAAAAACATAATTCTGGCATTTTGAATTTTTTCCTATTTACGTTATTTAGCGATCAGGTTAATTCTTTTTTCATATTGATAGATCGGGCTACCAAATATGTGTATGTTTGATTTTTTTGTTATTGTTTTGTTTTGAATGGGGCTAAAGGGGGGTGATTTGATCTTTTATATTGTTTTTATTTTTTTGATATTTTTAAAAACTTTTTATCTTCTGCCATGTTTCAATAATCTGAATGGGAGACTAGAAGATGCCACAACCCGATCGTCTCTGCTACATACAGGTGATGATCAGATCACTTGTACATAACAGACTTGCTATCAGCACCGACCACAACGCGGCGCTCATAGCAATCCAGCAACGACAACCATTGAGTTCTGCTTTAGACCTCTGTTTGTCATGCCGACCCATTGGTGACCCGCAATCATGCGAAGGGGTCACCGATGAGCGGGATAAAGGACGCGCTTCCGGTAAGCTTGAGTTAAATGCCGCTGTCAGATTGACAGCAGCATTTAACTAGTTAAAAGCCGTGGGTGGATCGCGATTCCACCCGCGGCTGTTGCGTGCACATGTCAGCAATATGGATCAGCTGACACGTGCCCGGAAAGGTGCGGGCTCAGCGTCGGAGCCCGCACCAAACAGGGGGAGTCCAATGTGGGTGTTACACCCAACGTCGGAAAGGGGTTAATATCTGATTGGTGGGAGTGCCACACCAGGCATCCCTGCTAATCAGCTGTTATTGGCAGCAGTGCCCCGACATTCTCAGATGCTGCCAGAACACAGCAGCTCTGTCATTTCTATAATGACCATGTCCGGATACTAATGGTCCATCCAATATTCAGTGTAATGGGAGTGGATGTTTAGTAGCCATTATAGTTTTTGCAGAGCTACTTTGCTCTGGCAGCATTCAAGAACTTACGACCGGCGCAAATAACAGCTGAATGGCGGCCATGCCGGGTATCGCACCTCCACCGAACAGATACTGACGGCCTTTCCTAAAGGATAGACCACCAATGAAAAAAAGTAGTGGCCAACTTCTTTAATACTTTTCTTCACTGAAACTAAGAGGCCTGGGCTAACCCCTTTAAAAACAAAAACAGCATTATCCCACTTCCATCAAACTTTAGACTTTGTGCAATGCTGTCAATTAGGTAATTTTCTCTTGACATTCACCAAAGCCAGACTAGTCCATCAGACTGCCAGACACAGAAGGCCCAGGCAATTCATCACTTCCCAGAACATGTTTCATCTGCTTTAGAGTCCAGTTGCAAGAGCCGTATACCACTCCATTTAATGCTTGCCATTGTGCCTGGTGATGTACGGCTTGCATATAGTTGCTTGTCCATGGAAACCCATGCTATGAAGCTGCTGGAGCACAGATTTTGTGCTGATGCTAGAGGAGGTTTGGACTCTGCCGTTATTGAGCTAGCAGCGTGTTGGAGACTTTTATGTACTATGCTCCTCGGGCTCGAATTCAGTGAGATTTTTAGAACATACAATTATTTCACAAATGTATGTAAAGGCAGACTGCATGGTACAGGGATGGATTTTATACATTTGTGGCAATGTGACTACATGTGTCCCAATACTTTTGTCGTTATAGTGCATGTCTATTGTAGACTGCCATATTCTGCCAGTGACAGAATGGGTGAGGACATGGTCCTTTTACAAGGGAAATTGTAACACCCAATTGTCAGTATATTCATACAGTTTTGGAGTAATAACAGAGGAAGGAAAAAATAAGCCCCAGAATTGTTATGCCATGAATATAGAAGCAGTTACTATATCAGTCATGTCAGGAGAGCTGACAGGTTCTCTATTAACGACGCCAATATCAGGCTGAATACCATTATGGGAACCAAACCAGACTATGATGCCTGAAGAGTCAGTACAATAAATAATGTGTGATGATTGATGAATGGAGAGGGAGAAGTGACAAGAAATTTATAATGGAAAGGTTTGATAGATTAGACAGACTATTAGGTAAGCACTTAAAGGGAACATTTCATGTCCAGACATACAATTTACCTGTAGATATAGGGTTAATCTGCAGGTAAATAGCATTATAATACTGAAAGCATGGCTACAGGGAGAAAATGAACTTATATTTTCCATAAAGCCGCCTGCTTTCAGCCAAGTGGGTGTTGCGGGTACTGAGTACCGGCACCATTCTCCATACAGTGAGCAGGGCTGTACACTGCAGCGCAGATTGGCAATCAAAATACTGAGGAATAATTCCAGCCCAGCTCACTGTGTAGGGAATGGTGGCTGCAACTGCTCCCTACACTGCCCCGTGGCTAAAAGCAGGACAGGATTTCAGCTCTGTTTACCTGCAGAATAACTCTAAGGGGCCGATTCATCAAAGCTTTTATGCCAGAAAAGTAGTAGAAAAGCTATGAAAAAATTCTGTGCAATGTTGAGTTGTGCAATATTCTTGTGACTTTTGTCATTTCTTTCCCAGTTTGAATCAGCTCGGGGTGTGACCACACTGCCTGTCAAATTCACCAAATATGCTGGAGTTTTGTACACCAGAAACACTACTCCAGTCCCTGACTAAAGTAACATTTCTGGCACAGCGCATGAAGGCGCAAGCCTCAATGGGGATGTGCCAAATTCATCATGTGCTCCTTAATGAATTTGGCAGTGTGTACTCCAGCAAGATAGGTGAAGCGTGAATGTGCGCAAAGTCGGCCTCTATCTGGGTAAATAGCATTTTTGATTATTTCTAAAATCCATTTTCTGTCCATTAACCACTTTGTACTTTAGTCTCAATAAAACAAAATTCCATAATTTTTAGGCAGACACATGACAAATAAGCAAAGCGGAGTGTCTTGCGATTAGCTAAAATGATCACGTGATGAATACTTTAGGAATAATTTATGTTGGAAGCAAGGACAATTTTGGGGTTCAGATCCCCCTCTAAAGCAATATATAAAATGGAAAGAGGTCGCTATTACCTAGTCTCTTCTTCACTTTAAAGATTGATGCTTATGATTAGTAATGTTTATATTGATATTTGATGTGTAAGTTCACTTGGAGTCTTGTAAATTGTATATAAGGCTTGTTTGTTTGTTTTTTTATTAAAATGACACAATGCTGTTTTTGTAGGGTGATGGAATTCAACTGTGCGTTTTGGACCACTCTGACTTATGATGGGATCTTTTGGGTTCCCTCATGAAGTCCATTACTTTGCTTGAATCTGCAGTCGAGTAAAAACTGCATTTTGTTATCCACAAGCTAACTAGCACAGGGAAGAACGCCAGAAGAGCGCTCACTGCACTCTAGTAAAGGCTCCCATACATAGACTAATGTTGGCCAAACTTGGAGGCCAACAGTCTAAGGTCTTGCTCACACTAGCGTGTTTTATCGGCTAGCACTCAGCCCAATATTATACTATGGGGTTGTGGAAATATGTGATTTTTTTCTCATGCTGATTCGACATGCAGTGAGTGCATCCGATAATCGGACCATGTACACCCATAAAGATCATGGGTGCGCGTAAAACATCGGACTACACTGTGATGTCATCTGAGCCAAGTCCAATAGAGAAGATGGAGAAATTAAGTTCTTCGTCTTCTCCATACCTGTGATCCGATTTGCACATGTGAGAGAATCAGATCACAGTAAACTGACAATCGGCTCACACTCTGATAGAGATTTATCTGAGAGTCATTAGCGTAATGATCGAATCTACACCAGTCTGAACACTAATGTGTATAGATAAGGATCCAGCATGTCAATCTTGGATTGCCAATCTGTTTATTCTCTAGAGATAAGCTGCCGCCAGAAGAATCTGACAGCGGCTTTGTATATGGGAGAGACAGCTGCCACTAAATCATCACTCACAGACAACCTTCTACATTGTATGGGGGGCTTAAGAGATACCTCTCAGACTTCTAGGTGGCAGGAGGCCTGCTTCTTGTAGGGAACACAGCATGTTTAATGCGGATTACTGCTTCCAATGTGGGAGTTGCCATCGCCATGTACCTTCCGTTACTTATATCTTACATACACACACAGGGCCGGACTGGCCATCTAGCAATTCTGGCAAATGCCAGAAGGGCCTGTCTGGTCGTGGGCCACCTTGTCTGCTACATTGTTAACAGAATCAGTGTCCTGAAGACACCCACACTGTTAAGAGTTGAGAAGGAGCACAAAGTCTAGTATCATTATAAATATTGGTCTTGAAGTCAGTCTTGCTTTCCTCCATCCAGGGTAATATATCTCATTTGGTGCTTGGTGACGAGGACAGCATGGGTCTGTGTGATTTCAAATGCCAGGGCTGAATTTCAGCCCCAGTCTGCACCTGTACATACACATATGTGGTGCCCCTGAGGCTCAGTCGCCACAGAAGTACTGCACCTTCTCCTAAGGTGTAGTGCCCCACCATCCAGGTAAGGTGGGAACTCCTTTCCACACTCCAACACTCGCACCCCACACAACAGGGTAGTTCTGCACAACCACATTGCGGCTCAGTGCTTAGAGAGTAGCAGAGCACCTCTGGTGGTTCCCTGCATGGAACACTGGATGTGCTGGGAGGTGGGTGGAGTTTAGATATATAAAAGAGTGGGAAAGTGTAGAATTACGGGTTCAGTCTGACAGAAGGTCAGTGAGGAAGGAAGCCACTTGGGAGGAGTGGGGATCCCTGGAAGAAGGGATGGAGGAAGGAGTGCTGCAGCTGCCTCAGTGATCTGAGCCAGCTGGCACGGGAAGGGAAAAGAAGGAGAAAGACGTAGAACTGCAACCTAAGCTTCCATAAGAGAGAGAAAGATCAGTACGGAACGAAGGAGTAGGAGACGTAGGTTGGAAGAGGAACCCTGCCTATAGGTTCTCAGCGCAAGGCCGGGGCCCTGTCCCCGAGGTTGTATGGACACTTATGGTTCTGCAGCAGACACCGGTGGAGTAGTAAGCTGTAAATGCACTACTCCCAAACTAAGACTTGGGGCACAACAGCAACTGATTAGAGAGCCGGGACTCAGGAGAAGGGAGTCCCCGAAGCAGGCTACAGCTGTCTGCGATACGAGTAGAGTTCTTGGGAACATCTGACAGGAGGAACTCCAGAGTACCACGGTACTGGAGATCTTCACACTTTAAGGCGCGATAGAGGAGTCGTTCAGGAAAGGTACATGTTGGTGGAGGGTTGGAGAGGAGCTTTCCATCTGGCCTGGAGGTTGGCTGTGTCTCTGACCCGGAGGACACGGCCCGGAGGCAGGCACCCTTGTGTACCGCAGACTGTGAGTAAAGCTTTGGAACTGCAAGCCTCGGTGTCCTCCATTCATTCTGGCGCCAACCCATTCAGCACCGCTACATCTGGGTACCATCTTTTACACTGCCTGCGCCTTTCCACAACCATTACAACTAAACTGCCCTGGGACATCAGCCCTGCCTGTGGAGGGCTATACCATCACTGCTGTATCCTACCATCTGTCCCAGAGGATCTGTCTGCAGCGTCGGCTTAACACCTCCCTTGCCGAGCACCACAGGTGGCGTCACGAACTATTCCATTCCATTAACTACATATACATTCCGTCATTGACTTGGGCGCCCAGGGCCACGGTCTGGGTCACTGCTGCTGTGACACATTCCCCTGACACCGGCCCGGTACCGAGTACCCCACAGCCCTGGGAGGGCGACCCACATACATGCAGCTTTCTGCCTGGCATCCATATAAAGAACTGAAATGCTTTGTACGTGTACTGCTGCTCGTCAGTCAGTAGTGATGTAATGGAAACTGCAAGATAATACAGAATCAGTAATTATCTTAGCTTGATGCTGGCACATGTGTACTGGGAAATGCCAGGCATCATGTCTGCTTATTACAACAATTATGGAACCTACTGAAAACAACACACAATGTTAGTAATGTACCTGTTAGGATTCTGTTATTGTGATTAACTGCATTCTTTCCCAGTTTGTTCTTCGTCTGTACAGCTATCATGGCATCCAGGTTCTCTGTAAATACATTATTTTTAGACTATTAGCTATGTTTTGTCCATGATCCTTATGAAATATTGGTCTGAGAGCTCAAGACTCCAGTATATACAGCAGAGTGCGGAAGTTTTATATATACATATCATGTTATTATTAATGCAATAACATTATATATACCTATACAATTACATTAACGTTGGTAAGGGGCTGAAACGCGTTGTGAATAAAAAAACGTTATATTCATCATTGTTAAAGAATCAAGCTACGCCAGCAGTGCAGCCCATCTTATGTGTTTTATACAAACAATGTTCTGTGAATGTGTTTTGAGATTATTTTTTACGTAATCAAAGCTATATATATATATATATATATATATATATATATATATATATACACACACACATACACACACACACACATATAGTGTATATGTGTAACATTGATTACGTAAAAGCTAATCTCAAAACAAATTCACAGAAGATTATTTGCACAGCACATCTGAGACATCTTGAGAGAAAACGGTTTGAGTAATTTGAGATTTTATTTGAATGGAGGGTTCACCTTTACACATATTCATCAGTGGGGGTCTTTGTGAGCAATCCGCCCCTTTTGTATTTGTCATGGAGAGCTTGAAATCTCTGAGGCTAAGTTCACAAGAGCATATGAAAAATTGTCAGTTTTTCATCCAGAAAATAAACAGTTTTTCATTTCTTTTGTCTCAAGTATTTTATCTGTGAGCTCATTTTTGACATCCATATAGAATTATACATCGTTTCCTATGTTACTAATTGCAATGGATACGTTAAAAAATGGATGCCATATGGATGGTGTCATTATGGCATCCATTTTTTTCAAACCCATTAATAGGCAAATTTCATCCAAAAAATGGGCAAGATGGGACGATTTCTTTTCACAAAGACTGGTGGCCCTTGTGGAAAACATTCATGTGAACTAACACATTGCTTAACATTGGCCCATGTGCTGTTGCTTGCGGTCTGTTTTTCACATGGACAGCAATAGGATCAAAAAGCATTCATGTGAATGTACCCATAAGCCTACCATACACATTAGATGGCTGTTGGCCAAACGACGGTCAACTCAGCCGACTCTCCCATACACCGCACTCTCGTTCAGCCAAGCGCTCCCGTGCCCTTTGTGAAGAAGCTGTCATCAGACAAGTCTGGCGGTGGCTTATCTTCGGGAGAAAATGTGATTGGCAGTCCAAAACCAAACAAACCGGATCGATATTTACCCCCACAATCAGTTTTCCGGGGGTTCCCATACACATTAGACCCTCAATATCGGTGGGTTTGACCATCATTAGTCTAATGTGTGCAGAGGGCTTAAGTCTGAATGTATCATTTCCTACTATGGGACTGAAAGCAAATTATTATAGTATTGATCTATGTGTGAGTTTCACAGGATCAGTAAATTCTCATAACTCAGAAGCTGAGTAAAAGTGGAGCACTGAACAAAGCAAAACAGGCTCACTAAGCAATTTCACAAGTAATTGCAAAAGTTTCTAGCATTGGGGGTGGATAACATTAGATGTTAGAGACAACAAGAATAATAACTTGCCATGGAAACTGTGACTTACACTCTAAATCTAGTGTAGACAAGTTCAATAAAAAAAAAACACAAGAAAATCCAATTACTAGAAAACAGAGGAATACCGGTAGCTAAATTGCTCTGTTAAAAGTGGTGAGATGAGCGTACACTTTGCAGCCCGAGTTTGGCAGTTCACATAGGAATCTTCAATGATAAATATGGAGAAGAAATAATCTTCATGATATGTATCATGAATATCGAAAGACAAGGTCGCTATATGATAAATTATGGTTAACTCTATTCTCGTCTTGCATTACTGGATTTCAATGTCCACAAAACAAAAGTTAAAAAAGTCATAAATGAATTTTTTCTGCACAATGTGGTAGAAATGATTCACAAACCCATTTTCTAAAAAAAAAAAACATAACCAATCACCTGGAGTCCTGCTCAAAAGTTTACTCTGACCACACAATAAAGAGGACTTTTCACCAGTTTGAGTATGTTAAACTGGCCACAGCATGGAATAGTGGCCACAGAGCTGAGTAAAATGTAATATTTATATTTTTTACTTCTCCTTTCCATTGTGGCGATATTAATTCGTAAAAATTAGGTAGTAAATTTATATTAAGTCCATAGAGGTGTTACCAGACACTTGTCTTTGGCAGAGTGTACGTCTACTCCTGTATGAAGTCACCAATCATAAGAAGGCAGCAACATACTGGGGGAAAAAAGTACATGCCCCCACAATAGCTTAGATCAGGTTTTCTCAGTGTGAGGCATGTAATGACTGACAGTCTGATCTCACTGATATCACTACAGAGCTGTATGTGATTACAAAATGCTGGGAGTGGTACAGAGATGAGTGTGATTATATTTCAGCTTTCATCTCTCCAGCTCTCCTTTCACAGAACTATCAGCTCTGCTGTATACTCTCTTGTCACACTGACTTCCGTGAGATGTAAGCTGAAGAAGTGTTAGTAACTAAGTGCTCTACTCCTGGCACTTTGTAATCACACACAGCTCTGCACTGAGAACAGTGAGGAGAGCAGACTGTCTGTCATTACATGTCTCACATAGGAGAAAGCCTGTTCTAAGGTACTGCATGTTCTTTTCCCCCCCTGCATGTTGCTGCCTGATTAATATTAATCTCATGCAGGGTAAGACATACATGCCCCAGTGAAGAATCTCTAGTAACATCCCTTTTGGCATAAATTATAACTACTGATGAGCGAGTATAATCGTTGCTCGTGTTTTCCCAAGCATACTTGGGTGTCTTCCAAGTATTTTGTTGTCTGAATACATGGGGGGATTCCCTAAGAAACAGGCAATCTCTGTATTCTGGCTGTCTAGCAGCCGCAAATCATGAAGCTGCGTTGACAAAAACTGAATCTCCGTGCACGCCAAAATACTCCCGAGCATGCTTGGGAAAATCCGAGCAACGAGTACACTCGCTCATCACTAATTATAACCTAAACGTAACAATCTAATATCTCTGCAATGAAGAAGAGAAATTTAAAATTAAAAAACATGTAATACTGTAATACAAGGCTCTGCAGCCACTACACTACGATGTGACCAATTTAACATGCTCGAACTGGAGAAAGGACCTTTCTAATGGGGAACCATTTAATATGTAACTGGAAGTTCCTATTTCTAAGAGACTCTTTGATCTGTCTTAAAATATAAAGAAGTGCAAAAAACAAGGTTTACAGCCCTCTATGATGTCCATGACAGAGTTTCAACAGTTGAATGTGTTTGTTTTTTTAAACATATTGGTCCCCATGCATCAAGGCTGGTGTTGTTCACGACAATCTTGAAAGTGCGTCCTGGAGTCAGACGCTCCTGATTCATGAAGAGGAGTGCAGGACAAGTGGCATTCCCTTTTGTGTGTTCCTGGCTACAAATCCTACTCAAGCCCCTGTTGGACTAAGATTTGTGGTGTAGAAAATGTCATCACTCGGCTCCAAATATTTTAGTGGACTGACGTGAAGACACTAGAAGTTGCAAAATTTAAACCCAGCTCTGAGTTTCACCTAAATTTTTGAACTTTTCAAATCTTTTATCCCAGAATTCTGGTGTGAAAGCTTTGATGAACTGGGCCACTGTGCGCCGAGGTAAAATGATAATTATTACGAGAACCCATTATCAGTCTTCCACTGACAGCATTACTTCTCAAATACTTTACTATTGGGGAGTAAAAGGTTTTGTCCCTGTTGTTGACATTTAGGATAATGACTTGTAATATTCAGAAAACCTGCAAAAGACAAAATTAGCAAAAACCCTGCTGTAACTAAATAAGTAAAAGCAAAAGTGCATCTAATTAATGCAGAGTTTTTAGCAATACTGTTTTTGATCAAACGAAGCATGAAAGCTATCCCGAACAGAGTTACCGTGTCGTGGTGGGATGGCTTTCATGCTACTTTTGATCAAAAACAATATTACTAAAAACTCTGTATTAATTAGATGCACTTTTGCTTTTACTTATTTAGTTACAGCAGGGTTTTTGCTAATTTTGTCTTTTGCAGGTGTTATGGCCAATGTCAACATGCATTTATATGCTGCATGTGTATCAACTCAAAAACCAAGCTCAATTTTTGTGTTTTTTTTCTTTGTAATATTCAGAGTCTTGGTCAGTAAACATGTCGCTGTTTAGCAGGCTGACCACCACTTTTTGCTTGCTGGTTCCATAATTACGTTCTAATCTTTAATTCCTTCTTCCAACACTGCAGGTTATTTCTGTATTTCCATTGTAATGCTATCAATAATGGAAAACAGCTGCCTACTTGTCCACACAGCTCAACAAATAACGCATTTGTCTCTACCATGGAGACATAATAAGATCACAGCCATCTGTGCACAGGTGGACAGTGTTTGCTCGGAGGTACATTAGGGCATTGATGGAGGTGACTCATTCCAGGCACCGGGCTTACGTTAGTGACCGGTCTCCAGGCAACTACAGGATCTTATCATTCTAGTTTTGTATTAGACTTATCTAGTTGACTTTTTTTACATTTCTATAGATTATGAATACTTTTTAACCCCCCCTTTTCTGCAACCAGATACATATTCTGCACTTTCTATATATCTTACTTGTTTTGTACAATTAGTCCTTATTTTTGCACTTGGATGACACCAGATAACTGTAAGTAAAGGTGCCTGTTCACATTACATATAAGATTTCTAAACCTGCCTATTTCAGAGGGAACTATCCATCTATTACATATAAGGGTGTTCAGACTCTCTGCAAGCAACAGATATCAGGGAAAGTAAGGATAATGCATTGGATTTCAACATGCCCGATCCTGCGATCCCTTGCCAGGGATGTGAGGCATGGAATATGTGTATGGGGGGAACATGAGGAATGAGGAATAGCTGTCATCCGTTAGTCATCTTAGGTATACAGTATGGGCAACCTAACTTAACATTTCCATATACAATTTTACACCCCCATCTAGTTATGTTACATTATCATATTTTGTATTAGCAGAATGCATGTAGACATACTTCAGTGGTAAGTAGATTGTAAAGTCTAAAACAATCTGTCTGCACTGCAGTTAATGACTTATGACATTTCTTCTAAATCTAAAGGCCCCATCACACACAGCGAAATCGCTAGCGAGATCACTGATTTTGTGACGCAACAGCGATCTTGCCAGCGATCTCGCTGTGTGTGATGCCAATCAGCAACCGCCCCCCCCCGCCGGGTATCACTGATCGTGCAGGAGTGTCCTGTGCCATTTTTTGATCATTGGTCTCCCGCTGGCCAGCACGCATCGAGTGGCAGCGGGAGACCAACGATCAGCGAGCTCCCAGCACTGTAAGCAGACGCTTGGAGCTGGTATCCAAGTTACACAGCGGGTAACTAAGTGACGCGCGCGCTTAGTTACCCGATATTTACCTTGGATACCAGCTCCCAGTGCGAGCACGCAGGTATCCAAGGTACACAGCGGGTAACTAAAAGACGCGCTCACTCAGCTACCCAATATTTACCTTGGATACCAGCGTTCCTCGCTGGTCCTGATCACTGGTGATTCTGCCTGTTTGACAGCTCATCAGCGATCATGTAGTGAGGCACCCAAAGTCGTATCGTTGTCGGGATCGCTGGTGCATCGTTTAGTGTGACGGCACCCTAAGGATGTCATCTGGAGTTCATCAACAAAACTCTACACAACATACTGTATATACAGCGCGTGAAATAAGTATTGAACACGTCACCAATTTTCTAAGTAAATATATTTCTAAAAGTGCAATTGAGATGAAATTCTGACCAGATGTATGTAACAACTCAACCAATCCACACAGGCAAAGAAATTAAACCATAAATGTCCACAAATTAATTTGCGTAATAATCAGAAATGACACAGGGAAAAAGTATTGAAGACACGAGAGAGAGGTGCAAAAAGTCATGGAAAGTCCTGACACCAGCTGAAATCTATCAGTAATTACAAAGCATTCCTGCCACTTAGTGAAAAATAATATCAGCTGGTTCAACTGATGGCCTATAAAAAGGTGTCTCATTACCAAGGTGCCACACAAGAAACATCTCATGATGGGTAAAACCAGTGAGGTGTCTCAAGACCTTTGCAACCTTATTGCTGCAAAATATACTGATTGCATTGGTTACAGAAGAATTTCTAAACTACTGAAGGTTCCAGTGAGCACTGTTGGGGCCACAATCCAGAAGTGGAAAGAACAAAATTTCACCATAAACAGGGCACGACCAGTTGCTTCCCACAAGATTTCAGACAAAGGAGTGAAAAGAATTACCAAAAAAGTTGTCCAATACCTAAGGACCACCTGTGGAGAGCTACAGAAAGACCTGGAATAAGCAGGTGCAATTGTTTCAAAGAAAACTATCAATCATATGTTTCCTTACTGTAGTTTGTATTTCCAAAGACAAATTAAATGAAGATAATAATACCAAAGAATTTGTGTTTGCAATCATTTTCAGGAAGAAACTGAGTATTATCTGACAGAATGGCAGGGGTGTCAATACTTTTGGCCACAACTGTATATGTAGCAAAAAATATTTTTTGTAGCAGCAATAAAAATAACAATAATAATCTTTATTTATATAGCGCCAACATATTCCGCAGCGCTTTACCGTCTAACAGTTTCAAAACACAAGTCATAAGTAACAACGTTAACAATACAATAATTAAAGCAAAATAAGACGACCCTGCTCGTGAGAGCTTACAATCTACAATGAGGTGGGGGAGATACAAAGTACAGGTGTGTATTTACAATGATGTATTTACAATGATGGTCCAGCCATCTTGTGGGAGTGAGGGATAGATTCAGATAGTCATTGGACCACACACACACACACTTAGGCCTGTTTCACACTTCATTTTTTTGTGTCAGTTAAAATCCGCCAAAATGGCGGAAAGCGGATCCGTTGCTAACTGATGTGAACGGATGCCACTGGACCGTTTTTTGACGGATCCGATGAATGAAGACTTTTAAAGGAACCGCAGCCCGGGAAGGAGAGAGAGAGAGAGAGAGAGAGAGAAATGATTTCAGGGTTAAATTTCTAGCTGACTTAATTCCTCCGGGCATGCGCACTATAAAATGCGGATCCTGCAGCAAAAAAAACGTTGCATGGTCCGTCCAGGCATGTCGGCGGATGCAAAAAAAATTGACGGATCCGCAAAAAAAAGGGACCAACTGATGGCCATCCGTCAAGATCCGCCGGTAATGCAAATCAATGGGGGAAAAAACGGATCCGCCACAAAAAATGGCGGATCCGTTTTTTTTTGCAAAACGGCGGATTTTGACTGATGGTCAAAAACGGAAGTGTGAAACAGGCCTTACACATAAAATGACTTTGATTAGTGAACGTGATAGGCCGCTCTGAACAAATGTGTTTTGAGGGAGCACCTAAAACTGTGCAGATTGTAAAAATTCCTAATTTCTTGGGGTAGAGCATTCCAGAGGATTAGCGTAGCCCGGAAGAAGTCTTGGAGTCAGGAGTGGGAGGTGCGGATTAGTGCAGAGGTTAGTTGAAAGTCGTTTGCAGAGCACAGCGGTTGGTTAGGCCGATAGACAGAAATGAGGGTGGAGATGTAGGGGGGTGCTGCACTGAGGAGAGCTTTGTGGGTGAGAACAAGTACTTTGAAATGGATCCTATAATGAAGGACAGGACAAAGGACAGAAGTCCAAAATGTGCGTCAGGATGTGATCAAAACACAAGTCATAAGTAACAACGTTAACAATAAAATAATTAAAGCAAAATAAGACGACCCTGCTCGTGAGAGCTTAGAATCTACAATGAGGTGGGGGAGATACAAAGTACAGGTGTGTATTTACAATGGTGTATTTACAATGATGGTATTTACAATGATGGTCCAGCCATCTTGAGGGAGTGAGGGATAGATTGAGATAGTGAATGGGCTACACACACACACTTACACATAAAATTACTTTGATTAGTGAATGTGATAGGCCGCTCTGAACAAATGCGTTTTGAGGGAGCTCCTAAAACTGTGCAGATTGTAAAAAGTACTAATTTCTTGGGGTAGAGCATTCCAGAGGATTGGCACAGCGCAGGAGAAGGCTTGGAGTCGGGAGTGGGAGGTGCGGATTAGTGTAGAGGTTATTCGAAAGTAATTTGCAGAGCACAGCGGTTGGTTAGGCCGATAGACAGAAATGAGGGTGGAGATGTAGGGGGGTGCTGCACTGTGGAGAGCTTTGTGGGTGAGAACAAGTACTTTGAATTGGATCCTATAATGAAGGACAGGACGAAGGACAGAAGTCCGAAACGTGCGTCAGGGTGTGATCCGCATCTTGAACAGTGGGATCACCATCGGCACCACACCAGGTATATGTCTCATGACATTATTCCAATTTCTTTATTAATAGCATTTTAGTATTTGATAGTGTGATTATCTCTGTGGCATACTGGTTCATTTGCACTATTAGCACATGCTGTGTTTTATATATTTGGTAGCATTTTAATCTGCACCTCTATTTTGGCTGCATGCTCTTTGGGCAGCTTTTTGTACATAGGGCTATATATTTCTTTATTTGCTGCATACAGTTTATCTGCCTTTATATTACACTCTGACTTCTATGACTTGTTGAGCATATTTACAGTATTATGTGTTTAGTCACTATTTTTACCTCATTGGTGTGGATGATGTTAATTACATTTATCACATTTCATCTGATATATAGTTTTTTTTTTTACACTTATACTTTTTATCGCTGCTACAAAAATATTTTTTGCTACATATATCTATTGTGTGGTCCCCTATTTTGTTCGTATTAGTCAGATTTTGTGCAGAATTTGAGTAACGCAAAGTTGTGCAAATTTTTTCTTTACTTTTGCTGTTCTCCCAAAGTGGGCAGAGCATGGGCAGGACAGATGTGGCAGCAAACCCTGTCTTATGAGGAAAGGTTGCAGGATTTGGGAATGTTTAGTTTGCAAAAGAGAAGACTGAGAGGAGACTTAATAGCTGTCTACAAATATCTAAAGGGCTGTCACATTGTAGAAGGATCAACTTTATTCTCATTTGCACAAGGAAAGACTAGAAGCAATGGGATGAAGCTGAATGGGAGGAGACACAGATTAGATATTAGAAAAAACTTTTTGACAGTTAGAGTGATCAATGAGTGGAACAGGCTGCCACGAGAAGTGGTGAGTTCTCCTTCAATGGAAGTCTTCAAACAGAGGCTGGACAGACATCTAACTGGGATGATTTAGCGAATCCTGCTTTGAGCAGGGGGTTGGACCAGATGGCCCAGGAGGTCCCTTCCAACTCTACGATTCTATGATTCTATGATTCAATGCAACCTATCGTAGAATTCAACAACAGTTATGTCTTTACTTACGTCAGAAATGTTTTTCCAGTCCCTAACTAGAATTGGATGTCCGGTGGGGCACACAGAGACACACTGAGAAGATGTGCTGATTTCATTGTGTGGTGTATGCTTCTTGTTCGGTGCATCCTACTTCACCACGCTCCTTCATTAAGATTGATGGGTATAAGCAGACCCTATGTGTTCTAGGTTTATTTCAAGTGTTTTATTGTAATACCTTCCATGAATGATTTTTTTGTAAATGATTATATTCTACATAATAAAAACAATAAAACCTAATCAAAATGATTTTATGGATTTTCTCTTTTGACCTTTCTATGAGCTGATAATGTCATTGAGACCCACAGAGGCACAAAGCCATGCACGGTAATCAAGATGAATTCTGCAAATAATGAGAAAGGAGGTGGCTGGCAGTAAGAACGCGCGCTGGCCTTTCAAAGCTCTGCTGCTTTTATGACATTAACTAACAGAAGGTCATGATGTTACTGAAGCTTCCTTTTACTGCTGCTATTTGTAGTGCTTGATGAGCCAAAGAACAGCTTGACGTCAATGAGTGCAATGAAGAAAACATTGAGTGCATTCAGTGCATTGACACAGACAAAATGACTATGCACTATTTAACTGCATGACTGCCAGGCTAGGAATTGTATGTATACAGATTGTATAAATTTACTCTGCAAAGTACCAACAGAATTATGCAACGCATGCAGTAGACATTTGTTGTTCCAGATGTCTGTATACTGTATGTCTATATATAGATTTACTTTTTATAAACATTATTTTTAAATGTACAGTAAATTGGTTGGGCAGTTATATCAACTATGATGCTTTATATTAAAGGGTACCTGTCAGCAGTTTTGGCCGCTATAAGATGCGGCCACTGCCTTTCAGGGCTTATCTACAGCATTCTATAATGCTGCAGATAAGCCCTCGATCTGACCTGAAAGAGAAGAAAAATAAGTTTTATTATACTCACCCCGGGGGGGGGGGGGCGGTCCGTTCCAATGGGTGTCGCAGGTCTGGGTCCAGTGCCTCAATCATCTTATGATGCCGGCCTCCTGTTTGCGTCATGGCTCCCCGGCCACACGCTTCTGCGCAGGCGCACTTATCTGCCCTATTGAGGGCAGAGGAAAGTACTGCCATTTGAGGTAGTCTATTGTGAATATTGATATGTGTTTAGGATCATTATCCATTTGTAGAAGCCATCCTCTTTTCAACTTCAGCTTTTTTACAGATAGTGTTATGTGCGCATCAAGAATTTCTTGAAATTTCATTGGATCCATTCTCCCCTCTACCCGTGAAATTTTCCCCGTCCAATTGGCTGCAGCACAACCCCAAAGCATGATTGATCCACCCCCATGCTTAATGGTTGGAGGGATGTTCTTTTCCTGAAATTCTGTCCCCATTTTTATCCACACATACCTTTGATCATTGTGGTCAAAGAGTTCTATTTTCACCTCATCAGTCCACAGGACTTGTTTCCAAAATGCATCAAGCTTGTTTAGATATTCTTTTGCATACTTCTGATGCTGCATTTTATGGTGAGGATGCAGGAGAAGGTTTCTTCTGATGACTCTTCCATAAAAGCCATATTTGTGTAGGTGTCTTCAAACAGTAGAACAATTTACCACATCTCCAGAGTCTGCTAAATCTTTCTGAAGATCTTTTGCACTCAAGCGGAGGTTCTGATTTGCCTCTGTAGCAATCCTACAAGCAGCTTGGTCTTCCAGACCTTGACCACCACTGTTCCTGTTAAATGCCATTTCTTAACTACATCTTGAACTGAGAAAAGGGAAACTTGAAAACACTTTGTTATTTGCTTATAGCCTTCTCCTGCTTTGTGGGCCTCCACCATTTTCATTTTCAAAGTGCTGGGCAGCTGCTTAGAAGAACCTATTGCTGCTGTTTTTTTGGCACAAGGTTAGAGGAGGTTGGGTTTTTATAAAACATGGAGATTTGCTTCATCTGGCCTTTCCAATCGAGGATAGTGAACAAGCCATAATTATAACAGGCTAATGAAGGTCTGAAACCTTGGTCAAAGTTATCTGAGCACACAAGTCACCAAATTAACTGTTCACAATAGCAGTAATTTTGAAAAGGGATGCCCAAACTTTTATATGCCACTGTACATTTAAATGTAATGCCTATAAGAAGTAAGGGTACCGTTACACTTAGCGATGCACCAGCGATCCCAACAACGATATGACCCAGTCAGGATCGCTGGTGCATCGCTAAGTGGTCGCTAGTGAGCTGCCAAACAGGCAGATCTCACCAGCGACATAGCAGCGGTCGGCGGTCGCTACTTACCTGTCAGATGAAGACGTCCTCCCGCCCGCGTCCACGCGTCGCTTGTCGCCATAGCAGGAAGCGGCCGACGAGAAATGGCCCAGGACGTTCTCGCGCGATCAGCGATAACCAGTGGGGGAGCCGGTCGGAGGTAAGTATCACACATAGCGATATCGCTAGCAATATCGCTGCTGCGTCACAAAATCGGTGACGTTATAGCGATATTGCTAGCGATATCACTATGTGTAATGGGCCCTTAAACCTATATACAGATATACTGTATGCAGACTTCTGGAAAAACAAAGGTCTACTGCATAATGCATAATTCTCACTTATGGCACATTACTGTGTAAATGTATGATATTAGAAACTTCTTTTTTTTAAACTGCATGTTGCAGTAGATTTTTTTGTTGCTTCAATACATCTAAAATAAAATGAAAGTTAGAGAAAGTTTGCAATCAGTCGTCCTTGTGGTTTTAAATCCTACAAAGACCTACGTTATTTCTTCATTGCAAACTACACAAAACTGTGTGTGGTCAAATCCTCCAGTGATGAAGGGCCACAAGTAAAACAGGACAACTGGACGTACAGTAGTTGGGAAAAAAGGAAAAAATATTCAGCTGTCACATTGTTGTAGTTTCGAAAGGAAGATGACCCATAAAATTGCAGTGTGCAAACCCAAGGTCCATAGTCCTCACTTTAGGGAAAGCAAACATGTACTAGTTACTTGCCTGGGGAGGAAGTACAGTATGTTGCTCACAAGCCTACATGATTGGATGTGAAAAGTAGGGTTTCAGAGTGGCAATCCACAGTTATCAATGTATGATTATGGGGACTGACTCCGAATGGAGTCATCTATCCTGTTTGAATGGAGTGGTAGCGTGCGTGTCTTCTGCCATGGACACAGTAGTCAAACATGCACTCTACGGCTTCCACCGTCCTTAGATGTGAATGGAGTAGTGGATACTCACACACGCTACTGCTCCACATGTGGGACATAGGACCCCCATTCTCTTCTCAAGATTGCTGCATGCCCTAGCAGTCAGACCACACAGTGACCATATTTTTAACAAATATACTGATCATTGGGTCTGACCCCAAGTGATTTGAGGAATGATGGTCCTATAACCCTTATGTGAATGGAGCAATAGTGTACATGCATGACTACTGCCTTTAAGAAATGAGTTCATGCATGCATAATACTGCTCTGATTCTTAAGATCCTTGGGGACCCTGGAGGCCAGAGCCCAATAATTATATATTTATTATTACCCATCTTACAATTGTAGGCTTGCACAATTATAGGTAAGCTGTTTACAATCAGCAGACAAGCAAAGAAGGACACTACTTGTCACATGACAACCACTAGGTGTCTGAAGCCAGAGAAGCATAATGGACGAGGGTCGGATTGGAACTATGTCACGGCGTCCAGTAGGTGTTCTCTTCAAATATGCACCCAATCCGAAAATACTTGGGATGTTGAACATGATGTGTTTGACTATGGGGTACAAGGGAGGGTACTGTTTATATATTTGTTTTCTAAGGTCACACAATATGGTTGATAACAGTGATCATGTCATGGCAAAGCCTTTAAAAGGTCCACTGGTTTATGCGACAGCTCATTATAGCCTCAATCCCCTGATGACTCCTATCTAGGTGAAACATATTGGGGAGGCTATGAGCTACGTTTAACTGCCTATGTGGTTATATATATATATCAGAATATATTCACCTTAATAACTCTATGCTAGTTCATGGACTGCAGCCGTGGTACAGATAGGGAGATTTGAACCCAGAGTGAAGTTCTGACAATTAAGGAAAAAGATTCTAGACAGATAGGGTATAATTCTTACATCACTTCTGAAAAAAACATATATAACTGCATCTGCATTTTTAATATTTGAACTTATTTAAAATGCGATTATTTTACATAGTAACATAGTTATTAAGGTTGAAGGAAGACTTTAAGTCCATCTAGTTCAACCCTTATCCTATCCTAACTTGCCCTAACATCTTGATCCAGAGGAAGGCAAAAAAAACCCATGTGGCAAACAGTAAGCTTCACATTGTGGAAAAAAATTCCTTCCCGACTCCACATATGGCAATTAGACTAGCTCCCTGGATCAACGCAAAATTAAGGAAACTAGTGTATATACCCTGTAACATTACACTTTTCAAGAAAGGCATCCAGTCCCTTCTTAAATTTTAGTAGGGAATCACTCATTACAACATCATATGGCAGAGTTCCATATTCTCACTGCTCTTACAGTAAAGAATCCGCGTCTGTGATTATGCTTAAACCTTCTTTCCTCCAGACGTAGAGGATGCCCCCTTCTCCCCGTCACAGGTCTAAGAGTAAAAAGATCATTAGAAAGGTCTTTGTACTGTCCCTGCATATACGTATACATTGTAATAAGATCACCCCTAAGCCTTCGATTTTCCAAACTAAAGAACCCCAAGTGTAATAACCTGTCTTGGTATTGCAGACCCCCTAGTTCCCTAATAACCTTGGTCGCTCTTCTCTGCACCCGCTCCAGTTCAGCTATGTCTTTCTTATACACCGGAGACCAGAACTGTACACAGTATTCTAAGTGTGGTCGCACTAGTGACTTATATAGAGGTAAAATTATGTTCTCCTCATGAGCATCTATGCCTCTTTTAATGCATCCCATTATTTTATTTGCCTTTGCAGCAGCTGCCTGACACTGGCGACTAAATGTGAGTTTGTCATCCACTCATACACCCAGGTCTTTTTCAGTGACAGTTTTGCCCAGTGTTTTACAATTAAGCACATAATTATACATCTTGTTCGATCTACCCAAGTGCATGACCTTACATTTATCCCCATTAAAACTCATTTGCCATTTATCAGCCCAAGCTTCTAGTTTACATAAATCCTCCTGTAATATAAAATTGTCCTCCTCTGTTTTGATTACCCTGCAGAGTTTAGTGTCATCTGCAAATACTGAAATTCTACTCTCTATGCCCCCTACAAGGTCATTAATAAATATGTGTTAGACATCAGACTCCTGCAGCTACACAGCAGGAATCCAGAGACTCACATTCTGCGGTCTCCCATTATTTATCAACCGCAGAGGAGATTGCTCAGCAATCCCAGCGTCACAGGCGCTCTGCCCAGACCTGCTCTATGGGTCTGGCTGTAGCTGCCACCTTTGGGTCAGCAATAGCAATGCAGACTGCTCAGCAGCAAATCGCTCCTGAGGCGAAGTCCCTCTGCCGTTCTACTGAGCATGCTCACGAGACGATCTCCCATTGGAGATCGGGAGTCACGTGCTCAGGTCCTTCTCCTGATCTCATTGGTCCATCTCAGAGATCTGGAAGGTCCCGCACAACTATAAAAGGTCCGCATGGCTGCTCGGCCATGCGCTAGTATAGGCTACGCTAGTATAGGCTATACTTGCTATGTGTGAATGGTGTCGGATGTATGATTCTGGTGACTGCACTAGCGTCCGATAGTGTGAAGCCTCATGGAACTGTCGTATAGCGGCAGTAGTTACTGCCGCGCTGCAGTTAGCAGCACTTACCGGCGGTAGCGACGCCGCACCCACGGTAGGTCAGGACGGACACCGACCTCTGTCTTAGGCCGTGTCCTGTGACCATACACCGTGTGTGCACGCCAGCTGAGACTTGTGAAGCTAACAGGCTCGGCATTTATGCTTTAGAGCCTTTGTGAGTTTAACAGAGTCCGCTCTGCGCACCTCAGGTGACGTTTAACCCGAGCACAGTATACCGCCATATAGCGAGTCTGCCATTATTCATCAGCGATTGTTACACCAACTGCACGGTGGACCCCGGGCGGCGAACGCACTTCCTATTATTTATATTTAGTGTGTTCCGCTGTCCCTAACATTATACTAGCGTCAGGGTCTGGCTAATAATGGCAGACATGCAGCAGCTTCAGCGGTCCATTCAGCAGCTGGAGGGCAGGCTGGCTACTGTCGAGAGTGCCGCCTCCACTGTGAAGTTTACTGAGGCTGTTGCCTAGGCAGTCGCAGAGGCTGTCTAATGTGTGTCCACGTCCACGCCTGCACCGACAGTTACCCGCCTCCCATTGCCCGATAAATTTTCTGGCAATAGCGCCTCCTGTAGGGGTTTCGTGAGCCAGTGCTTTATTCAACTTGAGTTACTGGCCGCACGTTTCCCTTCAGAACGGGCTAAGGTGGGGTTCCTCGTTTCCCTTCTGTCGGGCAGGGCATTGGAGTGGGCCACGCCACTGTGGGAACGTGGTGACCCAGAAGTTCGGACCGCTGATCAGTTCTTAACATCTCTAAAGCAGGTCTTTTTGGGCTCACGGGCCACTCACAATACTTCTCTCCAGTTACTTGCGCTTACGCAGGGAACTCAGTCGGTCAGTCAGTATGCGTTCGTTTCTGGACACTGGCTTCCGAGCTCGAGTGGCCTGATAGAGCACTCATCCCTGTGTTCTGGAGAGGGTTGGCTGAACATGTCAAAGATGCCTTATCCACAAGGGAGGTTCCTATCAGCCTGGAAGAGTTGATAGCGATCTCCACCCGTATAGACCTCCGTTTTACGGAGCGCGGGCTGGAGCGTACTCAATCCAGACAGAAGTTTAGGTCGACTCCTGGCTTCTCCGAATTGCTGGAGCCTCCTGATCTGGAGGTTTTACCTCCTGAACCCATGGACGTGTCCCGTACCGGTCTGAAACCACGTCCGGCACAGGGTCCCACTTGCTGCTACCTGTGTCGACAGTCGGACCACCTGGCTAGTAGGTGTCCGCAGCGGTCGAAAAAACGTTCACCTCCGGTGGCGGTTGGTGGAGATCTACCTAATACGAAAACGTTCTCCAAACCAGTATTCCGAGGGACATTAGATAGCGGGGCTTCCTCCTGGGAGGTAGAGGTCACAGTGGACTCTGGGGCAGAGGGAAACATTATGTCCTCAGCCTTTGCCCAAAAACACGCCATTCCACTGGTGCCGCTTCCTCACCCCGTGACCGTTAGGGTGGTTAACGGATCTCCCTTACCGTCTCAGATTACCCACCAGACAGCACCCCTGGGGTTCTCAATCTCCCTGTCTCATCGCGAGACATTGTCCCTGCTCATCATGCCTAAGGGCATCGACCAGGTGCTTCTCGGACTCCCCTGGTTACGTTGCCATTCTCCCCATATTGAGTGGTCTTCGGGGAGTATACTGGGCTAGAGCAAGGACTGTGTGGAAGGTGCATGGGGGACAGTGTTCAAGTAGCCTCTGTGGAGGTGGCTGCGGATCATTCTGCACCCCTCACCGGGAATCTGAAGTTCATGGGTCCTGTCGTCCTTGAACTAGTGCCGCCGAGCAAAACCTTTGTTCCGCCTCACCTGTGGTCCAAGGTTCTCGCGTGGGCACATGCGTCCAGAGTGGGTGGTCACTTTGGTTACAAGCGTACCACAAAACTCCTGGCTAGCTCTTATTGGTGGCCGCACAGGGCTCGGGACACTAAAGAATATATTCAGGCATGCGCCACCTGTGCTCGGAGTAGATCCTCTAAACAGAGGTCGGCTGGGTTACGGTGTCCCTTGCCGGTGGCAGACTGGGCAATGGAGGTCCGCGACAGTCTGGGTCGCACCCCGCATTTCACTCAAATCTCTGTAATGAGAATGAAGATGCCCACCGACACACTTCGGCGCCCCACTCCAACTTCGGCTCCTAGCAACTTAGCCATCCCCGACGCCCTCCACGTGCCTTCTCTCAGACCAATTCATATGTCCCGGTTTTTCAAGTCATCTGCCGGGGCATCAGGCTGGTCTGTGGACGAGCCTGAGGCCTACGCCTCTGTGGGTCATATGGTGGTATGTGGCAAAAAATTTTGCCAGGGGGGGGGGTAATGTTAGGCATCAGATTTCTGCAGCTACACAGCAGGAATCCAGAGCTTCACATTCTGCAGTCTCCCATTATTTATCGACCACAGAGGAGATTGCTCAGCAATCCCAGTGTCACAGGCGCTCTGCCCAGACCTGCTCTATGGGTCTGGCTCTTGCTGCCACCTTTGGGTCAGCAATAGCAATGCAGACTGCTCAGCAGGAAATCGCTCCTGAGGCCAAGTCCCTCCGCCGCTCTACTGAGCATGCTCACGAGACGATCTCCCATTGGAGATCGGGAGTCACGTGCTCAGGTCCTTCTCCTGATCTCATTGGTCCATCTCAGAGATCTGGAAGGTCCCGCACGACTATGAAAGGTCCGCATGGCTGCTCGGCCATGCGCTAGTATAGGCTACACTTGCTATGTGTGAATGGTGACAGATGTATGATTCTGGTGACTGACTCATTATGAAACCCCTTCCCTCTGATATTACGCATGTGGATAGGGAATTAGAGTTATAGTCAGCGCCAGTCCGTGGCAAGCCATACGCCACAGTGCATACCGCACCGCTACACTAGCGTCCGATAGTGTGAAGCCTCACGGCACTGTCGTATAGCGGCAGTAGTTACTGCCGCGCTGCAGTTAGCAGCACTTACCGGAGTCCGCGGTAGCGACGCCGTACGTGCTGTAGGTCAGGACGGACACCGACCTCTGTCTTAGGCCGTATCCTGTGACCATATACCATGTGTGCACGCCAGCTGAGACCTGTGAAGCTAACAGGCTCGGCATTTATGCTTTAGCGCCTCTGTGAGTTTAACAGAGTCCGCTCTGCGCACCTCAGGTGACATTTAACCCGAGCGCAGTATACCGCCATATAGCGAGTCTGCCATTATTCATCATCGGTTGTTACACCTACTGCACGGTGGACCCCCGGCGGCGAACGCACTTCCTATTATTTATAGTTAGTGCGTTCCGCTGTCCCTAACAATATGTTAAAAAGAAGCGGGCCCAAAACTGACCCCTGTGGTACCCCACTGCTAACCGTGACCAGTCCGAGTGTACTCCATTAATAACCACCCTTTGTTTCCTATCCCTGAGCCAGCTCTTAACCCACTTACACATATTTTCCCCTATCCCTATTGTTCTCATTTTATGTATCAACCTTTTGTGTGGCACCGTATCAAAAGCTTTTGAAAAGTCCATGTACACCACGTCCACTGCATTCCCTTGGTCCAGTCCGGAACTTACCTCTTCATAAAAGCTTATCAGATTAGTCTGACAGGAACGGTCCCCTGTAAACCCATGTTGATATTGGGTCATGAGGTCATTCTTCTTCAGATACTCCAGTATCGTATCTCTTAGAAAAGATATGCGGTCTGGCCTGTTGGTTAATGCTAGACCCTCTTGTTGGGTCCTGAACCAGTTGTGAAAGGTAATTGTCTCTCATAGTTGTCAAAAACCTATTACCTTTGCTTGAACTGCAGGTTTCGGTTCCCCAATGTATTTCAGGGTAGTTGAAGTCCCCATAATAATGACTTCTCCTTGAGTCGCTGCTTCATCTATTTGCTTGATGAGGATATTCTCTGTTGCTTCCATTATTTTTGGAAACTTATAACAAACCCCTATCAGTAATTTATTATTTTTTCCCCCTCCCCTTATCTCCACCCACAGGGATTCTACATTTTCATTAGATTCATATATTATCACGCAGGATGGGTTTTAAGGATGATTTTACATATAAACACACGCCTCCCCCTCGCTTATTTGTATGGTCATTTCTGAACAGACTATAGCCCTGTAAATTAACCGCCCAGTCATGGCTCTCGTCCAGCCATGTCTCAGATATCCCCATCATGTCATAATTACGTTCCAACAACATTAACTCCAATTCCTCCATTTTGTTGGCGAGGTTTCTGGCATTAGTATAGATGCACTTTATGTATCTCTCTGTACCTCTATTTTTTCTTAAATTATTAACTGTTCTAACCCCACCCCCAATTTCATTATTTGTGCCCAAGTCTCTATCTGCACTGTCTTCCCCTCCTATAAAAGGAATACCCTCCCCCCGTCCTTAGTTTAAACACTCCTCCAACCTTCTAGCCATTTTCTCCCCCAGCAAAGCTGCACCCTCCCCATTGAGGTGCAGCCCGTCCCTAGCGTAGAACCTGTAGCCAACTGAGAAGTCGGCCCAGTTCTCCAGGAACCCAAACCCCTCCTTCCAACACCAATTGCTGAGCCACTTATTAACCTCCCTAATCTCCCATTGCCTCTCTGGCGTGGCACGTGGTACAGGAAGTATTTCCGAAAATACCACCTTGGAGGTCCTTGCTTTAAGCTTGCAGCCTAATTCCCTGAAATCATCTTTAAGGACCTTCCACCTACTTCTAACTTTGTCATTTGTACCAATGTGCACCATGACCGATTGGATCCTCACCAGCCCCTCCCAGTAATCTGTCAACCCAATCAGCGATGTGTCGGACTCGAGCACCAGGTAGGCAGCACACCATTCGATGATCCCTGTCTTTGTGAAAGATTGCCCTATCTGTTCCCCTAATAATTGAGTCCCCCACTACCAGCACCTGTCTGGCCTACCCTGCTCTCCTATTTCCCCCCTTACTGGAGCAGACACTCCTCTGCCTTTCACAGGACATGCCTTGCTGCAGCAGTGCTACTCCTGCACTAACACTCCCCTCATCTGCCAACTTAGCAAACTTATTGGGGTGTACCAGATCAGGACTAGCCTCCCTGGTACTCTTCCCTCTACCCCGCCTTCTAACTGTCACCCAGCTAGCTGCTTGATTGTCCTGCAGCTCCAACCTAGCACCCCCCCTCATCTATCCCATTGCGCGTCTGCTCAGTGAGCAGAAGACTCCTTTCCATATTGTCTATGGATCTCAGTGTTGCCAGCTGCACATTTAGATTCAGTATCTGGGCTTCCAAATGCACAACGTGCTCACATCTCGCACAGCAGTATGCACCCTCGACCGGCTGTTCAAGGATTTCATACATGCGGCAAGACGTACACTGGATGGCATTGGCAATAGTGGAGCACATCCTAATGGGGATTGCACCAGACAGAAAAGATAAGCAAAAATGAATAAAAAGTATTATTAAAATATAACAGTAATTCAGTAATACCTCCCTTGGAAACTCCCTGAATCCAAAGTCACTGAATCACAAGTCACACACTTACCACAGTTCGCACTTACGCTCAGGTCACACTCAGCTCGTTCACACTCGCTCAGGCAGATTTAAAAGATTTTTTTTCCCTTTTACCAGCACACCACCCTGCTGCTCAATGCACTTCCAAAAGGACCAAAAGGAATTTAAATAATAAAAGTCAAGTTTTATGCACAATCCCTAAAATAGGGTTCCTTTTACCCCTTGGTGTAAAAGGTTAATAAGAATTTGTCCAGTAGTTGGTCTCCAAAAGGATTAGGATAAAAACATTAGATGTTTATTGGTTCATCGCAAAATTTAAAAAAATG
This sequence comes from Dendrobates tinctorius, assembly GCF_039654945.1. Lineage (NCBI taxonomy): Eukaryota > Metazoa > Chordata > Amphibia > Anura > Dendrobatidae > Dendrobates > Dendrobates tinctorius. The sequence goes on from NW_027361690.1 coordinate 9,663,797, forward strand.
CACACATAAAAAACAGCACATTCTGGAAAGAGTAGAACTTGCCTACGCATTTCGAAATGGTAATGTTTTTATCCTAATCCTTTTGGGGAGACCAAGTGCTGGATCTATTTTTTGTGACTATACCTACTGTATCTCTTGTCCTTGCACACCTCGTGGCTCTACATGTGCTTTCATATGGGAGGTGAGCTGAATATAGCTTTTAGGTTTTTTTTTAATAAATGTATACATAAATTGACTAGATATTATCAATAAAGATCATTTAAAAAGTTGCTTCATTTAAGATGCCTTGGAACAATACAAAAAGTCCACAAAAGCATTTATAAGTACAACTGATCACTTACACCAGCATTTTGTCAGGAACACCGCACTGAATGTGCTCACTGAGTCAGTGCGCGTGTCCTGAGTAAAGCGAACTGTGCTCAAAGATACCTGTGGAGCGGGCAGCAGCAAAGTAGATGCGTACTTCAGAACCGCAGGACCTGAAGCAGGTGACTGCTAGGGGCGAGGCCTAAACTCCAGAGAGCTAGGAGCTGCAAGAGAACTCCTAGCAGGGTAACTGCGAGACAAAGTTACCAAGGGGCATAGACAGGGAGGATAGTCAGGACGTAGCCAATGAGTCATACACAGAGATAGCTGCAAGGTACAAGAGGGGCGAGCAGAGAGTAGTCAGATCACAGGCAATGAGTCATACACAGAGAGGGTAGTGCAGTACAGAATCAACAGGCAAACTCACAACGGGAAACAGAACCGGGTCAGAACAATATAAACAAGCTATAACAACGAACAGGCACAGGCACACAGAGGTCACCACACTCGGCCAAAGGCAAAAGTATAACTGGCAGGGATTGGAGCTTCCCAGGGGTTTAATAAGCTCTCCCAGAACCAGAAAGAGGCCACAATCATTAACCCCAGGTGTGCAGGTCAAAACCTGCACAGAGCTTCAGACATTAACCCCTGACGTGCAGCTCGAAAACCTGCACTGGGATCATGACACATTTTTTACCTTTTAAATATGAGTCTAAAGCACAAATCAGTAATTACAGAAAGGCCCGACTCTTCTTAGCTTGAATATACTCTTAAATATACAGGAGAATAATTTATAGGAAGCACTTCCAGTAATGTAATAATTATTTGCACTCTTACCAAAAGCTCTGATGCACGCTCTACCGCTGATAATGGATATGAATCATGATAGTGCTTAATACAAAACTTCATTTTTAATATGCTGCTTTGGCCTGTTTGGATGCTCATCTTTACATAATTGCAGTCACTAAATATAGGAAAAGTGAATGATCAAATTCTCAAGATGAATCGATAGTTTATTTAGTTTAGCACTACAAAGTCGCAGTCCTTAAACTTGATTTTTGTGATTTACAGCTAAACACTAATGTTCCTTAAAAGCGAATTTTAAGGGAACTGGTCATTTAAACTAATGCTGCCCAATCTACAGGCAGCAGGAATCAGAGGCTGGATGTGTGATTGCCAGGTTTGCTTTACTAAGAATCGCCAGCCGGTTACCACAAGGGGAGACCGTCTAGTCCTTGGTTGGTTTCTTTCCACCCCACTCCAGTTACTTTACTGTATGTGTGTACATTTGGAGACACTTGTCAGTCAACTGGAACGGAGTAGGAAGAAGCCGACTGAGGACTGCATGGGACTAATCAGGTCTCTCCTTATAGTTCCCGGACAGCTTTTTACACTATGTATTCTCTGAAGCACTGGGGAATTTTAGAGTAAAACATATGTTGCTTCAATTATGCAGTCAGGCTCTGATTCATACTGCCTGAGGTTGGTTTGAGCTCATGAACCTGGTGATAAATTGCCTTTAAAAGATCTGCATATAGCACTTTCACAGACAAGACCAATAATACCTTTTTATAGCCAATCCATTCCTCCATTAGCGAGAAAACAGCATTTGAATTGACATGCGAGTAAGACTGAAGACCTATTTGTTGATCAGAAACCTCTGTCACTCCAGCTCTATTCCCTGTCCAGCGCTGCCTTCTCATGCTTGAATTCACAGAGCCTTTGCCTGCAGTCACAAAGCTTAGAGCCGGTCAGTTAAGCAAGAGGAGGCGGCGCTGGGCACTGAATAGAGCTGTAGTGATAGAGGATTTAGATTTTCAATAGCTTTTCAGCCTCATTTGTATATCAATTCAAATGCTGATTTCTCAGTGGTGGAGGAATGGACTGGCCATGTAAAGGTATTGTTGGACTCTTTGAAAGCGCTGCAAGCACATGTAAATAGTTTCGTGGGTAAAATCCCAGCGACAGATTCCCTTTAAAGGGGATCTGACACCAGATTAAGCAATGCAATCTGCAACCATTATTAACCCCTTTGTGACATTTGACATACCATACCATCCATGTGTCCTGGGCTTTAATGACCATGGACGGTATAGTACGTCATGTGCGATCAGCCGCGCTCACGGGGGGAGCGCGGCTAATTGCCGCCGGGTGTCAGCTGATTCTCACAACTGACACCCGACACTTTAACCCCCGGAACACTGCGATCAAACATGATCGCAGCGTTCCGGGAGCAGGCAGAGGGGCTGTCAGCTCTGACAACAGCTCCTCGGCCTTTGGATCGGAGACGACATCCGGGTCTCCAGAGCTGAAAGACTTCCTGTCATGCGCAGTGCATGTCATGAAGTCTCTCAGGTTAGTGTTATAGAAGCTGCAGCACTGACAGCTTCTATAGCATGCAGATCTTCATGATATATAAGCGATCAGCCTGCATAAAAAGAGTGTCCCATAGTGGGACACAGTGTGAAAGTAAGAATTAAATTAAAAATTTTTGTAAATAATTGTAAAAATATTTAAAAAAATAATAAAAATTAATAAAAAATCAATATATAGTCCACCAATAAATAAATAGTTAAATAAAAAAAACTAAACAATAAAAGTACACATATTTAGTATCACCGCGTCCGTAACGACCCGACCTATAATACTGTCCCACTAGTTAACCCCTTTAGTGAACACCATTAAAAAAAAAAAAAACAAGGCAAAAACACAATGCTTTATCGTCATACTGTCGAACAAAAAGTGGAATAACACGCGATCAAAAAGACAGATATAAATAAACGTGGTATCACTGAAAACATCATCTTGTCCCACAAAAAAACAAGCTGCTATATAGCTCCATCACCAGAAAAATAAAAAAATTATAGCTCTTAGAATAAATGGATGCAAAAATAATTATTTTTTATATAAAATAGTTTTTATTGTACAAAAGCGGCAAAACATAAAAAATGATATAATGAGCTATTGCGGTCATCGTACTGACCCGAAGAATAAAACTGCCTTATCAATTTTACCACACGTGGAATGGTATAAACGCTCCCCCCCAAACGAAATTCATGAATTGCTGGCTTTTGTTCATTCTGCCTCCCAAAAAACCTGAATAAAAAGCGATCAAACAATGTCATGTGCCCGAAAATGGTACCAATAAAAACATCAACTCGTCCTGCAAAAAACAAGACCTCACATAACTCTATGGGCCAAAATATGGAAAAATTATAGCTCTCCAAATGTGGTGATTCAAACACTATTTTTTGCAATAAAAAGCGTCTTTTAGTGTGTGACAGCTGCCAAATATAAAAACCCGCTATAAATAGTAAATCAAACTCCCCTTTATCACCAAAAAAATTATAAAATAAAAAAAGTATTTATTTCCATTTTCCCATTTGGGTTAGGGCTAGGGTTTGGGTTCAGGTTGGGGCTAAAGTTTGGATTAGGATTGAGGCTAATGTTAGGGTTAGGGTTGGGGCTAAAGTTAGGATTACGGTTACTGTTGGGAATAGCGTTAGGGTTGGGATTAGAGTTAGGGTTGGGATTACGGTTAGGGGTGTGTTAGGGTTAGGTTTGTGGTTAGGGTTTGGATTAGGGTTTCCATTGTTTAGGCACATCAGGGGCTCTCCAAATGCGACATGGCGTCTGATCTCAATTTAGCCTATTTTGCATTGAAAAGTCAAACGGCGCTCCTTCCCTTCCGAGCTCTGCCATGCGCCCCAAACAGTGGTTTACCCCCACATAAAGGGTATCAGCACACTCAGGACAAATTGCACAACAACTCTTGGGGTCCAAGTTCTCTTGTTACCCTTGGGAAAATAAAATATTTGGGGTTAAAAGATCATTTGTGTGAAAAAATATGATTTTTTTATTTTTACGGCTCTACATTATAAACTTCTGTGAAGCACTTGGGGGTTCAAAGTGCTCACCACACATCTAGATAAGATCCTTAGGGGGTCTACTTTCTAAAATGGTGTCACTTGTGGGGGGGTTTCCAATGTTTAGGCACATCAGGGGCTCTCCAAACGCGACATTGCGTCCGATCTCAATTCCAGCCAATTCTGCATTGAAAAAGTCAAACGGTGCTCCTTCCCTTCTGAGCGCTGCCATGTGCCCAAACAGTGGTTTACCTGCATATATGGGGTATCAGCGTCCTCAGGACAAATTGTAAAACAATTTTTGGGGTCCAATTTCTCCTATTACCCTTGGTAAAATAAATTGGTTCTGAAGTAATTTTTTTGTGAAAAGAAGTTAAAGCACCTGTGAAGCATCTGAAGGGTTAATAAACTTTTTGAATGTGGTTTTGAGCACCTTGAGGGGTGCAGTTTTCAGAATGGTGTCAATTTTGGGTATTTTCTATCATATAGACCCCTCAAAGTTACTTCAAATGTGATGGTCCCTAAAAAAATGGTTTTGTAAATTTTTTTGCAAAAATGAGAAATTGCAGGTCAACTTTTAAACCTTCTAACTAAAAAAATTTTGGCTCCAAAATTGTGCTGATGTAAAGTAGACGTGTGGGAAATGTTATTTATTAACTACTTTGTGTGACATATTTATCTGTTTTAAAGGGCATGAAAATTCAAAGTTGGAAAATTGCAAAATTTTTGCCAAATTTCCATTTTTTTTTCACAAATAAACTCAAGTCATATCAAATAAATTTTACCACTATCATGAAGTACATTATGTCAGGAGAAAACAATGTCAGAATCACCAGTATCCATTGAAGCGTTCCAGAGTTATTACCTCTTAAAAGGACAATGATCAGAATAGTAAAAATTGGCCTGGTCATTAACATGCAAACCACCCTTGGGGTTAAAGGGGTTAAATAGATCTCTTAGGCCTGATAAGGGTGATGTACTACTTTAAGAATCCATGTCAGAATGGTGGTATAATCATGGTAAAATGAGCATCTATGAGTCTAGTTAAAGCATGAGACAGCCCATAACTCCTAGTGTATTCGGTCTTCACCCTCCCAGCCTGACAACTGCAGCTTGTACTGAGCAGTGTGAGATCTCAGCAGCAGGAGGACACTTAGTAGCTAACAGTAAGGGTATGTGGTGAATGATTGAGTATAAACTTCACAAATCTATATTGGCTATTGCTTCATTAAAGGAAATTAGTCAGAAGAATCAAACCTCCTAAGCCATCACATTACCTGCACATGCAGGTCATAGTAATCTGAATAAAATGATACCTTGATATCTGGGGTCTGATTTCTTATTCCAGAGATAGCCATATTTTTGTCATATGTGAATGAGCTGACCAGGACTATAGGCAGGACACGGATCTGCCTGAGAATATGACTCCAGGGATTATTTTAAATTAAAGGGGGTCCTACCAGTGTGAGACATGTAATGGCTTTTTTCCGCTTTCCTGATCTCACTGCAGCGCTGTGTGTGATTATACCTGATGCAACTGCAGGTACCGTTCAGCTTCAGCTTCAATCTCACAGGCAGACAAGGTTGCGATATTGTTGTTACACAGCAGACCTGTGCGAGCTGCAGCAAATGTGTTTGTAAGGAGAGAAAGGTAAGTTCTACTTTTGTTTGTTAGTTAAGTGTCTCACACTGGTAACTCCCCATTTTATTAAAAATAAGCTCTGGAGGCAGATTCTTAGATCTACATCCGGCTAAAAGATCTTAATAGCTTATTAACATATAATAAAAACTTTGGATTTTTCTGCAATAAGACATCGGATTTGAATTTGAATCCTAGAGTTGGAAGGGACCTCCTGGGCCATCTGGTCCAACCCCCTGCCCAAAGCAGGACTCGCAAAATCATCCCAGTCAGATGTCTGTCCAGCCTCTGTTTGAAGACTTCCACCAAAGGAAAACTCACCACTTCTCGTGGCAGCTTGTTCCACTCATTGATCACTCTAACTGTCAAAAAGTTTTTTCTAATATCTAATCTGTGTCTCCTCCCATTCAGTTTCAGCCCATTGCTTCTAGTCTTTCCTTGTGCAAATGAGAATAAAGTTGATCCTTCTACAATGTGACAGCCCTTTAGATATTTGTAGACAGCTATTAAGTCTCCTCTCAGTCTTCTCTTTTGCAAACTAAACAATCCCAAATCCTGCAACCTTTCCTCATAAGACATGGTTTGCAGACCGGTCACCATTCTGGTTGCTCTTTTCTGAACTTGCTCCAGTTTGTTGATGTCTTTTTTAAAATGTGGCTCCCAAAACTGAACACAGTATTCCAGATGAGGTCTGACCAAAGAGGAGTAGAGGGAAATAATGACTTCACGTGATCTTGACTGTATGCTTCTGTTAATACATCCTAGAATTGCATTTGCCTTTTTTGCTGCTGCATCACACTGTTGACTCATATTCAGTCTGTGATCTATTAGTCTTTTTCACATATGCTGTTGCTTAGGCCTATTCCTCCCATTCTGTATATGCTTTTTTCATTTTTATTGCCCAGATGTAGTACTTTGCATTTTTCCCTGTTAAAAACCATTCTGTTAGTTGCTGCCCACTTCTCCAGTTTATTTATATCTTTTTGAATCCTCTCTTTCTCTTCTCTAGTATTAGCTATCCCTCCTAGCTTTGTGTCATCAGCAAATTTAATCAGTTTACCCTCAATTCCTTCATCTAAATCATTGATAAAGATGTTGAACAATACAGGGCCCAGGACAGAGCCCTGTGGTACCCCACTTGAGACATTCTTCCAAGTGGATGTGCAGCCATTTACGACCACTCCTTGGGTCCGATCACTAAGCCAGTTATGAATCCACCTAACAGTTGCCTTGTCCATTCCATACTTAGTCAGTCATTTTTTCAATAAGGATTGTATGAGATACTTTGTCAAATGCTTTGCTGAAGTCAAGATATACTATATCTACAGCATTTCCTTGATCCACCCAATCAGTGATTCTGTCATAGAAGGAAATTAAGTTAGTCTGACATGACTTATTAGTTACAAACCCATGCTGGCTCTGTTTAATCACTTCATTCTTATCCAGGTACTGACATACATGTTGCTTAATAATTTGTTCAAAGATCTTACCTGGTATAGAAGTCAGACTCACCGGCCTATAGTTGCCTGGGTCCACCTTCTTCCCCTTTTTGAAGATAGGAACAACATTTGCTCTTCTCCAGTCTTCTGGCACTTCTCCTGTTCTCCAAGAATTTTCAAAGATTATGGAGAGGGGTTCAAAAATTTCTTCTGCTATCTCCTTTAGCACTCTGGGGTGTAATTCATCTGGACCTGGAGACTTGAATTCATTTAGGTTAGCTAAGTGTTTCCTCACTATCTTTCTGTTTATAGATATCCTGGATTCTTCTATTCCCTTAATAGGACAGTGAAGAACAGTTGATGTTACATTTCCTTTCTGAGAGAAAACAGATGCAAAAAAGGAAGTTAAAAGTTCGGCCTTCTCAACATCCTGTCTTACCATTTCATCATTTTCATTCTGTAAAAATCCTATAGCATCTTTGACTTTTCTTTTACTTTTGACATATTCCCAAAATCCTTTATTATTGCTTTTGACATCTCTTGCAAGCCTCAATTCATTGTCAGCTTTACTAATCTGATTTGTGCCCTGCAGGTTCTGCAGACAGCAATATATTCTTCTTTAGATATGCCTCCCTCTTTCCATTTTATAAACATTTTTTTCTTCCTTTTTAGCATGTTCTTAAGTTCTGTGTTCATCCATCCTGGCTTCCTTAAATGCTTCCTATTCTTCCCTCTTTTTGGAATTCTTAACAATTGTGCTTTGAGAATTTCATTTTTCAAGATTTCCCATCCTTCCTGGACATTTTTGTCTTTAAGGATATCCAGCCATTGGATCCCTCCAATTCTCTTTCTGAATCCCTTAAAATCTGCCTTTCTGAAATCTAACCTTGACGTCCGAGTCTTCACAGGTCTTCCTCTTCTAGTTATCCAAAATTCTAAAATAGCATGGTCGCTACCTCCTAGGGTCCCAGCCACTTTTACCTCCTCAACCATTTCCTCCCTGTTTATAAGGATTAGATCCAAGGTAGCAGTTCCCCTTGTTTTCTCCCCTACCTTTTGGAAGATAAAGTTGTCAGCAAGAGAGGATAAGAATTTCCTTGACCTGTTAGTTTTGCCTGAGAGAGATTCCCAACAAATGTCTGGATGGTTGAATTCTCCCATGACAACTATGTCATATTTTTTGGAGAACTTGGCCATTTGATGCATAAAGAGTTCATCCATATCTTCAGCTTGCACAGGGGGCCTGTAGTAAATGCCTACAATGGTGTCCTTTCCATTGTTCTGTCCTTGTATTTTTACCCAAACAGATTGCAGATCTTAAGGTATAATTTTGTTCAGCTTCCTATGACCTGCATGCCAATATAGCTGGCTCAGGAGGGTTGATCCCAATGACAGATTCCCTTTAATGGAGACCGTTCCTAAGATTTAGTACTCAGGACAAAGTTTCTTCATGCAAACATCTACCATCTTAATATTCTAACATGGTATATGTTTCCCCAGTGTCTATCGTACAGCTTTTACCGCTTTAGGAAGTTCTTAGTCCATTGTTCTGGAAAGAGAAGTGGTTGACATCTTTGCATAGAGCAGGGGTGGACAATTAATTTTCCCAAGGGGGCACATGAGAGACCGTGACCGTTGTGGAGGGCCAAACCAATAGGATGAAATTTAAGCTTAATATTAATATAAACATGTCAATTATAATTATTTTAACATATTAAATTATATTGAGCAGAATTAAGTATGCTGACAGTCCCCTATATCACATTTGAACCTGAATACAGCCCCTTCTATATATCGTATGAGCCCCACACAGCCTCCCCATGGCCAGTGTATGAGCACCACAGAGCCTCCCCATGCCCATCATGAGCCCCACACCGCCTCCCCAGGTCCATGATGAGACCCATATAGCCTCCACATGTGTAGCCAAACATCCCAAACACATAAATAAATAAAATACAAACAAAAAAAAACACCACATACTCCCCTTTCTCCCATTCCCATGGCGCTCTGCCTCTTCTTCTGTCTCTGGTGCGCTGAATCGCCGCAGCACACAGCTGACGCTATGACAAGACGTCATCTCGTCAGCTGTTTCACACACTGGTGGAGGAAGGAGGCGGAGGCCCCTCCTCCACCAATGCAGTCAGCGAGGATGGAGAGTGACTGAGTAGACAGCAAGTGGTTGTGCCACTGTTTTCAACACCTCGGCTGTCTGATTCCACGGGCCAGACTGGAACAGCCAGAGGGCCGGATGTGGCCTGTGGGCCACACTTTGCCCAGGTCTGGCATAGAGCCATGTAAGTATCTTTATTACATAACTGATGGTCTGTACAAGTAATTTAAAGGTTTATTTCCAGAATAATGAGCTATTCCCTGTCTGTTGGATGGGGATAATTTGCTGATTGCTGGGGTCCAATCACCGAGCAATCCAGAAAAATTGGCTCTGGAAATCCGAGAATGGGGATCTGCATAGTCCTTTCTTGAATAGAGTGGTGATCTCCATAATCGACTTCCACTCATTGTCTCTGATACTGGAAGAAATACCAGAGCACTATACCCAGCTTTTTCCAAAACGGCCACCTCGGCTTCATTTAAGGCAGACCTGCAGAGCCTCATCTTGGGGGATGGATAGGGTTTAACTTGTTGTTTTGGTAGTAAATCCTTTAATGTAAGTTTTACAAACTGACAGTGCTTCTTACCTATATTATCTCACTAAATGTTCTTTTTATCAATGCTGTACATGACCTGCAGCAAACTTTGTAAATCTGAGAATAGCAAGGAAATTACCCCTTGCATGTCGAATAAAAATTTTGAACAGTTTTAGAAAAAAAAAATAAAATTGCCATTTCAGATTTTTTATAATATCTTGTCTCTTAAAGAGTTACCATCGTTTTTATTTCAGAAATCAACAGTACAGATGAAAATAAGAAACTGTGTAATATATTTTATTAGGGATATCTGCTTCTTTCTCCTCCTGGACTGATCATTCATTCTCAAAATTCTCAAATCAGGGGTAAAATCTGTATTCAGTGAAGTCAAATTGATATATTACTGTAATAGGAGAAGATAGTTGCTGCAGATAAGTTTTATGGAGGTGAAGGAATAAGGAGGATCTTAAGGCCCCGTCACACACAGCGATCTTGCTAGCGAGATGACTGATTTTGTGACGCCACAGCGATCTCGCCAGCGAGATTGCTGTGTGTGATGGGGATCAGCGACTGGCCCCCCTGCCGGGTAACGCTGATCGTGCAGCATCGTCCTGGGCCATTTTTTCATCGTTGCTCTCCCGCTGGCCAGCACGCATCGCTGCGTGTGGCAGCGGGAGCCAACGATCAGTGAGGCTCCCAGCGCTCTAAGCAGGTGCTGGGAGCTGGTCTCTAAGGTAAATATCGGGTTACTAAGCGTCACGCGTCACTTAGTTACCCGATGTGTACCTTAGAAACCTGCGTGCTGGCAGCTCCTGGTGCGAGCATGCAGGTTTCTAAGGTACACATCGGGTAACTAAGTGACGCGCGCCGCTTAGTAACCCGATATTTACCTTAGAGACCAGCATCCTCGCTGGTGCTGATCGCTGGTGAAGCTGCCTGTTTGGCAGCTCACCAGCGATCATGTAGCGATGCATCAGCGAGCCTGACAAGGTCGTATCATTGTCGGGATCGCTGGTGCATCTTTATGTGTGATGGGGCCTTAAAGGAAGAGCTTCTCCCTCTTCTTCACTCCTGTCATCTTCATAGAATCCTATTCAAATAAACTACCATCTCCTATTTCAGTAATGTAACAATCTGTCTTCACTGAATACGGATTTTACCCAGTAATTGAGAATTAGGAGAATGAATGATCCATTTTGGTAGATGAAGAAGCAGATTTCTCTGATAAAATATATTACAAAGTGGTTAAAACCAAGTATGGAGTCCCCAATACTGAATACATGACATATCTCCTGCTCAAAGAGGAGTATGACAGGTATAAGAAAAATTTCTGTGGAGTGGTCATGATTAATCATACTATTTACAATTTTTTAATTAACACACCTCCCAGCCACAAGAGTTCCTTAAAACCCTTATACACTACTCTAACTAATAAATATACCTTTTCCAATAAAGGATGCTTTGAGAAGTGGGAAACCACTTTACAGAAACAAATACAAATTCCCCAATGGACAACATCATTCAAAATAGCGGCAAAAGCCACAAAATGTATGAATATTCCTGAGACTCATTATAAGCTGGTCCATAGATACTATCTCACTCCAAATAGACTCAGACACTTTGGAGGAGGGGGGTCTGGTCTATGTTGGCGCGGATGTGGATCACAAGCTGACTTGCTTCATGTGTTCTGGGGATGCCCTATTCTAAAGGTATATTGGCTCAAGGTTTTTCAATTAATCTCGATTATATGTAATTGGCATGTTCACCCACACCCAGCTCTAGCCTTGTTACTCATTGGAATCTACAGGTTTAAAAAAGAAAAAATTTTTGTCGCTCATATCCTCATGTCTGCTGTGTATCTAATAGCGAAAGGTTGGAACAACAAGCAACCACCTGATGTTGTTACATTGATTATGTTGGTCGATAAACATTATACATATGAAAAAATTCATTATATTAATAATCTATCAATAAAATTATATGGAGATAGATGGAATAAATGGATTGAACTTAAATCTAAAATAGAAAATGTATTCATATCTTGAACCCTTTTTCTCCCTTCTCCCTTTTCCTTACTCACATCATACTCAAAACTTCATATTTCCAGATGCCCGCCGGTGCTTATACACTTGCCTATTGGTTCGATTTGTTTATTGTTGTTCACATTCATCTCTAGTGTCCATGTCTTTGATACATGAAAGAAAATTGTATTATATTGTATAGCTGTGATATACAATGTTCAAATGCCATATGGAAATGATTCACACTATATGAATATATGTTTTATATTTCTGTTTTTTTTTCTTGAAAATTCTAATAAAACATTGTTTAAGAAAATATATTACAAAGTCACTTATTTTCATGTGTTCTATTGGTTTATGAAATAAAAATGGAAGCAACGGTTAAACTTTCAGTGATTTATTTTTTTTCTTCAGTTGGACATGGTATAGCAGTGACATTGAATTTAAAGGTGATGAAGAGCATTATTGATTGGGGCTGAGCTGCATTACCAGTCACAACCTATGAACAAAAGTGGCACTGTTTCTAGAGGAAAAGCAGACCTTTTCTCATATAACTGGACAGGCTAGTTTCAGATTTACTTTCACAACTGCCTGTCTCCAGTCTGTCCTGACATTGGTGCTAAAACCAGAGAACAATCTCAAAGTGTCCTTAAAAGAAAAGCGAATTCCAACATTACGCGTGAACATCAATCTCCGCCGTACAAAGTCGTTTTCGGGAGACTGATAGCTATTTTACGTACATTAATATTTAGCAGACAGATACATTGCATAGAGATAAAAGGAACCAAGGTTAGGAAGGGCTACGGAGATTCACAAGGGCAATCCATTCTATATTATTCTGCCAGCATGGCGGCTAGTTATTGTTTAGAATACAATTTTCTGTTAAAAATAAATTGACCTGGGGAGTTTGAGAGACCTTGAGATTTAGCGGATCATTAAAATATTGCTCTGTAGACAAAAACATGCAGATGTTATCTTATTGATAGTCAGATCCATAGTGCGGACGATGAACTGTTTGCAGAATATTTCCGATTATGCACATGGCTTGAAATTACATCTATCTGTTATTCCATGAAGTCGGTAAAAAAAAAATCAATAACCTTTATACAGAAATATCCTAGAGATATTCAATATTTGCATCAAATGCTGATAAATTGTCTCTACACAGGCAACGCATAATCTGGATCACACAGAAGATACTATATTGTGCTGTACTTAGAGGGGTTATTTAACTTCAGCAAACAACTTCATCACATGAGTCTTGCCTGTTTGCTGTGTCTACCTTGCTTACAGGACATATGCGGTAACATATAGTTGTATTCAGGGGGAACTGCCACATAATCAGTGACATTTCATATTTTCGGAGCTGAGAACAGCACTTGATCAGAATACTGATCATAGGGGAACACAGCAGGGGCGCAGTCACGTGACCCTAATACAATGCTATCAAAATTCCCATGTATTGTAAACAACTGCACCCAACAACTGAAAAAAAATCCCCAAAAGGCAGGTTAAACTTAACGGGAATTTGTCAGCATCACTCCACACCCCAAACTTTTTATTTGCGCATGTAGCTCTTTCAAAGTCAAGTCCAGCAATACCTTTACTTGGCCAGTCCGTTCCTCCTTTACTAAAAAATCAGCTATTTAATCAATATGCAAATGAGTTTGTAGATCTAAAGCCTCTGTCACTCCAGCTCTATTCTATGTTCATCACTGCTTCCTCCTGTGTGACTGACAACCTCTATGCTCTGTGACTTCAGGCATAGGAGCTCGTCAAGCAGGAGGACGAAGAATAGAGCTGGAGTGACAGATGCTTCAGATCTGCAGTAGCTGTTCTGCCTCATTTGCACAGCAATTGAAACACTGATTTCTCAGTAATAGGAGACCAGACTGGCCATGTAAAGGTATTGCTGTACTTGTCTTTGAAAGAGCTACATGTGCAAATAAGTAGTTTTTGGTGTGAAATCCTGCTGACAGATTCCCTTTACCGGCAACTTGTCACCAGATTAATGCTGCCAAGCCAACCATGGACAGCACGAATCAGAGCCAGACTGCATGATTGTAGCTAGGTATGTTTTACTCTAAAATGCCTCAGCGTTTCACAGAAGACATAGTCAGATAACCCAGATGTCAGCTGCTATAAGGAAAAACCTGATTAGGCCGATTAAGTCCCTAGTCCGCTTCTTCCCACACTGCTCCGATTGACTGACATGTCTCTCCGTACATGTCAATCAACTAGAAAGCGATGAAAATAGTTTGGCAGGTGTAGGGGGAGGAAATCACAAGGACAGATTCCCTGAAAGGCCACGTTCACACGTTCAGTATGTTACCTCAGTATTTGTAAGTCAAAACCAGGAGGGGAACAATCAGAGGGAAAGTAGAATAGTAACACGTCACCACTTCTGTATTATCACCCACTCCTGGTTTTGGCTTACAAATACTGAGGTAAAAAACTCACCAAATACTGACTGTGTGAACGTGGCTTAATATAGATTTCACAATACAGGCTCAATGCGCTTACTAGATCTGACTGCATTCTGGATTAGCTTATAAAATTACTCTCTGCTTCCCCCACTTGGTCTGTCCTCTGCTTCCCCTACTTTTCTTATGGTCCCGAGGAGCCTCAGTATTCTGAAGACTTTTAGGCCTGTTTCACATTTCCGTATTTTGACGGCCGGCTAAATCCGCCAGATCCGTTAAATACGGATCCGTCTCTGTTGTGTGGGAAACGTATGGCACCGGATCTGTGTATTTGACGGATCCGCTAGAGTCGGCATGCAGGGAAAAGTTAAAGGAACTGCGGTCTGGAGGAGTAAGAGAGAGAGAGCGAGAGTAAGAGAGAATTTTTTCTGCCGCCAGAACGGGTTTTAGGGTTAATTTTCTGGCAAGGAAATGCTTCCGGGCCTGCTCAGTGTAAAAGTGCGGATCTGTGCAGACAAAAAAAATTTCATTGTCCGTCCACGCAAGTCAGCGGACACCAAAATTTTGGCGGATCCGTCAAAAAACGGATCCAACGGATGACCAGCCGTCAAAATCCGTCGCTAATGCAAGTCAATGGGAAAAAAACGCATCTGACAAAAAAAATGGCGGATCCGTTTTTTTTTTTCAAAAACGGCGGATTTTGACTGATGGAAACAAACGGAAATGTGAGACAGGCCTTACCAGGATTAACACAGTTTCTGAATTTCACAGAATTTCACAGAATGGCGAAGGCCCTGCAGCAGCGGCTACACTGATTCCCCCTGTTATATATTCCCCATGATTCTCTTCTGTAAAGATAGCAGTCCCTGATCATATCTCCAGCCCTGCCACGAGACGTTTCATGGCATTTCCTATTGCTATGGATGTGCTCACTGCAACGCAAACCGCATCCAGACCTGTATGATGTCATTTACAGTAAGTTCTCATCCTATGTATGGAAATGCAACTCTGCCACGCCATGGACACCTAGACCAGACGTATATTCCGTCTTTTCATATTAATAAAAAATGTTTTCACAGACTGGAAGCGGAGGTAGTGTAACAAAAAATCCATAGACTTCTATTATGCAGTGATGAAGGGGACCCAAGTTCCTTGCACAGCCCCAAGTGCCGCCCTCACGTTACATATGACTAGGGCTGTATTTTGATAGTGTATGTTGTACACAAAGGCAGAAGTGGAGCCGGTATCCGCTTTCAAGGCAGCCATAGAGAAGCAGATTAGTAACCTAACAAGGGGCTCCTCCTCCGCTGCCTGCAAAGCGGTTACCAGTGCCCACATTGCCTTCCTGGGCATGGGGGGGCATAGACACGGCTTCATTGTGCATTCACAAGCAACAAGAATAGAGATATATTCGGTATTCAGTTCATTCAGAATGTATTCTCTTATTATTTCTGATGGTGCTTTTCATTTAATTATGGAAGAACATTTCCTTGCAAAACAGGAGATATCGTTCCCACTGCAGACATCAATGCTATATTGGACCCCGGGCCTTTGATTCTGTTGCCAAATTTTATGCCATGTCTGGACAATTTCCTCCCCAATAGCATTATACATTGCTGATATATTCCATCAAATCTCTGGGATAAAACAAGCTGTCCCAGCGCGACATATTCAAATCAGATCTATCATTGCATCTATTCCTTCAAAAAAAGCCTTTATCTACCAAGAGATAGCAAGCTGACCTAGATTCCTTACAGCTTAAGATGGGCGAGCAGTGATTAAGAAATATTCTAATAACCCGCCAGCCAACGTAGACTATAATTGTTCTGAATATTAATTTCCTGCTGGGGCTGATTTGTCTAACAAAGAGAATATTTTACATTAATAATCTCAGAAAAGCACAAGAAAATGTACTCTTGAAATGGAACTTCACCTTTATTATCATGTACTGTTGAAGCTTAAAGTGAAACACATGTAACATGTATCAGACACTGGCTCTCATATCAGTCAGGCAAGTTTTACACTGAAATGCTGCAGCATTTTAGAGAAAACATACATTTAAAAAACAGCCGCAGACCAAAGTCTGAGAAGCCGGTCCTTTGCAGTTTCTCTATGCCTAGTTCCCTTGGGTGTCAGATCTGTCCCTACATGGCCCTGGCGGCTTCTCCTTGACTCACCTCTCTTAAGTGACCGGCCTCTCCCTATGCATACATGTTTTACACTGAAATGCTGCAGCATTTTTGAGAAAAAATACATTTAAAAACCAGCCGTGGACCAAAACCGATCCTTTGTAGTTTCTCCATGCCCGCTTCGCTTGGGTGTCTTATCTGTCCCTACATGTATGCATAGGGAGAGACCTGTCACTTAAGAGGGGTGAGTCAGGGAGAAGCCGCCAGGGACCGGCCACTTGGGCTAGTCGCTCGAGCTGCATAGTCCCCACTGGCTATTGAATGTATATTTTCTCTGAAATTTCAAAGTACATATTTATGTAACGTTTCAGGTGAGAAACCCTTCATCAGATGTATAGGCTTTGTTCACTGCATATAGGTCAAGGGGATCCAAGGTGCGGGGTGAGCTTACTTGAAACATACACCACAGGCCTTGATTTAGTTGGATCCTGGTTGTCCCTGTTTGGGGGTAACCCATCCGCACCTTGGATCCACTTGACCTATATGCAGTGAACATAGCCATATGTCTGATGGAGGGTTTTTCACCTAAAACGTTACATAGTTCTGTACTTACCGCGGTGTGTCCAATAGATATGAAATACTGACAATAATTCCTATTTGAAGCATCTCCAAGTGCCTTCACTCTTTCTACTATTGATCTGCAAGAGCTCAGTGGTTGGCTTCAGAGGAACAAGCAGCCGTCTCATCTCATCAGGACTTCTCCTGGACCATAGGACGATGCCCATAACACATAAACTTTCTTGCCAAGATTTTTCCTTGCTGAAAAGTACACCCTATAGTTCAAATTGTATTGGGTAATTAACTGGGGCAGAATTTTGACAATTTATTTAAATTACATCAATGATATTTTAAGGACTGACTTATTTTTCCTATCACATACTGTTAATGTTTTACTAATATTTACTTATGAACTTGGACCCAATTGAGAGAAACTGAGAAATATCATAGTTTTACAGGCCCTAATGAGGAGCACAGTCCCTTATGCCGAGACTATGAAGTCACAGGGGAAATGCATACACTGTCTGATCTATGTACTACATATACTGTTATTCCTTGCACTATTTGTGATATTAGCAGTATAGCTGAGCTGCCATCTGCCTTTATAGCCGGCCATACAATAGAGATATTTTAAATGCCAATTTTTTGAAGGTCTAGGTTATTTATTTGGTCTGTAAAGATTGTTAACTTGGACAAAAATTCAGACAAAATCTTTGCTGTGATCAATGTCCCGTTATGGGGATTTATAGATAGGATGATTACCTGTCACCCACCATTAATGAATTTTTAAGCTGCAAAAATCTAACACGGCAACTTTATAACAGATTTCCACCATTGGCCAAAATATATCACAATGGTTCGTATCAGTAAAAGATGCTGATGTCAACAGAAAATGGTTTAAATCGACTTTTTTTTGTCTTTTGAAATCTCTACTGTATGGATACCTTTACCCATCTCAATTTACATAGTAAAGCTGACATATGATCTACAGTGTTTTGTTCTATCTGGATACTCACATGTATGAGAAATGAATACATGAAACATATCATGCTTACCCAAGTAACTGACTCCTTCGTCTGGCGTAATCGTCCCATATTTTACCATCATTTTTACAAAATCAATAAGCGTTTTCATAATGGTGATCAATGTTTCCTTCTCTTTGGCATCATTTTCTAGGATACGAAAAAGGGAAAGGTACATAAAATGTGCACTTAAATAAATAAATGTAAAAGCAAATCCATTGCTCCATATTAGTAAGAAATTTACCTGAATTTAAACTTTTTATAAGTCTATAGAAATTTGGGAAATACTGAAGATCTTCAAAATTTTCTTCCATAGGCATATCATTCCTCCTCTCTAATGTGGCTGCTGGGGTCCAGTCATTGTCTCCAATGTTGTTTCCATCAGATGATTCTTTATCTTGAGGCCTCTATAATAAAATTATGTGATGTAGTTAGCAAATACTGAAAAATGTGCATTACATTTATTATCTCACTATCTATTTTTGGTAGCATGTTTAAAGCGTTTGTTATGGGTTTATAAGATATCCAGTATCCATAGGTTTGGGGATAACTTATTGATGTCTGCAGGTCCGACAGCTGGGATCCCCACTAATCCTAAGAATGGGCCTGTCTAAATAGAGCTGAGGTTGATCATGTACACCTTCATTCCATTCATTCTTTTTGGGACTAGTGGACACAGCCGAGGACAGCATTTGCTACATACTTGGTGCAAACATCTTGAGTTGACCCCAGGCTGGTTGGACGGAAATGCTAACTGTGCTTTTTTAAGTAGATAATGCATTAATAAAGTATCAAATTATGTCCCAGGGGCTGCAGCTGATGAGTTTCCAGTGCCATTTTAGGACCATTAGAACACCTGCAGTGGCCTATGGTATGTATACATGAATTAGCAATTTTACTAAAGTGATTTGCTTCCCATCATAAAAAAATATTAATCCCATGACTATCCTAAATTGCTGTGAAAAATGAGGATGAATGAACTCATGGAGATCAACATCCAACACTGCGGAGACACCATCACATGTTCCTCAACGCAGTGATTCTAGAGCAATACCCCCATCCCTTATGGGAAATATGTAAAAATATGCAAAACACAAGCCGCGGAGACACCATCACATGTTTCTCAACGCAAGCAATGACTAGCGAGCTCTTTCCACGGGAAGGGCAGTCTCCAATGAAGGTGTTAGGCGTCGGATTTCCGGCGCTGCACAGCGGGAATCCCGAGCCTTGCCTCCGACGGTCTCCCATTCCTCCCCAGCCGCAGAGGAGCTTGCTCAGCAAACTCGTCGGTCCCGGCGCTCTGTCCAGAGCAGCTCCATGGGTTTGCTTGCTGCTGCCACCCCTGGTTCAGCTTTGGCAATGCATGCTGCTCAGCAGCAAGATCCTCCAGGGACTAAGTCCTCATGTCGGGCCACTGAGCATGCCTGTGGAGTGATCTCCCATTGGAGATCAAAGGTCATGTGCTCAGGTCCTGCTCGTGTTCGGATTGGCCCATCCGAGAAGCAAGGAGGATCACGGACGCCTGCGGCTATAAAAGGTTCGCATGGCCGCTCAGCCATGCGCTAAGATAGACTCAAATAGTTTGGTGTGTATGATGATGGATGCATGTATCTGGTGTCTGACTCATTATGAAACCCCTACCCTTTGATACGTCTGTTGTTAGGGTTTAGAGACTGAGTCAGCGCCTGCTAGTGGCTAGGCTGTAGGCCACAGTGCATACCGGCCGTCTGCACACTTGCACACGCCATTTATTTGATCCCTGTTGGTATCGCAGTCGCGGTACCGGGCGCTAGCGGTCTAGAGGGACTTCAGTCCTACTGTCTGAGGGCTGAGTTCTGTGACGTTACGCTAGCTCTTACTCTGCCGAGCTCTGTGAGCGAAAACAGGCTACGGCATCTATTATTTGCGGTAGTGCGGCTCTAAGTCATAAGAGTTCGCCTCGGTACACCTTGGGTGAGGTTAACCCCGTGTGGGCCGTTATTGCACCGCCATATCGCGTCCACCATTACCGAGCAGCAGTTATCACCTCTGCACGGTGGACCCCGGGCTGCGAACGCACCTAAACACCATCTTATTATTTGGTGTGTTCCGCCAGCCCTTAACAGAAGGAAACCACCTATGCCAAAACATGGTATTCATCCACAGACAACTGTTTCGGGGTATTGCCCCTCATCAGTGTGGAGTAGGAAACTGGCCAGTAGGAGCAATGCCTAGTAGAAGACTGTGAAAAATGAGGATGAATGAACTCATGGAGCTCAACATCCAACACTGCGGAGACACCATCACATGTCTCTCAACGCAGTGATTCTAGAGCAATGCCCCCATCCCTTATGGGAAATATGTAAAAATATGCAAAACACAAGCCGCGGAGACACCATCACATGTTTCTCATCGCAAGCAATGACTAGCCAGGTCTTTCCCCGGGAAGGAACAACCACGGGAAGGGCAGTCTCCAATGAAGGAAACCACCTATGCCAAAACATGGTATCCATCCACAGACAGCTGTTTCAGGGTATTGCCCCTCATCAGTGTGGAGTAGGAAACTGGCTAGTAGGAGCAATCAGTCAAAAATGTAATAAACTAAGAAACACATGGCTGTCTTCCTAGTGTCACTATTAGAATTTATTCACACAACAGTATTTTTGATCAGTATTTCATCAGTATTTGTATGCCAAAACTAGAACGTGTGTAAATGTTTTGATTTTTCTCTGAAGGTTCCACTCCTGGTTTTGTCTTACAAAAACTGATGCAAAATACTGACCAAATACTGAGGTGTCAATGAACCCTTATCTATAGATTGTGTCTGGCATTGAAGTTCAGCCTCATTCAAGTGGATACTGCAATAAATGACAAGGTCCATGGGCTAGAGTGGAGCTGTTTCTGGATGATAGCAGCTGTATTGTTACTATGTTGATATTATCCTTTGCAGACAATGTACATGAGGATTCAGTACATAGAAGTGGTGTATATATACAGCTCTGGCAAAAATTAATGACCACTGCACAGTTTTATAAAAATCAGCTTCTCTACATGTCTGACAGCCATTCCATTCCAGTGTCAGTTGAATTCCAACCAGAGTACACCTCATTCTACTTAATGTGCTTCTGATTAGGTGATCACCTGAACAAAATCTTATTTAACGAAGGAAAGTATAAAAAAAACCCTGCTGTGGTGTTCACAATCCTCTTGCAATAGGACAAGCTGGATAGCAAAACAAGTGCTAGTAATATCCCAAAAGTAATAGGAATGAAAAAATAACTTTTAACCATGCCAAAGGAGTTGAAAAGAAAAGTCTTGAGTGAGAAAAAGAAGACCTCAATTCTGGCTTTACTAGCAGAGGGATACAATGAGCATCATGTTGCCTCCATCCTTAAAATTTCTAAGACGGCAGTCCATTACAACAAGGTCAAGCAGCAGACATTCGGGACAACAAAGCGGGATGACCGTCATCTTATTCGAATGTCACACAGCAACTGCAGGATGACATCAAGTGACCTACAAAAGGAATGGCAAATGGCAGCTGGGGTGAAGTGCACAGCAAGAACAGTTCGTAACAGGCTCCTAGAGGCAGGGCTCAAGTCATGTAAAGCTAGAAAAAAGCCTTTCATCAATGAGAAGCAAAGGAGAGCCAGGCTGAAGTTTGCCAAAGACCATAAGGATTGGACCATAGAGGACTGGAGTAAAATAATCTTCTCTGATGAGTCTAATTTTCAGCTTTGCCCAACACCTGGTCATCTAATGGTTGTATGGATACCTGGAGAGGCGTACAAGTGACAGTGTCTTGCACCACCGTGAAATTTGGTGGAGGATCGGTGATGATCTGGGGATGCTTCAGCAAGGCTGGAATTGGGCAGGTTAATCTTTGCGAAGGATGTATGAATCAAGCCACATACAAGGTTATCCTGGAAAAACAGTTGATTCCTTCTGCTCAGGCAATGTTCCCCAACTCTGAGGACTGTTTTTTCCAGCAGGACAATGTGCCATGCCACACAGCTAGGTCAATCAATGTGTGGATGATGAAGGACCACCACATCAAATCCCTGTCATGGCCAGCCCAATATCCCGATCTGAACTCCATTGAAAACCTCTGGAATGTAATCAAGAGGAAGATGGATAGTATCAAGCCATCAAACAAAGAACTGCTTAAATTTTTGTACTAGGAGTGGCATAAGGTCACACAAAAGCAGTGTGAAAGGCTGGTGAAAAGCATGACAAGATGCAAGAAAGCTGTGACTAAAAATCATGGTTATTCCATAAAATATTGATTTCTGAACTCTTCCTGAGTTAAAACATTAGTATTGTTGTTTCTAAATGATTATGAACTTGTTTTCTTAGCATTATTTGAGGTCTGCAAGCACTGCATTTTTTTGTTATTTTGACCATTTCTCATTTTCTGAAAATAGATATAAAATTTAGTGCTTGGAAATTTGAAGACATATTGTCAGTAGTTTATAGAATAAAAGAGCAGTTTAAATTTTAATCAAAAATATACCTGTAAAGAGAAAAATCAGACAAAATGAAAATTTTACAGTGGCCTCTTAATTTTGACAGACTTGTGTGTATATATATATATATATATATATATATACACACACAGTGTGTATATATATATATATATAGACACACACACACACACATTTATATACTTATTATAATCTGCCATTAAGACCACACTACTGGTACTAGGTTTAGCAGTGAATGGGGAGGAGACATTTTGTGCATGAGAGTGATCATCCCAGGGAAGCTAAAGGAGCAGATAAGGGAACAGCCATAGCTCCTGTATATAGGAAACCACAGCCTCCACTTCAGACAGTTGTGTGAACAAGACTGTGCATATAAGCAGAAGTTGAAGCTCAGAAGTAAATGCACCATTTATATACAGTATCTGCATTATTATACTGGAAAGTAACTCTGTTCAATCATCATTTGTTGGGATGCAATTGTGTATTCCTGCAACAAGTAAAGGTTATCAACAGCCCCTCTGGCCTCCTTGTTCTCTGGACTATTTGGAATGCACCACATTACATCACACTACCAGGAAGCAGAGGTTAATTTAGTGCACCCTGGCTTCACGAACATATTTTTCTTTTATTTTTGTCACTGCCATAGCAAAGTTGTAACGTCCACCCTATTGATGAGCGAATGTGCTTGGATAATGTCTTTTCTGAGCATGCTAGAGTGTTATCCGAGTATCTGATAGTACTTATATATAACGTTCGAGTCCCTGTGGCTGCATGATTTGCGACTGTTAGCCACCCTCAACACATGCGAGGGTTGCCTATTTGTTAGTTAATTCCCACTTGTGTTCAGGATTCTAACAGCTGCAAATCATGCAGCTGCAGGGGCTCGAACATAATATACGAGCACTGCCAGATGCTCGAATAACACCTGCTCCAATAAGACTTTACTCGAGCATGTTTGCTTATCACTAATCCACACACCACATGATGCATGACCTAGGGCATATTACATTACACATACAGTCAAAGTGTTTGATATGGATGATTATCTTCATTCCACGTGCCATGTCTGTTCACCATACACAGCTTAAGGGCATATTCACACGTTCAGTTTTTGGTCAGTTCTTCACATCACTAAAACCATCAGTGGGTGATAAATACAGAAGTGGTGACGTGTTCCTATTATACTTTTCCTCTGATTGTTCCTCTCCTGGTTTTGGCTTACAAATACTGAGGTAATATACTGACCAAATACCAAGTACAGGCTATTTTGTTTCATTCTTACAACTGAATTTCTGCCCATTGTCACATACTGTACCATTACACTAAACATGTCCCATTTATTACAACAGTGAGACAATTATTTCCTCAGGCTAAAGGCGTCTAAATTTCATAGTTGTTGATCTGAAAAGGAATATTGAAAAAAAAAAAATACCATTCGTTCCTCCTGCTTCACGTCCCCTTTGCTGTCCGCTCTGACCGCAGGATAATCATGGCCTTCTGACTCCTTTTCAGGATTGTTGGCCTCATTAGCAATGATCTGCTGTAACACAATTGCCACTTCATCTTCTAATGTGTATGCCTGACTTTCGGTAATCTGGAAGAGAAGAGACTGCTCATGACACTATACTTAGTTCATTACATCATACTGGGCAATCAGTTCAAACAGAAGAGTTGCCAACTTCAGATGAAGCCAAATGGGCCAAACAGTTTTAGTATAAAAAACTCCATTTCCGCTAGTGCAATGTAATAGTAATAGAGAACACATTGGTAAAAGTATAATATACCGTAACTATCTTATGGTGGTACTACACACTAGTCAACAGCTTGTCACAGTACTACACAGAATTGCAGCACTATTACACTGCACTGTGGCAGGTACTGTCTAATAGTAGAATATACAGTGTCTCTCTGTCTTTATATATAAACTTACTGACCAGCATCTCCTAACAGAATCAAGCATCACTTTGTAAGCACTAAGCTATATGCAAACAATTGTGACAGCTTGCACCTGTTCACGCTTCATTCCATTAGGCGGTGCTGATCAGTTTTTTGTTTCTTCTAGGTACGCATTTAGGGGTAGTGAATGCCTCCATTGTTGGCTAAGCACTCCTTCCATCAGTCTAAGGGTTTTTTTTTAACATTGGATCCTACCTGCCATTTAAATTTGTAGGCTTTTGACCCAGGAAAAGTATGTCTGATAGAAATGGTTAGAGGCCCTTCAAAGAAAGGTACGCATTATTGTTGCTGATGGGTAGACATGAAATGACCAATTTGTGCGATAAGTTCCTTCATTTTATAAATACCGTATATGCTATATAGCAGTGCTGCTGTATTCTTTGATTTGCTTAAAGTGAACCTGTCAGCAGGATTGTGCTCGGTAACCTACAGATAGTGTCAGGTTGGCGCTGTTATACTGATTAAAATGATACCTTGTTGATGAAATCCATCTTGTGGTTGTTAAAATCTTTATTTCAGTTTTGAGACAATGATATGCTTGTGCTCCGGGGCGGCCTGTGGGGGGGGCGGGGTCGTCATATGGTGCTCTGTTAACATATTCATCCTTATGGACTTGAATGACAGGTTGCTAACCCTACATTGACCTGCCCCCTATTTTAAATACTGCGCTTGTGCAGTTCATATTGTGGTCTTTGGAAAAAAAATTGAACCACAGCAAAATGGCGCCGTGGCGGCGCATGCGCAGTAGCATTTATCGCTTTCCGATAGATGCTGTTTCACAAGCGCCGCCACCGGTGCCATTTTGATGTAGCCAAATTTTTTTCTCCTCCAACAAAATAGCGCTTGCGCAGTAGCAACTATCAGCAAGTGCCAGTGCCATTTTGTTGTAGTTATTTTTTTTTCCAAAGACCAAAATATGAACTGCACAAACACAGTATTTAAAATAGGAGGCAGGTCACTACAGGATCAGTGACCTGTCCGCAGTCTTCATTATAAATACCTAATCAGAGCACCACATGAAGACCCCCCCACAGGCCACCCCTGAGCATGAGCATATCATTAACTGAAAATAAAAGATTAAATGACAACCACAAGATGGATTTCATCAACCAAAGTATAATTGTAATCAGTATAACGGCACTGACCTGACACTGTCTGTAGGTTACTATACACAACCCTCCTGACAGGCTCACTTTAACCCCTTAATCCCATATGACATACTATCCCATCCATGTGCCCTGGGACTTAATTCCCAGGGACGGGATAGTACGTCATAGAGATCAGCGGCGCCCACTTGGTCAGAGCCGCTGATCGCGGCTGGGTGTCAGCTGATTATCACAGCTGACACCCGGCACAATGTGTCAGGGGTGGTCACGGACCGCCCCTGACACATTAACCCCTTGCACACCGTGATCAAACACGATCGCTGTGTACCGGGGGTTAAAGGGAAGCATCGGCAGGGAGGGGGCTCCCTCCGTGCTTCCCTGAGCCCCCCACGGCAGCGCAATGTGCAGCGCTGCTGCCGGGGGCTCCATCCCTGCAGGCCGCCGAATCCAAGATGGCGACGGGGACCTTCGGGGGCCTGCAGGGAGCCGGCTTCCTCAGTGCCATCACAGTGATCTGTGATGTGACAGATCAGCGATCTGTCATAGGACAGTGATGTCGTGATGTCCCTCCTGGGACAATGTAATAAAGTAAAAAAAAAAAGAAAAAAGAAAGTGTTAAAATAATTTAAAAAAAAAATCGCCAAATAAATTAGAAAAAAAAAAATATTCCCCCAATAAATACATTTTTTGGAAATAAAAAAACCCCAAAACAATAAAAGTACACATATTTGGTATCGCCGTGTCCGTAACGACCTGCCCTATAAAACTGTCCCATTAGTTAACCCCTTTAGCAAACCCCTTAAAAAATAAAATTAAAAAACGAAGCAACAAATAATGATTTATTATCATACCGCCGAACAAAAAGTGCAATAACGCGCGATCAAAAAGACGCATATAAATATGCATGGTACCGCTGAAAATGTCATCTTGTCCCGCAAAAAACGAGCTGCCATACAGCATCATCAGCGAAAAAATAAAAAAGTTATAGCTTGCAGAATAAAGCGATGCAAAAATAATTATTTTTTATATAAAATAGTTTTCATTGCATAAAACCGACAAAACATTAAAAAAGACCTAAATGAGGTATCGCTGTAACTGTACTGACCCGAAGAATAAATCCGCTTTATCAATTTTACCGCACGCGGAACGGTGTAAACGCACCCCCCCAAAAGAAATTCATGAAACGCTGGTTTTTGTTCATTCTGCGTCCCAAAAATCGGAATAAAAAGCGATCAAAAAACTTCACGTGCCCGAAAATGGTACCAATAAAAATGTCAACTCGTCCCGCAAAAAAGTAAGACCTCACTTGACTCGGTGGGCCAAAATACGGAAAAATTATAGCTCTCAATATGTGATGATGGAAAAACTATTTTTACAATAAAAAACGTCTTTTAGCGTGTGACAGCTGCCAAATATAAAAACTGCCATAAATAGTAAATCAAACCCCCCGTTATCACCCCCTTAGTTAGGGAAAAATAATAAAATAAAAAAAAATGTATTTTTTTCCATTTTCCCATTAGGGTTAGGGTTAGGGCCAGGGCTAGGATTAGGGCTAGGGTTACGGTTAGGGCTAGAGTTAGGGCTGAGTTAGGTTAGGGGTGTGTTGGGGTTAGGGTTGGAGTTATAATTGGGGGTTTCCACTGTTTGGGCACATCAGGTGCTCTCCAAATGCAACATGGCGTCTGATCTCAATTCCAGCCAATTCTGAGTTGAAAAAGTCAAATGGTGGTCCTTCCCTTCCAAGCTCTGCCATGCACCCAAACAGTGTTTTACCCCCACATATGGGGTATCAGCCTACTCAGGACAAATTGAAAAACAACTTTTGGGGTCCAATTTCTCCTGTTACCTTTAGGAAAATAAAAAATTGGGGGCAAAAATATCATTTTTGTGGAAAAAAGTGATTTTTCTATTTTCACGCCCGGGCGTTATAAACTTCTGTGAAGCACTTGGGGGTTCAAAGTGCTCACCACACATCTAGATAAGTTCCGTGGGGGGTCTAGTTTCCAAAATGGGGTCACTTGTGGGGAGTTTCAATAGTTTAGGTACATCTGGGGCTCTCCAAACGCACATGACACCCCCAGACCATTCCATCAAAGTCTGCATTCCAAAACGTCACTACTTCTCTTCCGAGACCCGACGTGTGTCCATACAGTAGTTTTCTCCCACATATGGGGTATCTGCGTACTAAGGACAAATTGGACAACAACTTTTGGGGTCCAATTTCTCCTGTTACCCTTGGGAAAATAAAAAATTGGGGACTAATTGATCATGTTTGTGGAAAAAATACGATTTTTTTATTTTCATGCCCGGGCATTATAAACTTCTGTGAAGCCCTTGGGGGTTCAAAGTGCTCACCACATATCTAGATAAGTTCCTTAGGGGGTCCAGTTTCCAAAACGTGGTCATTTGTGGGGGGTTTCCACTGTTTAGGTACATTAGGGGCTCTCCAAAGGCAACATGACACCCACAGACCATTCCATCAAAGTCTGCATTCCAAAACGTCACCACTTCCCTTCCGAGCCCCGACGTGTGCCCATACAGTAGTTTTCTCCCACATATGGGGTGTCAGCGTACTCAGGATAAATTGGACAACTTTTGGGGTCCAATTTCTCCTGTTACCCTTGGGAAAATAAAAAAATGAGGACTAAAAGATCATGTTTGTGGAAAAAATACGATTTTTTTTTATTTTCACGCCCGGTCGTTATAAACTTCTGTGAAGCACTGGAGGGGTCAAAGTGCTCACCACACATCTAGATAAGTTCCTTGGGGGGTCTAGTTTCCAAAATGGTGTCATTTGTGGGGGCTTTCCACTGTTTTGGTACATCAGGGGCTCTCCAAACGCGACATGGAGTCCGATCTCAATTCCAGCCAAAAACGTCAAATGGCGCTGCTTCCCTTCCAAGCTCTGCCATGCGCCGAAATAGTGGTCTACCCCCACATATGGGGTATCAGCGTACTCAGGACAAATTGCACAATAACTTTTAGGGTCCTGTTACCCTTGGAAAAATAAGAATTGAGAGTGAAAAGATCATTTTTTTGTGGAAAAAATATGATTTTTAAATTGTACGGCTGTATGTTATAAACTTCTGTGAAGCCCTTGGGGGTTCAAAGTTCTCACCACACATCTAGATAAGTTCCTTGGGGGGTCTAGTTTCAAAAATGGTGTCATTTGTGGGGGGGTTTCCACTGTTTTGGTACATCAGGGGTTTTCCAATCGCGACATGGTGTCCAATCTCAATTCCAGCCAAAAACGTCAAATGGCGCTGCTTCCATTCCGAGCTCTGCCATGCGCCCAAATAGTGGTAAACCCCCACATGTGGGGTATCAGCATACTCAGGACAAATTGCACAATAACTTTTAGGGTCCTGTTACCCTTGGGAAAATAAAAATTGGGGGAGAAAAGATCATTTTTGTGGAAAAAATATGATTTTTTAATTGTACCGCTGTACGTTATAAACTTCTGTGAAGCACTTGTGGGTTCAAAGTTCTCATCACATATCTAGATAAGTTCCTTGGGGGGGGTCTAGTTTTCAAAATGGGGTCACTTGTGAGGGGTTTCCACTGTTTAGGTACATCAGGGGCTCTCCAAACGTGACATGGCGTCCGATCTGAATTCCAGCCAATTTTGCATTGAAAAAGTCAAACGGCGCTCCTTCGCTTCTGAGCTCAGCCATGCGCCTAAACAGTGGTTACCCCCCACATATCAGGTATCATCGTACTCAGGACAAATT
This sequence comes from Dendrobates tinctorius, assembly GCF_039654945.1. Classification (NCBI taxonomy): domain Eukaryota; kingdom Metazoa; phylum Chordata; class Amphibia; order Anura; family Dendrobatidae; genus Dendrobates; species Dendrobates tinctorius. The sequence goes on from NW_027361690.1 coordinate 9,693,101, forward strand.
GCACAATACATTTTGCAGTCCAATTTCTCCTGTTACCCTTGGTAAAATAAAAAAAATTGAACCTGAAGTATTTTTTTTGTGAAAAAAAGCTAAATGTTCATTTTTTTTTAAATATTCAAAAAAGTATTAAGTTACGTACCGGTAACGGTATTTTTCGGAGGCCCATGACAGCACCACGAGAGAGGGGATCCGCCCTATAGGAACAGGAAACCTACAGATACAAAAGGGCGGCACCTCTCCCACGCATCAGTTGGATTACAGAGCTTGAGAGGCTACCATGGTTAGTACACAACATATGATATATACAACCTATCTACCCTATTTAACAGAATTATTTCATACCATCTCCCACATAAGGTGATTCTATGAACAATCTTCTAAGGAGTGCACCCCTATATGTGAACAAGGGAGGGAACTAAGGGTGCTGTCATGGGCCTCCGAAAAATACCGTTACCGGTACGTAACTTAATACTTTATTCGGACTCCCATGACAGCTCCACGAGAGAATTACAGAGATGTAAACTAACTTAGGGAGGGACTACAGCCTGCAGCACCCTTAGCCCGAAGGTGAGGTCTGAGGAGGCACCCATGTCTAACCGTTAGTGGTTAAAAAAGGTGGAAGGAGATGACCAGGTGGCCGCCTTACATATTTGATCAATTGATACTCCAGATCTCTCCGCCCAGGATGATGCCATGGCCCGAGTGGAATGTGCCCTCAGGTTCTGTGGAGCCGGACCGCCACCTGCTGTGTAGGCAAGAGAGATAGCCTCCCTAATCCACCTTGCTAATGTGCGTTTTGATACTCTGTATCCTTTCCTGGAACCTTGGAAGGATAGGAATAATGCGTTCTCCTTCTTCCAAGGATCCGTGGCTGCTAAATATGTCAGTAAGCATCTTCTAATATCTAACGCCTGGAGTTTGTGCTCTTTAGGGTTGGTTGGGTTAGGGAGGAAAGAAGGCAGAACTATCTCCTGTGTCCTGTGGAATTGTGTTGCTACCTTGGGAAGGTATGCTGGATCTGGCCTCAGGATTACTCTATCCTGTAAGAACTCTGTGTAAGGAGGCAATCTGGAAAGTGCCTGTATATCGCTCACCCTACGCGCGGATGTTATTGCTACCGGGAATGCTGTCTTAAGAGATATAATCTTTAGTGAGGCGGAATCTAAAGGTTCAAACGGACTTTCTGTCATGGCTGTAAGGACTAAGTTTAAGTCCCACGGTACGCATCTGTCTTTGTGTATAGGTCTCGATCTGGCCGCTGCTCTGATGAACCTTGCTACCCAATAATCTTTTGCAATATCAGCTGCAAACAGGGCCCCTAAGGCTGAAACTTGTACTTTTAGCGTACTTGTGGAGAGACCCAATTCGAACCCTTTCTGGAGAAATTCCAGAATATGTTTCGTGGGAATTCCATCTCTGATGTCAAAGTGAAAGGTGGACAGGAAGCGTTTCCAGGTCCTAGCATAGATATTAGTGGTGGTTAATTTTCTGCCTCTTAGGAGGGTGTCAATTAAGTTCTTGGAGAACCCTCTATTTTTTAATAGTGACCTTTCAAATACCACGCCATCAAATGAAGTCCCGCTACTTGTGGGTGGCTGACTGGCCCCTGGTAGAGGAGATCCGGAAGGTTCGGCAGTACCCAGGGATCGCCTACCGACATGGTCCTCAACCACGCGAACCAGGTCCTCCTGGGCCAAAAGGGGGCAATCAGTATGACTCTTGCCTGATCCTCTCTGATCTTCCTGACTACCAGAGGAAGAAGATTCAATGGTGGGAAGGCGTATGCCAGAGAAAAGTCCCATCTTATCAGTAGGGCATCCACCGCCAGGGGATTTTCCCTGGGGTTCAGAGAGCAGAACAATCTTTCTTTTCTGTTTTTTCTGGTGGCAAAGAGGTCTACCTCTGGCTGGCCCCATCTGCGGACAATCTGGCGGTAAATATCTTTGTTCAAAGCCCATTCTCCTTGTCTTAGAGCCTTGCGGCTTAAAAAGTCTGCTCTTACATTGTCCTTTCCGCTGATGTGGAGCGCGGTCAAAGATAGACAATTTCTCTCTGCTATCTGGAGGAGCCGTTCTGTTATCTGCATCAGAGCGCTGGAGCGGGTTCCACCTTGGTGGTTGACATATGCTACCGCTACCTGGTTGTCCGAGTGTATCCTCACATGATGGCCCTGCAGGTAGATAATGAGTTTCTTGACTGCCCGCTCTATCGCCAATAGTTCTCTCTGGTTGGATGAGATTTCAGAATTAGAATCCCACTGGCCCTGTACCACTATGTCCCCCATATGGGCTCCCCAACCGAAGGAACTTGCGTCTGTGGTTATAATACGGGTTATCTGTGTTATCCAGGGCACCCCTGACGCTAGGTTCTCGCTCTCAAGCCACCATCTCAGTGATGTAACAGTTGAGGGGCTTAGACACATCCGACCCTGTAAGGAGCCTCCAAGGGCCCTGCTATTAATCAAGATGTCGTTTTGAAGGGTTCTGGTATGGAACTGTGCCCACCTTACTGCTGGGATGCATGAAGTTAGAGAACCTAACAGGGACATGGCCTGTCTGAGGGTCATAGATGGATTATCCATTGCCCGAAGAACCTGCTCCTGTATCTTTTGTAATTTATCTAGTGGTAGCAGGCACCGCTGAGTGTCTGAATTTAGTATCAACCCTAAAAATTTCTGTATTTTTAAGGGCTGGAGTCGGGATTTCTCGTAGTTTAAAATCCATCCCAGGTTTTCTAACCTGGATCTAGCTTTTTCTATCTGGGATTTACAATGACCCACCGATTTTCCTACAATCAAGAAATCGTCTAAATATGGAATGATTAAGACGTCAACCTCTCGTAAGTGAGCCATAACTTCGGCCACTAACTTTGTAAAAACCCTGGGTGCTGCTGAGAGACCAAAGGGAAGGGCTCTATACTGAAAATGACGTACTGTGCCCTCTACTGAAACTGCCACTCTCAGGAACTGCTGGAAGTCTGGATAGGTACATGATAGTACGCGTCTTTCAAATCTATGACTGCCATAAAACAACCTTTAAACAATATTTTTATTGTTGTATTAATGGACTCCATTTTGAATGTATGATTAATCAAAAACTCGTTAAGGGAACGAAGGTTTATAATCGTTCTGAATGTGTTATCAGGTTTCTGGATTAGAAACAGGGGAGAGTAAAACCCTCTTCCCCTTTCAGCCTCTGGAACCTCTACCAGGACATTTTTCTGACATAGGCTCAAGACTTCCGCTTCTAAAGCCGCTTGTTCGAGATGAGAAGATCTTAAGGGGGTCAGTTTAAAGGTGTCCCGCGGGATCTGGGTAAATTCCAACCTAAGCCCAGTGGATATTACCTTACGCGCCCAGTCACTATTCGTAATCTGTGACCATGCCGGGAAGAAGGATGACAGTCTACCCCCCACGGGAACCGCTAGTCATTGATTTGGTTTCTTTTGATCTCTCGACGAGCGTGTAAACATATAGCCCGTACCTCGTCTCCTTCTGTCTTCCCATCTGGGTCGATCTCTAACAGGCGAAGAGTTGCGCCTTCTCCCCTGGCCAAATCTCCTTCTACCAAATGGGCGACGGTAGGACGCTGATGAAAGGTTTGGGAACCTTTTCTTGTCGTCCCCCGCCTTTTCAAGCAGCTCGTCTAGGACAGTTCCAAACAAATATTCGCCCTCACATGGAATCGCACAGAGCTTTGCTCTGGACTGGATGTCTCCCTGCCAGCACTTTAGCCACAGGGCTCTGCGAGCTGCGTTAGAGAGACCTGCTGCTCTGGCGGCCATTCTCACTGCATCCGCTGAGGCATCTGCCAGGAAGGCTGCTCCCTCTTGGATGGTCGGTAGGGCCCCAAGAATTGTCTGTCTTGATGTACCCTGTTTTAGTTGTGACTCCAACTGGTCCAACCAGACCATCATGGACCCGGCCGTGCACGTTGAAGCCACTGCTGGTCTTAAGGACCCGGCTGCCATCTCCCAGGTGTTTTTCAGGAAAGTATCAGCTTTCCTGTCTAAGGGATCTTTAAGGGATCCCATGTCCTCAAAGGGGAGCGAGGATTTTTTTGATGCCTTCGCAATGGCAGCGTCTAATTTGGGGGCTCTGTCCCAAGAACTTACTGCCGGATCGTCGAAGGGGTATCTCCTTTTGAGGGCTGGTGGTAGCGACCCTCTTTTGTCCGTTTTTTTCCACTCTCTGTGGATCAGATCCTGTATCTTTTGATTTAACGGAAAGACTCTCCGCTTCCTCTGTTCCAGCCCACCGAACATGACATCCTGCATGGATAAATGGGGCTTAGGCTCCTCTACCTCCATTGTCCCTCTGACTGCTTTGACCAGCTTGTTTACCTGGTCAAGAGGCAGACAAAATCGCCCCGAGTCCTCTTCTCCTGAGGAGGACGAGGGAGATGAAGTCTGGGAGTCTCTGCTTTTTCTCCACTCTACCGAGGAATCAGACTCCGCCGGGACCTCGCCCCTTAGACTTTGCGGCTGAGACAAGGACTTTAGGGTTTCCCTCATTTCTACCCTGACAATGTCTCTCAAACTCGCCGCTACTGCAGGCGACTCTTCTGCCACCGTCTGCTGAATACAGGGGGGGCACAATCTTTTGAGGCACGCGTCCGGTAATGGGCATGCACAGAGTGCGCATTCCCTATGCTTATTTTTATTTGTAGCTTTTTTTCCCTAGAAAAAGAAAAACACAGAAGGGGGGTCCCGTCACTGAGTGAACTTTCACGAAGATCACTTACCAGTGCCACAATCAAGTACCGGAGAACGAGGGGGATTTCTTTCGGTCGATGCTCCTGTCTGCCTGGAGGAGCTCTTACGAGTGGACTGGTCACTTCGTCCCGCATTACTGTCACGGGACCCTTTCTTTTTCTGTTTGACCTGCCGAAGGTCATCCAGGGGCGGCAGTGATGTTTGCCACTGCTGCCCTTGCTTCTGCCGCTGCTGCTGCTGCTCTCGATCGCTTTCCATTACCACTGCTGCTGCTGCACACTGCTGCATGTAGTAATGTGGCCAAGGCAAGGAACCCTGCCCGGGTCCCGCCTAAATACCCCTCCTCCGGTCAGCAGTATCCATGCCGCGCCCCTCCCCCCCTTAACGGAGCTCCCTACCCCAGCTGGCGCCCGACCCCGCGCCATCGGTGTTTCCGATGGGCGCCGCCATCTTGGAATCGCCGCGCATGCACAGTAGCGCGCTGACCCGGAAGCGCCTCCTCCGCCCGCCCCCTGACGTCACCGCTACCCCGGAAACGCCGGAAGCCCCGCGGGACGCCCGGGAGCTCCGGAGCAGCGCCCGGTCGCAGCCCCCTGCACAGCGCTGCCAACCTATCTGCGCCGCCGGAGCCGGGAATCCCCGGGGGGGGGTATACTTACCGGCGGCGGCTTAATTCCAGAGACGGACATCCTCCGGACGCCGCTCCCTGCTGTCCACGCCACCGCCGTGACACCCATCCTGGGCCACCGTGGCGCCTTCCAGGAAATCCGAACCAGGCCGAGGTAGGAGACCCCCTTGCTACCGGTGTCGGCTGGCCGGCCTGGGATCCAATTCTTCTGTAGGATCCCGTCCCCTCAGGAACAGGAAACCAACTGATGCGTGGGAGAGGTGCCGCCCTTTTGTATCTGTAGGTTTCCTGTTCCTACAGGGCGGATCCCCTCTCTCGTGGTGCTGTCATGGGAGTCCGAATAAATTCCTGTGATGCACCTAAAGGGTTAATAAACTTCTTGAATGTGGTTTTGAGCACCTTAAGGGGTGCAGTTTTTAGAATGGTGTCACTTTTGGGTATTTTCTATCATATAGACCCCTCAAAGTGGCTTCAAATGTGATGTGGTCGTAAAAATAAAATGGTGTTGCAAAAATGAGAAATCGCTGGTCAATTTTTAACCCTTATAACTTCCTAACAAGAAAAAAATTTGGTTCCAAAATTGTGCTGATGTAAAGTAAACATGTGGGAAATGTTACTTATCAAGTTTTTTGTGTGCCGTATCTCTGTGATTTAAGGGCATAAAAATTCAAAGTTGGAAAATTGCAAAATTTTCGCAAAATTTCCGTTTTTTTCACAAATAACGCAAGTTATTTGAATGAAATGTTACCACTAACATGAAATACAATATGTCATGAGAAAACAATGTCAGAATCACTGGGATCCATGGAAGCGTTCCAGAGTTATTACCTCATAAAGGGACAGTGGTCAGAATTGTAAAAATTGGCCTGATCATGAACGTGCAAACCACCCTTGGGGCTTAAGGGGTTAAGTAAATATTTATATGTCTATCATATGCACTTGAAGGTAGTGACTGAATCACATCAGTTCAAAGCTGTTTTTAATTAGAGCAGAATATTACCTGTCCTTTATATTTGTGGGCTGAGGCAGAGAATATAATATACCGTATATGTAATTCAAACACACATTGAAATACACACACATGTATATATCGTTACACACATACGTACATGCAGTGTAAGAAACAAAACTGCAAAATGAAGCAAATGCACAGGTGCAGGTTGCTGAAGTATACAAACAAACACTAGAGTATATGGCACTAGAGAGTACATGACTTTGAATTGCATTAATGCCAAATATATTTACATTTGTTAACCCTTTAGGGAAAACAGTAGTTACAGGTCACCTTTTGACATTACACATTAGAGGATTTTATTGGGTTTTGACTCCTTCCAAGCTATGGGTATTCCCAGAGCGTATCTACCCTAAGGACACAGAGACCTTGTGCTTACATTAGCTTCACTGTTCAAATGATGATTAATGTGACATATTCGTAAAGACATTATCCTACATCCATGTAGGGTAGCTTTAATAGAGAATGTGGTGCTGATCTATGAATTATACCGATTTTTATATGCGTATGTTAGCCCCTTCAGCTTAAAGGGAACATGTCACATGAAGAAACGCCATAAACCTGCAGATATGGGGTTAATATTCCGGTTAATAGCAATCTGAACCTGCCAGCACCTGTACTTAAAGCCGGGCATCCATGTGTTTGTATTCATTTATAGAGGTGGGAGTTCAGTCATCGCTCCGTGCATAGAGTGATAACTTTAGCTGCGCCCCTGAGAACTGATTGAAAAAAAAAGAAAAAGATATGCAAAAAAATTTGAAAAAGCCCACGGCCTTACAGTACTGACCACTCAACCCATACTGGAGTTATGGCCCACCCTAACCAACCATATAGCACGTAAAATATAGGCATACATACATACACACAATAATTGCCTCTATAATGATAACCCACTACAATGAAACAGGATAAACCTAGTTACAAGTAATATAATGCCAGAATGTATCTAAAAAGACAAAGAAAGAAAACACCAAGAAAGCATATGTGTTCAGATGACAAAGAGATTGCATGCCCAGGAAATAATCACTAGAGGACTAAGGGCCCCATCACACATAGCATCTCACCAGCGATCCCGACAACGATGTGAACTTGTCAGGATCGCTGGTGTGTCGCTACATGATAGCTGGTGAGCTGCCAAACAGGCAGCTTCACCAGCGATCAGGACCAGCGACACGCGGGTAACAAGCGACGCACGTCGCTTAGTTACCCACTGTGTACCTTAGTTACCAGTGCGCTGGTGCAGGGAGCTGGTAACCAAGGTACACATCGGGTTTCTAAGCGGCGCGCGGCGCTTAGAAACCCGATGTGTACCTTGGTTACCATCTCCCTGCACCAGCGCGCTGGTAACTAAGGTACACAGCAGGTTTCTAAGCGCTGCGCCCCCTTAGAAACCTGCTGTTTACCTTGGTTACCAGCTCCAGCTCGCTGATCGCTGGTCTCCCGCCTGCCACACGCAGCGATGCGTGCTGGCCAGTGGGAGACCAGAGATCAAAAAAATGTCCAGGGCTTTCCAGGACGATCAGCGATACCCAGCAGGGAGGCCGGTCGCTGGTAAGTGTCACACACACAACAATCTCGCTGGTGAGATCGCTGTTGCATCACAAAACTTGTGACTCAGCAGCGAGTCTCAGACATCCTGGTCCAACTCTGCCCCACCACTGATTAATAGCTCTCTGCCAATGTACACAGAAAGAGTTAATTAGTGGTGGGGGCTATACACGGCTCAGAGCTCTGCTAGATCTGCAGCAGAAAAAACTGTGATTCTATCATAACTGCTGCACCCAGTAAAATAAGTGATACATCACTGGAATCAGTGTCTCAGTCCCTACAAGATGATGCTGCCAGATTACACAGCAAAAACTTGCTGACTGATTTCCTTTAAGAAGTGAAATAAATCCTGTGGAGGAACATTTTCTCAGAGGTATCAACTTTGACATTGTATTAAATCAATACAGCTGTTTCCCTCTGTACAGAAGCATAAGATTACAGCATGAGTGTATTGGAACACCAAGGAGAATGTGTAATGCTTCCTTGATGCTTCCATAAAATGATATGTATTACATATAACAGTTTTATTGCAAACATGAGTTGGTGAAATTGCAGGTAATATCAGAATGAAGATGGCGGACCTCATCAATAAAGCGTCTGCCAATGTTTTCCCTTCCTGAGCGTTAGTCATCCAGGTCATGTCCTGCATATTGGGAGAAGCATTGGCTTCATAATCTCTCTTGTGCTGGTCGAATTGATTTATTAAGCCTGCTGGCGTCTAAATTCCTAATTTATTGTCTACAGAGCTCTCTAAGACGTGTTCAAGCTGGTTTGGAATTTTCTTGCTACTTATAATATCTTTAGTCTGTAGTTTAAGCTGGATTTGTACTATTTTGTAAGTGATGAATTATTAACATCAATTTCCCTGACTTTTAAATACTTACAGTATACAGTTTTTATCTATTTATTTATTTATAACAAAATATTCTTTATTCCTTTTTGCTAACGACAAATCTAACAATAATTTCCAGTCTGCGATCACATTTCAGAGAAAATGAAGGAATCAATGAGATCATTTTCTTCTTCAAGATTCTCAGCATCACTGGGGGTCCCAGTGGATGATCCCTAGCGATCAGTCAGATGTCCTATGCATATGGGATAACTTTCTAATACCTAAATACACTACAAGGACATAAGTACTGAGAAGCACCTCAATGATTGGATTCAGGTTTATCATTCAGGCCGGGGGTCACACTTGCGAGTGAAATGCGAGAAACTCGCACGAGTCTCTCACCTCAATACCTGGCACTGCCGCCGACACTCAGGACCGGTGTGTGCGGCTGCATGTATTTCTTCTATGCAGCTGAGCGCTCTGGTCCGAACCACTGGCAGCAGTGCCGGGTATTGAGGTGAGAGACTCGCGCGAGTTTCTCGCATTGCACTTGCAAGTGTGACCCTGGACTCAGTCTCATTTCCACAGGAATATAAAATCAAGCACATCGCCATGCAGTCTGAATTTGAAAACAATTGCGAAAGAATGGCTCATTCGAAAGAGCTCACTGAATTTGAGAGTGATACTCTAATACAACGCCACCTTTGTAACACGTCAGTTTGTGAAATTTCTTCCCTCCAACATATTCCACGATGTCCTGTGAGTGGTATTATTAAAAGGTGGAAGCATTGAGAACCACCAACGTGACAGACATGGGTCTCCAGGAATTGCAGAGTCCAAACCTCTTGCATTAAAGGGAACTTGGCACCAAGCTTTCCCAATATAAAGTAGGGCCAGCACGTTATGAGACCTCTGTTACAGCATTCTACTGTAGTATCCTATATACAGTATACATACTGTATATACACTGCTCAAAATAAAGGGAACACTCAAATAACTCATCTTAGATATGAATGAATGAAATATTCTCATTGAATATTTTGTTCTGTACAAAGTTGAATGTGCTGACAACAAAATCACACAAAAATCATCAATGGAAATCAAATTTATTAACCAATGGAGGCCTGGATTTGGAGTCACACACAAAATTAAAGTGGAATATAATGTCCTTAAAACAAGTCAAAATGAGGCTCAGTATTGTGTGTAGCCTCCACGTGCCTGTATGACCTCCTTACAACGCCTGGGCATGCTCCTGATGAGGCGGCGGATGGTCTCCTGAGGGATCTCCTCCCAGACCTGGACTAAAGCATACGCCAACTCCTGGACAATCTGTGGTGGATGGAGCAAAACATGATGTCCCAGATGTGCTCAATCGGATTCAGGTCTGGGGAACAGGTGGGCCAGTCCATAGCTTCAATGCCTTCATCTTGCAGGAACTGCTGACACACTCCAGCCACATGAGGTCTGGCATTGTCCTGCATTAGGAGGAACCGAGGGCCAACTGCACCAGCATATGGTCTCACAAGAGTTCTGAGGATCTCATCTCGGTACCTAATGGCAGTCAGGCTACCTCTGGCAAGCTCATGGAAGACTGTGCAGCACTACAAAGAAATGCCACCCCACACCATTACTGACCCATTGCCAAACCGGTCATGTTGAAGGATGTTGCAGGCAGCAGATCGCTCTCCACGGCATCTCCAGACTCTGTCACGTCTGTCACATGTGCTCAGTGTGAACCTGCTTTCATCTGTGAAGAGCACAGGGCGCCAGTGACGAATTTGCCAATCCTGGTGTTCTGTGGCAAATGCCACGGTGTTGGGCTGTGAGCACAACCCCTATCTGTGGACGTTGGGCACTCAGACTGTTATGATTCCACCACACGGCGGGGAAGGAAGGTGCCACTGAGCTCCACCCCCCGCTGACCCTACCTACTTGCCGGTCCCACCCTAGCCGGTGGGCGACAACTGGGCGGCGGTCCCTTCCTAGGCGTAAGTGCAGGGAGCTACAGTGAGGGTAAACCGAGGGTGGAATTAATGCTGGACAACCTAAGGGAGACAAGCAGCAGCAAGGAGGACTACAAGAGTGATACTAAAGAGAGAACGAACCTGAAGGGTTAATCCACGAAACCCAAAACTAACACACCAAACAGTACTAAACCTTCAGAAAAGACAAAGCGGAAAGCTAGAGTCCAGAGGTACTCAGACGAAAGAGAGACCGGGAGGCTGTCAGAGGTTGTACCGGGCAGCGCAGTGGAGAAGGCAGGAATCCGTACCACAAAAGAATCACCGGCAAGGAGTGAAAGCCCTGAGGAGTGCTAAATAGGAAGAAGGCGGGACATACGAACAGGAAACAGTGAAGCAGCCAATCACCAGAACGGGGAAGAATGATGAACGAAAAAGAACTAGTTGATCAGAAACTGAATATTCCGACTGGCTGTGTGGCACAGCCAGTAAGGCAGCGAAACTTGCTGTGGAACCCAGACTAGACCCCGGTACGAATCCTGACATTACCCCCTCCTTTATGAGGGGCCTCCGGACCCTCACCCGGGGAAGGCTTCTCAGGAAAATCGACATGGAACCTCCTACACAACCTGGGGGCATGAACCTCGGAATGAGACACCCACGACCTCTCCTCAGGGCCATACCCCTTCCAGTCCACCAGGTACTGCAGGACCCCACGAACTTTCCTGGAGTCCAAGATCTTTCTTACCTCAAACTCGGGGTGACCAAGTACAACAACAGGAGCAGGAGGTGTGTCAGCAGGACAAACTGGAGGTACATAAGGTTTTAGGAGAGAAACATGGAATACCCTATGCACTCTCATCGCCTGGGGGAGGTCCAATTTGACAGAAACAGAGTTGATTATCTGAGATATTTTAAAGGGCCCAATGTACCGGGGAGCCAGTTTACCAGAGGGGACTCTCAGTTTCAGATTTTTAGTAGAAAGCCACACTTTCTGCCCAACTTCAAAGGAAGGACTTCTCCTCCGCTTCCTATTAGCAAAGCGGCACTGTGACTCATGAGCCTTTTTGATGTTGCTTTGGACCTGCTCCCAAACCGACAGCAGATCAGAGGAAACAATTTCTAGCTCAGGACTGTCCGAGGGGTCCCCAGAGAAAGAGCTGGATTTAGGGTGAAATCCCATGTTGCAGAAGAAGGGAGACATCTCTGTGGAAGAGTTCACCCTATTATTTATGGCAAACTCTGCCAAGGCAATAAAAGATGCCCAGGTCTCTTGCTTATCAGCCACATAGCAACGTAAGAATTGTTCAAGGGCTGGATTGGCCCGTTCTGTCTGCCCATTGGTCTCCGGGTGAAAGGCCGATGAGAAAGCAAGGGAAACGCCAATTTTACTACAGAAAGCTCTCCAGAATTTGGAGACAAATTGGGTACCCCTATCTGAGACAATATTAGAAGGAATTCCATGCAGCCGCACCACATGATTTAGAAACAAGGGGACCAATTGCTTGGCGGATGGTAATTTGGGTAAAGGAATAAAGTGCGCCATCTTACTAAAACGATCTACCACAACCCACAAGGTAGTCATTCCCAGGGAGGGAGGTAAATCAGTAACAAAGTCCATGGACAGATGGGTCCATGGCTTGGAGGGAACAGGTAGAGGACATAGTTCTCCCAAAGGCCGTGAGCGGTTAACCTTAGACCGGGCACAAATGTCACACGCCTTGACATAGGCAGTGGCATCCCGGCGTAAAGTCGGCCACCAAAAATTTCTGGAGATTGACTCCATAGTACCCGAAATACCAGGGTGACCTGAAAGAGGAGAGTTGTGGTATTCATTCAGCAGTCTCAAACGCAAATGACAGGGAACGAACCATTTATTATCAGGAGAGCCGGTCGGAGACAAATGTTGAAATTGTTTAACTTCAGCAAACAAATCAGAGGTATTAGCAGCCAAAAACACTTTCTCAGGTAAAATGGGAACAGGTGGGATGTTTGACGGTTGTTCAGGCAAGAAGCTTCTAGATAGCGCATCTGCTCTGGCGTTTTTGCAGCCGGGTCTGAAAGAAATCACAAAATTAAAACGTGAAAAGAACAACGCCCACCTTGCCTGTCTTGGATTTAGCCGTTTGGCCGTTTTGAGATATTCAAGATTCTTATGGTCGGTGAAGACAGTAACAGGATGTTTGGCCCCCTCCAGGAAATGCCGCCATTCCTCAAAGGCCAACTTTATAGCGAGCAGTTCCCTGTTCCCAATATCATAGTTTTTTTCCGCTGGGGAAAACTTCTTTGAGAAGAATGCACAGGGTTTCAAATGAGTCAAAGACGAAGTCCCCTGTGAAAGTACTGCCCCCACCCCCGCTTCTGAGGCGTCAACCTCAACAACAAAGGGTCTCTCCTGATCGGGCTGGGTAAGAACAGGAGCAGTGGCAAAGCTCTCCTTAAGAAACGTGAAGGCGTCCACTGCATCCTTACTCCAGTTTACCAAGTCGGAACCTTTCACAGTAAGATCTGTGAGAGGTTTCACCACAATAGAGAAGTTTTTTATAAACTTGCGGTAAAAGTTGGCAAACCCCAGAAATCTTTGAAGAGCTTTCAAAGATGCAGGACGAGCCCAATTAAGAACCGCTTTTACCTTCTCCGGCTCCATTGTGATGGCCTGGGGTGTCAAAATATGACCCAAAAAAGATAGAGTTTGGACCCCGAAAATACACTTTTCTTGCTTGGCGAAAAGTTGGTTATTGCGGAGTACCTGGAGAACATCCCTTACATGATTCAAATGTGAGTCCCAGTCAGGAGAGAACACCAAAATATCATCCAGATAGACAATTACATAGCGGCCAATAGCATGTTGGAAAATATCATTGGTGAAATTTTGAAAAATCGCCGGAGCATTGCACAGCCCAAAGGGCATAACCAGACACTCGAAGTGGCCCTCGGGGGTATTGAAGGCGGTCTTCCACTCGTCGCCAGCCTTTACACGAATGAGATTATACGCCCCTCTCAGGTCCAACTTCGAGAACCATCGAGCCCCCTGAACCTGGTTAAACAGGTCCGGAATCAACGGTAGTGGATATTGGTTACGGACAGTTATCTCATTAAGACCTCAGTAATCTACACACGGCCTGAGTCCTCCATCCTTTTTACTGACAAAAAAGAAACCTGCGGCCAGGGGTGAGGTGGACGGACGAATATGCCCCTTTCTTAGAGCCTCTTGTACATACTTACGTAAAGCTTCTCTTTCAGGAGGAGATAAATTGTATAAGCGTCCCTTAGGGAATTTACAATTGGGAACCAAATTGATAGTACAGTCATAAGAGCGACGAGGTGGCAACCGCTCAGACTCCTTCATAGAAAAGACATCTGCGAATTGGCCCAAAAGACTCTGAAGAGAAGCTTGTACGGAGACGATACCACAAACGTGTGTTAACAGGCATTTCTGTGAACAATCTGCACCCCACTTCTCTAATTCACCAGAAACCCAGTTAATGTTGGGATTATGGAGCTGGAGCCATGGGAGCCCCAGTATGACACTAGTTGGGAGGTCATGCATAACCAAAAATGACAGTTGTTCCACATGCAGTACACCAACCTGAAATGATAGTAATGGAGTACAGAGACTAATCTCCCCATTAGCTAGTGGGGTGTTATCAATACCAACTAATTTAGTGGGGTGAGCGAGTGGAATTAAAGAAATACCCAAAGAGACAGCAAACTCATAACACATAAAATTAGCAGTAGCCCCTGAATCAATCATGGCCACTCCTTCTCCCTTAGAGGAGGAGAAAGCGATAGAAATTGGCACTAAGAGTCTCTTAGAACTTAAAGGAATTACCTGTCCACCCACGGGCCTAGGTGGTGTATTCCGAGAAGATTCTTGTGAAGTGCAAGGGCGCCGCGGGCAATCCTTTATCCAGTGCCGAGGATCCCCGCAGTAAAAACAGGTTCCAAGTGCGTGGCGCGGACGGCAAGGACTAGGTTCTGTGGTAGTTTGCATGGCTCCCACTTCCATGGGTTCGGCAGCTGGCAGACTCGGAACAGTCGGAGTGACCCTAGAGAAAACGGAAACCTGCGCTGCTGCCTGCTCCGATCTCCTCGCCCTTAACCTGCGATCAATTCTGACCATTAAGGCCATCAGCTCCTCTAGAGACTGGGGCAGGGTGTAATGTACCAGTTCATCCTTTAGGGCTGGAGAAAGGCCCCGCTGAAATTGATTCCGTAGGGCGGGATCATTCCAACGGGTAGCTAAGCTCCATCTACGAAACTGGGTGCAATAAATCTCTACCTCCTGATCACCCTGGAACAGGGAGGTGAGATTTGCCTCGGCCAGAGCTACTTGGTCAGGCTCATCATAAATATTCCCTAAGGCTTGAAAGAAGTCGTCTACTGAAACACGGAGATTTGAATCTGGCGGCAGAGAGAAGGCCCACTCTTGGGGCCCCTCCCGTAAGCGAGAGATTATGATACGGACTCTTTGAGCTGGAGGACCAGAAGAAAGAGGTCGTAATTGAAAATATAATTTACAATTTTCTCTAAAAGAAACAAATTGGCTTCTATCTCCGAAAAATGGCTCGGGTAAGTTAACTCTAGGCTCAGAATTAGTTGTCCCTGCCACGGCAGCTGCTTGAATTTGCTCCTGACGCTGGACCTGCGCAGCAAGATCTTGCACCAGCTGAGCAAGACCCTGCATCTGATTGACTAAGGAGGTCATAGCGTCCATTTGGGTGGCCGGTGATTATGTTATGATTCCACCACACGGCGGGGAAGGAAGGTGCCACTGAGCTCCACCCCCCCGCTGACCCTACCTACTTGCCGGCCCCACCCTAGCCGGTGGGCGACAACTGGGCGGCGGTCCCTTCCTAGGCGTAAGTGCAGGGAGCTACAGTGAGGGTAAACCGAGGGTGGAATTAATGCTGGACAACCTAAGGGACACAAGCAGCAGCAAGGAGGACTACAAGAGTGATACTAAAGAGAGAACAAACCTGAAGGGTTAATCCACGAAACCCAAAACTAACACACCAAACAGTACTAAACCTTCAGCAAAGACAAAGCGGAAAGCTAGAGTCCAGAGGTACTCAGACGAAAGAGAGACCGGGAGGCTGTCAGAGGTTGTACCGGGCAGCGCAGTGGAGAAGGCAGGAATCCGTACCACAAAAGAATCACCGGCAAGGAGTGAAAGCCCTGAGGAGTGCTAAATAGGAAGAAGGCGGGACATACGAACAGGAAACAGTGAAGCAGCCAATCACCAGAACGGGGAAGAATGATGAACGAAAAAGAACTAGTTGATCAGAAACTGAATATTCCGACTGGGTGTGTGGCACAGCCAGTAAGGCAGCGAAACTTGCTGTGGAACCCAGACTAGACCCCGGTACGAATCCTGACACAGACCATCCTCATGGAATCGGTTTCTAACCGTTTGTGCAGGCACATGCACATTTGTGGCCTGCTTGAGGTCATTTTGCAAGGCTCTGGCAGTGCTCCTCCTGTTCCTCCTTGCACAAAGCTGGGTTGTTGTCCTCCTACGGCCCCCTCCACTTCTCCTGGTGTACTGGCCTATCTCCTGGTAGCGCCTCCAGCCTCTGGATACTACGCTGACAGACATAGCAAACCTTCTTGCCACAACTCGCATTGATGTGCCATCCTGGATGAGCTGCACTACCTGAGCCACTTGTGTGGGTTGTAGAGTCCGTCTCATGCTACCACGAGTGTGAAAGCACAACCAACATTCAAAAGTGACCAAAACATCAGCCAGAAAGCATTGGTACTGATATGTGGTCTGTGGTCCCCACCTGCAGAACCACTCCTTTATTGAGGGTGTCTTCATAACTGCCAATAATTTCCATCTGTTGTCTATTCCATTTGCACAACAGCATGTGAAATTGATTGTCAATCAGTGTTGCTTCCTAAGTGGACAGTTTGATTTCACAGAAGTTTGATTTACTTGGAGTTATATTCTGTTGTTTAAGTGTTCCCTTTATTTTTTTGAGCAGTGTATATATAATATATTGTGAGGGGTTAGCACGCTTATCTGCTTCTTCAGGTAGACACAGGAACACTTTGGTGGTGACGCACCTGCTGGTTTATTGGAGTCAGCATACACCAAGGCAGGGTTCACAAAACACAAGAGAGCCTTTCTGGCTTAAGGGAAAAAACAAAACAAATAATGGGTAACAGAGTCCTTTCCTCTGCAGGTCTCAACCTGCAGGCACCAGGCAATATCCTCTGCTCCCCCTTGGAGTTAAGTGGGAGTACTTCCTCTCCCAAGACACCACAGAGTCTATCTCCAATGTTCAGGTATTTAATCAGGACCATGTGATGATCACATGATTGTGACATCACTGCAGATCCTGCTAGTACACCTGGTGGTGTCAGCTGCAGGAAGAGGTATGGTGAGCACTCTCCCACCCACTCTATGAGTGCTCACATAAAACCAGCCCATGTGTGCAGCTTACTTTAACCCTCCTAACATTTAGTGTGCTGGTGGAAAAATATCCTGGTTTCATACCACTGACGCCAAGATGTGCAGTGACACATATCTCCCCTCATACACTGTGCCAGTGACCCTGTTACAATATATACTGTATATACTGTATATATATATATATATATATATATATATACCCAATCCACTCTGCATTGTGCAAAAAGGACCTGTTATTATACTCACAGATCTGGCCTGATGGGCACCTCTGGTCTTGATCCCGCACCGCCTCTCTTCTTACAATTGCCATCCTCCTTCCCTGCTTCATGTGGATGATGCGTCCTACATCATCCATACAGTGTCCTCCATTGTGCTCCTGCGCAGCCACACTTCTGTCCGCCTTGACGAATGCAGAGCAAAGTACTGTAATGCGCATGTGCCGGGAAAGGACAAAGACCATCAATGACCCATAGGTGAAGCCGGCGTACGCTCACTACAGTGCTGTGCTCTGCCCTTAGCAGGGTAGAAAGCCTTTGCAGGAGCATGATGGAGGACACTGTATGGATGATGTAGGACACGTCATCCACATGAAGCAGAGAAGGAGGACAGCTATTGAAGGAAGAGAGGAGGTGCTGGATCAAGACCAGAGACGCCCATGGGTCTGGATCGAGCCATAGGTGAGTATAATAAAAGGTCTGTTTTGTGGCTTGCATAGGGAATTGGAAACATACATACAGCATACTAAAATGCTGTAAAACAGGTCATAGGGGTGCGGGCTGTACTTTATATTGGGAAAAACTGGTGACAGGTTCTCAATAATATCAGAACACAAATTCTGCATCAGGACTTTCATGTAATGGGTTTTAATGGCTGAGCAGCTGCATGAATACTTTACATCACAAAGCACAATGCCAAAATGGGTTACTGCCTCCGTGCCAAACATCTATGACCAGGCTAATATTAATTTTCCTTCTGGGTGACTTCTGAGTAAATTACAAGGAAATGTTCAAATATTTCCTGCAGGGAATAACTGGTTAACTGATAATCTGTAGGTATAAAAAGTCTTCACCTACCAGACCAAGGTTTAGGAGCTTGGAAACAATCTTGTCAAATACTCCTCTGTCATTCTCTTCATATATTCTCATAGCAATCTTCTGCACGATGTCTTCTGCGGTTAGTGGAGTCCCATCTAATTGGTGAAGCCCATCAGGATCATCTAAAAGAATAAATAATTTCTGACCTACTTTCAGCCATCTAATTATGTCATTTCTTAATGTCTCCTTCATTAATGATGAGAGCTTAAACTCAGCGCCCCCATGACTAAATCAGGCATTCATTTTCATTCAGAAAATAGTAACCTAAACAGGGAAAAATCTGTGTGCTATTAAATTTTTAATGGGGTAGTCATAAAAAGCAATAAATCTACAGTATGATTTATACTAAAAGACGTCTCATTAGCTTATTCAATCCTTCCATCTAAAATTCATCTTATTTAGAAAGTATATATCCGTGAAACTTTGGTCCCAATTCATCATTTGCTGTGTTTTTTTGGTCACTTTCCTTTTTTGTTTTCTGTCATTAGTACTAATTTTTGTTGCTAAAGTCTCCAAAATAGCGCACATTATTCATGAATTTGGCATTTGACAAGTCAAAAATTATCCTTTTTTCAACCTTGAACTGTTTTTGACACTTTTTGGTTTCAAAAGTCATACATTCAGCAACATGATGTAAAAATGCACCAAAATACTGGCATCAAAAGGGGACTGGAGTGGAGTTGTGCCAAATTTTGTGACTTTTTAAAAAGTTGCTATCGATGAATAAGGTGAAAACATCTGTAATTGATAGACTCTGTCCACAAAATAGAAAACAAGCAAAAAAAATGAGCACATATAAAATAGACTTCAAAAAAGCAAAAAAAATTATGAATTGGGATTAAGCAACAAAAAAAAAGCGCAAAACAGACAAAACACAGGAGCAAATGCAACGATGAATTGGGGCCTTTCCTTATACAATAAGAATTTTCATTACAAGATGTCATTTAGGAAAATGCGTTATGTAATATATGTTGTGGCAGGGCTAAGGGTCGTGTAATTGATGGGAGATATGTGTCTCATAAATGGCTTATCTCCATAATGTAAGGCAGAAGTAAAGCGTACCAGATATTGTTATTGTCTTTGTTTGAGGGACCTGTGGTGAGGTCACAGTCATGTGACCAGTCAGCTGCTGGGAACGTGGGTGTGGCTACAGCCTTATAATGTGACCTGCTCCTGAACCAGAGAGCTGTATGTGGGGAGGACTACACCTCCCAGCATGTGCTGAGACTCGCGGTCTGAGTCTGCAACCACGAAGGTTTATGTTTTGTTTGCCTAAGCTAGAGGCTATTTTTGGTGATACGCTGTTTTATGGTTTATGACCGAAATAAACCTCATGAACTGTGGAAGAACCGGTCTCCTGATTGTCTCCCGCTGCACCTTAGTGAGTCACATCCCCACAATTGGTGGTACACGTGCGGGCAGCGGTCCCAGCAGAGACTTGAGACAGTTGCTGCATGTCCTGGGTGAAGTTTGCAGCGGGGCAACAAGCATTGCCTGAAATAATGGAGGACCTCATGAAACACCTGGTCCAGTCCCAGGCACTGCAGCAGGAAACCAACAAGCTGTTGTTACAGCAGATCCAGCAAAGCCATCAGGAGCAGCGGCAGCAGTTCCAGCAGAGCCAGCAGGAACAACGGCAGCAGATGCAGCTTCTGGCAACCGCCATCCAGGAGGGCAGGACGAGCGCCCCAACCCCAGGTCGGGCTGATGCCACCGACGTCGAGAAGGCGGTAAGACGCGCATTACAAAAAATGACCCCTGAGGATGATGTGGAGGCCTTCCTGACGGTGTTTGAGAGGGTGGCTGAGAGGAAAAAACTTCCGCCAGAGCGGTTGGCGGAGGTACTGGCCCCTTACCTAACGGGGGAGCCCCAGAAGGCGTACTTTGACCTGACGGTACAAGATGCCAGAGAGTATCCCAAATTAAAAGCGGAAATTCTCGCACGCTTGGGGGTAACAATGACTACCAGGGCACAGCGAGTTCATCGCTGGGCCTATCACCGGGACAAACCCCCGCGCTCCCAAATGTTTGACCTGTTGCACCTGGTCCAGAAATGGCTGCAGCCAGAGTCGGCTTCCCCTGCACAGATGGTAGAGCGAGTTGTGATGGATCGGTTTTTGCATTCTCTGCCGAGACCTCTACAGACTTGGGTTGCCCAGGGTGATCCCCAAAATGCTGATGAACTGGTTGGGCTGGTCGAGAGATACCAGGGAATGGAAGGTTCCTTGGGGAAGCAGCCCATTCCATATTGGGGGTCCCAGCAGGGGGCGGAGTCACAAAAAGGGGTGGTGCGTCCAAGGTCAAAAGGGGCGGGGGAGGCGGTGCCCAAGGTCCCCTCGGGTGTTATTTGCTGGAAGTGTCATGGGCCAGGACATATAGCGGCCCGTTGTCCCCAGACCACCGAGCAGATGGACTGCAGCATGGGACGCCGTAGTTCATACTACGCATATCCAGCTTGCAGTGTGAACTCGCTACCTAACAAGGGGCCACAAGCGTGTCCCGTGAAGGTGAACGGTCGAGCAGTAATGGCGCTTCTGGACTCCGGGAGCTTGGTGACCCTTGTGAGGGCCAGTTTTCCTCTAAACATACTCCCGGGTAAAAAGATTGGTGTTCGGTGCATACATGGCGATGCAAAGGACTACCCTATGGCTAGGGTGAAGATTGAAACGGCGCATGGCACCGAGTCGCATGAAGTTGGCGTTGTTCGAGACTTGTTGCATCCCATAATTATTGGCCGGGATTTCTGTCTGTTTTGGGATCTGTGGGGGATGGGTTCTGAGTGTGCTAGCAAGAGCAGGGAACCAATCCACCCCACTGAGGTATCGCCACAACCAGAGGCAGACGAGTTTCCTTTATGTGTCCTTGTTGGGGATGAAGAGGAAGGGTCCCCTGTACCTGACATCCCGGAGTTAGGGGTGGCCGGGGAGAATATTGGGACGGCCCAACATAGGGACCCCACACTAAGGGAAGCCTTTAACAATGTCACCGTCATTAATGGGGTTGCACAAGAGCCAGGAGCAGACACAAGGTTTCCCCATTTTATGTTGAGTGGGGAATTGTTGTACCGGGTCACGAAAATAAGGGAGGAGGTGGCAGAGCAGTTAATATTACCAGGCCCCTATAGACGAAAAGTGTTGGACATGGCCCATTCACACATCTTGGGGGGACACCTGGGGGTGGAAAAAACCCAGGAACGGATTGTACAGAGGTTCTATTGGCCTGGGTGTCACCGGGAAATAGTAAACTATTGCAGGTCCTGCCCGACATGTCAGTTAACTGCCCCCACATCTCATTTTTGGAACCCTCTTGTGCCACTGCCCATTGTTGAGGTGCCATTTGCGAGAATTGCCATGGACTTGGTCGGTCCCTTAGTTAAATCAGCTCGGGGCCATCAGTATATATTAGTCATCCTGGACTATGCCACACGCTATCCTGAGGCCATTCCCCTGAGAAACTCCTCTGCGAAGAGTATAGCCCGTGAGCTGGTCCATGTGTTTTCCCGGACGGGTTTGCCGAAGGAGATCCTGACCGACCAGGGGACACCTTTTATGAGCAAGGTGATGAGGGAATTGTGCAGAGTCTTGCAAATTTCCCAGCTGAGGACTTCAGTGTACCATCCGCAGTCAGATGGCCTTGTTGAGAGGTTTAACAAGACCCTGAAGAGCATGCTGAGAAAAGTCATAGAGGAAGATGGTAGAGACTGGGATTGTCTCTTACCGTATTTACTGTTTTCTATCCGTGAAGTTCCCCAGGCCTCCACGGGGTTCTCCCCCTTCGAGCTTCTGTACGGCCGGCATCCGCGAGGTCTCCTAGATATAGCCAAGGAAACCTGGGAAGCCGAAGTCACGCCCCACAGAAGCGTCATTGAGCATGTGGCAATGATGCAGCAGAGGGTTGCGAAGGTGATGCCCATTGTTAAAGAACATCTCCGCCAGGCACAAGAGGCTCAGGCCAGGGTCTACATCCGGTCAGCCAGAGTGAGGCAGTTCAATCCGGGAGACCGAGTTCTCGTGCTAATCCCGACGGTGGAAAGTAAGTTCTTGGCCAAGTGGCAAGGGCCATATGAGGTGGTGGAGAAACTGGGAGATGTAAACTACAAGATCCACCAACCCGGAAGACGGAAGCCATACCAGGTTTACCATGTTAACCTTATCAAGCCGTGGCAAGATAGAGAGCCAGCGGTAACTCCGTGCTTGCTGGGCAACCTAGAAGGGGAGGTTGGAGCCGTTACCATAGCGGAGACTCTATCGAAGGCCCAGAAGCAGCAGTGCCGGGAGTTACTCCAGAAAAACCGCGACCTGTTCTCAGAGTTGCCGGGGTGCACGAAGGTGGTGGAGCACGAAATTCTGACCGAGCCACATGTGCGGGTGAACGTGAAACCATATTGTATTCCTGAGGCCCGGCGAGAGGTAATCTCCAAGGAGGTGCAGCGTATGTTGAAGCTCGGGGTCATTGAGGAATCCAAGAGCGGCTGGTCGAGCCCGATTGTCCTGGTCCCAAAACCTGATGGTGAATGGAGGTTCTGCAACGATTACCGGAAGCTGAATGAGGTCTCCAAGTTCGACGCTTATCCCATGCCACGCGTTGATGAGCTCATCGAGAGACTTGGACCTGCCAGGTACATAACCACTTTGGATCTGACCAAGGGATATTGGCAGATCCCCATGGCACAGGAAGCCAAGGAGAAGACGGCATTCTCCACACCAGACGGGTGCTTCCAGTATGTCCGGATGCCGTTTGGCCTACAGGGAGCTCCAGCAACCTTCCAGAGGGCGATGGATAGAATCCTTGCACCTCATAAGCTATACGCTGCCGCATACCTGGATGATATCGTCATCTTTACCCCGGACTGGGAGACTCACCTGGAAAAGGTCCAAGCAGTGTTTGACGCTCTAAGAGAGGCGGGGTTTACAATAAACCCGAAGAAGTGTGCCTTGGGGAGAGAAGAAGCCAAGTACCTCGGATATGTAGTGGGGCGTGGCGAGATCAAACCCCAAATCAATAAAGTGGAGGCAATTCAAACATGGCCAAAACCTCTCTCAAAGAAGCAAGTTAAAGCCTTCCTGGGGATTGTGGGATATTACAGGAGGTTTATCCCAAACTTCGCCACAATGGCTGCACCTCTAACTGATCTGCTTAAAGGGACAAAGTCAGTGATGGTCAGCTGGTCCGAAGAAGCAGAGTCAGCCTTCCAAGAAATGAAGGGAGCTCTTTGTAAGCAGCCCATTTTGGTGGCCCCAGACTTTAAACGTGAATTCGTCCTCCAGACAGATGCCTCAGATGTCGGGGTAGGAGCTGTCCTTTCCCAAGAGATACGTGGAGAGGAGCATCCTGTTCTCTACTTGAGTAGGAAGTTGACTTCTTGTGAGAGAAATTACTCAGTTGTAGAGAAGGAGTGTTTGGCCATAAAATGGGCAGTGGACACATTACGGTACTACCTGGTGGGACGGAAGTTTAGGTTAATATCCGACCATGCCCCACTCAGGTGGATGAGGGAAACCAAGGGCAAGAATGCTAGGGTCACCCGCTGGTTCTTAGCCCTACAAGACTTCAGCTTCCATGTAGAGCATAGGGCCGGGAAGCTACATGGGAATGCCGATGCCCTCTCCAGAATCCCTTGCCTGGTAGGTGAAAGTGCCAAGCCCCACGGCTTTAGGCAGAGGGGGGAGGTATGTGGCAGGGCTAAGGGTCGTGTAATTGATGGGAGATATGTGTCTCATAAATGGCTTATCTCCATAATGTAAGGCAGAAGTAAAGCATACCAGATATTGTTCTTGTCTTTGTTTGAAGGACCTGTGGTGAGGTCACAGTCATGTGACCAGTCAGCTGCTGGGAACGTGGGTGTGGCTACAGCCTTATAATGTGACCTGCTCCTGAACCAGAGAGCTGTATGTGGGGAGGACTACACCTCCCAGCATGTGCTGAGACTCGCGGTCTGAGTCTGCAACCACGAAGGTTTATGTTTTGTTTGCCTAAGCTAGAGGCTATTTTTGGTGATACGCTGTTTTATGGTTTATGACCGAAATAAACCTCATGAACTGTGGAAGAACCGGTCTCCTGATTGTCTCCCGCTGCACCTTAGTGAGTCACATCCCCACAATGTCTATAATGTAAGTATTCTAGATATTGCTTAGCTATTTAGATTTTGTTCAGGCAATAGCACTTTACTCTTTTTTACAACTTACATGCTTTGATGTATCTTCAAGTATATAATTAGCTGAGCAGTGATTAATTATATGATTTATGTCAATGGCATTGTGTAGATTGATGCAGTGTGATTTAATGGTACCTGCTACTGATGGATAAATTACATATTAAATAAATTGAATACTATTTGGGGGGGGGTTAACTTCTAGACCTAATACCTCTCAATTTAGTATTTATAGGGTACTAGCTGGAGAGCCCGGTGTTGCCAGGGCATAGTAACTAACTGTGGTTAGTTATTACAAATAATGACGGCAGTTAAGGGGTCTTATTCCTCCTGCACCTCATGCTCCTTCTTTTTACACAGCCTCCTCCTGCATCTCACGCTCCTCCTTTATACACAGCATTTTTCTGCAGCACAGCTTTTATATGCACACAGTGGCGGGCAGTATCACCGAGCAGACAGCACTGCTCCATCCCCTCCATGCCAGCACTGCCCTGTCCCCTCCATGCCAGCACTGCCCCTTTCCCTCCATGCCAGCAGTGGCCCTTTTCTGCTCTCAGGTTATTCCCGTTAACTCCTATTACTCTCTTCCCTGGCTGAAATCTTGGTAGATGCGGGATCCTGGGCAGCTTGGGAGGAGGAGTCAGACGCAGGGCTGTGCTGGTGCTGGAGTAGAAGTGTCAGCTCAAGCAGGGTGTTGTATCACATCACTGGAGGAAGTATAATAACCCTGTATACATGGGATCAGAGGGTCCCTGCAGCAGAGCTGTGTGTGAAATGTATGTATGGCCAAGCTGTGTGTCACAACTGTTGTCGGGTATGCCGGACCAGGGGCTCTTTCTCTGTGGCTATGCGGAGTGGGCAGGGCCCTGTGGAGTGGGTGGGGCTTGATACATACATATACACATACATACACTCAGCTTTATACACTGTGTTCCAAATTATTATGCAAATTATATTTTTCTCTGATTTTCCTAAATAGTCGGTACAAATGACAGTCAGTCTAATAAAAGTCATCACCCGTTAGAGTATACATCGAATTTTATTGAAGAAACCTCCCAATGATAACAGTATAATCTCCAAAATGACTAAAAACTCAAATTGCACTGTTCCAAATTATTATGCACAGTAGAATTTCTAAAAATTTGATATGTTTTAAAGAACTGAAAATGCTCATTTGTGGAATTTGCAGCATTAGGAGGTCACATTCACCGAACAAAAAAGCTATTTAACTCCAAAACATCCTAACAGGCCAAGTTACATGTAAACATAGGAACCCTTCTTTGATATCACCTTCACAATTCTTGCATCCATTGAACTTGTGAGTTTTTGGAGAGTTTCTGCTTGTATTTCTTTGCATGAAGTCAGAATAGCCTCCCAGAGCTGCTGTTTTGATGTGAACTGCCTTCCACCATCATAGATCTTTTGTTTGATGATACTCCAAAGGTTCTCTATAGGGTTGAGGTCAGGGAAAGATGGTGCCAAACCATGAGTTTATCTCCTTTTATGCCCATAGCAGTCAATGACTCAGAGGTATTCTTTGCAGCATGAGATGGTGCAGTGTCATGCATGAAGAAGATTTTGCTCCTGAAGGCACATTTCTGCTTTTTATACCATGGAAGACAGCTGTCAGTCAGAAACTCTATATACTTTGCAGAGGTCATTTTCACACCTTCAGGAACCTTAAAGAGCCCTACCAGCTGTTTCTCCATGATTCCGGCCCAAAACATGACTCCTCCACCTCCTTGCTGACGTCGCAGCCTTGTTGGGACATAGTGGCCATCCACCAACCATCCACTACTCCATCCATCTGGACCATCCAGGGTTGCCAGACACTCATCAGTAAACAAGACTGTATGAAAATTAGTCTTCATTTATGTCTGGGCCCACTGCTACCATTTCTGCTTGTGAACACTGTTTAGGGGTGGCTGAATAGTAGGTTTATGCACCACAGCATGCCTTTGAAGGATCCTACACCTAGAGGTTCGAGGGACTCCAGAGGCACCAGCAACTTTAAATATCTGTTTGCTGGTTTGTAATGGCTTTTTAGCGGCTGCTCTCTTAATCTGATGAACTTGCCTGGCAGAAACCTTCCTCATTCTGCCTTTATCAGCACAAACATGTCTGTGCTCAGAATCAACCACAAATCTCTTAACAGTACGATGATCACGTTTAAGTTTTCAGGAAATATCTAATGTTTTCATCTCTTGACCAAGGCATTGCACTATTTGATGCTTTTCAGCAGCAGAGAGATCATTTTTCTTTCCTAAATTCCTTGAAACCTGTGCCTTGCTTAATAATGTGGAACATCATTCTTAAGTAGTTTTCCTTTAATTGGGCTCACCTGGTAAACTAATTATCACAGGCGTTTGAGATTGATTTCAGTGATCCAAAGAGCCCTGATACACAATAGCATCTATGAGTTTATTTGAAAAACACAAAATTACATCTTTATGACACTTAAATCCAATTTGCATAATAATTTGGAACACAGTGTATATAGATAAATTATATGTTATTTACATCAATGAATCCTTAAGGGGAAATGCACCCAAAAGTGATCATCTCTATTATGTGTACAACTACTGTATTAATTCATGGAGTATGATGGTAACATTTTTCTTTTTGTCGTTTGATATGGTAGTTTAATTTTTATTCTTACTACATAATAACAATATTATTAAAAAGAGAGCAAGATCATTTTCCAATTGTTTACCATTTCAGCACCACTGACAGATTTCTTTTATCACTGGACCACTCTAAACACATGGCTATTCTAGCAAATGAAGAGATTTCCGGTAACTGAAGTATCAGAGCCGAGGCAAAGAGGATTAATCATTAACCGCCAACCATTTTATTCATACAATCAATACCATTCTGAGTCACAGACTGCACTAATGTGGTCATCCCACCGGTGTCCTAGGAGAAGATCACTTTTGCTGGCTTCCTCATGTACATGACACCTGCTTCCACTAATAAAGTGGATAGATTAATCATGAACTACAGAGTTGAGCAAGGTTACCATCTTTTAATTCAAATAAGGAAAACAAAGTATGATTTTGTGATGCTCTGTCATGAGATGTATGTGCTATATGTGTGGTGATTGTGATCTGCAGCCTGTCTAGGGTTCTGCTTTTACGGTGCAATGTTGGTTTTTTGAGAAACTGAAGTCCTAAACCAAATTCAAAGATTTACAGTACTATATAAAGTTTGGCTGAGTATTTTATCACTTATTTCTAATACAACATGGCTATGATGATTATCAAATACCTTCATATTTATCATCCAATCCACTTTTGGTGGAATCAAAATACTCCACTGGCTTTAAGCTTTTTGTCGAGTCTGCCTCATCCGTGGAGGTCTTGTGGTCACCGCCTGTGCTCTTCGTCCAACCACTTCTTTTGTCGTTTTTTTCTTTCTCCGCTACTGACATCAAGAAGCTTAAGTCATCCACAAGGGAATCATTTTTTACTTTATCTACAGGATGGAAAAACAGGAGAAATTGTAGCTTTTACTGTTGCTTCTCACTGTTAGTAGCAATGAATGCCTGTGGTTACTAGATGTTACCTTTACTTGCTCCTCTGCTTACTGTATCTGCTTCGGCAATCTAAGGAGCAATAATGAAAAACATTAGCCCAGTCTGCAGAGTTCATAGTTCCATCGTCCACAATACAGCTGCATGGAGCTGACGCACTGACACACTGTAATAAATCCCCCCTATCCAAAACATTTATGCTTCTAAATCCAAGTGTGGTTTGCAAGGATATTGCTGTATCCCACAGAAGGGCAATAGTAGTCTAGCCTGTGATTCTGCTGAACGACATATTAGTCCATCTGCTTTAGATTCGATCTAGGTTGTATAATAATTATGGTAATTTGGCTAACATGTACATTAGATCATATTAAATAATTATCAGCAACCCACTAAACACAACTCATCTGATTGGAAATGATTTGTATAAATTCTCCGCACAAAATGCAGTAAACCATATAAATGTTTGGAAACTTGCCTGTTCTTCCAGCGGTCTCTCTACACTTAATTCTCTGTTATGCAAAGCCTTGTCTAGAAGGGATAAAGAGGCAGAAATATTACAATTAGCTCATCACCAAGTTCATATAGGTACATTTAATATGCAGAAATTCAGGAATAATTACTGAACATAAGCTATAGAAGAATAATCCTAAATGTGCAGCTGGACATTTCTAAGACTGCTTTCTTCAATAAAGGTGCTTTATTCCTTTAAGAGTGGATTCGTGAACATGGATTTAGTTGGATTACTTTAATCGTTGGATTACAGAGAACATGTCAGCTGCCTTCTCTCCATATACATTCTGTCTTATGTCTTTCTAGAGGGCGATAGACATTTCTAGCACACAGGATCTGGTTTATAATTGCTATCGAACATCTGGCCCATAAACACTATGTAAGCGATGCTAAATTATAGTAATAATTGCATATTTAAGAAGTCGATTTACCTTGGCTACTTTCTGGTTTAGGAAATCCATGAACAAAACATATCACTCCGATAAGGGCACAGAAGGAAAGGACAGGCTGAAGAGCCATTTCCCACCAATACGAATACACTTGTCCAATCCTGCTGTATACTTGGATTTGGTCGCCGACTTATTCTTGTGTCAATAACCAGTGCATTGGCTTATAACTGATGATATCACGAAGGGGAGAGGAGAAGGGCAGGTTCTTCAAGGTAGAGGTGAAGATGCTGGAGCTGTCCTAGGCAGAAGTGCTGAAACTGTTGTGGCTAGAGGCACCTGAGCTGTCCACTAACGTGGTGCTGAATCTGGATGGCACTACCCTCCAATGTTGAGTTCTTGAACCAATATTTGATTATAATGTCCAGATGACAAGCTGTCCACAGCTATGGTTCTGAATCTAGGCAGTTCTTCCCATATAAAAGCTGTCCGCTGCTGTGGTGCTGAATCTAGGCAGTTCTTCCCATATAAAAGGTGTACGCTGCTGTGGTGCTGAATCTAGGCAGTTCTTCCCATATAAAAGCTGTCCGCTGCTGTGGTGCTGAATCTAGGCAGTTCTTCCCATATAAAAGCTGTCCGCTGCTGTGGTGCTGAATCCAGACTGTAGTGCCCAGATCAGAGCTGCCCACCGGTGTGGTGCTGCTGAATCAGTCCTGGGACTAAACAAGGGAGAGGGCTGGGGAGCTCGCCACCGCTGCTGAGCAGAGATACTAGATGTGCTGTAGCTGTCTACTATTGTTCATCAGCAGATCGCATCCTGCTATGAATGGGATGTGCTCTGCTATATCCCTGCAGCTTGTAAATCAGGAATCAGGGCTCCAGTGTGCGTCACCTGAATGACAGCAGTCTGGCACCACCAATGCGGCTATGCGGGACATTGCACCCTTTACTATTGCCTGTGATGTAAAACCTCTTCTGATTGGAGCCCGGAGACCTGTGATTGGTTATTGAAGACACACTCTCGTACATGGTGGACTTGTATGTTCCCTTTAAACATATGAGCGGTTGTGGCAGATGTATGATAACATAAGTGCTATCCCCTCATTCTGCATCACTCCATCTGTCATCTGATGGGCGGCTGGTGTATTCTATCACTATAGTATAAGTGAGATCACAGCTATCTGTAGGAACGAACCACCATGTAACCCGTGCCATGTACAAATGCATGTCACTATGTAAGTGGTCCCTGTATTCCTAAACATCAGCAATAAAACGTGAAGGAGTGAGTGTGTCACCAACCTTGTAAGGCTGCATGCGTTATGGTCATAGCCTCCTCCAGTGACTGGCACATAAAATCCCTGGTGCCAGCAATAAAGGAGGGGAGGTCTCCATAATACGGTATATGTGCACGCTTAGTCCACCAGTGTCTGGAAGGCATGTTGAGCTCAGCTATGCTGCTGATGAAAGCGCTGGGTCCTAATGTCCACCACTACCACTCCGTTCTTAGCCGATTTTTACACATCAGTCAATCACTGTATTTCATCTGCCATTATTAACCCTAAGTGTGATAAACACTTTATTAATAATATCTAAAGATTTAAAAAAAGAGAAGTCTATGATAATCTAACATACTGTATATAAATACTCGTATATACATTATTTGGACACAGCTATAAATCATTGAATTCAGGGTTTTCCTTCAGTCCCATGGCTACAGGTGTATGAAATCCAGCCCATAGTTATGCAGTCGGCGTTTTTGTGAATGAATGGATAATTCAAGTCTGGTCCTGTAATAGGAGGTCAACATTGTAATTGCAATTATTCCACAATCATATGTGTGTGATATTATTGAAAAGTGGATGCGGTTAAGATTCACAGCAATTCAGCCATGAAGAGCAGACCACGTAAAATTAAAGAGTGGTGTTCCAAGTGCTGATGCATGGTGGACAAAAATCACCAGAGTTCTGCTGACTCCATAACTGCAGAGTCCAAAAGTCCTGTGTCAGGGGCACACTGACACCAACAGAAACTTTAACTGGATGCGCATTCTCCGACCCACGTCCAGTTGAAGTGTATTGCACTGCATGGACCCAGAGCAAAACATGCTGACAGCCAATCAGAGGCCAGTAGCTGACGTCGGCATGCACATGACCGGGGGTGCATAACAGTGACGTTGTGCGCCCCTGTCGCACACTGAAGTCAGCTGCCGGCTTCCAAAGAGGGCGCCAATTGGTGGAGAAGCGACGGTAGGTGAGGATTTATTTATTTTTAAAATCACTGGCCATACTACTATGTGGAGAACTATCGGCTGTGCATCATACTTTATGGATGACTATGGGCTGTGTATCATGCTTTATGGATGACTGTGGGCTGTGTATCATACTTTATGGATGACTATAGGCTGTGTATCATACTTTATGGATGACTATAGGCTGTGTATCATACTTTATGGATGACTATAGGCTGTGTATCATACTTTATGGATGACTATGGGATGTGCGTTATACTTTATGGATGACTATGGGCTTCACATTATACTACATGGATGACTATGGGCTGTGCATTATACTTTATGGATGACTATGAGGTGCATTATACTTTATGGATGACTATGAGGTGCATTATACTTTATGGATGACTATGAGGTGCATTATACTTTATGGATGACTATAAGTTGCATTATACTATATGGATGACTATGGGTTATGAATTATATCGCATGAAGGACTATGGGCTGTGCATTATACTTTATGGTGACTATGGACTTTGTATTATTCTACATGAATGACTATGGGCTGTGCATTATACTTTATGGATGACTATGGGCTTTGTATTATACTACATGAATGATTATAAACTGTGCATTAACCTTTATGGATGACTATGAGGTGCATGAGGTGGGCGATCCTGTGATCACGCGTACAATTTGCACACTTGTGGCCACGTGCTGACTGGTCTCACCCAGCTTCTCTCAATAGAAGAGAATTGAGAGACATGCAGTATAGTTGGCATATACTCACACCATGTAATTTGCATACATACATTCTCCAGACTTCAGTACTGACAGTGTGCGCTTTTACACCGTCACGACTGGCAGTCACATAGAGTGACTGGACACTTTTCTTCTGAGTCGAGATTATGCTGTATATAAATGGGCAGTGAGATACTGTAGGTCCTAGTGTTACTTCCACTCCTGACATGACCGGTCCTGAGATTCTCTCTATTTCTGAATGTGGAAATCCTTTACAACAGTCTCTTCAGAAGCTGAAGTAACTGACAATGCTGAGAGTAATGATAGAAAATGGTCCTATAAGCAGAATAATATAGAATAATGCTTCTAATGACTATTATGATTTATTAATTTTCTCTCTGTCAGATTCTATGCTGCCAAACTGGTGTGTGGGATCCAGTTCCACCATTCTAAAAGTGTCATCCACAGGTAGCCTAGTCAGGGTAAGGTCGGGGTCCCCACAGCATATGTATATTCTCTCATCTAAGAGAATCGGACATGTCCACTGCCTCTTAGAGTAACATAGGCCCAAGTGCTATCTGATGTCTTGTACTCGGACCAAAAATACAGTCATGTGCATTAGGCCTTAAAGCTTAGCTGCACTCAGTCCCCCCACCCTGGAGACCTGCAGACTGATGCCCTGTATCTGGGGTCTAGTCACCCTGTCTGGTATCACTGTCAGGAAGCTGCAGATGAGTGGCTGTCACATATAATACAGTAAACCCTACAGTGATACAGTTAGGGCATATAGTAAGGGGGTCATCTCAGAAGAGGAAAGTATGACATCATTCACCACAGATATAAGAAGAAAACTTGCTTTATTTTATTTTTCTTACAGAGACCTAAAGCCTGAGAACATCCTGGTGGCTAATACGGGCCATGTTAAGATCACGGATTACGGTCTTGCAATTGAGAACAAGACCAAGCAGTCACCGGTTTCGCTGGGACCATGGGTTACATGGCTCCTGAGGAAAGAATAGAATGTTTTTATTTTTCGTACATAAAAGGTTTTTTGGGTACTTTCCCATTGATAAGCTTTATTTAGGTTAGTTCATCAATATAAAATCATTGGGATCCGATCCCACTGATTAGCTGTTCTTACCTCTGGCAGCAGCCTGATGTAACCATAGTAGAACATAGCACCTCTGTACTGTTTAGTGGTCGATACTGAGAACTGCAGATCAGCCCGTGTTCATTTCAGTAGGGGCTAATCTGTAGTACCAGAAGCCGCCGCTAACCAGTGAGCGGAGCTGTGACGTCTGTTTATTGGTTATATCCAACCATCGGCGGAGGTGATAACAGTTAATCAGTATGACTGCTGAGTGTTGCCCCAACCAATCTTATATTGATGACCTGTTCTGGTCAATATAAAAGTACTTGAAACTCCCTTTAAAGGATTTTCAATATATCACCCATCCCCAGAGGAGGTGAGACATTTGTGACCTCGGGGTGCTTCAGGCTATGTACCCCACAATTACCAAATGGGAGGACCAGAGCCTCCTATTCCTCCTAGCCCACATGTCTACATGACCAGCCAGGTGTAATATAAAAGTATCCGGATGATAGATGCCATAAAGTGGCAATAAAATATGTAATAATGATACAGGAAATGTATTATGTTATGTGAATTTATTATATTTATTAGATAACAAGTGTCGTGTACATCGGACTAGGCTGCTCTGTGTATATCAGACAAGGCCAGCCGCCACCTCAATACTATCAGCCATAATGTCACAGATAGCTCATTAACATGACATATGACATGCGTGTCGGTCATATGCCGTGTCCCTGCCTTTGTCCTTGCATGCCGAGCTTATATCTTCTCCGGCTGATGATGGCTTATGCCATCATGGGCAGTTAAATTTTTTCTACTGCTCAGCCTGCAGCTGTTAACCTGTTAAATCTCACTGTTAATCTCAGATGGTAGGATTTAACATGTGCCTACATGGTGGAGCGTATTTCAACACGCCCATCTGGGCGCCCGTTACACGATCACAGGGCGCCAATGGGTTACCGTGACAATCAGGGTTTTGCTGAAAACCTTCATGCTTGTCACGACAATACTCCTGTGAAAGCCAGAGTTTAGCTGGCATTCATAGGAGATTGTGATTTTAGCTATACATAGCAGTGCATCAGTGATCATACAGTCACTTTAACACGGAGTTAACGCGACAGTGTGGAGCCAGAAGACCACAGCATCTGATTGCTCCTACTCCGGCGCTAAGAAGAAACACTTCTTCATTTTAAATATGTTTATTTCTTCTGGAAGAACATGGGTTAATCGGCCATGTTGGAAATCCCTATACTCACAGCTGACTTCCGTTAGTCACTCCCTTCCCCTTTATAATCTGGGCTCTGTTACAAATCCTTGTCAGAGCTAGCATATGCTGCATGGCTAATGGAGGGAGAGTAGTACATATGAGGAGAGTTGAGTTATTAGTGACTGTTGCCTTGTTTGTATGTGTGGTAATTCCTTATCCTTCTCTGGTTTTGTTTATTCCCCTACCTTCACACCTTGGTGCATTCCTCTGCTATATGTGAGTGAATATGGGATCATTATCATGCTGAAAGACCCATCCACATTTCATCTTCAATGCCGTTGCTGATGGAAGGAGGTTTGTACTCAAAATCTCACAATACATGGCCCCATTCATTCTTTCATGTACACGGATCAGTCGTTCTGGTCCCTTTGCAGAGAAACAGCCCTAAAGCATGAAGTTGCACCCCCATGCTTCGCAGTAGGTATGATGTTCTTTGGATGCAACTCAGCATTCTGTCTCCTCCAAACACGACAAGTTTGTTTCTACCAAACAGTTCTACTTTGGTTTCATCAGACCATATGACATTCTCCCAATACTCTTCTGGATAATCCAAATGCTCTCTAGCAAACTTCAGACAGGCACAGACATGTACTGGCTTAATGCCCCCAGGAAGAAGCATGGGTGAAACACGCGTCGGAGTACGGGGAGACGGCATGCCACTAGGCGTACACGCTACGAGCAACATGGACTTAGGTAATATGTACCTTGCCTTATTTCTTACTCTGCACTGTTAGCAAGATATGTGTCTACTTAAATCGCACTACTTTTTGATAACTGATGTTATACAAACTGTACTGTATATGCCATTGAGCACAGATATGTTATATCCCTGTATATAAGCTGCAGTCCTTAATGAGTAATAGGGCATATGGACTGAATTGTCTATTAGGAAATGGCAGTGATATTTTATCAAAGCAATAAATAAATCTTTGCACAAGCACTTTAATGATTATTGGTCTGGTTTTGCTGAAGTCTGGCCATCTCTACATACCATATTATTTACTTATAAAATGGTCACTATTTACAGGACCTTAGTAAAAGATTTTATTGTGTGAGACAGGAAAGGATTATCCCTCCCTCTCACTAATGTGTTCAAGGCTATTAAGATTTTATGCAAAATTTTGAATTATTGTCTGTAATACAGACGTACCTGTACAATCTGGATATGTATGTTTGACAAGCATCTGTGTATGCTAAATAGGGCTAATTGTATATGCAACTAACTATCCCACTGCTGTAGCCATTCTTCCTGTTTATGTGTTATTTGTTTTGAGGCAAACCCTTTTATATTTGTCATGTTTGTTATTTTTTTACAGTTGGAAATAAAATAGTTTAGATTGTAATTTTTGCCTATGCAACATTTTTGATCTAGATGTTGCTTATTAGTGACATGATCTATATGATATATCATGTTCTGGCTTAAGCAGGGGGACACGTCTGGCACTGCAGGATCTGAGTCCTTGGCGGTGTAGTGCGTTACTGATGGTAGCCTTTGTTACAGTGGTTCCAGCTCTATGCAGGTCATTCACTAGGTCCCCCTGTGTGGTTCTGGGATTTTTGCTCACCGTTGTTGTGATCATTTTTACCCCACAGGGTGAGATCTTGCGTGGAGCCCCAGATTGAGGGAGATTATCAGTGGTCTTGTATGTCTTCTATTTTCTTACTATTGCTCCCATAGTTGATTTCATCACACTAAGCTGCTTGCCTATTGCAGATTCAGTCTTCCCAGACTGGTGCAGGGCTACAATTTTGTTTCTGGTGTCCTTCGACAGATCTTTGGTCTTCACCATAGTGGAGTTTGGAGTGTGACCGTTTGACGTTGTGGACAGGTATCTTTTATACTGATAACAAGTTCAAACAGGTGCCATTACTACATGTAATGAGTGGAGGACAGAGGAGCCTCTTAAAGAAGAAGTTGCAGGTCTGTGACAGCCAGAAATCTTGCATGTTTTTAGGCGACCAAATACCATATTTTTCGGATTATAAGACGCACTTTTTTTCCCCCAAGTTTGGGGGGAAATGGGGGCGCGTCTTATAATGCGGATATACCTTACTGGTCGCGGTGGAGCAGGGTCTCAGGGTCGCTGCTGGAGGAGGAAAGTGGCGTGTTGCTGCAGGCCGCAGGCTGGGATGAGGTGGTGTTCCGATGTGAAAATGGCTGCGGTGCTCTATGGTGTGGGGGGACTCCGCACCATAGAGAACTCGGCAACTAGATCTCGTCCTGTCATCTAGGGAGACGAAATCTCAGCACCCGAGATCTCATTGCCAAGATCTCAGTCTAAGCATGCGCCGCCCCAGTGGCCATTTTCCCAGAGGCCACCTCATTATAGTAATGGATATGTGGGGGAGGGGCTCCGGGCTTTCACAAAATGCCGGCGGAGCCCCCCCCGCACCACAGAGCACCACAGCCATTTTCACCCGCAGCGGCGCACATCGGAACACCCCCTCATCCCAGCCTGCGGCCTGCAGCAATGCGCCACTGTGACCCTGGGACCCTGCTTCACCGCAGCCACCACCACTGGTATGCAATAAGACACATGGATTATAAAAGGCACCACCTTTTTATTAAAAACGTTTTTTTCCTATTTTTCTCCTGAAAATTTGGGGTGCGTCTTATAATCTGCCAAACACGGTATTTTCCACCATAATTTGCAAAATAATTCTTGCCAAATCAGACAAGGTGATTTTCTGGATTTGTTTTCTCATTTTGACTCTCATAGTTGTGGTCTACCTACTGTATGATTGTCAATTACAAGCCTCTCTCATCTTTTTAAGTGGGAGAACTTGCACAATTGGTGGCTGACAAAATACTTTTTTCCTCAATATATGTATATACGTGTATGTATCACAGCGTTCATATGTGTGCTTTTATGGCCAGTGTGAACATGCTTTTACATCATGCATGTCATTCAAGTCTACTTCAGTTCAGCTTTTTTGTTTTTATATGTATGTGACTGTGCAACTGCGTGTCACATTGTATATACGTATGCATATATATATGTGTATATGTCACAGCGTGCATATGTGTGTGAATGTATGTGTAGCTAACAAATAGGAGCAGGCAGTGGCGGATTAAGATGAGGTCAATCTGGGCGGTAGCCCAGGGCCCAGTGGTGTTGGGGGGCCCACCAGCCCAGGGTAAAATTGCCTCATTATAATCCGCCACCATAGCGCCACGGCCCCCCATGTACCGACGCCATCCTCGCGCTCCCAGACAAGCCCACCAGTGCCACTGCAGCCGCTGCCCCTCACTCATAAATCCCTGCTCTGTGAGCACAGGACCTGTGATGAGGTCACAGGAGGGGAGGAGTCAGAGGTCACATGATCAGAGGCTTCAGTCTGAGTCCCCTGATTATGTGACCCCCTGACTCCTCCCCTCCTGTGACCTCATAACAGGTCCTGTGTGCACAGTCCTCGATGTATTGCATGCAGGACTCTGCTGTGCAGGTTGTAATCGTGCTGTATGAGGGATGTATGTGTGGGGTCAGGAGGGGTTAACAGGGTGGATGTAGCAGAGCTGTGTGTGCGAGGTGTACGGAGTGGAGCCGTGTGTGTGTGCGAGGTGTATGGAGCGGAGAGTGCGCATGCGCGAGGTGTACGGAGTGGAGCCGTGCGTGTGCAAGTTGTGCAGAGCGGAGCGTGTACAAGTTGAGCAGAGCGTGTACGATGTGTGTGGAGCGTGTGCGGAGCCGCGCGTGTACGAGGTGAGTGTGTACGAGGTGTGTGAGTATATATGAGGTGTGCGGAGCGAAGCCGCGCATGTACGAGGTGCGCAGAGCAGAGCTGTGTGTGTACAAGGTGTGCGGAGCCGTGCGTGTGCGAGGTGTGCGGAGCAGAGCCACGCGTGTACGAGGTGTGCGGAGCAGAGCCACGCGTGTACAAGGTGTGCGGAGCAGAGCCGCGCATGTACGAGGTGTACGGAGCAAAGCCGCGTATGTGTACGAGGTGTACGGAGCGGAGCCTAATGTGTATGAGGTGTATGGAACAGAGCCCTATGTGTACAAAGTGTACGGAGCTGAGCCGTGTGTTTACAGAGTCACGTGTGTACGAGGTGTACAAAGGTGCAAAGCCGCATGTGTACAAGGTTTACGGAGCGGATCCATGTGTGTAGAAGGTGTACAGAGCGTGGCTGCGTGTGTACAAGGTGTACGGAGCAGAGCCGCTTGTGTACAAGTTTTAAGGAGTGGAGTCATGTGTGTACTGAGTGGAGCCGTGTGAGCGCGAGGTGGACGGAGAGGAGCCGTGTGTGTACGAGACATACGAGGCATACAAAGTGGAACCTTGTGTGTATGAGGTGTGCGGAGCCATGCGTTTACAAGGTGTATGATTGGGAGCATTCATACCTCCCAACTGTCCCAGATTTTGAGAGTCAGCCCCACTGCGCTGACCGGGAGCTTACTTTTCCCGCAGACACAGGACTACACGGCGGAGCCCCGAGGAGCACTTGAAAACTCGCACGTGAAGTTCCATCGGAAGTGACGTGCTGGAAGCTGACCGGAAATGAGGTAATTTCGGGAGGAGATTGTGACGGAACCATGGAGACACTTCAGGGAATGCTTCAGATCCATCACCGTGTCCTTCAACAGCGCTGACAGCGGGATCACCTTGGACTCGGGGATGTCGGCCATGTGAGTGGATCATGATATGTCCTGCACCAGGAAGCTCAGGTGGGCATTGCAATGGGAGCCGGGCTGCTATAGTATCTTTATAGAATCTTTCTTTCTTTCTCTCTGTTCTTTCTTTCCCCTCTTTCTTTCTCTTTGTTCTTTCTTTTTCTTTCGCTCTCTGTCCTTTCTTTCCCCTCTTTCTTTCTCTCTCCCTCTCTGTTCTTTCTTTCTTTCCCCCTCTGTTCTTTCTTTCCCCTTTCTTTCTTTCTTTCTCTGTTATTTCTTTCCCCTCTTTCTCTCTCTGTTCTTTCTTTCTCTCTCTCTACCTCTCTGTTCTTTCTTTCCCCTCTTTCTTTCTCTCTCCCTCTGTTCTTTCTTTCCCCCCTTTCTCTCTCCCTCTCTGTTCTTTCTTTCCCCTCTTTATTTTTTTCTCTCTCTGTTCGTTTTTTCTGTCCCCTTTCTTTCTCTCTTTTCTTTATTTCTTTTTTCTTTCTGTTTCTCTGTTTCTTTCTTCTTTCTTTCTCTCTGTTCTTTCTTTCTTTCTTTCTTTTTCTCCTTTCATTCTCTATCCTTTATTTCTCTCTCTCTGTTTTCTTTTTTCCCCTCTGTTCTTTCTTTCTTTTCCTCAGTACCAGCCACTGTGCCCACAATGTCAGCCTCTGTGCCAATAATGCCAGCCACTGTGCTCTCAGTACCAGTCAGTGTGATCAGCATTGCTAAATGGGTGTGGTTGGGGGCGTGGACATGGGTGTGACTAGTTGTGAAAATGGGTGTGGCCAGGGGCCGGTAACCAATCATAGTGGAAGTCATCTGTTTCCCTCCACTTTGTTATAAGTGGGCAGTGAGATCGCGGGTCTTGTCACCTCTGCCTCACACATAAGTTACTATGAGTTGTACTTTATTCCTTCCAAATTTCTTTCTTGGCCTACTGAGAGAAATGTTTTGACCAGTTGAAAGTTATACAACCTGAGGATTGTGCATGTGTGCACTGCCCGCATGTAGCAATATGTGCGTGTGTGTTTATATTTACTTACTCCGACCCCTATATAAACCCTGCCCCTCCGACCGCCATCCACTTTCCCATGCTCCTGTTCCAATCCTGGGGTCTTTTTGTCCCCCCTTGGTCCTCCACATGCTGAACATCTGGGACATGACTAACATTGCGCAATGTGCGCTTGTTCGTCACGAGATGCAGCGTCGTGTCCAGTGTGTGAGGAGACAGCGACTTGTCTGTGGTGTTAACCCCTCTTTTGCCATGTTGGGCACAGTCTGTGATGAGGAGTGTCTCTTCCTGTGTATCCGACCACAGGCTGCACATCGGAGGCTGCTTCTTCTATCTGGGGAAGTTCATGAAGCAGAAGCCTCTGTGTGACTCATGTGAAGTAACTTGTCTGACAGGTCATGGGTCCAGGTCAGCAGGTGATTGCAGACAATTAGCTGGTTTCGATGTTAGGTACAGGTGGGTCAGGACTAGATGTTGGGTAGAAGCCTTTCAGTATTTGTAAGGCCTCGTGCACACGCTGAGTATTTGGTGAGTTTTTACCTCAGTATTTACAAGGCCTCGTGCACACGCTGAGTATTTGGTGAGTTTTTACCTCAGTATTTATAAGGCCTTGTGAACACGCTGAGTATTTGGTATGTTCTTACCTCAGTATTTATAAGGCCTCGACGCTGAGTATTTGGTGAGTTTTTCGCTCAGTATTTGAAAGGCCTCATGGACACGCTGAGTATTTGGTGTTTTTTACCTCGGTATTTGTGAGGCCTTGTGCACACGTTGTGTATTTGCTGAGTTTTTTACCTCAG
Organism: Dendrobates tinctorius; assembly: GCF_039654945.1. NCBI lineage: Eukaryota > Metazoa > Chordata > Amphibia > Anura > Dendrobatidae > Dendrobates > Dendrobates tinctorius. The sequence goes on from NW_027361690.1 coordinate 9,733,627, forward strand.
TATTTAACCCCTTCCCGCCCCTTGACGCACCGTATGCGTCATGAAAACTAGTGACTTCCCGACCCCGTCACATGACCCCATCACATGACCGGGGGGCCCACAGAGTCAGAACAGCCCGGGGCCCTGGCTACCCTTAATAAACCCCTGGGAGCAGGATATGATTTTACTCACAAAATGTTTTATCAATTTTTGCATATATGTCATGCGTATAATGCACAACTCAGAGCAAATTACATTATTCAAAATAAACACTCTATAATTGATACAATTACTTCTGCAATAGACACAAAGGGTTTAATTTCCCATATGTATAAGCAGCTTATGGCTGTTTAATTAGAAAAGTATCCTATCACAGCCAATGTAAAGTGGGAAAGAGATGTGTGTCCCCTATCTGAGGAACAATGGAAAGAGGTGCTGGATCTAATTCCTAAATTATCCTTGTCTGAATCACATAGACTATCCCAAATCTTTCTTATTCACAGAGTATATAAGACCCCCAGTATCCTATTTAAAATTGGTCTAAAAGTGGACAACCTGTGTTCAATATGCGGGAAAAATGACGCTCTCCTAATGCACATGATGTGGGAGTGTGTAAACATTGGGAACTATTGGAAGGGGTAGTTGACTTGATAAATCTATGTTCGGAATCCATATATCGTTGGAACAAAGAATCTGCATACTTGATCTGCTGGAAAGGGAGGTTAGATTTGGATTCCCCTATAGCTTTAGCTATATCCCGAGAGCTATTTCATGCTAGAAAACTATTAGCATTACACTGGAGAGAAAAATCCCCACCAACGATAGAAGAATTGAAATCCAAACTAAATAATGTCTTATGTATGGAAAGGGGAACATACAGTTAGGTCCATACTGTATATATTTGGATAGAGACAACATTTTTCTCATCAACAAATCAATTCAGATGCAGTTGAAGTTCAGACTTTCAGCTTTCATTTGAGGGTATCCACATTAAAATTGGATGAAGGGTTTAGGAGTTTCAGCTCCTTAACATGTGCCACCCTGTTTTCAAAGGGACCAAAAGTAATTGGACAGATTAAATAATTGTAAATAAAATGTTCATTTCTAGTACTTGGTTGAAAACCCTTTGTTGGCAAAGACTGCCTGAAGTCTTGAACTCATGGACATCATCAGACGCTGTGTTTCCTCCTTTTTGATGCTCTGCCAGGTCTTCACTGCGGTGGTTTTCAGTTGCTGTTTGTTTGTGGGCCTTTCTGTCTGAGGTTTAGTCTTTAACAAGTGAAATGCATGCTCAATTGGGTTGAGATCAGGTGACTGACTTGGCCATTCAAGAATATTCCACTTCTTTGCTTTAATAAACTCCTAGGTTGCTTTGGCTTTATGTTTTGGGTCATTGTCCATCTGTAGTATGAAACAACGACCATTCAGTTTGGCTGCATTTGGCTGGATCTGAGCACACAGTATGGCTCTGAATACCTCAGAATTCATTCGGCTGCTTTTGTCCTGTGTCACATCATCAATAAACACTAGTGACCAAGTGCCACTGGCAGCCATGCATGCCCAAGCCATCACACTGCCTCCGCCGTGTTTTACAGATGATGTGGTATGCTTTGGATCATGAGCTGGACCACGCCTTCACCATACTTTTCTCTTTCCATCATTCTGGTAGAGGTTGATCTTGGTTTCATCTGTCCAAAGAATGTTCTTCCAGAACTGTGCTGGCTTTTTTAGATGTTTTTTTAGCAAAGTCCAGTCTAGCCTTTTGATTCTTAATGCTTATGAGTGGCTTGCACCGTGCAGTGAACCCTCTGTATTTACTTTCATGTAGTCTTCTCTTTATGGTAGATTTGGATATTGATACGCCTACCTCCTGGAGAGTGTTGTTCACTTGGTTGGCTGTTGTGAAGGGGTTTCTCTTCACCATGGAGACTATTCTGCGATCATCCACCACTGTTGTCTTCCATGGGCGCCCAGGTCTTTTTGCATTGATGAGTTCGCTTTCTTTCTTTCTCTCTCAGGATGTACCAAACTGTAGATTTTGCCACTCCTAATGTTGTAGCAATTTCTCGGATAGGTTTTTTCTGTTTTTGCAGCTTAAGGATGGCTTGTTTCACCTGCATGGAGAGCTCCTTTGACAGCATGTTTCCTTCACAGCAAAACCTTCCAAATGCAAGCACCACACCTCAAATCAACTTCAGGTCTTTTATCTGCTTAATTGAGAATGACATAACGAAGGGATTTCCCACACCTGTCCATGAAATAGCCTTGGAGTCAATTGTCCAATTACTTTTGGTCCCTTTAAAAACAGGGTGGCACATGTTAAGGAGCTGAAACTCCTAAACCCTTCATCCAATTTTAATGTGGATACCCTCAAATGAAAGCTGAAAGTCTGAACTTCAACTGCATCTGAATTGTTTTGTTTAAAATTCATTGTGGTAATGTCTAGAACCAAAATTAGAAAAATGTTGTCTTTGGTCAAATATATATGGACCTAAGGCTGGTTTCACACTAGCGTTTGATCGCGCAGCGCATCGTGCGCTATCGGGCGCACGTGCAATGTTCCCCTATCTTTAACATGGTGATTGCAGGGTCTTGTGAATGTACACGCTCATCAGCATTTAGCATGTGTGGGGAGGAGGAGCCCCATACAGTGATTTGGCTGGAACCAGGGGGACCGCCATCAGGGTTGTTGAAGAAACCACATCAGGGGGATTACAAAGGGAGACATGCGACTGAAGTTGTCAGGGCAACAGGGGGCGGGGCGAGGGTAGAAGGAGCAGGGGACGCGCTGAGGTGGCAGTTGGAAGAGTGCCTGACAAGGGAGAGAGAGCCGTGTGGCAGGGAGAGGACTGTGGCAACTGACGGTGTGGGGAAGAGAGACAGGCAGGAGACTGTCAAAGGAAGATTTGAGACTGTCCGAAGAGCGACGCATAAGAGACTCTCCCCGGGAGTCCCTCCCCGGATACATACAGATAAATTGACGCCCGCTGATTCACTCCGTGCTGTGACAGGACCGGGATCTCAGGCGACCGCTGCGACAAGACAGCAATCCGGTATAGTGACCAGGACACTGCCCCCCTGTTTTCTCCCACAGCTGCAACCCCGTCATTACCGACCTCAGGGGACGCCACCTCGCTATAGGCGGCCGCAGAGCCCCTGTCCCGCTTACTGAGGGGACACTGAGCAGAGTTTGTTAAGATTTTATGTTTTTGAACTGCGTCATGACCTGGCTGGGGGACGGGCGCCTCTAAACGGACGCCTGGGAGATTTATCCCCCCGAACAGTTTCTTCAGGGCCTGTTGTGCCCCACCGTCCCCATTTCTTCAGGGCCTATTGCGCCCCACCATTCCAGCTTCTTCAGGGCCCGTTGCACCCCACCGTTCAGTTTCTTTAGGGCCGGTTGCGCCCCATCGTTCCAGTTTCTTCAGGGCCTGCTGTGCCCCACCATTCCAGCTTCTTCAGGGCCCGTTGCGCCCCACCGTTCAGTTTCTGTAGGGCCGGTTGCGCCCCATCGTTCCAGTTTCTTCAGGGCCTGTTGCGCCCCATCGTTCTGGTTTCTTCAGGGCCCGTTGCGCCCCACAGTCCAGTTTTCTTCAGGGCCTGCTGTGCCCCACCGTTCCAGTTTCTTCAGAGCCGGACGAACCCAAGTCCTTCCGGGAAATCGTGGATTACAAGGCAGCCAATTCTGCAATACCTGAGTGGACGTGAACTCGAGCGACGCCCGGAAGGCTAAGTGCATTTTAGAGAATAAGGACCCTTTTTGTTTGAATGTTTGTTTTACGAGTCCCTGCGAGGACAAATAGGTGTTTCCCCTTTTGTTTGATCGAAGCAGTTTAGCCCTTGCGGCTTTAAACTTATAAAAGTTTATTTCACCCCACATTCAGTCTCGTGTCTCGTCACTGCATCCTGTGAGCCTGCTCGAACCCTACACATGCGCTGTGCATTTTACAGGTGTGCGCCCAGACGCGCCGAACGCTACTTGTTGCATTTTTTGTTCCGCCTACATACTTAAAAAAATCGCGCGCACACGTGTGCGCTCGATATGCGCCCGAAAATAGCATTACAGTCTATGTGATCGCTGACGAGCGCTTGGCACCGCGCACGTCAGCGCCTTGTGCACGCACGCGCTTTGAGTAAACAATGTCTAGACACTTGTCTAAAACTCCCCCTAAACAAGCAACATTGTTTGGGCGGAGTGTAGATAAAAGAAGGTGTCTTCAGGGTCAGACAATTACTCTACAGACAGCCTTGCAGAGAGCAGACAAAAGCCCAGAAGAGCCTTCCAAGTGTGGATTCAAGCTTCAGGAGCCAAAATGTGAGTATTCTTCAACATAATGTCTGTGTGTCCTGTACAATTTGTACTAATGTTTATTTTGTTTTCATTTCAGCATGTCTTCTTCTGGATCGGTCTATTCGCCATCTCGGCAAGAACTGGCCCAAGCTGATCGTGAGGTGACAATCTTGCTGCCTTTGGGTAGGTTTAGCTGCCTCTAGAAGTGTGTTTTAATTTTTGATTTCTTTACAGACATCGGACACGGGCAGTGAAGATGGAGTGCGGGAGCAGTCTGAGCGGGAGGATTCAGAGCGGGAGGATTCAGAGCGGGAGGATTCAGAGCGGGAGGATTCAGAGCGGGAGGATTCAGAGCGGGAGCAGCGTAGTCAAGTTGTGGCGAGGAGACGCAATGTGAGTATATAATGTGCCTTTTTTTGTCTGTCTTTATTTTCATCTTTTATCTTGCTTCTTCTCTGTTACTTTTTCTATCTTTTTCATTCTCCAAAATTACAAACATTCAATATATTTCTTTTTTTTCTAGGTTCCACAACGGGATGACGAAGAAGTCTACATCGACAACGAGCACCTGATCCTCCTCGTTGAGGAGCGTATCCCGTTGTGGGACAGCCCTGACCAGCAGTACAAAGACACAGTGGTGACCCGGCAGCTCTGGAATGAGGTGGCCGCAGCGATGATGGATGGCTGGGACAGCGCCTCTGCAGCTTCCAAAAGGGTGTTCAGTAAGTATAAAGATGCTCTGTGATACTGCTTTGATTTCTGGTCCTGATGGTGCTGGTGTTTTTTTGGCAAGATATATTCTTGCATTAAAAACACCAATGCCATGTGGCACACTGTGATTGTTTTGGTCTTCAACTGCTGCATTGATTTCTGGTCTTGATGGTGCTGGTGTTTTTTTGGCAAGATATATTCTTGCATTAAAAACACCAATGCCATGTGGCACACTGTGATTGATTTTGGTCTTCAACTGCTGCATTGATTTCTGGTCCTCATGGTGCTGGTGCTTTTATGGCAAGATATATTGTAGTGAAAAGTTCAATCTGTTGTGTGTGCTGATATTTAAGTTGCCTTAAGTGCATTTTATAATTTTCTTTTTTTTTTTTCACAACAGTGAACAAAATACGCACACGTTGGCGCTCGATGAAGGACCGCTTCAACACTGATGTTCGTGCTGAGGGACAGGTTCGGAGTGGTTCAGCGGCAAGGTGCAGAAAAAAGTACCACTACTGTCGAGAGTTGGCTTTCCTGAGACCGGTCCTTGCCAGCAGAGCGTAAGTTTTTTTTTGTTTTGTTTTGTTATTACTATGTGCTTTTCAATTCAACAGGTGATGCTTCTTGTAAATACATGATACTAATGTTTTCCCTTTCTTTCCACAGCACTTGGAGCAGCACCCTGCAACCTGTCCCGGAAGCGATTCTTCATCGATCGACCTCGGACCCGTCCCAGCCATCCGACAGCCAGGAAGCATCTTGCAGGTCAGCAACACAGACAGCTGGTGACCAGGAAGCTGGTCCATCAGGTGTTCCCCTGTCCCAGGTCTCTGTCACTGGTTATGCGGGCACTACCCGCCAGCGGCAGAGGACCTCGGACAGGCCTGTCATGCCTGAGTTCGTGCACTTGAGCGAGGCCTTTCAGGCCAGCCTCAAGGCGCTGTCCGCCAGAATGGAAATCGGTTTTTCCCTGATGGAACGTGGTTTTAACCACATGGAACACCACTTCCACTCTGTCGACCAGCGCCTTGACCGTCTGGAGGCCGACCTCAACAGACTAGCGCACCATTTTTTCAGTAAAATTGAACAAGGGCATGGCGGAACACCTTAGTCCTGAGCAACAGCTGAGTGTGTTAAAGGCCTGCAACACTGCTTACTTGCAGGCTATGCAGCAGAATCGGTATGTTCAGCAGTCAGTGGTGTCATTTCCAACAGTTCCACCGCTGACTCGCTTTACCACACTACTGACTTCTGCTGCATACCACTGCACGGCCACCTGCATTCCTAGCGAAGCCGGACACCATTACACCACCCCAAGTCTGAGTGCTGCTGGACACTCCTCCGCCACCACCACTATGTCAAGCGCTGCTCCTGTATGGAGCACCACCACCGCCAAAGCACCACCAGCTTGGAGCCAAACCACCACAGAACCTGCTTGGGCCACTGACACCACCAGTCAACACCAAAGGAGCACCGCCAGCACTCCTCAGCAACAGAGCACCGCCAGCACTCCTAAGCAACAGAGCACCGCCAGCACTCCTAAGCAACAGAGCACCGCCAGCACTCCTAAGCAACAGAGCACCGCCAGCACTCCTAAGCAACAGAGCACCGCCAGCACTCATCAGCAAAAGAGCACCGCCAACACTCCTCATCTAAGGAGCACCGGTAGCACTCTGCATCAAAGGAGCACCACCACCACTCCTCATCAAAGGAGCACCACCACCACTCCTCATCGAAAGATAACCGCCACCAATTCTCCTCCTCGGAGTCCCCAAAGAACTTTGCCTGAGATCCCAGACAGGCAGCCTCCTGCTTGGAGCACCGACCCAACTTTCTCCCCTTCTAGGAGCACCGCCACTGCCACTTGCAGCAGCACCGACACCGCCACCACAGAGAAGCAAAGTGGGGATCCGCATTCCCTTTTTTACAGGGCAAAGCCACAGTCCACCGTCACCAGGCGGTCAACAAAAGTAAGGCGTTCACAGGCTGCCAGTCGGTCCGGGCAGGATATTCCTGCGCCAAAGAAAAAAAAAAACTTTGTTCGTCCATCCACCCCCTCCTCCTAATGTCTCTCAAAATGCCTCCTTGTCCATTCCAGAGCTCCCTTCCCACAGTACTTTCGTCACCCCTTCTCCTAGAACCCCTTCCTCAACCTCCAGTCGTTCCTCATCTCTCCACACACCCAAAGTATCCCAAACTTCCCCCAAACGTCATTCCTAATAAAATATATATATTTTTTTTGGTACAAAATAAATGTGCACTTGTGCTTTCACAAAATCTGGATTGGTTACTGTGCGCCGTACACTTAGCGTTTTTGCCACCAGATATCTCCATTACTGACATGTTTCTTGTGTCAGTCTTGGAGATATGTGTTGTCAACGCAACAAATCTACATGTTTTGTCTTTTCCACAGAAATCTCTACATTCTTGTAATATTGCACGGTTCCCCAACTCCAGTCCTCATGGGCCACCAACAGATCATGTTGTATGGAATCCTCTTGTTATTTCATTACAACATGATCTGTTGTTGGACCTTGAGGACTGAAATTGTGGAACCTTGCTGTATCCAGTCTGTGCAATATTACACGAATGTAGAGAGTTACCTACTCAGGAGTATTAGTGAATTCATGATGCACAAAACACAGCATCATAAATTCACTGATACACCTAGCTACTTGCTAATGGTATTGGGAGTGTAAAAACTGAGACTGCACTCAGTGCAGTTATCAAAACAGTTTTTTTTATTAACATACCAACAACATGCAATAACATTTTTTTACAACATTTGCTCTTGCCATTCCACCCGTCCGACATCTGAGTTGAAGTAGGCCGCAAATTGGTCCCTCATTTGGCCAACTTCAACGGATGACCTGAGAGGGTGCTGTGTAAATTCTGGCAAAGGATTAGGAGCAACATCATCAAGATCAAAGTTCAGGTGCTCTCGAGAAATTACAAAATTATGTAGAACAACACAGGCCTTGACCACCTCATCCACTGTTTCCAGTTTAAGATTAATAGCTGTGCCAAGAAAGCGCCATCTCGATACAAGTATACCAAAAGCACACTCTACTGATCAGCCCTGGTCAGCCTGTAATTAAAAATTCTTTTTTGTAGGTCCACGTCCCGGCTGGAGTAGGGTTTGAGGAGGTTTTGGCACATCTGGAACGCTTCATCACCAACCATTACAAATGGCTGTGGTGGACCTTCGGTGTTGGGAAGAGGACGTGGCATGGGGAAATCGAAGTTGTTGTCATACAACCTCCTGCCCATGTCCGATGTCTTAAAAGCCTGGGAGTCATTCCCACGGCCAAATGCACCAATGTCCACTGCAATAAACTTACAGTCTGCATCCGCAATGGCCATCAGTACAGTAGAAAAGTACTTTTTGTAGTTATAGAACTCAGAGCCAGTTCTTTTGGGCTTGATAATCCGGATGTGTTTCCCATCCACCGCTCCTAAACAGTTTGGGAAAATGCATACAGTCCAGAATCTTTCGGCGATTTTCAACCACTTTGCTGCAGTGGGCAGGGGCATGAATTCGGGACAAAGAACGTTCCACAAAGCCCGGCACGTGTCGGCTACAATTCCAGACAACGTGGAGATTCCAATCCGGTACTGGAAGTGCAGTGACGAGAGGGTCTCTCCAGTAGCCAGGAATCTGTAACACAAAGAAATAATTAATTTTTGTGTATACGTAATTTTTTTACACACGTTTAATTATAAAAACAAAAAAATTCTGCAGCCTTTTGTTTATGAAAACTATGTAACTTAATGTGACCAGGAGCCGTTCCTCAGGAGTAATCGCACGCCGGAGCTGCGTGTCCTGTCTCCGTATGACTTCTTTTACCCGACCAAGCAAATAGTTAAAGGTTTCTTGGGTCATCCGGGTATAATCAGTAAATTTCTCCGGGTTTGCCGGTAGCTCGCTGTAGAGGGTGTGGTACGCTTCACGGCTCTCCCGGAGTTCAATAATGGGATGTATCCACATACGCCGCTGCTGCCTTCTTCGCTGCCTCTCTCTCTCCCTCTGTTCATGGCAAGCACCTGCATAAGCCTGAGCCATCCTCATGTCCAGATCCAAGTCAAAGTAAAAGCTCTTCCAGCGCAGATCCATGTTTCTCACGTCAAATGCAAGCAAATGTGAAGAATTCAGCTATAAAAAGGGGCTATATAAAGAATTTCCATAAGACACGCCCACTGCATTCCCATTGCTTGAGCGTGTTGCAAGAATTTTCCAAGGATTTTTTCTCTAGTTTATTACGCATAAAAAATGCAAACGCATAAAAACGCTGCGATTTTTGGTCGTTATGCGCACAATAATGCTACAAAAAAATGCAGCATTTACAAGCGTTTGTATGCGCTTTTCACATGCATTTCATGTGCGCTCCTAACGCAGCGCAGAAAAACGCTAGTGTGAAAGTAGCTTAACTGTATATTAAAAGAAACGCCCTCAAAAAATTTATAAATATATGGGAACAATGGTTAACTACGCTGGGGATTGCATCGGAAAGCCTTTTCAGAAACACTATGATAGACCATCTGTACATCTCCGGGTCATAAACCTGTAAAATATCCTAACTCATCTCAGATCCCAACCTCACCTACCCAAAGTGTTTTGGTTCTGGGAAACGCTTTCATTCTCTGTATTTTGGCACAATACACGAGCAGTCAGATGGTTTTCATTTATATTTGCATTCACATATGTAAACAGTAGTAAGCAGATGATAATACCTACGATGAATGTTAATGTGAACCGTTTTGTATTTGGTTTGTAATGACGTATATGTTTTTTTTTTATTTGTGTTTGTTCCATTTAGTTTTCATTGTTCCAAAAAGCAAAATCAAAATGTGACTATATCTTGATATTTTTCTCAATAAAAAATAATCTGATTGAAAAAGAATGTAAGTGTAGCTGTGTGCCACATTGTATAAATGTATGCATATACGTGTATGTGTCACAGCGTCCATATGTGTGTGACTTTATGTGTAGCTGTCACATTGTGCAATTGTATGCATATACAGTATGTGAGTGTGAATATATGTACATTCAGCATATGTGTGTATGACCGTAGTAACTTCCAGTGTATGGATGTGAGTGGATGTACACATGTGTGAATATGAGTGCACATGACATTGTACTGTATAGTCACAGGTTCTTACCTCCTGTAGATGCCGTCTCCCTGCACCTTTCCAAATACAGACTCATAGTTAGAGCATATGGACGGGATAACAGAACCTGAGTCTTTACATGTACAGATATTTCTACAATTTCTATGGAATCAGATTGTGGTCGGTCTCGGGGTACGGCCCCCTCTGCGGCTGCAGACCACATACACATGGGGGCAGAATGAGGGCATCATTTCTATACAACCAACCTTGTGTTTGCTGGTCGGGTGGTCGCCTGCCTGTTTACACTGCACAATTATCGGACAATGACGGATCCTAAGAATGGCCATTCCCGATAATCTTCCAGTGTACGTGTGCCCTTAGTTACACATAAGCTTTATATAGTCTAGAGATATCAATAAGATAGAAATCTATGTATTAGATAAGTATATAATATCCCATGCACAGGTGTGATAGGGCCCATCCAGCGCTGACACTGCAGTGACCCAGGGATTAGCCTATTGCCAGCACTTGGGGTCAGGAAGGAATTTTTCCCCACACATGGGGTTTTTTCGCCTTCCTCTGGGTCACATCCCTTTTATGCAGTAAATCCTATAAATGGCGCTGGATGATTCAATTAAACTAAATATGATAATGGATAAGAATAAAAATGAATAAACCCCATTCATTGTGTCTGTGTCTTTATATTCTGTCCAGACAATTATCAAAATTTGGAATGCTGTAGTGAAATTTACAAATGGAAAAGAGTTAATCTGACTTTTTTTTTTTGGGGGGGATGGGGAATTTGGTCATGTAATCTCGCTGCTAATTTTTTTCTGTGATGTTATGGCCGTCTGTCATATGACCTTCATAGGTTTTGGAGTTTTAGCTACAAAAACCCAGGGGAGGGATGATTAGGACCATTGTGGGGAACAGAAAAGGGAGCGACCAACTAAGGGGTTAAATGCTTGTGTAAGGCCATGTGCTCGCTCTCTTTTTCTTGCTTGCTGTACACTTTTGAGGGGTGGTCATGTCGGGCTGGCACCCCACACCCCCCATACGGTCCAGCTCACATGGCCTAACATTAAACCAGTAACTGACATACAGTATTTCATCTGCGTTTAGTTTTGTACTACCTCCTGTATTTGCATATCTGACCATTGTGTATGGAGTGTTTTATCTAGTGTGCCCTTAAGGAGCTTAAATATATAATTTAGCCTGTTGTGAGCGAGAGTTTTGCCACGCCAGTGGCTGTGTGGACCACCGTCTCTTATTTTCCATGTTTCTCTGTTCCCATGGGACAGTGGGTGTCTGTGTAAAACTGTGCCAAGCTGACCTTATGTATCCCCTGGGGTTGAGGAACCTCACGTTGGTGAAACTGGGGAGACCAAACCGAATGATCCTTACTAGAGTTGAGCGACTTTTGCTTTTTTAGGGTCGCGTTTCGTTTCGTGAAACCCGACTTTTCCAAAAGTCGGGTCGAGCAAGATCGTCCGATTATAGGGAAAAGTCGGGGTCGTCCCGAAACACGAAACCCAATGTAAGTCAATGGGGAATAAAAGTCGGCAGTGAGAGGAGGACAGGAAACACACCTACAGTGCCCATTTGAATGCCAAAAGCATCAATTCTTCTTACTTAAGCTTGTCAACCTTAATTAACTTCATAATACAAGTTACGCACTGAAAAATGGGGGTTATTTGGCTAAATTTGTGGGGGGGGGGAGGGCTGGCTGCAGGTTTTCATGTGCCTGGGGGAAAGAGCGCCCCGTTAACACATACCACAAATCATCATGCTCCGATACGGCAGAGAAATAGCGGTATAGTACAATGAAAAATACCTCACTTTTTACATCTCATGACGAGGCCCATCTATTTCTCCATACAAAATCATTGGTCCCATATAATGTTTGAAACAGTATATGATGAGCTCCACATAATGCTACAGTATATGTTGGTCCCCATGGATGAAGCTCCACTGTCTTATGGGCCCAAATAATGCTCCAAACATAATGGGCCCCATTTCTACTGCTCTAGTGTATAATGGGCCCTGTAAATGCTGCTCCAGTGTCTGATGTCCACCTTTGGAATGTTCCAGTGTATGGTGGGCCCCATCTATCATTCTCCAGAGTATAGTGCTCCCCAAAAATTGCTGTCCCAACATAGAAAACAATCAAATAAGTCTCCTCGCTAGGGAATCCCTGTACTTGTCTGGACAGGTGCTGTAGCTTGCTTAACAGCTCGCCAGCCGTTCTCACGCCCAGTATGGATTGCACGTGATTGCACAAAGGTTAGAAAGGGTACCGTATCCCTGGATAACATGTATGGATAGCGTACACATTCAAAATATATGTCTATACAGCATGAGGCAGGCTCAGACGGTGTTAGGCCCAGTATGGATTGCACGTCATTGCACAAAGGTTAGAAGGGGTACCGTATCCCCGGATAACATGTATGGATAGCGTACACATTCAAAATATATGTCTATACAGCATGAGGCAGGCTCAGACGGTGTTAGGCCCAGTATGGATTGCACAAAGGTTAGAAGGGGTACCGTATCCCCGGATAACATGTATGGATAGCGTACACATTCAAAATATATGTCTATGCAGCATGAGGCAGGCTCAGACGGTGTTAGGCCCAGTATGGATTGCACAAAGGTTAGAAGGGGTACCGTATCCCCGGATAACATGTATGGATAGCGTACACATTCAAAATATATGTCTATGCAGCATGAGGCAGGCTCAGACGGTGTTAGGCCCAGTATGGATTGCACAAAGGTTAGAAGGGGTACCGTAACCCCGGATAACATGTATGGATAGCGTACACATTCAAAATATATGTCTATGCAGCATGAGGCAGGCTCAGACGGTGTTAGGCCCAGTATGGATTGCACGTCATTGCACAAAGGTTAGAAGGGGTACCGTATCCCCGGATAACATGTATGGATAGCGTACACATTCAAAATATATGTCTATACAGCATGAGGCAGGCTCAGACGGTGTTAGGCCCAGTATGGATTGCACGTCATTGCACAAAGGTTAGAAGGGGTACCGTATCCCCGGATAACATGTATGGATAGCGTACACATTCAAAATATATGTCTATACAGCATGAGGCAGGCTCAGACGGTGTTAGGCCCAGTATGGATTGCACGTCATTGCACAAAGGTTAGAAAGGGTACCGTATCCCCGGATAACATGTATGGATAGCGTACACATTCAAAATATATGTCTCAGGAGGCAGGCTCAGACGGTGTCAGGCACAGTATGGATTTGACGGCCCAGATTACACAGCGGAGGAGCAGGGAGAGGTAAAGATTGCAAATGCTGGGGCCCTGGCCAAGCAAGGGGGGCCCACTCGTGGGCGTCGGTACTGGCACTGGGCCCCTCATAGTACAGCGGTGTGTCTGACGGCGGGTGTGCACCACCACCGTCAGAGACACTTGATTGCACTATGAGGGACCCTGTGCCAGTGCCCGCGCCCAAGAGTCGGCCTACCCACCTGTCCAGGGCAACGGCACTCGCACGGTGTCGTGCGCTAGGTGGTGACCCCGGCCATGGGGGGGGGGGAGGCAGCACAGTTAGGGAGTTTTAGAAAGTGGCATATGTTGATGTTGGACATTCAACTGATGCAAAAGGCGAAATAGGTGAAGTACCAGGAAGAGGTGGACCAAAGCAAGCCATTTTTCTGTCACCCTATGTGTCATCAGGGGAAGGTGGGACAAAATCCTTGGAAACCCATGCGTGGTTCATTTTAATGAAGGTTAGATCATCCACATTTTGGGTTGACAGACGGGTCCTTTTTTCTGTCAGGATTGATCCAGCTGCACTGAAGACTCTTTCCGATAGCACACTTGCAGCTGGGCAAGCGAGCTCCTGTAAGGCATATTGGGCCAATTCAGGCCAGGTGTCCAGTTTAGCGGCCCAATAGTCAAAGGGGAATGACCTGTGTGGGAGAACATCGATATGGGAGGAAAAGTAGTTTGTAACCATAGTTGACAACTGCTGTCTCCTGTCACTTTCCATCGATGCAGTATTACCAGTTGTGTGAGCGGTATTTGAAAAATCAGTCCACAACATTGTCATGAAACCCCTGTCTCCAACGCCACTTCTGCTGTGTGCACCACGAACACCTCTGCCAAGCTGCCCCCGGCCCGTACGGCTCGTGTGAGAACCATCACCGCTGCTGTGTGCTGGGAATGCCTCAAGCAACCGATTTACCAGAGTTGCTTGTTTATTAGCCAATATTAGGTCAAGGTTCTCCTGTGGCATGATGTTTTGTAATTTGCCTTTATAGCGTGGATCCAGGATGCTGGCCAACCAGTAGTCGTCATCGTTCATCATTTTGGCAATGCGGGGCTCCCTTTTTAGGATCCGCAAGGCATAATCTGACATGTGGGCCAATGTTCCCGGTGTCAATGATGCACTGCGAGTGCTGGGTGGAGGAGCACTTTCTGGCAAATCCACATCCCTCCAGTCACGCACAAACCCTGTACCAGACCTTGCCACGCCAACATTTTCACTTGCCCCATGAGATGCATCCTCCTCCCCTAAGTAATCATCCCCATCATCCTCCTCCTCCTCCTCCTCCTCTTCTTCCTCCACCTCGTCCAGGAGAGGTCCCTGAGCAGACAATGGCTGAATGTCATCAAGGATTCCCTCCTCCTCTTCCTCCTCATCAACATTGGCTGCAGACGCCTGCTCCTTAAGGTGCGTCAAAGTTTGCATGAGCAGACGCATAAGTGGGATGCTCATGCTTAGGATGGCGTCGTCTGCGCTTACCAGCCGTGTGCATTCCTCAAAACACTGAAGGACTTTACAAAGGTCTTTCAGCTTCGACCACTGCACGCCTGTCAACTCCATGTCTGCTCTCAAAGTGCCTGGCCGTGTATCCTCCCACAAATGCATTATGGCCTGCTCGCACAGCCGCTCCACCATGTGCAGGGTGGAGTTCCACCTTGTTGCAATGTCGATAATGAGGCGGTGGTTGGGAAGGTGGAGCAATCGCTGCAGCTTCTGCATACGAACGGAGTGTACAGGCGACCGGCGGATGTGCGCACACAGTCTTCGCACCTTCTGGAGCAGGGCTGTTAACTCCGGATAATTTTTGAGGAAGCACTGCACCACCAGGTTCAAGGTGTGAGCCAAGCAAGGTATGTGGCTGAGTTTTGAAAGGGCTATGGCTGCCACAAAATTACGGCCGTTATCACTAACTACCTTGCCTGCCTCAAGATGTACACTGCCCAGCCATGACTCAGTTTGTCGCTTCAAGACTCGGCCAGCACCTCGGCGGTGTGTCTGTCGCCCAAACACATCATCTGCAACACCGCCTGCTGACGCTTTCCACTAGCTGCTCGATAGGGGGACACATCGTGTGCAACAGTGGCAGCTGCAGATGGAGTGCTCGTACGACTGCGCTCTGTGGACGAGCTGTCGCTTCTGGAGGAGGAGGAGGAGGGTCGAACGCCTACAGCCAACTGTTTCCTATACCGTGGGCTAGGCAGCACTGTCCCACCACCGCTGTCCCCTGTGGACCCTGCATCCACCACATTAACCCAGTGCGCAGTGATGGACACGTAACGGCCCTGGCCATGCCGACTGGACCATGCATCAGTTGTGAGGTGCACCTTTCCGCTCACTGACTGCTTGAGTGCATGGACAATGCGGTCTTTCACATGATGGTGGAGGGCTGGGATGGCTTTGCGAGAGAAGAAGTGGCGACTGGGTAGGTCATAGCGTGGTACTGCATAGGCCATGAGTTTGCGGAAAGCTGTGCTTTCCACCAACCGAAAGGGCATCATCTCAAACGAGATTAGTTTGGCAATGTGGGCGTTCAAACCCAGTGTACGCGGATGAGAGACTGAGTACTTTCTTGACCTACTCATAGTGTCTGGGAGGGTGAGCTGGACTTGAGAGCTGCATATGGTGGAAGTAGCGGTGGACAGGGCGGACTGAGAGAGGGTTGATGATGGTGATGGAGTTGGTGTTCTTTCTGATGGCCTAGAATCAGTCTTTCGTTGATATAACAGTGGGATTCCCTGACTGCTGTGGCCTTGCAACGACACCTCAACATTTGCTGCTGTGCTAACCGGTGGGCTTACAGTGGGGGAAACAATGTAGCGTTGCTGACTACCTTCGTTGTGATCAGTTGCACATGTGGCACTTGAGGTTTGGTGTTGTGTCCACGCTTGCAAGTGCATGCTGGTTAAATGTCTAAGCATGCAACTGGTATTCAAATTTTTCAGATTTTTCCCTCGGCTAAAGGTCTTTGCGTACTTCTTACAGATAACCTTGGCCTGATCATGAGGATTTTGTTCAAAAAAGTGCCACACTGCACTCTTCCTACTTTGGCAGACATTTTGCGGCCTAGCACGCTGTGAACTTTTGACCCTCTGGACAAGCTGTCCAGCAACTCTTTTGATGTTTGGAACCTGTCTTTGGAGTGCTCCGGGCCTGCCAGATAACAGCTGTTGCGATGTCGATGTCTGCTGTGGATGCTCCTCATCTGAGCTATTGGAAGCAGCACCCTCTTCCCCCAATGGATGCCAATCTGGGTCAACAACTGGGTCATCCATCACCTCCTCTTCTATGTCATGTGCACCTTTCTCTGTGTCACCGTGTATGGTGGTATAGTGTGCGGGAAGGGGCACCTGAGTCTCATCAGGGTCAAAATCTGGCTCTGTACACTGCGAGGACAATGTAGTGCTCTGAGTGAATGTACCAGCAGAATCATCCATCAGCGGCTGTGCATCAGTGCACTCCATGTCAGATTCATCTTGGCCTGGGTAATTCACCATTTGACTTGATAATCCAGGCATGGTATGTGAAAACAGCTCCATGGAGTAATCAGTAGTATGGCCTGCGTCATCCTTCAATCTTGGTTGGGGTGAAGGACACAAGGAAAGGTGTGGTTCATGAACATGAGCCTCCAATGACGACTCAGTGCTTTTACTTTTTACAACTGAAGAAGAGGAGGCGATAGAGCTGGAGGCTGAGTCAGCAATGTAAGACAAAACTTTTTCCTGATGCTCTGCCTTTAAAAGCGGTTTGCCAACTCCTAGAAAACTAAGCGTTTGAGTCCTTATGTAGCCAGACGATGACGCAGGGTCAGCACCTCCTGCATTCGGTCCTATTTTGCTCTTGCCACTACCATCAGATCCACCACCAACACCATCATTACCAGCTGCCAACCCCCGCCCAATTCCACGGCCTCTTCCACCAGCCTTCCTCATTTTTGGTAGAAATGTAGACAAAATCCAACAAACTATATAGTAATGTAAAACAAGGTACAAGGTGTCTATAGGACAGGGGAGTTTTAGAATTTCTGCACACACTTGTGGACAGTGGACACTTGTGGATTGTGTGCGGCCCACTGATATCTGAGCGCTATGTGACACGCGCGATGGCACAGCTGCCTGTGACCAAAGTGACGAGAGGATAATGGAGATTTGGACAGTGGACACTTGTGGATTGTGTGCGGCCCACTGATATCTGAGCGCTATGTGACACGCTCGATGGCACAGCTGCCTGTGACCAAAGTGACGAGAGGATAATGGAGATTTTGAATCTCTGCGTACACTTTTGGACACTGGACACTTGTGGATTGTGTGCGGCCCACTGATATCTGAGCGCTATGTGACACGCTCGATGGCACAGCTGCCTGTGACCAAAGTGACGAGAGGATAATGGAGATTTTGAATCTCTGCGTACACTTGTGGACAGTGGACACTTGTGGATTGTGTGCGGCCCACTGATATCTGAGCGCTATGTGACACGCTCGATGGCACAGCTGCCTGTGACCAAAGTGACGAGAGGATAATGGAGATTTTGAATCTCTGCGTACACTTTTGGACACTGGACACTTGTGGATTGTGTGCGGCCCACTGATATCTGAGCGCTATGTGAAACGCTCGATGGCACAGCTGCCTGTGACCAAAGTGACGAGAGGATAAGGGAGATTGGATTGCTTTTAAAAAAGCAGTTTGCGGAGCAGTGGGTAAACAGCAATGCCAGCGTGTCAGGAAGCCTTAAAAGGCAGCCCAACAACCAACACCACTGATACACCACAATATAGCCTCCCCTTGCACTGCACACACAGTGACTTGTGTGTTGTGCAGGCCAAATCGCTAGCAGCAGAAGCAGTTTTTTTGTCTTCTTCCCTGCCTAACGCTCTCCCTACAGAATCAGCAGCAACCTCTCCCTATACTAAGATCGGCAGAAGTAAGATGGCGGTCGGCGTGCACGCCCTTTTATACCCCCTGTGACGCCCACCAAAGCAAGCCAATCACTTGCATGCCCTTCTGAACGATGGTGGTGACCCGTGCCTATGTCATCACGTTGCCCACAGTGTCCGTGGATCCTGATTGGCTGAAAAAGAGCGCAAAACAAACTTTTGAAACGCGACTTTGGCGCGTAAGTCGCCGACCTCGTGGCCGACCTCATCCTAGGGTCGGGTTTCGTTTCATGAAACCCGACTTTGCCAAAAGTTGGCGACTTTTGAATTTTTTCGACCCTTTTCGCTCAACTCTAATCCTTACAACATAATAGTGACGACAGGAGGGGCTACAAGGTGCGGGTTCTTCACAGTTTATATGAATGTTCTGACATTCTGTTGTTGTTTAAAGCCAGTCTGTGAAATTCCAGCTAAGGGTTAATTCTTTGCTTTTTCTGTACTCTACTCTGCACCCATCTTCTATAAGAAACATTTTTTTCCTTTATTATGACTTTTGTACATAAGGCAAAATTTAAAAATGATGTAAAAAAAATAAGTAAACCAAAATTGAATTTTTGATAAAAAATTTAAGTGTAATTTATGCAGGAAGCAAGAAGTGCCAAAAATTAGCAATTCAGCTGGACTCAGATACACCATGTATTAGATATAAAGCATTGCCTCATACACATTCTGTCATGTAGTGATACTCCTAGACTCATAAAGGCTATGCACTAAGTGCAAAGCCTGCCAAAAATTTCAAGCAGGGTCATCCGTACACCCTTTAAGGAACCAAGTATAGAACCTCATTCAAATATTAAGAAAGTGTAGTTGTGATACTTCTATACTCATAAAAGCTCTGTACACAGTGCAAAGGCTGCTAGAAATTACAAGCAAGGTCATACATACACAATTAAAGGCACCAACTGCCCCATAAAAAAAATTTACAGTGTAGTTGCAGCACTTCTACACTCATAAAGGCTTTGCATACAGTGCAAAGCCAGGAAAAATTGATAAGGAGGGGTAATACAATCATCCATATACCCTTTAAGGCAACAACTTGCAGGCCTCAAAAAAAATATTTTGAAAGTATTGTTGATGTACTTCCACACTCATTAAGGCTTTGCTCAAAGTGCAAAGCCAGGAAAAAATTATAATTAGGGTCATCAAGTCATCCATAGATGACTGCTGTCATCTATGTGCTGCTGTCATCTTGTGGAATGGAAAAGCCAGGGCTAATTCTGGCTCTGTTCATTTTTTTCAGTGTGGGCCTGTCAGCACTTTCTGTTGACAGACAAAAGCGCCTGTCTGTTATGACCTCCCAGGCGGCGCTAAAAGCCCACTTGTCATGATCCAGGATGGGATTTCGCTTTGACCCGTCCTGGTTAGACTATGGGTTAATTGTGCTGCCTCTCTCTGGCAGAAGGAGGCTATTTAGTGCTCACTGGACCTGGGTCCGGTGTCAGTTATACTCCTGCCCTCGGCTGAGTTAAGTGACCTCTTGTATACGTATGCCTTGTGCCTGATAACTTGTTGCCTGCTTGGTTGTGATCTGGTTCTGTCCCTGTTATGAGTTCTGCCTGACCCTCTTGTACTGCGCTACCTCTCGTGTATGACTCTCTGCTTGTGACCCGACTTCTCTCTGCTTGTCCCCTTGGTACTACGTCGCCCTCTTGTGTATGACCTTTGGCTTTGTCTGACTACCCGTCTGTTTGTCCCTCCTGTCCCTCGTTTGCCCGTGCTGTTGTGACCTCCGTTTTGCCTGACTCTGAGTTGTTGTATGGTGTCCTGTCATATCTGAAAGCAGGACGCTAAGCCCCGCCCCTTGCAGTTACATGACCATAGGTCCTGTGCCAGCTTGCTCATTTTCAGTGTCCGCAGGTCCCGTGCCTCTTTACTTTCCAGTGCTGACTGGACCCTGACACTATTAGCTTGAAGCACGCCTGGTCACCTCTGCGGCCCTGCTCCCCAGGTAACTTTTAGCACTGCTTCTGTACTCAGGACACGCGCACTGGCTCTATGAGCATGTGTAGTGCGGTGTCTCTGACACCGCTTAGACAAGATGCTAGAAGGACAGCTCATGCCAGGTGTCCACCTTTGAGACCCAGTAGCTGAATGTTGCATAGGAATTATGGAGTACTCTGGTTTTGTCAGCTAGATTATGCTTGACCACCTTAAAAAAACTTTTCTCTCATTGTCAAAAATACCCGGTCATCAGGGAATTTTTTCAACATATTTTACAAAATGGCCTTCTGGTATAGTACCATTTTAGTTGACCTCTCCGAATCAGGAAGGAGAGATGCAAACTTCTCCTTCTAGAGTCGGTCTAGCTGAGTAAACAACCAGTACTCTTTTTTTGGCCAAGATGAATGTAACGCTAGGGTCACGGAACATCAAGTCGGCCATATGTGCCAAGCTCCCTATAGCCAACACTTCCCAGTCTCCACCATGGTGACCACTCTCCATCTCCTCCTCCTCCTCCTCAGCCCATCCACGTAGTAGAGACAGGACAAAGCTTCTGTGTGTATTAGCCTCTGTTGCATTAGCCAACAGCTCCTGTTCCTCCTCCTCTTGTGTTGACAGGCAAAAGCGCCTGTTTGTTATGACCTCCCTAGCGGCACTAAAAATCTACTCAGACAAGACGGTAGCAGCAGGGCTCAACAGCTGAAGGTCAAAGAATTATGGAGTATGGTTTGGTCGACCAGGTATTTCTTGACCATCTTTAAAAACTTTTCCTTCATTGTCAAAAATACCTGGTCATCAGGCCCTGGACATTGGGATGGTCACATGAAATTGGCCCAGACCTTTGACAGTGTACCCCTGCCTCTGCTATGTGGTTGGACAAGTAGGAAGCTTGCTCCCTATTGCTAGTGTTGCCTGATAGTAATTTTTTCAATATATTTTCAACAATGGCCTACTGGTATAGCACCATTTTAGAACACCTCTCCGCCTCAGGAAGGAGAAATGCAAAGTTCTCCTTGTAGCATGGGTCTAGCAGGGTGAACAACCCAGACTCTTTTTTTTTGGCCAAGATAAATATAACGAGAGGTTCAATGGGAAAGGCAGCGGTACATAAAGTCTGCCATATGTTCCAAAGTCCCTACAGCCAACACTTCCCTGTCTCCACAATGATGACTAGTCTCCTTCTCCTCCTCCTCATTCCTCTCCTCATCCCAGCTGTAGCCGACTTGTAAAAATGGGCGCTGAACCTTGATCAGAAGTTCTGGCAAATCTGGGTATGTTTTCATAAATCGCTGAACTACCAAGCTGAGCACGTGTGCCAAGCTTGGTACATGTGTAAGCTTGCCAAGCTTCATAGACGGCACCAAGTTACACACATTATCACACTCAACCATGCCTGGTTGGAAGTTCAGGGCAGAGAGCCACAGTTCTGTCTGGTCAGTTATTCCTTTAAGTATTTCTGCCACGGTGTGTGATTTGTCTCCTAGACAAATGAGCTTCAGTGGACTCTGTTGCCGCGTCACTGAGGCAGTGCTGTAGAGCTTCCAGCTGATGTGGACGACGCGCTCAGAGATAATATTCCATGTCAACAAACCTAAACAGCAGCAGCCTGTACATGTGTTGTTTAGTGTTTGGGCCTGTGGTTGGGCGGATGCAAACTTGCTCTTTCGTTCCTAGGCCTGGGGTAGGGACAGCTGAATGCTGTGCTGGGAACAAGTATTTGGAAGTGCCTGATGATGGTGCGTCAGAATGTGCAAGGACAGGTGCAGAGTGGGAGGCATCTGGGCCAGGGGAAGAGGGAGTAATATCACTCGCTGACACCATTCGTGGACCCAAGCGTTCGGCCCACTGAGTCAGGTGCTTAGAGGACATGTGTCTGATCATGCTGTTGGTGGTTAAGCTCTTAGTGGTCAGGCCTCTGCTGATTTTGCCTTTTTTTTGTCTTAGAACTTTCTTTAAAAAACTCCCAAACTGGAGAACACGTAACTCTTTGGAGAAATTTAGGAGTGTCGGTACTCTGTGGAACAGTTGCCCGCTTTCTCCCCTCTGCCTTTTCCTGCCTGTTTTGGTGCTGCCGCCCCCCCCCCCCCACCTTCCAGTGCTCCTGGCCTTGCTCTGCATGTCAGATTTCCAGGTTGGGTCGGTGACTTCGTCATCCACCACCTTGTCTTCCATTGCCGCACCCTGGTCTTCCTGGCTTGGTGACTTAACACCATGACATTGGTGCCACTGCTCTGGCTTCAGAAGTGGTGTACTGTGCCTCTCTCCCTGGCTCATTCCCAGGCTATTAATATCAACCCCCAGCTGTCTGTTTAGCTTTTGCTGGTTACAATTTATATTGGGACCCTACATTTTTTTTTCTGGGGTCCTCTGTAAACTAACCAGTAGGGGCTAAGTAAACAGCTGTGTGCTGTTATTAATAGCCTGTTAACCTTTCAGGATATTGCCCCCTTTCCCAGATTAGTAATATCATCCCCATTCATGGGCTTTCCCCCTGTTGTTTATTAAAATTACGCTGGCAGCTATGCCAATTTTTTAAATTTAATTCTTAATTTAACACACGATGTACACAGATGGTATTGAATACAACTCCCATCATTGTCGCCTGGTCGGGCTGATCTCAGTGAGACCAGGTGACAATGATCAGAGCAACCTTCAGCACCCAGCGCCTGGGTGAACTGTACCACTTTTTCCCAGGCGCCGGTATGTGTCACATGGATGACACACATACAGTATGTACCACACACATTTTGCCTTTGCTGCACAAAAAATAAGGACATGTCTGCAGGTTTTACACATGGATACACAGTCCATGTGAAAAATCTGACATTTGCGTACACCATTGAAAACAATAATTGTGAGTATGTCCGTATTTTCGTTAAATAAAACATGGACTGAATATGGACATAAAAAACGGACGTGTTTAGGAGGCCTTACACTGACAATGACTTATGGTCCGAAGTTGCGGTCGCTGTGGGAACGGAGTGAAGGTGGGAAAACCTGAAGACTGCAGGTAAGTGTAATACTGGGAGCAGGGAATTTAGTAGCAGCACTCCAGCACTGAAATAAAAGAAACACCACAGAGGTGATTTATTGCAGATTACCAATAGATATAGCTGACCTGTTATCTTTATTCAGCCAATACAATGATGAAAATAACAAATGTATAAACTACATTTATTATGCACAATTTTTTCATTCATTTTTTTTCTCACCAATTTCTAAGACCCATTACTTTTTTGTAGAGGGAGGGAATGGGGTCAGCAGTTTTCACTGGCCCTAATTTGAGTATATACCACTTAGAGTATGTGCAAATTACATTTTGGGGGTAGATACCACCATGGAAACTGCTATAAAAGTACTGTGAAAGAGTGGTCATAAATGGCTGCACATCCAGTTGGAAGAATGTCTCAAGTGGGGTACCACAGCGCTCTGTTCTGGGTCCTGTATTGTTCAACATCTTTATCAATGATTTAGATGAAGGAATTGAGGGTAAACTGAATAAATTTGCTGATGACACAAAGCTAGGAGGGAAAAATGCAAAGTACTACATCTGGGCAATAAAAATCAAAAAAGCATATACAGAATGAGAGAAATAGGGTTAAGCAACAGCACATGTGAAAAAGACTTGGGTATACTAATAGATCAGAAACTAAACATGAGTCAACAGTGTGATGCAACAGCAAAAAAGGCAAATACAATTCTGGGATGTATTAACAGAAGCATACAGTCTAGATCACATGAAGTCATTATTTCCCTCTACTCCTCTTTGGTCAGACCTCATCTGGAATATTGTGTCCAGTTTTGGGCACCACATTTTAAAAAAGACATCAACAAACTGGAGCAAGTTCAGAAAAGAGCGACCAGAATGGTGACCGGTCTGCAAACCCTGTCTTATGAGGAAAGGTTGCAGGATTTGGGAATGTTTAGTTTGCCGAAGAGAAGACTGAGAGGAGACTTAATAGCTGTCTACAAATATCTCAAGGGCTGTCACATTGTAGAAGGATCAACTTTATTCTCATTTGAACAAGGAAAGACTAGAAGCAATGGGATGAAACTGAATGGGAGGAGACACAGATTAGATATTAGAAAAAACATTTTGACAGTTAGGGTGATCAATGAGTGGAACAGGCTGCCACGAGAGGTGGTGAGTTCTCTTTCAATAGAAGTCTTCAAAGAGAGGCTGGACAGACATCTGTCTGGGATGATTTAGTGAATACTGCTTTGAGCAGGGGGTTGGACCACATGACCCAGGAGGTCCCTTCCAACTCTACCATTCTATGATTCTACTCAAATTAATGAACATATGCATTTATATAGAACAAAACATGACTTGCTGTGCACACGTTCCGGCTTTTGTGCATCTTTCAATAGTTCAGGTTTCTAAAAACACCAAGTGGTTAAAAGAAGTTATCGGTTTATTCTTTTGGTGTTTTCCATTTGGAAGACGCTCTTAACGTAGTTTACAATGCAGGTCAATAAGAAGATTTGAAAGTTGCCCAGAGAGAAAAAAAACACAGAAAATGACAGTAAAAAAGATGTACGGAAAACACAAAAAAATGAAAGTGGCCAAAAAAATAGGAAAAGTGCCCCAGAAACGACTGTAAAGCTACCCACAGGATGGTACAGGAAAAAACACCATGGTTTTCAGCATCTTCTGCTTGAAAAACTTGGCTGTTTTGCTTGAGTTTCAAATACCTTGTATGCACATACCCTTAAAGAGGTTTTCCGGTTTTGGAAACCCATTCCCTGGCTTGGTTATTTGAAAAAACAAACAAAATGTATTTTACTCACTCTCAGCAGGTCATGCTATTGTCTGCAGTGCTGATGTCACATCACAATGACAGCGCTGCAACTAATCAAGGAGCTCAGCACCTGATTGGCTACAGTGCTGTCAGAGATGCAGACAATTATTGACAACGGGCGCAACAGAAGTTTGTATTGTTTTTTATACCTGTAATTTTTATTAAGTTTTATAAATATTTAACAATCAGAGTAAGCACAAAATATTCAGATTTTAACAAGCGAAATAGACAAAGAGAATCAATGAGGGTAGGGAACATTGAAGTTTAACTGATGGAAAACATTTCCCTCTAGTGGCATCAAAACATATTGCAAACTAAAACAAGTTCCAAATAAAAAACTTTATATATTAGTTAGATACTCCCGATTCCATAATAAACCAAACCTCATCCACTTATTAAAATTTTTATTTAACCCCCAAAGTTGTATTCACATTGATGACCAGACAAAATTTTACAATTGTGACCAGTGTGACTATGTGGTAATAACTTTGGAATGCTTCAATGAATCCTACTGATTCGGAGAATTTTTTTTTCGTGACATATTGTATTTCATGATGGTGGTAAAATTTCTTTGATTTGAATTGCATATACTTATGAAAAAAATGGAAATTTGGCAAAAATTGTCAAACTTTTAATTTTTATGCTTTTAAATCATAGTTATGTCACACAAAAAAGTTCATAATAACATTTCCCACACGTCTACTTTACATCAGCACAATTTTTGAAACATATTTTTTTTGTTAGGACGTTAAGGGTTAAAAGTTGACATGGGATTTCTCATTTTTTTAAGGGACCACATTACATTTTAAGTGACTTTGAGGGGTCTATTTGA
This sequence comes from Dendrobates tinctorius, assembly GCF_039654945.1. NCBI lineage: Eukaryota > Metazoa > Chordata > Amphibia > Anura > Dendrobatidae > Dendrobates > Dendrobates tinctorius. Next base: position 9,759,520 of record NW_027361690.1, read on the forward strand.
CAGAAAATATCCAAAAGTGACACCATTCGAAGAACTGCACCCCCTAAAAATTCTAACAACTGCTCAAAACCACATTCAAGAAGTTTATTAACCCTTCAGTTGCTTCAAAGCAAATTAACATTTTGCTTTTTTCACAAAAATGTTACTTTAGAACCCAATTTTTTTATTTTCACAAGGGTAAGAAAAAAATGGACTCTAAATTTTGTTGTGCAATTTCTCCTGAGCATGTCAATACCCCATATGTGGGGGAAAACCGCTAATTAGGTGCACGGTAGGGCTTGGAAGGGAAGGAGCGCCGTTTTTTTTTGCATGCAAAATTTGCTGGAATAATTAGTGGACGCCGTGTTGCATTTGGAGAGCCACTGATGTTCCTAAACAGTGGAAACCTCCTACAAGTGGCACCATTTTGAAAACTAGACACCTGAAGGAACTTATCTAGATGTGTGGTGAGCATCTTGAACCCGCAGGTGCTTCACAGAAGTTTGTAACACTGAGCCGTGAAAATAAGAAAAATCTAATTCCCCCCCCAAAAAAAAATGATTTTAGCCCCAAATTTTGCATTTTCACAAAGGTAACAGGAGAAATTGCACTGAACATTTTGTTCTGCAATTTCTCCTGAGTACACTGATTTCCCATACGTGGGGGAAAAATACTGTTTCATGCATGACAGGGCTCGGAAGGGAAGGGGTACCATTTGACTTTTTGAATGCAAAATTTGGTGGAATAATTAGGGAATGCCATGTTGTGTTTGGAGAGCCCCTGATGTGCCTAAACAAATCCCCCACAAGTGATACCATTTTGGAAACTAGACCCCTAAAAGGAACAAAAAAAAATAAAAAAAAATCACATTTTTCTCACAAAAATGTTATTTCAGCCCCATTTTTTTTATTTTCCAAAGGTAACAGGAGAAAATCGAACCCAAAACTTGTTGTGCAATTTCTCCTGAGGAACCAGATGCCCCATATGTGGGGGTAAACTACTGTTTGGGAGCGCCACAGCGCTCAGAAAAGAAGTGATGTTTCAGAATTCAAACTTTGATGGAATGGTCTGTCAGTGTCATATCACATTTAGAGAACCCCTGACATGCCTACACAGTGAATTAAAACCCACAAGTGACCCCGTTTTTGAAACTAGACCCCTCATGGAATCTATTTAGATGTGTTGTGAGCACCTTGATCTCATAGGTGCTTCAAAGAATTTTACAACATTAAACAGTGGAGAAAAAATATTTTTCACCCAAAAATACGGTTTTAGCCCCAATTATTTTCATTTTCACAAGGATAGCAGGAGAAAAGGGACCCCAACATTTGTTGTGCAATTACGCCTGAGCACGCTAATACCCCATATGTGGTCGAAAACTACTTTTGAGCACAGTGCACAACTCAGAAGTGAAGAAGCGCAATATTGACATTCAGATTTTGTTGGACTGGTTTGAGGGTGCCATGTCACATCGGCAGAGCCCCTGAGGTACTAGAACAGCAGAACCTACATAAGAAACCCCATTTTACAAACTACACATCTCAATGAATTCATCTAGGGGTGCAGTCAGGGGCTGGCTGGCACTTTTCAGCCTGGGGGGCAATCACAAGGCAGTGGCCCTCTAGTTGCGGTGCTTTTGCCCTGCTTATCTCTGGCCACTGCATTAAAGCAGCAGAGATAACAGGCTTTAATAACAGGCTGGTACATAGATATGGGAACAAAATGGAGCTAGCTGCATATATATGGGAGCAGAACCAAGTTTGCTGCCTACATAGATACTGTAACAGAAGCAAGCTGACTATACAGACACGAGACCGGAATCAAGATTGCTACGTAGATAAGGAAACTGACTGGAGCTTACTACAGAGATATGGGAGCAGAACCAAGCTTACTATAGAGATATGGGAGCAGAACCGAGCTTACTACAGAGTTATGGGAAAAGAATGGAGCTTACTACAGAGATATGGGAACAGAGCGGAGCTTACTACAGAGACATAGGAGCAGAACCGAGCTTACTACAGAGATATGGGAGCAGAACAGAGCTTACTACCGAGATATGGGAGCAGAACAGAGCTTACTACAGAATTAAAGGAGTAGAACCGAGCTTACTACAGAGATAAGGGAGCAGAACCGAGTTTACAACAGAGATAAGGGAGCAGAACCGAGCTTACTACAGAGATATGGGAGCAGAACGGAGCTTATTCCAGAGATATGGGAACAGAACCGAGCTTACTACAGAGATATGGGAACAGAACCAAGCTTACTACAGAGATAAGGAAGCAGAACAGAGCTTACTATGTCTACTACAAGATACAGAACCAAGCTTATGGCATACATATTGTACCAGAATCTAGATTACTACATCAATACAGTATCAGAACCAAGGTTACTGCTTAGAAATGGTACCATAACTGAGCTTAGTTACAAACATACAACTCCAGAAACATGGACATTTAAACACACCATATGGCAGGGGCATTGCCAGGGTCCTTAAAGCTCAAGTGCCCAAGCCCCAAAGTGCATGTCTCCCCATAAGACCAACCTTTAGCCATTTAAAATAGCATGTATATGTAATTACAGTATACCACTGTTACTACCCAAAAACACACAATGCAAAGACCAATATTACTACTATAAAAGGCCAAAACAATATGTCTGCACAATGCCCACTACCATCACCACCACACCGCAAATACATAATATAATATGACCATTACCTCTACATAACAAAACACCTTCTACTACATAATGACCAAAACACATTAAGCTGTTACTAAATAAATAAAAAAAATAAAAGCTACTAAAAAGAGCACTAGTCCCACCTTACAGGAACCATATATTGGTAGATACCAGTCTTGCAGAACACACACATGATTACAGTCAGGGCTGCCACTAGGAATTTTGGGGCCCCATACTGGCAACATTTTCGGGACCCCTTGAGGCTCCACCCCAATTCTGCCTCCACACCTCGAGCCTTCCACAGGCCCACTCTTGGAAAAACTCATCTTCTACACCACATCCTCATCAATCTATTAACAGTTCCCAGCAAACACCAGATCACATACATAACCAGCAGCTTTTGTTTTGGCCAAAAGAATTTTTAAGCCACCACCACAACAAGGTAGACTCTTTTGGCAGGGCCATATTCTACTCTTACTTATTAATAGTGTTGAGCATTCCGATACCGCAAGTATCGGGTATCGGCCGATACTTGCTGTATCGGAATTCCGATACCGACTTCCGATATTTTTTCAATATCGGAATTCGGCATCGGAATCGGAAGTTCAGTTGATTGACAGCCTGACGTCATCATGATGCGCGGTGTGTGCGCATCATGATGCGCCGTCATTTCGGGCCTTCCGGGGGTCTCTGCCGGCCTGCCGGGGGGCTGTGTGGACTGCCCGGGGTCTGTACCGGCCTGCCGGGGGGCTGTGCCGGCCTGCCGGTGGTCTGTGCACCCTGTGGGGGTCTGTACCGGCCTGCCGGGGGGCTGTGCCGGCCTGCCGGGGGGCTGTGCTGATGTCCGGGGGTCTGTGCAAGCATCGTCCGATGGGACTACAAGTCCCATCTGGCGATGCCTGCTACCATGACAGTGATTGACACATTAGCCAATGATGGGACAGTAGTAGTCCCATCATCCGGCTAATGTGTTAAATGTTAAAAAAAAAAAAAATACTACATACATGCTGCATGCTACATACATACTACATACATACTACATGCATGCTACATACATACCACATACATACTACATATATACTACATGCATGCTACATACATGCTACATGCTACATACATACCACATACATGCCACATACATACCACATATATACTACATGCATACTACATGCTACATACATACCACATACATACTACATACATGCTACATACATGCTACATATATACTACATGCATGCTACATACTGCATGCTACATGCATGCTACATACATACTACATACAATACATTCATACAATACATTCATAGACATACAGTACATATAACAGAGTAACATACTTACCAATACTTGTCACATTGTTCCCCGAAGCCATTGTCTTTTCCGGAATAAATATTAACATAACAAACCACAAAAATACTCACCCACGATCCGAAGCAGTCCACGAGTGTGTCCCACGACGATCTTGGGTAGAGAACTGCAGCATCAGCTGTTGCTGCCGTTCTCTACGGGCTGCAGGAATCCAATGACGGAAGGTAGGTATCCTTCCGCACTGTATTCCTCCGCCACTTAAAAAAAAAAAAGTCCCTAGTCTCACTTTATGCCATTGCTGTGTGGGAATTTCCCACACAGCAATGGCATAAAGTGAGACTAGGGACTTTTTTTTTTTTTTAAGTGGCGGAGGAATACAGTGCGGAAGGATACCTACCTTCCGTCATTGGATTCCTGCAGCCCGTAGAGAACGGCAGCAACAGCTGATGCTGCAGTTCTCTACCCAAGATCGTCGTGGGACACACTCGTGGACTGCTTCGGATCGTGGGTGAGTATTTTTGTGGTTTGTTATGTTAATATTTATTCCGGAAAAGACAATGGCTTCGGGGAACAATGTGACAAGTATTGGTAAGTATGTTACTCTATGTTATATGTACTGTATGTCTATGTATGTATTGTATGAATGTATTGTATGTATGTGGTATGTATGTAGCATGTATGTAGCATGCATGTAGCATGCAGTATGTATGTAGCATGCATGTAGTATATATGTAGTATGTATGTAGCATGCATGTAGTATATATGTATGAATGTATGTAGCATGTAGTATGTATGTGGTATGTATGTAGCATGTAGTATGTATGTAGCATGCATGTAGTATATATGTAGTATGTAGCATGTAGTATGCATGTAGTATATATGTAGTATGTATGTAGCATGTACTATGTATGTAGCATGCATGTAGTATATATGTAGCATGCGGTATGTATGTAGCATGCATGTAGTATATATGTAGTATGTAGTATATATGTAGTATGTATGTTGCATGTAGTATTTATGTAGTATGAATGTAGCATGTATGTATGTATGTATGTATGTATGTAGCATGTAATTTTTTTTTTTTTTTTTTTACATTCAACACATTAGCCGGATGATAGGACTATTACTGTCCCATCATTGGCTAATGTGTCAATCACTGTCATGGTAGCAGGCATCGCCCGATGGGACTTGTAGTCCCATCGGACGATGCCTGCACAGACCCCCGAAGCCTGCACAGACCACCGGCAGGCCGGCACAGCCCCCCGGAGCCTGCACAGACCACCGGCAGGCCGGCACAGCCCCCCGGAGCCTGCACAGACCACCGGCAGGCCGGCACAGCCCCCCGGAGCCTGCACAGACCACCGGCAGGCCGGCACAGCCCCCCGGCAGGCCGGCACAGCCCACCGGAGCCTGCACAGACCACCGGCAGGCCGGCACAGACCACCGGAGCCTGCACAGACCCCCTGGCAGGCCGGCACAGCCCCCCGAAAGGCCCGTACAGACCCCAGAGAGGCTGTACAAGGGCAGGAAAAGGTTTTTCTTATTCCGATACCGGAAGTCCCATAGACTTGAATGGGACTTCCGGTATCGGAATCGGCGATACCGATACTTTTTTTAAAGATCGGCCGATACCATCCGATACGATACTTTGAAGTATCGGACGGTATCGCTCAACTCTACTTATTAAACATTTCCTAAAATATCCAATACTCTTTTTAGGTTTATTTTCATTTATTTTTCTTTAAGGGAATGAGTCGCATATTTTTTTTAGAATGACCATTAATAACAACTTACAAGGGACAAAAACCATCACACCATGACCAGACCATATATTACCACCACACAGCAACCGAATAATAGCATATATAAGGAACAAATACCTCCATACCATGACCAGACCACATATTACCATCACATAGTGCAAAATAATACCACATACTGGGAGAAATACCGCCACACCATAACCAGATCACATACTACCACCATATAGTGACCGAATACTACAATACAGATTATTAATAAAAAAAACCCACAACACTAATGCTATTATACACAGGAGCTTTGTATATAGTGTACAGGTAATACAGAGCTCACCAGTGACATTATACACAGGAGCTCCGTATGTAGTGTCAGTGTACAGGTAATACAGTGATCACCAGTGACATTATACACAGGAGCTCTGTATATAGTGTCAGTGTCCAGGTAATACAGTGATTACCTGTGACATTATACACAGAAGCTCTGTATATAGTGAACAGGTTATAGTGTATATTGTCAGTGTACAGGTAGCACACTGACTCACCAGTGGCGTCTCCAGCTGAAGTCCCTCATCTTTGCTTTTCTTTTTTATGCAGTGCAGACCGCCATCATTTCTTTCAGCCAGGACTCGTCTCTGCATAAAATAACACAAAGTTACCTAGAGCCCTGCTTCCAGAGCACATTCCCCATTTTTCCCCTTTCTTCTACACTACACATATAAATACAGACGTGCACCCACCATTAATATATAATAATCCACCATTCCAAATATAAATTATAATTCACCACTGCGCCCCCACCAACAATAAATAGCAATTTCCCCACGTAATAACTCGTATATACATTAATTAGCCCCTGTACTCTTCCTCCAATTCATTACCAGTCACTGCATCCTCAATGTCCCCCACTATGTGCCTCCCGCTCCCCCAATTCATTATATTTATATGTCCCTTCCACCCCAATTCATTGTCATGTCTTTCTCTCCCACCCTCTATTCATTATAAACTGCTCTCCCCCCACATTCAATACATCATTTACTCCCATCACCCTGAAAATTCATTATTTGCTCTCCCCCAGGTCCTCATTTGTTCTCCCCATCGCTCACCTTCAATTCAATTCCTGTCCCCGTCCCTCATTTCATCATTCGCTGTCCCCCTCACATCATCATTCGCTGTCCCCCTTCCCTTCATCATTTGCAGTCCCCCATTCTCCCCCCCACTTCATCATAAGCAGTCCCCTTTAGTTCATGTGCAGTCCGATATCCCCTCCCTCACATCATCATATGCAGCCCCCCTCCATCATTTGCAGCCCCTTCCAACATTTGCAGGCCCCATTCCATAATTTGCAAATTGCATCACCCTCCTCCATCATTTGCATCCCCTTTTCATCATTTTCAGCACCCCCTCCATCATTTGTAGCCCCCCTTCATCATTGGCAGCCCCGCTGTCATCATTGGCAGCACCCCCTCCATCATTTGCACTGCTGCACCCCCTCCATCATTTCCAGCTCCCCTCCATCATTTCCAGCACCCCTCCATCATTTCCAGTATGGGCTGCTGTGAGGAACTGATTGCATCCCATACAGTCTAGTACATTCACTACTGAGACAGCTAGACTGTATGGGCTGTAGTCAGAACCTGCAAGGAGCCCCTACATTCTAGCTACAGCCATGTAACATGACCAGAAGTCCAGGGAGGGCGGAGGGAGAGAGTCGGAACTGCGCAGCTGTCAAGGTAAGACAGCTCTATGCACAGCTCAGAGAAAGCTGCCGGCTGAGGTAATCTAGATAAATTTCACCCCATGTTTCCAGAAGCCCCTCCCACAAGTTGGTTTGGCTTGATGGGCACTTTTTGCCTATCATACTGTCAAGCTGCTCCCACAACAGCTCAATGGGGTTGAGATCTGGTGACTGCGCTGGCCACTCCATTACAGATAGAATGCCAGCTCCCTGCTTCTTCCCTAAATAGTAGATATAGAAGATGGCTAGCACTCGACTAGTAAGATGAATATACGGTGCTAGTGAAAGGGAACCTATGGTCCCGTAAATATGAAGTCAATATAGAATCACTGCACACGTAATTTATGCTTTAGTGAGCTCTTTTATTTAATTAATGGTGATGAAGCGACAGCTGACGTTTCGGCCTAACAACGGCCTTTATCACATAGTCGCTGAAAATAAAAAAATGTACAATAAGAATTCAAGCAATTATATACAAAATATAAGAAGTATATCCGAAGAAGAGACAATATTGAAGGCAAATGTCTTAATGTCATAGGATCAATTAAAAAGCATAGAGACTCAGCACAATTGAAGGGGAACAAGAGGTGGCAGATATAACGAAATATAGTGAAATTGAGCTCATACCCCTTTTGAAGTAGAGTTTTGGTAGTCACCGGTTAATAGTATATCACTGCTAGGCAATATTTCAGAAAAATGCGGATTGTCCTACAGGTGGGGGTAGAAGGAAGTGTGATTAGATAAAAGTATATATATACAGTGGGGCAAAAAAGTATTTAGTCAGTCAGCAATAGTGCAAGTTCCACCACTTAAAAAGATGAGAGGCGTCTGTAATTTACATCATAGGTAGACCTCAACTATGGGAGACTAACTGAGAAAAAAAAAATCCAGAAAATCACATTGTCTGTTTTGTTTTCATTTTATTTGCATATTATGGTGGAAAATAAGTATTTGGTCAGAAACAAGCAATCAAGATTTCTGGCTCTCACAGACCTGTAACTTCTTCTTTAAGAGTCTCCTCTTTCCTCCACTCATTACCTGTAGTAATGGCACCTGTTTAAACTTGTTATCAGTATAAAAAGACACCTCTGCACACCCTCAAACAGTCTGACTCCAAACTCCACTATGGTGAAGACCAAAGAGCTGTCAAAGGACACCAGAAACAAAATTGTAGCCCTGCACCAGGCTGGGAAGACTGAATCTACAATAGCCAACCAGCTTGGAGTGAAGAAATCAACTGTGGGAGCAATAATTAGAAAATGGAAGACATACAAGACCACTGATAATCTCCCTCGATCTGGTGCTCCACGCAAAATCCCACCCCGTGGGGTCAGAATGATCACAAGAACGGTGAGCAAAAATCCCAGAACCACGCGGGGGGACCTAGTGAATGAACTGCAGAGAGCTGGGACCAATGTAACAAGGCCTACCATAAGTAACACACTACGCCACCATGGACTCAGATCCTGCAGTGCCAGACGTGTCCCACTGCTTAAGCCTGTACATGTCCGGGCCCGTCTGAAGTTTGCTAGAGAGCATTTGGATGATCCAGAGGAGTTTTGGGAGAATGTCCTATGGTCTGATGAAACCAAACTGGAACTGTTTGGTAGAAACACAACTTGTCGTGTTTGGAGGAAAAAGAATACTGAGTTGCATCCATCAAACACCATACCTACTGTAAAGCATGGTGGTGGAAACATCATGCTTTGGGGCTGTTTCTCTGCAAAGGGGCCAGGACGACTGATCCGGGTACATGAAAGAATGAATGGGGCCATGTATCGTGAGATTTTGAGTGCAAACCTCCTTCCATCAGCAAGGGCATTGAATATGAAACGTGGCTGGGTCTTTCAACATGACAATGATCCAAAGCACACCGCCAGGGCAACGAAGGAGTGGCTTCGTAAGAAGCATTTCAAGGTCCTGGAGTGGCCTAGCCAGTCTCCAGATCTCAACCCTATAGAAAACCTTTGGAGGGAGTTGAAAGTCCGTGTTGCCAAGCGAAAAGCCAAAAACATCACTGCTCTAGAGGAGATCTGCATGGAGGAATGGGCCAACATACCAACAACAGTGTGTGGCAACCTTGTGAAGACTTACAGAAAACGTTTGACCTCTGTCATTGCCAACAAAGGATATATCACAAAGTATTGAGATGAAATTTTGTTTCTGACCAAATACTTATTTTCCACCATAATATGCAAATAAAATGAAAAAAAAAACAGACAATGTGATTTTCTGGATCTTTTTTCTCAGTTTGTCTCCCATAGTTGAGGTCTACCTATGATGTAAATTACAGACGCCTCTCATCTTTTTAAGTGGTGGAACTTGCACTATTGCTGACTGACTAAATACTTTTTTGCCTCACTTTATATACACTCGGGCACGTCAAGGCTATCACTCCATTTTGCAATACCATGCCATACCCTGTGAACAGCATTTGATTGGAACCAATTTCACCCAGAACAGGACAATGACCCAAATCACACCTCCAAATTATGCAAGAACTATTTAGGGAAGAAGCTGGCATTCTATCTGTAATGGAGTGGCCAGCGTAGTCACCAGATCTCAACCCAATTGAGCTGTTGTGGGAGCAGCTTGACAGTATGGTACGCAAAAAGTGCCCATCAAGCCAAACCAAATTGTGGGAGAAGCTTCTGGAAGCATGGGGTGAAATTTCTCCAGATTACCTCAGCAAATTAACTGCTAGAATGCCAAAGGTCTGCAATGCTGTAATTGCTGCAAAGGTTGCATACTTTGATGTAAGCAAAGTTTTAAGGAAAAAATTATTATTTCAAATAAAAATCTTTTTTTCAAACCTTGTCAATGTCTGGACTAGATTTTAAATTAATTTGGCAACTCATTTGATTAATAAAAGTATGCGTTTTCATGGAAAACACAAAATTGTCTGAGTGACCCCAAAAATTTGAACGGTAGTGTATATAAATAAGTATAATTCAGGGGTGCTCACGTGGAAAGGATACCAGCTGCAAATAAAAAACAACAACACCCAGTTGTTTAAACAAAGTAATATTATAGAACATATGCATTATTTGCTCTAAAATATGTATCCTATTCCATACAGAAGGAGGTTGTCACTCAGGATTTTATGGAACATGGCTCCATCCATTCTATTGACACGGTGAAGTAGTTCTGTGCCCTTAGCAGAGAAACACCTCCAAACCATAATGTTTACAATTGGAGGCTAGCAGCTGACGTCAGCGTGCCCATCACTGGCGTATGACGTCATTGTCATTCACCGGCGAGTGCATGCCAGAAACGCCTGGAGGGAATATCACCACAGGAGCGCGACCAGGTAAGGAGAAAGATAGGTTTTTTGTTTTTTTTTTTTAAACCGGCAAGCCGCAATATGTTTCACCGGCAGGATGGAGACACATGGACCATGTGTTTCCATCCTGTCCAGGGCAGACTGGAGACTCAGGAGCAGGATGGGTGAAACACGGGGGCAGAAAGGAGACACGGGGGCAGGATTGGCGACAGGGGGCAGAATGGAGACACAGGGGGCAGGATCAGGGAGCAGGATAGAGACAGATGGTGCAGGATTATGGAGCTGGATGATACGATGGAGACAGATGGGGCGGGATCATGGGACAGATCGAGCAGGATCATGGGACAGATGGAGCAGGATCATGGGACAGATGGGGAAGGATCATGGGACAGATGGGGAAGGATCATGGGACAGATGGGGAAGGATCATGGGACAGATGGGGAAGGATCATGGGACAGATGGGGAAGGATCATGGGACAGATGGGGAAGGATCATGGGACAGATGGGGAAGGATCATGGGACAGATGGGGAAGGATCATGGGACAGATGGGGAAGGATCATGGGACAGATGGGGAAGGATCATGGGACAGATGGGGAAGGATCATGGGACAGATGGGGAAGGATCATGGGACAGATGGGGAAGGATCATGGGACAGATGGGGAAGGATCATGGGACAGATGAGGCAGGATCATGGGACAGATGAGGCAGGATAGGGAAGATCATATGGAGGCAGGATGGGAGAAAATATGGCTGGAGCCAGGAATGAGACACACGAGGGCCAGGATGGGGGATATTATTACTGCTGTGAGGTATTTATTTTATTTTTTGAGGATACTGTTTTAAATGGAGGAGGTGGTTCTGTTTCTGTGTAGAGCAATACTGTTGCTTTTTTTCTTCATCTGGTGTAGTTTAGAATTTGGGAATAAAAATAAGTAATGTGTTCTGCAAGCGGTGCTCTGTATAACTGTTAATTTTCTGCAGATTTGAGCCCTGGCTGGAAGAAGTGAAGGCGGTCTGTGCTGGATGAAAATGAAAAACGAAGATGAAGGACATCACCTAGAGACGTCACTGGTGAGTCAGTGTGTTACCTGTACACTGACACTACACTGCATACCATATACCAGAGGTCTCAAACACGCGGCCGGCGGGCCACATGCAGCCCCTGAAGCAGGCATCTGTGGCCCGCGGTGCGCCACATGTCTCACTCCCTGAGGCAGGTGGAAGTCGCGCATTCAGGAGCGCGCAATGGCTGTTCTGTGTGCACAGGACCTGGGATGAGGTCACAGGAGGGGGAGGAGTCAGGGGGTCACATGATCAGGGGCCTCAGTGTATGCAGAACGCTGCTGTCTGTGCTGGTTGTCATGGTGCTGGATGAAAGTAAGTTTATGTGTGGGGTCAGGAGGGGTTTACAGGGTGGATGTAGCAGAGCCGTGTGTGAACGGAGCGGAGCCGTGTGTGTATAAAGTGTATAGAGGTAAGTCGTATGTGTACAAGGTGTCCGGAGCGGAGTGTACGGAGTGGAGCCGCGTGTGTATGAGGTGTACGGAGAGGAGCCATGTGTGTGCGGAGCCGCATGTGTACGAGGTGTACGGAGTGGGGCCGCATGTGTACGAGGTGTACGGAGCGGAGCCGCGTGTGTATGAGGTGTACGGAGAGGAGCCATGTGTATACAAGGTGTATGGAGAGGAGCTGTGTGTGGACGAGGTGGACGGAGTGGAGCCGTGTGTGGACGAGGTGGACGGAGCGGAGCCGTGTGTGGACGAGGTGTATTAAGTTTGAAAGGAATGCGGCCCGCCAGCTCAAATTTTTCTTTATGTGCAGCCCATTTACTCTGCCGAGTTTGAGACCCCTGCTATATGCAGTGGTCCTTTACACTATATACAGAGCACCTGTGCATAATGTCACCGGTGATCACTGTATTACCTGTACACAGACACTGCATACTAAGTACAGATCTCCTGTGTATAATGACACTTACAGTGATATTAGTATTGTGGTTTTTTTTTATTACTGATCAGTATTTTAGTTTTCAGTCACTATGTGGTGGTAATATGTTGTCGGGCAATGGTGTGGCAGTATTTGGTCCTTGTATGTGCTATTATTTGGTCACTGTGGTGGTAATATGTGGTCTGGACATGGTGTGGCAGTATTTTTTCCCTGTATGTGGTATTATAGGTCACTATGTGGTGGTAATATGATGTCTGGTCATGGTGTGGTGGTATTTGTCCCCTGTATGTGATATTATAGGTCATTTTAAAAATTGAAAAATAACTAAAAATATACCCAAATTGTATTGGATATTTTAACAAATGTTTAATAAGTTAGAGTAGAGTAGAGCTCGGCCAAAAGAGTCTACCTTGTCGTGGTGGCGGCTTAAAAAATCTTTTGACTGTGGACATTTCGAGGGGTGGAGGTGGAGCTGGGGTGAAGCCTGGGTGGAGTCTCATGGGGGACCGGAAAATTCTGCCAGTATGGGGCCCTGAAATTCCTAATGACAGCCCTGCTCCAGCACGTATAGCACTGAGAGTGTTATTTGACCATTCCAGGGCCGGGTTTTACGAGCGGTCATAAGAGATGGGTGGGAATGACAGCTCACATATCCCAACCCCAGGGGTGTGGTTTGGCTAATAAAATGGAGGTCAAATGTCTCATTCAGTGTCTATGGCTGGAGGTGTGGAGACCTTAGGTGTGTGTTGCTAAAGACACTGACCTGAGTGGACAGACCAGCAGTACTGTATGGACTGTTTATTTTTCAGTTTGTTTTTCACTTTGTGCCGGAACAGGCTGTTCGTTTGTTTTGGCTATTCAGAGCGGTTTATGCAGTTTTAATAAAATTGCTTGGACATTTCAACAATACTGCTTCCTGTGCCTACCTCAACCGCAGCCGAGGGAGTACAGATCATATATATATATATATATATATATATATATATATATATATATATATATATATATATATATATATTACCTAAAATACAAAGGAAATGTATCATCTTTAACTTTAGGCCTTTTAGAGATTATTTCATCTTCAACTTGCTTAACTGTTCACAATAACAGTAATTTTCACCAGGGAAGCACAATTTTTTACATGCCACTGCAGGTCTCATTTGTATTATCAACATAAGTTAATGGTGCCTTTTCACAATAGCCACTGAGTGCATAATTACATGTAATCTACCTCATACATTTTAGCACCTACTCTTTTTATATGATCCTCATGTACTTAAGGTGCCTATTTTTATTAATTTGACCACTTCCTCGTAGTACTGACTGCTTATCTATACAACAGATTTGAATTGTATCTTGTTCACCGTACATTGACTGTTTTGTATGCATAGGAATTACTCTTCCTGTATATCCCTTTTTATTATGAGTTTTATTATTTTTATGAACTTGTTAAATAAAGATTGTTTATTTTACTATTTGGGCTTTGTTTGCTTCCCTTTTTTTTTGGGTATAGATGGTAAATAAGTTGGCAATGCCACCTAGTAAATAAGTTGCCAGATGGTAAATAAGTTGTCAGATGGTAAATAAGATGCCAGATGGTAAATAAGATGCCAGATGGTAAATAAGATGCCAGATGGTGATGCCAGATGGGAGTCATAGTATCATAGAATAGTAGAGTTGGAAGGGACCTCCTGGGTCATCTGGTCCAACCCCCTGCTCAAAGCAGGGTGTGAGATCAGTGACCCAAAGTAATTTAACCCTTTCAATAACGCCCTTCTGTGTCACTTTGATGCCAGGTTTATAATTTTCATAGCTGTTTGTAACCCCTTGCTGACATGTGACGTACTATCCCGCCACGATACCCGGGCCCGTATGACTTTGGATGGGATAGTACGTCACTGCGATCAGCGGTGCTCACGGGGGGGGGGGGGCGCCGCTAATCGCGGCCGGATGTCAGCTGATTATCACAGCTGACACCCGGCACTATGTGCCAGGGGAGGTCACGGACGCCCCCAGCACATTAATCCCTGGCACATCGTGATCAAACATGATCGCAATGTACCAGGGCATAGGGAAGAATCACGCAGGAAGGGGGCTCCGTGCATGCTTCCCTGATCCCCTCAGAACAGCGCGATGTGATCGCGCTGTTCCGAGGGTCTCCTCCCTGCAGGCCCCCGGATCCAATATGGCCACAGGGGCCTTCGGGATCCTGCAGAAAGGCGGCTTTCCCAGTGCCTGCTGAGAGCAGACGCTGAGAAAGCCTGCAGCACTGCCTGTCAGATCACTGATCTGACACAGTGCACTGCAAAGTCAGCGATCTGACACTTTATAGTAATGTCCCCCCCCGGGACAATATAAAAGTATAAAAAAAATAACAATTACGTGCAAAAATAATTTTTAAAAAATTCCCTAATAAATTCATTTTTTTTTGTAAATAAAAAACCCCCTAACAATAAAAGTACACATATTTAGTATTGCCACGTCCGTAACGACCCGCCCTGTAAAACTATCCCACTAGTTAACTCCTTTAGTGAACCCCTTAAAAAAAAAAAACAAAGCAAAAAGCAATGCTTTATCATCATACCGCTGAACAAAAAGAGCAATAACGTGTGATCAAAAAGACGTATATAAATAACCATGGTACCGCTGAAAACATCATTTTATTCCACAACAAACAAGTCACCATACAGCATCTTCAGCAAAAAAATAAAGTTATAGCTCGCAGAATAAAGCAATGCAAAAATAATTATTTTTATTGTATAAAAGCGCCAAAAGATAAAAAATGACAAATGAGGCATCGCTGTAATCATACTAACCCAAAGAATAAAACCGCTTTATCAATTTTACCACACATGGAATGGTGTAAACGCCACCCCCCAAAAAGAAATTCATGAAAGGCTGGTTTTTGTTCATTCTGCGTCCCAAAAATCGGAATAAAAGGCGATCAAAAAATGTCACGTGCCCAAAAATGGTACTAATAAAAACGTCAACTTGTCCCGCAAAAAATAAGACCTCACATGACTCTGTGGGTCAAAATACGGAAAAATTATAGCTCTCAATATGTGGTGATGCATAAACTATTTTTACAATAAAAAGCGTCTTTTAGTGTGTGACACCTGCCAAACATAAAAACCCGCCATAAATAGTAAATCAAACCCCCCTTTATCACCGCCTTAGTTAGGGAAAAATAATAAAATTAAAAAAAAGTATTTATTTCCATTTTCCGATTAGGGCTAGGGTTAGGGCTGAGATTAGGGTTAGGGATGTATTGGGGTTAGGGCTGGAGTTGGAATTGGGGGGTTTCCACTGTTTAAGCACCTAAGGTGATCTCCAAAGGTAACATGGCGTCTGATCTCAATTCCAGCCAATTCTGCGTTGAAAAAGTCAAATGGTGCTCCTTCCCTTCCAAGCTCTGCCATGCGCCCAAACAGTGGTTTACCCCCACATATGGGGTATCAGCCTACTCAGGACAAATTGCAAAACAACTTTTGGGGTCCTGTTTCTCCTGTTACCCTTAGGAAAATAAAAAATTGGGGGCAAAAATATAATTTTTGTGGAAAAAAATATTTTTTTTATGGCTCTACGTTATAAACTTCTGTGAAGCACTTGGGGGGTTCAAAGTGCTCACCACACATCTAGATAAGTTCCTTGGGGGGGGTCTAGTTTCAAAAATGGGGTCACTTGTGGTGGAGGCACATCAGGAGCTCTCGAAACGTGACATGACACCCGCAGATCATTCCATCAAAGTCTGCATTCCAAAACGCCACTACTTCCCTTCCGAGCCCCGACGTGTGCCCATCCAGTAGTTTTCTCCCACACATGGGGTATCAGTGTACTCAGGCCAAATTGGACATCATTTGGGGTCCAATTTCTCCTGTTACCATTGGGAAATTAAAAAATTGGGGACTAAAAGATCATGTTTGTGGAAAAAAATATATTTTTTTATTTTCACGCCCGGGCGTTATAAACGTCTGTGAAGCACTTGGGGGTTCAAAGTGCTCACCACACATCTAGATAAGTTCATTGGGGGGTTTAGTTTCCAAAATGGGTTCACTTGTGGTGGGTTTCCACAGTTTAGGCACATCAGGGGCTCTCCAAACGTGACATGGTGTCCAATCTCAATTCCAGCCAATTTTGCGTTGAAAAAGTCAAACGGCACTCTTTCCCTTCCGAGCTCTGCCATGCGCCAAAACAGAGGTTCCCCCCACATATCAGGTATCAGCATACTCAAGACAAATTGCACAATAACTTTTATGGTCCAATTTCTCCAGCTAACCTTGATAAAATAAAAAAAATTGGACCTGAAGTAATTTTTTTGTGGAAAAAAATTAAATGTTCTTTTTTTAAACATTCAAAAAATTCCTGTCAAGCACCTGAAGAGTTAATAAACTTCTTGAATGTGGTTTTGAGCACCTTGAAGGATGCAGTTTTTAGAATGGTGTCACTTTTGGATATTTTCTATCATATAGACCCCTCAAAGTGACTTCAAAGGTGATGTGGTCCCTAGAAAAAAAAAAAAAAAGTCGTAAAAATGAGAAATCGCTGGCCAACTTTTAACCCTTATAACTTCTTAAAAAGAAATAATTTTGGTTACAAAATTGTGCTGATGTAAAGTAAACATGTGGGAAATGTTATTTATTAAGTATTTTGTGTACCATATCTCTGTGATTTAAGGGACTAAAATTTCAAAGTTGGAAAATTGCAAAATTTTCAAAATATTTGCAAAATTTCTGTTTTTTTCACAAATAAACGCAAGTTATAGCAAAGAAATTTTACCACTAACATGAAGTACAATATGTTACGAGAAAACAATGTCAGAATCACCTGGATCCATGGAAGCGTTCCAAAGTTAATACCTCATAAAGGGACAGTGGTCAGAATTGTAAAAATTGGCCCGGTCATGAACGTGCAAACCACCCTTGGGGGTAAAGGGGTCAAGCGTATTCACATCAGGGCAATGTGGTCATAGAGGGAGTTTATTTTCAGCAGAGACTATGTGAACATAGATGCAAACTTCCTTGCATTTTGCTCTTCTAGACCCCTGAACAGCAAACCTGCCTGTGTAGTGGCATTAGGCTGGGGACACACTAACGATGAGAAATACGGTCCATACTTTCCATGCGCAATACAGAGAAATGTCCCCTAAATAGTGATCCGTATGTCATCCGTAATCAAGGTGTGTTCGGTTATTTTGCGCATGTAAGCATCCGTATGCCGAGATTTCCTCGCAGGCTTGCAAAATGGACATATAACGGACCCAATGACAGGATTAATCCCATACGAAAGAATCTTGTAGTGAAACCTCCACCAGGGGGAGCTGGTGAGGGAAGAGAGGTTACACCCTAAGAGCAGCAACCCTGAGCAACAGCACAGGTGCCACAGGTAATGAGAGAGAATAGTCAGACGAACTGAGTCAGAAACTAGCAGGAGCAGACGTACCAGAAGGAGCAGCAATACACATAGTCAAAATACCAAAGCCGAAAGTCAGAAAGCCAGAACATGAGCACGGGGTCCAAAACGTGAGACGAAATATGTGGTCGGGGTACACGCCAGGGAGTCAGATGCCAGAGAGGGAACGTAACAGCAGAGACGAATACCAAGAGACGGGGGTCAGAAATCAGTCCGGGTCATACATGTGAATATCAGTCAAAGGCAGGAGGATCACCAGGGTACAAGGGTCAGCGGCTCTAAACTGCGAGCTTGAGCTATCACTAACACTGGTCAGCAGGCTGTGAGGGATTGAAATAGCCCAGCTAGCTCCAGAATGAGGCTGAGGAGATTAACCCCCGCATGACCAGTCCGGAGTGAAGACAGCAGAAGATAAACTCCGGACTGGACCATGACAAATCTACTATATAATTGTCTAATTCTGTCTGTCTGTCTGTAATGGAAATCCCGCCTTGCTGATTGCCAAACTGCTGCGACCAATCAGCGACAGTTGCTTTGTCGTCGCGGCAACACGGCTGCATTGCTTAATGTACAGGCACATTACAGCCGTTAATGGCATCACTGCTGCGTCGCTCATTACACAGGCATAGTCCTGTACATATTCTGGAGTACAATACATTAGGTAACAGCAGAACAGTGACTGCAGCTCTGGGTGTAACAGCAGTACATTAGGTAAGAGCAGAACAGTGACTGATCTGAACAATGACTGCAGCTCTGGCTGTAACAGGAGTATAATACATTAGGTAAGAGCCGAACGGTGACTGCAGCTCTGGGTGTAACTGGACTACAATACATTAGGTAAAAGCAGAACAGGGACTGCAGCTCTGGGAGTAACTGGAGTACAATACATTAGATAACAGCAGAACAGTGACAGCAGCTCTGGGTGTAACTGGAGTACAGTACATTAGGTAACAGCAGAACAGTGACTGCAGATCTGGGTGTAACTGCAGTACACTACATTGGGTAACAGCAGAACAGTGACTGCAGCTCTGGTTGTAACAGGAGGACATTAGGTAAGAGCAGAACGGTGACTGCAGCTCTGGGTGTAACTGGAGGACAATACATTAGGTAAGATCTGAACAGTGAGTGCAGCTCTGGGTGTAACAGGAGTATAATACATTAGGTAAGAGCAGAACGGTGACTGCAGCTCTGGGTGTAACTGGACTACAATACATTAGGTAAAAGCAGAACAGTAACTGCAGCTCTGGGTGTAACTGGACTACAATACATTAGGTAAAAGCAGAACAGTAACTGCAGCTCTGGGAGTAACTGGAGTACAATACATTAGATAACAGCAGAACAGTGACAGCAGCTCTGGATGTAACTGGAGTACAATACATTAGGTAACAGCAGAACAGTGACAGCAGCTCCGGGTGTAACAGGAGTATAATACACTAGATGGTGGCCCGATTCTATTGCATCAGGTATTCTAGAGACCCTCTGTTAAAATAAAAAATAGTTATATACTCACCTTCCGACGGCCCCCGGACTCTGTCCCTCCTCTCACCACGCTCCCGGCATCTTCCGGTCCCAGTAATGCTTAGCGAGAAGGGCCGGAGATGATGTCACTCACGTGAGCATGATGTCATCAGCGGTGTTTAGCGCAAAGCATTACTGGGACCAGAAGATGCCGGGAGCATGGAGAGGAGAGAAAGTCCGGGGGCCGTCGGAAGGTGAGTATATAACTATTTTTTATTTTAGCAGAGACTCTAGAATACCCAATGCGATAGAATCGGGCCACCATCTAGTAGATATATAAACATAGAATACATATATATATATTGTAGGGATTCGCTCTGGTAGGCAATAGCCGGGCGGCAGTAACGAGGCAACACACAGGCATAAAGTCCAATTCCAGTGGTTTTAATGTCACTAAGTAACCAGCAGCTTAACAAAACATAAGGAAAACCAAACACATACTCCAGCTTGGAGAACCACTGGTCCCAGACTCACCCCTTGCACGGGACGGGCGTAACAAAGCGGCTGCCAGGTCCTGCGGCATCCGCCAGGTGCCATTCCCGGGGTTCTTCCGAGTCTTGCTGCTATAGTCCTGCAGAACGGGAATCCTGTATACAAGTTTCAGGCTGAGTCCACACAAGTTCCTGTAGCTTTCAGAAACACACACTGTGGTAATTACCAACCTCCATTACATAGGGCCTAACCCCTCCCACCAGTGAGGTAGACACCACATGGGCTGATCACGTGACCCTGACATCATCGCAGGTCCCGTCTTTAGGGAAAAATCCGGCCAAAAATTAATCTGCTGGGAGAAACATATCTTCCATCCAGTAAAACACCCTTTACTGTACCACATACCTCCCCCCTATGTTCAACCCTAAGGGGGTGTACACATGACATACAGTGAACTCTGGACAGGGCATCTGCATTCCCCTGTAGTCTGCCTGCACGATGTTCCACTGAAAATTTAAAATTTTGCAGGGACAGGAACCACCTGGTGACTCAGGCATTCCTCTCCTTACCTTGACTCATCCACATAAGAGAGGAATGATCTGTCACCAAGCGAAATGTTCTCCCCAGCAAATAGTAGCGCAACGATTCCAGTGCTCACTTGATGGCCAGGCACTCTCCACAATACTGTATCGGGTTTCAGCTGGGGTAAGCTTCCGGCTTAGGAAGCTAATGGGATGCTCTTCCCCGTTAACTTCCTGAGACAGCACGGCACCGAGGCCTATCTCCGAGGCATCAGTCTGCACCACAAACTCTTTTTTGAAATTTGGAGTGATCAGGACTGGTGAACCACACAGTACCCCTTTTAATTTTGTAAAGGCCTCCTCTAACTGATCATTCCAGTGGACCATCACAGATTTTTTCCCTTTTAAACAATCTGTTAAAGGCGCGGACAGGGTTGCAGAGTTAGGAATGAACCGCCTGTAATATCCCACTAAACCCAAAAAGGCTTTTACCTGTTTTGTTGTGAGGGGGCGGGGCCAGTTCTGAATTGCCTCTACTTTGTTTACTTGGGGCTTGAGAACTCCTCTCCCAATGACATACCCCAAGTACCGGGCTTCTTCCAACCCTATGGAACACTTCTTTGGGTTGGCAGTTAGCCCTGCTTGTCGCAGAGAGTCTATCACTGCCTGTACTTTTGCTAAGTGGCTTTCCCAGTCGGTGCTGTACACAATGATATCGTCTAGATAGGCTGAGGCATAGCGGCGATGGGGACGGAGCACAATATCCATTAACCGCTGGAACGTTGCTGGTGCACCATGCAACCCAAAGGGTAATACTTTATACTGGAACAGCCCCTCAGGTGTTACAAAAGCCGTTTTTTCCTTCGCCGCCTCTGTTAGGGGTACCTGCCAATAACCTTTTGTGAGGTCTAGAGGTGTAAAATACCGTGCTTGCCCAAAGCGCTCTATCAACTCCTCAACCCGGGGCATGGGGTAGGCGTCAAATTTTGAAATGTCATTGAGTCTTCTAAAATCATTACAGAATCTTAGAGACCCATCAGGCTTGGGTATTAGGACTATTGGGCTGGTCCACTCACTTTGAGACTCTTCTATGACCCCTAACTGTAGCATAGCTTTCACCTCTTCCGAGATGGCCTGTCGCCGGGCCTCAGGCACCCGATAAGGCTTTAGTCGGACCTTGGCCTGTGGCTCTGTGACAATGTCATGTTGGATTAGGGAGGTGCATCCAGGGAGCTCCGAAAAAACATCTGTATTTCGGCTAATGAACTCCCAGACCTCCTGAACCTGTCTAGAAGATAAAGTATCTGCAATTTTGACCGTGGGTTGGGCTTCTCCTGCCTCGCCCCGAGGTAACGGAGCCTTTCTGAAATGCTGGCAGCGGACTATCCCCACCACGGTGCTCTCTATCTTTCCAGGGTTTAAGCAAATTAATATGGTAAACCTGTTCTGGCTTTCTCCGTCCTGGGGGGGGAAACCGACAAAGCACACATATGAACCCAAAAAAATCAAAAGTACAAAAATCTTTATTTAGTAAGTTACATACATCACATAAACATTAAAAAGGTGGGAAACCCAAATGGAGATACCACCACCCACATACCCTCTATTAGGAAGCAAGCAAAAATTCGAGGCACATCGCTACTGTATATCTAGCCACAAAACACTGCACTAATAGGCAAGCACACAGATCACAAGATTAAGGTGAGCACTAAATCACACTAAAAGTTAGATACAGTGTCTGAGTGCAGATAGAACGCTTACCTCCCGTGGGTGGTGATATCAGCCCCTACATACGTTTCGGCATTAAGCCTTCTTCTGGGGGTTGACATCACACCTGCAGGAGCGTATCTTTATGTGAAAACCTGTCCAATCATGAATCCCTTCACAAAAATCCATTTTCTCACGCTGGATGCTATAGGCCATCTGATTCCTGTCCAATCATAAATCCCCTCTCAAGTCACCATCTTCCTACACAAAATATCATAGGCCATCTGGTAATAAGGGTAGGGCATATTAAAATCCCAGATATGTGGGGACCAATAGGTATCAATGGGGGCTTGTCTATTCTACAAGAATGGGCGGCATATTTTAGTAATTCCACCAATCCGCTTAAAGCATCCCTCATAAACCATCCCACCATGTATCTAAGATAGCCCATCTACTACACCAAAATGGAGAATCCTATATGACTAGAGTGTCCCGGCAGCGCCATCCCAAAACGGCGCATGTCACACCGATAAGCGGCCCGGGCGAACCGCCCGACGCAGCAAGACGCCGAGCCCCGGGGACGCGAGCCAGGCCCCTCCCACGTCTGACGTAGGAGGACCAGGCCCACGTGACTGGGACACGGCGTCAGACGCCGCATCGAGCGATGCACCCGAGACACCCGGCGGGCGAACGCGCACTCCGGTCAGTCTAGAGATTATGCTTAGGGAGTGATCATATAATACGCTGCTTACATCAAAGAAACGTAAATCTAAAGACCTCTAGCCAACTAAAGGGACATCTAAAACCTGAGACATAAAGTATATAAATCTACATATAGGAGGGCACATATTTATGAAAGCCTAGTAGTATAATTAGATATAAAGGAAGTGATCACAAGCACCGACAATAATAGTCCAAGATCTTATAAGGAAATGTCATGTCCGCCATGTCTGTCATGTCTGCCCTGTTTGTTTTCTCTCAAGAACTCCTGGAGCGATGTGCATGCGCATATCTTGTCTGCTATCCTGCTCGTTCCCTAGAGCAGTGTGCACACTCACCTCATGTCTGAGCTGCAGGATGCCTGCGTTTCTGCTCTGTCTTCTGTGATTTTCTCGTCATGTCTAGAATCTCTGGTCTGGTGTCCCTGTCTGGATCCTGCACTGTCTGGTTCTGCAATCATCTCGTCATGTCTGGAACACTGATCATGTGACCTTTCCTAGGATCCTGCACTGTCTGGTTTGGTAATCATCTCGTCATGTCTAGAACTCTGATCACGTGACCTGTCTAGGTTTCAGCACTGATTCTGCAGTCGTCTCGTCATGTCTAGAACTCTGATCATGTGACCTGTCTAGGTTTCAGCACTGATTCTGCAGTCGTCTCGTCATGTCTGGAACTCCGATCATGTGACTACGCTCCGTTATCCTGTGGATCTGAACGCGGAAGTGCTCCCCTGGTCCTGACCTGGAAGAGGAGGTGCTATGCCCTATATCAGGCCGCCCCTTCCTATGCTCAGGGCCTAAGTATTGTGTGGTGTCCCTGCATGGCTGCTTGGTCTTTGGGGCGCTCCCTCTATTCTGTGCCCTTGCACTCTGCTCTGTCGTGCATCTCTGCACACGCTCCGTGCTCGTATTCCGTCTCTGGTCTTGTCTAGTGTTTGTCCTTCGTGCCAGGTTTGTCCCTGTTCTGCTTTGCCTTGTAGTCCTTGTTTGCTCTGATTCTGTTTCGCGTTTCTGTCCTTGTTTCATGTCCCACTCTGCTTTGTGGCTTCAGGTACCCTGCCTCTGTACCATGTCCCTGACGTGTCTCCTCACACGTGCAGGCCTCCGCTCTGAACCTCTCCCTGACGTGTCTCCTTACACGTGCAGGCCTCCGTCTCTGTACCCTGCCCTGATGTGTCTCCCTACACGTGCAGGATTCTGTCTCTGTCCCTGGCGTGTCCTTACACGTGCAGGCCTCCGTCTCTGTACCCTGCCCTGACGTGTCTCCCTACACGTGCAGGCCTTCGTCTCTGAACCTGTCCCTGGCGTGTCTCTACACGTGCAGGCCTCCGCTCTGAACCTATCCCTGGTGTGTCTCTACACGTGCAGGCCTCGCTCTGTACCCTGTCTAGTCCCAAGGTCCTTCCTTGGCCCGGCTCTGGGCTTCGGCCTACGCTCCGCTGCCTGACTGTCCCTGTCCCTGGCATGCTCTTCGCATGCGCAGGTCTCTGCCTCGTTCTTTGTCTTGTCCCTGTTGTTTCGTGCGCTCTTGCACATTTCATACTAGGCTTTGCCATGCTGTCTCACATGTGGCTCTGTCCTGTACCCTTTGCCTAGCCCTGCCTTTTGGCTCCATCCCTCCGTGCACGTGCCTGGTCGCCTGTGCCTACTTGGTGTGCCTCAGCCATGCCGCCTCTAGCCGTGCTCGCCTGTGTGCCCCAGCCGTGCCCCGTCCAGTGCTATAGTGGTCTGGCTGCGTGGCCCCGCAGCGGTGCCACCTCTAGTCGTGCCCGCTTGCAACTGCCATCGTCGGTACCACCTGCCGTGGTCTCTGTGCTCACTTGCACTCACGCTGGTTCTCGCACTGTGCCTTTTCGTGCTACTCTTGCACAAAGCCTTTGTCTCTTTTGCTCTTCTCTGTCTCCTAGTTTGCCTGCCGGATTCCATAACCTGCCGACCGCTGCCAGAGGTCCGGACCTAGATGACTGCGGCCTGATGTCCGGAGCTGACGTCCATAGCCAGATACATGGACCCTGTCGGTCGATGCCAGCATTTGGATTCCGATGCCACCGTACCCTGTGTCTCTCCCTGGCATGCCCCTTGGTATGCGCAGGCCACCGTCCTGTGAACCTGACCCATCCCTGGCATGCGCAGGCCACCGTCCTGTGAACCTGACTCGTCCCTGGCATGCCCCTTGGCATGCGCAAACCTCTGTCCTGTGAACCTGATCCTCGCGTGTCTGTTGACACGCACCATGTCATTAACTCTATCTTGTTTCCTTGCATGGAACCCTGGCTGACTTCTGGATGTCCGGATCCTGCCGATCATCCTCTGAGCTACAGACCCTGATGCCCTGGTTGATCGTGGACTGTTGTTCGGAGTCTGATGTCTGCGTACCATCTGCACGTTCCATGCTTGGACCTCGGCGTGCCATTGCACGCACCCTGTTCCACGAACTCTGTGTGTTCACGTTTGCTCCTGTTGCACCCTGAAGAGTTCCTCAAGTCTTGGACCTCGGCGTGCTCTTGCACGCACCTTGCCTTGTGTTCTGTGTGTCCATGTTTTGCACCTGTTGTACCTGAAGTCTTCCTTAATGAAGTTTCTTTGAATTAACGACTCGTCTTGCCTTGTCTTGTTTCCCTGAGCCGGCCGTCTGGTCCAGCTGCCGCGGTGGCTCACCCCCTTGGTCTTGCCCCTGACACTCCCTGTATAGGGGGTGGTTCTCATTAGGTCAGCTCGCCCTAGGTGGGTGGGTGCCATGGCCCAGAGGGTCCACTCTTTCTAAGAAGAACGACTCAGCGTAAGGCCTCTTTCACACTTCAGTTATTTGCATCAGCTAAAATCCGCCAAAAAGGCAGACAAGCGGATCCGTTCTCAACTGATGTGAACAGATGGCACAGGATCCGTTTTTAGACGGATCCTGAAAATGAGGAAATTTAAAGGAACCGCTGGCCGGGAAGGGGAGAGAGAGAGATTGATTGATTTTTTTTTGTCCATCACCCAGACAGATTTTGGGGTTAATTCAGTGTCTGGAGGATCCGCCAGCCAAAAAAACGTTGCAAGCTCCGTTTGGAAATCTTTGAGGATGTTGACGGACACTAACATCGTGGCGGATCCTCAAAAAAACGGATACAACGGACGGCAATCAGTCAGGATCCGCCAATAATGAAAGTCAATGGGGAAAAAAACGGATCCGCAAAGAAAAATGGCGGATCCGTTTTTTTCAAAATTGACGGATCTTGACTGATTGTCAAAAACGGAAGTGTGAAAGAGGCCTAAGCTGACACTCGTCACAGGAAATATGAGAAAGATCACCCGTAGCTACCTAAAAACCACCGATCTAAAAACAAGATGGAAAATTATAATAAGATATTAGTCAAAAAGACCCTCATAATTACATTATATATAGGGATCACCAAAAATATAATATGTATATAAGAGCAAACCAATCCTGCATAATGACATTCTGAATATATAGTATATTAGTTCCAAAAAAGGCAAATCATGCCTGCTAAAGAGATTAACACGATGACATATATGAATAGCAATAATATATATGATGACATAAATAACATGTACTTTATAAAAAAAATACAAAATTCCACAAAAATCAAGGAAAAAATGTAATAATCACTATATATATATCACAAAAAATACAAGCATTAATGTCTAAAGTGAAATTCTTCTCAAATAATCCAGTCATATGTAGCCGTAGTATATGGTATTACTGGATAGTCGCCATGTACACATAGCAATACACACATTAATTTCAGCAATGAAGTCCCTCTTATCAAATCCAAACATATGTAACCCCAATACGTAATGTTGCTTGATGTTCAGGTCTATGTTAGAGCAAATTGACAATATATCTCAAATGCATGATGTTGCTTGATGTTTAGCTCTACGTTGAAGCAAGTTCAGCGAAGGGTCCACTCAGAACACAAAGATACGCTCTACAAATAGACAAAAGGAATTAAAATCAATAAAACACAAGAAAGGTGAAATAAAAATTGACCTGAAAGGTTTAGAGGAATGGAACGAAGCTGCAAGACTCATTTAAACTGTGTGGATGTATGGTTCTCAGAGTCCAAATCCATTTTGTTTCAAGTCTCGCCAGAGGTCGGCTTACTTCACCCCCCCTAACATCATGAAGAATTCTATCTATACCCCTAACGTTTAATCCCTTGGGATCACTTTGGTGAAATAATTTGAAGTGTCTGGGTATCGTGCGTAGATGGTCCACACATGTCTCCTCCCTGGCAGCAATAATATCACGCACGTGTTCTCTGACCCGTATTTTTAAAGCTCTCGTAGTGAGGCCTATATAAATCATATTGCAGGGGCAACGAGCGTAGTAAACTACTGCCTTGGTGGAGCATGTGATCGATTGTGTTATTTTATAATGCTTACTATTGTCAGAGGAGTAAAAGGTAGTGGCACGTTCTATATTCGAACATGCTACAAATTTCCCGCACGGGGCACATCCCCATCTAGGTTTAGATGTTTGGACAAATGGAAGTTGTTGTTGGTCATTCTTCTCATAGTGACTATGGACCAATATGTCCCTCAAATTCTTACTACGCCGTGCAGTAATGGTCGGAGCAGGTGATAAATACATGCCAAGTGGTTTATCAGCGAGGAGTACAGGCCAATACTTGGTCATAATTTTCCTCATTAGCTCCCATTGAGAATGATAGGTGGTAATCATTCGAACCTTGTTAATATCATTATTCTTAGCATTGCCATCTGGAGCATAGATCAAATCATGTCTCCTCTGACTCATGGCTCGATCCTGTGCCTTTTTAACCTGTCTCCTGCTATAACCCCTTGCCATAAACCTCTGTTTTATATCAGCCGCTCTTCTACAGAAATCCTCATGTGAAGAGCAGATGCATCTAAAGGCCCCGTCACACTAAGTGACTTACCAGCGATCCCGACACCGATATCAAGGTGTCAGGATCGCTAGTAAGTCGCCATGTGATCGCTAGTGAGCTGTCACACAGACAGCTTCACCAGCGATCAGCACAGCGATGCCGAGCGCCCGGCATCGCTGGCCATCGCTGTAAAAAATAGAATCAAAATAAAAAATATAGTTATTCTCACCTTCCGACGTCCTGTTCAGCCATCCTGCCTCTCTCCACGCTCCGGTCCCAGTGATCCTTTGCACGAATGACCGCGAGATGTCACGGTCTCGAGGGATAACAAAGTCTCGTGGTCATTTGTGCAAAGGATCACTGGGACCGGAGCGTGGAGAGAGGCAGGATGGCTGAACAGGACGTCGGAAGGTGAGAATAACTATATTTTTTATTTTTTTAATTATTTTTTACACCTGATCGCTGGTCCCCCGCCTGTCACACGCAGCGATGCGTGCTGGCCAGCGGGAGACCAGCGACCAAAGAAATGTCCAGAGGTTTCTTCCAGCGATCAGCGATACCGGCAGGGGGGCCGCTCGCTGATCGCTGTCACACACAGCGATCTCGCTGGTGAGATCGCTGTTACGTCACAAAAGTTGTGACTCAGCAGCGATCTCACTACCGAGATCGCTTAGTGAGACGGGGCCTTTACTCTCAGAAATTGTCCAGTCGGTACTGATTTAATGACCTGTGTAGGATGGGTTGACTGCGCATGTAGCAAAGAATTTGTAGCTGTTTCCTTCCTGTATAAATCCATCTGTAAAAAACCTTGACTGTCACGTTTGACTGTGACGTCTAGGAAATCAATAGATTCCTTATCATACTTATAAGTCAATCGTAGATTGTAGTTGCTGACATTAAGGTCGCCAAAAAAGGAAACCAACTCATCCAAAGTACCCTGCCAGATCATAAAGACATCATCGATGTACCGCGCCCAAAAGGAGACGTGGTCCATCGATGTGTGTCGATCTGACAAGAAGAGGTCCCTCTCCCACAGCCCCAGGAACAGTTAGCATAGGAGGGCGCGAAGGCCGCTCCCATGGCTGTCCCCTGGAGCTGTAGATAGAGGGACCCCCCAAAAAAGAAAAAATTGTGTTCAAGTGCAAATTCCAATAGAGATAAATTGAATCTCCTCCTTTGTCAAATCTGTTAAAGCCAAATAGTATGCTACCGCCTTCAGTCCATCCACATGTCGAATGCTTGTGTACAAAGCCTCGACATCACAGGTCACAAGCATATTCCCCTCCTCTATATTTAATGAATCTATTTTTTTCTAAAAAAAATCACCCGTATCACGGATGTATGAGGGTAGTGTTTCCACCAAAGATTTCAACTGCGAGTCAATATATTTACAGACCTTTTCCAAGAAATTGCCAACACCAGAAACAATCGGTCTCCCAGGGGGTGTCCTACTGTGACATCGGCGGTTATGCCCGCCGATGCCCCTTCTGCTGCAGCGCGCGCTGCAGCGTTTCCTCACCTGCGCGCTCCCGCCCGGTCACGCGCCCGCCGTCCACTCGTCCTCACGGCGGCTCCTGGCTCCCGCCCCCTGGTTCGCGCTCGCCGCCTCCCGCGCTCTCTCTCCTGCGGTGGGCGGCGCTGAGGGGCGGGCTTGGGTGACGCACTTCCGGGGGTTGCTGTACTTCAGGCGTCCTCGCTGTTAGGAGGACGCCTGATGATTGTGTAGTTTTTCTGCACCCTCTGGCCTCTACAGTTCTCCTGTAGCTCAACCGCTTTCCTCCTGACTCGCCCTGTCGCCCCCTGTCTCGTGTCTCCCTTCCCTTCCAGTCTGCCTGGGCGCTGCCTTCCATCCCCGGTGCCGTCCTCTGTCTCCAGTCCGCCTTGGTCTTTCCACTTGCCTGTCTCCCGTATTGTTTCTTTCCTGCGCCACTGGTCCCTGCTCGTTTTTTCGCACCGTTGCCTCCCCTGTCCTTTTGTCCGTGGAGCCGTCCCTCTTGGTTCCGGCTGTCGCGCCTCCGTCCTCTGTGGTCCTGCCCCAAATGATCCCTGTATAGGGGTCGGTCTTCACCTGGCGTGCTCAGCCCAGGGGCTCCGGATCCGCGATCCAGAGGGTCCACTCTCTAACGTAGTTTTCCCCTAAGTATTACAGTATCATCAGGCCATGGACCCCGCCGGTGCAGCGGCTGCCACTCAAAAGGAACTGCTTTTCCTTAGAGAAAATCAGACCCGTATCATGTCGTTCATGAAGTCCATGGACACCCGGCTCTCCGCTCTTCAAACCGCAGACCCAGCACACGCACCTCTCTTAGTCAGTCTCCAGCAGGAGCTCGCACAACAGCGCGATGCTCAGTCTCACATTTTGGGGTATATGGCGTCCGTGGATGATCGGCTGCTTTCTTTGCAGTCCTCTGCGGCCGCTTCCACCCAAGCCCGGGACACCGTCTCTTTTCCTCCCCCCCGTCTCGGTAAACCGCCCAGGTACTGTGGGGACCCAAAATTGTGTAGGGGATTTTTAAATCAGTGCAGATTGCACTTTGATCTGTCGCCCCAACAGTATCCTACGAACCGTGCTAAAGTGGCCTTTATAATCTCCCATCTAGAGGGGGAGGCGTTGGCTTGGGTGAATCCGTTATGGGAGAGGGATGACCCGGTGGTGACCAACATCCAGTGTTTTTTGGAGACATTCCGTAAGGTTTTTGATGAACCTGGACGCCTTGCTTCCTCTACAGAGGCCCTTTTTAACCTCAGCCAGGGGTCCCTTACGGTAGGGCAATACGCCATCCGTTTTCGGACCTTGTCCTCGGAGCTGGGGTGGAATAACGAAGCCCTGGTTGGTGCGTTTTGGAGAGGCCTTTCTGGTAAAATCAAAGACGAGTTGGCCGGGCGTGACCTTCCCACCACCCTGGAAGATCTCATCTCCCTGGCTACTCGTATTGACCTGCGTTTTCAGGAACGCGCCAGAGAGTCAGCCAGGGAGAGGAGGCCCTTTAGGTTATACCAAGCTCCCATTTCGCGCACCGTTGCTCTCCCTAGTAACACCGCCCCTGAGCCTATGCAAGTAGATCGCATCAAGCTGTCTGAACAACGGCGTAAGGAGAGGATGACCAAGGGACTCTGTCTCTATTGTGGAGGGGCCAATCACTTCATACGCACTTGTCCTGAGAGACCGGGAAACGCATCCGCCTAGGCCAGGTAGGAGAGGGCCCCCTAGGTGATCCGACCCCCTCTCTTCCACTTACTGTTTCAGCTCTACTTATTTCAGGTCGGGGGCGTAGCTCTGTGGAGGCGTATGTGGACTCGGGCGCGGCAGGCAACTTCATCCACCAGGAGGAGGTTGACAGACTCCAGATTCCCGTGGTCGTTCTACGTAACCCTCGAGCAATCACCTCCGTTGATGGCAAACCTCTTCCTGGGCTCATCACCACGGTAACCACTGAAGTAAA
Organism: Dendrobates tinctorius; assembly: GCF_039654945.1. NCBI lineage: Eukaryota > Metazoa > Chordata > Amphibia > Anura > Dendrobatidae > Dendrobates > Dendrobates tinctorius. The sequence goes on from NW_027361690.1 coordinate 9,790,814, forward strand.
CCTGCAAATTGGCGCACTTCATTCTGAGAAGATTGCCTTTTATGTCCTGCCTCAGTTATCCCACGCCATTCTCTTGGGGCTACCTTGGCTTAGGCGGCATGAGCCAGTTATCGACTGGCGCTCCGGAGAGATCCTGCGCTGGGGGCACGCCTGCCATGTAAGCTGTTTACGTACCCTGGTCCGTTCCCATCCTCAGCTCAAGCCTACAGACCTCCCTGGTCTTCCTGTGCCATACCACGCCTATGCTGATGTTTTCTGCAAGAAAGAGGCGGATTCCCTGCCTCCGCACCGGCCTTATGACTGCCCCATCGACCTGATTCCTGGAGCGGTTCCTCCCAGAGGTAGAACATACCCTCTCTCTCCAGCCGAGACCGCTGCCATGACGGAATATATCCACGAAAATCTGTCCAAGGGGTTTATCCGAAAGTCCTCCTCTCCCGCAGGCGCGGGTTTTTTCTTCGTCCGGAAGAAAGATGGATCACTGCGGCCTTGCATTGATTACCGGGGTCTGAACAAAATCACCATCAAAAATCGTTACCCCCTTCCGTTGATTCCGGAGCTTTTTGACCGGCTGAGAGGAGCCCGGATCTTCACGAAGTTAGACCTGCGGGGAGCCTACAATTTGGTCCGAATCCGTGCTGGGGACGAGTGGAAGACGGCCTTCAATACCCGTGACGGGCATTATGAATACCTAGTCATGCCATTCGGCCTTTGCAATGCCCCCGCTGTGTTCCAAGAATTTATCAATGAGGTATTCCGGGATCTACTCTATTCTTGTGTTGTCATCTACCTGGACGACATTCTCATTTTCTCCCCCGATCTGCCCTCTCATCGCAAAAGTGTACGCTTGGTCTTGCACCGCCTTCGAGAGAACCAACTCTACGCCAAGATCGAGAAATGCCTTTTTGAGCAGTCGTCACTACCCTTCTTGGGATATGTCGTCACCGACTCCGGTCTAAGGATGGATCCCGAAAAACTCGGTGCGGTACTCAAGTGGCCCCGTCCAGTGGGGATTAAGGCCATCCAGCGGTTTCTTGGGTTCGCAAACTATTACCGTCAGTTTGTGCCTCACTTTTCTACGGTTACCAAACCCATCACGAACCTGACCCGTAAGGGAACGAAGCCCAACAGCTGGTCCCCTGAAGCGGAAAACGCTTTCCAAACTCTGAAACGTTCTTTTGCGTCAGCACCCATTTTGCATCGGCCTGTGACCAGCAGACCCTTTGTCCTGGAAGTGGATGCCTCCTCCACTGGAGCGGGGGCGGTCCTGTCCCAGCAGGCTTCGTCCGGACGGCTGGTTCCTTGCGGCTTCTTTTCTAAAGTCTTTTCACCGGCGGAGTGCAACTACTCCATTGGAGACCGAGAATTACTGGCCATTAAGATGGCCTTGGCTGAATGGCGGTATTTACTCGAAGGGGCTGTACATCCCTTTACCATCCTCACGGACCACAAGAACCTGGCCTATCTGCAGTCTGCCCAAAGGCTCAATGCCCGGCAAGCCAGGTGGGCCCTGTATTTCTCCCGCTTTGACTTCCAACTTCACTTCCGACCGGGTAATAGGAACATCAAGGCCGATGCCCTTTCCAGGTCGTTGCAGTCTTCAGAGAGGGATGAAGTCCCATCCTATATCATCGAGCCTACTAGGATGATCACCGTGGCTCCTGTGAATTTTGCTATCCCTCCGCCCGGTAAGACCTTCGTCCCTCCAAGCAGACGTATAGAGGTGTTGGGCTGGGGACATTCCTCCAAAATTGCTGGACACGTTGGGACAAAGAAGACTCTCTTACTGCTTTCCCGGTATTACTGGTGGCCCACGCTTCGCCAGGATGTGATGGACTACGTGGCCTCTTGCACAATCTGTGCCCAGAATAAGGTGGCTAGGACTTTGCCCGCCGGTCTTCTTCACCCGTTGCCAGTTCCTGAGGCCCCCTGGCAGCAGATCGCCATGGACTTTGTGACTGACTTACCCCGCTCAGCCGGATGTACCACCATCTTAGTCGTGGCAGATCGTTTTTCCAAAATGGCCCATTTCATTCCCTTACCGGGACTACCGTCCGCCCCGAAGTTAGCTGAGATCTTCATCCACCAGGTCTTCAGGCTGCATGGTCTTCCTCAGCGGATTCTGTCGGATCGGGGGGTCCAGTTCACCTCCCGCTTCTGGAGGGCACTCTGCCGGCTTATGGGTACATCTCTCGACTTCTCCTCCGCATATCATCCTCAGACCAACGGGCAAGTGGAGCGAATTAATCAGGGGTTAACCACCTTCCTACGTCACTTCACCAACGCTCATCAGGACGACTGGGTTGCGCTCTTACCTTGGGCTGAATTCTCGCACAATAATCATCCCAGTGAATCTACCACCAGGTCACCTTTTTTTGTGGTAACCGGTCAAAACCCAGGTATTCCGTTGCCTTTCTCCACCTCTACAGGGGTACCCGCAGCCGATTCTCTTGCTAAAGAATTCTCGCAGATTTGGAGAGAGACCAGGGATGCGCTCAAAAGTGCCAACGACCGAATCAAGAAACATGCAGACAAGAGACGGAAGGATGTGCCCCCGTACCATCCAGGTGACAAGGTCTGGCTTTCAACTCGACATATCCGTCTGAGAGTTCCCTCTTATAAGCTGAGTCCTCGGTACATTGGACCGTTTGAAGTGATTGGACGTATTAATGCCGTGGCTTACAAACTGAGGTTGCCTGCTTCGCTCCGGGTGCCCAACGCTTTCCATGTCTCGCTCTTGAAACCCGTAGTCCTGAATCGGTTCCAACCAGTTTCCATCGTCCCTCCCTCACCTGCTATCTCGGACAACGTCTTCGAGGTCAAGGACATCTTGGCTATGAAAAAAGCCCGGGGTAAGACCCTTTTTCTTATCGATTGGGTGGGTTTTGGTCCCGAGGAGAGGTCCTGGGAGCCTCGGGAAAATATCAACGCCCCTCGCATTCTGAAAAAGTTTTTGGCCAATCTCAGTAAGGGAGGGCGTAAGGGGAGGGGTACTGTGACATCGGCGGTTATGCCCGCCGATGCCCCTTCTGCTGCAGCGCGCGCTGCAGCGTTTCCTCACCTGCGCGCTCCCGCCCGGTCACGCGCCCGCCGTCCACTCGTCCTCACGGCGGCTCCTGGCTCCCGCCCCCTGGTTCGCGCTCGCCGCCTCCCGCGCTCTCTCTCCTGCGGTGGGCGGCGCTGAGGGGCGGGCTTGGGTGACGCACTTCCGGGGGTTGCTGTACTTCAGGCGTCCTCGCTGTTAGGAGGACGCCTGATGATTGTGTAGTTTTTCTGCACCCTCTGGCCTCTACAGTTCTCCTGTAGCTCAACCGCTTTCCTCCTGACTCGCCCTGTCGCCCCCTGTCTCGTGTCTCCCTTCCCTTCCAGTCTGCCTGGGCGCTGCCTTCCATCCCCGGTGCCGTCCTCTGTCTCCAGTCCGCCTTGGTCTTTCCACTTGCCTGTCTCCCGTATTGTTTCTTTCCTGCGCCACTGGTCCCTGCTCGTTTTTTCGCACCGTTGCCTCCCCTGTCCTTTTGTCCGTGGAGCCGTCCCTCTTGGTTCCGGCTGTCGCGCCTCCGTCCTCTGTGGTCCTGCCCCAAACGATCCCTGTATAGGGGTCGGTCTTCACCTGGCGTGCTCGGCCCAGGGGCTCCGGATCCGCGATCCAGAGGGTCCACTCTCTAACGTAGTTTTGCCCTAAGTATTACACCTACAATCCTTATGTACCTTTGGTAAGAGGTACAGAGTGGACACCTTGGGTTCCGTGACTATGAGTACATCACGTAGTTTAGAAATAGTGCCCCGTTCAAGGGTGGTATCCAAAATTTGCACCAATTTTCCAGAATACTCCACCAAAGAATTGTAAGTCAACCTACGGTAGCATTGTTTATCACGTAACTGCCGATAGGCCTCTGCTTCATATAGTTTGCATGACCACACAACCACGTTCCCACCCTTATCCGCAGGTTTATAAACAACGTCTTTTATTTGTTTTAACTTATTTAAACTCATACGTTCCTCAGACGTTAAGTTATCTCTGTAAATACCAGATGGAATTTGTTTCAACTCCTGGGAAACCAATTGAACAAATAATTCAACATTTGGACATGTGGATAAGGGTGGGAACTTCTGTGATTTCTCATACAAACATTTGGGTATCTTCCCCATAGTGGTACCCTCATGCTCCCTGGACAATTCCTCCAAGTCTAGTTGTTCCTCTGTAGTTGGAAACATTTTATGTAATTCATCATTATGGAACCATTTCTTGAAAACCAGTGAGCGACCGAAAATATGGAGATCTTTAATCACTGTGAAGAGATCAAAACGTGAGCTAGGTGCAAACGTCAAACCCCTAGAAAGCAGGGACAAATAGGATCAGAAAAGACATGGCTTGAGAGATTAATTACCTTGTGGTTATCTGTATCTTTTTTAGACTGTTTAGACCGATTGCCTCTAGGACGATATTCCCATTGGCGCATGTTCCTTCTCTTTCCCAAACGGGTATTCATAAATACACCTGATATTACAGAGGCCTCGGACTGTTCACTAGTAGATGTCACAGAGGATATAGACCCCGATCTATTGGGTTCATTAAAAGGTTGAGATTTTTTAACCATCTTTCTCCACCTATATATCCTTTTCTGGGCATAATCAGAATTGTCCCTTACTAATTTTTTGGACTGGGTATCCTGAATCTGTTTCTCCCATGTGTCAAGGCATGTATTCATCTGTTCATTAAAAGTAGTTAGTTTTTCACCGGAAATAAATTCCTTCAGGCGAGCATAGGCAATATCTAGATCTTTCTCCATATTTTCAATAACCATCTGGTTCCGAGAAATCAATAGTTCCATAAATTTAAAGGAACTGTTCCTGCAAACTTCTTCCCACTTTGATATAAAATCCTCATCTTCCACCAGGAAAGACGGAAACACTTGACTCTGAGACCACGTGGAATCATATGCTTACTGAGATAATTCTCTAAAAATGCTTTATTCCACCAAATTTTCATGCGCCTTTGTAATAAATGCTTAATTGTATCCTGCAGCTCCGTTACATCACCCCGAACACCCTCCTGGTCAATATTGGGAATCCCACACTGAAAGACCTTATCCAATTTGGTCCGCCAGGACACATCCCTGGCTTTACAGTCCATAGGTCTGCAACAAAGTAACTGTGAAAAAAACACAGAAGAAGACAATTAACAAAAGTGTTGAAGTCACAAAACGGAGCATATACGAACCCATTATAAATTAAATACTACTATTAAGCCCCTTACTAAATATTGGACCCATCATTGAGTTCAAGAACATACCGAGAAACCGACAAAGCACACATATGAACCCAAAAAAAAATCAAAAGTACAAAAATCTTTATTTAGTAAATTACATACATCACATAAACATTAAAAAGGTGGGAAACCCAAATGGAGATACCACCACCCACATACCCTCTATTAGGAAGCAAGCAAAAATTCAAGGCACATCGCTACTGTATATCTAGCCACAAAACATTGCACTAATAGGCAAGCACACAGATCACAAGATTAAGGTGAGCACTAAATCACACTAAGGCCTCATACTCACTGGCGATTAAATCGGACGATTGCAATCCGATTTTTAATCGGATTGCAATCTGACCCATGTTAGTGAATGGGTGACATCTCACTTGCGATTTTTTTCTCAGCCAAAATTGGTAAAAAAAAAAAAAAAAAAAAGAAAAAAAAATCGCAGCATGCTGCGATTTGCAGCAATTTTTGACAATAGAAGTCAATGGGTGCGATTAAAAAAACGGACCAAAAACGGACCATCCGTTTTTAACGGATACATCACCATTCTGTGGTATAGAACACTGTAAATGGTCCTGTAAATGACTGTAGAAAAAGAGTGGCTGGGAAAAAAAACGGATGGAAAAAAAAAAAAAAAATAGCATGACACTGGCATAACACTCCACCCTTTTTTCCAGTCCAGAAATCGGACCGTTTTTTTAATCGCCAATGGGTATGAGGCCTAAAAGTTAGATACAGTGTCTGAGTGCAGATAGAAAGCTTACCTCCAGTGGGTGGTGATATCAGCCTCTACGTGGCTGGTGTACCTTGTAGTCTACTGGCCCCACCTGCTCCATGATCTCGTAGGGTCCCTGCCACCTTGCGAGACATTTGCTATCTACGGTAGGCACAAGCACCAACACCCGATCCCCAGGGCTAAAGGTTCTTACCCGAGCATCCCGGTTATAGACCCGACTCTGTGACCGTTGTGCTGCCTCCATATGTTCCCGGACCAGGGGTAGGACTGTCTCCATTCTCTCTTGCATTTTTTGCAACATGTTCTATCACACTTTTATGGGGGGGGTAGGTTGGTTCTCCCAGGCCTCTTTGGCTATATCGTGTAAGCCCCGTGTATGTCTGCCGTACAATAGTTCAAAGGGCGAGAACCCCGTAGATGCCTGAGGCACCTCCCGTACTGCAAAGAACAAATATGGCAATAAGAGATCCCAGTCCTTCCCATCTTTGGAAACTGCCTTTTTTAACATGCTCTTCAGCGTCTTATTGAACCTTTCTACCAGACAATCTGTTTGGGGATGATAGACCGATGTGCGCAACTGTTTAACATTTAACAACCGGCAGTGTTCCTTCATAATTTTTGACATAAAGGGGGTTCCCTGGTCTGTTAAAATCTCTTGCGGAATTCCCACCCGTGAAAACATACCCATGAGTTCCTTTGCTATAAGCTTAGCTGATGTGTGGTGCAGCGGAATGGCCTCAGGATATCGGGTAGCATAATCTAGAACTACAAAAATGTGTTGGTGTCCCCTTACCGACTTATTGAGAGGCCCCACCAGGTCCATGGCCATTCTCTCGAAGGCAACCTCTATAATTGGCAAAGGCACCAAAGGGCTCCGAAAGTGAGGCTGGGGACTGGTTACCTGGCACACTAGACAGGAGCTACAGTATCGTTTAACTTCTTCATGGACCCCTGGCCAGTAAAATCACTGCAGAATTCGGTCGAGGGTTTTCTTTTGGCCCAAATGCCCCCCCCCCCCCCAGTACATGCACTAAATCCATTACCAGCCTTGGATACGTCTGAGGTACCAGTAATTGTTCTACCATTTCACCCCGTATTTTCTCCACTCGGTACAACAAATCCTGGTTCAGCTCAAAGCGTGGCAACACCGTATCTACCCCAGGTTGTTGGGGTTCCCCATTGACAAACAGTACATTTTCTCTGGCCCGGGCTAAAGTAAGGTCTCAGAGTTGTGCTGTACCAAAATTGTCACCTGATACATTCAAGTCTGACAACTCAGGTCCCGGCGGCAAGTCTTCCACCTCTCCAGCCAATACTTCCCTGGGAGAATTCTCCCCCTCCTCCACTGAAGGGAAGGTTATTCCTACAGCCAGCACTTCTTCCTCCGGGCCATCAGGTTCATGCCCCACTTCTGGAGAATGTAACCTGGTTGCCTCTGGTGCTGGCAGCTTCTCAGTGGGTGGGACAACAGACGGCCACAGCACAGAAAACAACGGAAAGTCTCTTCCAATTATCACTTCATAATGTAAATTAGTCACAACCCCCACCTCGTGGCACCGCCTCCCCGCTGGCGTGCTGATTACCACTAGTGCGGTGGGATAGTCTTTTAAGTCTCCATGTATACACAACACCCCAATTTTCCGACCCGTATACTCGCTGGTGTGTATCCAACTGGTTCGTACCAGGGTTACAAGACTCCCTGAGTCCAATAGGGCCACAGCCGGGGTGCCCTCCACTTCCACCCGACACAAATGTTCCATATTGGGACCTTTTGGGGTACCCATTGCACACATCGGTTCAGCATAGTGGGACTGGCGGTACCCAAAATTTGTGTCCATGGGTTCAGTCAGGTTGGGGCAGTCAGCTCTCCTATGACCTGGTTCCTGGCACTGCCAGCAGATTATGGGGCTCCTTACTTCCCCAGATAAGTCCTGAGCGGTCTTCCTGGGCTCCGCTCGCCGAACCAGGGGTGGGGACATAGGGAACCTTCCTGTTACCTTCCGGGGGGGTCCCTCCCTGTAGCTCTTTGGTAGCCCCATACCTTTCTATGAGGTCTATCATCTGCATGGCATTAGTAGGGGATGCCTGTCCGATCCATGTCTGGAGGGAGTGGGGCAAAGCCCTCCAAAATTTATCAGTCACTATGCGGTCCAGCATGGCCATGGGCGACAACACCTCAGGCTGCAACCACACGTAATACTGGGACTGGGCTGGCTTGGAGGGCGTAAACTCCCACTGGTGTACCCGCTGGGCCCGCACTAACACATTTACCCCAAGACGAGCCAGTATCTCACCCTTGACGACCGTGTAGTCCACCCTTTGCTCTGGGGGTAGGTCCTGATACGCCTTCAAAGGTCCTGGGGTCAGAAACGGAGCGAGGACATCCGCCCTATGGTCCCGGGGTAGCTTCTCTCTCTCAGTGACTCCTTCGAACATCTCCAGGTATGCCTCCACATCGTCTGATTTCTCCATCTTGGGAATCGCTATACGAACCGCTTTCCGGACCTCATGGATTCCCCGGTCAGCTCCTTTTGCCTGCGCTGCCGTGATATGCTGTATCAACAGCTGATTGGTTTCCTGCTGCTGCTGCATAGCCTGCTGCTGCATAGCCTGCTGTCGCATGGCCTCCTGTTGCTGCTGCCGCATGGCCTCCTGTTGCTGCTGCATAGCCTGTATGAGCGCTTTTACCGTGGCCTCCATTTCTGGAAAGTTCCCCGCCTGGGTCTCTGCCACTCGTTTCACCCAGGACATAGGCTGGGGTACAAATCAAAAATAAAAAAAAGCCTGGCCTCACTGCTTCTTCCCGCATTCAGTCCACCAGTTGTAGGGATTCACTCTGGTAGGCAATAGCCGGGCGGCAGTAACGAGGCAACACACAGGCATAAAGTCCAATTCCAGTGGTTTTAATGACACTCAGTAACCAGCAGCTTAACAAAACATGAGGAAAACCAAACACATACTCCAGCTTGGAGAACCACTGGTCCCAGACTCACCCCTTGCACGGGACGGGCGTAACAAAGCGGCTGCCAGGTCCTGCGGCATCCGCCAGGTGCCATTCCTGGGGTTCTTCCGAGTCTTGCTGCTATAGTCCTGCAGCACGGGAATCCTGAATACAAGTTTCAGGCTGAGTCCACACAAGTTCCTGTAGCTTTCAGAAACACACACTGTGGTAATTACCAACCTCCATTACATAGGGCCTAACCCCTCCCACCAGTGAGGTAGACACCACATGGGCTGATCACGTGACCCTGACATCATCGCAGGTCCCATCTTTAGGGAAAAACCCGGCCAAACATTAATCTGCTGGGAGAAACATATCTTGCATCCAGTAAAACACCACTATATATATATATATATATATATATATATATATATATATATACACACATGTCATTGAGACATATATATATATATTTTTATGTGTGTAAAAAATAGGAACAGCACAAAATACCTTAGAGCAGTGCACGTTTCTCCAGACACAATTATGTCCATAGCAGAAAAAAAAGGAAAAAAAAGAAAGCAGCACCAAAATAATAGTGGTGTGAACTGTTTAATAGCCTAGTGGCGTGGCAACATTTTGGATATGGCAATCCTTTCTCAATAAATATGTACTGTATACAGGGCCGTATTTAGAGTTTGTGCTGCCCTAGGCACTTTTCGTGCTGCCTCCCCCATTTGTGAGTATGACTAATGCAGACACTGTCGGCAGTGACTTAGGCTGTGTGCACACGCTGCGGATTTTGGTGCGTTTTTTTCATCATCGAAAACATTTTTGATGCGGTTTTTGGTGCGGTTTTCATGCGGTTTTTGAGTGCGGTTTTTGGTGCAGTTTTGACTGCGCTTTGCAAAGCAGACAACATACATAAAGTTATGGCAACTTGAATGAGGAAAAAAAAAAGGTGATGTCATTTCCTTGGCCAACCCCCACCATTCTCCATTTTGCTAGCCAAAAGCAAGTATCAGCACAAACATCCAGCATTCAAGTGCCCAGTATAGTGCCCTGATGGCCGAGAACCAGATCACACAGCGGTGCCTGCTCCGCAGGCCATATCGAATCCTTTTGATGTGGTTTATGCTGCAAAACATTAATCGCCACAGAGAGGAGGTAAGTCTGGTTTCACCTTACGTTTTATTGTGCAGCACATCATGCGCTATAGGTCGCATCTGCAATGCTTCCCTATCGTTACCATGGCGGCCGCAGGGTATAGTGCTTGCATGCGTTAATCATCAGTTGCAATGCATTGGAGTACTATTGGCGTAGTACGCTGACAATCGCAGCATGCTGTCATTGGCACGGAGCGTAGGATACGGAGGAGAAATATACGCCTGGTGCGAGGGACCCCATAGAGAATCATTGGTCCGTGTCTAATGCGTGTTTTAAGCGCCTCTCACTCGTCCGTATTCCTCGCCAGGGTGGCTTAAGGTTTTTTACAAAATTGCTTCCGAACCACTCCTATGGTAGTGGCTAAATATTCAGCATCTCAATTTTTTTCATAATGGTGGCAAGAATTGTGCCATAGGAGTGGAAACCATCCTTTTAATTTACTGCTTTATGTGCGGATGGTACCCATGGTCTGGAGTAGTGGTTACTGTGTTCCAGACCAGGATAAATTAATCTGGTAACCAATATATATATAAAAAAAAAACACAGTGATATACTCATCCTCCGTCGGACTATGTGGTCCTTTGAGCCGCTCACCACGCTCACGGCATCTTCCGTTCAGTTGCCGTTTTGTCTAGTGGGGGACATTGTTTTTATTTTTTTGGGAACATGCTGTCTTTAGGACAGATGCAGAATAGGCAGCGGTGCGAGTTTCTTTAAGTTGTGCTGAAGTTTGGCCAGCTAATATGCTATGTGTGCACATTGCCTCTTTGTTTTTTCTTTACATTTATTTGTATTTTAGTTGCAGGAGCGACGAAGGAGGAAGAGGAACAGACGGATGTGGGTGCACCTGCTTGTAGCTGAGCGACAGGAGAAGGGGCATTTTTATGTCCTTTACCAAGATTTGAGGCGGTAAGTTCAAAATATCTTTAATCCGTCTCTTCAAATATTATCATTATGAATTTAAAATGTTTGTCATGATATCATTTCAGCTATCCGGACAAATTCATCTTGTTTTGTCGGCTGTCCAATCCGGCATTCGACCGATTGTTACATATATTGGCACCACATCTGACCTTTGCGGACACCATAATGAGGAAGGCGATCACTGCTGAGGAAAGGCTGCTCATCACCTTGCGGTAAGTATATATTTTTTGGTTTGTATGTGATTGAGGCTCTTTCACACGTCACTCACACATAGATGGACATGGATATCTTTTTAACATTTTTTCATGTAGTCTCTTAAATGGGAATATGTTAAACATGTTTAATTACTTGTTTTGCTAACGTTTCTAATATTGTTTTTCTTTTTCTTTGCAGATTTTTGGCCACAGGAGAGAGCTATACATCCCTACACCTCCAATTTAGAGTTGGTAAATCCACCATCTCGCAAATTGTGAGGTGCACATGTAACGTGATCTGGCAGAAATTGCAGCCCATGGTGATGCCTTCCCCAACCGAGGAGACTTGGCTGCAGGTCGCAGCAGGCTTTCAATCTGTGGCCAATTTCCCAAACTGCATAGGTGCAGTTGATGGTAAACATGTGAGGGTTCAGCAGCCACCACGATCAGGATCACGCTTCTTTAATTATAAGAAGTATTTTTCGGTGGTCCTGATGGCGGTGGCTGATGCACATTACAAATTTGTTGCCATTGACGTTGGTGCCTATGGTAGTACTGGGGATTCTCGGGTGTTGCGATCATCACAGATTGGTCAGCAAATTCTTCAAGATGGCGGAACGCTCCCAGCCCCAAGACCTTTGCCGGGTTCCACAGATCCAGTGCCCTTTGTGATGGTATCGGATGAGGCGTTTTCCTTAACGACAATCCTGCTGCGCCCATACCCACGAAGGGGACTGGATGACCGGCGGAGGATTTTTAATTATCGGCTGAGTCGTGCACGCAGATATGTGGAATGCACCTTCGGGATCATGACTAGTCAGTGGAGGATCTTTCATACTGCCATCCAGTTGGATACAGACACCGTTGATGCTGTGATTAAGGCCTGCTGTGTACTCCATAACTATGCTCGGGAGTACAGCTCAGAGGTAGATTTGGAGTACCAGCAGCCACAATGTAATCAGCTGCGCAACGTGTGTCTGGGAAGACCATCCAACTCTGGTGTGCGTGTGAGAGAAACCTTTACTGACTATTTTATGAGTCCCGAAGGTGCCGTGCATTGGCAATACTCCTGTGCTGGTGTTGGGCAGCCTGACCAGCAGTGAAAGATGGAAGAACAGAGTGTCACAAAAGAAAGGACCACTCAAGTTGTAATGAAAAACTTTTTCAACATTTTTAAAAAAAAATTAGGTTGTATTAATCAGTAAAAACAATTCTGATTCTGTATTGACGGTGTGTGTTTCATTTATTTCACCTCATTTTCATTCTTCAAAGCCTACACACAGTACATTGGCTGGAAATCCTACAGTTTCTGCAGCATCAACCACCTTTTTGACCCTCCCGCCCATAGTCCTTTGATTCTCGACACATGACAGGCAGAGATCACTGCATTTACATTAATCTGTCCCAAAAATAACAAACAAATTGTAAATACAATATTTTTTATTTAGAAAACAATATATAAATTCAAGGACATTGTTGGCATCGAAAAACTAGAAATACAGCCAAATATTATTACATTTGAACAACTCCAAAACGGACCTTTTTAAACAACACAAATTTTTGGGGGGATTATTGTGTTGAAGCGGGCAAGGTGTTCGAAACAGACAACATGTCTAATTATTGTAACAAATATTTTGTGCACCATTGACAGTAACAATTAGGGTAGATAATGGTACTCAGGGGTATACGGATAGTTGGCCTGGGAGCTGCCTGAGTCAGAAAAGTAATTGGTGTTATTTGTTGGCCTATACTCCGTTGGCCGCTGCTGTTGGGTGGGTGGTGTGGGTCGGAACAGGTTAAAAACGCCCATTAAAATATTAGTGTATGATGCTATGGGAGCAGGGTCCTGTAAAGCAGTGATTGACATCTGCACCATTGTCATTAATATAGACTACCTCTCCGGTGTCAAGCTTCGAATTTTATTGGCAATTGTCATGCCGAAGAAATCAAATTCATCCTCGCTTGTGGTCTTTTTAATCAAATCTAGTGTATCCGAGGATGCCTTTAAGGTGGTGTCAATGTGTTTTTTTTTGGTTCTTTTCTTGCTCGGCTCTCCAGACACCGGAAAGGCAGTGTCTACACATGCTTCTGAGGAACCCAATGGTTCATCAGCTGCAGAAACAGATGGGGCTACATCAGAAGGTGTGTTGCGACATGGTGCCGAGATGTCACCTGCCTCACAAGACCCTGCTCCATCTTCTGATTCATTGACGTTTTCAATTATGTTCCCTTAAGTGCTGTTGAGAGAAAAAAGGAAAAAAACATGAGGATTAAAAATTACATATTTTATTCGGACAAACTGTTTGGCCAACTCCAAAAAAATTTCATGACAACTGCGGTGCCCCATTTTACATTGCATGATTATAACGCATGTTTGTATTTTACTCATTTGGAATCAGTGCGTGCTATATATACACAGTGCAAATTATCTTTGCTGTCAATCAGCGCCAACAAATGGCAGCGAAACATGCAGTATTGTTAGAAGCTGCTGCACATGTCAGAATTTATTGGAGCTTCACAAGCACTTTATAACGCATAGTGAAGATATCCAATAGAGACCAAAAGTTCTTAGACATCTTTTCATTCAAAGACTTTTATGTATTTTCATTATAATGAAAATTGTAGAATCAGTACGAAGGGCTAAAAAGTATACAATGACAAAGGTGAACGGATGGACTTGCAATGCTTGTTTAACACCGTGTAGCATGGAGGAGGAGGTGTGATGCTGTGGGGGTGCTTTGCTGGTGAAACTGTTGTGGATTTAGAAATGTATGGCATTGTGAACCAGCATGGCTACCACGGAATCTTTAGGCGGCATGCTCTTACATCCGGTTTGCTGTTCGTTGGGACATAATTTGTGTAGTCAACAGGACAATGACCAGAAACACACCTCCAGCCTGTGTAAGGGCTATTTGACCAAGAAGTACACTGATGGGGTGCTACGCCAGATGACCTGGCCTCCACAGTTACCAGACCTGAACCCAAACAAGATGGTGTGGGTTGAGGTTGGCCCGCAGAGTGAAGTCAAACAAGTGCTAAGCATCTGTGTAAACTCCTTCAAGACAGGTGGAAGACAATTTCCAAGGAGTAACTGGAACCATCAGTGTGCTAAGCATTTCAGAAAATTAAAAAGATGTAAAATTTCTATATCCGAGAAGTAATTGAAATAAAGAAAACTGTTTGAATGCGGTATTTTTTTTTGGCGTAAACTTACCTTCGTAATGTCCGGCTGGTGATGAGAAACTGAAGTTCTTGGAAGTACGGAAATGTTCTGCTGGTTGGGGATGCGCCACTTTTTTGACAGCTGGCAATGAATTTATTAAACCTGTCCCGAACCGAACGCCAACGTTGTTTGACATCACTGTCTACAAAAGAAAGACAACAAGATTTTTACCACCTTTTTTGCTTTAATAACAAGTGATAACAAAAATAATCCTGAAAAAGTTAGTTACCAATTTGTGACTGTGTGGCTTTTGGAAAGGAGTGCCAGTCAGGGTACAGATCACTTAAAATTTTGCCCCAGCAACGATCCCTGTTGCCACGATCTTTGTACAGCCTGTCTGCCGGGTCCAAAGGGCTGGGTAATCACGCACCTACACACAAATAGAAAATGGAATTAGGAACTATATCAGTTACACTAATAAAAATCTAAAAAACAAAAATTTACATATAAGCCCTAACAACTAATTTAGGTAGTGAGCACTGATATTGTATAGCTACTAAAAGTAGCCATACGTTAGCGGCTTCATATTTTTCGAATGTGAGTGAGGGGATAATACTCATTGCCTTTTCATAGGCTATTAATATCAACCCGCAGTTGTCTGCGTTTCCTTTCTGAGTGCAAACTTGTATGTAGATGCAACGTCCACCCTATATTTTGGTGCCAGAAATGCATAGCAGACAACTATGGGATGGTAAATGGAGGCTGGGTTGGGGTTCATAAACATGGCCTGTTTTGAGGCTCTGATTGGCCACAGTTGTATGCGTTTCTTTTCTGGCTGTAAAATTCCTGGGAGGCCTAAAATAATTTTGACGTGGGGTTCCCCTATATTTTTGGCTCAGAAAGGCAAAGCAGACAGCTGTGGCCTAGGCCCCGTCACACTAAGCGACTTACCAGCGATCCCGACACCGATATCAAGGTGTCAGGATCGCTAGTAAGTCGCTATGTGCTCGCTGGTGAGCTGTTACACAGGCAGCTTCACCAGCGATCAGCACAGCGATGCCGAGCGGACGGCATCGCTGGCCACCCGTTAAAAATTGTATTAAAATACAAAATCTTTTTATTCTCACCTTCCGATGACGCTACGGTACCAGTGATCCTTTGCGAGAATGACCGCGAGAATGTCACGGTCTCGCGGCAACGACGTCTCGCGCTCATTCGTGCAAAGGATCACTGTGACCGGAGCGTGGAGAGAGGCCGGAAGACTGCGCGGGACATTGGAAGGTGAGAATCACAATATTTTTTCGAGTTTATTTATTTTTTTTAAACCTGATCGCTGGTCTCCCGCCTGTCACACGCAGCGATGCGTGCTGGCCAGCGGGAGACCAGCGACCAAAGAAATGTCCATAGATTTCCCAGAGCGATCAGCGATACCGGCAGGGGTGCCGCTCGCTGAGCGCTCTCACACACAGCGATTTCGCTGGTGAGATCGCTGTTACGTCACAAAAGTTGTGACTCTGCAGCGATCTCGCAAACGAGATCGTGGCCTCTCAAGGCAGGGAACAGGGTATTTGTGGGAAGCTTATTTGCTATTTTAAAAAATTACCAAAAACTAAACTTAATACGTGCTGTTCCCCCTATTTTTTTGGCCCACAAAGCCTATGCAGACAGCTGCAGGCTGATTACCATGTGTTAAATATCTTGCCGAAGCTGTCTGCGTAGCCATTCAGGCTTTAAAAAAAGAGGGGGACCCCCCAAAAAAAATGACGTAGGGGTCCCCCATATTTTAGGGCCAGAAAGACTAAGCAGACAGCTGCGGGCTGATATTTCCAACCTGGGAAGGGGTTAATATCCATGTCCCCTTTCCCAGGCTATGAAGATCAGCCCACAGCTGTCTGCGTTGCCTTTCTGGCTCTAAAAAAAAGGGGGACCCCCCCAAAAAAAATGACGTAGGGGTCCCCCATATTTTAGGCCCAGAAAGACTAAGCAGACAGCTGCGGGCTGATATTTCCAACCTGGGAAGGGGTTAATATCCATGTCCCCTTTCCCAGGCTATGAAGATCAGCCCACAGTTGTCTGCGTTGCCTTTCTGGCTCTAAAAAAAAGGGGGACCCCCCAAAAAAAAATGACGTAGGGGTCCCCCATATTTTAGGCCCAGAAAGGCTACGCAGACAGCTGCGGGCTGATATTCATAGCCGAGGAAGGGGTCATGGATATTGCCCCCCCGGCTACAAATATCAGGCCGCAGCCGCCCCAGAAATGGCGCATCAATAAGATGCGCCAATTCTGGCACTTAGCCCCTCTCTTCCCACTCCCGCACCACGTCGGCGGGATGTGGGGTAATAAAGGGGTTAATGTCACCTTTGATCGGTGACATTAAGCCCGGTTAATAATGGAGAGGCGTCAATTAGACGCCGATCCATTATTAATCCAATTATAAAGAATGGAAAAAAACACACAGACACATTAAATAATAATTTTTATTCAAATAAAAACCACTGTTTTTGACAAAATTTTATTGCACGCTCAATCCATTTGGGATGCCATCGATCACCTAGAGAAAAAAAAACAAACAAACCAACTAAGATACCTACCGTTCCGTCGCAGTCAATTTAAACGAGTGTCCCACGTCGATCAATCATGGAGAACAGTCACATCAGCAGATGTGACCATTCTCCATGTCACCAGAAACACACTGACAGGAGCTCTGCTCCTGCAGTGTGTAACTGCGCATGTGCCTACAGTTTACCAGAGTTCAGTGACTCCGGTAACCTCATTTACGGCACTGCTGCGATGGAAAGGTCACACGCAGCAGAAGAGCCGTAAAGCGAGGTCCCGGAGCGGCCGAACACCGGAAAACTCGCCCGAATACTTCCGAGATCGCCGTGGGACCTTTGTTTTTTGTTTATTTTCTGCGGACATTTTATTTTTTTGGGGGAAAGGTTTTTTTTTAACTTTATTCAAGAACGAGGGGAGCGAGGGCTTCTGGGAACAAGATGGCGGGGCCTGGATGGTGAGTATACAGTATATGTTTTGTGTTGTATGTCAAGTCATGTATGTTGAATGTAATGTCTGTTACATGTATGTTATGTGTTTTGTTACGTGTTTAGCACTGTACAATTGTGCTCGGTGGCCGCAGGGCCTAGTCTTCCATCACATGGCCGGATGGGAGCAGCAGGCCCATGCGGCGATTGAGCACAATTGTCGCACTACCGGAGAGACGCACACAGACAGACACATACATATATACATACATACATACAAACATACATACATACCAAGTCTATCAAACGCCCCACGTCCATCTCCATGCGACGGTAGCTGTCCATCTTGCCAGAAATCTTGTCACTGCACACTATACTCCGCCCACACACTACACTTCCTCCCGCCTTGACATCATTTCCCCCCATTCCGCTGCGGTTTTTTGCACCCAATCCGCAGGTAAAAACGCAGATCTTTTTAGATCTGCGGTTTTTATGCGGATTTTACAAAGTCCATGAAGTCCTATGGGTGCGGAACCGCGGCAGAAACGCACAAAGAATTGACATGCTGCGGAAAATAAACCGCAGCTTTTCCGCGCGGTTTTTTCCGCAGCATGTGCACAGCGGTTTTGAATTCTCATAGAAAACAATTGTACTGTACACCGGCCAAAACCGCAGCGGAACCGCAGCAAAATCCGCAGCGTGTGCACACAGCCTAAGGCTACTTTAACATCAGCGATTTTTGCCATTCGCGGCAGATCTGACAGTTTTTCTGCATCTGCCGCGTAAAAGATCACTTACGGCAACACTGCATTCAGCCTCATTCATTCCCTAATGGACTTGTGGACACGTGCGGCACTTGCGGTTTTGCCGCAATCCGGCAAATGCAGTACTTGCAGCAACTGATTAATTCATTCCCCAGTAGTTTACAGTCAGAGCGGTCTCATTAGCAGCACTCCGCCTGTAAACTGATTAACCCCCGAGATGGATTACGCCGTGGGACGTGACTGATCGCCAGACAGGTATGGATATTGTTGGTTTATTTTATACTTTTTCACAGGAGAACGATGGTGTCGATATGGAATTAGGAGTATAATAAACAGTGTGTGTAGTGTATTCTTTCATTAAAATACTTTATTCTATTGTATGAAATATATATATATGTATATATAGACTGTGGACTAGTCCATGGGATGGAGGATATATATAATACAGAGATAAATATAGACTGAGGGAGGACTAGTCCATGGGATGGAGGATATGTATAATGTGCAGAGATAAATATAGACTGAAGATTCGTCCATTAGTCCATGAGCCGGGCCAGATATCGGTACTACCCGGAGTGACAAATTATCTTTGGTGTTTTTAGGTAGATGCATGTCTGTAGTTTATGTTTTGATATGATAGCCCTTGCACATCAGTAGCTTAACCCCTTCAGGCCTATTTGTACCCAAATGCCTAGGCCATTTTTTGTAAATCTGACCTGTCACTTCATGCGGTAATAACTTTGGGACGCTATCACCTACCCACGCCATTCTGAGACTGTTTTCTCGTGACATATTGTACTTCATGGTAGTGCTAATTGTGAGTCAATAGATTTTACCTTTCTGCATAAAAAATTACAAAATACACGAAAATTTGGGAAAAATTCGCTATTTTTGAACTTTGAAATTCTCTACTTTTTACAAAAATGCTGATACCCCCCATAACAGTTATTAGTTTACATTCTCCACATGTCTACTTCACATTGGCATCATTTTGGAAATGAAATTTTATATTTTTCGGATGCGATAAGGCTCATAGTTTTATACGCAATTTTTAAAGTTTACGACTAAATTTCCAAAACCCATTTTTCCAAGGACCAAGTCAGTTCGGACGTCACTTTATGGGTCTTGTATAACAGAACCCACCCATACATTACCCCATTTTGCAAACTACACCCCTCAAGGTGTCCAAAACGGATTTTCAAAACTTTGTTAACCCCTTAGGTGTTGCACAGGAGTTCAAGCAAAATGACAGTGAAATATCAAAATTTCAATTTTTTGGCAGATATTCCATTGTAATCCAATTTTACCTGCAACCCAGCAAGGGTTAACAGCAAACCCAAACCCAAAATTGGTTACCCCAATTCCGCAGTTTATAGAAACACCCCACATGTACACGTAAACTAAATTATGGGCGCGCAAGAGGGCTCAGCACAGAAGGAGAGCTAGGCGGTTTTTGGGATAATAGATTACACTGGAAGAAATCCAGTGGGCCATGTCGTATTGGAGAGACCCTGAGGTACCCCCAGAGTGGAAACCCCCAAAAGGTTACCGCATTTTGGAAACTACACCCCCTAAGGAATGTTTTAGGGGGTATAGTAACCACTTTGACCCAACAAGCGCTCCATTGGAGTTTCATGCACTTGGTTGGGGAAATTGAAAAGTACGTTTTTTACTGAAAAATGTCGCTTTAGGCCCACATTTTTCATTTTGAAAAGGGGGACCAGGAAAAAGTACACCCCACTTTTTATTCCCCATTGTCTCCCGAACACGGCAATACCACAAGTGTTGTCTAAAACCACAGTATTGGCGCACGGCAGGCTTCGTAATCGAAGCTGTGGCAAAATTCACTGTAAGAAATCTATGGGGCCATGTCACATTTGGAGACACCCTGAGGTCCCGCACAGTGGAAACCCCAAAAAAGTGACCCCATTTTTGAAACTACACCCCCTAAGGAATGTTTTAGGAGGTACAGTAACCACTTTGCACCGGGAACCGGCTCCCGACCCGCGGCGATCGCCCGGCATATGATCCGGGTACGATTCGCCGTACCGCTACGGCGGCCGGCGCGAAGGGGTTAATGGTATTTTTCACCTTTTGAATAGATCCTACCTATATTTCCAAAAAATAATGATTAAAGGTCGATTTAGGGGAAATGCCAAAATGTCAATACAATGCATGTAGTATTTGTAACAAAATTTAATCCAAGTTATGTAAATACACACTGAACATGTCATGGGCTTGTCCATACTAATGTGTGTGTGTGTGTGTGTGTGTAGGTGTGTGTGTGTGTGTGTGTATATATATATATATATATATATTTTGTGTGTGTATGTATAATTATATAACGTTACTCCATAATATCTTCAACATCAGACTCTGAATCTGACTGTTGTTCTACTGGCTCGTCTTCAATACCCTTGTTCTGGCATGTCTGTAACCTGCACATATCCGTGCACTTCAGGCCATTGCTGAGGCAAGTACACTGAGGAAGTTCGCATGACCGCACACACTTGCAGGACAGTAGCTGGATAATAGCTTCTGGTGCTGGTGCCCCTCGCATCCACTTGACAACAAGCTTTCCGTCATTATCTATCATCCAACCGCAGTCTGTTGGGTTTGCAACAAATGGCTGGCTCTGCAGACTTCTCCTCCAGATCGCAGCCTGGTAGTTTGCACGCAGTGCATGCATGAAAAGGCAGTCTTTGTAAGGAGGGAGTTGACTTGACTCTACCACTCCACGTCTGGCACAGAACAGCTGATACCGGAGCCTGTTTACCTCAGTTGTTTGGGTAGTTGGCAGGTACATGTGGCAGGTGATTTCCTGTAACTTCTCAAAGAGTTCGGGAGACACTTCCCATGAACGACCAACTTCCTGAAAGGCATCCTGGTATGTCTTGTTCATCTTCAAGTGCTTGAGTGTCGTCATCTTCCCACGGCCAGCGAATGCACTGACTGTGTCACAGCCTGTAAATGCATGCATACCAATCAATGAATCACACACGCTGCCTCCCAATGTTCTGCTCAGAGTGGTGATATCCAGGAATCTTGTCCGGTTCTGTGTACCGCATTTCTGGAACAGGTGGAATGGGATTTTGTGGCACATGCCCAGACACAGGACCATGACATCAGTGTCCTCTGAAGTGATGATGACAGACTTGTAACCAGATTCTGCTGCATGAAGAGCATGGAGAAGGAGGCGTGTGTCTGCTTCTTCTTGACTTGACTTAAGGTCAGCAGCCTCTTCCCACTGTTCTTTGGTGATCTTAAAGCAGAGCTTCTCACATGTGACATACATCTCCTTCTCCTCAAGCTTCTCCCTGTGGTGTTTCGACTTCCATTCTTCTACCAGAAACTTTATGAGACTTGCCTTGTTGGAGGAATTACTTAGTAGCTTTCTCCACTGCTAGATGTTGTGCCCATGTTGAATGTTCTTGAAATGGATCCCTGTGCCTTCATATCTGTTGACTCTTTCTGTATCTTTGATGGATGTCTCCTTGTAGACGTCAAAGACAATATCAATGCGCTTGCTCTTAGCACCCTCATGGATAGCGCGACTCATTTCTGTGCCTGCTAGCTGGGCAAATGTTGCATCGTTTCCCTTCAGTTTCTGAACCAGGCTCATCCCATCAATGATGGTTGCAGAGGGCTCAGGGATCACCTCTGCAGGAGGAGCATTCCTCTCCAACTCCCTTGCTAGGGCAGCCTTGTTGGTCTTGCGGATAGACCCATCACCGTTGGCAAGTGCCCATGGCAATGGCCCCAGGGGATGAGTCAAGACATCACTCATTTGTAGCTTTCTGTTGTCAGCTACAAGTATCATTTGGCCAAATAGGTTCCTGTCAGCCTTCAAAATTACCTCCTTGCCAAGGCCTTGTCTGTGTGTCTTCATTCTGATGTTAGAGAATGTTTTAAGATTGTTCTTCGTCATCTTGTCATGAAACAGTGTAGTTGGCGTATCGGTACCCAAACGCTCATCCTTGAATGTGTGATATGCATCCTCTCCTATACTGTATGCCCCTAGAAGGTCTTTGGCTACATCTGGTGGTGTTGCAGTCGCTGTTGATAAACTGATAAGTTCACCATTATGCTCTTTGTTGAAGGGGTTCAACCAACCAGTCTCCAGCACTTCAACAAAAGATCGGACATCGGCTTCATCTCTTCTAATCCTGGACACCTGTAGGTCTGAATGACTGAAGTCAGTATATTGTTGGCCTACTAGGGCCCTCAGCTGCCTCAAGTACATGCTGCGTACTCCGATGTCAGGTAGAATCTGGCGACAGCTCCAACTTTGAGGCTGAAGCCTTTTGTGCCCCCTGGTGTCTGGGTGTCTTTGTTGATTGTTTCTTCGATGGTCTGGTCCACAGGAATCCGTCCAAAAGGATTCTTGCTACCGATCTGGACCGAAAAGCCACCTTTCATGAAGTATTCATGGACCTCTGGGTGGTCTATGGGCAGCCGAGACATCGTAGCATAGTAATAGGTTAGGTATCGGGCATAGTTGACCTTGTCATAGGCAAAACACCACGGTATCATCTGTCGGATTGCTCCTAGGTGAAGCATCCAGTTGCCTTCTCTTGAAGCTCGAACCAGGGCCAGCATGGTCTCGACCATGTCCAAGTATGACATCCAGAATGCCGAGAGTTGTTCATTTCTGAAGGTCTCAAGATAAACTTGAAAGAGCTTCAGGGTAAGTGTGCAAGATTCATTATCCAAGAACTTTTCGAAGGATCCCTGCGACACACTGATGCGAAAGTTTGTGATGTTCTTCAGTGTTTCATCCAGATGGTGAAGGTCCCTTGCATGGTTTTCTTCTAGCCATGGAAGGAAGTTTTTCCATGCAAGCCTCATAAGTGCTTCATAGACCAGCTTGTGTAGTCTCACTGCTCTGTTGTACCTCCGGCCGTCCATCACTCCAGACACTGATCCTCCAGCGATGACACCGGATTCAACACACAGATCTCTAAGGCCTGCATCCTGAACTCTCTTACCTATGATGGAGAGGAGATTACAGATTGTGTGGAAGACACCCATTCTAATTATAATGTTCTTGAACTTCTCCTGTTTCCAGATAACCTCGGCAGCTTTGGCATAGAGTGCTTGATCAAACACGCACACAATTCTGTTAAGCTTCAGGGTCTGCATGATGGCATGTGTTTGCTCCAAGACTTCATTCACAGTGGACATGGCTGTTGCAGGAGCATTGATAGTGGGCAGGTAGCTTACAGTGTCCTGGGCCACTACAATGTCGCTGCGGATTTGGATGTTGAACCCAGTCCAACTGCTAATGGTCTGATCCTCATGGTCTGACATTCTAGCCAGAAGCCAGATATGGTTCTTGGTTTTTGAATCCTGGACCTCCTCAGTAGTGTTAACATTCGCAGTCTCAATCCTGGGTGGCCCTCCCCGCCGCCCAACATTGTATATTGGTAGCATTAATTCTGTCGGAATTATGCTTCTTTTCTTCGACTTGGTTACATCTGGCAGGACTTTTGTCACAGAGCATGCAACATTGGACTGAACAGCGATGCCATTGACTCTATGAGATGTACCTGCTCCACTTAGTGTCTCCTCAAGTCTGTCAATGTTATCCCAGGCCAAGGTTGTGAACACACCAGGGTAGATATTTGCTGGCATTGGGATGTCATCCGTTGAACATTCCAACTTCTGGATACAAAGGGCTGTATCGATCTCCTCAGCCGTTGAATATGACACACAGTGGCCAAGACGATTCAGAGTTCGAACCAGTTCTGTATTGCCGGTCAAAGACTTAATTGCAAAGGACAGCAGTACGTGCTTGGGTGGCTTTGTCTTTCCATTGGTAACAGCAAAAACCAAGTCACTGCCGAAGGATGTGGCAAGACGTTGAGCTCTTTCAGAGGGAGTTTGGCACTCACAATCTCCTGTAAGCAGGGTTTGCAGGAATTGAGTGACTAATGTAGGAACGACATTCTGATCTGTATCGGGAGGCCATGGCTGACTCACATCTTGCTTCTTGATCTCATTCCTCAGCTGCATTGCTGCTTTGGTTACGACATCTCCAGAGTTAGCGGCTCTTGCTTCTTGCAGATCATTTGTTATGCTGTGTGCTTGCCGGGCAAGGTCGTCCATTGATAGGCTATATGGATAGACTAGAAGCTTACCTTTCTCATCGGAGAGAAAGCGGAGTGATTCACCAAACTCTGTTTCAAGTTTTCGGCGAACATTTTTTTTTGTCGATGGTTTCAGTTTGATGATACCACGGGACATCATGCATCTCTGAAGCCTAGATGTGAGGTTTATCATAGGCAGTACTTCTGGGTTTGGGAACAATTCAGTCCTTATATACAAGAAGAGTTCCTCAAGGGCTTCTCTCTCTGCCTCTCCGTAGCGTACTTCCTTGCTTTCTTCCTGATTTTCTGCTGCACCAGACCTACAGGCCACTTGGGAATCATCTTTTGTGAATAGTTTGTAGCACGACTTATGGTAGTGCCCCTCTGAAGCAACAAGGTCTCTGCTAAGTAAACCAAGGATTCTCTGTGTGCCTTTCCTTATCGCTGCTCTGCGGATCGTCTCATCTGCTCGTAGCTCAACACACTGGACGATTGGCTCCCTTGTTTTTTCTCCTTTGAGATACTTGCTTGACTTCTCGCAGAACATACATACTTTGGCATACACCCTGCTATCACTGGGGGTACCCCTCGGTAGCCTCCTCCTGGGGATTTCGCTTGCTGTTTCGACATTGACACCCTTGGCAAGGATAGAATCCAGTGACTTCTTCATTGTAAAGAGACTACGACATTTACGGTGATATTGTATGTGTGGTATTTCTCGTTCTTCAAGGCCCTTAGCTGCTTCTAGGACGGATTCATGCTGTCTGATCTCTGCAGCCCTTAGCAATGTTTTCCAGGAGTCCAAATCCTGTAGGGACGCCAGATCATCACTGTCATCATTAGAGCAGTGTATGTTACAGTCGATCCGTGATTTCTTCCTCGCTGGTACTTCCATCATGCCATTAGATATGTCAGTAAACACCTGCAAACACAAAGAAAAACATTAAAACCCTTGGCACCGAGCGCCGTACGAGTACTGCTCTCTCGTCCTGGACCAAAGGACAAGAGCAGTACTAGTACGGCACAACCCCTTTAGCGTCCCCGCCGCTAATCGCGCGGGGATCGGGGGTAGATGGCCGCACTTATCGGCAGCAGGGCTTGTCCCCTCGCCGTGTGTGGCCATCGCACCGACCCCCTGCAGCTAGAATCACTGTGATTCGCTGGGCTATATAGCCCAGCGAATCGCAGCATGCCTTGTAAAACATGGCATGATTCGCTGCAGGGGTTCTTGCCTGTGGAGCGATTGGTGCATTTACCAGTCACTCCACAGGCCAGGGGGAGGATGTCAATGTCTGATCTCCTCCCCCTGTGCTGCAATTGGCTAGATCATCGTTCTAGCCATAGCAGCGATGTAGCAGGGCCGACACAGTGTCGCTTCTGCCTGTATGAGATCCTGTCAGCACAGGGTCTCATACAGGGACGATCGCTGCACTGTGCAATCTGGCCGGACCTGCCTGCACTCGCTGGAACTTGTGGTACCACAAGTCCCAGCAAGTCTGGGCAGGCAGGCAAAAAGTGTAAAAGAAAGTTAAAAAAAACAAAAACACTACACTACACATCCCCCCCTCCCCCTCCCATATGCGCCAATACTGTGGTTTTAGACAACACTTGTGGTATTGCCGTGTTCGGGAGACAATGGGGAATAAAAAGTGGGGTGTACTTTTTCCTGGTCCCCCTTTTCAAAATGAAAAATGTGGGACTAAAGCGACTTTTTCCGGTAAAAAAACGTACTTTTCAATTTCCTCAACCAAGTGCATGAAACTCCAATGGAGCGCTTGTTGGGTCAAAGTGGTTACTATACCCCCTAAAACATTCCTTAGGGGGTGTAGTTTCCAAAATGCGGTAACCTTTTGGGGGTTTCCTCTCTGGGGGTACCTCAGGGTCTCTCCAATACGACATGGCCCACTGGATTTCTTCCAGTGTAATCTATTATCCCAAAAACCGCCTAGCTCTCCTTCTGTGCTGAGCCCTCTTGCGCGCCCATAATTTAGTTTACGTGTACATGTGGGGTGTTTCTATAAACTGCGGAATTGGGGTAACCAATTTTGGGTTTGGGTTTGCTGTTAACCCTTGCTGGGTTGCAGGTAAAATTGGATTACAATGGAATATCTGCCAAAAAATTGAAATTTTGATATTTCACTGTCATTTTGCTTGAATTCCTGTGCAACACCTAAGGGGTTAACAAAGTTTTGAAAATCCGTTTTGGACACCTTGAGGGGTGTAGTTTGCAAAATGGGGTAATGTATGGGTGGGTTCTGTTATACAAGACCCATAAAGTGACGTCCGAACTGACTTGGTCCTTGGAAAAATGGGTTTTGGAAATTTAGTCGTAAACTTTAAAAATTGCGTATAAAACTATGAGCCTTATCACATCCGAAAAATATAAAATTTCATTTCCAAAATGATGCCAATGTGAAGTAGACATGTGGAGAATGTAAACTAATAACTGTTATGGGGGGTATCAGCATTTTTGTAAAAAGTAGAGAATTTCAAAGTTCAAAAATAGCGAATTTTTCCCAAATTTTCGTGTATTTTGTAATTATTTATGCAGAAAGGTAAAATCTATTGACTCACAATTAGCACTACCATGAAGTACAATATGTCACGAGAAAACAATCTCAGAATGTCGTGGGTAGGTGATAGCGTCCCAAAGTTATTACCGCATGAAGTGACAGGTCAGATTTACAAAAAATGGCCTAGGCATTTGGGTACAAATAGGCCTGAAGGGGTTAAGCTACTGATGTGCAAGGGCTATCATATCAAAACATAAACTACAGACATAGAATCATAGAATCGTAGAGTTGGAAGGGACCTCCTGGGCCATCTGGTCCAACCCCCTTCTCAAAGCAGGATTCGCTAAATCATCCCAGTCAGATGTCTGTCCAGCCTCTGTTTGAAGACATCCATTGAAGGAGAACTCACCACTTCTCGTGGCAGCTTGTTCCACTCATTGATCACTCTAACTGTCAAAAAGTTTTTTCTAATATCTAATCTGTGTCTCCTCCCATTCAGTTTCATCCCATTGCTTCTAGTCTTTCCTTGTGCAAATGAGAATAAAGATGATCCTTCTACAATGTGACAGCCCTTGAGATATTTGTAGACAGCTATTAAGTCTCCTCTCAGTCTTCTCTTTTGCAAACTAAACAATCCCAAATCCTGCAACCTTTCATCATAAGACAGGGTTTGCAGACCGGTCACCATTCTGGTTGCTCTTTTCTGAACTTGCTCCAGTTTGTTGATGTCTTTTTTAAAATGTGGTGCCCAAAACTGGACACAATATTCCAGATGAGGTCTGAATGCATCTACCTAAAAACACCAAAGAGAATTAGTCACTCCGGGTGGTACCGATATCGTCAAAATTGGCTCTTGGCTCATGGACTACATGGGATGGAGATTATCTATGATGTGATGTGTGTCTGTATTAAAGACAATGGATTATGTAAATTGAATAGAGAGCTAGAAAGAGCAGAAGGATGTAGAGATTATATCTGTATCACAGATTATGGATAGATCATACTTTTACTATATAAGCCTATGGGCCCACGTAGCGTTTTAAAACGCACAGTGAAAACTGGACTCCATCCCAGAAATTGAGCATTTTTTTCCGCGCGATTTCACCGTGATTTTACCGTGATTCTGTTCGCGATTTTGCCGCGATTTTCGCGTGTGATATTCAAGCACTTTCCAAGCGATTTGAAGCATCGCTTGGAAAGTGATTCACAGGTTGGTCACACTCGTCAAACATAGTGTTTGACAAGTGTGACCAGGTTTTTAGTATTGAGGCCACCTATGCGGCGTTAATAGTAAAAGATAGAATGTTAAAAATGATAAAAAAATAAAAAATCGGGGTATATTTACCTTCCGACGTCCCGCGCTGCCTTCCCGGGCCTCAGCGTTCCCAGTAATGCCTTGCGAGACCTGTGATGACGTAGTCTCGCGTTGCTATAGCGATCTCGTGAGACCGCTAGAGTCACGCGAGACTACGTCATTACAGGGCCTTGCCGCAAGGGAAGTAAGCGATTCTCATGCATTCCTATGAGTGCGGAATCGCGGCAATTCTTTGCGATTCCGCACAAAAGAATGACCATGCTGCGATTTTTTCCGCGATGCGTTTCCGCCACGGAAAAAAGCGCAGCATTAGCACAGCATGTGCGGAATGCCATAGGAATGCACGGGGGGCGTTCTGTACACGATTTTTAAACGTTTTCGCAGCGTTTTCGTGCCGAAAATCGCAGCAAAAACGCTTAAAAATCGCATCGTGGGCACACAGCCTAAAGATGACAGATTATGTATACGATAAATATATCAATTCTACTGAAATTAATACACAAGTGTGTAGTTATATATAGACACATATACAGTGCCTACAAGTAGTATTCAACCCCCTGCAGATTTAGCAGGTTTGATAAGATGCAAATAAGTTAGAGCCTTCAAACTTCACACAAGAGCAGGATTTATTAACAGATGCATAAATCTTACAAACCAAAAAGTTATGTTGCTCAGTTAAATTTTAATAAATTTTAAACA
Organism: Dendrobates tinctorius; assembly: GCF_039654945.1. Classification (NCBI taxonomy): domain Eukaryota; kingdom Metazoa; phylum Chordata; class Amphibia; order Anura; family Dendrobatidae; genus Dendrobates; species Dendrobates tinctorius. Next base: position 9,819,563 of record NW_027361690.1, read on the forward strand.
TAAAAGTGTGGGTCAATTATTATTCAACCCCTAGGTTTAATTTTTTGTGGAATAACCCTTGTTTGCAATTACAGCTAATAATCATCTTTTATAAGACCTGATCAGGCCGGCACAGGTCTCTGGAGTTATCTTGGCCCACTCCTCCATGCAGATCTTCTCCAAGTTATCTAGGTTCTTTGGGTGTCTCATGTGGACTTTAATCTTGAGCTCCTTCCACAAGTTTTCAATTGGGTTAAGGTCAGGAGACTGACTAGGCCACTCCAACACCTTGATTTTTTGCCTCTTGAACCAGGCCTTGGTTTTCTTGTTTGTGTGCTTTGGGTCGTTGTCTTGTTGGAAGATGAAATGATGACCCATCTTAAGATCCTTGATGGAGGAGCGGAGGTTCTTGGCCAAAATCTCCAGGTAGGCCGTGCTATCCATCTTCCCATGGATGCGGACCAGATGGCCAGGCCCCTTGGCTGTGAAACAGCCCCACAGCATGATGCTGCCACCACCATGCTTGACTGTAGGGATGGTATTCTTGGGGTCGTATGCAGTGCCATCCAGTCTCCAAACGTCACGTGTGTGGTTGGCACCAAAGATCTCGATCTTGGTCTCATCAGACCAGAGAACCTTGAACCAGTCTGTCTCAGAGTCCTCCAAGTGATCATGAGCAAACTGTAGACGAGCCTTGACATGACGCTTTGAAAGTAAAGGTAAATTACGGGCTCGTCTGGAATGGAGACCATTGCGGTGGAGTACGTTACTTATGGTATTGACTGAAACCAATGTCCCCACTGCCATGAGATCTTCCAGGAGCTCCTTCCTTGTTGTCCTTGGGTTAGCCTTGACTCTTCGGACAAGCCTGGCCTCGGCACGGGAGGAAACTTTCAAAGGCTGTCCAGGCTGTGGAAGGCTAACAGTAGTTCCATAAGCCTTCCACTTCCGGATGATGCTCCCAACAGTGGAGACAGGTAGGCCCAACTCCTTGGAAAGGGTTTTGTACCCCTTGCCAGCCTTGTGACCCTCCACGATCTTGTCTCTGATGGCCTTGGAATGCTCCTTTGTCTTTCCCATGTTGACCATGTATGAGTGCTGTTCACAAGTTTGGGGAGGGTCTTAAATAGTCAGAAAAGACTGGAAAAAGAGATAATTAATCCAAACATGTGAAGCTCATTGTTCTTTGTGCCTGAAATACTTCTTAATACTTTAGGGGAACCAAACAGAAATCTGGTGGTTTGAGGGGTTGAATAATAAATGACCCTCTGAATAAACTTTTCACAATTTAAAAAAAAATTAAACAAAGAAATAACATTCTTTTTTGCTGCAGTGCATTTCACACTTCCAGGCTGATCTACAGTCCAAATGTCACAATGCCAAGTTAATTCCCAATGTGTAAACCTGCTAAATCTGCAGGGGGTTGAATACTACTTGTAGGCACTGTATATACAACAGAAAAATGAGTTATACAGTGTCCATCCCTACACAGAGTGGTCATAGCACCATAATAATCTGTATAAAGACTGAGCATTATATAACACTAGCCTGGGCTATTACATTATCTACTGAGCATTACATGCCATCATGGCCTCCAGCTATCACTCTGCATGCCATATACTGTAGCTACTGACTCTCTGAGTATACACTGAGCGTTATATAACTAGCTAGTGGAGTGGTATATAACTAGCTAGTGTCTTGTACTGTACCTAGAATGGCCAGTAATTGACTAGTACTATAGTATTGTGGATACACAAAGCGTCATGTGATATAATATTGAGCACTTTTCTATTACACTGTATACAGACTGTACAGCACATAATAGTTCCAGCTATTTTATCACACTATAGACTGGGAAGTATAATAGGGCTATTATATTGTGGTATATACATATATCTATACAAACAGAGCAGTATATAATAATTCTCGCTATTTTATCCCACTGTATATAGACTGGGCAGTATATAACAGGGGCATTATACTGCAGTGTATAGACTGGACAGTATGTAATAAGGATACATATAGTATACACTGCCCAGTCTCTATATACCATAGCTATGATCACAGCTCTGATGTGGTGCTGAATATGGACAGTGTAGTGCCCGGTGCCCTGTATCCCTGGCACACAGCAGCCCATGCCCTCCATCCCTGGCACACAGCAGCCCATGCCCTGCACCACTGGGCACGCAGCACCCCATGCCCTGCACCACTGGGCACGCAGCATCCCATGCCCTGCACCTCTGGGCACGCAGCACCCCATGCCCTGCACCACTGGGCACGCAGCACCCCATGCCCTGCACCACTGCGCACGCAGCACCCCATGCCCTGCACCACTGGGCACTCAGCACCCCATGCCCTGCACCACTGGGCACGCAGCATCCCATGCTCTGCACCTCTGGGCACGCAGCACCCCATGCCCTGCACCACTGGGCACGCAGCAGCCCATGCCCTGCGCCCTGGGCACTTAGCACCCCATGCCCTGCACCTCTGGGCACGCAGCACCCCATGCCCTGCACCACTGGGCATGCAGCACCCCATGCCCTGCACCACTGGGCACACAGCACCCCATGCCCTGCACCACTGGGCACTCAGCACCCCATGCCCTGCACCACTGGGCACACAGCAGCCCATGCCCTGCACCCCTGGGCACACAGCAGCCCATGTCCTGCACCCCTGGGCACACAGCAGCCCATGCCCTGCATCCCTGGGCACACAGCAGCCCATGCCCTCCATCCCTGGGCACACAGCAGCCCATGCCCTCTATCCCTGGGCACACAGCAGCCCATGCCCTCCATCCCTGGGCACACAGCAGCCCATGCCCTCCATCTCTGGGCACACAGCAGCCCATGTCCTCCATCCCTAGGCACACAGCAGCCCTGGACGTTTATGTAATAATCCGTACAGCCATCCTCCTCCCCCGCTCCCAGACAACAAAAGGACACATCATTCCAGAAAGTGATCATCTCAGCACTTCACCCCTGCCACGCAGGCTGCATGTCCACTGATTGGTGTCAGCGCTCCAGCACGGGTGGCACAGGTCACATACACGTCAGCCGTGGCCAGTGCCAGCCGCTTCCATTGTCCACTGTGCACCAGCCATGGATGCAGCTCACTGGCAGGTTGTACAGCGCCGAAGCCGCGTCACTCAAGGTCACGTTCATCCCCATTCAGACAGAATAGAAGGGTGTGTACGTGCAGCCCCCCGCTCGCAGTGTTACCTTGGTAGTCGTCAGACCCTCGTGCAGGACATGGCACTATCCAGCTGGTGCTGCCGGAGCCGGCTGTGTTAGTAAGCAGGGCAGTGTGCCGTGTTTCCGCTTCCGGCTCCCTGTGCAGTACACGTGACAACGCTGGATCCGAGACCCCTGCAGGAGCCGGAAGACTGAGGTGGGTGGAGAGGTGGGCGGGTGGACCCCGGACCATAACAAAGAAAAACAAAAAAAAACCCCACTTGCCTTGCTCAGGTGCCGCCCCCCGCATCCTGCCGCCCTAGGCACGTGCTCACGAGTGCCTAGTGGCAAATACGGCCCTGACTGTCTGGGCTGCCACTAGGAATTTCGGGGCCCCATACTGGCAAAATTTTCTGGGCCCTCTTGAGACTCCGCCCAGGCTCTACCCCAGCCCCGCCTCCACCCCTCGAACTGTCCACAGCCCCACCACTCTCTTGGAAAAACTCCACTTCTCATCGATCACACATTAACAGTTCCCATCACCAGATCACACATATAGCCAGCAGCTTTTGCTTTGGCCAAAAGATTTTTTAAGCCGCCACCATAACAGGGTAGACTCTTTTGGCCGGGCCCTACTCTACTGTTACCTATTAAGTATTTGTTAAAGTATGCAATACAATTTAGGTATATTTTTATTTATTTTTCAATTTTTAAAATGACCAATAATATCGCATACAAGGGACAAATACCACTGTACCATGACCAGACACCATATTACCACCACATAGTGACCTGTAATACCACATACAAAGAAGAAATATCGCCACACCATGACCAGACCACATATTACCACCACAGTGACAGAATAATTGCACATACAAGGGACAAATACCACCGCACCATGACCAGACCACATATTACCACCACAGTGACCGAATAATAGCACATGCAGGGGACAAATACCGCAATACCATGTCCAGACCACATATTACCACCACATAGTGACTGAATACTACAATACTGATCAGTAATGAAAAAAACACAATAATATCACCATAAGTGCCATTATACACAGGAGATCTGTACTTAGTATTCAGTGTCTGGGTACAGGTAATACAGTGATCAATGACATTATAATAATAATAATAATTTCATTTCTGTAGCTCTGCATATAATGTATAGGTAATACAGTGATTACTGGTGACATTATACACAGGACCTCTGTATATAGTATACAGTGTATAGTGTCAGTGTCAGGTAACACACTGACTCACCAGTGACGTCTCTAGGTGAAGTCCTTCATCTTTTCTTTTCATCTTTCATCCAGCACAGACCGCGCCATCACTTCTTCCAGCCAGGACTTGTCTCTGCAGGAAATAACACAGTTATCTAGAGCTCCGCTTACAGAACACAATACTTATCTAACTTCTACATTACATCACATGAAGAAAAAAAGGCAACATAGTATCACTCTATACAGTAACAGGACCACCCCCCATTTAAAACAGTATACTCAAAAAATAAAATAAATACATCACTGCAGTAGTAATATCCCTTAATTAGCCCCTATGATAATAATATCCCCCATCCTGGCCCCCATGTGTCTCATTCCTGGTTTCAGCCATATGTTCTCCCATCCCACCCTCATGAGTATCCATTCCGCCCCATATGATCTCCCCATCCTTCCCCATCCATCTCCATCCTGCCCCATGATCCTGCACGATCTGTTTCCAACTCTTCCCCCAGTGTCTTCAACCCTGCCCCCAGTGTCTCCAATCATGCCCCCTTTGGCTCCAGTCATGCCCCCAGTGTCGCCAATCATGCCCCCAATGTCGCCAATCATGCCCCCAGTGTCACCAATCATGCCCCCAGTGTCGCCAATCATGCCCCCTGTGTCTCCAATCATTAACTAGGGTTAACTAGTGGGACAATTTTATAGGTCGGGTCGTTGCGGATGCGGTGGTGATACTAAATATGTGCACTTTTAGTGTTTAGATTTTTTCTTCAAAGATTGATTTAATGAAGGAATATTGATTTTTTAATATATTTTTGCAATTATTTATTTTTTAAGTTTTTTTACACTGTACCCTGCCCTGTGGGTCCTGTTGGAATGCAGCCTGCCCTGGGCCCTGTTGTTGGATGCTGTGGCTGCGCTGGGCCCCCCCTGCCTGCCCTGGGAATTCTGAAGTGTGGGTGCCCCCCCCCAGGCCCTGTTGGTGGATCATGATCCCCGGGCCCTGTTGGTGGATGCTGCAGCTGCACCGGATCCCCCTTGCCTGCCCTGTGGCTATGCTGCAGTGCAGGTGCCCCCCCGGGCCCTGTTGGTGGATGCTGCAGCTGCGCCGGGTCCCCCCTGCCTGCCCTGGGGCCCTGTGGCTGTGGGAATGCTTAAGTGTGCGGGTGCCCCCCGGTCCTGTTGGTGGATCATGAAGCTGAGGGTGGCTGCACCGGGCCCCCCCTGCCTGCTCTGTGGCTGTGGGAATGCTGCAGTGTGGGCGCCCCTCCTGGGCCCTGTTGGTGGATGCTGCAGCTGCGCCGGGTCCCCCCTGCCTGCCCTGGGGCCCTGTAGCTGCGGGAATGCTGCAGTGTGGGCGCCCCCCGGGCCCTGTTGGTGGATTATGAAGCTTGGATCATGAAGCTGTGGGAGGCTGCGCCGGGCCCCCCCTGCCTGCCCTGTGGCTGTGGGAATGCTGCAGTGTGGGCACCCCCCGGGACCTGTTGGTGGATTCTGCAGCTGCGCCGGGTCCCCCCTGCCTGCCCTGGGGCCCTGTGGCTGTGGGAATGCTGAAGTGTGCGGGCCCCCTCTCCCCCGGACCAAGTTGGTGGATGCTGCGGGAGGCTGCTCAGGGCCGACCTGGCCCCCTGCCAGATCTGTGGCTGTGGGAATGCCTGGACCCTTTTGGTGGATGGCTGTGGCTGGCTGGGTCCCCCCTGCCTGCCCTGCTGAGACAGACCACTCACCTTGCTCACTCGCCTGCCGTCTCCAGCTGCACATCCGGTCCGCTGCACTTCTCCTCTGGTGTCCATCCTCTGACCGCCGTCCGCCGGGCCCGACTGCTGTCCACCGCTCCCATCCACGCTGCTCGCTCTGCTCCGGAATGAGGAAGTGGAGCTGAGCAGCATGTGACATCAGGAGAGGCTGGCTAGACCATGATGCACTGGGGCGGGCCGTAGCTTAAAGCTACAGTGCCCGCCCATTTCCTTTTGCTGGCCGGGCCCGGGGCATTGTAAATATAAGCGCCTACTGCTTGAACAAAATATTGGGGGGCCCCTCTAATCACCAAGCCCCATACAGCAATAAGGGCTGTAATGCCCTGATGGCGGCCCTGCTAACTGTATATATATATTTTTATTTAATAAAGTTCTACATAGCAGAATAGCCGCTAATTCAATTGCTGACTTCTGTAAAATCAATCCCAAACCCGACATGAAATGACACATGGTTTACATACAGTAAACCATTTCATTTCATGTATTTTTTTATAGATTCCTGACAAAAAATTAAAGTGGGGTTTGTGTGTAATATTTAGGACGTCTAGGTGTTAAATTAAGGGGTTCATTCGTTGGAAAAAAATGCGTGGGCTCCTGCGGCAAAACTGCAACCAGAGAGGTAAAGCAGGTGAGTGATGACAGATTTTAATAGCCGTGAGAGAGACCTTTAATTTTGCCCCACCCCGGCAACAAAAATCTGCCCTCAGACACCCCAGAAAAGGGGCATCTGTAAGATGCCCCTTTTCTGGCACTTATCCTCTTTATTCCCATTGCCCTGTAGTGGTGGCTAATGGGTTAATATGAATAGGTTAATGTCACCTTGCAATGGGAAGGTGACATTAAGCCGATTAATAATGGAGAGGTGTCAATGAGGCTACTTTCAGACTTGCGTTAGGAGGCGCAGCACAGGGCCGTCGCTAAGCTCCGCCCCCTCCAGTCAGCCCCTCCATTGGGCGCATGACGCTGCATGCAACCGGCGTACCCTAGATTTAGCATTGGGCACGCTGGCCTTGCGCTGGTATGTTTTTGCAGGCGCATGCACCCTTTTTGCACTACGCCGAGCGCGCAAAAATGCAACACGGTGCATTTGGCGCACGTCGGCGCAGCGCAAACAGGACGCATGCGCCGGCAAAAACATACCAGCGCATACCCAACGCTAAATATAGGGTACACCGGTCGCATGCAGCGTCATGCGCCCAGAGGAGCAGCTGACCAGAGGAGGTGCGGCCGGGGGCGGAGCTTAGCAGTGGCCCTGCGCTGCGCCTCCTAACGCAAGTCTGAAAGTAGCATAAGACACCGATCCATTATTAACCCTAGACTATTAAATGGTTAAAAAACACACAAAGACATTAAAAATTATTTTAATGAAATAAAGACACCTAGTTTTTGAGAAAATTTCTTCCTCTGCTAAGCCAAATAAAAGCCATCGACCTGTAACAAAAATAAAACAAAAAAACAACCATATTCTTACTTCTCCGCTGCTCAGTCATGTCTCCTGCTGAAATCCATCAAAAAAGGGTTAAGTGGTTTACACAGGGACTGGTGGTAATGTGACCAGCCCCATGTAAACCACTGCCAGAATGAATTATTTCATCTCTGCGCAGCCTCCCTGGCTGCCCGGAGATTAACTAATGAGCGTGAGAAAGTTTCTGCATTTTTTCCCACGCTCATTAATTCACCTTAGGTCAGCCAGTGATGTCAGTGAGGCTGCGCAGAGTCCCTGGCTGACTTGAGGTGAACTAATGAGCATGGGAAAACATGCAGAAACTTTCCCACGCTCATTAATTCATCTCCGGGTAGCCAGGGAGGCTGCACAGAGATGAAATAATTCATTCTGGCAGCGGTTTACATGGGGCTGGTCACATTAGCACCGGTCCCTGTGTAAACCACTTAACCCTTTTCTGAATGATTGCAGCGGGGGATGTGACTGAGCCGTGGAGAGGTAAGGATATGGATGTTTTTTTTGGTATATTTTTGTTACAGGTCAATGGCTTTTATTTGGATTAGCAGAGGAAAAAAAATAGGTGTCTTTATTTTATTAAAATAATTTTTAATTAATGTCGGTGTTTATAACCCTTTATTAGTCTAGGGTTAATAATGGATGTGTCTAATTGACACCTCTCCATTATTAATTGGCTTACTGTCACCTTCCAATTGCAAGGTGACATTAACCTATTCATATTAACCCATTAGCCACTGCTACAGGGCAATGGGAATAGAGAGGATAAGTGCCAGAAAAGGTGAATCTTATAGATGCGCCATTTCTGGGGTGTCTGGGGGCACCTAGACATGCCAAATTTTACACACAAACCCTACTTTAATTATTCGTCAGGTACATATAAAAAATACATGAAATGAAATGGTTTACTGTATGTAAATCATGTGTCATTTCATGTTGGGTTTGGGAATGATTTGATAGAAGCCGGCAATTAAATTAGCGGCTATTCTGCTATGTAGAACTCTATGAAATGTAAATATATATATGTGTGTCTCAATGAGATGTGTGTGTATGTATGTATATGTGTGTATATATATATATATATATGTATTCTATGTGTATATATCTATTCTTTCGCTTCTTTATTAAACCTGTCAGTGTGAGTTTACTGTATCGTGCACTGAATTGCCGGCTTTGCTAAAAGACACCGGGTGCGTATTTCTCGCAAGTCACATGTGTGGTCCGTGTGTAATGCGTATTTTTTGCGCACCCATAGACTTGCATTGGTGTATTTTGGCCGTAGTACGCTGACAATCGCAGCATGCTGCTATTGACACGGAGCGTAGAATACGGATGAGAAATATATGGCTGATGGGAGCTGCCCCATAGAGAATCATTGGTCCGTGTGTATTGCGTGGTTTTTATGCCTCTCACTCGTCCGTATTTCTCTCGAACCCGGCCTAAGTGGGAAAAGGGAGGAGTAATTACTTGGGCAGATTATAGGAAAGTTGTGCGCTTCTCTGAGGTTTGTACATAAAGCTGCCCAGTAATAAAGCGGAGCGGGGCCGCGTCCTGCTGTCTGACCGCCACAGCTGGAGACTCACAGTGCGCATCATTACACGGTGACAGAACACGTGACAGAACATCTGCCTCGCACAGCGCAGTGCCTGCAGACGAGCGCCATCTAGTGTCTGCTCTGCTGTCATTGCGACGTCGCTGAATAGAATAAAGTTGTAGTGTGTTGAATCGAAGCGGAAGTGCTGGATGATGCCGGTTGTTGTTGTGAGTGTGGAGCTGGATGATGAGTGAGATAGTGGAGCGGACCCTGAGCGCTCTGCCGGGGCTTCTCCTGCAGGAGCCGGCGCCGGGGCCCAGCTCCAAACTGGGGAGCCTGATCCGGAGTATAACAGGGCTGAGCTCCAGACAGGTACCGTCTGCTGCTGTGCAGGGCTGTCATTAGCCATCTGTGCATTTCTCGGTCTGTGTATGTATTCTATGTCTGTGCATTTATGTATCTATTGTATGTGTATTTATCGCTGTGTATGTATCTATCTACCATATGTGTATTCTGTGTATGTATCTAATATATATATCATTTGTCTGTCGTCCTTGATGTTGTGCGGGGCCTGTCGCCCATAGATATTCCTGTATTTGGGATTAGATGGATTCTCTGTCCTGCAGATTATCATCCATAGTGAGTGTGGGCCGGCTGACCCCCACAGTGGAGCATGATATGACTGCTCTCACTCCTGCAGCTCCCTGTACATGCTGGGAGTTGTAGTTTTCTTCCAGGTGATCACTGTTATGTGTCAGTAAATGTTACTTACTACCTGTGTGTATTTCTTAGGAGGAAGAAAAGCTTATCCAGCAAGAACTTGCCAACTTGAAAACCACCGTGTCTTCACCTTCCACCACCCTGGTAACCTTCCATTTATGTATTGTTGTCTCTCTACTGTCCTCCCTTCCCAGCATCCGGGTCCGTGCATCCATATCAAGGAGCAATCTGGTGATGAACCATGTTTTTTCCAACATAACAGAGCACCGTGTCACAAGTCAATTGTGATAACTAAGCGGCTCAGTGAACAGAACATTGACATTTTGGATCCAGGAAATTTCCCAGATGTCAATCCTCAAAAAGTGGGTGCATAATCAAAAACAGAGACATTGTGATAAACTCCAAGCACTGATCAGGCAAGAATAGGTTGTCATCAGTAAGGATTTAGCCAAGAACCTGATATCCAAGTCTTGAAGAATTAGGGTATTTGCCCATGATCCAGAAGAGCAGTGTTTTGGATGCAGCTCCCTTCTGCTGGGTCCGAACGCTGCGTTCTTATTTTACAAGCACAGAGGTTGCATTTCTAGAAATCCCATGTGCTTTTATCTGATGCAGCATAAACTCGCCCGTGGTGCCGGTTTAAGAGCTGCAGCATGTCAATTCAATTATCTACGTAGTTTCACCCATAGCCATTAATGACATGTGGTAAATCCGCATGGTTTACTGATCACAAAAAAGTACACTGCTTCCAAAATGCTGCAAATATTGAGTCTTTACTTAAACTTGATGTATTTGTCAGTAAATGGTTAAAATCTTATGAAATGCTATAAGAGTACTTCAGTAACCATAGAAATATGTGACTGAGGCCGGTTTCACATTTGCGCTTTATGGCGCTGCGACGGCCTGCGCACGGCCGCCGCTAAGCCCCGCTCCCTGCCCGCCCCATCCGGTCATCGCCGCCTACTAGCGCACATGGACGCTTGCGATCTGCGCACCCTATCTTTAGCATAGGGTGCGCAGATCGTGCGCTGGCCGTGCGCTAACAGGATTTTGCCGTGCGCTACGCAGTTTTGAAGGTGTGCCGTGCGCGCCGAAATGCAACATGCTGCATTCGGCGCACACGGGCGCACCTTCAAAACTGTGCAGCGCACGGCAAAATCCTGCTAGCGCACGATCTGCGAACCCTATGCTAAAGATAGGGTGCGCAGATCGCAAGCATCCATGTGCGCTAGTAGGCGGCGATGACCGGATGGGGCGGGCAGGGAGCCGGCAGGGGGCGGGGCTTAGCAGCGGCCGTGCGCAGGCCGTCGCAGCGCCATAAAGCGCAAATGTGAAACCGGCCTGAAGATCTAAAAACACTGAAGCGGCAAATTGTGCGAAAATCAAAATTTGTGTCTCTCACTTATGACCATGACTGCATTTGTATTTGTGCAGAACCATCTATTACGGATTGTGCAGTTTACATGGGAATTGCCGTCCACCTGCTAATCAAAGCGTGAGCACTGATTGGCTACATATTTCCCAATCAGCTAGTGGAAACGGATTATCCCACAGAAAACATTAATCAACTCCCAACAGTTTACGTGAGAGATATTTGTGGACTGTGCTGTAGGCCCTTAGTATAAAGTGGCACACTGTATGGTACAGCCTTTTTTCAAAAGTGTGTGTTAAGAAAGTGTATAATTCTCGTTCCAAGCTTTATAATGATTTTATAAAAGGCAGATCTAAACTGTAGCATGACATCCTCAATTGTTGAAAAACATGACTACATGGATAGATTGATGTCTGGTGTAATTCATGCAGCAATAGAAGCGGAAAATAAATTAGACAGAGTGTAACCTAATACAATATGAAGGGTACATATATGTACAGGTGTTGCGTTAGTTATAACAAAATGTGAGCTTAGACTTCCAAAGCAAATGGATGAAACATACAGACTTGGATCTGTATGAATGGGCACTTGTCAGAGTGAACCTGCTCTTATACAATAAAAAATTAACTAGATTTTCAAACTATATTCTGCTTTTGGAAAATATCTTATTATCCCTGGGCACTTTCTGATAATGAGGGCCATGGCTAGTTACTTCTTACCGACAGGACCGCTCGGCCCTCCACCATTCCTGAGACTAGAGCTCTTGCATTCTTGATTAGGATGGAGCGCAGACCTTTCGAACCTCCACCGATTGTTAGAATGAAATGCCTATTTGATTGGAGCATTGACGCTCATGCATCTCCGATATACGATGAATTGACCTTTAGCGCTCATGCTCGGCTGTCTCTGATAGACGATGGCTAGACCTTTTTGGCGCTCATGCGCTGTCACTCTCCATTTTAGATCACCTTGTAATGATTGGTGGGAGTTCCAACGGTCGGACCCCAAGCAATCAACAAGTTATCACCTACTGCTTGGAGAAGTGACAGCTTGTGTAATTGGAATTAGCCTTTAAAGGGCACGTTAAAAAAAGAGCAAACTTATGTTCCCCATTAGAGAGATTCTGGTAACAGCTTTTTAGATACTTGCGTTTTGCACATATTTTGTACAATGACATTTTTGATTATTACTGAAATATTAAATTGTCATTAATATCTGTACTAACATTACTTTCTGATATCTGACATTGTGCAGAGTTGTGCTCTTAATTGCTCGTCTGTTCTTTCACCAGCAGTCGGTCACAGTTTGTTTCTGTAGGAAAGTACCCCATATTCAGTATGTTTAGTCCATGTTTTTACTGTATTAATAGCAGAAGTGATTTGTGTGATATTGGCACTAATCTACACTCTGTATTTACATGGCAGCGGCAGATGAAGGAATGCATGGTGAGATTGATCTACTGTGAGATGCTGGGCTATGAAGCTTCATTTGGGTACATTCACGCCATCAAATTGGCTCAGCAAGGAAACCTACTAGAAAAGCGTGTCGGTATGTAATATTCTTTTACTATTGCTCTTAGTGTTCTGTACAGATATTGGCAATTTAATACTGATGTTCCTAAGGGGGTTTCTAGGAAGAAGGTAGAAGAAAACTGCTATAAATCCTTACGAAACCTCTTGCTTTTGTATGTTTGTCTTTAATGGATTTTCTAAGATTGGCTAAAGCTTGAAGGAGAAATGCTGTGCAATAAAACTGTATCTCACAGAATAAATACCCCTCCAGTCCGGTGTTTACTGTAGTGATGACATGCCAGTCTTCCCAGTGCAGTCTATCCTTGGCATTGGTAGTGTATGGCACAAAACTGCGGAGGACAATGATTTGCCAGAGTGCAGGAGCAGTAGGGTCTTCATATTAGTTCTTTCATTACATTTTAATTTTTTTTAAACTCTCAACTACACCACATTGTGCAGTTATTACTCCTCTTTACTTGAATGTTTGTTGGCTGAGGTGGGATGGTAATAGTGTAAGCGTTGGCCACGGGAGGTGGTGGTCCGGAAACAGCTGAGCCGTGCGATGGGCTACATAGGAGTAGTGGACACTTAGTGATGCACAATGGAGAGCAGAATAACCCTTAAAGCTGGCTGCTAATGAATAGTGCAGACAATTAAGTTTTAATGATATTTGTACTGTATTATAATTGCCTAAATTTCTAAATAATAGTAATCTCTATTTTATATAGCGCCAACATATTCCGCAGTGCTTTACATACATTATCCTCGCTGTCCCTGATGGGGCTCACATTCTAGATGATGGTTCTCTGGGGAATGGTAATGCACTCCGGGCTGAAACTGTGTCTCTTGGGCATGTACAGTACATTCAAGCGAAGGTGTGACGACTCCAGGAGTGGACCCTCTGGGTCACGGCACCAACCCACCCAGGGTGAGCTGACCTAGTGAGGACCACCCCTTATACAGGGAGTGTCAAGGGCAAGCCTAAGGGGGTAAGGTACCACGACTGCTGGAACTAGGTGGCGGCCAGCTCACAGGGGACACGAATGAGTGTCTCTGCAGGATGCAACAGGGAGTGTGCAGAAAACAGGAGTGTGCAAAGCGTGGACACGGGGCACGCAGGGTATAGGACAGTACAGGGCGAGTGTACGGAAGTACGGAGGGTTCAGGACAATACAGGGCGTGTACAGTGCGCTAGATACTGGATAGTGCAAGGCGAGTACACGGGAGAACGTATGGCGTGCACTGACAAGCAGGCCCGGGTGCGGGCAAAGCAGGGCGCATGCAAGGGAGCACGACAGAGCACAAGGTTAAACAGGGTGAGTGCTGGGAAACACACTAGCGTTCAAGGCAAGACAGGGTGTGCTGAGAAGCATGACAGGAACATAGGACTAGAGCAGAGCACGAGCAGGGAAGCTCGACAGGGCACAGTACAGGAGCCAAAGGTGTGCTAGGGAGCACGGCAGAGCAGAGTGCAGGAACAGAGCATGTGCTAGGAAGCAAGACAAGGCAGAGTACAGGAACCGAGTGTGTGCTAGGAAGCACGGCAAGGCAGAGTGCAGGAACGGAGCATGTGCTAGGTAGGAAGCATGACAGAGCACAAGGCAGAGGACCCGAATACAGCGCGCAGCAAAAGCAAGGACGAAACAGACCAAGCCAGGAAGCACAACAATAATCAGGCACCTCCCATAGGAAGAGGTAGCCTGATATAGGGCATGAGTGTTGGGACTTCCGGGTCAGGTCCTCCAGGACCATAGAGATGACGTGGCTGCAGTGAGAGCCAAGAAGAGCGTGTATGCGCACTAGCATCATTGTGCAGCCATGGGACTAGGTGCGAGAGGTGCGCGTGCGCCACCGACGGGACCCCCGGTTGGCCGCGGCACCAGAAGTGACGTCGGGCGCAGGGTCCCGGCCCCAGGTGAGAGCGGCGTGACAGAAGGTGTATCTCTGTATCTGACACATTTCTTTTATGTTTGTATTTTGTGCAAATTAACTTGCCATATGCCCACAGTACACAAACCTTCCACTCCAACCCTATGACGACTAACCAGAGAAACGGCTACTCTCAGATGATTAGTGAAGGCAATTCTAATATGTCGCTAATGTGATTAAAACCTAATTCGCTGCATTATTTGTTATCCTCCAGTTTACAGCCTGGTTAACACGAGTGTATTTCTCGGTCCGTTTCCGAACCACAAATGCCAAGACTGATCGCAGGTCTCTTAACACGAACTTGCAGCCTCATGAACTCGTATTAGACTGTAAATTTGGATCAGGAGACCTCCAACCAGAGTTGGCATTGTGGTCTTTAAATGGAGTATGAAGTGTCCTCGTATGAACCCCACCTTATTAAAGCTAATAAATTGCTGAATAAAGTGGTGATGATTAGAGTTGAAAAGAACTGGTGCAGGGTCCCTTGCTACTTCCAGACAAGAATTCTCATCATGAAGCACTATTTTTAAAACCCTTGTCTTTATGCCTTTTTACAACCTGTTAAGGCACGCTGAGGGGCTTCCCTAGCCAAATTTAAGAGCTGCTCTGTAGGAGTGACACTCATTCTAGCAAGGTTGAGCCATCCTAAAACTACAATGATAAATGGCCAACATGTAAGCAGGATGAATGTCTGACCACATATTTCCCTGGCAAAATCAGTGAGTTGCTCCTGACCATGATGGAGTTTAATTTCTTTAGCATGTGCTAATAGTGCGAGACATAATGTGTATACTTTGTGTTTGCTGTTTATGGATCTTAATATCCTCTTTTTTTTTTTTTTGCAGGCTATCTGGCAGTGTCATTATTTCTACATGAAAACCATGAATTGCTGCTTTTGCTTGTAAATACTGTTCTAAAGGTAAAATAGTGAGTTGTACTGTCTTCAGTGACCCCTCGTATGTGTCAGAGCTAAAAAGGAGTCACATGTTGGAAAACTGAAACAACTGATACTAGTTTGTAGCCAGTGGAGCATTGCATTGCATGGCCTATAAGTCTCCTTACGCCTCCTTGGCACTCTACACAAGGGGAAATGTTCCGCCTTAAATTGCCTCTCATCTATCTAGAGCAATTCTCCTGCTTTGCACTGATGTGGGGCAATCATCCTGAAACACTTGTCTGCAAATGGAGTGTCCTGATTTTAGTTTTTATCCTAAGTCATGTGGTAAGGATCTTTAAAGGTTTGATATTGGCCTTTTCTTCCAACAGGTGGCATCAGAGTTTGTCCTCTTCCTCCCTGAAGAGGATATTTGCATTGTTTTAGATTTAAAGGAATTTTTCCATCTTGACAACTTTCCTGAGCTGTTTGCCAGAGGGACTCGATGGTTTATTATTAGTGATGAGGGAGCATGCTCGAATACTAATAGAGCATCTTTGGCGTGTTTTAATACTAGGTTTGAGTTGCCATGGCTGCATGTCTCGCAGCTCTTTGGTAGGCAATCTCCGCATGTGTTGTGGCTGTTGGACAGCCACAAAACATGTAGTCGGGGACTCGAACATATACCAACACCCTGAAGATGCTTGGATAACACGTTATCTGAGCACGTTTGCTCATCACTAGTCTGAGCGGCTTGTACTGTGTACAATGTTTTCTTGCTCTTTGACTTAATTTTAATATGTATGATAGTTTAAATTTTAAAGGCAAAGTCATATATTTACGTGTAGATTGAGTTGGAGACTGTTATAAATGTAATGTATTGACACTCGGCATTATATGCTGTACTATGTATATTAAGATGTAAAGCACATATGTCCTCTCACAGGATCTACAGAGCACCAACCTTGTGGAGATGTGCATGGCACTGACTATTGTGAGTCAGATATTTCCCCGGGAAATGATTCCTGCTGCTCTTCCATTAATTGAGGACAAGCTGCATCACTCAAAGTAAGGAAAATTCTCTGCATATGTGTTCTGTTGTGTATACTAAACACACTTGGTGGCTCTTTCTTTAGACACTGCCCCAGTATGTTCCCATTTCAAGACCTTCTGAAAGAGCATGGACCAACGTGACTGGAGAGACTTGCATGTGTCGACTTTTAAAAACTATTGATTCTGACCAATTCAAATGCCCTCCAAAAATCAAACTGTAATGTATGACAAGATTGCATGAACTAAAGGGAACCTGTCCTCTCTAAAAACACAAATTGTCTGCAGATATAGGGATAATCTGCAAAGAAATGGCATTTAAGTCTTAAGTGCTTAACTGGAAGGGCAGCTACTGGGAGAAAACGAAGTTATATTCTTCCCGCAGCCTCACTTCCTGTCATCAGTGTGGTGAAAGGAGGTATAACAGTCACCGTTCACTACACTGTGAGTGCACTGTAATATCTTCCTGACAGTCACCGTTCACTACACTGTGAGTGCGCTGTAATATCTTCCTGACAGTCACCGTTCACTACACTGGGAGTGCGCTGTAATATCTTCCTGACAGTCACCGTTCACTACACTGCGAGTGCGCTGTAATATCTTCCTGACAGTCACCGTTCACTACACTGCGAGTGCGCTGTAATATCTTCCTGACAGTCACCGTTCACTACACTGCGAGTGCACTGTAATATCTTCCTGACAGTCACCGTTCACTACACTGCGAGTGCACTGTAATATCTTCCTGACAGTCACCGTTCACTACACTGCGAGTGCACTGTAATAACTTCCTGCACATTGCCTGACAGTCTGCTCTTCGCTTACACTGCAAAGCGGGCTGCTTTCTGTGATGGTGCAAGGAAATTATAGCAGAGCACTCGTTTTTTTGCTGAACGGTGACTGTTACACCTCCCTGCACCACTCTGATGACTGGAAATAGTTACAGGAGAATATAACTTTAGTTTCACACTGTATCCGCTGCTCCAGTAAACTATCATAACTTAACCCCTTTACCCCCCCCCCCCCCAAAGTGGTTTGCACATTAATGACCAGGCCAATTTTTACAATTCTGACCAGTGTCACTATATGAGGTAATAACTCTAGAACGCTTGAACGGATCTCACTGATTCTGAGATTATTTTTTGTGACATATTGTACTTCATGTTAGTGGTAACATTTCTTTGATATAGCATGCATTAATTTGTGGAAAAAAAAAACGGAAATCTTGCGAAAATGTGGAAAATGAGGCAATTTTCCAACATTGAATTCTTATGTCCTTAAATCAGAGAGATATGTCACACAAAATAGTTACTAAATAACTTTTCCCACATGTCTACTTCATATCAGCACAATTTCTTGAAAACATTTTCTTTGTTAGGAAGTTATAAGGGCTAACCTTAGGCCTGTTTCACGTTTCCGTTTTTTGACGTTAGTCAAAATCCGCAACTTTTAGAAAAAAAATGGATCCGCCCCTTTTTTTGGCGGATCCATTTTTTTCCCCCATAGACTGACATTAGCAGCGGTTTTTGACTGACGGTCGTCCGTCTCACCCGTTTTTTGACGGATCCGTCAGATTTTTAGCGGTTCCCAGGCGGAGGAGACGGACTCTGAAACGTTTTTTCAGAGTGACGGTCCGCTATTTTGTAGTGCGCATGCCTGGAAGACTTGCTCTGCCAGGGATTTTAACCCTGAATAGCGTTCTGGAAAGGCTGTGAGAAAGACAAATCTCCCTCTACAGGACACGGTTCTTTTAAATTTCCGACTTCAGCGGATCCGTCAAAAAAAGGTCCGGTGGCAACTGAACTAAAAAACGGAAGTGTGAAACAGGCCTTAATCTGGCTGACTGGGCCAATGTCCTCAGAAATAAGAATACTGATAATAAATGGGAAATGTTTAAGAACATCCTAAATAGGCACTGTAAGCGGTTTATACCTTGTGGGAATAAAAGGACAAGAAATAGGAAAAACTCAATGTGGCTAAACAAAGAAGTAAGAGGGGCTATGAACAGTAAAAAGAAAGCATTTAAACTACTAAAACAGGATGGCACTGTTGAAGCTCTAAAAAACTTTAGGGAGAAAAATACTTTATCTAAAAAAAACTAAAGCTGCCAAAAAGGAAGCAGAGAATAACATTGCTAAGGCTAGTTTCACACTAGCGTTTTGAGGCGCAGCGGACGCTCACCGTGAAGCTCCGCCCCTGCCGCACCTCCTCCGGTCAGCTCCGCCTATGGGTGCATGACGCTGCATGCGACCTGCGTACCCTATCTTTAGCATTGGGTACGCAGGCCCTGCGCAGGTATGCTTTTGTCGGCGCATGCATCCTTTTGACGGTGTGCCGGCCACATCAAAATGCAACATGATGCGTTTGGCGCAGGTCGACGCACCGTCAAAAGGACACATGCACCGGCAAAAGCATACCTGCGCACGGCCTGCGTACCCAATGCTGAAGATAGGGTATGCAGTGTCATGCGCCCATTAGCGGAGCTGACCGGAGGAGCCGCAGCAGGGAGCGGAGCTTCATCGCGAGCATCCGCTGCGCCTCAAAACGCTGGCGTGAAACTAGCCTAAGGAGAGTAAAACTAATTCCAAACTGTTCTTCAACTACAGTGGGGCAAAAAAGTATTTAGTCAGTCAGCAATAGTGCAAGTTCCACCACTTAAAAAGATGAGAGGCGTCTGTAATTTACATCATAGGTAGACCTCAACTATGGGAGACAAACTGAGAAAAAAAAATCCATAAAATCACATTGTCTGTTTTGTTTTCATTTTATTTGCATATTATGGTGGAAAATAAGTATTTGGTCAGAAACAAGCAATCAAGATTTCTGGCTCTCACAGACCTGTAACTTCTTCTTTAAGAGTCTCCTCTTTCCTCCACTCATTACCTGTAGTAATGGCACCTGTTTAAACTTGTTATCAGTATAAAAAGACACCTGTGCACACCCTCAAACAGTCTGACTCCAAACTCCACTATGGTGAAGCTCAAAGAGCTGTCAAAGGACACCAGAAACAAAATTGTAGCCCTGCACCAGGCTGGGAAGACTGAATCTGCAATAGCCAACCAGCTTGGAGTGAAGAAATCAACTGTGGGAGCAATAATTAGAAAATGGAAGACATACAAGACCACTGATAATCTCCCTCGATCTGGTGCTCCACGCAAAATCCCACCCCGTGGGGTCAGAATGATCACAAGAACGGTGAGCAAAAATCCCAGAACCACGCGGGGGGACCTAGTGAATGAACTGCAGAGAGCTGGGACCAATGTAACAAGGCCTACCATAAGTAACACACTACGCCACCATGGACTCAGATCCTGTAGTGCCAGACGTGTCCCACTGCTTAAGCCTGTACTTGTCTGGGCCCGTCTGAAGTTTGCTAGAGAGCATTTGGATGATCCAGAGGAGTTTTGGGAGAATGTCCTATGGTCTGATGAAACCAAACTGGAACTGTTTGGTAGAAACACAACTTGTCGTGTTTGGAGGAAAAAGAATACTGAGTTGCATCCATCAAACACCATACCTACTGTAAAGCATGGTGGTGGAAACATCATGCTTTGGGGCTGTTTCTCTGCAAAGGGGCCAGGACGACTGATCCGGGTACATGAAAGAATGAATGGGGCCAGGTATCGTGAGATTTTGAGTGCAAACCTCCTTCCATCAGCAAGGGCATTGAAGATGAAACGTGGCTGGGTCTTTCAACATGACAATGATCCAAAGCACACAGCCAGGGCAACGAAGCAGTGGCTTCATAAGAAGCATTTCAAGGTCCTGGAGTGGCCTAGCCAGTCTCCAGATCTCAACCCTATAGAAAACCTTTGGAGGGAGTTGAAAGTCCGTGTTGCCAAGCGAAAAGCCAAAAACATCACTGCTCTAGAGGAGATCTGCATGGAGGAATGGGCCAAAATACCAACAACAGTGTGTGGCAACCTTGTGAAGACTTACAGAAAACGTTTGACCTCTGTCATTGCCAACAAAGGATATATCACAAAGTATTGAGATGAAATTTTGTTTCTGACCAAATACTTATTTTCCACCATAATATGCAAATAAAATGAAAAAAAAACAGACAATGTGATTTTCTGGATTTTTTTTTTCTCAGTTTGTCTCCCATAGTTGAGGTCTACCTATGATGTAAATTACAGACGCCTCTCATCTTTTTAAGTGGTGGAACTTGCACTATTGCTGACTGACTAAATACTTTTTTGCCCCACTGTATATCAATCAATAGTTAAAGAATCAAAGTGAAAATGTAGGCCCTTTAAAAAATTGTGAGGAAAGAATGGTTGTAGATGATGAGGAAAAAGCTAATTTATTAAACACCTTCAAAATATTTGAAGGGTTTCTGAGGGATTGTTATTCTGGATTTTCTCAATGGGAATAACTGTTTAACTCCATATCAGCATGGATTTATGAGGAATCACTCCTGTCAAACCAATCTAATCAGTTTTTATGAAGAGGTAAGGCTAGTTTCACATTAGCGTTTACGGGCGCAGCGTCGGGCTGCGCACGGCCGCCGCTAAGCCCCGCCACCTGCCGCACCTCCGCCGGTAGCTCCGCCTACGGACGCATGACGCTGCATGCGTCCTGCGTCCCCTATCTTAAGCACTGGGGACACAGGCCGTGCGCAGGTATGATGCTGCGCCAAACGCAACAGGTTGCAATTTGGTGTGCTCGGCGCAGCGTCAAAAGGCCGCATGCGCCGCCAAACGCATACCTGCTCACGGCCTGCGTCCCCAGTGCTAAAGATAGGGGACGCATGCAGCGTCATGCGTCCGTAGGCGGAGCTATCGGTGGAGGCGCGGCAAGGGGCGGGGCTTAGTGGCTGCCGTGCGCAGCCTGACGCTGCGGCCATAAACGCTAATGTGAAACTAGCCTAAGCTATAGACTGGACCAAGGTGAGTCATTGGACGTGGTATATATTGATTTTTCCAAAGCGTTTGATACCATGCCACACAAGAGGTTGGTACTCAAAATGAGAATCATTTTGTATCCAAATCCGACTTTAAACTTCTCCACAACAGTATCACGGACCTGCCTGTTGTGTTCCTTGGTCTTCATGATGCTCTCTGTGCTTCAAACAGAACCCTGAGACTATCACAGAGCAGGTGCATTTATACGGAGACTTGATTACACACAGGTGGATTATATTTATCATCATTAGTCATTTAGGACAACATTGGATCATTCAAAGATCTACAATGAACTTCTGGAGTGAGTTTGCTGCACTGAGAGTAAAAGGGCAGAATAATATTGCACGCCCCACTTTTTAGTTTTTGAATTTCCCAAAAAATAACCAATAAATTTCGTTCAACTTCACAATTGTGTCCCACTTGTTGATTCCTCACCAAAAATGTACATTTGGTTTTTTTATGTTTGAAGTATGATATGTGGGAAAAGGTTGAAAATTTCCAGGGAGCCGAATACTTTTGCAACGCACTGTACATGGAAACCTGGGTGTAAGCGCCCAACACAGAGCGCAGGATAAATGTGCAGTGAGCCTTACTGCAATCTTTGTGAGGCAGAATGAAAAAATCAACAGCATGTGAAGAATTTATTTTATTTATTTTTTATGCCGTTCCTTGTGCGATATAAGTGATTAAACGACTTTATATTTCGGTTCAGTGCGATTACAGCGATGCCAGATTTATATAGTTTCTATGTCTGGCAGCTGTCACACACTAAAAAATGTATTTTATTGCAAAAACTAATTTTTCCCTTCACCACATTTTGAGAGCTATAATTTTTCCATATTTTGGACAAAGGCTTCTATCTCGTGGAACAAGTTGACGTTTTCATTTAGAGACTCGTGACATTTTTTGATCGCATTCTTTTCCGATTTTTGGGAGAATGCACAAAAACCAGCAATTCAGGAATTATTTGGCGGAGGGGTGGAGGTTTTATGTCGTTCCGCATGTTGTAAAATTGATAAGGCTGTTTTATTCTTTGAGTCAATGTGATTACAGCGATACCCCATTTATATAGTGTTTTTTTTTTTTTTTTTTTTTAATGTTTTTACACAATCTATTTTATAGAAAAAATAATTGTTTTTGCATCGTTTTATGCATTATTATAGAGCCGTAACTTTTTTATTTTTCCGCTGATGGAGATGTATGATGGCTTGGTTTTTGCGGGACAAGATTACGTTTGCAGCGGTACATGTTTATTTATATTTTTATATTTGTCTTTTTGATCGCGTTCTATTCCACTTTTTGCTTGGTGGTATGATGATAAAGCAATGTTTTTTTGCCTTGTTTTTTATTTCTATGGTGTTCACTAAAGGCTTTAACTAGTGGGACAGTTTCATAGGTCTGGTCTTTCCGGACGCTGAGATACAAAAAATATATATATATATAATATAATATATATATATATATATATATATATATATATATATATATATATATATATATATATATATATAGTTATTAATAATTATTATATTATAATAATATAATATAATTTTATTATATTTTCATAAAAATTATTTTTGGGTATAATATTTTTCTTTTTACTAACTTTTACTTTGACCCACTCTGGGACTACTATTTGTTTTGCAGGCTGATCACTTGTATAGCATCGGGATGTAGCAGCATCCCTATGCTATGCAAACTCAGCATCCCTATGCTATGCCATCTGTCAGTGCTTTGACAGACAAAATTGCTGATCATGCTCTGAGCATGATGTAGCAATTTTGCTAGCTCTGGTGTCGTCATGACGTCGCAGGGTCTCCAATCCAAGAGCAGAGGGGTTGTCTTCCCTTTGCCTGCTCCTGAAATGCTGCAATCGAGTTCGTTCGCAGCATTTAGAGGGTTAAGGTGCTGGGAGCTGTGTCTCAGCTGTCAGAATCAGCTGACACCTGGTGCCGATCGCAAAATCACTGGGACGTATCCATACAACCTAGGTCACAGGAATGTTTGGATACGTCTCAGGTGGGAAATCGCTAAATCTTCAGATGTATTGTGATTTTTGGAGGTGACTGATACCCTTTCAGCTTCTAATCTCATGTTACAGAATGTTACATGTCAATTCTATGTTCACATGTATAACTAGATGTTCGTAAAAGTCAGAGATCCATTTTAAGACCTTGCTCACACGAGCATATACCACAGCGGAGTGCTATCTGATGTTTTATCAGAAGGAAAGATATCATGCTGCCAGGGCTGTGGAGTCGGAGCTCATTTTGGTGGAGTCGGTATAAAATGGTCCGACTCCTAAAATATATAATAAATTGGGTACAATAGTTCAATGCAGAATGTGCTGAATATTTTTTCAAAGGAATTTGGGAAAGATATGAAATGTCCCATAAATGGCTGTTTTATTCCTGATCTAAGGCTATATTCACACACAGCGTTTTTCCTGCGTTTTTTGAGGATACGTTTTTAAGCTGCAAAATCAGATCAGGTTTTTAAAAAAACCGCATCACCTGAAAGGTTTTTGAGCTCATAGATAATGTTTTCAATAGCAAAAGCAGATTAGAAAAATGCCACACAAACTGACAGGGGGGGCAGCTGCCCACCTAGAAGCAGGGGCACGCACCTATGAAAACTCACTTGTATGCTGAAGTACTCCTGTCCTGCACCGGCTCCAGACTGCAGGGGGCAATCTCCCCTCTGTCCTGTCTTCTGCCGTCTTCACCAGAGAGATGAGGGGGAGGGGTGCCTGCCCTGCACAGGATCCGATTCCTGTAGAAAGTGAGAAAGTGTAGAAAGCTGGAGAAAGTGAGAAAGTTGTGCACACGCTGCAGCTGGCAATAAGAGAGAGTCTGCAAGAGGGACATGCTGGAAATCTGATTGGAAAAGTGAGGAAATTGGTTATTGCCGCCAGAACCCCTAAAATTGATTCCATCTTGAAGAGACGTGCTGGGAAAGGGGCAATTGTCAATCAAGCCACTCGATGGGGCAGCACTTATTTAATGATTGAGCGATTGCTTGAACTAAAACCATTTCGTATAGATATGGCGAACCCTCAGGTAACCCTCAATGAAGGTCAATGGACACAGGTGGCTGAATTGAACGAATTGCATAATCACCCATTTACCGTGACTAAAAAATTACAAGCTGAGGATTTAACTCCTGGCATTTTCATGAGGGAGTGGAAGAACTTGCCATATGCGATTAAACCTCCTCCTTGGGACAGGCAAAATAGCATTTCTGCTTCAATGAAACGGAGAGAGACACAGCTATTGGAAAATAAAATTTTTCTGGCAGCTGTTTATGTGGACCCAAGTCATCGTATACTGCTTGATGATCAACAGCTTACTAAAGGAAAAGAAGCTCTGAATGAGGTAGCAGTTAG
This sequence comes from Dendrobates tinctorius, assembly GCF_039654945.1. NCBI lineage: Eukaryota > Metazoa > Chordata > Amphibia > Anura > Dendrobatidae > Dendrobates > Dendrobates tinctorius. The sequence goes on from NW_027361690.1 coordinate 9,844,441, forward strand.
GATGAGTGGCCTACAGGAGGACTCCCAGGCGCAAGAGGACTTGGGTCCTGACAGTGCTACTGCTGCCATATCTTCATCCTCATCAGATGAGGAGTTTGACTTTGACAAGTATGTGGATGACATGGAGCAGGCAAAGCGTTGCTGCAAGGAAAAAGATTTCACTCCGTCTCCTATAGCAAGCAGATTGACCATATTTCAGCAAAATGTTTCACTTGCTCTCAAAAGAAAAATTCAACCGTTCATCAAAACTGACTGTGCGTGAGGCAATTCCTTTATACTTGGAAATTGATAGAGATGTCGCCCATGTGGTTACGGCTTTGCCGCCAACCCAAGTTAGTGTAGAGAGGTTGTTCTCTGGCCTTAAAATTATTAGGTCAGATTTGAGGTCATCTATGAAGGAGGACCTGATGGAGGCGATACTATCTCTCAAAACAAATTCATAGACTGCACAAATGTTATTTAGTATGTTTTTGTTGAAAACTAATTACGGTAAAGTAACACGGGCACTACCTATCCAAAAAACTCAGATGCAGCTGGTGAAGAGACAGGACTGTGTCGGCTCCTGTTATAAAGTCTGAGCGAACCGTATATTTGTGTGATTCACCGCGCTATGCTGAGCAGATGTATACAAAAAAAAAAAAAGGGAAATAAATACTTAACAGCAGTTATACATACTTACTTAAAAATGAAGTTGATGTAGAATATTCTGTGTAAGTTGAGATGTCTACGTGGTAAGTAGATTGCAGGTTATCTGATGGTAGAGATCTCGTTTTTATAGCTGCTGATGCTATTGGAACAATGATATTAAGGTACCAATAAAACATACAAAAGGTCACACCACTCCTCGCATGTCCACCATACTCACTGGTTGTATCTTAACGCTTATATTCTCTTCGGGGTGTTCCCTTTATGGTGGATCAATTGATACAATACTAAATATGAAGAGAATTTCAATTACTACCAGTGACCACAACCTTGATATTCAGTCCCAGTTCCTGGGGTACATATGCACTTGCTTGTGCTAGATTTGTTATGCTACCCAGGTGTAAATCCTGCTAGACTCTCTATAATGGTCTTTGTTGGCTTTATTTAGAGCCAGTGGAGGGACGATATCCACTGTTGAAAAAAATGACAAAGTGCTGGGTAAGGAGGGATCCACTAAACCCACAAATAGTGCTAGCGTTCCAGGAGCCAGTTAGTCCTGGTAGGACTTCTATGCACTTACTTCTGGTGATTGCTCTGGCGCAATCTGGCTGAGGCAGCGGCTGAGGCAGTGGGTCTGGCTGAGGCAGCGGCTGCTGATGGAGCGATAAGCTATGCAGCGTGTAGTAGGGGAGCGGGTAGACGCCAGCACCTCGTGTACTCCGGCCGGAAGTATTGACGAGGACGCGGCGAGAGTGGGGGAGGCGGAGCTACTGACAAAGAGGGAAGCCCCCCTCGAAACATGTTGGTTGGTTTGTGCCTCTCGTGCATCTGTCCTCCTCCCTGCCTGTGACGTCACAGTAGCTCCGCCCCCCCCCCCACTCTCGCCGCGTCCTCGTCAATACTTCCGGCCGGAGTACACGAGGTGCTGGCGTCTACCCGCTCCCCTACTACACGCTGCATAGCTTATCGCTCCATCAGCAGCCGCTGCCTCAGCCAGACCCACTGCCTCAGCCGCTGCCTCAGCCAGATTGCGCCAGAGCAATCACCAGAAGTAAGTGCATAGAAGTCCTACCAGGACTAACTGGCTCCTGGAACGCTAGCACTATTTGTGGGTTTAGTGGATCCCTCCTTACCCAGCACTTTGTCATTTTTTTCAACAGTGGATATCGTCCCTCCACTGGCTCTAAATAAAGCCAACAAAGACCATTATAGAGAGTCTAGCAGGATTTACACCTGGGTAGCATAACAAATCTAGCACAAGCAAGTGCATATGTACCCCAGGAACTGGGACTGAATATCAAGGTTGTGGTCACTGGTAGTAATTGAAATTCTCTTCATATTTAGTATTGTATCAATTGATCCACCATAAAGGGAACACCCCGAAGAGAATATAAGCGTTAAGCTACAACCAGTGAGTATGGTGGACATGCGAGGAGTGGTGTGACCTTTTGTATGTTTTGTTGGTACCTTAATATCATTGTTCCAATAGCATTAGCAGCTATAAAAACGAGATCTCTACCATCAGATAACCTGCAATCTACTTACCACGTAGACATCTCAACTTACACAGAATATTCTACATCAACTTCATTTTTAAGTAAGTATGTATAACTGCTGTTAAGTATTTATTTCCCTTTTTTTTTTTTTGTATACATCTGCTCAGCATAGCGCGGTGAATCACACAAATATACGGTTCGCTCAGACTTTTGTTGAAAACTGTTTTTTGCCACTTACATAGTTTATTACATAGTGATATATATAGTGTGTGTGTGTGTGTGTGCATATATATATATATATATATATATATATATATATATATATATATATATATGTGTGTGTAATCGATATTACATAGTGTATTACATATTTACAATTTATTAGTTTTTTGTGTTCTAAAGTTGTATTCCAATAAATATATATTATGTTCTATCATAAAAATGATTAAATGTCTGATGTTCACATTGTACTACAAAAATTTTTTCACTTAAATATAAGCAATATATGTGGGAGTCGGAGTCGCAGGTTTGGCTTACCGATTCCACAGCCCTGCATGCTGCAAGAACATCCAATAATTTGGCCACATGGACCCATACAAGGCTGTGGTTGCTTTTGAAAGATTGGACTGCAGTCTGATGTCATCAGAGTGCAATTCACATCTGCGGACAGAGACAATGGAGAAATTATGCTCTCTGTCTTCTCTGTGATGCGAGAAGAATTTAAACTGAGTGTCATTAGGATAATTGGCCCGATTCTCTCGCATGAGAGAGTCGACGGCCGTGTGACTTTGTCCTAAGAATGACTTTATAACACTTGCTTTACTGACACCACTTTGTTAGTGCATCATATTTATTGGAATTTATTATCTGTTTTTGTTATTCCTTACAAATATGATTATTGCCCTTACAAATATGATCATTGCCCTTAACAGTTGTTCTTTGCTGTCTGTTTGGTCAATCCGGTAAAGAGAATGTGTTTTAAAGATTTTTACTGCCCTTATTACCGGCAGCATAAAATACTAACTGGAAACCGAATGACAATAAACAAAAGTATAGTTTTAAAAAATTTTGGGTTCTGTGAGGCATCAACTCTGGCTTCTCCCTGTCCAACTTTGCTTGATTGACAAGTGTTATGTATAGGAAGAGGTCAGTCAGTCAGTTAAACATTACCAGACGGAGAGATGATGGTATTTCATGCTTCTGTTGGCTATTACAATCTGATTGTGAACCACTTGTAGCATGAATCACACACTGACTACATTATTAAAGCCGGATCTGTTTTTACTCTGAAGTGCTGCGGTGCTTCAGATAGAACATAGTTTGAAAAGCTAACAGAGGACGGTGCGCCCCAGAGGACGGTGCGCCCCAGAGGACCAGTCTAAGGCACGTCCCTGACTTCTCCCTGCCACAATCTTGTTGCCTGCCTGGTTTCTCCATAGGCACGCACACCTAGAGATGAAGAGCTACACCTAGAATATCCAATGGCTGCTGGACCTTTTAGAGATGTGTGTATTTCCTCTCTAGAAATAGTTTGGACATCTAGTAGTAGTAATAGAAGATGCTTAATGATTCTCTTCAATGGTAAATGACACATTTTTCACCCTTATCTTCTAGAGAAATTGTGAGGAGGAAAGCAGTCCTGGCATTGTATAAATTCTACCTTATTGCACCAACACAAGTACAGCACATACATGAGAAGTTCAGGAAGGCCTTGTGTGACAGGGATGTCGGTGTCATGGCGTCTTCTCTACACATATACCTACAGGTCACAAAGGTAAAAAGGTCTTCAGTTTTACAACATGTTAATAAGAGGATTTTTTTTACTTTTGGTAAAAATCCATTTTTGTAGCCTTCGTTAGGGGACACAGGAAGCCATAGGTGTACTCCGCTGTCATCAGATCAGTAGGCTGACACTAAGAATTACAACCTATAAAGAAAAAAAGTCAGCTCCTCCTCAGCAGGCTACAACCACCTGCTGGCAATAAGCTATTCAGTAAGTGAGAAAACCAGTAAAGAGAAGCAGAAAAAACTACATATCCAAGGGGGCAACAAGAAGAAAAGTGGGTTCCCCGTTCCCCTGAATGAAGGCTATGAAAACGGGTTTTTTAAGTGAATCCTAAAAGCCTCTTTTCTCATGCTCTAAATTGAGGGACACAGGAAAACATGGGACATCCAAATTGCGGGAAATTATATGCATGTGTAAGGCAAATCCCTCAGGTAGTGACTGCTGCTTGCATCACCTTTATGCCCAGGCTCACATCCATTGAGGCAAAAGTGTGAACCTTTTGCAGGAATGCGAGGAGAGAAAAAAAACGTAGGGGTGACCTAGTGAAATTCAAACCAGCGGAAGAACTCCTTCTAGGTACGATTGTAGATACAAGGATGGCTTCTGTGCCTTGATCATGGTCTGTACAATCTGATCAGAAAACGTAAGGCTTTTAGATTTACTGCTGTGCCATCAAATTTGAGCTACTGAGAATTTAGTGCAAGAGGGGATCTTGGGTAGTAGGTCTGGTCGATGCGTGCATTGCGTACCATGATCTTCTGGTCCAGTCCAGGGCCACGAGGATGACAAGGATTCCTTCTGACTTGATCTTCTTGAGCAAATTGGATAGGAAAGGTAGAGGACTGAACTGAAAAGGGAGGGAAAATATGAGACCATGCAATTCCCAGAGCATCTGATACCTTTTTCTAGAGGGTCTCAATCTCTGGACATGAACCAGGGCACTTTTTGGTTGCATCTACAGGTGCTTCTTACAAAATTAGAATGTTGTCAAAAAGTTGTTTTCAGTTCTTCAATGCAAAAAGTGAAACTCGTATATTATATAGAGTCATTACAAACAGAGTGATCTATTTCAATTGTTTATTTCTGTTAATGTTGATGATTATGGCTTACAGCCAATGAAAACCCGAAAGTAATTATCTCAGTAAATTAGAATAATTAACAAAAAACACCTGCAAAGGCTTCCAAAGCATTTAAAAAGTTCCTTAGTCTGTTTCAGTAGGCTCCACAATCATGGGGAAGACTGCTGATGTTGGTCGAAGAAAAGATCCTGCCATCCAGACAAGAGGATTCTGCTGACTCCTGAAGGCTGTGCTCATCATAGTTCTGAGTTTTCAGAGGGGCTAATCTCCTTCTCTTTTCCTATCTTGCGAATGCAATATAAGATTAAAAAAAAATAAACAGTTAGAAACAGGTAAACCGGCCTGAAGAATCCAGATCTGTGTCTGTCTCTGAAGTGCCACTATAGCCTAAATGGCTTATTGCCAGTAGGTATGCATAGCCTGCAGAAGAGGAGCCAACTTTTTTTTTCTTAGGTTTGTAATTCCTGGTGTTAGCCTCTTGTTGGCAGCAGCGTACACTAGTGTAATGACAAAAAAAATTTTTTTATGAAACCATGTGCAATGGAGGAACTTTTATGGGTTATTTAAGAATAAGTATTGCTTTTTTTTTGTTTTTTAAAAAAAGTTCCCCCTTTCATTCAAATGAAATAAGGCAAAAATGGTATTTTTCCGCCAAAAAAGGACATGCAATTTTGCATTATTATCTTTTATGTTGACAATAGGAGGGCAGATTCCTCGTCCAGATAGACCTGTTTGCTTTTGCACTGTTGCTGGAATTTCTAGAAGACATTTTCTGAATGCACTTCTTGATCGTAAAACTTGAAGCTTTGCACTGAAAATGAAAAGATAAAACTAAGTTCCAAAATATTTTAAAATATTCCAGAATGTTCTAGATGTGAATAAAATACCACTTTTTGTTACAACTTAGAAAGATATTTTCTTTAAAGATTAAAATTAAAAGTCGAAAAATCTTTTGAAAAAGAGGGGGAACTTTTTTGAATATTTTACAAATTTGATGATGCTAATGTCATTTGAATGCAATTGTTCCTCCAATGTAAGGGGTTTCATTTTCGTTTTGCAAAATTTTTAAAATTGTCATCACCCTAGTGTACACCCATGGTATCCTATGTTCCCCAATGAAGTGCCTGAGACATGTATTCTGGTTAAATGCTTATATTGTGTGTTTTGTTTTTTTTTTTATTTTTCCTGATGTCTCTAATTCTGCACAGGAAAACCCATCTGCCTATAAGGACCTAACAGGATCATTTGTGACCATCTTGAAGCAAGTGGTTGGAGGAAAACTACCTGTAGACTTCAACTATCACAGTGTACCCGCGCCCTGGCTACAGATCCAGCTCCTGAGGATCTTGGGACTACTGGGGAAAGATGACCCTGGGTAAAACTATGAGGATGGTGACTAGGAAAAAAGAATGTGATTTTATATACAGTTGTGTGAAAGTGTTTTGCCCCCTTCCTGATTTCCTATTCTTTTGCATTTTATCACACTCAAATGTTTTGAGAACACCAAACAAAGTTTAATATTAGACAAAGATAACACAAGTAAACATAGAATGCAGTTTTTTATTGAAGGTCTTTATTAAGAGAAAAAGAAATCCAATTCTACAGGGCCCTGTGTGAAAAGGTGATTGCCCCCTAACTTAATAACTGCTTTGGCCACCCTTATCAGCAACAACTGCAATCAAGCAGTTGTGATAACTGGCAATGAGTTTTTTTGCAACGTTCTGGAGGAATTTTGACCCACTCGTCTTTGCAAAATAGTTCTAATTCAGCCACATTGGAGGGCTTTAACTAGGCCACTTCAAAGTCTTAATTTTTTTTTTTTAAGCCATTCAGAGGTTGATTTGCTGGTGTGTTTTGGATCATTGTCTTGCTGCATAACCCAAGTGCACTTCAGCTTGAGGCCACGAACAGATGACCTGACATTCTTCTTCAGAATTTCTTGGTAAGCAGCAGAATTCATGGTTCCATTTACCACAGAAAATCTTCCAGGTCCTGATGCCGCAAAACAGTCTCAGATCATAACACTACCACCACCATATTTTACTGTTGGTATGATGTTCCTTTTCTGAAATGCTGTTTTACTTCTACGCCAGATGTAATGTGACATACACCTTCCAAAACGTTCAACTTTGGTCTCGTCAGTCCACAGAGTATTTTTTTGAAAAGTTTTTGGAATCGTCAAGATGTTTTCTGGTGCAACTGAGACGAGCCTTTTATGTTTTTATTGCCCAGCAGTCGTTTTTATCTTCGAATTCTGCCATGGATGCCATTTTTGCCCAGTCTCTTTTGGCCGAGTCATGAAAACTGACCTGAGGGAAATGAGGGCTGCAGTTCCTTTCATGTTGTTGTGGGTTCTTTTGTGACCTCTTGGATGAGTCGTCGCTGCAATCTTGGGGTAACTTTGGTCTGCCAGCCACTCATGGGAAGGTTCTCCACTGTTCCATGTTTTTGCTATTTTTGACTAATGGTTGTCACTGTGGTTTGGTGGAGTCCCAAAGCTTTAGAAAATGCTTTATGACCTTTTCCTGACTGATGGATCTTAATTACCGGTACCTTGTTTCTCATATGTTCCACAAATTCTTTGGATCGCAGCATGATGTATAGCTTTTGAGGATCTTTTGGTTTATTTCACTCTGTCAGGCAGGTACTACTTAAATGAATTCTTGATTGAGAATAGGTGTTGCGGTTACTAGGGAATTTGAACTCTGCTTCCCGAAGATGTGGTAAAGTTATGTTTTAAGGGGGGAAGAGGGCAATCACACTTTCACTCAGGGCCTTGTAGGTTTGGATTTCTTTTCCCCTTAACCCATTCACCCCTTGGTCTCTTTCCACCTTCATAACCTGGACAAATTTTACAATTCTGACCACTGTCACTTTATTTGGTAGTAACTCTGGAATTCTTCAACAGATCCCACTGATTCTGAGATTGTTTGCATTTATTTGTGGAAAAATATAGAAATTTGATGAAAATTTAGCAATTTTCAAATTTTGAATTCTTATGCCCATAAATCAGAACGATATGTCACACAAAACAGTTAATAACAGTTCCTACAGGTCTAATTTACATCAGCACAACTTTGGAACCTTTTTTTATTAGGAAGTTATAAAGGTTAAAAGTTAACTAGTGATTTCTCATTTTTACAACAAAATTCATAGAACCTTTTTTTAGGGACTAAGATTTGTTACAGAGGTCTGTGCAGCTGTAAAAGACTGCCCCCTTTGTATTAGCCACACCTTGACCCACTGAAGATTAAGGAGTACGCGAAACGGTCATCATCCACCACAGAACCGACTGTCCTGCATCCACATTTTTAACATGTTGATGAATCATAGAATCATAGAATCGTAGAGTTGGAAGGGACCTCCTGGGCCATCTGGTCCAACCCCCTGCTCAAAGCAGGATTCGCTAAATCATCCCAGTCAGATGTCTGTCCAGCCTCTGTTTGAAGACTTCCATTGAAGGAGAACTCACCACTTCTCGTGGCAGCCTGTTCCACTCATTGATCACTCTAACTGTCAAAAAGTTTTTTCTAATATCTAATCTGTGTCTCTTCCCATTCAGTTTCATCCCATTGCTTCTAGTCTTTCCTTGTGCAAATGAGAATAAAGTTGATCCTTCTACAATGTGACAGCCCTTTAGATATTTGTAGACAGCTATTAAGTCTCCTCTCAGTCTTCTCTTTTGCAAACTAAACATTCCCAAATCCTGCAACCTTTCCTCATAAGACAGGGTTTGCAGACCGGTCACCATTCTGGTCGCTCTTTTCTGAACTTGCTCCAGTTTGTTGATGTCTTTTTTAAAACTGGACACAATATTCCAGTTACTTACATTACTTAGATGAACTAAGTAAGATTTTTTTTTTACCGGATAACAGAGTGCGACCTTTTCACTTCTTCGTTTGGGTTTTTTTTTTAGGGACCACCTGACATTTGAAGTGACTTTGAGAGTTCTATAAGACAGAAAATACCAAAAAGTGACACCATTCTAAAAACTGCACTCTTCAAGGTGTTCAAAACCACATTCAAGAAGTTCATTAACCCTTCAGGTACTTCAAATAAATAAATGGAATGTGGAAGGAATACATTAACATTTAACTGTTTTCACTAAAAATTTTTTATTTTCACAAGGGTAACAGGAGAAATGAGACCCCAAAAGTTGTTGTGCATTTTCTCCTGAGTACACCAATACCCCACATGTGGGGGAAAACCACTGTTTGGGCACACGGAAGGGATCGGAAGCACCGTCTGACTTTTTCGCGCAAAATTGGCTGAAATTGAGAACGAACACCATGTCGCGCTTGGAGAGCCCCTGATGTGCCTAGACAGTGGTAACCCTCCACAAATGACCCCATTGTGGAAACTAGACCCCCCCTAAGGAACTAATCTAGAAGTATGGTGAGCACCCTGAACCCCCCAGATGTTTCACAGAAGTTTTATAACGTAGAAACGTGAAAATAAAAAATCACGTTTTTTCCACAAAAATGATCTTTTAGCCCCAATTTTTTATTTTCACAAGTGTAACAGGAGAAATGGGACCCCAAAAGTTGTTGTGCATTTTCTCCTGAGTATGTTGATACCCCACATGTAGAGGAAAACCACCGTTTTGGCACATGTTGGGGCTTGAAAGGGAAGGAGTGACGTTTTGAAATGCAGACTTTGCTGGAATGGTCTGCGGGTGTCTTGTTGTGTTTGGCGAGCCCGTGGAGCCCCTCATGTGGCTAATCGGTGGAAACCCCCCGTACACCACACCTTGGCTTTTCTCATGGCACTGGATTGCTGGAGGACTTGATCAGAGAGATCAACTCCCTCATGTTCTTGTTGTACTCCAGTACACAGTGTGGTGTGTGGACCTTTTACAGTGCTGGGGTGCTGCCATCACCATGTATGGTGGTCAAGAAAAGGACATCCCTTTTGTCCTTGTACTTGACCACTAGCATGTTGTCACTACATTGGGCCCTGCTCTCACCCGTTCTGAGCATCTGCCCAAGTAGCATCCTGGGGAGGCCTCAGATTTTTTGTGCACCTTACCACAGGCTGCAGTAACTCGCGCAGAGAGGGACTTGAAGAGTTGGATGCTGGTATAAAAGTTATATATATATATACAATAACCTTGATCCTGCAGTGGGTGCACCAAATCCCACACAATTTTCCCACTCAATCCCAGAACAGAGGGGCATTCAGGGGGTTGAATCCCCGGGTGTCCTTCCCTTCATAAACCCTAAACTTGAGTGTGCCCTGAGGTACGCTCGCACAGTTTGAACAGCTTAATTCCATACTTGGCCCTCTTACTGGGCAGGTATTGCTGGAATTGAGCCTCCCCTTGAAGTGGATTAGGGACTCATCCACACAGATGTCTTTTCGGGGACTGTACATCTCAGCAAACTTGTTGCTGCAGTGCATAATGACCGGACGAACTTTGAAAAGTCGGACAAAGTTGGGGTCATCTCCGACCGGACATTGTGCATTATCACTGAATGCAAGAATTTGTGAATGGCATCAAAGCGTGTCCGTTCCATAGCCATACGGGACACTGGAGTGTTATACAAAACGTCAACACTCTAATATTGACAAATTTCTGGCTTCATCACAATCCCCATGTGAAAAACCAGGCCCCAAAACTTCACCATTTCTATGGCATCTACAGTGGTCCAGTTGGCAATTGATGGTCGAATTTTGGGGTAAAAATTGCTGGGTGTACAAATTTGTCTGCGACACCATGAGATTTAGAAAATCTGCAGAGAAAAAGACTTTGAAAAAGTCTATTTCTGTGAGGCCGGTGGTGTACAATGGGATTACCGATTGCGCCACAATATCTGGAATTTGTGGCTCATAATTTTCAGGAGGTGAGGTCCATACGGGGTTAGTAACTGTGCGCGCTGGTTCAGTTTCTGCCCTGGGGAATCTGTGGCAGTTCGGTATCACTGGAGGAAGAGGAGTCTGAGTGGGAAAAATAAAGGAAGGTGGGATCTTTTCCCTCACTGTCAGTGTCGGAGGCAAGGAAATCATAAGCCTCCTCCGCTGAATACTGGGTTTAGGACCAGCGGGATGACTTTTTATTAATGTATGTGGTGTTTATGTGTGTACCAAATTTTATTCAGGTGTGTTTGTAAGTGCGTGGTGTAAAATTTTTCTTTTATTTAGAGGAGGGGAAAAAAAAAGTAAACGGAAAAATATTAACAAACTTATTTATTGAACGTCAGTTAAAAAACAAATTACTGCGTGCCTGCAACTGACAAACCTGATTCACTTCAGTAAAAAATATTGTAGTAGTCGACAATTACTACAGTGTATTTTTTTTTTTTTGTCCCAAAATAATCTAATCTATCAACTAATCTAAATGGTTCTTTTTTCACCATAAAATCCCCCAAAAAACAACCAAAGGCCAGGTCAGTAATGTTAGTCACCGACCAGCACTCGACGGCTGTAGAATGCATGCACAGATGTGAAGCAGAAGGGGGATAAAAAAAAATAGAGAGTGGTGAAAAAAAAAAGTCTTTGCCAAAAATGAGCGCTAGTGCTAACCAATGGTGTACATGCGGAGTGGTGCAAAGAGTGAAGAGGGAGAAAAAATTAATTACTGGAAAAAAAAAAAGTTGTGGAAAACAGCCAGCACAGACATTGAATCAGTGATTTGCGTCAAGCTCGGCAGCTGCAGGATGCATGAAAAAGAAAAAAAAAACTGCTTAAAATCTCGCGATCAAGTACTGATCAGTGCTCAGCGGCAGATAGGGGGTGGGGAGTGGTGGTGAGGTGGGTGGAAAAGGGGGGAAGGGGTAATTAGTGGGAAAAGGGGAGGTGGAAGGGATTATGGAAAGATCAGCCAAGGATCAGGGAGGTATCAGGAACTCTTCTTTCTTCTTCAGCAGGAGCAGGCAGTGATCCACAGGATTTTGTGGCACCACAAGGCCCAGCATGGCGGACAGAGTGACCGTCCTGTACAATTCTGCAGCTAGAATGAGGAAGAGTAGGGAAGTCGCCTGCAGGCCACAGCATGTCTATGCACTGTGATTGGTGCCCACAATGTCATCGTCTATCGCATCACTCAGAGCTGGCCCTGGTGACGCTGTTGTCAGGCACCAGCGTATGATCGGTGCTCTTACAATATCAGTGTGTCAGGCAACCTGATTGCCTGAAACACTGAGAAGCTCTGCGATTGGCTGTTCAATCCTGAACAGCCAATCACAGCGATCGTCGTTGCAGAGGGGCTTTGCAACCCCCCAGGACGAAGGTGCCATGTTCCCTGCTGTGAGAAACAGCAGGGACATTCATGCGATCACTGCGCGATTAGTCGCGGTGGTCACATGATTGACATGACGTACTTGTACTGAAAATGTCGGCAATGGGTTAATAATAATAAAGACCTTCATTTAAAAATTGCATTTAGTGTTTTCTTGTGTTATCTTTGTGTAATATTTTAATTTGTTTGGTGATCTGAAATATTTAAATGTGACAAGCATGCAAGAAAAAATAGGAAATCTGTAAGGGGCGAACACTTTTTCACACAACTGTATATGAGGATGTTAGGCTGTTAGTCAGCAGCATGTGCAGAGTTTTACTATGTTATTAATGAGAAATTCATCTAAGGGCTCTTTCATGCATCCAGATTTTTCCGGTATCGGAGATATCAGTGACTGTGTGTGTTGACGTCCATTCTCTCTGATCGATGTTTTGGGGTACGCTGACGTTACAGGAATCTGCTCTAAAATCTTGCGCATTGCTGAGCGGGTCCACACGCATGCCCAGTATCGTGCATGTTCATACAGCCCGACTCTCGCAGCGGCTTCGGCATACGCACACACAGTCAATGAAGCCGGGTACGTACACCCAGATTCAGTGCACATGCGCGGGAGCCACTCGTCACTGCACAAGATTGGGATTTTAGAGCAGATTCCCGTGACATTGGCGCACCCTGTAACATCAGAGTGCATGGACGTTGACAATATGACAAGCCCGTGACTGAAAGAAAATGAAGCTCCACCTCTATGACTAAAAGAGATGGTACTGTAAAACTATACAAGGTGATTTTTGGAGTTGATTACGGCATCATTTTGATTGAAAACATTGTGGTAATGATGCACTTTGCATCAATAACCACACAAACGGGACAGTTTAGTTGCTAAAACTGACGTGACAGGTTCCCTTTAAATTAATGGTGAGACTTGTGTCTAATGCATTGCACTGTCGGTGTGTGTGGTCATGTTCATTTTTGTTTCAAGCGTTTCATTATAATAAATACGTGTTTTGCTTTTTATTAGGACAAGCCAGCTTATTTATGATGTACTGGATGAATCGTTACGACGAGCAGAAATAAATCACAACATCACTTATGGTAAGCCAGTTTAGATGTAGTGTTTTCACTTGAAGTTTTGAAGATGGCATGTCATCATAGTGGAGTTCACAGATTTATTATTATTTATTTATTTTTAATGAAAATTTTCCTGCCAGACTTTAGTGAATGTTGGCTACCCCCAAACTTCTGCGAAAAAAATTCCAGCTCTGTTTAACGTTTGCATGTTTAAATGTGCTAACAATCGTTCTATGCACACAGGACCGTTGTTAATACGATCTCTTGGTGCACAAAGGATATGATTTTATTGGTAGCACCTCGTCTGTTTACACAGGTTGATGTGCTGGTAAGAATCTTGCTTTTTAAGCAAGCATAAAAATCAATGCACCCAATGAGTGAACGTTTTGTTTTGGCAGGTGATTGTGGGCCTCTTTAGTCATGACGATAATGAGGAATGGGCATTTCTAGGATTATCATAAGGTCTAAATGGGCCAAATTTTGTAATTATTGGGGTTGGGTACTTTTAATGTGATTAACTAAGGCTGTTTTCACATTTGCATCTGTGTGCGCAGGGTTTCATCCGCAGCAATCATCATGCGTCATGTTTCCCTATCTTTAACATGGTGGACGCAGGGGCATGTGTTTGCATCCGTTCGCATGCGTCAGCGTATGCATGCGTCGTTTTCGGTGTGTGGCGGGGACTGGCGAACGCATCATGTTGCATTTTTGGAAGCGGCAAAAATCAGTCAAATATGCGCAGTCATGCGCATACGTATACGGATGAGTGCGTTGTAAAACGCATTACTATCTATCTATGGGAACGCATACGTATGCAAGGACATGTGTATTGCATGCGTTCTTCAAAATGTAAATAGAAATTCCTTTAGACGCCCATTTTTTATGTCATATTGAATGCATGCGCATAAACAACACAAGCGCATGCACGTAAACATGTGTTCTTGCATGTGTCTGCGGATGATACGCTGCAGACTCAAACGCTAATGTGAACCTAGCCTTAGTTAAACTGCATGTCTTCCAAGTAGCGGTGCATAGCCCGCATGGGAAGAATATGCTTTGCAGATACATCTTCAGACCTCTTAGCGAGAAAAGAAAATGTAATGGCTGCATTTCTAAAGGAACTTTCCAGCCATCTAATGTTAGATTATAGTAATATTCAGCCGACCTAATTAAACAGGAATGGATCTCGGGAATAATCAAGTTAGCAGCAAGAAGAGCTTCTGCATGGTACACAACAGGGTTAGTTAGAATTCCCTATGTACGTCATCTGCTGCCCACAGAGGTTCAGATACTCCTCTGAATTGGGTGAGATGGTAATATTTACTACTGGCCCAGTTTATATATGGCACTTTGTTATCCATGTACAGCACCATGGAATCAATGGTGCTATATAAAAAATAATAATAATAATAATAATAATAATAATCCAGTACCTACGTATACCACACTCTGTTTTTATTTTAGGTGGTTTTTGTCCCTGGTTGTTCTTGTGGCGTGTTGCGGATTATGTTTTTAGAATTATTCATTAACAGTTTTATATTTTATTTTTATTGCAGTCTAGCCATCTAATGTTACTGTTACTACAGACCTACAGTAACTGTTTGCAGGTCTTTCGAACATTTTGTGACCATTGTCTTGTCTTTCTCTTTCAGCGATCCTTTTTGAATGTGTTCATACTATCTATACAATTTACCCAAAGTCTGATCTGTTTGAGAAAGCTGCAAAATGTATTGGAAAGTTTGTCCTGTCTCCAAAAATCAACCTTAAGTATTTAGGTAAGTAGCACACTATTTCATCACATGATGACAGGTCTTTATGTAGGGGAAAAAACTGCTGTAAATATTTTAAAAGATACAAAAACATTACAAAGTAAAAGTTGAAGTCCCATATTGTGTGCCATATAATATACATATTATACGGTATAACGGCAAATAATCTAAATGCTGCTGATCCGTATTACATTGGCTCAGAGAAAGCATAGAGATTAATAGAGGAGAGTAAGCAAAAGCATATATAAACTATAATATGTCGGTAATCTAAAACACCCACCCACGTGTTATTCTCTGCTTCACTAATGTCTCTTCTTAGACATTTATGTCCTCCTTTCATCTTATCAGGTACAGTGGCCACTGTAAGTGGAGAGGTGGCCACATGTCTCTCTGCATTGGATTTTATGAGAATTCTGAAAAATTGAGCACACTTGTATATGCCATAAATGTCCAATCATAGATTCGTACGCACCATTGACCAAGCTTGTGTTAAACTCGGCAGGTCCAAAAGAAATGTGGAAATTCAGTGAAGCTGAGGCACCAAGGCATCAGGGTCTTGATAAAAACTTGATTGTTATTCCATATTAGTGAAAACCATAATAGGAAGAAAAAGAAGCAATGTTTCAGCTATAATTGTCCTTTTTCAAGCCTAAAAAAAGCTGCTCTGTTGAATAGAAATCCCACCCTTCCCTGGGCACCAGCAGTTAGATTTTTATCATTTATATAGTACAGTACGATGTTTCCTTCTAGGCTTACAAAAAAGTGATCAAGAAACCACGTAATCTGTCAGCATGATCCGCCCTTCATCAAACTGTTTAGATAGTCATATTGTACTGTGAAAGATAATTTCACCATTACCTTTATTTATGCAATCTGTTGCTTCCTGACCGAAAAATCACTGTATAAATTTCAGAGTGTGATTGGAGCGCTTTCCGACTGTCTTCCTTCTCATGTCTGTTCAGATTGTTCAAACAAAGAACAGGCGCTCGGTGCATCACGGCGGGGGTAATATATACAGTACAGACCAAAAGTTTAAGCAACCAAAAATCCTGTTTTCCCACCTAACGCCACATTCTTCTGCTTGAAGTGACTCTGTCTCTGTATATACACACACACACACACACACACACACACACACACACATATAGTGCAGACCAAAAGTTTGGACACCCCTTCTCATTCAAAGAGTTTTCTTTATTTTCATGACTATGAAAATTGTAGATTCACTCTGAAGGCATCAAAACTATGAATTAGCACATGTGGAATTATATAATTAACAAAAAAGTGTGAAACAACTGAAAATATGTCTTATATTCTAGGTTCTTCAAAGTAGCCACCTTTTGCTTTGATTACTGCTTTGCACACTCTTGGCATTCTCTTGATGAGCTTCAAGAGGTAGTCACCGGAAGTGGTTTTCACTTCACAGGTGTGCCCTGTCAGGTTTAATAAGTGGGATTTCTTGCCTTGTAAATGGGGTTGGGACCATCAGTTGTGTTGTGCAGAAGTCTGGTGGATACACAGCTTATAGTCCTACTGAATAGACTGTTAGCTGTTTTTTTCTTGCCATAATACAAATTCTAAGTAAAGAAAAACGAGTGGCCATCATTACTTTAAGAAATGAAGGTCAGTCAGTCTGAAAAATTGGGAAAACTCTGAAAGTGTCCCCAAGTGCAGTGGCAAAAACCATCAAGCGCTACAAAGAAACTGGCTTACATGAGGACCGCCCCAGGAAAGGAAGACCAAGAGTCACCTCTGCTGTGGAGGATAAGTTTATCCGAGTCACCAGCCTCAGAAATTGCAGGTTAACAGCAGCTCAGATTAGAGACCAGGTCAATGCAACACAGAGTTCTAGCCGCAGACACATCTCTACAACAACTGTTAAGAGCAGACTTTGTGCAGCAGGCCTTCATGGTAAAATAGCTGCTAGGAAACCACTGCTAAGGACAGGCAACAAGCAGAAGAGACTTGTTTGGGCTAAAGAACACAAGGAATGGACATTATACCAATGGAAATCTGTGCTTTGGTCTGATGAGTCCAAATTTGAGATCTTTGGTTCCAACCACCGTGTCTTTGTGTGACGCAGAAAAGGTGAATGGATGGACTCTACAAGCCTGGTTCCACCGTGAAGCATGGAGGAGGAGGTGTGGGGGTGCTTTGCTGGTGACACTGTTGGGGATTTATTCAAAATTGAAGACATACTGAACCAGCATGGCTACCACAGCATCTTGCAGCGGCCTGCTATTCCATCCGGTTTGCGTTTAGTTGGACCATCATTTATTTTTCAACAGGACAATGACCCCAAACACACCTCCAGGCTGTGTAAGGGCTATTTGACCAAGGAGGAGAGTGATGGGGAGCTATGCCAGATGACCTGGCGTCCACAGTCACCAGACCTGAACCCAATCGAGATGGCTTGGGGTGAGCTGGACCGCAGAGTGAAGGCAAAAGGGCTAACAAGTGCTAAGCATCAATGGGAACTCCTTCAAGACTGTTGGAAGACCATTTCCAGTGACTACCTCTTGAAGCTCATCAAGAGAATGCCAAGAGTGTACAAAGCAGTAATCAAAGCAAAAGGTGGCTACTTTGAAGAACCTAGAATATAAGACATATTTTCAGTTGTTTCACACTTTTTTGTTAATTATATAATTTCACATGTGTTAATTCATAGTTTTGATGCCTTCAGAGTGAATCTACAAATTTCATAGTCATGAAAATAAAGAAAACTCTTTGAATGAGGTGAGTCCAAACTTTTGGTCTGTACTATATATATGTGTGTATATTTACGTGTGTGTGTGTGTGTGTATATATATATATATATACATACATACAGAGACAGAGTCCCTTTAAGCAGAAGAATGTGGCGTTAGGTGGGAAAACAGGATTTTTGGTTGCTTACCATAAAATCTGTTTCTTGGAGCCTACATTGGGGGACATAGGAAACCATGGGTTGTACGCTATACTGCCACTAGGAGGCTGACACTATGCAGAAAAAAGTTATCTCATCCTCCGCAGTGTACACCCCACCGACAGGAACTAGGATATTCAGTTAGTCAGAAAGCAGTAGGAGAACCAACAAATAAGAGAGACTAAAAAACAAACTCAAACTGTAACAGTATAATGCTAGAAACAGAGCTGTTCAACCTGGGAGGGTGCTGTGTCCCCTCAGTGAAGGCTCCGAGAAACAGATTTTGCGGTAAGCAACCAAAAATCCTGTTTTCTCTCTCGCTTCATTGGGGGACACAGGAAACCATGGGACGTCCCAAAGCAGTATCCAAGGGGAGGGAACAGCAGACAACTCCAATCAGGACGAAGAACTCACCAATGTCACCTGCACGGTCACCTGCAAGGTCTATTTACTCCAGCCAGCATCCGCCGAAGCTAGGCATGGGCTCTAAAAAACCATGCGGACATGTGGAGGACAGATCATCGCTCTGCAGAGGTGCTGGGCCGAGACCCTAAGAGTACTGCTAGGAGGCGCGCACTGCCCGGGCAGAGTGTGTCTAAACCCAGAAGAACACTGTATTTCTTGACCTGGCAACCATACCAATGCTGACCTGGAGACTGGAGGACCTCTACACGCCAAGCCCGTGAACCGAAAAAAGGGGGGAAGGGCGGCCTTAGCCTCATAGACATCGTCGCTCTGGCCAGGTAGCCTGATGAGAGAGCGCTTTGAAGGATAAGTCTGAGCCGGGCAAAAGGAAAGGAATTAAGAATGATGGACACTGAACCTTTGATCCACAGAAAGTGCACAACCGCTGCCACACACTCTGCGAGACTCCGGGAGTGGTTGAGAGCCTGAAAGGGAAAGCTATAAAATGAAAAAGAAAATAGACCCGTCCCTTGCAAAGCTCAGGAATCTCCGAAACCCTGAAGAAATCAGGACTTGAATAAAGGCTTCATGAAACAAAAGAAAAATCATGCGATTCCCAGAAAGCAAATACTGAACGAAGAGATTTCCTCCTAAAAAACAAGGATGGACTCAATCCTAGATCCCCGACGAGTCAAGCTGAGGAAAAACCACTGGAGAAACGACGAGGCTTAGCCTGAGGAAGGAGAGAGCTCGTCCCTCTGGTGACCTCCTTTTAATAATTTGGTACAATTGGAGCCAAACCGAAGGGAAACCCCGGAAAGGCAAGTTGCTGAGGGAGGGACCTCTTTGGGGATAGGTTCGTTCGTCAAGCCGTAAGCCAAATGGTCCTTCGGATGGGCACGATTTTGCTGGATCGGGGAAGGTGGAAAACTATGTACTTCCCTGCAAGAGAAATTTGGTCAGCGAGGATGGCCAATTCTTTCGACCAGTCTCCAGAAAGAATGCCCTGATGAGCAACCGAGCCCACGCGTCTATAAACTTTTGCAACCCGGGTGGAGGCAAAGGGAGGACACAATGTAGCGGTGGACTCTTGCCAAGGACTCTGAGTCTGCCGTTGGTATCCCTGAGGGGTGCACGTCTGGAAGAGGAAGGACTGTATTGGTGAAAAGACGTAGTCTAATTTGCGGTGCGCTCAGGAGAGAAGAGAATTACCGAGGCGCTCCGTTCATTGGAAGCGATTGGACTAAGTTCTCTGAGAAAATGACGAAGGAAAGACCTGAATAGGCCACTGTGAACCTGTTAGAGAGCCGAACGCTGAAGACGTACTGAAGGGGACCTAGTGATACCTTGGATCTCATCGCCGCGATGTAGGCTCAGACTGATTAAGGCTGGGTTCACACTTGCGTTGGTCAGAGCTGCGGAGGGCTGCGTACTTCCTCCGTTAAGCCCCGCCCACGGCCGCACCTCTTCCATTCAGCTCTGCCTGCGTACCTATCTTTAACATTGGGTATGCAGGCCATGCTGATGTATGCGGATGCCTCTGCTTGCATCGTTTTGACTCTGCGTCGAACGCAACATATTGCATTTTGTTGCAGTTGGCGCAGCGTCAAAACAACGCAAGCGGAGGCATCTGCATACATCAGCATGGCCTGCGTACCCAATATTGAAGATAAGGACGCAGGCAGACATAGGCGGAGCTGAATGGAAGAGGTGTGGCAGTTGGTGGGGCTTAACGGAGGAAGTATGCAGCCCTCCGCAGCTCTGCCCAACGCAAGTGTGAAACCAGCCTAACAGAGCGACTCAAAGGGAGAACCGTTGAAGAGACAACTGCTTTCCCGGCAGTTAGAACGTAGACTACTGGACGACTTCGCAGACCGAGGTCAAAGGAAGCTAAACCCAAGCATACAGGGATGAGGATGTGTATGGAAAAAATAGTCTAGATGGTCATTGAAAGTACAACAAAAAATGAGCAGTCGAACGAGGAAAGTCCATGAAAAAAACATGAAGTATGTCAACTGCATGGAAAGTTGGATCTAGGAAGATCACAGACTCCAGAAGTCAACAAGACTGACGAAAGGAAGATCTGAGCGACTGTATCTATCCTGGACCCTCTGGTACGGGGAGAGGATTGTAGTGTGTAGACCCGCTTACTTAAGTATAAGACCCCACACGCCCGAGGATAACAGTGAAAAAGATACAAATCTAGCTGAAGGAAGAAATGTGTAATCACCAAACTCCTCATTGGATCCAGGACTGGAGCAGCATTCTACCCTGGTCGATGCTTGCGCAGAGTAAAATCCCATTCCTGTCCGAAGTGGGAGACTTGTTCCTGCCACGCTTTGAAGTCACATCTCGGAGCTGATGGAGGCTTTATCCAGTGTCTGTAAGAAAGAATAGGTACCGTAAGTACTGACAAATAGGGTGCTTCGGTATTGTATTAGCTCAAAGGCCCTAAGGATAGAATGGAACTTATAAACTACTATTGGTCAATCATCAATGATAAACGTATCACACTGGGCAGTAAAGATAGCCTGACAGCAGCACTGTAAACTGACCAACTGGGTAGTTAGAGGTAAGCCCGACTAATCAGAAGATGTGGAAAAGTCCCTGTAGAGCAACTCACACTCAGGGCCCAGAGCATGGCCGAAGGAAAAACTGTGACCATCTGGTACCTGACACGAGCATGTCTAACCTACCTGAAAGTGGAGTATCCACTTATGATGCTGCCGAGATTCACCCTGTGGTACTGAGATCCACTCCGTTTTTGTTTAACTGTTAAGAGACCACAGACATTGACCATGAAAAATGGAGCAGAAAGGTGCCTCTGACTCACCTGAAAGCGGCCTGTAACCGCTGCTGCAGCCCACCAGAAGTGATAAATACCGGACACCTCTCACTGAGTGGTGATTAGATGGGAGCTTAGGCAGATGCTGCAAAAGACCCTGAGGAGCGATAGAGGGCGCTTCTGACTCACTTGACAATGGGACAGAAGAACCGGACCGATGCAGCCAATCGACCTCCGGTACGTTTGAGCCACAGGAAAGATGGCAAGTATTGACTAAACATGTCTGGTAGAGAACCATCTAAGTTCTGGATTCAGAGTACTGCTGCAATAGAACGCGAGGAACATGAAGGCGAGTGCATCTGACTCGCCTGAATACGGTACAGAACACCAGTACCACTGCAGCAGTCAATCCAAGACACGTTTGATCCACTGAAATACGAGAGTTTCAGACAACCCTACTGTACTTGGTAGGTAGTGCGTCTGAAGCCTGGATAGCGGATAGAGCACAGCTGTAATCAGCTCTCAGTATCATGTGACTAAATCGGCGTGTAGAGAGCCAATTCTGTGTTGCGGTCTAGGCCTGGATACCTGATGGCGTTAGGCAGAATAACCACTTCACGTGTAGTAAGCTGCCCCACAAAGTCTGTCCTGAAGTATATTCTGACCTGTCATTTCTCCTGACAGTACAACAGTAGGCTTGGAATCAGCGGAAGACTAAACTCTACTCTGTTGTGCGCCTGGGTTCAAACCCTTGGGCCTGCGACTTGTCAGCTTCTTTATCCACTGAGCCATAGCAGACATTGCTGGGAAATATGGACTTCTATCCAGCTGGAAGTCAGGTCCAAACACTGCAGTCGTGCAGGGGTAGGAGCAGCACCCCTCTCTGTTTAGAGAAGTGTAATGCCAGCATCCGGAGGGGGGCTGCAGGAAGAAGCAAGGCGAGTGCCTGTGAGCAGGAGATATGGAAACATTTGATATGCCAGGGTTCTAGCATCTTTGTGTAGAGCAATGGCTGAGCCTTGCTCTGCTGAAAATCAAGGCACAGATCTTCAGTAGCAGAAATCACAACATCAGTGCTTGCAGGACTGGAAATTGTTGTTTGTACAATATATACATGGGTGTCTCTTTTCTATACGCCATACTATGTCTAGACACCTATGTGCATAGCCTACAACTCCATATAGGTTAGGAGTGAGGTCTTATTAATTTTTGTGCATTTGTTACCTCACCTTCTCTAATGGGGTAGCTTTTGTTTTACTTCTTAGTTTAATAAAAGTTATAATTTATAATTTCTCTATTCCTGATACAGGAATAGAGGAGATATGCCATGTATATTGAATATGCAACTAGAAAGAAGTGCAGACACTTGGGCACCACAAAGATGAAGAGAAAATAAATCTGGACATTTAGAAACTATTTTAGGTTTTCCAATCATCTGATTGACCTGCATTAGTAATCACGGGTAGAGTCCGAGAGCAGACCTTGTGGGAAATGTTAGTAAAGCCAGGGGTGAACCGACCATTTGTGCAACTTGATCAGCCACACAGGGGACCTAGAGGTAAGGAGCCCACTTCTACCTCTAAGGCCGGGATCACACGTGAGGAATACGAACGAGTCTCGCATGTTAATACCCGGCACTGCCGCCAGTGCTCAGGAGTGGAGCGTGCCACTCCATGTATTGCTGTGCAGCTGCACTCTCCGCTCCCGAGTGCTGGTAGCAGTGCCGGGTATTAACATGCGAGACTCGTTCGCATTCCTCACATGTGTGATCCCGACCTAAAACAGATTTTGTCACAGATCCCTGTTCTTTCCTCTTCTGTGTCCACCCCTGAAGCAGACCATTAGCTTTTTTTTTCTTGTTGGAAATATCTTTTATTGCACTATGATTGTAGCTGGAGTAATTGGACTTGTGTGAGCAAGCAGCAGGGTACATACTACTCGCTGTCTATAAGGCTGTGCCCTCCAATATGAATGAGGGGCCGCTGTGGCTTCTGCGCTGCATAATGTTCTCTAAGCACTAAATCAACTAAATAACTTTGCTGATATTTGGGTCTTTGGTTATTTTTGAAATTGTATGATTTTCTTCTTTAGGCCTGAAGGCACTTACATATGTCATCCAGCAAGATCCAAACCTGGCTCTTCAACACCAAATGACAATAATTGAGTGCCTAGACCACCCTGATCCCATCATTAAAAGAGAGGTTGGTTGATGCACAATTTTTGTTTTCTTTTTTTTACTGAATTTAAAGGCTATGTACCCACGTTGCAGAAATGCTGCAGAAATTTCTGCATCGCTTGGAAAGGTGATTGACAGGTTGGTCACACTTGTCAAGCATAGCGCTTGACAAGTGTGACCAACTTTTTACTATTGATGCTGCCTATGCAGCATCAATAGTAAAAGCTAGAATGTTAAAAATAATTTTTAAAAAAATAGTGATATACTCACCTTCCGACGACCGCCGGAGCCTTCCCGCCTGTCCGCCACGCTCCCGGCATCTTCTGGTCCCAGTAATGCTGTGTGCGAAGGACCTGAGATGACGTCACGCTCGCGAGATCGCAACGTCATTCGCGCAAAGCAGTACTGGGACCGGAAGATGCCGGGAGCGTGGTTAGAAGCGGAAAGGACTCTGGGGGCCATCGAAGGTGAGTATATCACTATTTTTTTATTTTAATTCTATTTTTTACAGGTATATGGTACCCAGAGCCTGGAGGAGAATCTCCTCTCCTCCAGACCCTGGGTACCATCCGCACATTTTCCGCTTACTTTGCACATGGTGGGCACAGCCACATGCGGAAAGTAAGCTGAACAATGCAGTCCTATGTGTGCGGAATCGCCTTGATTCCTCACAAAGATTGAGCATGCTGCATATTTTTCCGCGATGCGATTCTGCCGCGGAAAATTCGCAGCATTAGCACAGCATGTGCATAATGCCATAGGATTGCATGGGATGCTTTTTTTTTTTCGTGTTTTCGCGGCAAAATCGCATGTTAAGCGCCACGAAAATGCAAAAAAAAGCTACGTGTGCACACAGCCAATGGGGTTTTATCAACTTCTTCTGCAGGCCCTCACTGCTCTATTACCTCCCAGTGTTCTGATTTCCACATGAGGAGTGTGGTGTGGAGTGGTAACATGCTCCCGTTTAACTGATCGTACGGGTCAGCACCATTGTCATGTCACCGATCCAACTCTATGCTGACTGATAAGACAAGATAAAAATTTTTCTTCTGCAACATTGGAGGAGCTTGAGGGTCACTGAAACTGGCTGGATTCTGAGAAAGTATTACAATCTTTATTAAAAAGAACATGTAGGCTCTGTGCTCCTTGCCTAAGCTACTTATGATGGATTGCAGTGATGAACAGTAACCTACGCAACAAGCAAACAAAATTTAAATATCGCTTTTGAATATTCCCATTTCTAACATTCCTAATGATGAGGCTGGCATTTTAAGCGCCTGTAAAATAAAAACTGGCATGAATTCAGTAGATTTTTCATGCTTTTTGCAAGTGGTTTTGGTGTCTTTTTAAAATACTTTTAAATACAAAAAAAAAGTAGTTTTTTTATTATGTTTTTAAGTCCAGTAGGAAAGTTTGAAGCTCAACAAAAATGCCTAATACCCAAAGCTTTGTAGTGTTTTCTGTATATCACTATAGCTGGAAAAACTGTAGTGAAAATGCCACAAACATGTCTGTCCTCTTCATGTGATGATCACACAAGTGGGACGGCTCGTGGCATTTTGTGTATCAGAGCGGTCTTCCATTGATTTGGATAGATTTGTGTTCACTGGAGTTACAGTGAAAGATGTAGACTCTGAGCAGAGATCTTGAAACCCACGAGCGAGTGATACACCATTTCCTATTATACTGTATGTAACTATTTATTTTGCAGTG
Source organism: Dendrobates tinctorius (assembly GCF_039654945.1). Taxonomy (NCBI): domain Eukaryota; kingdom Metazoa; phylum Chordata; class Amphibia; order Anura; family Dendrobatidae; genus Dendrobates; species Dendrobates tinctorius. Next base: position 9,869,505 of record NW_027361690.1, read on the forward strand.
GAAGCTGGAATCTGGAATACCCATTATATGTTGTCTAATTACCTGTAATCTTTATAGCTAAACCCTGTGGTTAGTATAAAAATGACACTTGACCTAATAACATGAATTAGTAGCTGCTGACATGGATTAAGATCTCTTAGCAATGTGTGAAGACAATGATGAATCTAGGACAAAGCCTTAGTACTATACAGGGCTATGGAGTGAGTCGGAAAGCCAAAACTCTGACTCCTCCATTTCCACAGCACTGCCTAATGTACATTTACATAAAGTGCAGCACAGATTGATCTCAACTACGACCGCACAGCCCTGCCCCCCTACTGGAGCATGTACATAAAGTGCAGCACAGATTCATCTCAGCTATGACCCCACAGCACTGGTCACTACTGGAGCATGTACATAAAGTGCAGCACAGATTGATCTCCACTATGACTCCACAGCACTGCCTCGCTACTGAGCATGTACATAAAGTGCAGCACAGATTCATCTCCACTACGGCCCCACAGCACTGGTCACTACTAAGCATATACATAAAGTGCAGCACAAAGTCATCTCAACTACGACCCCACAGCACTGGTCACTACTGAGCATGTACATAAAGTGCAGCACAGATTCATCTCCGCTACGACCCCACAGCACTGGTCGCTACTGAGCATGTACATAAAGTACAGCACAGATTCATCTCCGCTACGACCCCACAGCACTGGTCACTACTGAACATGTACATAAAGTACAGCAAGATTCATCTCAGCCATGACCCCACAGCACTGCCTCACTACGGAGCATGTACATAAAGTGCAGCACAGATTCACCTCAACTCCGACCCCACAGCACTGGTCACTACTGGGCATGTACATAAATTGCAGCACAGATTCATCTCAGCTACGACTCCACAGCACTAGTCACTACTGAGCATGTACATAAATTGCAGCACAGATTCATCTCCGCTACGACCCCACAGCACTGCCTCACTACTGAGCATGTACATAAAGAGCAGCACAGATTCATCTCCACTACGACTCCACAGCACTGCCTCACTACTGAGCATGTACATAAAGTGCAGCACAGATTCATCTCCACTACGGCCCCACAACACTGGTCACTACTAAGCATGTACATAAAGTGCAGCACAGATTCATCTCAACTACGACCCCACAGCACTGGTCACTACTGAGCATTTACATAAAGTGCAGCACAGATTCATCTCAGCTACGACCCCACAGCCCTGCCTCACTGCTGAGCATGTACATAAAGTGCAGCACAGATTCACCTCAACTACGACTCCACAGCACTGCCTCACTACTGAGCATGTACATAAAATGCAGCACAGATTCATCTCAACTACGACCCCACAGCACTGGTCACTACTGAGCATGTACATAAAGTGCATCACAGATTCATCTCCACTAAAAGCTGAGATTCCTAGATCAGGAACAGAACCGACATTTATAGGACATTTCAGAACTTTCCAAAATTCTTATGAAAACATTTACAGCACCTCCTGCATTGATCTACTGCACCCAATGTATTATATATTTTAGCAGGCTGAGGCTGTCCATTTTATACCGACTCCTCCAAAATGGACACCTAGTCCACGAATCGACTCCACGGCCCTAGTAGTAAAGAGCTTACAGTTGATTCTTAAAATTTTCAGGAGAGTCTTAAATGTAATGTCTTCTGCTTCATGTGGATTGGGGTTTTCTTTACCTCTTTCACACCCATTATATTGAACTTTACGCCTGTATTCTACAACAATTCTCACACCTGGTGTTATGGTAGATTCAGAAGATTATTTTCACTGACTGGACATTGTCAGGCGGTCACAATGTGAACCGTAAGAGCCAGTTGTCAATTTAGGCTGCATTATTGTGACTGAGAAACACTGACACTCGTCAGTGATTTTTTTTCTTGTGCACAAAGAACAGTCCGAGTTTGGTCAATGTTGCCAGCTTTTACCATAAGAGTTCTATCAGTTTTTCTGGGATAGAGAAAAAACAAAATTGATGGAGCAATCTGCTGCTGCCTGTTTTTCTTTTTTTCCACTGACCCCTATGCTTGTTTGCATTGGCGAGTTTGATCTGAAACTCTGGTTTGTGTGGATCCTTAAATATATGGACATGTAAACAGCCCCATCTACTATATAATTGTCTAATTCTGTCTGTCTGTCATGGAAATCCCAACTCGCTGATTGGTCGCGGTAGTTGCTTAGTCGTCGTGGCAACACGGCCGCATTGCTTATTGTACAGGCACATTACAGCCGTTAAAGGCATCACTGCTGCGTTGCTCATTACACAGGCACAGTCCTGTACATATTCTGAAGTACAATACATTAGGTAATTAGGTAACAGTAGAACAGTGACTTCAGCTCTGGGTGTAACTGGAGTACAATACATTAGGTAAAAGCAGAACAGTGACTGCAGCTCTGGGATTAACTGGAGTGCAATACATTAGATAACAGCAGAACAGTGATTGCAGCTCTGGATGTAACTGGAGTACAATACATTTGGTAAGATCTGAACAGTGACTGCAGCTTTGGCTTTAACAGGAGTATAATACATTAGGTAAGAGCAGAACGGTGACTGCAGCTCTGGGTGTAACTGGACTACAATACATTAGATAACAGCAGAACAGTGACTGCAGCTCTGGGATTAACTGGAGTACAATACATTAGATAACAGCAGAACAGTGACAGCAGCTCTGGGTGTAACTGGAGTACAGTACATTAGGTAACCGCAGAACAGTGACTGCAGATCTGAGTGTAACTGGAGTACACTACATTAGGTAACAGCAGAATAGTGACTGCAGATCTGGGTGTAAGTGGAGTACAATACATTAGGTAAAAGCAGAACAGTGACTGCAGCTCTGGGAGTAACTGGAGTACAATACATTAGGTAACAGCAGAACAGTGACTGCAGATCTGAGTGTAACTGGAGTACATTACATTAGGTAACAGCAGAACAGTGACTGCAGCTCTGGGTGTAACTGGACTACAATACATTAGGTAAGAGCAGAACAGTGAATGCAGCTCTGGGAGTAACTGGAGTACAATACATTAGATAACAGCAGAACAGTGACTGCAGATCTGGGTGTAACTGGACTACAATATATTGGGTAAGAGCAGAACAGTGACTGCAGCTCTGGGTGTAACAGGAGTACATTAGGTAACAGTAGAACAGTGACTGCAGATCTGGGTGTAACTGGAGTACAATACATTAGGTAACAGCAGAACAGTGACTGCAGCTCTGGGTGTAACTGGACTACAATATATTAGGTAAGAGCAGAACGGTGACTGCAGCTCTTGTAACAGGAGTACATTAGGTAACAGCAGAACAGTGCAGATCTGGGTGTAACTTGAGTACAATACATTTGGTAAGATCTGAACAGTGACTGCAGCTCTGGGTGTAACTGGACTACAATACATTAGGTAAAAGCAGAACAGTGACTGCAGCTCTGGGATTAACTGGAGTACAATATATTAGATAACAGCAGAACAGTGACAGCAGCTCTGGCTGTAACTAGAGTACAATACATTAGGTAACAGCAGAACAGTGACAGCCGCTCCGGGTGTAGCATGAGTATAATACACTAGATGGTGGCCCGATTCGATCGCATCGGGTAGTTTAGCGTCTCTGTTAAAATAAAAATATAATATAATAATAATAATAATATATAAAATAGTTATATACTCCTCTTCCGATGGCCCCCGGACTCTGTCCCACCTCTCTCACCACGCTCCCGGCATGTTCCGCTCCCAGTAATGATTAGCGAGAAGGGCCGGAGATGACGTCACTCTTGCGAGAGCGCAACGTCATCAGTGGTGTTTCGCACAAAGCATTACTGGGACCGGAAGATGCCGGGAGCGTGGTGAGAGAGGCGGGACAGAGTCTGGGGGCCGTCGGAAGGTGAGTATATCACTATTTTTTATTTTATTAGAGACTCTAGAATACCCAATGCAATAGAATCGGGCCACCATCTAGTAAACTATAATGGGGGTGATATCTATCTTTTTAAAACACGGATAGAACTCTTGCACTAACTTCTAAATGAGTCCTTATTCATACTTTGCTAAGAAGAATAATAGAGTAGATGTATTACACTTTTCATTATGCCACCTCTTTGTTGGTCAGCACCCTCCCCTTATTTTAGACTATTGTCAAAACGGTCTATGGAGATGTGACACGTATCTAGAGCAAATAATGAAACTTGCACGAGGTATGTATGATGGTTTTTGGTGCAGAGACTTAGAATCTCAGTGCATGTAGCTTAGTAAATTTCCTCTAAAGACTAAGTGAAGCTCCAACTTTGTTAGTCTTGTAGATGTGTCTATGGGAAAGAAGTTGGAAACCAGAACGCTATGTATTTAGACTCCCCATATAGATTCTAAAGTAAATCTGTCTGCAAAGAAAATCTGTTAAAATATCTGCAAATCATCTGTGTCTCTTGCCTGGATTTGACATTTTGCGGATTCTTAAATGCTGTCTCTGATTCTGTACGTTTTACAGACACTGGAGCTTCTGTATCGGATCACCAATGAGCAGAATGTCACCGTTATTGTACAGAAAATGCTGGAATATTTGAGGCAAAGTAAGGATGAGTATACAGTAATTGCACTGGTTGGGAAAATAGCAGACCTGGCAGAAAAATATCCTTTTTACATAGTTAATTATATATGGCAAATCTGTTGTGATGACTGGAACTTAAAGCCCCCAAATTTATCTTTATCACAGATCATCATTGAGATCAGTGGAAATCCGTCCTCGGTATCACCACTGGGATCAGCTGTTCTTAACTCCTGCAGCAGCCGGATGTGTACAGAGCAGAGCAGCACAGCTTTGAGCACTGTGAGAAGTTGTGGCCAGAGCTAGTAACTTCTTATTGATGAGTATGCTAGCTGTCGGACTTGGGTCATCCAAATTAGATCTGTCAATGTTATAGATAGGTCATAACTATCCTAGTAGTGAAAAACCCATATAAAATGTTTTTCAGGCCTATTTTATTAGTTTTTTTTAACCCATAGTAAAAAAAATAAAAAATAACAGGCATGTAGTTGCTAACAGAGGCACCAGCTCAGAGTGGCCCCTGACTGCTCTAGCCAGTTATTTAGCTGCCCCATCCCAACAAAGCAATTTTTCTTCCGGGCTGCTCTGTTGATGGGGCATGACTGCCGACATCATGCTGATTGATGATAGCTAGCTTCCTGCAATTAGGCGCGGGGAGCCTGCTGTCAATCCACATGATCTCGGCAATGAATCATAGAATCGTAGAGTTGGAAGGGACCTCCTGGGCCATCTGGTCCAACCCCCTGCTCAAAGCAGGATTCGCTAAATCATCCCAGACAGATGTCTGTCCAGCCTCTGTTTGAAGACTTCTATTGAAGGAGAACTCGCCACCTTTCGTGGCAGCCTGTTCCACTCATTGATCACTCTAACTGTCAAAAAGTTTTTTCTAATATCTAATGTGTCTCCTCACATTCAGTTTCATTCCATTGCTTCTAGTCTTTCCTTTTGCAAATGAGAATAAAGATGATCCTTCTACAATGTGACAGCCCTTGAGATAGTTAGGTCCATATATATTTGGACAGAGACAACATTTTTCTAATTTTGGTTCTAGACATTACCACAATGAATTTTAAACAAAACAATTCAGATGCAGTTGAAGTTCAGACTTTCAGCTTTCATTTGAGGGTATCCACACTAAAATTGGATGAAGGGTTTAGGAGTTTCAGCTCCTTAACATGTGCCACCCTGTTTTTAAAGGGACCAAAAGTAATTGGACAGATTAAATAATTGTAAATAAAATGTTCATTTCTAGTACTTGGTTGAAAACCTTTTGTTGGCAATGACTGCCTGAAGTCTTGAACTCATGGACATCACCAGATGCTGTGTTTCCTCCTTTTTGATTCTCTGCCAGGCCTTCACTGTGGTGGTTTTCAGTTGCTGTTTGTTTGTGGGCCTTTCTGTCTGAAGTTTAGTCTTTAACAAGTGAAATGCATGCTCAATTGGGTTGAGATCAGGTGACTGACTTGGCCATTCAAGAATATTCCACTTCTTTGCTTTAATAAAGTCCTGGGTTAGTTTGGCTTTATGTTTTGGGTCATTGTCCATCTGTAGTATGAAACGACGACCAATCAGTTTGGCTGCATTTGGCTAGATCTGAGCACACAGTATGGCTCTGAATACCTCAGAATTCATTCGGCTGCTTCTGTCCTGTGTCACATCATCAATAAACACTAGTGACCAAGTGCCACTGGCAGCCATGCATGCCCAAGCCATCACACTGCCTCCGCTGTGTTTTACAGATGATGTGGTATGCTTTGGTTCATGAGCTGTACCACGCCTTTGCCATACTTTTCTCTTTCCATCATTCTGGTAAAGGTTGATCTTGGTTTCATCTGTCCAAATGTTCTTCCAGAACTGTGCTGGCTTTTTTAGATGTTTTTTTAGCAAAGTCCAGTCTAGCCTTTTGATTCTTGATGCTTATGAGTGGCTTGCACCGTGCAGTGAACCCTCTGTATTTACTTTCATGCAGGCTTCTCTTTATGGTAGATTTGAATATTGATACGCCTACCTCCTGGAGAGTGTTGTTCACTTGGTTGGCTGTTGTGAAGGGGTTTCTCTACACCATGGAGACTATTCTGCGATCATCCGCCACTGTTGTCTTCCGTGGGCGCCCAGGTCTTTTTGCATTGATGAGTTCACCAGTGCTTTCTTTCTTTCTCAGGATGTACCAAACTGTAGATTTTGCCACTCCTAATGTTTTAGCAATTTCTGATGGTTCTTTTATGTTTTGCAGCTTAAGGATGGCTTGTTTCACCTGCATGGAGAGCTCCATTGACCGCATGTTTCCTTCACAGCAAAACCTTCCAAATGCAAGCACCACACCTCAAATCATCTCCAGGCCTTTTATCTGCTTAATTGAGAATGACATAACGAAGGGATTGCCCACACCTGTACATGAAATAGCCTTGGAGTCAATTGTCTAATTACTTTTGGTCCCTTTTAAAAACATGGTGGCACATGTTAAGGAGCTGAAACTCCTAAACCCTGCATCCAAATTTAATGTGGATACCCTCAAATGAAAGCTGAAAGTCTGAACTTCAACTGCATCTGAATTGTTTTGTTTAAAATTCATTGTGGTAATGTCTAGAACCAAAATTAGAAAAATGTCTGTCCAAATATATATGGACCTAACTGTATTTGTAGACAGCTATTAAGTATCCTCTCAGTCTTCTCTTCTGCAAGCTAAACATTCCCAAATCCTGCAACCTTTCCTCGTAAGACAGGGTTTGCAGACCAGTCACCATTCTGATTACTCTTTTCTGAACTTGCTCAAGTTTGTTTATGTCTTTTTTAAAATGTGGCGCCCAAAACTGGACACAGTATTCCAGATGAGGTCTGACCAAAGAGGAGTCGACGGCAATAATGACTTCACGTGATCTAGACTGTATCCTTCTGTTAATACATCCTAGAATTGCATTTGCCTTTTTTGCTGCTGCATCACACTGTTGACTCATATTCAATCTGTGATCTATTAGTATACCCAATTCTTTTTCACATGCGCTGTTGCTTAGCGCTGTTCCTCCCATTCTGTATATACTTTTTTCATTTTTATTGCCCAGATGTAGTACTTTGCATTTTTCCATGTTAAAAAACATTCTGTTAGTTGCTGCCCACTGCTCCAGTTTATTTATATCTTTTTGAATCCTCTCTCTCTTCTCTAGTATTAGTTATCCTTCCTAGCTTCGTGTCATCAGCAAATTTAATCAGTTTACGCTCAATTCCTTCATCTAAATCGTTGATAAAGATGTTGAACAATACCGGGCCCAGGACAGAGCCCTGTGGTACCCCACTTGAGACATTCTTTCAACTGGATATGCAGCCATTTACGACCACTCTTTGGGTCCGATCACTAAGCCAGTTATGAATCCACCTAACAGTTGCCTTGTCCATTCCATACTTAGCCATTTTTTTCAATAAGGATTGTATGAGATACTTTGTCAAATGCTTTGCTGAAGTCAGGATATACTATATCAACAGCATTTCACTGATCCACCCAATCAGTGATTCTGTCATAGAAGGAAATTAAGTTAGTCTGACATGACTCATTAGTTACAAACCCATGCTGACTCTGTTTAATCACTTAATTCTTATCCAGGTACTTACATACATGTTGTTTAATAATTTGATCAAAGATCTTTACTGGTATAGAAGTCAGACTCACCGGCCTATAGTTGCCTGGGTCCACCTTCTTCCCCTTTTTGAAGATAGGAACAACATTTTCTCTTCTCCAGTCTTCTGGGACTTCTCCTGTTCTCCAAGAATTTTCATTGATGCCTTGTCAATAGAGTAGAGCGGAAGACAAGCAGCTTCTCTTTCGATATGACATCAGTGGATGCCCCTGAATCACCGGCAAGAGCGGTCTGTGCCAGCAGAGATCGGCTGCAGGCACAACAGGCAAGTAGGTAGCAACTGCCTACCTGTTGGTTCTTGGGCACATTGTTAAAAATTAAATAGTCTTGGATAATCCTTTTTTAAATCCAAATGGCTTTTTATAATTAATTGGCTACTGGTTTTAATTAAAATCGCTTTCCTTACCTTTTGTGAATGTTTTTGTTCTATATTAATATAACTTTCCTTGACCATATTATTACATATTCTCCAAACAACCAGTGGTTTGTGGAGACGATGAACGTAGTGTTTTCCATCGGTGGAGATGTGGTGCACCCCGATATTCCTAACAACTTCCTACGGCTTCTGGCTGAAGGTAAGCTCCTTTTTTTATTTGCTGCCGTGTTGCGGACACGAGGTAATATTGGTGACTAAATGTGTATTCACTTTATTGAAAAAAGGCTTCTATGTAATTATACCTTGGCTGTGTAGTTGCTTTGTATTAGTGATTTGGCACACTTGCACTGATATGGTTTGAGTGTACTCTGTGTCAGGAAAAGGGGACCTTTTGGCCGACACACGGCTATCACATGTGCAGGGGCTATTGACCTATCAATTTACCACAGGGGCTTATTTTAGTTATCCCACTGCTACCAGCAATATGTCACAAACTGCAGGGATTTATGTATATCCCACTTCATGGTTCCGCTTTGGAACTCGCAGCTCTCCGGCGCCCCCTTACCCTCAGGTCAATCAGGGAACTGCACCTAGGATAATTAGTCGCCGGTTGGGCCGCTTCACTGTGGACTGGCTATTAGGCACCCTGCAGCGAGGGAATTATAAATGCTCTGGCCGCAGCCAGACAATAGCTTATAAAACCTGTTCCGTCACTGCCAGCTTACCCACCTAACCCAGAACACACTTCGCTGTCACCAGCTCCGATTTCTCTGTTAGTATTTAAATTAATAAAGGGGGTCCGAAGCCAACCCAAATTATTAGCGTCATTAACTTCAGAACTTCAGGCACGTGTAAATTCGTTATAGAGCATGGAGAGGACGAAACTAATAATTTTATATTTTACTCCAAAAAGGTAGGCAGTGTTTACTGAAGGTATAAAGATTTTACAATATGAGACAATTAGAGTATGTACAAGGCAATTATAAAAAAAACAGGATTAAAGAAGAAAAACACTTACAGGTGCTTAGATCATCTCAGGCAAACCAGGCTGGTGGGAGGAGCCATACATCGCCATGCATGACAGAGTGGCTCTCGTATCTGTTTCCCCAAGCTGACTGACAGTAACTTATACTTGTAGGCTGAGACATCATTAAAGGGGGTTGAGTTACCCTCGCCCTCCCTTTTTCTCAGAGTTACAGATTTGCTAAGAAAACTTATAATTATCATAACTTGGCTGGAGAACCTAGCAGAATAACGGCAGAACCATCACTCATTTACCTTGGAAATGGCTTCCTAACGACACTAAACACAGACTGTCTATTCAACTCGGTTCAGGAGAAATCCATTTCTCGGATTCTGCTTGGGGCTGGAGCCTGGAAAAGCACGTGCTAAGACGCTCTGTCGAAGCATGTCCCAGATATGTAATTATCATATTCCTATTATAAACTGGCGTCGCATTATGTCCAAATGATTAGATTCTAACTCTAGGCTATGGAAGACCCAGCACATGTTGGAAGACAAAGGACATTCCTTTGGGAGGGGTGAGGAGATCACAAACTAGAGTATTGGATTACAGGCAGGCAGTGAAGAAACTCCCCCCTAGAGTGGGGGGGGGGGTCACAGCTGCAGCGTGTGTGTGTGTGTGTGTGTGCGTAAGCCATGGATCGTTCTAGAAAAGTGTAGAGAATGGAAGATTCCGGAAGGTGTGTTAATAAGGGAAACCATAGATCCTATTCATATTATCGGGACACCGAGCCATGTCCGTTCTCTCCTATAAAATTTACACTCTCCCAGTAGGCGATAAAGAATACAATCCATAAGATCAGCATGATAACATAAAAATAAAAAAAACCTAAAAGTTCAAATCACCCCCCTTTCGCCCCAATCAAAATAAAACAGTAAAAAAAAAAAAACCCACATACACATATCAGGTATCGCCGCGTTCAAAATCGCCCGATCTATCATTAAAAAAAAGCATTAACCCGATCGCTAAACGGCGTAGCGAGAAAAAAGTCAAAACCCCAGAATTACGTTTTTTTGATCGCTGTGACAATGCATTAAAATGCAATAACGGGCGATCAAAAGAACGTGTCTGAATAAAAGTGGTATCATTAAAAATGTCAGCTCGGCACGCAAAAAAAAAGCCCTCACCGGACCCCAGATCAGGAAAAATGGAGACGCTACGGGTCTCGGAAAATGGTGTTGGTTTTTTTTTAGCAAACTTTTTGGAATTCTTTTTCACCACTTAGATAAAAAAGAACCTAGACATGTTTGGTGTCTATGAACTCGTAATGACCTTGCGAATCATAATGGCAGGTCAGTTTAGCATTTAGTGAACCTACCAAAAAAGCCAAGCAAAAAACAAGTGTGGGATTGCACTTTTTTTGCAATTTCACTGCACTTGGAATTTTTTTCCCGTTTTGTAGTACACGACATGGTAAAATCAATGGTGTTGTTCAAAAGTACAACTCGTCCCACAAAAAATAAGCCCTCACATGGCCATATTGACGGAAAAATAAAAAGGTTATGGCTCTGGGAAGAAAGGGAGCGAAAAACGAAAATAACCCGGGTCGTTAAGGGGTTAATCATGGTATAACAAACACATTACAATGTCTTATTTAAAGCACAATGAACCAAACAGCTAACACATGATGCAAATGCAATTAACAGCAAAAACCACGTGACGGGAACACGCCTGAATGGTAATAAGGAGTTTAGATCATGTATGAAACATACCACAGTAAGAGGTTCTGTGACCTAAAATATGCTAAAAAAATAAATATTTGAGCAGCAAGTCATGAAATAAGTAGAGAAAATAGCAGAAAATCCCTGTACTTCATGTGCTATACAAAGGGAAAAAAACACATATATTAGATATTTATTGGGGCCTGAGGATATTGCACTCTAGAAAATAAAAAATCATTTCTGAAATTCATACCTGCAGGCTATTTGGTGTCAAGTTTAACCCCTTCTTGACATGAGACATACTATCCCGTCCATGGGACCCGGGCCCCTATGCCCATGGACGGGATAGTACGTCTACCGCGATCAGTGGCGCCCACTACTTCACCCAGCTTTGCACATAGACTTGCCTCTGCACCTAGCATTCACATGGTATGTCCATCCACCCAGCTCTCCTGCTCTGAGGTGCACTCTGTGCGCATCTACTCCCCCTCCAACATCCAACTGGCTGTCATCTACCGCCCCCCAGGGCCAGCCACCACCTACTTTGACCACTTCACCACCTGGTTACTTCATTTCCTTTCCACGGACATCCCTACTATCATCATGGGCGACTTCAACATCCCCATTGACACTTCCCTCTCAGCTGCCACTAAACTCCTATCTCTCACTTCCTCCTTCGGCCTCACTCAATGGTCTTCTACAGCCACCCACAAAGATGGCCACACACTGGACCTCATCTTCACCTGCCTCTGCTCCCTATATAACCTCTCTAACTCACCTCTTCCTCTCTCTGACCACAACCTTCTCACATTCTCTTCCCTCTTCACTCCATGTCTACAATCCTCACCCCACAAACTTTCACACCCTCGCAGGAATCTTAAACACCTTGACCTGCACTCATTCTCTGAATCCCTCCTCCCTCTTACAGATATAAGTTCCTTACACAATGCGGATGACGCTGCCGCTCTATATAACACCACAATAGCTGTAGCTTTGGAATCCGCTGCCCCACTTACACATACCAAAACTCGCAAAATCAACAGACAGCTCTGGCACACCAGCCTGACCAAAGAGCTGAGGCAAGCTTCCAGGGCTGCTGAGCGCAGATGGAAAAGATCCCACTCCAACGAGCACTTCATCGCATTCAAACAGTCCCTCACTACTTTCAAGACCACACTCGCCACAGCTAAACAAACCTACTTCTCATCTCTCATATCCTCCCTGTCTCACAACCCTAAACAGTTATTCAACACCTTCAATTCTCTCCTCCGCCCCCCAGCACCTCCTCCCTCCCAACTCATCTCAGCTGAAGACTTTGCCTCATTTTTCAAGCAGAAGATTGATAACATCAGAGACAGTTTTGGTCAACAACCCCCAGAGCCCTTCCCCCCAACTTCCCAGCCCTCCACCTTCAAAAGCAACTTCTCCACTATTACAGAAGATCGACTCTCCACTCTACTCTCAAGATCACATCTCACCACCTGTGCACTTGACCCGATCCCATCCCACTTCATACCAAACCTCACCACAGTCTTCATCCCAACCCTAACCCATCTCTTCAACCTATCACTAACAACTGGTGTTTTCCCCTCAAGCTTTAAACATGCCTCCATCACACCTATCCTCAAAAAGCCCTCTCTTGACCCATCCTCTGTATCTAACTATCGCCCTATATCACTTCTCCCCTACGCCTCCAAGCTACTGGAACAACACGTCTACCTTGAACTGTCCTCCCATCTCTCTTCTTGCTCCCTCTTCGACCGCTTACAATCTGGCTTCCGGTCACACCACTCCACTGAAACTGCCCTTGACCAACCTCTTAACCGCCAAGAGCAAGTTACACTACTCTGTCCTCCTTCTCCTGGACCTGTCGGCTGCCTTTGACACAGTGGACCATTCCCTATTATTACAGACCCTCTCATCCCTCGGCATCACAGACTTGGCCCTATCCTGGATCTCATCATACCTAACAGACCGGACATTCAGCGTCTCCCACTCACACACCACCTCCTCACCTCGCCCCCTATCTGTCGGAGTCCCACAAGGTTCAGTCCTTGGGCCCCTGCTGTTCTCTATTTACCCCTTTGGCCTGGGACAGCTCATAGAATCTCATGGCTTTCAGTATCATCTCTACGCTGACGACACACAGATCTACATCTCTGGACCAGATATCACCTCCCTACTAACCAGAATCCCTCAATGTCTGTCCACTATTTCATCCTTCTTCTCCGCTAGATTTCTGAAACTCAACATGGACAAAACAGAATTCATCATCTTTCCCCCATCTCACGTGGCCCCCCCTACGAACCTATCAATTACAGTAAATGACTGCCCACTCTCCCCAGTCCCACAAACTCGCTGTCTCGGAGTAATCCTTGACGCTGATCTCTCCTTCAAACCACATATCCAAGCCCTTTCCACTTCCTGCCGACTTCAACTCAAAAATATTTCACGAATCCGTTCATTCCTCACCCAAGAATCTGCAAAAACCCTAGTCCATGCCCTCATCATCTCTCGCCTTGACTACTGCAACCTCCTGCTCTGTGGCCTCCCCTCAAACACTCTCGCACCCCTCCAATCTATTCTAAACTCTGCTGCCCGACTAATCCACCTGTCCCCCCGCTATTCCTCAGCTTCTCCCCTCTGTCAATCCCTTCACTGGCTCCCAATTGCCCAGAGGCTCCATTACAAAACCCTAACCATGACATACAAAGCCATCCACAACCTGTCTCCTCCATACATCTGTAACCTCGTCTCCCGGTACTTTCCTGCATGCAACCTCCGATCCTCACAAGATCTCCTTCTCTAGTCCCCTCTTATCTCCTCTTCCCACAATCGCATACAAGATTTCTCTCGCGCATCACCCCTACTCTGGAACTCTCTACCACAACATATCAGACTCTCACCTACCATTGAAACCTTCAAAAAGAGCCTGAAGACCCACCTCTTCCGACAAGCCTACAACCTGCAGTAACCACCGATCGACCAAACCGCTGCACGACCAGCTCTACCCTCGCCTACTGTATTATCACCCATCCCTTGTAGATTGTGAGCCCTCGCGGGCAGGGTCCTCTCTCCTCCTGTACCAGTTATGACTTGTATTGTTTAAGATTATTGTACTTGTTTTTATGTATACCCCTCCTTACATGTAAAGCGCCATGGAATAAATGGCGCTATAACAATAAATAATAATAATAATAATTAATAATAATACTTCCCTTCCGAGCCCTGATGTGTGTCCATACAGTAGTTTTCTCCCACATATGGGGTGTCGGCGTACTCATGACAAATTGGACAACAACTTTTGGGGTCCAATTTCTCCTGTTACCCTTGGGAAAATGAAAAAATTGGGGACTAATTGATCATGTTTGTGGAAAAAATACGATTTTTTTTATTTTCATGCCCGGGCATTATAAACTTCTGTGAAGCCCTTGGGGGTTCAAAGTGCTCACCACATATCTAGATAAGTTCCTTAGGGGGTCTCGTTTCCAAAATGGGGTCATTTGTGGGGGGTTTCCACTGTTTAGGTACATTAGGGGCTCTCCAAAGGCAACATGACACCCGCAGACCATTCCATCAAAGTCTGCATTCCAAAACGTCACTACTTCCCTTCCGAGCCCCGACGTGTGCCCATACAGTAGTTTTCTCCCACATATGGGGTATCAGCATACTCAGGACAAATTGGACAACAACTTTTGGGGTCCAATTTCTCCTTGTACCCTTGGGAAAATAAAAAAATGGTGACTAAAAGATCATGTTTGTGGAAAAAATGCGAATTTTTTATTTTCACGCCCGGGCGTTATAAACTTCTGTGAAGCACTGGGGGGGTTCAAAGTGCTCACCACACATCTAGATAAGTTCCTTAGGGGGTCTAGTTTCCAAAATGGTGTCATTTGTGGGGGGTTTCCACTGTTTTGGTACATCAGGGGTTTTCCAATCGCGACATGGTGTCCGATCTCAATTCCAACCAAAAACGTCAAATGGCGCTACTTCCCTTCCGAGCTCTGCCATGCGCCCAAATAGTGGTTTACCCCCATATGTGGGGTATCAGCGTACTCAGGACAAATTGCACAATAACTTTTAGGGTCCTGTTACCCTTGGGAAAATAAAAATTGGGGTGAAAAGATCATTTTTGTGGAAAAAATATGATTTTTTAATTGTACTGCTGTACGTTATAAACTTCTGTAAAGCCCTTGTGGGTTCAAAGTTCTCACCACATATCTAGATAAGTTCCTTGGGGGGTCTAGTTTCCAAAATGGGGTCACTTGTAGGGGGTTTCCACTGTTTAGGTACATCAGGGACTCTCCAAACATGACATGGCGTCCGATCTGAATTCCAGCCAATTTTGCATTGAAAAAGTCAAACGGCGCTCCTTCCATTCTGAGCTCTGCCATGCGCCGAAACAGTCGTTCCCCCCCACATATCAGGTATCAGCGTACTCAGGACAAATTGCACAATAACTTTTGCTTTCCAATTTCTCCTGTTACCCTTGGTAAAATAAAAAAAATTGAACCTGAATTATTTTTTTTGTGAAAAAAAGTTAGATGTTCATTTTTTTTTTAAATATTCAAAAAAATTCCTGTGACGCACCTAAAGGGTTAATAAACTTCTTGAATGTGGTTTTGAGCACCTTAAGGGGTGCAGTTTTTAGAATGGTGTCACTTTTGGGTATTTTCTATCATATAGACCCCTCAAAGTGACCTCAAATGTGATGTGGTCCTAAAAATAAAATGGTGTTGTAAAAATGAGAAATCGCTGGTCAACTTTTAACCCTTATAACTTCCTAACAAAAAAAAATTTTGGTTCCAAAATTGTGCTGATGTAAAGTAAACATGTGGGAAATGTTAGTTATCAAGTTTTTTTGTGTGCTGTATCTCTGTGATTTAAGGGCATAAAAATTCAAAGTTGGAAAATTGCGAAATTTTCAAAATTTTCGCCAAATTTCCGTTTTTCTCACAAATAAACGCAAGTTATTTGAATGAAATTTTACCACTAACATGAAGTACAATATATCACGAGAAAACAATGTCAGAATCACCGGGATCCATGGAAGCGTTCCAGAGTTATGATCTCATAAAGGTACAGTGGTCAGAATTGTAAAAATTGGCCCGGTCATGAACGTGCAAACCACCCTTGGGGGTGAAGGGGTTAAGTAACCAAAAAGGCTTCTCTCAACATGAGGCGCTTGTTCTGCCAACTCCCCTCTCTAACAGAGTAGGAAACCTTCTCTAACCATAGAACTCAGTGTTTAGTATCACAATTATGTACCTTGACCAAATGCTTTACCGCATCAGAATGTGGTTTTCCTGTTAATTGCATTTGCGTCATGTGTTAGTTGATTGGTTTATTGCGCATTAAATAAGAGCATTGTAAAGTATTTGTTATACCATGATTAAAGGCGAGTGACTCGCCAGAAGCGCGTCGGTTTTAAATCCCTTGCGGGTCATTTTAATGGATACAAGATTAAAGAATTACTGACTTTTATCTCCTTTTTGAATCTGTGCCGTCTCTTCTGTCTTCCCTTGGTTCGTTACTGCTGTGCTGCACCAGCCAGAGATTTGGCACCGTTGGTCCGATCCCCTTTCTTGCATTGGAATTAGTGTGATCAAGCTCCTTCACCTTTCCTCTAAAAATAAATATATGCGCGAGTGTGTGCACGCTCATACTTTATGCCCTTTCCATGTGGGCTCTTTTTTATGTTTTTTTTTTTCTTGTAAACCCTTTCTGTGCCTTGTCTAATGGGCGTGTGTGGTTTCAGTGAAAGAAGTGGTCTGACTATGTAATGCGTCAATATGTTGGCTTGTGTTTCTGGAACACAGTAAGCCAACTGATAGGTGGTGCAAACTTTACATTAGAAAGCCTAAAAATGAGCCAAATTTATCACACCGCATGTAAATCTGGAGCATTTTCAGGCAGTCTAATCTAAGACGCTATTGATAAATTTGTCCTTGTTGGATAATGACGAACTGTAAAGGCCCCGTCACACACAGCGATGTCGCCAGCGAGATCGCTGTGTGTGACATGGATCAGCGACCGGCCCCCCTGCTGGGTATCGCCGATCGTGCAGGATCGTCCTGGGCCGTTTTTTGATCGTTGGTCTCCCACAGCGAGAGACCAGCGATGCTGGTTTCCAAAGTAAACAGCGCGGCTCTTGGTTACCCGCTGTTTACTTTGGAAACCAGCTTGCTTGCTCGCTGGTCCTGATCGCTGGAGGGGCTGTCTAACGATGTCCCAGCGATCCCATCCATGTCGGATAATTGGTGTGATCGCTGGGACTTCATTATGTGTAACGGGGCCTTAAGTCATGAGGTTTTGAACAAACTTCTATGGGGAGAATTATTTTCTTGTATACAAATTATGATTTTTGAAAGAGGACCTGTCACCAGGTCAAAAGTGGCCAGTTTTTGCTCTTATTTTATTCCTGCTGCTCCCTGAATGTGCTTTATTTTAATCCACCATATGGATCCAGAGATGCAGGCCTTTTTGATAAGTGCTACTCTTTATGATCTTTACCAAGGAGACGTGGTTCACAGGATAATAATGCCGATCAGCCTAAACACATGCCTCCAGAGAATCCTATGAGCCATGTCCCTTTGTAAAGATTTTGATATTCGCTGAATAAAATGCCTATCTCTGAGACCATATGGCAGAATGCAGTTGGGATAAAAGAAAGGCAAAAACCGGCCACTTTTGACCTGGTGACAGTCCACTTTAAATAGTGTGAAACCTATCTGGGCATCAACGTTTTGAGGTCCATTAATTTCAGTTTGGATGTCAACTGGACATTTTATACCTGACCAGTTCTTCTGGATGAGGGGTGCACAGTTCTGCACGAACACTACACATGGACATACACTTCTATTAAAGTTAACTCTAACTTCCTTGGAACCACGTTCAGTCATGTACTGGGCAGCTCAATATAATTAGATCTAAGCTGTCATTGTGTATTATCATGAGTCTGATTTCCGACTCATGCGACAATCCAATTTTAAAGGGGTGGGCAACATTCTCTTTATTTTATCAGATACATTAGGGGTTTGATTTACTAAAATCACTATGGTATAAGTATTACAGGTTTTCCTGCTTTAATTGATATCACTGCCTTCCTCACAGACTGTCCTGTCCATAAAAATGGCCAGTGAGTCCTTCTGAAAAGCCTTTATATTATGGAACATTCCTCTACTAAAAGCCCTAAAACCTTTTTTTAAGAAACTACACAGCATGATGGCAGTGTTTTTGATGGGTTTCTTTTCAGGATGCCTGTCCTGCAGAAACCCAAGAGCCAGGGTGGGCACGTGGTACTCGACTTGTTTCTTTACTACCTAGCTGGCCAATTGATTTACTTAGGCAGTTTCTCATTTCTGATCCAACTCTCTGAGGCCACTTTCACAGGTTCTGTATCTATCACCCACTCCTGGTTTTGGCTTAGAGATGCTGAGGTAAAAAACTGACCAAATACTGAAGTGGTGATGTGTTTCTCTTATACTTTTCCTCAGATTTTATCAGTCCTGGTTTTGGCTTACCAATACGGAGGTAAAACCTCACCAAATGCTGAACTTGTGAACGTGGCCTAATGCTGAGGCTCATCTCCTTCTATTCTTGAATGGGCATTCTGTGTTGTCAATATTAGAGGGATCCTACAAATCACCTCAGTGCTTAATATATGCTCACAGCCTGGCGATACAGATATGGTATTAGAGTAAGCACAGTCTAAGGGTACCGTTACACTTAGCGATGCACCAGCGATCCCGACAACGATATGGATCGCTGGTGCATCGCTAAGTGGTCGCTAGTGAGCTGCCACACAGGCAGATCTCACCAGCGACATAGCAGGGGTCGGGGGTCGTTACTTACCTGTCAGACGTGGCGATCCTGACGTCCTCCCGCACGCGTCGCTCGTCGGCGCCACAGGAAGCACCCGACGATAAATGGTCCAGGACGTTCTCGCGCGACTAGCGATAGCCAGCGGGGGAGCCGGTCGGAAGTAAGTATCAGACATAGCGATATCGCTAGCAATATCGCTGCTACGTCACAAAATTGGTGATGTTACAGCGATATTGCTATGTGTAACGGGGACTTAAGGTTTACTGACCAAATGGGTGAGACTCTTGTGTATGATTACCCCGAATTTCATCATTCCAAAAACATACAGGACCCATATTCTAGAAACTACAACATAACGCTAAACCATGTTTTTGAAAATGAAATATACCTTCAGCTGAGACTTTCCATATCACATCAGTTCCTAGCCAGAAAGGCAATAGCACTGAAGTGGATGGGAGTGAGACCTCCCACTATCACGCAATGGAAAAAAAACTAGTTAAAGAAGTTGTCAACTATTTGGACAACCTCTTCTCTTACCCCATGCTCGGCCATAATTAAAATGAAAAAACGTATACTCCTCTCCCTCGGCACCGTTCAAGCGGTGTCGGTACTCCCATTCTCCGGGTTCTCGTGCGGTTGTTAAGACACGTAAGCCTGGCGCCCATGCGGTTGATTGGGCATGCGAGCCAGGGGCCCAATCAGCACTGACGTCACTGTCTCCGCCTTCGGACAAATCGAACATCGAGAGGAAGTTAGGGTTGCGGCTGCTCTCTCACTTCCTCATGATGTTCAGTTTGACCAAAGGCGGAGACATTGGACGCCAGGCTCACATGTCCTAACAACCGCATGGGAGTCCCGGTAAGAGCGAGTGCCGACACCGCTGGAATAGCGCCAGAACGGGAGGTGATTATAAGCTCTTTTTTTTTTTTTGGCACCAAACATTTAGATAAAAAAGGGGTTGTCCTAGTAGTGGACAACATCTTTTAATAATATAATGCCATATGAAAATATTATACAGAAATAGATGGTGTCCCCAAAAGTTCCATAAAATCTAGGGAAAATGGTGTGATGCTCCTCTAACAATTTTACCTCCCAATGCACGGATTTCCTCACGTTTGCGTTATAATGTGTACCAGGTCCGTTAATAGATGGGATGAGATTCCTGATTTCCTGGATTAGAGCGTGTACCCGTCTTTCGTTAATATGTACCTTGGTCTCCACTACATCTATATAATTTTGACGCTCTAGATGAGTGCAAATAGTCTGTACAATGCCAGTAATATTGTTTTGTAATTAATGTTTGCAGATATCTGTAACAAGATCCAAATTCATACTTTTTACTGAATAATTGTAATGTTTATGATGAAAATTTTTTTTTCAATAAAGTTAGTTTAAAAAAAAAAAAAATCCCCAATGACGGCAGCGCATGTGACCAGACCTGTCTATCAGCTTCCTCCCTATTAAAAAATACATTAAAAATGTTGCATGTGGATAAGCTGTTTTTAGTTGGAGGAGCCGATGAACTGGACAGGTTTGATCATATCATCCTCCATAAGCAGCCATTTTGTGGACAGAGGTACTGTGCGGTGTGTTTGCAAGGCGGCAATAAGAAGTACAAGTGCAATAGGAGGAGATCCTGTAATACTTATATATTACTGCCATAAGACCATATATCCTCAATACATCTGTTGCAATAAAGAGACAGCGGCCAACTCTTA
Source organism: Dendrobates tinctorius (assembly GCF_039654945.1). Taxonomy (NCBI): domain Eukaryota; kingdom Metazoa; phylum Chordata; class Amphibia; order Anura; family Dendrobatidae; genus Dendrobates; species Dendrobates tinctorius. Next base: position 9,890,293 of record NW_027361690.1, read on the forward strand.
TATAAGAACCAGCCACTCACTCATGGCTGATAGATCTAAGTACATTGCATAGATCACAAATGCTAAACTTCATCCAAACTAATTGAAGGCGTGGTCTCATGTTCTTTAATGGTTAAAATTGCAAAGTGCTTGTAAAAAGAAGCAATATAGCAGTTGCATCTTATTAAAAATCCTCTGTTGTCAAGAACTGAGCGATCTTTAATTGTATAGTTTGCTGCTTGCTGTCTATGTTACTATCCTCCTCAGAGACCAATTTCCTCTGTGCTCCACTGATGCTACAGTGACAACGTTGCCTCTGCTTGCAGCATCAGAGAGCGCACAGTTCAGATCAGCGTGACCGTGCTGCCGGCCTGATCGGTCAATCTTCAGTGCGCTCCTGCACACAGGTTATTTTAAAGTAAATCTGCATTGGAGATTTCACTTCCCAAACTATTTAGTCCAGCAATATGTTTTCATGGCCAGTCTGTTCCCCCATTACTGAGAAATCAGCATTTGAATTGATATACAATTGAGGCTGAGAGACTGTAGTAGATCTGAAGCCTCTGTCACTCCAGCTCTTTTCTCCGCCCAGTGCCGCCACCTCTTTCTTGATTTGACCGATCCTTTGCCTGAAGTCGCACAGCATAGAAGCTGTCAGTCAAGCAGGAGGATGCAGCGCTGGGTGGGGAAAAGAGCTGGAGTGACAGAGGCTTCAGATCTACAATAGCTCTTCAGTCTCATTTACATATCAGTTCATATGCTAATTTCTCGCTCTCCAGATATTGCAGGACTTTTTTTTGAAAGACCTCATGCACATATAAATAGTTTGGGGTGGGGGTGAAATCTTTCTCATAGATACCATTTTTTTTATGTTTTTTTTTTTTCTCTGCTCAAACCTTGATGGCTCTTTCTAGCGATAGGGCGCCAGTGTCTGACCGTGTGAGTACCATTGATGGGCAGAATTAGGCTGTGTGCACACGCTGCGGATTTTGCTGCGGTTCCGCAGCGGATTTGGCCGCTGCGGACCCGCAGCAGAAATGTACAGTACCATGATTCCCTATGGGAATCAAAAACCGCAGTGCAGACGGTGCGGAATTTTCCGCGCGGATTATCTGCGGTTTTCAATCCGCAGAAAGAATTGACATGTCAATTCTTTCTGCGAATTCTCCTGCGGTTTGCCATCTCCTCCATTGAGGAGATGAAAAACCGCAGGGCAAAACCGCAGAACAATCCGCAGGTAAAACCGCAGGTCTTTTGACCTGCGGTTTCACCTGCAGATTTTACAAAATCCGCGCGGATGAATCCGCACCTAATCCGCAGCGTGTGCACACAGCCCTAAATTACATGGGCAATAAAACTGTGCTATGCTACTTGGCCGGCTATTGGCTCTGTTCAGCTTTTCTGAAGGCCAAGTGACTGGTTATTGATTATTCCGATACCGATGGGTGGTGACCTTTACTGATAACATAGAAATGCACCATCAGCAAGCCCCTGACGCTGTAATTCCTTAGTGTATGCAGACTTTGCGGATCTATATTTGGCACCGCCATTTGGCAGTGAGGCTGGTAATAAATGTAATATTTTGTGCATTGCCGGCTTGGGCCTGATTTCCATTTCCCTTCTCTCCATCAGTTTCCTTTTGTGTTTTTCTCTCCGCTTCTTTCCCCCGAGCCTCCGGCAGCATTTATACTCTCTTGCTCAATTCTAACTGGATGCTGAAGGTCTGCAATGAGCCCGATGTCCACGGGGCCATTGTTCCTGTACACATTTCTGTACAATATCCCAAGACCGCTTTTCAGGTTGTCTGGGGAGGATAGTTTTATTTCGGGGTCCCCTTTGTCCAGTGTGTGCTGTCTGTGTGTAAAATGTAATTTTCCCTCTCTCCAGGATTTGGTGATGAAAAGGAAGATGGACATCTCCGGCTGTATGCAGTGCAGTCTTATCTCGCCTTGCTGGAAATGGAGAATGTTCATTATCCACAGCGCTTCCTACAGGTTATCAGCTGGGTGAGGAAGATATTAGTGAAAAGCCTGCCTTTGTGCTTGGGTACATGAAGCCGACATTAGCATTTTCTATTCATGCGCCAGGCTGTTCGCTTCTCAGCCGCCATGTAAATTGGCTGTTTCACACTGGCTAACTTCTAATTATACTCTCCGTACCGCTAGCAGAGGATTTTCAAATCAGTACAACAACATTTCACATATTCCAAACTGCAGAAGTCTAAATCTGCTTACAGGAAATATTCGGAAAGAATTTGATTTTAATTAGTTGCGGATTTGATTAAAATAATGCTGTTGGGAGCTCGTCAGCCATTTCCTACTGTCTGAAGCACAGGCCAAATACTTAAGTGTACCTTCCCACCTACTTGTTTTCCATCTGTCTTTGCCCTTTTCTGCCCGTATAAAGCCAGTGCTAACAATCAGAGAAGGGGGCAGAGGTAAAACATAGAAGGTGAGAAGGGCCACACCAAGGGTGCACTCTGTGTGCAGACATTAATGGGGTTCTCCGAGATATGTGATCTAATAAGTAAAATAAATTTAAATATTAAACTTTTTTTTAAATACCCCATTTGGCAAAAAGGTATGCGTTATCTACTGCGCTCTATCAGTATTTTAAAGATGGCACCTTCCGTCTCACAGTTTGTTTCCCATCCCTGGATGCATTATTTGCGGCACAGGCATCCCTCCCTGCGCTAAAGCTGTCAGGCTGTTCATTCCCAGTCGGCTAAAGAAAGGTGTCCATCTTCTCCTTTAGACCCCTCTGTTCAGTCACAGTGACAGAACACTAAACAGAAGAACATATGATCACAATGCCCTGACCTGATGTATGCCACCAGCAGATGTTCTTTACACAGCCCATCCTACTGTGTGCCCTCTGAAATCTAGGATGGGTGCACACTGATTTATGGAAGTTTCCATGTTTAAAATTCTTACACCGTGCAGTAGAGAAAACATACCTTTTTGCTGAATAAAGGTTGTTAGAAAAAAAATATTTTGATGTGTATTATGTATTTTATACCAACTGCTGGAGAACCTCTTTAAGAAAGTGAGGAAAGCTGAGAGATATCAGCCTCTGGTGCTTGCACAACTAAGTAACCTGCTCAGCCGACTTGCAGGATATTTGTGGGTCCTTTTCTCTCTGTACACTGCAAAGATATTCTACCGCATTTGGTTAAAGGTGACATTAAAGGGGTATTCCAGTTACAATACATTACCACCTATTTACAGGATGTCTACCGGTGTACATTGCGTGGCACTGCGCTTGGTCCACTGCTGCTTCCTTCTCTATGGGTCTCTCAGAAGTAGTAGAGTACAGATTGCCAGCACATCTCTGGAAATCCCTACTAGAAGGACTATAGCAATGGCTGAGCATGTGCATTGTAGCTCCATTCAGATAGCAGACAAAAGTGCCCCATCCAGTGATTGGTGAGGGTCTCAGTGGTGGGTCCCACAGCTGTAGAAGTTATCATCTATCCTGTTTGGTGAGGACTTCCCCTTTATTTGTATGTTACTGCTAACCCTTCTCATGTCTGGATTTTGCTGTTTCAGGTACTAGGAGAATATTCCTATCTGGCAGAGCAGGTTTCTACAGAATCGGTAATATCTAAACTCCGCAGTATTCTGTTACAAAGCTCTGTTACTTCTGAAACCACAGCCTGGATTATGGCTGCAGTAACAAAGCTGTCTGCAGTCGCCCCACATTCATTATTAGTGGATCAGCTAATTCTGGAATTCACAACCTGCCTGGACACGGGGATGCGGCAGCAGGCCTTCGAATTAAAAGCGCTGTGGGACGACAGGCCGCTAATGCACAGACTTTTTCCACTCAATTCCTGCTGTGAAGATTTACTGGTAAATATTCTATTCAGCAGTGGAAACAACTGCTGCAAAGTCAATTACAGCGTCTAAAAATGCTGATCCGTCTTCTGAAGTCTTACTGTGCTGAAGTTCATTATATTGCACTAAAGAGCGACTCGCCATTAAAGTAAAAAGCGAGAATTGCCTGCTATGTATTACCACAGGGATGTGGATGCTTGATGTCCTCAATGTACAGTTGCCCGTTGTGTGCCCATCGTCCAGACGCTCTACTTTCCACACCGTAGATGAAGATGGTGACAGCATCCAGAATACAAAAGGTTTCTTTTTATTATTCCATCACAAATACAAGGAGACGGCAGGGAAACCTAATGGTGTGATATAGACCCCCATCTGTTTGAGGTTAAAACGTTGCCATCAATCTCTGTACCTGTGGTGGAATAGTAAAGGTTCCCTTCTGTACATAGGGTGTTGTCATCTTCCTCAGCTGCTTGGATTTCACAGATTACTGAGGATTGTCCATTTTTTGGCGTACCTGCACTCCTGGACCACCGTATGGTTGACATTTGGTAGTTGGTGCTGTCCTATCACATTGTTTTCTCAACTTTCCACAGGCTCCTACTGCCATATTCATTTGTAATATTCTTGAGCGTTCCCCTGCCCTCTTTGTATCTGACGGTATGTTCACCTGTGTACCGACCTTAGGGATCATACAATGTGCAATGTTTGCTTGCAGGTTGATGCTTCTCTGTCTTTCATGGATGGGTTTGTGGCTGAAGCCCTCAGTAATGGTGCAGTCCCATACAAGCCTCATCACCAACGTCAAGAGGAAAAGTTGTCTCGGGAAAAAGGTAGATGTCTTTTGTCATCTTATCGTTTGTTTTAATTTGTTACGACCCATATTACGCCTGAATTGTGGTGTACCTCCTGTTTCATGTAAAGATAATACAAGCAGTTCTCAGTTAAAAGTTTATTCCCATCTTGGGCATTTGTCATATGCCCAGATATATCACAAATCCCTGATTAGTGTGGATCCCTGATCTGTAACACTCACGTATTGAGGGGTCCTGGGACCCATTGCCTTTTTTTCGTAAGTCCCTTCAATAAAAACAGCTGTGTGCAATGCAGTTATTGAATCAGGAAATTGGGGTATTGCACTGAATGATTACTTGCACTGAATGATCACATTGCATCTTTTGCCACACACCAGTGACTCCATTGGGGCATCTGACTGAAGCCCTAAAATACAGGATTCGGGCAGAACATCCAACTGGGCTCAAAGCTGGTGGACCAGAGGGAATGGCATATTTTAAGAATCGGCAATTTACGTTAGTGGACTGTATATCATCACTTTTCTATTTAGATGAAATCTGGCATAATTGAGGATGTGATCTGTAGACCTGTAAAATCATTGCATTTATTAGGCTTCAAACATAGTCAATGACTATAACTTTGGCTCTTCTCTACTCGTTGACTAGTATTTCATGCTGTGCATATTTTGGAAGTGTTCTAGATGCTTTTGGTAATTATCCAGTGGTTTTTGGCTTCAAGCTGATATTGGATTACACTATAAAGCAGAGTGTAATGCTGTGGTCCTGGGAGAAGCCTGACCGTATGTAATGCTAAATGTTTCTGTCAAGCAGAAATGGTGGTGAAGTCATTTTATGCAACCAGTCACATTTAAATTGGTTTTATTAGGTTTGGAAATTGCACACAAATTTACAGCTGGAAATAGAAGACATTTAAGACCCATGTAAAGTAAGCCGGGATGAAGAGGAAATAATCTGAAACTTGCGCAAGTTAAAGGGGTTTACCTTTACTTTTGCAACAATTTTTATTGCTCAGGGTGTGTGCACATGCTGCGGATTCTGCTGTGGTTCCGCAGCGGTTTTGGCCGCTGCGGGTCCGCAGCAGTTTTTGCTGCGGTGTACAGTACCATTATTCCCTATGGGAATAAAAAACCACAGTGCAGACGGTGCGAATTTTTCTGCGGTTTTGAAACCGCAGAAAGAATTGACATGTCAATTCTTTCTGCGGTTTCCGCTGCGGTTTGCCATCTCCTCCATTGAGGAGATGAAAAACCGCAGAGCAATCCGCAGGTAAAACCGCAGGTCTTTTGACCTGCAGATTTACCTGCGGATTTTACAAAATCCGCGCTGCCAAATCCGCACTACAATCCGCAGCGTGTGCACATACCCTCACAGTGAGTTAAAATAAAAAATAAAAGTAAAGCATTTTTGCAAATTTTCGTAGTTCATAATCTGCTGTTTGTGTATAGAGCTACTGTTCAGCTCTGTGTGTTCCTATACTTATAGCCTACTGTCAAATGCCATGTAATCAGTAGCCATGTGCCCACTTGTGTGCTGTTTGTAGGTTAACAGGAGGAAATACAGTACAAAATGAGAGACCAATCTGATTCCAGAAAGGGTTGGGGACATGTAGATGTGCATCGGCGCTTTAGGATTTTTTACAATAAAGATGACTTATAAAGTAGCGTCGCCAGTTTGAGCATGATAAACTAGCCACATCATGGAACAGTGGTAGCAGAGCTGAATAAAACATGGTTTTTATTTCTCCTCTCCATTGTGGAGATATTGGCAATCAAAGAGCACCTAATGAGTGAACCACATTATTAGATACTTATCACTGGGGTCCTACTACTTCTCCCTGTATGAGTTGTTATCCGATAACACCCGCTAGGATGTAAGGGGAATGTCCCAGACCAAGTACATTTTAATCAGTAGATCTTGGAATAAAAACAAGCTCCACAATCGAATGTGTTAAAAAAAAAAAAATGTGCCTCTGCTATGGACTGTGTAATGGCTGTGTCTCACTGTGCAGAGCTGCTTCCGTTCATGGTCTGAACATGCCACATCTCCTAGGCAAAGAAAGGCACAAAAAAAGAGTATACTGACAGGACAGCAGGGGATCACAGATGATTCTTTCTGCGAGTTAAAAGTTTTGCTGCTTATTTTTAAACCTGTTGTTTTACCTCACATAAAGCAGCAGCTGTGATCCCATTCTGTCCTGTCTGTAGTCTCCTTTGCTTCCTCCCCTGCCCAGGAGCTGTAGTATGATCAGATCATATCCCTGCACGGTCAGACACAGACATTACACAGTACACAGCAGGGGCACATTTATAAGATAATCCAGCACAGGAACATTTTTTTTAAATACATCTAATTGTGGAAGTTACTATTATTCCAAGGTCTATCGATTTAAAATGTACTTTGTTCATGTGAAGACGTCTTTAACAAACGTTACCGTAACTCATTAAGTGTCAAATGCTTTAATTGCTAATGTCTACATAACAAGGGTGAAATTAAGCAAAAAAAATGTTTGATTGCACACTGCAGCCACTTTTGCATTGTGATCCCAGTTCAACATGAAAAATTTGGTGGTCCTTAAAAAGAAAAACATTCTTAGTTTTTCCCCCCATCTTAGACCTAAGATGTAGACTTTTAAAGAGAATGCTTCTCACTGCGTCATACAGCTGTCTATAAAGAATTGTTTTTAAGGCTGGAATCACACATCCATGTTTCTCGGTCCTAGTACGGGTCTCCTGACCTGAGCAATGACGCTCATAGACTTGTGTCAGTCTGACCTTTTTCTGAGGGAACTGTACTTTAATTATATGAAGAGGTCATGATGCTAGAGATGCTTGGTGTGTGAACAATATTGTGACTTCACCAACTGAAGTGGATCAAATGTAATCTTGGCCAGCTCTGATGTAATCCAGAGTTTACTTAAGGTTCATTGCCAGAGTACGCATATACAGTAGACCAGATGGGAAAACAGATTTCATCAGAGCAACCACTTCTGCTTAAGAGGATAGAGTCTTAAGCTATAACATTGCAACGACCTCCTGGTGAGTGCTGCTCTCCGGCTACTGACCTCTACCTAAAAACATTTGACTTGTGGCAATTATTACGGTACTTGTACTGTATATATAAAAATAATGCTACAGCCCTGATAACATACAGTCAGAAGTAACTTCTGTGATAGTAGCTAAGGTGCATAAGTATATATTTGTATATACAGTGGGTATGGAAAGTATTCAGACCCCTTTACATTTTTCACTCTGTTTCATTGCAGTAATTCGGTAAATTCAAAAAAGTTCATTTTTTTTTCTCTTTAATGTACACTCTGCACCCCATCTTGACTGAAAAAAACAAATGTAGAATTTTTGCAAATTTATTAAAAAAAGAAAAACTGAAATATCACATGGTCATAAGTATTTAGACCCTTTGCTCATTATTGAGTTGACGCACCCTTTTGAGCTAGTACAGCCATGAGTCTTCTTGGGAATGATGCAACAAGTTTTTCACACCTGGATTTGGGGATCCTCTGCCATTCTAACTTGCAGATCCTCACCAGTTCCGTCAGGCTGGATGGTGAATGTTGGTGGACTCCCATTTTCAGGTCTGTCCAGAGATGCTCAATTGGGTTTAGGTCAGGGCTCTGGCTGGGCCAGTCAAGAATGGTCACAGAGTTGTTCTGAAGCCACTCCACTCCACTGTTATTTTAGCTGTGTGCTTAGGGTTATTGTCTCGTTGGAAGATGAACCTTCGGCCAAGTCTGAAGTCCAGAGCACTCTGGAAGAGGTTTTCATCCAGGATATCTTTGTACTTTGCCGCATTCATGTTTCCTTCAATAATAGTCATCCTGTCCCTGCAGCTGAAAAACACCCTCATAGCATGATGCTGCCACCACCATGTTTCACTGTTGGGATTGTATTGGGCAGGTGATGGAACAGTGCCTGGTTTTCTCCACATATACCGCTTAGAATTATCACCAAAAAGTTTTATCTTCGTCTCATCATACCAGAGACTCTTATTTCTCATAGTCTGGGAGTCCTTCATTTCATGTTTTGTTTTTTTTTAGCAAACTTTCATATGTCTAGCACTGAGGAGAGCCTTCCATTGGGCCACTCTGCCATAAAGTCCCAACTGGTGGAGGGCTGTAGTGATAGTTGACTTTGTGGAACTTTTTCTCCCATTTCCCTACTGCATCTGTGGAGCTCAGCTACAGTAATCTTGGGGTTCTTCTTTTACCTCTCTTTCACCAAGATGCTTCTCCCATGATTGCTCAGTTTGGCTGGACAGCCAGATGTAGGAAGACTTCTGGTGGTCCCAGACTTCTTCCATGTAAGGATTATGGAGGCCACTGTGCTCTTAGCAACCTTGAGTACTGCAGAAATTCTTTTGTAACCTTGGCCAGATGTGTGCCTTGCCTCAATTCTGTCTCTGAGCTCCTTGGCCAGGTCCTTTGACCTCATGATTCTCATTTGGTCTGACATGCACTGTGAGCTGTGAGGTCTTATATAGACAGGTGTGTGCCTTTACAAATCAAGTGCTATCAGATTAATTAAACACAGCTGGACTCCAATGAAGGAGTAAAACCATCTCAAGGAGGTTCACAAGGAAATGGACAGCTTGTGACTTAAATATGAATGTCTGAGCAAAGGGTCTGGATACTTATGACCATGTAATATTTCCGTGTTTCTTTTTCTCCTTCATCTCATTGGGGGACACAGATACTGTGGGTGTATGCTTCTGCCGCTAGGAGGCTGACACTAAGTGGGAAAAAAAGAGGTTAGCTCCTCCTCCGCAGTATACACCCTCGCCCCTATTGCGGGCGGAAATCAGTTTTTTGCTTAGTGTCCTATGGAGGCACACACAGTCTGGATCTCTCCAGACTATTTTTTTCTAGTTTACTATGAAGATGAGACAGGGGCGACGGATCCTATTGATAGGGTCCAATCTTCCCAAACCATCAACGGGCGAGTACGCGTTGAGTATCGTCTCCGCGTATACTTTCCCGCACCGAGGGACATATCTGGGACTTTTCCCCAGACTTCTATTTTTGTTTGTTATTTTATGAAGATGAGACAGGGCAACGCATCCCATTGAAAGGATCCGATTTCCCCAAACCATCAACGGGCGAGCACGTGCGAGTGTCCCTCCACGTATCCTTTCCCGCGACGTGGGACATTATGCCAGACTTAGCCCTGTCCACCCCTAGGTATTGAAACCGTGGGCTTGCACAGAGGCACAAGACTAGTCTGTGCGGCCCCCACTGCTCCACCAACGCTAGACGGCGGTGCTGCAAGGTGGCTGACGGTCCTTCTCCTCACCCCCTGAAGGGGTTAGATGGAGCTAGGGGGCCTGCACCGTCCTATTTTTATCAAAGACCCCCTCACATACCTGCGCTCAGGCTGAAGAGGATCATCGGTGAGGAGAGGGTCGGGGAGGGCTCCTGCGAAGATTTCGGGCTGGAGCCCACAGCTGCAGCACGCCTCGCGGTGTCCACTAGCCATGCAAGAGAAGGGCTGGATCCGTCAAGGACAGGAACGCCGCGCCGGTCAGTAGCGCCATTGAGGCCGCGGCTGGAAGTTCCGCCCTCGGGGCTGCGCGCCACTTCCGGCAGCCCGCACTCGGCGGCGGTAAAAATCGAGGCCCCGGCTTCGGAGCACGGGCTAGGCCGCAAAGTGGGAGTACCGCCCCTAGAGCGGTTTTACAGGCTGGTGCGCGCCACAGATGTCGGCGTGCGATTTAAAGGAAGCATCCAGGTCGGGGTGGCGCAGGACTGGGGTAAGTGCTGCCCGAGAGGCCACGCTATAGGGAAAAACGAGGGGCTACCTCTTCCCCATATCCCCAGCAGTGGACAGATACAGCATGTCCGAAAAAAGCAAAGACGCAAACGTTCTTTTACGCGGCATGCATCTCTTGTCGGGCTGCGTTTCCGCGGGCGCAGAGCAAGCGTTTATGCGAAGCCTGCAAATCCAAACGCGCCCAGGAGCCCTCCCCTGCAGCTGCGACCAATGTGTCAAATCCCCCAGAGTGGGCCCGATCACTGTCACAGTACATGGCGTCGCTTACGAGAGCAATAGAATCCCTTCAAGCCCCAGATAGGGGCAGGGACAGTGTCTCGCCGCCTTTAGAGGGAACCTCCACCTGACGGGAGCCTCTGGCCTGCAGGGGCCGCTCTCACTCCAGGCAGACCCGGGGGAAACGAATCCACACAGTGTCGCCCAGTCCATCCGGTGCCTTCGGCATCCATAAGATCTGCTTCTCGCTCCCCGTCACCAGTGGTTAATAGCGAGCAGACCTCAGATTGCGACTCAGACGAGCCCCTTGAACTGGACACTCCAGGATCGCGTGAAACAGTGGACAGCCTCATAGAAGCCGTCAATCGGACCCTGGGGATTGAGGATGATACCGCAGCGGCTATTGGGCATAAAGTGGCATGTAAACGAGTGAAGCGGCCGCACAGAATTTTTTCCTCTCACCCTGAGTTGGAGGATATAGTACAGCGGCACAGAGATCGTTCAGAACGGCGTTTTTCTCGGGTTAAAGGGCACTCGAAACAAGGTATCCGTTTGCTCCGGACCTCCGTAAACAATGGATGGAATCCCTGATAGTGGATCCTCCGGTTTCACGCCTGGCCACTAAGACCCTGTTATCTGTCCCTAGGGTTTCCTCGATTAAAGATCCCACGGACTGCCTTATTGAGAGCCTAGCTCGTTCAGTATATGAGGCATCAGGGTCTGCACTCGCTCCCTCGTTCGCAGCAACTTGGTTAGCCAAGGCTATGATATCATAGTCAGAAACATTAAACAAGGTCGCGCAGGAGCAGGATCTACCTGCAGAGATCTCGGAGGTCACAAGTCAGATGACGATAGCCAGAGATTATGTAATGAATGCATCTTTGGATGCGGCCAATTGTTCAGCACCTGCTGCCGCTAATGCAATCTCTCTCTGAAGAGCCCTATGGTTGAGGACATGGCAGGCCGATTCTACTTCCAAGAAGTCCTTGACTTCCCTGCTTTATCAGTGCGGCTGCCTATTTGGTGAAAAGTTGGATCAACGTATCTCCGACTCCACAGGAGGAAAGGGCGGGTTTCTCCCTCAACAGAAGGTTAAACCATTTTTTCGTCACCCGGTTCAGGCACGTTTTCGGGCCTTTCGCAGTGCCACCGGCCATTCTAGGCCGGGCGTGACGGCATTGGTCAGGTGGCGGCCGCTAAGCAGCCTGAGCCTGGTCCTGGACCCGAATAGGAGACCGGTCCGGGTGGACTACGGGGCCCAATTCCGCCACCTCAGGCTGCCCCAACCAGGATAGGAAGCGGCAGGTCATATAGAGCCAACCCATTGGGGAGAATGCGTGCTCAACAGGCCAGATCGAGGGGACCCAGATCCTAAAGATCATCGGCCAAATGACTCGAGGTCTTTACCAGACGACACCAGCAAAGTGGGCAGCCGCCTACTCTGTTTTCACCACGTCTGGGTCAACATCGCTCGCGACGCATGGGTAAAAGAATTGGTGTCCTCAGGTTACAAAATAGAATTTGTCAGATACCCTCCAAGATGTTGTTTTTTTTTTTTTTTTTTCTTTCCCGGCTTCCCAGGGTGGATACCCAGGTAATGGCTCTATTGGGAGCCATCAACTCGCTCCTGCACAACGGAGTCATTGTTCCAGTGCCGGAACACGGAAGAGCTCAGGGGTTCTATTCCAACCTTTTTGCGGTTCCCAAAAAGGACGGGTCTGTCAGGCCTGTTTTGCACCTAAAGCTTCTGAACAAATTCATCAGGATCAGACATTTCTGGATGGAATCTCTCCGTTCAGTCATAGCGGTCATGGAGCAGTGAGGATACTTGGCCTCAATTGACAGCCAGGACGCATTTCTGCATATTCCCATTTTTTCCTCCTCATCAGAGGCTTCTACGCTTCGCCATCAGCGTTCAACATTTTCAGTTCGCAGCGCTACCCTTCGGGCTAGCCACGGCTCCCAGAGTGTTCACAAAGGTTATGGCAATTGTCAGGGCCACACTGTATTCTCGAGGCATAGTCGTCTTGCCTTATCTGGACGACCTCTTGGTCAAGGGCCCATCAATACGGGCATGTGAGGAAGGTGTCAACAGCACGCTAGATACTCTTGCCGCTTAGATGGTTGGTCAATGCAAAGAAATCATCCCTTGTGCCAGCTCCGAGGATCTCCTTCCTAGGAATGATCTTCGACACTTGCCGAGGGTTGGTAATTCTCCCTCAGGAAAAGGTGCTAGTCTCCGGCAGGGAGTCCGGACACTACGCCTACCAGTCCCTCATACCATCCAATCCGCGATGAGAATCCTAGGGAAAATGGTGGCAGCAATGGAAGCGATACCTTTCCTCCAGTTCCATCCTTCACCCCCTGCAGCACGCCTTGTGTCAGCCTGGGACAAGAATCCTTTCACGCTCGATCGGCGGTGCCAACTGTCCTCTCAAGTCAGGCAGTCGCTCGGATGGTGGATAACCAGTTCCTCTCTGGTCTAGGGGAAACCTTTCTCCCCAGGTCATGGGCTGATAATGACAATCAACGCCAGTCTCCTCGGTTGGGTAGCGGTGTTTCGCCACCACACAACCCAGAAACGGTGGTCGCCACAGGCGGCATGCCTCCAGATCAACTAATTGGAGATACGAGCAATTCGGCTGGCTCTGCAGAAGTTTCATCGCTTTCTAGCAGGCCGCCCTGTCCGGATTCCATCGGACAACGCCATGGCGGTGCTTTACATAATTCGTCAGGGGGGCACCCTCAGCAGAACAACCATGCGCGAGGTGGAGCATGTTCTTCAGTGGGCCGAAGCAAACCACTCGGTGATTTCGGCTGTCCACATCCCGGGCGTGGAAAATTGGGCGGCAGACTTCCTCAGCCGGCAGGGTCTTGCATCCGGAGAGTGGTCTCTACATCCCGAAGTTCTTCAGCAGATTTGTCAACTGTGGGGAGCTCCGGATGTGGACCTGATGGCTTCCAGAGTGAATGCCAAGGTGCCCACATATGTCGCTCGGGCCAGGGACCCGCAGGCATTCGCGGTGGACGCGTTGGTTCTGCCATGGGACCAGTTTCACCTCCCATATCTATTTCCCCCACTGCCACTACTCCCGAGAGTCAGCAAGGGGGATCAAGACGGAAGGGGGGCCGGCGATTTTGCTGGCCCCAGACTGGCCCCGTCGAGCATGGTGCGCAGATCTAAGGCAGCTGCTCGCCGACGTTCCTGGGCGCCTGCTAGAGTGCCCAGATCTACCGTCTCAAGGACCGATGTGCCACCCGAACTCAGGGACCCTGTGTTTGACGGCAGGGCCATTGAATCTTGGATTCTAATCAAGGCAGGGTTCGGGAGCAACGATTAGCGCTCGGAGGCCTGCTTCAGCATGAATTTACCACCACACCTGGAAGGTGTTCTTTGCTTCATGTCGAGGCCGTGGTGTTTCTGCGATAAGATTCTCGATCTCCAACATCTTGGTTTTTCTCCAGTCGGGCTCAGAGAGCCCGGATAGCTCAGTCGGTAGAGCATTAGACTCGGGCTTTGCCCCAGGTTTCCGCAGGAGACAAATGTCGGCCTTATCCATCCTGTTCCAGTGCAGGGTTGCTACCAATTTGCAGGTGCAGACTTTTCATCCGGGGAGTGTCCCACTTAATACCTCCCTATAAGGCGCCGATGGACGCCTGGGTTCTTAACATGGTCCTAAGTGTTCTGCAGGAAGCTCCATTGGAACCGCTTCAGAATATCTCTTTGAGGTACCTTTCCTGGAAAGTTGTTCCCCTGGTGGCCATCACTTCCATCAGGCGGGTTTCAGAGCTGGCAGCTCTATCCTGCCCGAGCTCCGTTCCTCACTTTCCATAAGTATAAGGTGGTCCTCAGACCAACCCTTCCTTTTCTGCCATAGGTCGTGTCCTCTTTTTCACATTAATGAAGATGTTGTTTTGCCTTCATTTTGTCCAGCACCGGTGCACCGTGTGGAAAAAGGCTCTTCACACGTTAGACCTGGTAAGAGCCCTCTGGAGGTACATGTCGCGGACGGCACCCTTTCGTCAGACGCTGTTCGTGCTCCCTGAAGAGCGCAGGAAGGGGCTCGCTGCCTCAAAGTCTACCATAGCCAGATGGATTCGTTTGACTATTCAGGAGTCCTACCGCATTAGAGGCACGCCGATTCCAGCAGGGATCAGAGCGCACTCTACCCGGGCGGTGGGCGCCTCTTGGGCGCTTCGGCATCAGGCTTCGACGGAACAGGTTTGCAAGGCAGCAACCTGGTCCAGCCTGCACACATTTGCCAAACATAATATCCATGCTCAGGCCTTGGCAGATGCGATCCTGGGTAGAAGGATTATCCAAGCAACAGTGGCGCACCTTTTAAACAGGAGGTGCATGTAGCTTGGATCGGTGAATCAATCTCCCACCCAGGGACTGCCTTAGGACGTCCCACAGTATCTGTGTCCCCCAATGAGACGAAGGAGAAACATGGATTTTTGTGAGTACTCACCGTATAATCCTTTTCTCCGAGGGACACAGCACCCACCCTATTAGCCAGTTGGCTCTTGTTTAAATGAATGTGTTTACTTATTTGATATAGGGGTGGTGTTTTCCTTTGGACATGTTGTACCTGTATTAAGGCTGATTTGTTGTCCTCCTACTGCTTTGTCACCGAACTGATTTCCGCCCGCAATAGGGGTGAGGGTGTATGCTGCGGAGGAGGAGCTAACCTCTTTTTTCACTTAGTGTCAGCCTCCTAGCAGCAGAAGCATACACCCACAGTATCTGTGTCCCCCAATGAGCGTCTCGGAGAAAAGGATTTTACGGTGAGTACTCACAAAAATCCATGTTTTAATAAATTTGCAAAAATTTCTACTCTTCTGTTTTTTTCAGTCATGACAGGGTGCAGAGTGTAAATTAATGACAAAAAAATAAACTTTTTTGAATTTACCAAATGGCTGCAATGAAACAGTGAAAAATGTAAAGGAGTCTGAATACTTTCCGTACCCACTGTATGTATAGTATGTATGTATTTTGTAACGTGTATTCTATACACACAATGACAGATTTTTCTTTTGTATATTATGGCACCAATCTTTCCGGTCTTGATGGGGAGGGCCTGGTGGAGTCAGAAGCGCACACCTCTTAATGAATTAGGAGTGTTGACAGGTGGCAAGCACCTAATCTTACTCTGGTCACGGACTGGAGTAAGATTTCTCAATTGATTTCACAGATCGTCATGAATTAGAAGAGTTGTGGCTTTAGCCCGCCACAGCTCATTAGCAGAGCCGGGCGTGAAAATGCAAAAAGTTCCACAATTTTGCAACTTCTCATAGTGATGCCACATAGCAGGCTTTGATGTATCAGGGCCTAATTCTACTATATGTACTAATGGGCTCTAATTATAGTTTGTTTCATTACATCATACAATAGAAGTAATATAAAAAGCACTTTAATTTACCCTTGTGGATGTGTTGAGTGATGTAATTGCTCTTTGATTAATATCTTATTACCTGTTGTTGATATAACCAGTCTAGTAATGGCAACTGCATTTTGTAGAATAGAGTTATGGAGACCTGAAGTGGTGTATTTCTTGAGTTGGAAGGCATTATGCCAAGTTAAATTTGGTGTGAATTAATTAGACTTGTCTCTATATTATTAGTTCAGTAATGTAGCCTTACTAGGAATAAGGAAATTGTATATTGTTATTGTTGGTTATAAAGTTTCTCTTTTCTCAGTCTTAAACCTAGAACCCTATGGACTCTGCTTTTCCCCCAGTCTACCGTCAATTAGTCTAGTTGATGGACATTCACCTTCTGCTGTTTCTGTTTTATCTGAAGCCTCTGGAAACAGTGGCGAGACTGGACTAAAACAGTAAGTTCATTTAGTAAAATTATTCAGTCAGTATGATATTGATGTGGGGCATTATAAAAGGTTAAAAGGAATCTGTCAGCAGGATTTTGCTAGCTCATCTCATATAGGTTAAGAGACCCTGAATCCAATGATGTATTACTTAGTTTACTGGGTGCAGCCTTTCTGATGTAATTCAGAGTTTTTAGATTTTGCAGTTCAGCAGAGCTGAGAAAGCTAACCTCACCCACACCAAGCTATCCATTTACATGATTTATAGACCGTGAACTGATTATCACAGGAGGAGGCAGAGTCATACTAGTAGACGGTTATGATCACCATGTGATAAAACCTTCAGTGTAAGTAAACAGCACACAGCCTGACGTGACACACTCATGCTGTTTTCAGATTACATAACAAAAACCTACTGACAAAGTCACTTTTAAGAAGTTTATCCACCCATCTATGTGCTGTAATAGGGTACAGGGATGTAATAGATGGAGTCCCCCAATTCCCACTCACAGCCGGCCTCCCCACCATCTCCACTACGACTCCACAGCACTTATCACTACTGAGCATGTATATAAAGTGCAGCACAGATTCATCTCCACTACGACTCCACAGCACTGGTCACTACTAAGCATGTACATAAAGTGCAGCACAGCTTCATCTCCACTATAACTCCACAGCACTGCCTCACTACTGAACATGTACATAAAGTGCAGCACAGATTCATCTCCACTACGACTCCACAGCACTGCCTCACTACTGAGCATGTACATAAAGTGTAGGACAGATTAATTTCAACTACGACTCCACAGCACTGGTCACTACTGAGCATGTAAATAAAGTGCAGCACAGATTCATCTCTAATATGACCCCACAGCACTGGTGACTACTGAGCATGTACATAAAGTGCAGCACAGATTCATCTCCACTACGAACCCACAGCACTGCCTCACTACTGAGCATGTACATAAAGTGCAGCACAGATTCATCTCAACTGTGACTCCACAGCACTGGTCACTACTGAGCATGTACATAAAGTGTAGGACAGATTAATTTCAACTACGACTCCACAGCACTGGTCACTACTGAGCATGTAAATAAAGTGCAGCACAGATTCATCTCTAATATGACCCCACAGCACTGGTGACTACTGAGCATGTACATAAAGTGCAGCACAGATTCATCTCCACTACGAACCCACAGCACTGCCTCACTACTGAGCATGTACATAAAGTGCAGCACAGATTCATCTCAACTGTGACTCCACAGCACTGGTCACTACTGAGCATGTGCATAAAGAGCAGCACAGATTCATCTCTAATACGACCCCACAGCACTGGTCAGTAACTACTAAGCATGTACATAAAGTGCAGCACAGATTCATCTCCACTACAACTCCACAGCACTGCCTCACTACTGAGCATGTACATAAAGTGCAGCACAGATTCATCTCCACTACGACTCCACAGCACTGGTCACTACTGAGCATGTACATAAAGTGCAGCACAGATTCATCTCTAATATGACCCCACAGCACTGGTCACTACTGAGCATGTGCATAAAGAGCAGCACAGATTCATCTCTAATACGACCCCACAGCACTGGTCACTACTGAGCATGTACATAAAGAGCAGCACAGATTCATCTCTAATACGACCCCACAGCACTGGTCACTACTGAGCATGTACATAAAGTGCAGCACAGATTCATCTCTAATATGACCTCACAGCACTGGTCACTACTGAGCATGTGCATAAAGTGCAGCACAGATTCATCTCGACTACGAGCCCACAGCCCTGCCTCACTACCGGGCATGTACATAAAATGCAGCACAGATTCATCTCAACTACGACTCCACAGCACTGGTCACTACTGAGCATGTACATAAAATGCAGCACAGATTCATCTCCACTACGAACCCACAGCACTGCCTCACTACTGAGCATGTACATAAAGTGCAGCACAGATTCATCTCAACTGTGACTCCACAGCACTGGTCACTACTGAGCATGTGCATAAAGAGCAGCACAGATTCATCTCTAATACGACCCCACAGCACTGGTCAGTAACTACTGAGCATGTACATAAAGTGCAGCACAGATTCATCTCGACTACGAGTCCACAGCCCTGCCTCACTACCGGGCATGTACATAAAATGCAGCACAGATTCATCTCCACTACGACTCCACAGCACTGGTCACTACTAAGCATGTACATAAAGTGCAGCACAGATTCATCTCCACTACAACTCCACAGCACTGCCTCACTACTGAGCATGTACATAAAGTGCAGCACAGATTCATCTCCACTACGACTCCACAGCACTGGTCACTACTGAGCATGTACATAAAGTGCAGCACAGATTCATCTCTAATATGACCCCACAGCACTGGTCACTACTGAGCATGTGCATAAAGAGCAGCACAGATTCATCTCTAATACGACCCCACAGCACTGGTCACTACTGAGCATGTACATAAAGAGCAGCACAGATTCATCTCTAATACGACCCCACAGCACTGGTCACTACTGAGCATGTACATAAAGTGCAGCACAGATTCATCTCTAATATGACCCCACAGCACTGGTCACTACTGAGCATGTGCATAAAGAGCAGCACAGATTCATCTCTAATACGACCCCACAGCACTGGTCACTACTGAGAGCAGCACAGATTCATCTCTAATACGACCCCACAGCACTGGTCACTACTGAGCATGTGCATAAAGTGCAGCACAGATTCATCTCGACTACGAGCCCACAGCCCTGCCTCACTACCGGGCATGTACATAAAATGCAGCACAGATTCATCTCAACTACGACTCCACAGCACTGGTCACTACTGAGCATGTACATAAAATGCAGCACAGATTCATCTCGACTACGACCCCACAGCACTGGTCACTACTGAGCATGTACATAAAGTGCAGCACAGATTCATCTCGACTACGTGTCCACAGCACTGGTCACTACTGAGCATGTGCATAAAGAGCAGCACAGGTTCATCTCTTTTGCGACCCGACAGCACTGGTGACTACTGAGCATGTACATAAAGTGCAGCACAGATTCATCCCCACTAAAAGCCGTGATCCTCAGATCAGGAACCAGAACAGACATTTATAGGCCATTTCATAATTTTCCCATAATCTTCTGAAAACATTTACAGCACATACTGCATTGTACTACTGTACCCAATGTATTATATATTTTAGCAGTTTGTCCATTTTATACCGACTCCGAATGCACAAAAATGGACTCCGACTCCACAACTCTGACTCCACAACCCTGGGTAGCTGTTTGCAGCTATACTATACATTATTACATATCAAAAATTGTTTTAAATAATAGTTACCTTTCTAAATATTCTTTAAATATTGGATCTGTTTCAGTGGGTATATATATGATTTGATGGTGTTTAAATAATGCAGTATTTAATTGTGGTATTCCACAAGATCAACGGTTATGCATACTAAAGAGGATTTTTGGACTTTCCATAAACTACCTCTATCTTATAAAAAAGAGCGAAGCCAGCGCTGCCTATAGGCAGAACGCAATACATAAAGTGCATATGCACATATTGATTTCTAACTGTATTTCAAAATGAGACACTTAGCAAACAATTGATCAATTCTTTGAGCCACCCCGCCATGTCAAGGCATTCTCATATAGGGCAGTCCTACTCTACGTTTTTTATATTGGCTGTGCCATTACGGCCTCCTAAATGTATTAAAAGCAAGATCACATTAAATGCAAACTGTACCTGAAGCGTCTCTGAATCACTCCCATGGCGCCAGAAAGGGCGAGCGCAGAAAAAGGTTGACCAGGTCCGGACATAGACATTTCAGGTCCAACCGCCACACTGCCTGACCAGCCACCACAGATGAAGGGTGAAACAGGCCCAGACACAGGTGCACAATCAAACAGAGCCTGAGGCCCCATATGAGAATGCTGTGACGTGGCGGGGTTGCTCAAAAAATTGATCAATATTTTGCTAAATGTCTCATTTTAAAGTACAGTTAGAAATTAATACTGTATGTGTATATGCACTTTATGTATTGCGTTCTAACCTTAGGCAGCGCTGGCTTCTCTCTTTTTTATTTATTATGCCTCTATCTTAGGCTTCATTGGGGGACACAGAAACCATGGGTGTATCCTACCGCCATTAGGAAGCTAACGCTTAGAATTACAACCTTAAAGAAAAAAAAAATGTTGAGTGGTAGGACTTCACTCCATGCTCACGCCTGACTCTGGGGGGAGAGGCACGAGGTGAGCAGGAGAAAAAGCGTAATGATCATCTGCAACAATGCCACAACGTTGACTGCTGTCCAGACCAGAGAAAATACTGACTAAACCATGTCAGAGCTTTGCTTTCTGTCTTATGGGCTGGGATAACAGCTGCTTATCTCTGTCTGCAGTGGTGGGCACAGATAGGAAAGGGCCTCTGTGCAAGAACTGTATATGGGCTCTATACAGTAGTGCTGTCTATGACAGATGCTGCCTGCTAGGTTGGAGGTGGAAATGGGACCCTTACCTCTTGTGCTCCTGTGGACACTGGGTTGCACCAATGATATGTCTGCCCCTGCCCCTCTGGTACCCTATCTAAAGAGACAAGAGAAGAAGATGAGAAAAAATAAATACCATTTGGCAGAAACTGGTCTGGAGCTCCTGACCCATATTTTCCCCAAAGATGAAAAGCTTGGCTGCCAGTATGTGGGTATAATCTGCTGAGGAGATTACTTCTTTTTTTTTTTCTTGGGTTGTCATTTCTAATGTCTGCCTCCTGATGGCAGCAACGTACACCCATGGTTCCCGTGTCTACGAACGGCGTGCCTGAGAAAATAAATTATACATACTGTGGGTGTAATAGGGTAATATTTTAGGTTGGCGAAAGGATGAAACTGCCAGTTGGAAGGTTTCTTGAAGCTGGATGTGATGGTATTCTTGCATCAAGTACTTCCACCATGCTGATTGGAGGTAAGGTGGGAAGCTATAGATGTAAGCAAACTGCCTATAAGGGTGGAAGGCACATGGGCTCAGTGTGATTTATACAGGGAAGCTTTGGCTGTCTTTATACTTGTAATGGGTGGGGGGCACTGGATGTCACTACTGTGGGAGGAGGGAGCCAGTAAGTCACGACTCAGGGGGCTCTGGATGTGGCTCAGGACCATCTCACAGAGATGAATGTGGCTCTTAAAGTGAAACAGGTTTGGGGCCGCTGCTGTAGACAATAGTTTCAGTTTATTGTAAGAAATTAGTCTTGCTCATAACCTGAATGTAGATGCAGTATTAACTGCAGTTGATTTTTTTCTACTTTTACATAGAAACACAGGGCTTTTGGTTGAAGGCCAACATTGCAATCACTCTAAGGGTGCGCTCAGATGGCCGCATAAATCTGCCCAAGATCAGAAAGTACTGCACGGTCTGGCGGGTGCCTCTTCCGATCCAATGTATGCAGTTGTCACGCTGGGTCGGGAGAGCACCAGCCAGTCCGAGCATTACAATTTGATCTCGACCCGATTTGTCCGCCCTAATGACTGCTTTCTAATTTCAGTTGGTATTTTCTGTCTAGCGAGGCAGATAATGCTTTAATGAAGCAAGATCTATTCATACCTGTGTGGGTGCCTCCATAGGCGTTGTCACAGGTTATTGCATTCTTTTTACCATATTCTAGTTTTGTTTTTGATTTTACTATGTCTTTTTCCTAATTAGGGAAAATCGTTTGAAGATGGATGGTGTTAGGAAAGTTTGGGGGAAAGAAGGCTACTTACTGAAAAGGGAAAGTAAAATGGGCAAACCAGAGCCTATCTCCCCTCCATTGGAGAGTGGTATATCAATGGGTGAAGATGAAGAATTGGCTGTTCCTTCTCCAGAACCATCAGTGGAACTCCTCTCCACAGAAGAGCGAGAGAAGCAGCAATTAGCTTCTACGCTATTTGTGGGCCTTGGATCGAATGCGGTTTCATTGGTACGTTCAGTTGTGTATGGGTAAAAGCCAAGTAATGACCTCTAATGCTAAAGATTGTATCCTATTAATTATGTTACTTATTGATTTTACCATGCCGGACTTAATTTTGCAGAGAGAAGAAATTCTGTGCATTTTGTCTTTTACATTTGTTTCCAGAAAGGAAAAGATACTAGTGTACACATAATTTGGTAGTATTGACTGTGTGTTTAAAGTTGTCCACTACTAAGATAACTCCCTTCTCGATCTGAATGTTTTCTCTTTTAAGATAAAAAACCCTATACTTGCCTGCCATGCTGGTGTCGATCCAGCAGTGTCGGCACTCATGTACCCGTGGCGCAGGGCAGGTTATGTCACGTGAGCCCTGCGCCCAATCAGCACTCGCTTCACTGTCCCAGCCTTGTGATGTTTAAGTAATCAAGAGAAAGGGAGTGGCCAGCCGCAACTGTCACTTCCTGTTAATTACTTATATGTCTGAAAGCGGGAACAGTGATGCCAGTGCTGATTGGGCGCAGGGCTCAGGTGACATTACCTCACGGGAGTACCGGGAATGTGAGTGCTGATACTGCTGAAACTGCGCCGACACAGGACGCGCGTATGGGTGTTTTTTATTTTATCCCTTTTACTACCTTAGCCATATCCATACCTCCAGGTCGCCTGGTACTTAACAATCTTGACCGTATGGATACATCATGGAGATTTTTCGCGCACAGAGGGTGTGTGGGTGAGATCGCTGCCAGGTGTCAACTGATTCTAACAGCGGATACCCAGCTCTCAGTGCCAGGAGCAGTGCCCGCACTGCTTTTGGAAGTTTAATCTCCTACATGCAGCATTTAGTGGGCAGGCAGAGGGAGGGAGCCCTTCGACATGATCGCGGGGGCCCGATCGTTGCCATGGTGACCTAATGTCAATATGACAACATTCGGGTCACCAGGCACTAGCAAGTTAGTTAGATCATGCGCAGTGCATGATCTAACTAACTTGTGTTTGCAGCACTGACCGCTTATAAGGTATAGCAATGCTTCTGCATTCCTGTACCTTAAACTGTGATCAGATTGCAGAAAGTAAAAGTCCCATAGTGGGACTAAGCATAAAAAAAGTGAAAGAAATTGTAAAAGTATTTAAAAAAAAATATATATATATAGTACCCATAAATAAATATGAAAAGTAAACCATCAAATGTGCACTAAAAGTATTTATATTGGGTTTTGCCGCGAAACGGAGAGACCCAACCTATAAAACTATCCCACTAGTTAACCCCTTTAGTGAACACCGTAAAAGAAAGGCAAAAAAATTTCCTTTATCATCATACCCCCAAACAAAAAGTGGAATAAAACGGTATCAAAAAGTCAAATGTAAATAAAAATAGTATCACCGAATATCATCTTGTCCAGCAAAAACAGGCCACCATACGTCTCCATTAGCCGAAAAATAAAAAAGCTCTCCAAATAAAGAGTTGCAGAAATATTTAGTTAATCTCTAAAATAGTTTGTGTAAAAGCGCCAAAACATTAATGATATAAGTGTGATATCACTGTTAGAGATGGGCGGACACCTGGATGTTCGGTACGAGCTGAACAGTTACAAAAAGTTTGCGTTCGGGTACCGAATCAGTACCCGAAACCGTACCCCAACCCCATTCACTTGAATGGGGGGGCCCGAACATCCAGTGATTGCCATGCTGTCATGTGCCTGACAGCGCGGCAAACACCGCTTCTGATCGGCGGTGAAATCATCCCTGCCGGTCAGAGAGCCGCAGTTCCAACGCTGTCAAAAGACAGTTTGAGCGCTCAGCTGTGATCGGAGGTATAAAGTTTACCTTCGGTCACTGGTGTCAGCGGTTGGGACAACTGCTCCCATCATCCGACACCTGCTGCCGCTAATAACAGCGAAAGCAGGAGCGGCTGATGAGAGTATTCATTAGCCGGCTCCTGCGCTGTAAATAAATAATTTAAAAAGAAAACCAGCGTGGGTTCCCCTGTATTTTTGTTATCCAGCCAGGCAAAACTCACAGCTGGGGGCTGCAACTCTCAGCTGTCAGCTTAAACAAGGCTGGTTATCAAGAATAGAGGGGTCCCCATGCAGTATTTTTTAATTATTTAATTTAAAGAAATGGCATGGGGTCCCCCCATTTTTGACAACCAGCCTTGCTAAAGCAGACAGCTGGAGGCTGGTGTTCTCGGGCTGGTAAGGGGCCATGAAAATTGCCCCCCAGCCTAAAAATAGCAGCCCACAGTTGCCCAGAAAAGGCACATCTATTAGATGCACCAGTTCTGGCGCTTTGCCTGGCTCTTCCCACTTGCCCTGTAGCGATGGCAAGTGGGGTTCATAATTGTGGGGTTGATGTCGCCTTTGTATTGTCAGGTGACATCAAGCCCACGGATTACTAATGGAGAGGCAGCTATGAGACACCTGTCCATTACTAATCCTAACTATACTGTGGGTACGGAAAGTATTCAGACCTCTTTAAATTTTTCACTCTTTGTTTTATTGCAGCCATTTGGTAAATTCAAAAAATGTCATTTTATTTCTCATTGTACACTCTGCAACCCATCTTGTCTGAAAAAAACACAGAAATGTAGACATTTTTGCAAACATATTACAAAAGACAAACTGAAATATCACATGGTCATAAGTATTCAGACGCTTTGCTCAGACACTCATATTTAAGTCACATGCTGTCCATTTCATTGTGATCCTCCGTGAGATGGTTCTACTCCTTAATTGGCGTCCAGCTGTGTTTAATTAAACTAATATGACTTGATTTGTAAAGGCTGTAAAGGCACACGCCTGTCTATATAAGACCTCACAGCTCACAGTGCATGTCAGACCAAATGAGAATCATGAGGTCAAAGGAAATGGCCAAAGAGTTCAGAGACAGAATTGTGGCAAGGCACAGATGTGGGCAAGATTACAAAAGAATTTCTGCAGTACTCAAGGTTCCTGAGAGCACTGTGGCCTCCGTATTCCTTAAATGGAAGAAGTTTGGGACCACCAGAAGTCTTCCTAGACCTGGCCGTCCAGCCAAACTGAGCAATCGTGGGAGAAGAGCCTTGGTGAGAGAGGTAAAGAAGAACCCCAAGATCACTGTGACTGAGCTCCACAAATGCAGTAGGCAGATGGGAGAAAGTTCCACAAAATCAATTATCACTGCAGCCCTCCACCAGTCGAGCCTTTATGGCAGAGTGGCCCGATGGAAGCCTCTCCTCAGACATATGAAAGCCCACATAGAGTTTGCTAAAAAACACGAGGGACTCCCAGACTATGAGAAATAGGAATCTCTGGTCTGATCAGACGACGATAGAACTATTTGGTGATAATTCTAAACGGTATGTGTGGAGAAAACCAGGCACTGCTCATCACCTGCCCAATACAATCCCAACAGTGAAACGTGGTGGCAGCATCGTGCTATGAGGGTGTTTTTCAGCTGCAGGGACAGGACTGGTTGCAATTAAAGGAAACATGAATGCGGCCAAGTACAGAGATACCCTGGATGAAAACCTCTTCCAGAGTCCTCTGGACCTCAGATTTGGCCGAAGGTTCACCTTTCAACAACACAATGACGTTCAGCACACAGCTAAAATAACAAAGGAGTGGCTTCAGAACAACTCTGTGACCATTCTTGACTGGCCCAGCCAGAGCCCTGACCTAAACCCAATTGTGCATCTCTGGAGAGACCTGAGAATGGCTGTCCACCATTGTGGACACCATGTGGTGCAGAGTGTACATTAATGATGGAAAAAAATGAACTTTTCTGAATTTACCAAATGGCTGTAATGAAACAGAGTGAAAAATTGAAAGGGGTCTGAATACGTTCCGTACCCACTGTATGGTAAATAAAGGCACAGCCAGAATAAAGTCCTTTATTAGAAATAAAACAAAACACACTTTTCCTTTTTTATTTAAAAATAGCAAACACTGTTATACTCGCCTAACGCCTAATTCCACCAAAGCCCTCGGTCTCTGTGTTCAGGCAGCCGAACCTGAACAGTAACACAGACTACCTTATGAAGTCCGTGTTCGGTGTCCATTCCCGAGCAGTAGGTGTTTGGCATGGACGCCGAACTTTACTGTTCGGGTTCGCCCATCTCTAATCACTGTAGTTGTACTGACTTGAAGAATAAAGCTGCCTTTATCAACTTTTCCACATGCAGAACTGCATAAAAAAAAATCCTGAATTGTTGTTTTTTGTTTATTCTGCCTCCCAAAAATCGGGATAGAACGCAATCAAAAAATGTAATGGGCCCGAAAATGGTACCAATAAAGACATCAAATCATCTCACAAAACACAAACTGTCACATGACACTGTCAGCAGAAATATGGAAAAATTATAGCTCTCAAATATTAAAACATGCGATAACACCTGCGCTTGCAATAAAAGTTGGCTGAATCTAGCACGGCCACCACTAGAGTGGCCAAGGTAACACCTGTGAAATCTGTAAGTAATTGTTTTGCATATAAAATAAAACAATCGCGGCTGTATTAGGCCCAAAAGGAGCAGGCACGAAACTTACTGGAGTCTGCCTGGTGCAGGAGAGTACTGGGAGGAAGCGCTTGATAGATGCAGAGTGTGCTTCCACTGGATGCCCGCTGTCAATAGCTGCACGATATAGCTGGAGATGAAGGTGAAGTGAACCGCCGAGGGAGCGTCCTCCCTGGGCTGAGGGGAGACCTTTGTCGCTGCCGTGCAGCTGGATGGATGAGAAGCGGCGTGCTTCGGCCGTGAGACGCCGCCGTGAGACAGCGTTGGGCACAAGAGGGGCGGGGTTAGCTTCGGGTGACATCACCGAGGGACAGGCGCTCGAAAGGGTCAGATTTCCGACACGTTTCTAAGGTGCTCGGCCCTTCTTCATCAGGGATACTGACCCGATACATGTCCTATCCTATTTATATTGGCCCCTAGCCTCTCCTGCAGCAGTCTATAACCAGTGTGAACACTCTGTGACCAATGTGATTAAAACCTAATATAAGAGATGTGAGATTTGGAATCAACCGATTCACTGAATGTGTCCTTAGAAATTAATAATAAAATACATATGTATAGAAAACAAAAAAACTTTATTAAACTGTGTAGAAAATATATAAAATATATACATAAAGGGGACAGAGTAGTGGTGATCTAAACAGACCCCATAAAGGGAATGTGGTAATCTAAAAACATCATCAAGGAGCTGCAGTATATAAATATAAAAAGCCGTTAAAAATGATTGGAATGACTTCTTTTAGGGGATCATGAAAAAGCATAGAGCTCTATTTCCTGATTAAGCCCTCTAGGGGCCAAGCAGTCCAGGGTAAAAATTCAATTTGACTCCACTCTGGACATGCGTTTGAGGTAGTCCTCACCTCTAGTGCTATTACGAACCACCTGTATTCCACAAAAATATACCCCCCCCCCGTGTAGACTTATTGTGGAGTTCTCGAAAGTGTCTAGACAGTGGGTGGCCATTAAAACCCTTTTCAAGGTTATTAAAATGTTCCTTGATACGGTCCATAAGCCTACGCTTCGTGCGCCCTATACATATTTTATTGCACGGACATTGTATAAGGTATATGACCCCAGTGGTGGGTACAGGAAGTGGAATCTTTAATGACAAATATTTTCCCGTTACCCGGGTCATGAAACGTGGTCTCTCTTTTTTTAAAATTTGTTCGGATACAGCATGAGCATGAGATCACCACTACTCAGTAGTGTATATGTATGTGTGTGTGTGTGTGTGTGTGTGTATGTATATATATATATATATATATATATATATATATAATATATTCTGCATATGGTAGTTTAATAAAGTTTTTTTGTTTTCTATACATATTTTTTTTTCTTATTAATTTCTAAGGACACATTCAGTGAATCGGTTAATACCAAATCCCACATCTCTTATATTCGGTTTTATCACATTGGTCGCAGAGTGTTCACACTGGTTATAGACTGCGGCAGGAGAGGCTAGGGGCCAATATAAATAGGACAGGACATGTATCAGGTCAGTATCCCTGATGAAGAAGGTCTGAGCACCTTAGAAACGCGTCGGAAATCTAACACTTTCGAGCGCCTGTCCCTCGGTGACGTCACCCGAAGCTAACCCCGCCCCTCTCGCGTCCAACGCTGTCTCACGGCGGTGTCTCATCCATCCAGCTGCACGGCAGCGACAAAGGTCTCCCCTCAGCCCAGGCAGGATGCTCCCTCGGCGGTTCACTTCACCTTCATCTCCAGCTATACCGTGCAGCTATTGACAGCGGGCATCCAGTGGAAGCACACTCTGCATCTATCAAGCGCTTCCTCCCAGTACTCTCCTGCACCAGGCAGACTCCAGTAAGTTTCGTGCCTGCTCCTTATGGGCCTAATACAGCCGCGATTGTTTTATTTTATATGCAAACCAATTACTTACAGATTTCACAGGTGCTACCTTGGCCACTCTAGTGGTGGCCGTGCTAGATTCAGCCAACTTTTATTGTAAGCGCAGGTGTTATCGCATGTTTTGGCATTTTCCCCTCATTTCAGTCAGGACTAGCACAGAACCTGATTTAACACGAGCAGCTCTTTTGTCACTTCCTTCTTTCATAGGAGCGCCAGTGTATCATACAATATACAGAATTCCCCCCCCCTTTTTTTCTGTGCACATACACACAGGCTGCACCTATGGCGATCAATGCACTCAAATTGGATAGAATCCAACGCTTCTCACGGATTCAAGCACGTCTACCCTTTAATAGCTCTCTCTTAGATACAAGCAACCAGGCCAGGGGTTTACTCAAATCACTGGAAAAATACCTATTTATGGAAATGAGAGTCTTGTGGGAGGTGGCTACATACACTTGAAAAATATACTCAAGCCAAAATTGTCCCTAAAGGTCTGGTAGTTTATAAATCACTAGCAGGTGATTTGGGGAATTCCAATACTCAACTCGAATGGGACACTACGTTTGCCAATTTTTCCCTTAAAATATTACAGTTTATTATTGAAAAAAGGTCAGCCAATCTTGAAAAAAACAGCCACCGGGTGGTGGAGCTTTTGGATCAGCTTGAAAAATTTGAACACCTGGATGGTCTTCAAGATTTGGTTGACAACATATTATATAGACTAAGGAATAAAGAAAAAGAAATTTACTCTGTCGCCTCATTGGGGGACACAGAACCATGGGTGTTATGCTGCTGACCACTAGGAGGCGACACTATGCATAATCTGAAAAAGATTAACTATGGCTCCTCCTCTACAGTATACACCCCTGGACGGCGTCAGCCTTCCCAGTTTTTGCTTAGTGTTGCAAGGAGGCACACCTAAAGGATTTTTCTTTTTTCTGTTTTTTTTTTTCTTCGGATGACAGATGAAGAAAAGTGGGTCTCCTCAGTGAGACTCCCGGCATGGCACCTTCCTCTACCCCCTATTATGGGGTGCCCAGTTGAAGTTGAGATGGCGGTTCCCCATGTCGCTCCTTCCCCAGTCCTGCGGGTGCTGGTTCGAAGTTGAGACCCCCCTCCTTCCCCAATTCCTTTTGGTCTTGGGTTGAGGTCGAGGCGAGGAAGCAGCCCCCTGACGGTGACAGCAGCACCCTCTCTAATCCCCCTCTGGGGGTATTAGGTTGAGACGCCGTAGGTAGGGTCTGTCCATAGCAACCTACCTTTTGTGCGGAATCGCAAAGAATTGCTGCGATTCCACACCCATAGGAATGCATGAGAATCGCTTACTTCCCGCATGTGGCTATTCCCACTATGCGCGAAGTTAAGCGTCTCATGTGCGGATGGTACCCACGGTGTGGAGTACAGGAGACTGTCCTCCAGGCCCTGGGTACCATACCCCTGTAAAAAAAAAAGAATAAAAAATAAACGGGGTATATTTACCTTCCAACGTCACGCGCAGCCTTCCCGGGTCTCAGCGTTCCCAGTAATGCCTTGCGGCAAGGTCCTGTGATGACGCGGTCTCGTGAGATCGCTATAGCAACGCGAAACCAACGTCATCACAGGTCTCGCAAGGCATCGCTGGGAACGGGAGCGTCGCTGAGACTGCGTGGGACGTCGGAAGGTAAATATACCCCGATTTTTTTTTTTTATTTTTTAATTATTTTTTACATTCTTTCTTTTATTATTGATGCAGCATAGGCGGCCTCAATAGTAAAAACCTGGTCATGTTTGACGAGTGTGACCAACCTGTCAATCACTTTCCAAGCGATGCTTCAAATCACTTGGAAAGTGCTTGAATATCGCACGCGAAAATCGCGAACATAATCGCGGTGAAATCGCACGGAAAAGAACGCGTGATTTCTGGGAAGGAGTCTGGTTCTCAGTGTCCGGATTTAAACGCAACGTGGGCACATAGCCTTAGTGTGTGACAGTAGCCAAATGTAAAAACCTGATATGAATTTTGCTTCATTGTAATCGCACCAACAAAAAGAATAAATTTGTCTAATCATTTATACCGCACGAGTAATGGCAAAAAAAAATAAGTAAAACAAAGTCTTCACCTGCTGTTGATTTTTTCATTCTGTCTCCCAAGGATCGCAGTAAGGCTCGGCGCACATTTATCCTGCGCTCTGCAATAAACCCTTACACTGGGGTTTCCGTGCAACTCTCTGAAATACGTTTTTCAGATGGAACCCCCGGCGTAAGATTCCCTATAATGAGGCGGCAGATGAAGGCACTGTGGACGCCGTCTGACCTGTGATACGGCTGTGTAAGTCTTTTTATTAGGAGTGCATAAATGTGATGTTGGCCACAGTTTCGTGCACCTCTGGGGGAAAAAAGGACACTGCTGAACAGAGGCAGACAGAGTCCAGAGTAACTCTGTGGCTTCATTATAGTGAATGGATCCATCAGGGTTTTCGTCTGAATTACGTCACTCTGAGATTTAAAGGGAGACCCTGATGTAACTGCTCAACAGCAGTTGGATAAATGTGATCCAAAATGTTTTGTAAAATGTTCCCAATAAAAGCTTCAACTCATTCCACAAAAAAGCAAGTCGTCACTCGGGTCCATCATCTGTTAACGGAAATATAGGAGGCTTCTACGTTACTGGTAGCACAAAGGCTCTGGAAATGCAAAATGTTCCTCACTCCCCAAAAGAAATTCAGCAAATTCTGTGCTCCCAAATCCAAATGCCCCCTCCCTTCTGAGCCCCAATGTGCCTAAATCACAGTTAGTGTCCACATGTTAGGCGTTTCTGTAGTGATGAGAGCCCACCTAATTTACGGGTGCATGAGCTGGGCACAATGTACAGACACTACAGCGTACTGGTAACTACAATGACAGTTTGCAATTTTCACTCGGCAACATCCACTGCTGCTTGTTTCTGGGAAACACCCATTGAGTCAAAATTGTCACGACACCTGTAGATAAATTTTCAAACGGGTATAATTTCCAATATTGGGTCACTTGAGGGAGGATTCTGCTCTTCTAGCATTGTATATGAAGTCCGCAAACTATTATAGAAAATTCTGTACTCCCGGATGCCTCTTGTATCACCAATATTGCTAATAGTGCTCCGTCCCTCCCTAGTCATATGAGGTATTTCTACATTCAGCAGAAATTGTGGAACAAATTTTGGTGCTATTTTTACCCATGTTTTAGTTTAAAAATGCAAAATCTGGGGCTAAAACAAAATTTTGTTGATAAAAATATAATTATTTTTCTCTTCATTGCCCAATGGTATAAAATTCTGTGACCCCTCTGTGGTGTCAATATGATCATTGCACCTCTAGATGAAATCATTAAGAAGTGTAGTTTGGAAAATGTGGTCACTTATGGGTTGTTCTGCTGTTCTGGCACCTCAGGGGCTTTGCCAATGGGACATGTACCCTCAAATCAGCCCAGCAAAATTAGAACTTCAATATTTATTTTTTATTTATTTACTTATTTTACTAATTCCACAGCGCTTTACAGACATCATCATCGCTGTCCCTGATGGGGCTCACAATCTAGAATCCATATCAGTATGTCTTTGAAATGTGGGAGGAAACTGGAGGAAACCCACACAAACACAGGGAGAACATTCAAACTCCTTGCAGATGTTGTCCTTGGTGGGATTTGAACCCAGGACCCCAGCGATGCAAGGCTGCAGTGCAAACCACTGAGCCACCATGCCACCCATATGGCACTTCTTCCCTCCTGAGCTGTGCACTGTGCCTCAAAGTAGTTTTCAACCACATATGGGGTATCTGTGTACTCAGGAGACATTGCACAATGCACCTGGGGGTTAAAGGTGCTCACCACACATCTAGATAAGTTCCCTGAGGGGTGTAGTTTTCAAAATGGTGTCTCTTGTGGGAGGTTTCCACTTTTTAGGCACATCAGGTGCTCTCCAAACACGAAAATTGTGTCCCCCAATTATTCCAGCAAATTTTGTATTCAAAAAGTCGAATGACGCTCCTTCCCTTCCGAGCCCTGCTGTGTCCCCAATGGTTTCCCCCCCCCACATGTGGGTTATTGGCATGCTCGGGAGAAATTGCACAAATTTTGGGGTCCATTTTTTCCTGTTACCATTGCAAAAGTAAAAAAATTTGGGTCTAAAGTAATTTTTTTGTGATGAAAAGTTAAATGTTCATTTTTTCTTTTCATATTCCAAAAATTCCTATGAAGCACCTGAAGAGTTAATAAACTTCTTTTAATGTGGTTTTGAGTACCTTGAGGGGTGCAGTTTTTAGAATGGTGTCAAGTTTGGGTATTTTCTGTCATATATACCCCTTAGTCACTTCAGATGGGATGATGGTTTTGTAAATTTTTTTTGTTTTTGTTTTAACCCTTATAACTTCCTAACCAAAAAGTGTCAACATTTTTGCTGATGTAAAGTAGACATGTGGGACATGGTATTTACTAACTATTTTGTGTGATCTAACTCTCAGATTTAAGGTAATAAAAATTAAGTTTGAAAATTGCAAACATTTTAAGCAATTGTTTGCCCCCAGATGAGAAAAACCTGTTGATTCATAGAATTATTATAACACTGAAAGAATAAGGACCTAAACACCAGTGTTCACAGCTCAGTTCTAATTTTTTGTATTCAGTAAAAAAAGAATAGATCATTCCCAAGAGAAATATTTTCCATCTTCTGTCTTTTTCCTCTGCGTTTTGCCTGTTTTTATTTTCTTTTGGGGGGGCAGTTTGCAGCTGCTAGAAGGACCACTGGCTTTGCGAGACATAAATAGGTAATTTTATTGGGTTAATGACTAATTGGTTGATGTGTATAATTATTGTGACCTTTTTATATTCACAGATGGGTAAACCAGACCAGACCGCCCAAAAGTTTAAAAGAAAGTCTAAATTTGGCAAGAAGACGAATGCACAGCTCTTGTACCCCCTAGGGGAGCAGAATCACCTAGCGCAGACACTGCCAAGTGATGTCTCATCAGCCGCTTCTAGGTTGTTACCGTCACAAGGAGATGAAGAAAAGTCAGTACAGGGGAAAGTTTCTTCTTTGTTTGCAAACTCTAACCTGGAGACTTATCCATCCAGCCCGGGTGGCAGCACAATTCTCTGTGTGCCATCCTTACCTCCTGAGCTTGCCCAGCATTCACACTCTGCAGTCACTGAGCTGGCACATTGTGGGACTCTGACTGTGTGCTTTAGTAAAGTGTGGAAAGATGACTGCTTGGTCCTTGCGTTGTTAATTGTTAATCCCACAAGTTCTGCAATTAGAAATATTAATCTACAAGTGGAAGGCTCCGAGATTCTAACAGTAAGTCTCCTCAATTACCAACCATTGCTGCTGCCAGTGAGACAGATCAGTGCAAACACATAGCGTAAAGGTAGTTGGGAATCTACAGCTGTTGATCTTGACAGTATGATAACTACAAAGATCCCAACATGTTGGAATTCCCTCTTGCTTTGGTTGCATTGCTATCATTTCTTTGTATTTTAGATTTCCCGGAGTGTTTGTTGCCAACTTGCTCATCTGGAGGCAAAAGGAATGCATCAATGCTGGGGCAGTGTACACCCTACACACCCGTGCAAGAAAGAGTTAATCCGTGGCTGTGTCACATACCTAGCAGAGTCTGAGGTGCCTTCTCAGCTTGAATTTTCATTAGACTTTGTACTTTCTGATTTTATCAGGTAACATAAATCAACTCTTGAGGCTTTCTCTGGCATTTTTTTTTTTAAATAGATCACTAATGTTGGGGTGTTGGAGTTAAAGCGTTAAGTAAAGAAAATACCTTGGTATCTTTGGCAAGTCCAATCAAAAAGATCTTCTGATGGATGCATGTAAGAGGGCCCACACTGGTGAATTCTGCCCCCCGATTACTGACAGGGCCCTATAGAGTTTAATCAATGACAGTCAGCTTAGTCTTATCAAATGTTTGAAGAAGAAGATGGCTGAGCACTGCCAGAGGGGTTTGTCTGGTGGTGTACGGAGATGGCAAACTTTGTGTTCCTCACATATGTATCTATGACATATTGTCTTTTACTGCATTATCTAAATTACTGCAAACAAATTGACTTTTTGTGTGCACAGATGAGGTTTCCAGTAATCTTTTAGAGAAATGGGAAGAGAAAACTGGCAGTGCCATGTGTGCACGAAGCATATAGAGTACTGTGCTCTTGAAAAGAAGAAATGGTATATAGTTACTGTTCCATTCCCCACTCCTCTGCCCTGCTAGTCTTTTCTCCTTGTCTTCTGCCATAATTTGCTTTTAGCAGCTGCATCCATTCACCACAGCTACTGATTGGCTGCAGCGGTCACATGCTGACCACAGCGGAAGATGAGGAGAGGAGACCAGCATGGGCATGGCCATCAGGAATCGGAAGGATGCCTTATGCTGTTTCTCATCTTTTTCTCCTTCGTCTCATTGGGGGACACAGAGACTGTGGGTGTGTGCTACTGCCATCTGGAGGCTGACACTAGGCATACAAAAAACAAGTTAGCTCCTCCTCTGCCGCATACACCCTCGCCCCGATAGCGGGCGGAAACCAGTTTTTTGCTTAGTGTCTTATGGAGGCACACGGCCGGGCATGGGGAGGCGGGCGGCCGGGCGGACCGTTTCTAAATTTAGCCCGAGGCTTCGGCCTGGGCCGCGGGCGGAAGAACCGCCCTGCGCGTGACGTCATTTTCGGCGCCTCCCCCTATCTCCAGGGCGGGCGCCGGATTAAATTGAGGCCCCGGCGGCAAGGCAGGGTAGGCCGCGATAACAGAAGAATCGCAGCCTACCAGGAGTGAGGCAGGTGAACTGAAGCACGGGGAGAGACGCACAGGAGCGGGTAAGTGCGACCCCGTCCCGGAGCCACACTAGGGCACTACAGGGTACCCTCCTACCCCCCCCCCCCCCAAACCTTTAAGGGATTTTTTGTGTGTGGGCCGACGCCAGCAGTATGTCTGGAAAAGGAAAAACGCACACGTTCCTTTATGCCGCATGTGTGTCCTGTGGGGTTATGTTCCCACGAGCGCAGACTATTAAGTTATGTGAAGCCTGCGACTCCGAACGCGCCCAGGGGTCTGGATCCCCCAGAATGGGCGTTATCACTCTCTCGGTCCATGGCTTCGCTCACGAAGGCGATTGAGACCCTTCAGGCCCTGGATAGGGGTAGAGACGACGGCTCGCCTGTTTGGGAGGGTTCATCCACCTCACAAGAGCCTCCGGCCTGCAGGGGCCGCACACTCTATAGGCAGACGCACAGGAAAAGAACCCGTACTGCGTCTCCAGGCCCCTCCGGTGCCTCAGCATCCGTGAGTGCGGCATCTCGCTCACCGTCACCATTTTCTGGGAGCGAGCAGAGTTCAGGTGATGACTGGGAAGAATCCTTGGACCTGGATACCCCGGGGTACCGGGAGACGGTAGACAGTCTTATTGAAGCAGTCAATCAGACTCTGGGTATTGACGATTATGTCTCCCTAACCGCAGGTCATAAGGTATCCTTTAAGAAGACCAGGAGACCACATAGAGTATTTAGCACTCATCCTGAGTTCGAGGATATAGTGCAGCGGCATAGGGAACGTCCAGACAAACGTTTTTCAGGACAAAAAACGCTGGGAACGAGATATCCGTTCGCATCGGAACTTTGTAAAAAATGGGCGGAATCTCCGGTAGTGGATCCCCCAGTGTCACGCCTGGCTTCAAGGTCCTTGTTGTCAGTACCTAGCGGTTCTTCCATTAAGGACCCCACGGATCGACTCATAGAAGGTTTAGCTCGCTCGGTGTATGAGGCATCGGGATCAGCGCTCTTTCCTTCTTTTGCGGCAACGTGGGTAGCCAAAGCCATGATGTCATGGTCAGATTCTTTAAACAAAGTCCTACAGGATAGAGATTTGCCGACGGAAGTGGCTGATAGCAAGTCAGATCGCGGTGGCGGGTGACTATTTAATTAATGCATCCTTGGATGCGGCTAATGGCGCGGCTCTAGCGGCAGCAAATGCAATCGCCATTAGGAGAGCCTTGTGGTTAAGGTTATGGCGAGCTGATTCTATTTCTAAGAAGTCTTTGACTTCCCTGCCTTTTCAGGGTAATCGGCTATTCGGGGAGAAATTAGACATGCTCATTTCAGATGCTACAGGGGGAAAAAGCAGCTTCCTTCCACAGCAAAAGACTAGGCCGCTTTTTCGTCAACCTCAGGCGCGCTTTCGAGCATTTCGCACCCCTGGGTGGATGGCAGTGGCCAATACCTCCGCCCCAGCTCGCTATAGCCAAGACAAGGAGCGTCAGGTCACGTATAGAACCAACCCGCTGGGTAGGATGCGGGGCCGCCCGCCCAGATCAAGGGGGGCCAGGTCCCAGAAGCCCTCAGCGAAATGACTCGAGGCATCTAGTAGCCGAGGACAGCAGAGTAGGCGGACGTCTGCGCAGGTTCTGCCGCGTCTGGGTCGCGGTGGCACGCGACGCATGGGTGGCAGAATTAGTGTGTTCTGGGTACAAAATAGAGTTTGTCAAAGATCCGCCAAGACGATTTTTTCTTTCCCGGCTACCCAAAACGGAATCCCGGGCAGAGGCATTGCTAGGGGCCATCGAGGTGTTGCGGCGCAACGGGGTCATTGTCCCTGTACCAGAGTGTGAGAAGACCCAAGGATTTTATTCCAATCTGTTCGCAGTCCCCAAGAAGGGCGGAATAGTAAGGCCGGTTCTGGACTTAAAGCTCCTGAACAGGTTCATCAGGGTCAGGCGTTTTCGCATGGAATCTCTCCGGTCGGTCATATCGTCCATGGAGCACGGAGAATATTTGGCCTCGATTGATGTCCAGGATGCCTACCTGCACATCCCTATTTTTCCCCCGCATCAAAGGTTCCTTCGGTTTGCAATCGATGGCCGGCATTTTCAATTTGTGGCCCTACCTTTCGGGTTGGCCACGGCCCCCAGGATATTAACGAAAGTGATGGCGGTCGTCATGGCCGTTCTAGATTCTCGGGGCATAGTGGTTTTGCCGTACTTAGACGACCTCTTAGTAAAGGGGCCGTCCTTTCGGGCATGCGAGGAGAATGTCAGCATCACACTGGATACCCTAGCTCGCCTAGGATGGTTGATCAACGGGAGAAATCATCCCTTACCCCAGCTCAGAGGATTCTATTCCTGGGGATGATTTTCGACACTTCCCGAGGGTTGGTAATTCTCCCTCAGGACAAGGCTTGGGTGCTCCGGCAGGGAGTCCGAAGTCTTCAACAACCGGGCCCTCACACTATTCGGTTCGGGATGAGGGTTCTAGGAAGGATGGTGGCGGCGATGGAAGCAATTCCGTTTGCTCAATTTCATCTCCGTCCCCTGCAGCATGCTCTCTTAGCGGCTTGGGACAGGAGTCCGTTCTCCCTCGATCATCAGTGCAGGTTGCCCTCTCAGGTTCGACGGGTGCTTCAATGGTGGACACGCGACTCCTCTCTTCGTCAGGGAAGCCTTTTCCCCCAGATCATTGGTTGGTGATCACGACTGATGCAAGTCTTTTCGGCTGGGGGGGCAATCTTCCGGCATCACACGGCCCAGGGGCAATGGTCGCCTCAGGAGGCTCGTCTTCCGATCAACCTGTTGGAGATTCGAGCGGTGCAGTTAGCGCTGCAGCGTTTTCAGCACTTGCTAGCAGGACGTCCAGTCCGGGTTCAGTCAGACAACGCCACGGCAGTGGCGTACGTGAATCACCAGGGAGGCACGCGCAGCAGGGCAACCATGCGCGAGATAGAGCATGTGCTCCGTTGGGCCGAGAGGCACCACTCGGTAATCTCAGCAGTTCACATACCAGGTGTGGAAAATTGGGCAGCAGATTTCCTAAGCCGGCAGGGCGTCGCGGCCGGGGAATGGTCCCTTCACCCCGAGGTCTTCCAGCAGATTTGCCAACGGTGGGGGACTCCAGACGTGGATCTGATGGCGTCCAGGGAGAACGCCAAGGTGGGCACGTTTGTCGCTCGGTCTCAGGACCCGCGAGCAATCGTGGTGGATGCGTTGGTCCTACCGTGGAGCCAGTTTCGGCTCCCATACCTGTTTCCCCCACTGCTGCTTCTCCCAAGGGTCATCAGAAAGATCAAGACAGAGGGGGTCCCGGCAATTCTGCTGGCCCCGGACTGGCCCCGTCGAGTATGGTACGCGGATCTAGAGCAGCTTCTCGCAGACGTGCCTTGGCGTCTACCGGAACGGCCAGACTTACTGTCTCAGGGGCCGATCTGCCACCCGAACTTAGGGGCCCTGGCTTTGACGGCATGGCCGTTGAATCTTGGATTCTGACCCAGGCGGGATTTGGGCGTGAAGTGGTTGCGACAATGGTTAGCGCCCGGAAGCCGGCCTCGGCGAGAATTTATCATAACACTTGGAAGGTTTTCTTTCATTGGTGTCGAGAACACGGGGTTGCGCCATTATCCTTTTCGGTCCCCAACATCCTGGCTTTTCTGCAGTCCGACCTAGACGCAGGTTTGGCGCCGAGTTCCCTTAGGAGGCAGATATCGGCCTTGTCGGTCCTTTTTCAGCGAAAGATCGCTACCAATATGCAGGTCAGGACGTTCATTCAGGGGGTCTCTCATTTGGTGCCCCCCTATAGAGCACCCATAGATGCCTGGGACCTTAACCTGGTCCTGGGTGTCCTACAGGAAGCCCCGTTTGAACCGTTACAGGAAATTTCATTGTCATATCTCTCCAGGAAGGTTGTATTCTTGGTAGCCATAACTTCCATTAGGCGGGTCTCGGAGTTAGGAGCATTATCTTGCAGAGCTCCTTTTCTGACTTTTTTTAAGGATAAAGTATCCAACAGGGATAGGGGCGCACTCTACTCGGGCAGTTGGCGCCTCTTGGGCGCTTCGGCACCAGGCTTCGGCAGAGCAGGTATGCAAAGCAGCAACCTGGTCCAGCCTGCACACTTTTTGTAAGCATTACAGTGTGCATACTCAGGCCTCGTCGGATGCGAGCCTGGGTAGGAAAATTCTCCAAGCAGCAGTGGCACACCTTTAGACAGGAGGGCATGCGGCTTGGATCGGTGAGTTGTCCTCCCACCCAGGGACTGCTTTAGGACGTCCCACAGTCTCTGTGTCCCCCAATGAGACGAAGGAGAAACATGGATTTTTGTGAGTACTCACCGTAAAATCCTTTTCTCCGAGACGCTCATTGGGGGACACAGCACCCACCCTGA
This sequence comes from Dendrobates tinctorius, assembly GCF_039654945.1. NCBI lineage: Eukaryota > Metazoa > Chordata > Amphibia > Anura > Dendrobatidae > Dendrobates > Dendrobates tinctorius. The sequence continues at coordinate 9,930,208 of NW_027361690.1, forward strand.
TAGCCAGTTGGCTCTTGTTTATTTAATTAGTATAATTCCTTATTTAATGTAGGGTGGTCCTTTTTAAGACATATGATTTTCTGCGTTAAGGCTAAGTTATGGATGTTCTCCTGCTGCTTTTGCACTAAACTGGTTTCCGCCCGCTATCGGGGCGAGGGTGTATGCGGCGGAGGAGGAGCTAACTTGTTTTTTGTATGCCTAGTGTCATCCTTCAGACGGCAGTAGCACACACCCACAGTCTCTGTGTCCCCCAATGAGCGTCTCGGAGAAAAGGATTTTACGGTGAGTACTCACAAAAATCCATGTTTTATTATTATTTATTTATTTATTTATTTTTTTACCAAACTGGTGTTGGGGACATGGGTAACATTGACGAAAGAGGTGATTGACCCCTTGAATCAGCATTGACTTGCCTAAATAAGAATTTTTGGAAAGAAAAGGAAATTTATATTATCTGTCTGTAAAGCACTGTTATCTGCATTGTGCATGTGGGTGTAATTAGGTTTGCCTCTTCTTTTCTCCAGGCCTCTTATGATTTCAACAGAAGAGTTTGGTACAATGTGGCTGGCATTATCTAATGATGTTAAAGGGAGAATTCAGGTCTCCAGTCCACCGCAGCCCCTTTCTGAAATATTGCTTCAAGCTCAGCAAGCAATGAACGTTCATGTTGTGGAGGTTATAGGTAAGTGATGGGGAGCAGCCAGTGCCTTGTATTTCTGCCAGCACTGCTACTTCTGCTTAATGATTTGCTTCTTGTAGTCATTAGATCAGAGCTAGAAGATGTCTATTTTAGATACTTTCTGCTCTTCCACAAACCTTGCTCAGCAGTCCCAGGTGAAATCGAGGGGTTTGAGAAAAGAAATCCATTTCTGACATAAAAAGGTGAGGAGGATCCCCCACCACCTCACCAAGTCAAGTTCATAATGAATGAACTTTCTGTATGGTTCGCTCACCTTTTCACATGTGTCTGAAACAGCACCATAAAAACAAGGTCATGTGACAAATCGCATACTTTACGCCACATGACCGTCCACTCCCAGCGCATCCTCACAGCGTGCAGTGCAAGCAACGTGAGGATTCATGAGTCTGCAGTCTTCTACACCAAGGCTGGATAACCCCTTTAAGAGTGATTTGTTTTTATGGTGCTGTGTAGCCTTGTTCCGACTAGACGTGTACAAGCTCTCTCAAACTTGTGTTGAGTGAGGCTGTGCACGTCTAGTTGGCATATGACCACGTGTATGCATATCATATACTTGTGGTCATGCGCCCGCCACTCACGGCGCCGGCACGGGAGAATCCTCACTGCGCACAGTGCTTATGATGTGAGCATTCACTAGTCAGTGGACAACCCAAGATTCGATTACTGTTAGAATCTCCAACAAACAGTGTGGGCCTTTTACAGGGCCTTTTGAAAGCTCACAACATATATATATTTATAATCCAGTATATAGACAAATAATCTCTGATATGGTCATTACAATAAAAGTCTTTGAGGTAGATATCTACAGAACACTGCATTAAGGGCTAACATCATCAGATTCCTACATACATTATGCTGGACTTCTATCAGTCCTGTGTTTCAGCTTTCCTCCTTGGGAAAAGACTGCTTAGTCCACTAGTCCTTCAGAAAAGTTCCACAATATACTCTGTTGTTCGGCATTTCTGTATTGTTGCTATGGTAGCCATAGGTGGTCTGGCTGTGAATATCAGCAGCTGGGATCTTCTTCCATTCTCTGCATTTCACACATAAGAAAATAGCCATTGTTACTACCATAAGAACAGTTAACATGAGATATTTCCATCATTGTGACCAGAACCGTCTTTAATCACTGACCCAAAAATGGGGAATGGTTGCGTTACAAGAATGGACATGATAGTGTGTGGGTACAGAATCGCAAACAGGGCAAGAAATAAAAAAACGTGCCAACTGTACACAGGGTACTAGATAGTTTTAAAATATAACCAACTCTTCTCCTTTAAGCTATACTCAACCCCCGGACCCCAGAACTTAATGTGCTCCCGGGGATTGTCCGCCAGTATCAGATGCTCCAGAGGATTGTTCGTCAATATCAGATGCTCCAGAGGATTGTTCGTCAATATCAGATGCTCCAGAGGATTGTTCTTCAGTATCAGATGCTCCAGAGGATTGTTCTTCAGTATCAGATGCTCCAGAGGATTGTCTGCCAGTATCAGATGCTCCAGAGGATTGTCTGCCAGTATCAGATGCTCCAGAGGATTGTCTGCCAGTATCAGATGCTCCAGAGGATTGTCCGTCAGTATCAGAAGCTCCAGAGGACCGTCTGTCAGTATCAGATGCTCCAGAGGACCGTCAGTATCAGATGCTCCACAGGACCGTCCGTCAGTATCAGATGCTCCAGAGGACTGTCTGTCAGTATCAGATGCTCCAGAGGACTGTCTGTCAGTATCAGATGCTCCAGAGGACTGTCTGTCAGTATCAGATGCTCCAGAGGACTGTCTGTCAGTATCGGATGCTCCAGGGGACTGTTTATCAGTATCGGATGCTCCAGAGGACTGTCCGTCAGTATCAGATGCTCCAGAGGACTGTCTGTCAGTATCAGATGCTCCAGAGGACTGTCTGTCAGTATCAGATGCTCCAGAGGACTGTCTGTCAGTATCAGATTCTCCAGGGGACTGTCTGTCAGTATCAGATGCTCCAGAGGACTCTCCGTCTGTATCAGCTGCTCCACAGGACGGTCCGTCTGTATCAGATGCTCCACAAGACGGTCCGTCAGTATCAGATGCTCCACAAGATGGTCCGTCAGTATCAGATGCTCCACAGGACGGTCCGTCAGTATCAGATGCTCCACAGGACGGTCCGTCAGTATCAGATGCTCCACAGGACGGTCCGTCAGTATCAGATGCTCCACAGGACGGTCCGTCAGTATCAGATGCTCCACAGGACGGTCCGTCAGTATCAGATGCTCCACAGGACGGTCCGTCAGTATCAGATGCTCCACAGGACGGTCCGTCAGTATCATGCTCCACAGGACGGTCCGTCAGTATCAGATGCTCCACAGGACGGTCCGTCAGTATCAGATGCTCCACAGGACGGTCCGTCAGTATCAGATGCTCCACAGGACGGTCCGTCAGTATCAGATGCTCCACAGGACGGTCCGTCAGTATCAGATGCTCCACAGGACGGTCCGTCAGTATCAGATGCTCCACAGGACGGTCCGTCAGTATCAGATGCTCCACAGGACGGTCCGTCAGTATCAGATGCTCCACAGGACGGTCCGTCAGTGTCAGATGCTCCACAGGACGGTCCGTCAGTATCAGATGCTCCACAGGACGGTCCGTCAGTGTCAGATGCTCCACAGGACGGTCCGTCAGTGTCAGATGCTCCACAGGACGGTCCGTCAGTGTCAGATGCTCCACAGGACGGTCCGTCAGTGTCAGATGCTCCACAGGACGGTCCGTCAGTGTCAGATGCTCCACAGGACGGTCCGTCAGTGTCAGATGCTCCACAGGACGGTCCGTCAGTGTCAGATGCTCCACAGGACGGTCCGTCAGTGTCAGATGCTCCACAGGACGGTCCGTCAGTGTCAGATGCTCCACAGGACGGTCCGTCAGTGTCAGATGCTCCACAGGACGGTCCGTCAGTGTCAGATGCTCCACAGGACGGTCCGTCAGTGTCAGATGCTCCACAGGACGGTCCGTCAGTGTCAGATGCTCCACAGGACGGTCCGTCAGTGTCAGATGCTCCACAGGACGGTCCGTCAGTGTCAGATGCTCCACAGGACGGTCCGTCAGTGTCAGATGCTCCACAGGACGGTCCGTCAGTGTCAGATGCTCCACAGGACGGTCCGTCAGTGTCAGATGCTCCACAGGACGGTCCGTCAGTGTCAGATGCTCCACAGGACGGTCCGTCAGTGTCAGATGCTCCACAGGACGGTCCGTCAGTGTCAGATGCTCCAGAGCAGGGTTTCCCAACTCCAGTCCTCAAGGCACACCAACAGATCATGTTTTCAGGATTTCCTTAGTATTGCTCAGGTGATAATTGCTTCACCTGTGCAATACAAAGGAAATCCTGAAAACATGATCTGTTGGTGTGCCTTGAGGACTGGAGTTGGGAAACCCTGCTCCAGAGGACGGTCCGTCAATATCAGATTCGTTGGGATCTGCTTTCTGGCTGACTTAAAGGGAATCTGTCACCCCATTTTTCGCCTATCAGCTGCCGGCACAGCCATCAGGGGCTTATCTACAGCATTACAGAATGCTGTAGATAAGCCCCCGATGTACACTGAAAGAGAAGAAAAAAGAGTTATATTATACTCATCCAGGGGCGGTCCGGGTCCGGTTCGAGTCCTGAGGGAGTCACGGTCCAGTCCAGCGCCTCCCATCTTGTAGCGATGAAGCCCTCTTCTTGCCTACCCGTCAGGGCTCCGGCGCAGGCGCATTTCTCTGCCCTGTTGAGGGCAGGGCAGAGTACTGCAGTGCGCAGGCGCCAGGAAATGTCAGAGAGGCCCAGGCCCAGGTTTACAATCTGCAGAAAGAATTTGACATGTCATTCTTTTCTGCGGATTCCGCTGCAGTTTGCCATCTCCTCCATTGTAGAGATGATAAACCGCAGGGTAAAACCGCAGGCTATATCTGTGGATTAGCCTGCGGTTTTGCCCTGCGGTTTATCATCTCTACAGTGGAGGAGATAGCAAATCTTTTGACCTGCGGATTTTGAAAAATCCGCAGACCAATCCGCAGCGTGTGCACATAGCCTTAAGGCCCTGTCACACTAAGCGATGGCACCAGCGATCACGACAACGACACGACCTGGCAGAGATCGTTTGTGCATCGCTACATGGTCGCCGGTTACATAAACGACACATCAGCGATCTGTATAATGACCTCGGCGGTCGTTGGGACCTGTCACACAGCATGTATTGTTAAAAGACCCAGACCTCGATAGGCGTGATTGAGCACCACCTTTTCCACGCCCCTCTGCACAGATTGGTGGTCACTGTAAGCTCTCGCTTTGTGATTGAACGACCGCGTCATAAAAGACGACGTATTAGGCTGGTTTCACATTTGCGTTTTTTTTCGCGGTAATTTAGCGCTAAATAGCGCATGCGTTTTTTTTTCCTATACTTTGCATGGGATGCGCTTATGTGCGCATACACATGCGTTTGTACGCGTTTTATCGCGCATGCGTTTTTTTGCGGTATGCGCTCGGGCGCACAAAATGCAACCTGTTGCATTTTTTGTGCGTCCGATTTGCCTCAAAAAAACGCATGTGCGCGCAATGCGTTTTTTTACAGCAAGACACCCACTATAAGTCTATGGGTGCGCATATGTGCGCATTGGCATGCTTATGTATGCGTTTTTTTGCACATGCGTTTTTTTTTGTTAACCATGGAATTTAGGGGTTTGGGTTAGAGTTAGGGTTAGTTAAGGGGGTTTAGGGTTAGGGTTGGGGTTAGGGTCAGGGTTAGTTAGGGTTTGGGTTAGGGTTAAGTATGGTTTGGTTAAGGGTTAGGGTTAGGGTCAGGGTTAGGGTTAGTTAGGGTTTGGGTTAGGGTTAAGTATGGTTTGGTTAAGGGTTAGGGTCAGGGTTAGGGTCAGGGTCAGGGTTAGGGTTAGTTAGGGTTTGGGTTAGGGTTAAGTATGGTTTGGTTTAGGGTTAGGGTTAGTTAGGGTTTAGGGTTTGGGTTAGGGTTAAGTATGGTTTGGTTAAGGGTTAGGGTCAGGGTTAGGGTTAGGGTCAGGGTTAGGGTTAGTAAAGTCATGGTTTGGGTTAGTGTGAGGGGCCACCTAATGTTGGAAAAAAACGCAAACGCGGTAAAAACGCACTAAAAACGCATACAAACGCATAAAAACGCTGCGTTTTTTTCATGCAGGCTCATAAAAATGCTTGAAAAAAACGCAGCAGTTGTATGCTTTTGTATGCGTTTTTTCAATGCGTTTTTTTGCGGGAAAAACGCGCTGCAAAAAAAAGCAAGTGTGAAACTAGCCTTAGCGCTCCCTTCCTTGTGGTTCATACGGATTTCCAGCAGCATCATTCCATATTGCGTCCTGCTAGCCTTCAGCTTTGCAGCTCCAGCGATCCAGTCTGAGCCGCTATTGCGTTTGCCCAGAATTTATTCTTTCAGGATTTTTAAACTGTCTTGTAAGGCAGGCACAAAGGACTACCACCAGAACATTGGCGTAATCCACAAAGTGCGCAGGAAGAATGGATGGGGGCGCAGTTTTAAGTTTTCTTTTATGCTGAGGTGTTGTAGAGACCACCAGTCGGAGCTGAGGGGCGTTACAAAAGAAAACCTAGACCCGCCTGCGCCGCTGAGCTATGAGTCGCCAACGAGGTCGCTCATTGTTCATAAAGGGTGTCAAACTCAGTGATTCAGGCTTGGCAGCGGGACGCCAACGATCAAAAAACGGGCTAGGACGTTCGAGCACGATCAGCGACATCGCAGCGGGGGCCACATCGCCGCTACTTGTCACAGCGATATCACTGACGATGTCGCTATTGCGTCATCAAATCGGTGTCGCTTAAGCGTTATCACTAGCGATCTCGCTTAGTGTGACAGGGCCTTTAGACTCTGAGTTCTTTTTTTTTTTTTAGAGGTTTTGAATAACAAAATTGTTATCATTTTTGGAAGAAGGGCAACAAAAATTGAAAGTGCAAAAACAAAAATTGTCTACATCAGGAGGGGGTGAAAGGGAAGGGTTTTCCTCTTCCAACAATCACTTGAAAAGAAACTGAGAGCGAAGTATCTTGCTTATGGGACCCCAAGCAATTGGTTTTAAATAGTGGGAAAACGTGGCATAAGGATGTATGCACACATCTGGATTTGGCTGCAGAAAAATCTGCTGCAACTACTCGAGTGTTGGCAGGAAAAATTCTGCGTGAAATACATGCTTTTTTACTTCTGTTGGTTTCTCATTTATTTGAATGGGTGAGAAACTCTGCATAGATGCTGAAAGAATTGCCTTGCGGACGTGAAAAAAACTGCTTTGATGGGTTGATTTATTTTCCTGATTGGGTTGTTACTGACATCTGGTGAGAATTTCATGTCAATAGCACCTTTAGAAATATATTTACTTATAAAATTAGGGACGTGTTCAATACTTATTTCACCCGCTGTATATAAATGAATTTTCTAAACCCAAACTTTTAACTGAATGGAAGCAGATATTGATGCTGTTTCCCTTTTTTTCTGTAGATTAGTAAATCTCCATAATACATCTACTAAAGGAATACCCTGGTAATCTGAAAAATAATTTATAGGATATCTAAAACCCCTATAAGGGATTAATAATCCAGGGTTTATCTGCCCCTTTCTATCATTGTAGCTCTTTTTCATGGTAAGAGGAGGGTGGAATTGATTCATATTGTGCTGTATGATGCTTTTTGGCTTCTTATAATCTTGGGGGTCTCCTTGTGTCTTTCAGGTGGTGAAGGCATAGTTGCATGCCAGCTTTTGCCCGCTTTACCATCACTGCTGCACTGCCACCTACAGGACGGTGCGCTGGTGGTATGGATAAGATCGTCGTCTTCTACGCTATCAGATTGTTTACTACACCTCTGCCAAAATGTATTATAAGGACATGAAGTGTTTCCTCCTCTTCTGGATCTCGAGGTTTACATGGTTGTACCAAAGCAACAGAGAGGAACGACAAGAAGCTGAGGACTATGGAGAGAAACAGATTTATATTGCTTTATTTTATTACTTTTTTTATCGACAGGTTGTTGCTAGTACTTGATCTTTTGTCTGGCGCTTTGATGATAGGAGTGTGATTGATTTTTATTTTTGTTATTCTCTTCACAAGAGAAGTCTGTTATTTCTGTGCCGCACTGCGCCATCTTTATACACCATAGGAGCGTGAGGATACCTCAAAGTATTTCTCTCCTGCTGAGTTACCGGGATCCGGTCCTCTTACTGACTGCAACCGTTGCTGGCTGGAATATTAATGTCGGACTCCTCCTTTACAGCAGGAGTCGTCCTGTAACAAATCTCTGCAGACCTGTAGAAAGTGGATGGGTTGTTTTCAGAGGAATCATTGTATTACATTCCCAGCCACCAGTAGGGTACGATAATACACAGAAGTGAGCATTGTAAGGTTTTGTTCACATTTGCATTCAACGTCTCCATTAGGGTTTGCCTCGCATTCAACGTCTCCATTAGGGTCTGCTTTGCCCTTTACTGTATATCCTTTATATTTTGGCTGCAAGCACCACAGTCTGCAACACTATCCTTAGCACACCCAAAAAAAACAGGAGCCTAGTAGGCACTATTAAATTTTTTGGGTTTTGCTGGTGTATACTTGCAGCTAAATCTAGCATGGCTGTGATGGCTTTGTTGTACGAGAAAAAAAAAAATCATACTGCTAATGTGAACAGAGGCTGAGGCATGTAACACGCTGGAGATGTTCAAAGAAATCACGTATGTCTTGCGTCCTCTGCTGATTTGTCCTGCAGGGTTCTGTGTGCTTCCTTGACACAAATGATCATGTATAATTCCCATATGTACGGAGTATATTTTATGTGTTTTGCACAGTTTGGTGCCCACTTTCCAGAATGTAGACAACCCACTTTTAAAGGAAGATGATTAAAGATTATATAATATAATGTCAATGATCGTAAAGCGATTCCAGCAGAAGGAAGTTTTTCCTTTTGGCCTGTAAGGGGACGTCCACTTGCTGAAACTGGATGCTTGGCCAAAACTTTAATTACCAGTGGCCACTCGGTTGAAATAATATTGTGAGGCCATCTGCTCACTGCAGGTGTGCGGAGTTTCAGCCATGTGTCAGCAGTAGTGTGTGAGTGATCCCTAAAAGTATAAAACTGGTTCACATGTTCAGTATTGATTAGAGCAGGGTTCCCCAACTCCAGTCCTCAAGGCCCACCAACAGGTCATGTTTTCAGGATTTCCCTTGTACTGTACAGGTGAAGCAATTATCACCTGGGCAATACTAAGGAAATCCTGAAAACATGACCTGTTGGTGGGCCTTGAGGACTGGAGTTGGGGAACCCTGGATTAGAGCACTTGGATTTGTGTCTAGAAATGCATGCTAGGCCATGGAGGTTATTTTGGCTCAGCTGCAATGCAGGCATAACCTTTAAACCAGTCCTTTTTTCTGCTGTCATAATGCCAATATTAATCAGTATGTGGTCATTTCACAACCAACATCTCAATAGCCTAAAAGCCCCCATATCCATTATACTATTGTGGGCTCACACTAGCGTATAACACAGCCTAGTGCTATCCCACGTTTTATTGGATGGAACTTGGCATAGTATTATACTATAGGGCAGTGCAAATATATGGCTTTTTTCTCATACCAATTCGGCATGAGAAAACAATCATTGCATGCTGCGAGTGGCTCCAATATTCTTGTTGCTCTCACCCATTCAAGTCTATGGGTGCGTGTGAAACATCAGACTGCACTCGGATGTTATCCAAGTCCAGTGTGATTACCACGAACACAGGCAATGGAGAAGATGGAGAAATTAAGTTCAGTCTTTTCCATACCTGTGATGCGTTTCTCTCTTGTAAGAAAATCTGATTAAGGTAAGGTGACACTCGGCTCTCACTCTGACAGTGTTTGATCTGAGTGACATTAGCATAATCGGACCAATTCTCTCGCATGAGAGACTCTACGGCAGTGTGATTCCTTCCCAATGTGTATGAAAGCATCGGACAACTGATGGGTGGGAAATATATCAGTCACACTTGTCCAATTTTTGACTGACCATCGCTTTGTTCTCAGAGAGATGAGCCTCCGGCCTTTGTGTCAGTCAGCGGCTTTCTCATAGAGATCACGGGAGCGCTCTTGTATATATGGGGGAGTCGGGTGACCGATCAGCCGACGGCCATCTAATGTGAATGGCTAGCTTTAGAAGTAAAGAATATTAGATCTCTGGTTGGATCAGGGAAGATGTTTTTGTTTGTGAATGGGATACGATGATTTTGCTGCAGCTCCATCCAAGGATCGATGATGGCAGATTCAAGCTTTGTGTGTTCCTTGCTGGTCTTACATTTATGGTTGGTGTCTTTTCTGCAGAGAAAGAGAATTGTATATGCTGAAAATAAGCTGTGATGGCTAGCACTGAACTGACCTATGGCCATGGCTTTATTTTTCTGATAAGGGCAAAGCAACTGATCTGGGAGAACTTAGTTATACTGTATGTAGAGATTCATCATGTAGCCATGTGAAGCAAATGATGTAATGGAGATTTATTATATGGTCTCCTCTAAAAATGAAGTCTGTGACTCCGGAGGAAATGGACCTTCAGTCTCCAGCAGGCACAATCACATTCTGATTGATATTCTTTTTCGCTTTAATTCTTTTTACTGAGTGAATGGAAGATTAGGCAGCAGACTGTACTTGGCAAATTGTGAGTACTTGCTGAAAATATTTTGTTTGTGAATTTAAGGTGCTCAAATCAATCGCTTAATATACAAGCATGTGTATCATTCTTCCTACTCCGGCTTACAATAGGCTCCAGGCGATTCATTCATTGAACTCTCCAACTTGTGCTTGCTCTGTCCCGTGTCAAAATGTTGCATTAGATTACCACAATGTCAATGTTTTGGTCCCACAAACTTGAGTTTCTTACCAAGTGCTTAGATTGATAGAGTAAGCCAAAGTTGTCCATCTTCATTGGACACCAGCAGTAAAGTATAGAAATAATGCTGATGGGGAAGGTTTCTCCTCTGATTGCCCTTTTTTACGCTTTAGTAGAAGCAGCAAATCTTGAACTGGTTCTCACCAGACTGAGAGGAGACTTAATAGCTGTCTACAAATATCTCAAGGGCTGTCACAGTGTAGAAGGATCATCTTTATTCTCATTTGCACAAGGAAAGACTAGAAGCAATGGGATGAAACTGAATGGGAGGAGACACAGATTAGATATTAGAAAAAACTTTTTGACAGTGAGGGTGATCAATGAGTGGAACAGGCTGCCACGAGAGGTGGTGAGTTCTCCTTCAATAGAAGTCTTCAAACAGAGGCTGGACATATCTGTCTGGGATGATTTAGCAAATCCTGCTTTGAGCAGGGGGTTGTACCAGATGGTCCAGGAGGTCCCTTCCAACTCTACGATTCTATGATTCAGAACCAGATTCCGATAATGGGTGAGTGGTGTGGTAGGTATAAGTTACCACTGCTCCATTCATAGTCTATGGGCTTGTTGCCTTTTTGGCTGCTCTTGTCCTAAGCATATGCTGCACCAGCAGAGTGAAGGAGATTTCTGACATCTCATGCACATGCTGCTTATTTTTTCCTTTCAGATTAGAACTGCATCATGTCAAATTTTTGTTAGACGTTTTTTACCCATTCAAATAAATGTGAAAAAATGTTTGCAAAAAAAAAAAAAAAAAAAAGGAAACTTGCATACTTTATGCAGTGTTTTTTCTGCCAAGAGCTATGTTTTTGGTGCAGAAACGTTTCCTGCAACTACTTAGTGTGTACGCTTGGACTTTGTGATCTTCGTTCTCAGAAGACAGACCCCACCCGTGGGATAACCCATTAAAGGGAATCTGTCACAAGGTTTTTCCTAACTCACGTGAGAGCAGAATAGTTAGCAAAAGAGACAGTTATTTTAACATTGTATCACTGTGTGTCACAAGTGCTGCAGATAGATATAGAATGCAGCAGAGCTCAGAAAGCTAACCCCGCCTACACCAATACATGGTCTATTGACAGAGAGCTGCTTATCACAGGAAGGGGCATGGTCAGACTAGCTTTCATGTTCTGCTCTACCACGTGCAGTGATGAGGTTATGGTGATAAAACCTTCAGTGCAATTAAACTTTCACCCCTGCATCATGGTGTCCTCAGGTTACATAGCAAAAATCTGCTGACAGATTCCCTTTTAAAGTCGATAAAGGTTAAAGCTGCAAAGAAATATGTATAGTGACTTTACAGTACGTGGTACAGAGCAAGCAAAAGTCCTGCATGTTACTCCCCTGTCCTGTTCATTGTGAACTACTACACGCACAGATGAGTGCCTGCTTCTGACGATTAGACTCTAATGTTCGCCTTCTTTCCAGTAAAATGCTAGTGATTTTATGGCTCTGGGGCCAATTAAATATGGCAGTAGTTGAAGCAATTTAACTAATAGTATATTCCTAAGAAATTGACAAAAGTCTTTTACTTAGTATACAGTTCTGTGCACCTGCAGACTAGCGTTTTGCCAGAATGCCTGTCCTGCTGAGGGTTGATGTCTATAGCATCCGCAGCACCAAGCCCTCACCTGCTCATATTCTATTCCTTTTTGCATGGTGTTTTCTACAACAATTTACCTTTCAGATAAATCTTTCAATAAAACATGAATGTACGTAGATTGTATTGGCACAACTCATGTTATCTGCATGATGGCGTCTACGTCAAAAAATACAGCAGAACAATAATTTTATACAAGGGGCTAATTTATTTTCTGTTTAGTAACTTGTGGGTGCCTTTTTATTAGTTCTCTCCAGCAGAGCAATCATTTGCCATAGGCTGCATATTCATTTTATTCTATTCATTAAATTGTCTGAGGCTTGTTTACTACTGTCCGTGCCTTTAAAAGGGATTGTAAGTAAAATTCTAAAACAATGTTGTTGGCAGAACCTTTATTTCCTCATGCCTTGCTTTTCGTCAAGATCCTAGACATCCACTATATTGCACACAATTGTTGTTTTTAATAAAAATATTCATGATAAAGAAATCAGTACTAAAAGGGAACGGTCTACACTAAAGAACCTGCCTGGGGATCATAGCTAAACACTGCACTAGTCCGGCTCTGTTCCCAACTGGCTCTTCCCAGTGCTTCTACAGGTGACTGACAGGTCTCTCACTATGGAAAAAAATGACCAGCACCTCCAAACTAGTGAACAGGTGCCAAATATAAATATAGAAAAAGATAAAGTTCCACCCTGAATAGTTATGTAGTTTGCTGCTTCCTTCCTGCCTGTAAACTGTAGACTTTTTGCCCAGGAGAGGTGTCCTATCAGGACAGGGACCCAAAAATGAAGGACGACTTGACATTGGCTAATGGGCTCCTGTGGAGACACTGGGAGGGTCTGCTAGCCGAAACCGCATGGACCATGGATCTCCCACCGTACGCCCACTCTCCTTTTAACGTGGGCATAACCCAACTCAGACAACACAGGGTGAGGGTAAAACAGTGTGGCAATGCTTTATTGAACCACAAAACAGCCCGAAATCATATCGAACAGTCCCAGCAAAATACCCCAAGTTGATGCACATTAGAGTCTCATCCTTCCGCTGACTCGCCGGTATAATAGGTGTTCCTTTAGAGCTTCCAGGGTTGACTACCCCACCTGTGGCACGCACAGAGAGGAGGTAGCGACAAGAATAGGGAGATGACAGTCCATTCAGGTACAAGGTCAGTTAACTGGAGGGTCACAACCTGGCTTCTCCAAACATGTCCATGGAGCCAGGCGACCAGAGGGTCCCAATCCCGACTTTCTGCAAACGTTTCCATGGTTCAGCGATGGTCAATGGAGCAGACATGTATTCTTCCAGCCGGGGCAGATGGTCAATGGAGCAGACATGTATTCTTCCAGCCGGGGCCGAGGTCCCTTAAGCCGACATCCTGTAGAATAATAAATCTGTGTCCCTCGTGATGGAACCATGATGTCTAGGGTGCACTCCTGTAGAGTCCCTGGATGTGTTGGCTGAATCTTTGGCTCTCTGTCTCTAGACAGAGGCATGTAACCTATTTTTATAATTAACAATTGTCATTCAGTATTTACATAAAGGGTAAGAATGGAGATGAGATCAAGTATCATTACTTGATTATTTAATCTATTTGCATAGTTTTTCCTTCTGTTTTCAAAGTCAACAAACTACCTGGCCTACACAATGCATAATTAGCAGATCAGTAAACATCACTAGTCATCAAGGATAAGGGCACGATATGTTACATCAAATGTCAACTTACAAGTCAATATTACAGGCTTACACAAGAAAAAGTCTGTTTTCTTGACCAACCAGAAATCAACACTTAAATTCAAAAGTCAACATATAGATAAGTCTATTCTTTCAGGCTTGCTAAAAATAGTCAACTGGTAAATTTAAGTTACAATGCTGTCTTCACATTGCTCCCCGTCTTAATTAGCCAGACGTGATAGGATGCTGATCATCCTTCTCCACTTATCAGAGACAGTCCACAACATGTCTCTAAGCAGTCTTGAATGTAAGAGGTTTCACTTTGACAACAAAACTTTGTATCATCCAATTTCCTCAGAACATATTCAGTGTCTTCCTTGCGAAAATAAACTCCACATAATACAGGAGAAACAGCTGGAATCCATTGTGCCCACACGGCATCCTCCGCATTCTGTATTTCCTGGATTAAATCCAATTCAATACGCCAAAGCTGGCACAGCTCTTGTAGTTTCTGTTTCTTGTTGAGGTCATATATCCACCCTGGTCTTCTTCCCAAGGCCGAGTTGATGGGGTTGGAAGTAGTGGTGTCTGAAACCTACAGTGCATGTGTCATCAATGATTTGCTGGGTCTGCCTCCCTGGTTGTGGAGCACTGGATGGTGTCTAAGAACACCAGTCCCCCGCAGCTCCCCTTGGCTGAGTGGTATCCCACTGATGCAACCCAAATGTGTAGACTCTGGGGTCGGCGGGCACCCTGGTCCGCTAGCTGAAACCGCATGGGCCATGGATCTTCCCACCGAACGCCTGCTCTCCTTTTAACGTGGTTGTAACGCTACTCAGACAACACAGGGTGAGGGTAAAACAGTGTTGGCAATGCCTTATTGAACCACAAAACAGGCCGATAACATTAGTCCCAGCTAAATACCCCAAGATGGTGCACAATACAGAGACTCACCCTTCCGCTGACTCACCAGGATAATAGTAGCTGTTACTTCAGAGCTTCCAGGGTCAGCTACCCCACCTGAGGCGCACACACAGAGAGGAGGTAATGACAAGCATAGGAAGATGACAGTCCATTCAGGTACAAGGCCAGTTGACCGGAGGGTCACAACTTGGCTTCTCTGAACATCTCCATGGAGCGAGGTGAGCAGCGGGTCCCAATCCTGACTTTCTTCAAACATATCCATGGTTCTGCGGTAGTCAATTAAGCAGATCTGTATTCTTCCAGCCAAGGCCGAAGTCCCCTAACCCGACATCCTGTAGAATAATAAATCTGTGTCCCTTGTGATGGAGCCATGATGTTTTGGCTGCAGTCCTGTAGAGTTCCTGGATGATTGGATGTCTTGGCTGAATCTGTGTCTCTATACAGAGGAATGTAACTTATTTTTATAATTAACAAGTGTCCTTCTTTCAATACTTACAGAAAGGGTAAGAATGGAGATGAGGATGAGATCAAGTAGCATTACTTGATTGTTTTATCTATTTGCATAGTTAGTTTTTTCCTTCTGTTTTGGAAGTCAGCAATCTGGCCTACACAATGCATAATTAGCATATCAGTAAACATCACTAGTCATCAAGAATAAGAGCACAATGTTACATCAAATGTCAACTTACTAGTCAATGTTAAAGGCTAACACAAGCAAAAGTCTGTTTTCTTGACCGACCAGAAATCAACACTTAGATTTAAAAGTCAACATATAGATAACAGTCAATTCATTCTGGCTTGCTAAAAATAGTCATCTGGTTAAATAAGATGCAATGCTGTGTCTTCTCAGCTCATGTATTGGCCAATCTATGCACTAAGTACCTTCTATTTTACAGTAATTTTTCATAGCAATATTGCAGTTTCATTTTTCCAATATTCCTTATGTACATATCACACAAATCTAGGGGGCACATATCTAGCGGGAACAGATCACCAGGGGGTGGCACAAAGATCACAGGAGGTCACATAGCTGGGAGCACAGAGATCATGGAGGGGCACATAGCTGGAGGGGACAGATCACATGGGAGCACAACGCAGGGGGTACATAGCAGGGGGGCACAAAGCTAGGAGCCACAGAGATCATGGGTGTGCATAGCTGGGAAGCACAGAGATCACGGGGGCATATAGTTAGAGGGCACAGAAATCAGGGAGGTCAAAGATCACAGGGGCACAGAAATCACGGGGCATAGCTGGGGCGCACGGGGACATATAGCTATGGGCCACAGGGATCACAGGGGACATATAGCTATAAGGCACAGGGATCACAGGGGGACATATAGCTATGGGGCACAGGGATCACAGGGGGGCACATAGCTGGGGGGGCACAGAGCACAGGGGGGCACATAGTCTGGGACCTGCATTGACTTTTTATGCTGACCGGAGGTTCCCCACCCCTGTTTTAGATTATTGATGTTCACCACGGTCATCAAAAATGCATTTATCATTTGCCAATTCGTAATATTTTTTATATATTTTAATCAGTTTGATTTTAAATACTTTAAGGAAATAATACATAACCTTACATAATCTACACTAATGGTAAATTTCGTCCCTTCCTGATATTCCCTGGATGTTTGGAATGAACAGAGCACAGTGTAATTATTCACAAAGATTATATAGCTGTGTGGATTATTTTAAGAACATTATACTCGGGGATACATTACTGGGATTCATTGTTCTGCTCAGGTATGATGATAATACAGCTCATCTGAGAGTTCAGAGACCAAAGTCAAGGATATTCCCAGTCTCCATCAGTATTCATTTGAGGCCTGGACTGACAAAAGGTGTTTTAAAACATTAGCATCAAGCCCCCCTTGTAACAATCCTAAATTCATGTCTCCACCAAGTCATTAACGCAACGGGTTATCCATCAAAATTTTCTAGGCAACAAATCTGCATTGTAAATTCTACAACGCTGGCAATTTATGATGCAAATTTCACTTAATCATCCAGCTCTCCTAAATTCTGATGTCTCTCTGAACTAGATGTTTCACATTTATTAATTTCTGTATTTCAATTCATGTGCAACACCTGTAATTCGAGGCTTCACGCTGAAAAAAAAAATAACCTGAAATGGAAAAAATAAAGTCACCATGTGCGCTATAGGTGTACAGCTACTACTGCTCAGATGCGGCCAGTGCCATTTTCAGACTTTTTTAATGGTATACATTAACTGCACATTACACATGCGATCTGGTTGCAGCGCTGGCGCCTGTCCACAGAAGGTGATTTAAAAAAAAAAAAAAAAAAAAAATATGTGTATGTATGTATATATATATATATATATATATATATATATATATATATATATATATATTATTCATTATGTAAACTATGAGGCTGATCTCACAATACAAGGTCCATAAAGTCATTTTTGGGGAGTTTGGTGTGAGAGAACTTGAATGATCACACAGAACCCTGACCTTCACCCTGTCAAACATCTTCAGCATGAACTAGAATGGAAATGGTGAGCCAGGCCCTTTCATTAAGGCTAGTGTTAATTGTTGCTCATTCATCCAACGGTGGGCCCAACTCCATATTAATGCCTAGTATTGACCCTGAATGGGATGTCCTAAGTGTAGGTGTCATAATGGAGGCATCGTAGTACTTTTATCCCTATAGTATACTATACTATGTGCTTCAGTTCTTCGCCATCTTCAAGATCTCTGCATGAATACCCGCTCTGGTCTCGAGACAGCTCGCTGGTTTTACCCATCATGAGATGTTTCTTGTGTGGCACCTTGGTAACGAGACACCTTATAATAAGCAATCTGTTGAACCAGCTGAGATTATTTTTTTTACTAAGTGGAAGAATTACTTTCTAATTACTGATAGATTTCAGCTGATGTCATGATTTATCATGGTTTTTTTCCCCTCTCCTTCATGTGTTCAATACTTTTTCCTGTCATTTCCCAATGTTACACATATCTTAATTTATATGGTTTGAGTTCTTAATGTGTATTGAATGGGTTTTTACCAACACCTGGTGAGAATTTAATGTTATTAGCACCTTTAAAAATATATTTACTTAGAAAATTGGTGACATGTTCAATACTTATTTCATCCACTATGGAAGGCGCTAACACATTTGCAGAATTGGTTGGGCAGGTATAGCCATTTCTCGTCCTGGTTCCTCCCATCCAAAATTGGCAGATCTGCTTCAAACAGGTGTGAAAATACCAAAAGTCAGACAATTTTTGCATAATTCCATGTTGTGACTTTTCAAAGTGTTTCAAAACACTTTTCTGGCTTAAAAATTAGGATGAATTCCCCTCAAGTGTATAAGAACCACCTTTATGAAGGAGCCAGTCATGCATCATAATGAAGATATGGGAGCAAAATTCATTTTTACTTCTATTCCCTTATCAAGTGTAGAACTATAGAGAAAATGTGCTCATTTTTTAAAATTTGTATTTTATTTACACAGGGAGGGAGCAGATCACACATTAGAATAATTAATGAAACATGCTTCCAAGTAAAGGTCGGAGCAAGCAGGAGTTCAATATTTTATGGTTCTTCAGGTGTCTTCTGTTTTACCTTTACATTTTTTTATGCTGAAATAAAGTAGACAATTACTTTAATTTCATTTTTTAGCCAATTCTGAGCCTTAAAAAAAAGTCAAAGAATCAAAACTAGTCGCCCCCCATCTCACTGCTGCTCCCACTCTGACAGTGTGGTCTCCTCCTTATCCCTGCTTCCTGTTACAGTGATGCATTCCCAACATAGGGGCATGAGACCACTTCAACAAATCATGTTTGAGGCATTTCACCACTGTGGCACTTGATTGGTTGAGCAGTCATTTCCTGTGTGGTAAGAGAGAGCGGGAAAGCATCGGAACCAGCGCAGTAGACAGGTATATCCTTAATTTTCTTAAGCTCTTGATGAAGTGGAAATCTCCTTTAAAGGGAACCTGTCAGCAGGATTGTGCACAGTAACCTACAGCTAGTGTCAGGTCGGCGCCGTTATACTGAATATAATGATGGGAAAAAAGGAGATTGACGGCACTCCAGGTATAAAGAAAAAAAAATATATTTTATTGTGGCAAATTATGCCATATTAAAATCAAGTTGCCTGGTGTGCACGCTTAAGGGGGTTATACACATAGCGATATCGCTAGCAATATCGCTATAACGTCACAGCGATATTGCTAGCGATATCGCTATGTGTGATACTTACCTCCGACCGGCTCCCCCGCTGTCTGTCACTGATCACGCGAGATCGGCCGGCTCCATTTCTCGTCGGGCGCTTCCTGCTGGGCTTCCTGTGGCGCCGACGAGCGACGTGTGGAGGCGGGTGGGAGGATGTCAGGATCACCGCGTCTGAAAGGTAAGTATCGTCCGCTGTATCGCTGCTGCATCGCTGTGAGATCTTTGTGTGGCAGCTCACTAGCAATCATTTAGCGATGCACCAGCGATCCTGACCGGGTCGTATCGTGGTCGGATCGCTGGTGCATCGCTAAATGTAAAAGGGCCTTTAGTCATAGGATACATAAAACTGGTACAGCCACAATTATATACACATAAATTAACCAATGAAAAAACACAATCATGAAAACCACATGTGCAATAGACAAAGTGAGAAAGCACCTGAAAGGCAATAGCTGCTACCTGAAAGATAAGAAAAATGAGTTATATTATATTCACCCAGGGGCGGTCCGGGTCCGGTTTTGATCCGATGGGTGTCGCGGTCCGGTCCTGCGCCTCCCATCTTCTAGCGATGACGTCCTCTTCCTTGCTTCCCGTCCCGACGCAGGGAAGTTCTGCAGTGCACAGGACCTTTTTCGGCGCCTGCGCACTGCAGTACTCTGCGCCCCCTTTCCTGGGGCGGTCCTCATGTGAGACAGTTTCTTTGTAGCGCTTGATGGTTTTTGCCACTGCACTTGGGGACACTTTCAAAGTTTTCCCAATTTTTCGGACTGACTGACCTTCATTTCTTAAAGTAATGATGGCCACTCGTTTTTTTTAGCTGTTTTTTTCTTGCCATATTACAAATTCTAACAGTCTATTCAGTAGGACTATAAGCTGTGTATCCACCAGACTTCTGCACAACACAACTGATGGTCCCAACCCCATTTAGAAAGGCAAGAAATCCCACTTATTAAACCTGACAGGGCACACCTGTGAAGTGAAAACCATTTCCGGTGACTACCTCTTGAAGCTCATTGAGAGAATGCCAAGAGTGTGCAAAGCAGAAATCAAAGCAAAAGGTGGCTACTTTGAAGAACCTAGAAAATAAGACATACAGTATTTTCAGTTGTTTCACACTTTTTTGTTAATTATATAATTCCACATGTGCTAATTCATAGTTTTGATGCCTTCAGAGTGAATCTACAATTTTCATAGTCATGAAAATAAAGAAAACTCTTTGAATGAGAAGGTGTGTCCAAACTTTTGGTCTGTACTGTATATTTGTATTCAAGAGGTGCACATTGCACCAAGTTCTCACATATAAATCAGACACGGGAAACATCTGTGGGAAAAGTTTAGATTTTTTTCAGGTAGTAAAAGTACATGAAGTTCTGTTTCCTTGTACAAACCTGGAGAAAGTATTCAACCGACCTAGAATTGAGGAGATTTATATGATCTTTACATATCTTTTTTGATATTAATAACAAACATTTTGATTAAAGTTGAAGGAATCTTGTAGATTCATGAAAAAATTACCAGTTCAGTTTGTCATCACAGTGAAGCTTGCAGCTAGCAGACATTGAGATCCACAATTTTTTTTACTGCATCAAACATACAGTGAAAACCAAAAGCAAAACACAAAACAAATATCCTGGAATAAAAAAGTAAACAAAAAGTAAAAAAATATATTGCAAAACTTGCATGAAGGTAGTAATAATGGTAATAATAAGGGTATTTAGTTAACATAATTTTGATCAAAATAATGTAGAAGCCATCCCGCCACGTCACTGCAACCCTTGTGGGACAGTCCTAACTCTTGTATTTAAAACCTTTCCACTTGTCAAGTGACGTAAATGTGAACAAGGACAGAGGGACTGAACTGAACACACTTTTTTATTCCAGGATATTTGTTTTGTGTTTTGCTTTTGGTTTTCTCTGTGTAAAGGTCATGTGTTCATATGTAATTACATCTTGCATGCACATTAATTTACTTTTTCTGCTCAGACCCAGTTTCTCATTTGTTTCATTGTGCATTCTGTGCATATAAGGGTGTGACCGCCCTGTTTCTGAGTTGGAAAATCCATCCTGTCTGGCCTATACTATTACTGGTGGTTCAGTCCCTCTGTCCTTGTTCACATTTACGTCACTTGACAAGTGGAAAGGTTTTAAATACAAGAGTTAGGACTGTCCCACAAGGGTTGCCGTGATGTGGCGGGATGGCTTCTACATTATTTTGATCAAAATTATGTTAACTAAATACCCTTATTATTACCATTATTACTACCTTCATGCAATTTTTGCAATATATTTTTTTACTTTTTTTTACTTTTTTATTCCAGGATATTTGTTTTGTGTTTTGCTTTTGGTTTTCTCTGTGTAAAGGTCATGTGTTCATATGCAATTACATCTTGCATGCACATTAATTTACTTTTTCTGCTCAGACCCAGTTTCTCATCAAACATACAGTGACATGTAAAAGTTTGGGCACCCCTGGCCAAAATTACTGTTATTGTGAACAGTTAGGCAAGTTAAAGATGAAATGATCTCTAAAAGGCCTAAAGCTAAAGATGACACATTTACTTTGTATTTTATGGACCATTTTTAGGGACCAATTCGTTTTGAACTTTAACTGTTCACACTAGCATAAATTTCGACCAGGGGCGCCCAAAGTTTTACATGCCAGTGTATGTATGCTATGTATAGCAGAAATCACAATTTCCTATGAACACCAGCACTATCATAGAAGTATTGTAATGACAGGTATGGGAGTCTTCTGCAAACCCATGGTTGTCATGACAACCCATTGGTGCTATGCGATCACGTGATGGGGGCCGATGGGTGGGACTAGTGGTGTGCTTTCATCCGGTGCATGTTAAATACTGCTGCCAGTGATTGACAGCAACATTTAACTGGTTAACAGCCATGGGTGGATCTCTGACCCACCCATGGCTGTTAGAGGCACTTGATGGCTGATCCCCCTTCAAAGGCAAGGACATAGCCATTGATGTCAATATATGTCATCAGTAATGATGAGTGAGTATGCTCGTTACTCGAGTTTTCCAAGCATGCTTGGGTGTTTGAATATTTTGGGCGTGCTCAGAGATTTAATTTGTGTGGCCGCAGCTGCATGATTTGCAGCTGCTAGACAGCCTGAATACATGTGGGAATTAACTAACAAACTGGCAATCCCCACATGTATACAGGCTGTCTAGCAGCCGCAAATCATGTAGCTGCAGTGATGCAAGCTAAATCTCTGAGCACACCCAAAATACTCGGAGAACACCCGAGCATGCTCGTAAATCTCAAATAGCGAGCATACTCGCTCATCACTTGTCATCAGTCTTGAAGGGGTTAAGATCCAACAGTGGAAAGTTGGCAGAATTTATACATGTTAGATAGTTGGTCGGATTTTGTTGGCATTGATATGGGTATGACCACCTTAAAAGGACTCTTTCTACACAGTATAACTGTTAAAACCAAGTACAGGATCTCGGTGCATCATGGCAGGGCCAAACATTTAAGTGCACCTTCCCACCTACTTGTTTTCCGTATATCTCCACCCCCACCTCTTCTTTGATTGACAGCTCTGGCTTCATAGATCAAGTGAAGGGAGGAAATAGGAAACCAAGCAGGGGGGAATGTTTACTTAAATGAAGGCCACACTGTGGAGCAATGAGTGCCTTTACATTGTTTGAACAGTCATTCAGTGCTGAAAGTCTCTCTAAAGCATAGACTAAAGGGCCCGTCACACATAGCGAGATTGCTAGCGAGACCGCTGATTTTGTGACGCATCAGCGATCTCGCTGTGTGTGACACATATCAGCAACCGGCCCCCCTGCTGGGTATCGCTGATCGTGCAGGATTGTCCTGGGCCATTTTTGATTATTGGTCTCCCGCTGGCCAGCACGCATCGCTGCGTGTGGCAGCTGGAGAGCAACGATCATCGAGCTCCCAGCGCTGTAAGCAGACGCTGGGAGCTGGTATCCAAGGTAAATATCGGGTTACTAAGTGCGTGCAGTGCTTAGTTACCCACTGTTTACCTTGGATACCAGCATGCTCGCGCTGGTATCCAAGGTAAACAGCAGGTAACTAAGTGACGCGCACTTAGTTACCCGATATTTACCTTGGATACCAGCGTCCTCGCTGGTCCTGATCGGTGGTGTGTCTGCCTGTTTGGCAGCTCACCAGCGATCATGTAGCGATGCACCAGCGATCCTGACCAGGTCGTATCATTGAAAACAAAAAGCAAAAACCACAAATATCCTGAAATAAAAAGTAAAAAATAAACTGCAAATAATGCATAAAGGTAATAATAATAATAATAAGGGTATTTAGTAAACATAATTTTGATCAAAATAATGTACAAGCCATCCCGCCACGTCACGGCAACCCTTGCGGGACAGTCCTACTCTAGTATTTAAAACCTTTTCACTTGCCAAGTGACGTGAATGTGAACAAGGATCGAGGGACTGACCCACTAGTAAAAGCATAGGCCATACTGGATGGCTTTCCCAGCTCAGAAATAGGGCGGTCACACCCATATGTGCACTGAATGCACAAAGAAATGAATAAAAAACAGTTTTTTATCCAGTTTTTTATTCAGGTCGTATCATTGTCGGGATCGCTGGTGCATCGTTTGGTGTGACAGGACCCTGAGGCTAAGTGCAGACGTACTTTTTAGCCCTGCGGATTTTTACGCGCAGAATTGAAGAAATCCGCAGGTCAAATGACCTGCATTTTTCCTGCGGATTTCTTCCTTTTTTCTTGCGGTTTTTGTGCGGTTTTCCCCTGCGGATTTGGAGAATGGAGCAGGTGGAAAACCGCACAAAAGAAGTGACATGCTGCATATTTTGAACCACAAGAAAACCGCGCGGAAAAATCCGCAGCGTCTGCACATGCTACTGTACATCACAATGCGGATATGCAGCGTTTCTGCGCGGTAAAATCCGCTGCGGATCCGCTGGAAATCTGCATCGTGTGCACATGCCTAAGTGTTTCCCAAATGGTCCTCACACCCTCCTCAACCCAACAGATGATGTTTTCTGGATTCACTTAGTATTAATCAGGTTAGAGAACCTATTGCAATAGTTCCATGCTTGGGATGCTCTGGATCTTTGTATACGACAGCCTGTTCAAGTTATTGGTCTGTGAACCAACATTCCACAGACTACAATCAACAACCTGAGCAACTGTATGCGAAGGAGGTGTGTTGCACTGCGTGATGCAAATGGTGGTCATGGTCACACCAGATACTGACTGGTTTTCTGACAAACTTCCCGACCTCTTCAATACTGTAAAACTGCACATTTTAGAGTGGCCTTTTATTGTGGCCAGCTTAAGGCCCACCTGTGCAACAATCATGCTGTGTAATCAACATCTTGATATACCACACTTGTCAGGTGGATGCATTATCTTGGCAAATGAGAAGTGTTCAATTTGTGAACAATATTGAGAGAAAAAGTCTTAGATCTTTGAGGTCAGCTCATGAAAAATGGGAGCAAAAACAAAAGGATTGCGTTTATATTTTTTTTCAGTATATTTCATATTGTATATCTGTATTCGTATTTTTAAAGAATAATAAGGCTATGTGCACATGTTGCTTTTTTTAGTGTTTTTGTGGCGTTTTTTCACTGCGAAAACGCATTCCTTGCAATCCTATGGGATTCCGTATTGCTGTGCTAATGTTGCGGATTTTTCCACTGCGGAATCGCATAGCGGAAAAATTTGCAGCATGTTCATTCTTTGTGTGGAATCGTGGCGATTCCAAACCCAATAGGATTGCATTGAAATAATCACTTTACGCATGTGGCTATGCCTACCATGCGTAACGTGAGCGCTTCATGTGCAGATGGTATTCTGGGTCTGGAGGAGAAGAGACTCTCCTCAATGCCCTGGGTACCATAATCCTGTAAAAAATAGAATTAAAATAAAAAAATCGGGATATACTCACCCTCTGATGGCCCCCGGAGTCTTTCCCGCCTATCACCACGCTGTCGGCATCTTCCGGTCCCAGTGATGCTTTGCACGAATCACCTAAGATGATGTCGCGCTCTCGCGAGCGTGACGTCGCAAAGGTCCTTCACGCAAAGCATCACTGGGACTGGAAGATGACGGGAGTGCCGCTGAGGAGATCGTGGGCCATCGGAAGGTGAGAATAGCCATTATTTAATTTTTTTTCATTATTTTTAACATCCTATCTTTTACTATTGATGCTGCGTAGGCAGCATCAATAGTAAAAAGTTGGTCACACTTGTCAAGCACTATGCTTGACAAGTGTGACGAACCTGTCAATCACTTTTCCAAGCGATGCTTGAAATCACTTGGAAAGCGCAAGCATTCTGCAAGCTAAATATGCTTGCATAACGCTTGTGTTTAGCGGGAAAACGCATGTGAATTCCTCATGTGTTTTACCCATGGTGGGAGTTGCGGAAATTTCTGCAGCATTTCCGAACGTGTGCACATAGCCTTAGGCTATTTATATATGACATTTTGGCAAACCTTTATTCTAATATGAAGAATGTAGTTTTATCATGCCAAAGTAAATGTGACATCTGGTGCTGAATCACCGGATCTAATAGAAAAATATTCAGGATTGAGAGTCCTCAGTAGTTGATACCTTTTAATGGCTAACTGAAAAGATGGTAACACATTGCAAGCTTTCGAGACTACTCAGGTCTCTTCATCAGGCTAGACTGTGTTACCATCTTTTCAGTTAGCCATTAAAAGGTATCAACTACTGAGGACTCTCAATCCTGAATATTTTTCTATCTACTGGCTAACACGGTACAAAGATATACATCTCCCCGGATCTAATATAAACAGGAAGCTGGAGGGCACCACTGCTCGGGATCACCCGTGCATGCAAATAACAAACTGCATGGAAAAAGAGAAGAGAACATGCACAAATAGGGATCACCAGACTAAAATAAGGTAAAGAAATATATCTTTTATTGTAACAACTCTGCACAACACACTGAAAGCGTTAAAAACATTAAAAAATGCCCAAAGGGCAATAGGACATGTACACAAACCCACAATAGGGTTAAAAAGACCCCGCCATTACCCACCACTAAACAGAACAATGAAAGATGCAAATAGATATCCCTACAAACATGAAATAGTGGCTAAATTGATGGGAACAAAATCCCTCCAATGCACATAAATATAAATGGGCGAAAGCTGCTTACATAGCCAGATAAAGGAGTAGAAATAGAAGATCTTATTTAATACAAGATCTAAACCAAATGTCTAGAGAGCAGAGAAAATAATACCCAATTCAACCTGAACCCAGGTGATGAGAACATGCCCCTAGACACAGTAGCACATCCAGCTGGAGCAGCGTGAGAGCCCAGTAATGAGGGAAGCAGTGGAGGAGGCGGGAGCCCACAAATGCCCGACGCGTTACGCCAGAGAGCCTGGCTTCATCAGGGGCAGTCACCGGATCTCTTCATGTTAAGCCTAAACTTCCAGCTCTGATGAGGCCCGGGACGGTTCTGCGCATGTTGACGCAAGGTTACCATGAAATCATAACTTTATGTTGCTTGGGCAGAACCCTCCTTAACCTTCATCAGAGTCTGAAGTCCTGGCCTATTATAGGGAGGTCTGGGGATTCAGTGTTCATGGCTGTGATGAAAAAGAGGCTGCAAGTGTAGAATAGAGGACCGGGCTGTAAGCGCCTGGTCCGGGACTGCTGGGGCCGAACCTCCTGTTCCTGGAGGGAATGAAATTGCAGATGGAGTGAGCCGGGGAAGTAAGTGGCCAGGGGAAGTAAGTTGAAAAGGGTTGGCAGGAACGCAGGGGGTCTTCCCGCCAGAATGCTGAGCAGGTGCTGATCATGGAAGCAGTGAGGGGAATGATAGACTGCAGCGCGCAGAGACAGGGTGGTTGTGTGAAAGACTCACTCATATCGGCAGGCACACATGGTAATGCGCGTCAGGCAGAGCACCGCATCATGGACATTCAGGTGTTGGCTGGCACACAGAGAAGCTCATGCCGAGCAGAGCTTTGCAGCGCAGCTCTTAAAGTAACAGTGGCTGCTCAGAGACACGGGCCATGCGGAACCTTGCTGAGAGCTTTATCCTAAGGGCTCAGCGGGCAGAACCAGAGACTGCCCTCTGCCGCCAGAAGCAGGACCGTATGTTGGGCGGGAACGCCTGAAGACGTTGCACCGACCTCCGCTGGCATCCTATTGCCCACTGGACCTTAAGAGAGAGACTCACTGAGGAGCCACGATAAGTGAATTTGTTAACAAAAGACTGTTTAGTTAAATAACCGTGTTATAGTCCAGTTTAACATTCTGTTTCCCCTGTTGTCTCCCTGTGAGGAGTTAATTACTGTTGAACAATTAAATAATAGTTAACCCCTGCTCTGCAGCATTTGCGTTACTGCATCCAAGCACCTGCATATTACATTTGGCGTAGTCGGCACGATGCAGTCCGTGGACACAGACACTGCAGACCAGTCCACTATGGGTACTCCCAGGTCCAGTTTGCTGTTGGAGACAATGCTTAGTAACCTCCCGAAGTTCACGGGAGACAACATGATGTTGTGGGATTGGACTGAAAGAGTCAAGAGCATGCTGTGAATGCACCCCATGGCCCCTGCGCTGCAGGCAGAGATAGCGTTAATGGCACTAGACGGTTAGGCCTGGTGTTCCGTGATATTCCGCCCTCCACATGAGCGGGATACATTGGAGAAGGTGGTACAGGTTTTGGAGGAGATGCACAGGGACCCCACTAACGTTGGATAGTTGGGGATGCGTTTATTTGGTCACGTTCAGTGAGAAGGGGAGATGGTGATGCAGTACATCAGCGCTTTGCAGGAGGTGCATTCGCACATTACTAAACGGGAAGATATGGGAGCCATGGGAGTGGGACCTACTGATAGAATTTTGAGGGATCAATTCTTGTCGGGTCTTAGGATGCACCGCTTAAACAGGCACTTCGAGAACGTTTGCGCGCTAGCCCACGTACAACATTTTTAGAGGTGGGGGTGGTCCGTAGCAGTGAAGTACCTACCCCACCTGCAGCAGAGCTGGAGTGGGCCCGAGAGATCCGGAAAGAGATACAAGAGATGCGGAGAGAATGTTCCAGTCTCAGGAGAGACCCTGTTCCAGCTCAAGAGCCACTGAGAAGAGACCCCTCAATAGGAGACAGAAGCAATACATGATCTCGCCTTTCTGCCAGACCCTGTCAGGGAGTGAGACCCCTTGGTGCTAAAGAGGGACTGATGTGCTTTAACTGTGGGAAGATGGGACTTTATGCTCAAGGCTGTGCAAAATGGAGATGGCCCCCACCAAGGCAGCGATTAAAATTGTGGGCTCCGTGGCTGAGGGACACAGCCTGGAGCCGGGAAGACGGCAAAAGGGGGAAGGAAGTCCCGAAAATATAGTTTCTGCGAACCCTACAGTCTAGGTTGAGGTGAATGGACGAGTTGTTCACTGCTTAATCGACACTGGGTCACAAGTGACTACTCTGCCAGAAGCCTACTTCAGACAACACTTCTCGGAAGTCTCGTGGCCAGAGTGGGGACCAGAAATAAGACTAACAGCGGCCAACCAGTTGCCCATTCCGGTCGCAAGGGTGGTCTGGTTGGAGATTAAAGTATGCGGGAAGGATGTAGGCCGCAAGAGGGTCGTGTTGGTCACAGGAGGTGCCGGGCGTGGACCTGTAATGACTCTGGGGATGAATGTACTGAAGGAGATGGGACAACTTTTGACTAGCAAACCACAGGAACCTTTCTTGAACCAATGGAGCGCACAAACCCCTTAGCGGAAGGTGTTACAGAAGTTAATCTGAAAAGCTCAAGCTCAGGAGACGGAAGAGTCTTGGGGAAAGTTATTGTACTGGCGACTGCAAAGATTACCCTACCGCCCGGCCAGAAAGTGCTCACATTGCCAGTACGAGCTTGTACTCATCTGTGGGGACTGGAAGTCCAGATCGAGCCAACAGCAATGGATCAAGTACCCTCTAAATTGCTCGTCGCTCGGACCTTAGCTACAGTTCAAGACAGCAACATAGTAGTGTGGTGTGTCAACCTAGGGACCAAAAGTCTCACCCTTCTACCTAAGAGTGAATTGGCCCAATTCCTGGGCTTGCCAGGGAAGCTAATGCTACCTGAAGTAGTTCAACTAGCTGGTGTGCGAGGGGATCCCTGGACTCTAGCAGTTACAGCAACACTGGAATCCTCATCTGGCAGCAAGAGGGTCATAGAATCTTAGAGCGGATGTGGGCAGAACTGATGGGACTATCACCTTACAAGTGCAGAAAATAGAGGATGTATTGGAGCATTATCAGGAGGTTTTTGCCTGACATGAAGATGACTTCGGTTGCACTCAGACCGTCGCTCATGAAATTCCTACCAAGCCGAGAAAAGTATCGTCAAATGCTGCCTCTGTTGTATAAAGAAGTGAAAGAGATGCTGGATCATATGCTGCAAAGTGGAGTGATACGAGAGAGTCACAGCCCGTGGGCGGCCCCAGTTGTGCTGGTCCAAAAAAAAGATGGGACCCTGCGGTTCTGTGTCCAGTACAGGTGGCTGAACACCTGCACAGTGCGAGACTCTTATCTGTTGCCCCGAAATGAGGAATCCCTCTCTGACCTAGGTAGAGCAAAGTATTTTTCCACCCTTGATCTGGCCAGCGGGTACTGTCAGGTGCCAATGGCTGTAATATAGAACCTGAGGCTGAAAAAAATTTTTGAATCAGCAAATTTATAAGTGTAATCAGTCACACAGTACCCAACGTTTCGGCCGGTATGGCCTTTTATCAAGGGATTTATCTGTGTAGCTTTAAGATAAAATTTCAAAGTTCTGTGCCAAGGAATAAGCGGTAAGACGGGGACCACGCCGCTGCCTTACTGTTATATTTAATTTTCCTGACGGCTTTGGCTCGCTTTTCCCATTCTAACTATTAGGTGCCAATGGCTGAACACGACCAGCCGATAACAGCATTTATACTGCCCATGGGACTATTTGAGTTCAATCACATGCTCTTTTGTCTGACTAATGCTCCAGGGACGTTCCAGCTCTTGCTGGAGAGATGTTTGGGGGATTTGAATTTTTAGGCTACTTTGATCTACCTGGACGACATCATCGTCTATGCGCCCACCTTTGAGGAGCACTTACAGCGGCTTGAACAAGTGCTGAGCTGGTTACAGAGTCATGGCCTGAAGGTGAAGCCACAAAAATGCCATCTTTTCCGTAAGCAAATTGAGTATTTGTAACATATCGTGTCTAGAGAAGAAGTCAGACCTGCACGAGAGAAAGTGGCCACGGTGCAAGAATGGCCTGCTCCTATGACGGTGAAAGATGTACAGGCTTTCCTAGGGCTTACGGGCTACTACCAGAGATTTGTCGAAAAACTTCCCTCGTATAGTGAACCCTTTGCTGGAACTGTTAAAGGGAGTGCCGGCTAGCTCGAAGAACCGAACCATCCAGTGGGGAAACTGTCAAGAGGAGGCCTTTCGAGCCTTGAAAATGGCCCTGACTGAGGCCCCCATACTGGCCTATGCCGATTTTTCACAGCCATTTATCCTTCACACCAACAGAAGTCTACATGGCCTGGAAGCAGTCCTGTTGCAGGTACAAGGAGAAAAAGAACGGTGGTAGCCTATTCTAGTCGATCTCTGCATGACTCAGAGAGAAACGCAGACAATTACAGCTATTTCAATTTGGAGCTGCTGGCCCTGGTGTAGGCCATGACAGAGAAGCTCACGGAATAACATAGTTAGCAAAGCCAAGAGAAGACATTTGTCCATCCAGTTCAGCCTATATTGCGTCAGAATAAATCCCCAGATCTATGTCCTTCTAAAGAACCTAATAACTGTAAGATACAATATTGTTAAGCTCCAGGAAGACATCCAGGCCTCTCTTCAACCCCTCGACTGAGTTCGCCATCACCACCTCCTCAGGAAAGGAATTCCAGATTCTCACTGCCCTAACAGTAAAGAATCCTCTTCTGTGTTATCTCCTCCAGATGCAGAGAATGCTCCCTTGTGACCGTCACCTTCCTTGGTATAAACAGATCCTCGGAGAGATATTTGTATTGGCCCCTTATATACTTAAACATGGTTATTAGATCGCCCCCTCAGTCGTCTTTTTTTCTAGACTAAATAATCCTATTTTTTCTAATCTCTCTTGGTATTGTAGTTCCCCCATCCCCTTTATTAATTTTGTAGCCCTCCTTTGTACTTGCTCTAGTTCCATTATATCCTTCCTGAGCACCGGTGCTCAAAACTGTACACAGTACTCCATGTGCGGTCTAACCAGGGATTTGTACAGATGCATTATAATGTTCTCATCATGTGTACTGCCTGGCACTGGCTGCACCAGGTAAGTTTATTTTTAACTTGGATCCCCAAGTCCTTCTCCATGTCAGATTTACCCAGTTGTTTCCCGTTCATTGTGTAATGGTGATATTGATTCCTACATCCCATGTGTATAACCTTACATTTATCATTGTTAAACTGCCTCTGCCATCTTTCGGACCAAGTTTCCAACTTATCCAGATCCAACTGTAGCAGAACACTATCTTCTCTTGTATTGACTGCTTTACATAGTTTTGTATCATCTGCAAATATCGAAATTTTACTGTGTAAACCTTCCACCAGATCGTTAATAAATATGTTGAAGAGAATAGGTCCCAACACCAACCCCTGTGGTACCCCACTGGTCACAGCAACCCAGTTAGAGAATATACCATTTATAACCACCCTCTGCTTTCTATAACTAAGCCAGTTACTTACCCATTTACATACATTTTCCCCTAGACCCAGCATTCTCATTTTGTGTACCAACCTCTTGTGTGGCACGGTATCAAACGATTTAAAAAAATCAAGATATCATCCAATGACTCATCTTGGTCCAGTCTATAGCTTACCTCTTCATAAAAACTGATTAGATTAATTTGACAGGAGCGATTCCTCATAAACCCATGCTGATATAGAGTTAAGCAGTTATTCTCATTGAGATAATCCAGAATAACATCCCTCAGAAACCTTTCAAATATTTTACCAATACTAGAGGTTAGACTTACTTGCCTATAATTTCCAGGTTCACTTTTAGAACCCTTTTTGAATATTGGTACCACATTTGCTATGCGCTAGTCCTGTGGAACACACCCCGTCACTATAGAGTCCCTAAATATAAGAAATAATGTTTTTTCTATTACATTACTTAGTTCTCTTAGTACTCGTGAGTGTACCCGGAGATTTATCTATTTTAATTTTATTTAGGTTTTCTTTGTCTCTCAGCATTTCGCCTAGCATTTCATTTTCCACCATGAAAACAGTGGAGATGAAGGTGTTTAATATATTAGCTTTTTCCACGTCATCTACAAAAATTCTTTCCTCACAATTTTTTAAGGGGCCTACACTTTCACTTTTGTTTCTTTTACTATTGATATAGTTGAAGAACAGTTTGAGATTAGTTTTACTCTTCTTAACAATGACAGCTTTAATTAGTTTTTTAGATATAAATTAGGTTTTCAGAGTACTTATCCATATCAGAAGTTCTGGTGAGAACGGACAACAATCCCTTAGCCCACCTCGAGTATGCAAAACTAGGAGCCCTAGAACAACGGTGGCTGGCCTGCATGGCAAAGTATCGATATAGAATTGTTTACCGGGACAAGGCCGAGAATACCCATACCCTCTCCAGAGTGACACACGAGCGTCGTGGCCGTGATAGAGATGAAAAGCTTGAGGCCAAAGAGATCCCTGGATTCCAAAGGCTGTTTACTTCATTGGTGGCGACACAGGGACAGATCAAAGAGGAGTCTGAGGAACAGGTACTAGGGCAGTCCCAAGACAACTGGATCCAACTCCAACAGATGGACAAGGAGACTGCTCAGCTGCGACAGTGGCTGGCGTTGAAACAACTTCCTATTTGGAAGGAGATGAATTCGCTGTCCTCAGGAGCCCTGTGGATTCTGAGACAATGGGAGAGGCTCTGCTTGAGAGATGGGTAGTTGTATTGAAAAGTACAGCTGTTGGGAGAAGAGGGGTGGTCATTTGGCAAGTAGTACTCCCAGAGAAGTCAATCATGATGGTGGCCACCAAAGCTCATGAGCGAGGAGCTCACTTCGGTACAGAGAAAATGTTCTGGTGACTACAGAGATTGGTGTATCACCCACGACTGAAGAACGTCATGGAAGATGCGTGCCAACAATGCAGAAGCTGTGAGCTGGCTAAGCCCCCCAGAGCCTCGCACCCCAATACAGACCATTGTGACCTCCACCCCTTTGGAAGTCTTGATGATCGACTACCTGACTGTAGGACCAGCGCAACTTGGCTGTGAACATTGTCTCGTGATGACTGATCAGTTCACCAAGTTTGCCATGGTAACTCTAACTAGAGATCAGACCATTGAATCAGCTGCATAGGCCATCTGTCGAGATTTCATCCGCGTGTACAGCTGCCCAAAAAGGATTCATTCCGATCAAGGTGCCGACTTCCTGGGGCGAGTCATGGAAGAATTGTACTGTTTGTATCAGATTGGGAAGTCCAGAACTACTCCTTATCACCCTCAAGGATATGGGGCCTGTGGACATTTCAATCGAACTTTGATTCAAATGTTACGCACTTTGGAAGAAGACCGAAAGATCCGGTAGCCCGAGTTTGTGGCGGAGCTGGTGTGAGTGTACAATAACCGGGTGCACAGTAGGACAGGGTTCACAATGTACACCTTGTTGTTCGGGCAAAGAGGGAGAGATTGTGGAGCTGGACGCGGAGGACTACCCACGGACGGGGGTGTCCTCATGGGTTAAGGAACCCTGGCATCAATTGCAGACTCTCTGTTGACTGGTGCAGACGAAGTTCTGGGAACTCAAGCACCATGAGACGCCACCTATTTGTGGGACATCTCTGAAACCCGTGGACAAAGTTTTGGTCTGGAATAAACGGCACAGGGGAAAATTGGAAAGCCGGTGGGAGCGGACTCCTCACCGAGTGACATGACAGGTTGGCCCAGACAGGCCGGTGTATGAAGTCTAGCCAGAAAAGGAAGAAGGAGCACCTACTTGAGTAATCCATCGTAGCATGTTGCGGCCCTGCTTGTCAAAAGAAACCAAAGATGGTGAAGAGTTGCTAACCACAGGGGAGGCGCCCTCTGTTCCGGTTCTCAACTTCGATGTAGAAGAAGTGTTAGCCCCGCTCTCGGACCCCAATGATGTGCCACCTACTCCTCCTGAGGAGATGAACACTGAGCCACCAGTGCTTGAAGTCAATGAAGTGGTGGACCTGCAGGGTCCGAACATCCCTTTACCGCTAACACGTCAGCCCAAATTTTGCCTATCAGTGCGAACCACAGCTGGAGTACCTCCCGCCTGCTACGAGCAAGATCAGTTTATTTGGCAAAGAATTATCCAGGAGATTGAGAATTGTGACCGTTTGGTGAAGGAGCTCTCGCCGTGGAATGGTGCTCTAAAGGAAGGGCGGGGGTGTAGAAGAGTTATCTCCCTGCGAGGAGTTAATTACTGTTGAGCAATTAAATAGTGAACCTCTGCAGAATTTGTGTTACTGCATCCAAGGACCTGCATATTACACATATGCATATTGGTGACTGTTATGGGTAGAGAGAGCTAGAGAAGTTAAATGGTGAGGTGAGCATTTTTTTATTCTTTATATATTACATTTATCGTATTCTAGGGTGTGAACATACCCTAGGGCATTATAAAGGATATTAAATTCATGGAGAATAACTTCTCTGCAAGTAAATTTTCCTCGAAGAACATGCAAATTAGAATTTTGCCTGATCTACGCATTAACATATAGTATATGACATCTGCAGGATAAAAATTAATTTTTGAAACAATGCAGAGCTAATAAGTTAAATAAAGCACCTTATGATAGCAAATCAATCTGCATCTTTACCCCTATTGTTGCGTTGGGGACAGCTCTTGATAAATACCTTGTTCTTGACTTATCTATAGAAGTCGATATGTCATGGAAATGTATGGATATGTATTGTGTTAAAAAATAGATGTACATTTAAGGTTGTCTTGAATGTTATTCCATCAGAACTATCACAAACTGAATTTAACCTCTTTGTGGAGATGCCAAGATGTTCCCCTTTAGCTACTGGATCCCATAGCAGATGTTGTGCCTGTTACTCTAGGACAAATAATGCAATGCATTTATAAAAAGTTAATAACATTTTGTAGATTATTTGTATACATAATTTGTAAAGGGTTGCATAAAAGGTGAGAACTTCAGTCCCCTCATGCCTTTTACTGTTCGAGATGCTTCTATGAACTATAACAGACATACCCCTCTACCTAACTTTGAAAGTCATCCGACACTGGGAAATGGCCACCGGTGAGTACAACGGGTAACAGTGGAAAGAACGTTTAGGCTGTGTGCCCACGTTGCATTTTTTAAGCGTTTCCACCGTGTTTTTGCCGCTGCGGAAATGCTTAAAAACGCATTCCCATGCAATCCTATGGGATTCCACAGTTGCTGTGCCCATGCTGCGGATTTTCCCGCTGCGGAATCGCATAGTTGTAAAATCCGCAGCATGTCCATTAATTCTGTGGAATCGCTGCGATTCTGCCGCCATAGGATTGCACTGAAATGCTCACTTTACAAATGGTGGGCATAGCCACATGCTTAAAGTGAGTGCTCCATGTGCGGATGGTACCCAGGGTCTGGAGGAAAGGAGACTCTCTTCCATGCTCTGGGTGCCATATCCCTGTAAAAAAATAGAAATAAAATAAAAAATAGGGATATACTCACCCCTCTGTCGGCCGCCAGAGTCCTCCCTGTTCTCAGCGACGCTGCCAGCAGCAGTCATCAGAGGTCATTCGCGCAATGCATCCCTGGGAACGGAAGTTTCCGCCAGCACTAATGACGACCGGGATCGCCAGGAGGTGAGTATATTCCTATTTTTTTATTTTTTAAATTATTTTTAACATTCTATCTTTTACTATTGATGCTGCATAGGCAGCATCAATAGTGAAAAGTTGGTTACACTTGTCAAGCACTATGCTTGTGTGTGACCAACCGGTCAATCACTTTTCCAAGCGATGCTTCAAATCGCTTGGAAAAGCGCTAGCATTCTGCAAGCTTAAAATGCTTGCAAAATGCTCATGTTTTGGGGGAAAACACATTCGAATTCCTCATGCGTTTCTGCAGCATTTCTGCAACGTGGGCACATAGCCTTAGGTATATTACTGTTAATTAATTGTATTTAAAAAAAATCCTGAATGTCCAAAGGTAAAAAGGCAAAAAAACGGTAATTAGACCTACCGGTAATTGTGTTTCCAGGAATCCATCCTGACAGCACGCTGGAGGACGTCCTTATCCACAGTGGGACAGGAAACCACGAGAGCTTAAAAGGACCCTCCCCCTACCACTCTTCACTGATTTCTCAAAGTAACACATCTGGATGGATGCAAAAAATAGACTTTTTTATTTAAAGCAACATTCCTCATACACATGTTACATCACAGTCGTATGGAAAATATCATAGGGAGGGAACTAATGGTGCTGTCAGGATGGATTCCTGGAAACACAATTACCAGTAGGTCTAATTACCGTTTTCCAGGTCACCACCTGACAGCACGCTGGAGTAGTACCAAAGGAGATTGGTCCTAGGGTGGGACTACTGCACAGAGCACTTTTCTCCCAAATGCCAACTGTGTAGATGCCACGTCTAATTTATAGTGCTTAGAGAAGGTACTGAGACTGGCCCAAGATGCCGCTTTGCAGATCTGTTCTGAGGC
This sequence comes from Dendrobates tinctorius, assembly GCF_039654945.1. NCBI lineage: Eukaryota > Metazoa > Chordata > Amphibia > Anura > Dendrobatidae > Dendrobates > Dendrobates tinctorius. The sequence goes on from NW_027361690.1 coordinate 9,966,891, forward strand.
TCCTCCCTTCTCTGCCCATGACGCGGACATGGCTCTAGTTGAGTGGGCTCTAAGGCTCCCTGGTGGACTCTGACCCTGTGCCCTATAGACTAGGCTGATTCTGGATCTAATCCACCTTGCTATTGTGGATTTTGATGCCTTCTTACCCTTGTTCGGACCTCTGTATTGGACAAAGAGATTATTATCCTGTCTCCAAGGCCTGGTCGTGTCCAGGTACCTGAGTACTGTCTCCCTGACATCCAAGTTATGGTAAGCACCCTCCTTCTTATTCTTAGGAAGCTGACAGAATGAAGGGAGCACTACCTCCTGATTCATATTTGAGTCTGAGATAACCTTGGGGAGAAAGGCCGGGTCGAGTCTTAGGACTAACTGGTCGTCAAACACCTGTAAGTAAGGATCTTGGATAGATAGGGCCTGAAGTTCCCCTAGTCTCTTTGCTAACGTAATTGCTACCAGGAAAGCCGTTTTGAGTGAGAGCTTACCGATCTCTATCTCTGCCCCTAGCTGGTATGGGTGTCTACATAGTGCATTCAGGACTAGGTTAAGGTCCCAAGGAGGGACTGTCTTTCTTATTAAGGGTTTAAGCCTCTGCACAGCCCTGGAAAACCAGGCTATCCAAGGGTGCGATGATAAGGTTGTATCGTAGAACACACTTAAGGCCGCAATCTGTACTATCAGAGCGCTGGGTCTAAGGCCCTTTCTGAACCTTGCCTGTAAAAAGTCAAGGATCTTTGGGATGTCAGGTTGGTCAGTCTCGACTGTCGCCTCTCCACAGAAGCTGCAGAATCTTTTCCAGATTGTTATATATTGCTGCGGTCACTGGTTTTCTACTTGCTTGTAGGTTAGATATAACTTCGTCCGATAGACCCCTTGCTCTTAGGACCCGCCGCTCAGGATCCAGGCTGATAACTGGAGTGCTTCTGGTGCAAGACTGGACCTTGGTGGATGAGGTCTTCCCTTCTTGGCAGGAGAATGGGCTCCTCCTGTGATATCTTCCTGAACAGGGGGAACCAACTTCTTCTTGGCCAGAAGGGCACCACTAGTATAACTCTGGCTCTGTCTTCGTAAATTTTCCTGAGAGTTCGTGGAATGAGAGCGAGAGGCGGGAAGGCGTATAACAGGCCTCTGCTCCAAGACTGTGACAGAGCGTCGATTCCTGCCGGATTTCCCAGAGGGTTCAGAGAGTACCTTTGCATTCTGTTTGACCGCGAATAGGTCTATGTCCGGTCTTCCCCACCGGTCGCATAGGCTGTTGAACACTTCGTCATTGAGTTCCCATTCCCTTGCGGCTATCCTCCTGCTGAGGAAGTCCGCAACCTGGTTCCTGGTACCCTCCAGATGTACTGCTGAGATTGATAGGACCTCTCTCTCTGCCCATCTGAAGATTTGTTCTGCTAGGCGTTGTAGCGCTGGATGTCTTGAACCGCCCTGGTGATGGAGAAAGGCTACTGTCGTGGTATTGTCTGACAGTACCTTGACGTGTCTGTGTTTTACCAGGGACCGGGCGGAGCGTAGTACCTTCCAGACCGCATGAAGTTCTCTGAAGTTGGAGGACTCGTTGCTGTCCTCCGGACTCCATCGTCCCTGGTAGTGTCTTCCCTTGACGTGTCCGCCCCAACCTTGTTGACTCGTGTCCGTTGTCACTATTACTTCTGGGGACTGGATCCACGAGACACCGGCCTGTAAATTTCTCTGAATGGTCCACCACAGCAGAGACATCCTGACTCGGGGAGATAACTGCATTTTCTTGTCTAGCGAGTTCTGGCTCCTGTCCCAGGATGCTAGGACTGCCCATTGTAAATCTTGAGAGTGGAATTGGCTCCATCTGACGCAGGGAATACAAGAGGTCATCAGGCCCAGGATCCTCATCGTGTTCCGTTTCTTTGAGAACTGACGAATCCTCTTCGGCATGCTGGCTTGCTTTTCCTCTGGTAGATAAGACATTCTCCTTTCTGAGTCTAGCATGACACCCAAAAATTTTATTCTGGGCTTGGGTATCAGATCTGATTTTGACCAATTTATGATCCAACCCAACTTCTGCAGTGTGGAGATTGAAGACTGACAGTCGACTCTGAGCTGAGCGACTGAATCTGCTACGATTAAGAAGTCGCCTAGGTAAGGGACTACCGTGATGTTTCGACTTCTTAGGTAGGCCACTACCTCCACCATTAATTTTGTAAAGACTCTTGGGGCTGACGCTAGGCCAAAGGGGAGGCAGCAAAACTGATAGTGGTAGATCCTGCCATCCCTTTCGACCTCAAATCTGAGATATATTTGATGGTCTGGGTAGATGGGAACGTGGTAATATGCACTCTTTAAATCTAGGATGCACATTACCACTGCCTTTCCCAGAAGAGGAATTGTGGATCTTATCGATTCCATCTTGAACCATTTGTATGTTACCCATCTGTTTAGGGGTTTGAGATTTATTATCGCTCTGGATTCCCCAGATGGTTTTTTTATCGAGAAGAGGCTCGAGTAGTGTCCTCTCCCCTCTTCTCGGGTGGGTACTGGAACGATTGCAGAAGTCTCCAGGAGGTCCTGGACATCTAACCACATAGGGGAAGCTGAACTGAGTCGAGAGCTGGTTACTAGAAATCTGTTCCGGGGGAGTGAGTCGAACTCTATCCTGTATCCCTGAGAGATGACCTGTAGCACCCAGGGGCTGGTGGTAACCTCCTGCCATTCCTTCAGAAACCTGAGCAATCGCCCCCCTACTCTGGTGGCGTCATTTTCTTCAGGAGCTTGACCCTGAGCCGGAGAAGATGGTATCCCTATTTCTACCTCTGCTCTCTCCCCCCTTGGGGTAGCTCCATCGTCCCGATTTCCCCTTCCCTCTCTAGTCCGTTTTCTGGTTGTAACGGGGTCTACGAAAGTGCTGATACCTTTCCGCTTCTCTTCAGAGAACCCCTTCTTGTCTGAAGCTTTCTCTAAAATATCATTGAGAACGGGCCCAAAGACCCTTCCCCCCCCCGAGAAGGGAATTGAGCAAAGCTTATTCTTTGACTGCATGTCCTCTGACCAACTCTTAAGCCAGATGGCTCTTCTGGCTGCGTTGGACAGGGACTGACTTCTGGCAGAGAATCTGACGGACTCTACCGAGGAGTCCGCTAAAAACCCTGTAGCTAACTTTTAGCAAGGGGAGGGATTTTAGGATAGTTTCTCTCGGAGTTCTATCTGACAGGTGCTCCTCCAAATCATCTATCCATAGATGCATGAAGTGCGCTACTGATGTTGCAGCTATATTGGTTCTTATGACTGCTGCGGAACTCTCCCAGGCCCTCTTTAAGAGCTGGTCTGCCTTCCGATCCAAGGGCTCCTTTAGGTTTGAGGAGTCCTCGAAAAGGAATCGCCGTCTTTTTTGATACTTTTGCTACCGGGATGTCTATCTTGGGGATCTCCCAGACCTTGACCTCCTCCGGGTCAAACGGCAGGCGAAGTCTAAAGTCTCTGGGAATAGTCAGTTTATTCTCCGCTTCTTCCCATTTGTCTAATATCATCGCCCGTATATGGGTGTTTACTGGGAAGACCATTGAAGTCTGGGAGCGCAGCCCTCCAAACATCTCATCCTTTACTGAGAAAGTTGCCGGGGGCTCCTCGATTTGCATAGTCTGCCGTACTGCTCCCAATAGCTCGTCCGTATCCCCGGACGAAAAGAGATATTTCTTTCCCTTTTCTGGGCGCTCTCTGATCTCTTCCTCTTCCACCTCTGATTCGGACAGGATCTCCTCCTCAGAAGTGTCCGATTCCCTCTGCCTCTTTCTGGATACCTGGGGGTTCATCTGTGGGATCTGGGGAAGGACAAGGCCTGATACCGAAGCCTGCACCTTTTCCCTTATGATCGATCTCATGTTAGACATGAGTAGCTTGCTCCTCCCCCACTATGCGTCTTGTACATGCATCACAGAGGGCTTTCTGCCACGTGTCCTTTAGCTTCTTAAGGCCCCATTACACTAAGCGACTTACCAGCGATCCCAACTACGATATCAACATGTCAGGATCGCTGGTGAATCGCTATGTGATCGCTGGTGAGCTGTCACACAGACAGCTTCACCAGCGATTAGCACAGCGACGCCGCGCATGCGGCATTGCTGTGTTCAGCATTGATTCATGTCAAAAATAGAATTAAAATAAAAAATAATGTTATTCTTACCTTCCGACGTCCCACGCAGCATTCCCGCCTCTCTCCACGCTCCGGTCCCAGTAATCGTTTGCGAGAATTACCGCGATGACGTCCGTTCTCGCTGGATCGCAAAGTCTCGCGGTCATTCTTGCAAAGGATCACTGGGACCGGAGCGTGGAGAGAGGCGGGAATGCTGCGCGGGACGTCGGAAGGTGAGAATAGTAATATTTTTTTTTTTTAAATTATTTTATCGCTGATTGCTGGTCTCCCACCTGTCACACACAGCGATGTGTGCTGGCCAGCGGGAGATCAGCGACGAAAGAAATGTCCAGAAGTTTCCAAGAGCGATCAGCGATACCGGCAAGGGGGCCGGTCGCTGATCGCTGTCACACATAGCGATCTCGCTGGTGAGATCGCTGTTGTGTCACAAAACTTGTGACTCAGCAGCGATCTCGCTAGCGAGATCGCTATGTGTAACGGGGCCTTTAGAGCAAATCGGGCACTTCTTATCTTTCCTCCTGGGCTCCTTTTTCTCTGAGGTGGAGGTTCCCCCCTGGAACATATAAAATATGTGTCCTGTGGTTATCTGCCTTTCTGGGGCCTTGCAGTGACCTTCTTTGAGGTTACTCACGTGACCTTGGCTCTCTGGCCCTGTCTCAGTCTTCGCTTGATCCTCCATATTTGGGTAGGGAGGACTGCTGTGGGCCATTCCTGCTGACTGCGCTGTCCTGCTGCACGCCGCGTTGCCCGATCCGCTCCGGAGCTGGAGAAAATGCCGCTCTCCATCCTGATTCGGTCCGATACAGACCGCGGCCCGTGACACCTGTCGGCTGCGACCTGGAAGAGACGCCCCCTGTGATGACGCGACCGGAAGTGATGTGGCCGCCTGTGACGCTGCCGGCTCTCCGCTGCACTCCCCTCCTCTGTGCCGGGAGCGATGTGCCGGTGACCTATTCCCGGCACCCACTTGTGGAGCCAGTGGACTCCAAAGAGGCGGCCCAGGCTCAGGGACATCGGCGACGGCGTCCGGGGTCGAGAGCCCCCCAACAGGAGGAAGCGAACCCGTCTCCCGGGAGCAGAGCTGCACAGGGTGTGCTGAGGGACCCCCTGCCGGGTGTAAGCTTCATAAGTCTTGAGGTAGGAAGGGAAAGGCTGGGCCCCCCGATCCTAACCATCTGCCCGGAACGGTTGGATCTTCTCTCGCCATTCCTATCCGCAGTGGGACAGGAAAAACACTGACGGGTGGTAGGGGGAGGGTCCCTTTTAGCTCTCGTGGTTTCCTGTCCCACTGTGGATAAGAAGGACGTCCTCCAGCATGCTGTCAGGTGGTGACCGGGAAAAATGTATTCCACAAAATCTGCCATTGGCTCTATCATCAGCAAATGTAAAAGATAGACCCAAAAGAAAAGTGATGATCAAAAGACAGTAATCTCATAAAAAATATATTTTTTATTAGGACATTATTAAAATTCATATTGCCAAATATCAGACAAGGTGGAATTGTCCAGAAACATTTGTCACTCACATAACTCATAACTTAGTTTATGCATAAAAGCAGCCCATACTTATCTATAGAACAATAGATAAGTATGGGCTGCTTTTATGCATGAGGCATTTATATAGGACCGCTTGAGGCTACACTATCGGGGGATGTGCAATAGTATATTTAATCAATAAATTAACCACTTTTGTGGGGTGTTTTCCCCAATATCTGCCATTTTTGTGGTATTATTATTGTGGTATCAATTGTGTGTACCTATGTAGCGGCATCTCTTTGGATTATTGATTAATTCTATACAACTGTCTCTCTGAGTCCCTGTGCGTCGTATGAGTTATGTGAGTGACAAATGTTTCTGTACAATTCCACCTTGTCTGATATTTGGCAATATGAATTTTAATAATGTCCTAATAAAAATATATATTTTTTATGAGATTACCGCCTTTTGATCATCACTTTTCTTTTTGGTCTATGTGATATTGACGATAGGCTATATTAATCCAGCCCTGTACATGGTTATTTAACCATGTGTAGTTGTCAGACTTTGTTAAATCTAAAAGATAGCATCTCCACAACAAGGGGAATTACGTTTTCACTCTATAATTTTACATTTTTACAGCATAACAAAAGGTTGGTATCTGGAAACCATCAGCATGTTGCTGTTCAAAGATTTGTTGCTGTAATTTTGTTTTTCTATGTAGTCATACAAAATCATTGGGGTAAAGTATTATTATGAACCTTGTTATTTAGGTGTTTAATAATATAGTAATCGGACATCAGTCAGTATCAGCCATATGAATGAGCCCTGGTGGTCTTGGATAGTCTCACAAACCATGAAAAAATATACAAAGAAATCTATAATATGATGCTTTCTGATGATTTAGTTTTTAGATACTAATACATCTTTATTTACACTGTATAGAGTAAGAATGAGCTAAAAGAACGCAAAAACATAAAAGCAATAAACCTATTAACAAGTTGACGGCATTTTCATTTGCCAAATTCACAACCAATGTTAATAGCAGAGCTTCACTTTCTTGACCTAATTAGATCCACGACTCGTGGATCACGAGGCATTCCCAGTTGTACACCTTTATGTAGTTAAAGTATTAAATCGAGAGAAGAGAGACAATAAGATCAATAGCTTTTTATTGATGGTTTCCAGGTGGCAATGGGAGGTAAGGTAGTGATCTGCTCAATTTCACATCAGTTATAACCATGGTTCAGACAAAGTGGAGCTTCTTGTTAATGGGAAACAGAATACAAAATGCTCTAGGTAAAGTGCAATTCCAATTACTATGGTATTAAATAAAAATTGGAAACAGGGATCAAAGTGCACTGCCTAGATTTTAATAAGAGAAGAAAACATAGTTCTTCTGCTTGGACATAAATATGAACGCTGCAGCAGATCAGCGGCCTCTGATTGGCTGCAGGGGTTTGTGACATTATGTCAAGAGACCGGCAGGAAACTCAAGGTTGAGAATTGAGCAGCATCTCAGTCCAGAAAGTAAGCATATATTTTTTTACTTTACGTAGCACCTGGGGGCCAATGATAAAGGGTCTGTACAGCAGTTGACAAGACTTTTAAGCTAAATCAACATGTATAAAACAAAACAAAAAAACCTTCTAATTTAGAATTCATTCCACTGATTTTGTAGCTTCTAACCATTTTCTATTTACTGTAAATGAAAAGGGGCATTTTCCTTTACATCCTTCTAGATACAGTAGTACTCTCTAAGATAAACATCAATATTCTTCATGGTAGCAAGCTATTAAGGCAGTGGAGAGAGATTTGTTCTGTGAATGCATTGATAGGATTTTTCCACAATTTTTTAAAATTTAAAAATGGGTCCAGTGTTTGCAGGAGCGGTGAGGTTCTTCCACTGCTGGAAGAAGCAACGAGGACGATGGAGGAGACCCTGGCAGTGGTTCAGAAAAACACTAGGAGATCGGTAGGCGAGCATATATTTATTATTTTTTTAGACCCTATTGGTGCCACTTTTTAATTAATTAAAAAATGCATATCTGTCACAAGACCAGGCTGTCATATGTAACCAACAATTTATCGCTATCTGCTATGGACAGTATCTGCCCAACAATAAGGGAATGTTCTCTTCATGAATTCTCTGGACTCATAACTATGTGTCTGGTGTATTGTCTAATCACTTCCAGGAATCCTAATGGAGAGTGACACTGTTGCATCATTTGCAGCTGACGAATACATCAATGGGAAACAAATGCTTGCAGAAAAATTCTATAAAAACATTTTCTTTGATTTCATACCCATAAAATACAATAAATATAGATGATACTTAGTGAAACATCAGTGGTACATTTGGCACTTCCATAGAGAATTCTGTATTTGTCGTGCTCTCTTGTACATCAATTTTACCCTTAGTATTCATCTTCTTATAAATGGCAGACTCTTCTTATAATTCCTATACATATGTGTGATCAAAATAGATTTCATGTGTTATACAAATAGGTTCCATCTGCAATCCACAAGGCCATAATATTCTTTTTAAGCACGGTAAAGGAACATCAATTGTTAATGCACGATAAATACTGTATTCAAAATATATATTAGCACTGGGAATATTATATGTACATCAACTTGCAAAAAAAGTGAAATGACGTGTCGTCCTTTTTCATATTATTTTGAATGGGAAATTGAACATATTATAACATATGACTTTACCCCAGGACCTTTATGGTGGCTCCAGGCTATACATTTTTGTTTGAAACATCACATCTACTGTTAGTACAGCCAAATATCTCCAATCACCTGTGAGCTCACTGGCCACTTGAGTGCAGCTTCCATTTTTCTGCCATAGTTTATTGACTTGGATCAGCTCAGTAGCACTTTGTGATTTCAGCAATAAAATTTCTTCTAGCTCCTTACAGTTTGATCATTGATAATATGTCAGTAATGGCAATCTGGGAATAGGCAGCATTGGTGGCTTCACAATACTCTTTTGAGACCATGGCCCTCTTACGAGAAACTTATAATTAATCTTAATAGGATTCTGAAAAAAGAGAGATTTCAATTTTGGCTCCTTCCAATACTGGAGGCCTTGTGTGAACATTGGTTGAACAGCCTGCAACTCTGCCTAATGGTCATACTGGTGGACTTATTTGGTTCCTAAAAAAACGATTACTTGTCCCGTTTGTCTAATGCGTCCTCTGAAGCAATACCTGCCAAAGGAATTATTTCACACTTTACCATTCATGAGATAAGCTGAAGTTCTGGCTTCACAAAAAACGTGTTGGGTATCTCAGATTTATAGGACTCAGATATTTTCGTTTTTGAGGAGTTAAGGCCATTTATGCTGTTCTCATAGTAAGTCCCGAATGTATAGTTACATATAAACTAGCCTCAGTTTTCTATTAACCTATGGCCAACCAATATATAAGCAACAATTGAGGAGGGTATAGCATGGAGCACAAGTTAGTGAATCTCTGAAAAAGGAAAGGCCTTGTAACCCCTGACATATCAATGAAGAAATAGAAAGTTCACGTTTTAGCTTATCGTCTTCCATCTATCAGAGTTCATATAAGGATACACCGCTTGATGGTTGTGGATGAAGGCCTCATTCAGTGTATGCGGTACACAACGTGTCCCAAGACCAAAATAAATATTCCTGACACAGCCATCTGTGCTCTAATCTGGCCATTGGCAATCTGCATTTCAGAAAAAGCCATTTCTCAGCACATTATTAGAACCATAGAAGAAACAAAACAGAAGAAGGTTTTAAATAACTCTTTCATCAAGCAATTTATTGACGCCTTCACAAATCCTTTTGAGGTATGGTCTGCAGCTTCCATCAAGGCTATAAAGGGCGGTAAGGAATTCAACATCTGAGAAATGATTAAAGACTCTGTTGATACGACCGTGAGATTTAGGTGTCAAGTGGCGCTGTACCAATTCATGAAGTAGGGCTTGGCATTCATGTAGTAGTTCAGAAAGAACACTTTTATCAAATGTGTATTCCACTTCGTAGAAGCTAACTGCTGTCATTGCAGTCTGGTTGAGCTTTTTCCTGAATTTCTCCACAATCTCTAGTTCTTCAGGACTGAACTGCTTATTCCTATATAGAATGCCGACTTTTACTGCAACCTTGATGAGGTCCTTCAGGATTTTGTGAGCCTCTTTCTTATTCCTCACGTGCTCCTTAGTTGCTTTAAAAAGCTCATCAAAGATTTCACTGCTTATGTCGTCAATAAGCATATTTGCCATCGTCTTTGTAGCCATTTTGCTCAGAATTTTCTTCTGCGCTTGAACGGCAAAGCTCTTGGAGCTGAAATTTTCAGGACCTGTGTATAGAAAATAAGATAGTGTCATTTATTGTATTTTATCTTAAATATGTTTAATAGACAGTTAATAATTCATTCTGTATTGGGACAAGAAGACTGTAACATGTCACAGGGGACACCATTTACCATTTGCAGAGAAATGTCAGCAATTGGATTATTTTATACTAAGTATGGAAGTGTATCCTCAGCTAAAATTACAGTCACTAACCTGACTTTCAAATTTTACAAAAGTTTAAGATTTTAACAGTTCTTGGCAAGGATAGACAGGATCAAGTGAGGGCCCCCCCATCAGCAGGACTGCAGAGTACATTTACTTAAAGGGAACCTATCATGTTATACATGTAGTCTGAACTATGGATAGCATGGTGGAGAAAAGAAGCTGAGCAGAATGATATATCTGTTCATTGGAAAAGATGCAGTATAACTTACATTTTATTAATTGAAATTCCTGGTCTTTGACTGCATGTGACCAGTGGGTGGTCCTACTAATGATTAACAGCTATCTATGCTACAGTGTGTACGCAAAGTATTCAGACCCCTTTAAATTTTTCACTCTTTGTTTCATTGCAGCCATTTGATACATTCAAAAAAGTTTTTTTTTCTCATTATTGTTCACTCTGCACCCCATCTTGACTGAACAAAACAAAACAGAAATGTAGAGATTTTTGCAAATGTATTAAAAAAGAAAAACTGAAAAATCACATGGTCATAAGTATTCAGACCCTTTGCTCAGTATTGAGTAGAAGCATCCTATTGAGCTAGTACAGCCATGAGTCTTCTTGGGAATGATGCAAGAGGTTTTTGACACCTGCATTTGGGGATCCTCTGCCATTCTTCCTCGCAGATACTCTCCAGTTCCATCAGGTTGGAAGGGGAACGTTGGTGGACAGCCGTTTTCAGGTCTCTCCAGGAATGCTCAGTTGGGTTTAGGTCAGGGCTCTGGCTGGACCAGTCAAGAATGGTCACAGAGTTGTTCTGAATCCACTCCTTTGTTGTTTTAGCTGTGTGCTTAGGGTCATTGTTGGAAGGTGAACCTTCGGCCAAGTCTGAGGTCCAGAGCACTCCGGAAGAGGTTTTCATCCGGGATATCTCTGTAATTGGCAGAATTCATGTTTCCTTCAATTGCAACCAGTCGTCCTTCCCTGCAGCTGAAAAACACCCACATAGCATGATGCTGCCACCACCATGTTTCACTGTTGGGATTGTAATGGGCAGGTGATGAGCAGTGCCTGGTTTTCACCACATATATACCGCTTAGAATTATCACCAAAAAGTTCTTTGTCTCATGAGACCAGAGAATCTTATTTCTCATAGTCTGGGAGTCCTTCATATGTTTTTTTTAGCAAACTATGTGGACTTGCATATGTCTTTCACTGAGGAGAGGCTTCCGTCAGGCCACTCTGCCACAAACACCCAACGGGTGGAGGGCTGCAGTGATAGTTGACTTTATGGAACTTTCTTCCTACTGCATCTGTGGAGCAAGGCTGTTCTCCCACGATTTGGCTGGATGGCCAGGTCTATGAAGACTTCTGGAGGTCTCAAACTTCTTCCATTTAAGGATTATAGAGGCCACTGTACTCAGGAGCCTTGAGTACTGCAGAAAATCTTCTGTAACCTTGGCCAGATGTGTGCCTTGCCACAATTCTGTCTCTGAGCTCCTTGGCCAGTTAGTTCCTTTGACCTCATGATTCTCATTTGGTCTGACATGCACTGTGAGCTGTGAGGTCTTATATAGACAGGTGGGTGCCTTTACAAATCAAGACCTATCAGTTTAATTAAACACAGCTGGACTCCAATGAAGTAGAATCATCTCAAGGAGGATCACAAGGAAAAGGACAGCTTGTGACTTAAATAAGAGTGTCTGAGCAAAGGGTCTGAATACTAATGACCATGTGATATTTCAATTTTTCTTTTTTAATAAATTTGCAAAAATTTCTACATTTTTTTTCAGTTAAGATGGGGTGCAGCGAGTAAATTAATGAGAAAAAAATGAACTTTTTTTGAATTTACCAAATGTCTGTAATGAAAGAGTGAAAAATTTAAAGGGGTCTGAATACATTCCGTACCCACTCAATATACAGACTGAATAGAACATTGGACTCACATGACATGTATACCAACACGAGGGATTTCAATAAAAAGCAAGGGATACTGAAAACATTTTTCTATAAAAAATGTATAACAATCTGATTATCACTCTGATCAGCTCCTCCTGCTCCATATCATATTTTCTATCTGACCGGTTTCTTCTAAGATACTTAAAGATAATTATTTCTGTATCATCTAAGCAGATGGAAAGCAATAGCATTCCTTCTAGTTGTACGTAGTGAATGGTAACATCCATTGTGATCTGGTTTGTTGAGACAACCCTTGTGGTCTAAGGACATTGAATGGAATAATGGCACTGAAGAGGTAATAACATCTCTGATGGAATAGAGCATGGAAAAGGGTTAATAAATTGGCTGACTGCGATGATGCAGTGTCTTTGCACTGTTTCTTGGTTTTAAGGCTGTAAATATTAAGTAAAATTATTAAATTTTCAATCTCAACTATGTACTGGCTACTAGAGTTGAGCGACTTTGGTCGGATCGGGTTTTGTGAAACCTGAAACAAAATTTGTTTTGGATGAAACTGGTCCGACTAGGGCAAAAAAAGTTGGAGTTTCATCCGAAACCCGACTCCAATGCAAGTCAATGGGGAATAAAAGTCAGCATTGAGTGGATGACCTGGGATGCCCCCTTGATCCAGTTCAGGAAGTAGGCGACAGGAGGATACTGGCCAAGGTGAGCTACATGGTGCAGAATGATTCCCATCCGATGCATGAGACCGTGACAAAGATGTGCAGTACTGTCAGTGACCGGCTACTTCATCCTAAATGTGAGAGGGAGCGCTATCGAAAGTCCTTCCTTCCTGCTGCAGTTAGGCTGTATAACCAGCACTGTCCAAAAAGGAGAATGACCCAAACAGTGAACTGATAGATCCAAAGTTGTGATAGTCCGGTTATATCTTTTTTTCGTATATGTACCTACCTACTGTCAATGTAATGCCTTTATGCATCTGTACTTGTTCCTGCCTTGCTGCTGTAATGCTCTGAATTTCCCCATGGTGGGACGATTAAAGGATTATCTTATTTCTTATTTATTTCCCATTGACTTGCATTGGGGTCGGGTTTCAGACGAAACTCGACTTTTTTTTTTGCCCTAGTCGGACCAGTTTCATCCGAAACAAATTTTGTTTCATTCGGGTTTCACGAAACCCGATCCAACCAAAGTTGCTCAACTCTACTGGCTACATTTCTTCACCCTAATGGAAGATTTTGCTGACATTACATGTGGTATACTTAACACAAGTGGGTATCATCACTATACAATAAGTTTAGAATTTTCTAAATTTATACACAATATGGCAAAAATAGATATCACATGACACTCAGGAGGGTCACTCGTCTATCTTACCCCTAAGAGGGTCTATGTCCAGGAGCTGACACATGCTCCTGTCCCTGCAGCATTTTGGGCCTACGCACACACAGAGGCTGATGTGCTCCTGTTGGCTCTGGAGCTTGGACATTCACTCTCATGGATAAAGGCCTGATACGTGTTCCTATTTCTGCAACATCTTGGACCATGACATTGACACGGACAGATGCAAACTTCCAATCAGGATCCAGGAAAAAATAGGTGAACAAACTTCAACTAATCTAATTAATTATGGACAATTTATTTGTAATTACTTGACATAATTTGTATTTTGCTATAATAACTCTTTTTGGTGGACATGCCAATAGACCATTACATTTTTTAATAAAATAAAATGTCACAATAATTCTTAAGTATTGCATCTGGTAAGAAGTCCTGAATAAATAAATATACATGGAAAATGTATATTGAACAAAGGCAGCGAAGGGATGAATAGTAACACCCCTTGTGTTATGAGACTTTAATTAGCAATGAAGAGTTTCTTGATAACATCTTTGTGGTCTATGGCAGTGAAAGGATTCCTGGTAACGTGCCTGGTGAGATATAGCATGGTAAAGGGTTAATGATTAAATTGTCTGACTAGGATCATGCAATGTTTGTGTAATCTATTATATGCATATGGCATGAGGGGAAGGCATGAAAGAAGCAGCCTACTTGTTTGACATCTACTTGTGGTCATAGTAGACCTCCTGGCCCCTTACAGAACCTGCACAGATGGAAAGTCTACACAGGCCATATCACACTCATGGCTCTGGATCCTCTACCATTGCCATTTGTCAGTGTGTTCTACCTGGCTTTACAGAACTTTTCATTAGGTGCAGTGCTAAAGCAAAAGCATCTGAAAACTACTAACATAGAAGTTGACTGGGACCTTCTACATGATATGAGCAAAGTTTTGGGATACACATCTTAATAATTGAATTCAGGTTTTATAATTCAATCCCATTGCAAGAAATGCTTTAGATCCAGCCGTCCACTGGGTCTCAGTTTGGTGACCAGGAGAAGGTTCCCTGCCCAACTGCATTGTTCCCACTGTAAAATCTGGTTGAACAGGGATAATACTATGGTAATGATTTTCAGGGGAAGGCTTTAGGTCTCTTAGTTCCAGTGAAGGGAAATGTTAATGCTTTGGCATACCAAGGCAATTTGGATATTTATTTGCTTCCAACATTGTTGAAACAGTTTGGAGTAGGCCCTTTTTCTGTTCCAGCAGGACTGCGCCATTGTGCACAAAACAAGGTTCATAAAGGCACAGTTAGGTGAGTTTGGTGTGGAAGAACTTGACTTTCATAAACTAAAACAGATATTGTGAGCCAGGCCATCTCATCTGACCTCACAAATGCTCTTCTGGAGGAATGGATAAAAATTCCAGCGGACACACTCCAAAATTTTGTATAAAGTCTTCCCTGAAGAGTGGAAGATGTTATAGCTGCAACATGGGGGAACAACTCCATGTGAAAGGCTATTGGCTTATAATGGGATGTCAGGTGTAATATGCAGATATCCCAATGCATTTGTCCATGTAGCACTTCTAGAAGATAAACACAGGAATTACCATAAAAGTACATCATACAGAAGATGAATAAACCAGGCAAGTCACTGAGAGGGATGGGGCATGATTAAAATAAATATAATCATGGCCAAAAGTGTTGGCACCCTTGAAATTGTTCCAGAAAGTGAAGTATTTCTCCCAGAAAATAATTGCAATTATATGTTTTGTTATACACATGTTTACTTTTTTGTGTTATTCCAATAAGCACAAAGGAAATAAATTGGACATAATTTCACACAAAACCCCCAAAATAGACCAGACAAAATTGTAGTCACCCTCAACTTAATATTTGGTTGAACACGATTTGGAATAAATAACTGCAATCACTTCTCATAACCAGCAACAAGCTTCTTAAACGTCTCAACTTGAATTTCGGACCACTTTTCTATTACAAACTGCTCCGGGTCTCTTGTATTAGAAGGGTGCCTTCTCCCAAAAGCAAATTTTAAGATCTTTCCACAGGAGTCCAATGGGATTTAGATCCAGACTGTACAGTCAAGGCACCTTTTTGCCAGAGGCAGCAAAATCCGAAAATGCAATGAGGACTACAAAGAAAATAAAGTACCTAAAGTCAAATATGATGGAGGTTCAAATATGTTTTGGGGTTGTTTTACTTCCTCTGGCACTGGGTACCTTGACTATGTCCATACTTCAGAACTCTCCTGCGCTTTCTTCCAATCTATTTCTGGGTACTTCTTGAAGTGACCATTTAGTTTGGATCTAAATCCCATTGAACACGTGTGGAGAGATCTTAAAATTGAGAGACCTGAAGCAGTTTGCAAAAGAAGCATGGCCCAAAATTCCAGTTGAGAGGTGGCTATAGGAAGTGATTGATTGCCAACAATTTTGTCCAGCCCATTTTTGGGGGTTTTGTATGAAATTATGCCCAACTTGCCTTTTTTTCTCTTTTTTTTGCGTTGTTCCAATAAACACAAAAGAAAAAAACATATATAGCAGAACATGTGTAACTGCAATAATTTTCTGGATGAAATACTTCATTTTCTGGTGCCAACACTTTCGACCATGACTGTATCCATGAAATCTCAAGTCTGTAAAAGTCCCCTTATAATTGGGTTGAGATTCCCAGACATTGTGTTACTTTAAAGGTAGCTCATTTGTCAAATCTCCAAACCATTACATTTTTGTAGAAACATGAGTGGGTCCTTGGAGTCACACAAAAGTTGACCAGGTACTGCACATCTTTATTATATAGTATACTATAGCTTTGTACTGAAAGTGTTAGGAAACCTGTATGACTTAAGGCCCCGTCACACACACGCTAGCGAGATCGCCGATTTTGTGATGCCACAGCAATCTCACCAGATAAATCGCTGTGTGTGATGGGGATCAGCGACCGGCCCCCCTGCCGGGTATCGCTGATCGTGCTCGATTGTCCTGGGCCATTTTTTGATCGCTAGTCTCCCGCTGGCCAGCATGCATCGCTGCGTGTGGCAGCGAGAGACTAGCGATCAGCGACGCTGGTTTCTAATGTAAACATTGGGTATCCAGGAGCCGCGCGACTGAGATACCCGATGTTTACCTTGGAAACCAGCGTGTACGCCGGTTTCTAAGGTAAACAGCGGGTATCCCAGAGCCACGCTATCGAAAGTCCTTCCTTCCTGCTGCAGTTAGGCTGTAGAACCAGCACTGTCCAAAACGGAGAATGACCCAAACAGAGAACTGATAGATCCAAAGTTGTGACAGTCCGGTTACATTTTTTTTTTTTTTTCGTATATGTACCTACCTACTGTCAATGTAATGCCTTTATGCATCTGTATCTGTACTTGTTCCTGCCTTGCTGCTGTAATGCTCTGAATTTCCCCATGGTGGGACGATTAAAGGATTATCTTATCTGTTTACATTAGAAACCAGCTTGCTCGCTGGTCCTGATCGCTGGAGGGGCTGTCTATGTGACAGCTCACCAGCGATCAGTCTAACATTGTCCCAGTGATCCCATCCATGTCGGATCGTTGGTGGAATCGCTGGGACATAGTTATGTGTAACGGGGCCTTTACTCTGCACAGACATTATAATGTGTCATTGCTGAGTAAGCAGCTATCAGGAAATCATACTGTGTTGGTGGGGAGCCGACTGTCAGACACAGCCATACTACCCACAGAGAAGATAAATATGGTTTATTGCCAAGTTTGCCTTCTCGATCTTTGTGTACACAGCACTGAGTCCGGCTGACAGGACCCAATGTGATCACTCATGTGATCACTGAATGTACAGAGAGAGCAAGATCTAAGAAACTGAATCCACTTCACTATTAGGCTGTGTTCACACGTATGCGTTTTTTTCACATTTTTTCGCGGTTTTACCAAATAAAACGCTTAAAAGAAGCATCCGATTCATTTTAATGAATTCTACACTTTGAGTGCATATTGATGCGTTTTTTTCTGCGAAAAAAACGCATAGCGGAAAAAAACGCAGCATGCTCATTAATTTAGCTGAAAATTCCGCATTTATGCTATTTTCTATAAGGCTGGGACCATTCTGGAAAAAAACGCACAGAAAACTCGCAGGAAAAACCACGCGTTTTCTGGGAAGGAGAAATTCAGAATTCAGAAATTTTCTGCATACGTGTGCACATAGCCTAATGCCTAAATGTTTATTTTGTATGCAACAGGATTATATATTAGCCCCAGTTACAGGGGAAATCAATAAAAAGAATGTGTTACTATTTTAATATGTGAAATACAAGAAAAAATGAAGAAAAACATGCATACGGTAATTAAAGCAAAGCATAAAATAAAAATAGACAATCTGAATTGTAGTTTTTAGCTTTGCGCTGTAAAAAAAAAAAATATCTCCAATGTATAAAATTTCTGCGGAAAGGAGAACACAATTTAAAGTGTTTAAGTGGTCCTTTATGGTTGTAAAAAATAGAAAAAAGTATGAAAAATAGACATGTATTTCCAATTTTTCTTAAACTTTTCAACCAATAAGAGCAAAACAATGAATGTATAACAAACATTAACCCCTTAACCCCCAAGGGTGGTTTGCACGTTCATGACCGGGCCAATTTTTACAATTCTGACCACTGTCCCTTTATGAATCATAGAATCATAGAATCGTAGAGTTGGAAGGGACCTCCTGGGCCATCTGGTCCAACCCCCTGCTCAAAGCAGGATTCGCTAAATCATCCCAGTTAGATGTCTGTCCAGCCTCTGTTTGAAGACTTCCATTGAAGGAGAACTCACCACTTCTCGTGGCAGCCTGTTCCACTCATTGATCACTCTAACTGTCAAAAAGTTTTTTCTAATATCTAATCTGTGTCTCCTCCCATTCAGCTTCATCCCATTGCTTCTAGTCTTTCCTTGTGCAAATGAGAATAAAGTTGATCCTTCTACAATGCGACAGCCCTTTAGATATTTGTAGACAGCTATTAAGTCTCCTCTCAGTCTTCTCTTTTGCAAACTAAATATTCCCAAATCCTGCAACCTTTCCTCATAAGACAGGGTTTGCAGACCGGTCACCATTCTGGTCGCTCTTTTCTGAACTTGCTCCAGTTTGTTGATGTCTTTTTTAAAATGTGGTGCCCAAAATTGGACACAATATTCCAGATGAGGTCTGACCAAAGAGGAGTAGAGGGAAATAATTACTTCACGTGATCTAGACTGTATGCTTCTGTTAATACATCCTAGAATTGCATTTGCCTTTTTTGCTGCTGCATCACACTGTTGACTCATATTCAGTCTGTGATCTATTAGTATACCCAAGTCTTTTTCACATGTGCTGTCACTTAGCCCTATTCCTCCCATTCTATATATGCTTTTTTCATTTTTATTGCCCAGATGTAGTACTTTGCATTTCTCCCTGTTAAAAACCATTCTGTTAGTTGCTGCCCACTTCTCCAGGTAATAACTCTGGAACGCTTCCATGGATTCTGGTGATTCTGACATTGTTTTCTCGTGACATAATGTACTTCATGCTAGCGGTAAAATTTCATTCATATAACTTGCTTTTGTGAAAAAAAACGGAAATTTGGCGAAAATTTCGCAATTTTCCAACTTTGAATTTTTATGCCCTTAAATCACAGAGATATGGCACACAAAAAACTTAATAAGTAACATTTCCCACATGTTTACTTTACATCAGCACAATTTTGGAACCCAATTTTTTTTTTCTTTTCTTTGGAAGTTATAAGGGTTAAAAGTTGACCAGCGAGTTCTCATTTTTGCAACACCATTTTATTTTTACGGACCACATCACATTTGAAGCCACTTTGAGGCGTCTATATGATAGAAAATACCCAAAAGTGACACCATTCTAAAAACTTCACCCCTTAAGGTGCTCAAAACCACATTCAAGAAGTTTATTAACCCTTCAGGTGCTTCACAGGAATTTTTTGAATATTTAAAAAAAATGAACATTTAACTTTTTTTCACAAAAAAATACTTCAGGTTCAAATTTTTTATTTTACCAAGGGTAACAGGAGAAATTGGACTGGAAAAGTTATTGTGCAGTTTGTCCTGAGTACGCCGATACCTGATTTGTGGGGGGAACCACTGTTTTGGTGCATGGCAGAGCTCAGAAGGGAAGGAGCGCCGTTTGACTTTTTCAATGCAAAATTGGCTAGAATTCAGATCGGACACCATGTCACGTTTGGAGAGCCCCTGATGTACCTGAACAGTGGAAACCCCCCACAATTGACCCCATTTTGGAAACTAGACCCCACAAGGAACTTATCTAGATATATGGTGAGAACTTTGAGCCAACAAGGGCTTCACAGGAGTTTATAACGTACAGCAGTACAATTAAAAAATCATATTTTTTCCACAAAAATAATCTTTTCACCCCCAATTTCTATTTTCCCAAGGGTAACAGGACCCTAAAAGTTATTGTGCAATTTGTCCTGAGTGCGCTGATACCCCATATGTGGGTGTAAACAACTATTTGGGCGCATGGCAGAGCTCAGAAGGGAAGCAGAGCCATTTGATTTTTTTGGCTGGAATTGAGATCGGACACCATGTCACGATTGGAAAACCCCTGATGTACAAAAACAGTGGAAACCCCCCACAAATGACACCATTTTGGAAACTAGACCCCCCAAGGAACTTATCTAGATGTGTGGTGAGCACTTTGAACCCCCCAGTGCTTCACAGAAGTTTATAACGCCCAGGCATGAAAATAAAAAAAAATTAAATCACATTTTTTCCACAAACATGATCTTTTAGTCACCAATTTTTTTTATTTTCCCAACAGGGTAACAGGAGAAATTGGACCCCAAGAGTTGTTGTCCAATTTGTCCTGAGTACGCTGATACCCCAAATGTGGGAGAAAACTACTGTATGGGCACACGTCGGGGCTCTGAAGGGAAGTTGTGACGTTTTGGAATGCAGACATTGATGGAATGCTTTGCGGGTGTCATGTGCGTTTGGAGAGCTCCTGATGTACCTAAACTATTGAAACTCCCCATAAGTGACCCCATTTTGGAAACTAGACCCCCCACAGAACTTATCTAGATGTGTGGTGAGCACTTTGAACCCCCAGTGCTTCACAGAAGTTTATAACGCCCGGGCTTGAAAATAAAAAAACATTTTTTACCACAAAAATGATATTTTTGCCCCCAATTTTTTATTTTCCTAAGGGTAACAGGAGAAATTGGACCCCAACAGTTGTTTTACAATTTGTCCTGAGTATGCTGATACCCTATATGTGGGGGTAAAACACTGTTAGACTGTGTGCCCACGTAGCGATTTTTAAGCGTTTTTGCCGCGATTTTCGGCTCGAAAACGTTTAAAAATCGTGTACAGATTGCCCCCCATGCATCCCTATGGCATTCCGCACATGCTGTGCTAATGCTGCGCTTTTTTCCGCGGCGGAATTGCATCGTGGAAAAAATTGCAGCATGCTCATTCTTTTGTGCGGAATCGCAAAGAATTGCCGCGATTCCGCACCCATAGGAATGCATGAGAATCGCTTAATTCCCGCATGTGGCTATGCCCACCATACGGGAAGTTAAGCGT
Source organism: Dendrobates tinctorius (assembly GCF_039654945.1). Classification (NCBI taxonomy): domain Eukaryota; kingdom Metazoa; phylum Chordata; class Amphibia; order Anura; family Dendrobatidae; genus Dendrobates; species Dendrobates tinctorius. Next base: position 9,987,826 of record NW_027361690.1, read on the forward strand.
CTCATGTGCGGTTGGTACCCACGGTGTGGAGGAGAGGAGACCGTCCTCCAGGCCCTGGGTACCATACCCCTGTAAAAAAAAGAATAAAAAATAAAAAAATCGGGGTATATTTACCTTCCGGCGTCCCACGCTGCATTCCCGGCCTAAGCGTTCCCAGTAATGCCTTGCGGCAAGGCCCTGTGATGACGTGGTCTCGCGAGATCGCTATAGCAACGCGAGACTACATCATCACAGGACTCGCAAGACATTACTGGGAACGCTGTGGCCCGGGATGGCAGCGCGGGACGCCGGAAGGTAAATATACCCCGATTTTTTTATTTTTTTTTAGCATTTTAACATTCTATCTTTTACTATTGATGCCGCATAGGCGGCCTCAATAGTAAAAACCTGGTCACACTTGTCAAACACTATTTTTGACGAGTGTGACCAACCTGTCAATCACTTTCCAAGCGATGCTTCAAATTGCTTGGAAAGTGCTTGAATATCGCACGTGAAAATCGCGGCAAAATCGCTATCATAATCGCGGTGAAACCGCGCGGAAAAAAATGCGTGATTTCTGGGAAGGAGTCCGGTTTTTAGTGTCCGGAATAAAATGCTACGTGGGCACATAGCCTTAGGGCGCATGGCAGAGCTAGGAAGGGAAGGAGCACCATTTGACTTTTTCAACGCAGAATTGGCTGGAATTGAGATCAGACACCATGTTGCATTTGCCCAAACAGTGGAAAACCCCCAATTCTAACTCCAACCCTAACCCCAACACTCCCCTAACCCTAATCTCAGCCCTAGCCCTAATGGGAAAATGGAAATAAATACATTTTTTTAATTTTATTATTTTTCCCTAACTAAGGGGGTGATAACGGGGGGTTTGATTTACTATTTATGGCGGGTTTTTATGTTTGGCAGCTGTCACACGCTAAAAGATGCTTTTTATTGTAAAAATAGTTTTTGCATCACCACATATTGAGAGCTATAATTTTTCCATATTTTGACCCACAGAGTCATGTGAGGTCTTATTTTTTGCGGGACGAGTTTACACTTTTATTGGTATCATGTTCGGGAACGTGACATCTTTTGATCACTTTTTTTTCTGATTTTTGGGACGCAGAATGAACAAAAACCAGCGTTTCATGAATTTCTTTTGGGGGGTGCGTTTACACCGTTCTGCGTGCGGTAAAATTGATAAAGCCCTTTTATTCTTCAGGTCAGTACGGTTACAGCGATACCTCATTTAGGTCTTTTATGTTTTGGCGCTTTTATGCAATGAAAACAATTTTATATAAAAAATTATTATTTTTGCATCGCTTTATTCTGCGAGCTATAACTTTTTTATTTTTTCACTGATGATGCTGTATGATGGCTTGTTTTTTGCGGGACAAGATGAAGTTTTCAGCGGTACCATGCATATTTATATGTGTCTTTTTGATCGTGCGTTATTGCACTTTTTGTTCAGCGGTATGATAAATCATTTTTTGCTTCGTTTTTTATTTTTATTTTTTAAGGGGTTCGCTAAAGGGGTTAACTAATGGGACAGTTTTATAGGGCGGGTCGTTACAGACACGGCGATACCAAATATGTGTACTTTTATTGTTTTTTTTTCTTCCAAAAAATGGATTTATTAGGGAATTTTTTTTTTTAATTTAGCGATTTTTTTTAATGATTTTTTACACTTTTTTTTTTTTTTTACTTTATTACATTGTCTCAGGTGAGACATCACTGTCCTGTGACAGATCGCTGTCCTGCGACGTGGGCGCCGCTGATCGCTGTGACGTACTATCCCGTCCCTGGGAATTAAGTCCCAAGGGACATGGACGGGATAGTACGTCTCATGGCAGAAAGGGGTTAAGCTCCGTTTATCATGATAAAAAGCGTAAACATTTTTTGACTACCTGAACGAGAATTTTTTTAGAACCGTTATAAACACATGTATGGTAAAAACTGAAAGTGTACCTCGTCAGGAACATGGTAAATGGCCCGGTCCTGAAATGTATAACCTCTCACGGATCCAAATTCCTGGTGGCCCCTTGGTAAGAAGTTATCAAGTCAATATATCCTCATACGCCTCACCAGATTTCACATTCAAACTGAGTACAATAACAGATCACTTTGATCTGATGAGAATGCTATATTTAAAATCCATGTCTGAGCGGCTGTATAGAACATTTTAGAAGTTTATAGTTTCTGCCCAACTAGCCTGACCAACGGTTCCCTCAATGACCCTGCTGAACTTGAGCAGTGTATAAAATATAGTAACATCCTTTTCCTAATGATCATGCGACCAATAGGAGTCGTGAGGAAGCAGGAGCTGCAGTTGCAGGCAGTAGCTAAATTTGCCCGATAACTAGGGCTAATATGCCACCCCAGTTACAGGGAAAATGGGCAAAAAAAAAAAATGCATATTAATGTTTTATATACCCCTTCCTCAAATGGTCTATTCTGACCTTATTGAGGACTGATTGTGTAAAATAAACAAAACAAAGCAAAAGAAAATAAAAAAACAAACAAGACATAAAAATTACTTGAATAACCAAAACTTACTTGAAATGCCAAAACAAAAAAGAACATTTTAAAAGCCCTTACAGCATGTAGAAAAAAATGTGCCTGTTCTAGATTGGTACAGTATATGGGTTGCCCTTTATTCAGGAAATGTTTTGAATGTTCCTCTAACTAGAGCTTTAAGTCAAGTCACAAATTCCTGGCCTTAGGCTTCATCACACTATTTGTGCCATTACAAGTACATTTATTTGTCTGCCAATATAAATAATAAATGATCACTCTGAATGGCCTTTGTAACATTTATCTCTATGTACAGTATGTAGGTATGGAACATGCTGAAGAAGACCTATTGTATTTTGTGGATTATGCTGCAGAAGACCTTGGTTGTATCTTGTGGGTACAGAGATCAGTCAGTTCATTAACAACTGACCTGAGCAAATATATGTAGTTTCTTCAAGGAACACTTGCGGAACACTAACATTGCAATTTAACCTACCACATAATTGATGGAAAGCACCTTCCAGCACCATGTGCTGTGTAACTCCCATTAAATGCTATGATATTTTTCATGACTCAGTCTCATACAGAGACGTCACCTTGAGCAGTATAATCCACAGCAGAATGCTAACACCATCTAGCACTTTCTATGCTATTATTATTATAGGGTTCTATTCAGTTAGTTCAGGGTTCAATATTTTGCTATTTAAGAAGAAACACTGTGTACTGAAACTTCTTAAAGGAAACGTAAAATAGGCAATAATGTGGTGGCTTTCATTACATGGGCATATTTACCACCTCTAACAATTAACTCTTTACAGAGGAAGTATGACCCATTTGAAAGCAAACTTAACATGCCATTTTCATTAGCATGTGGGGTGTTGTCATTTTAAAGGGGACATATCATCAGAAAATGAATTACTGTTAAAAATCTGGGTTTTCCTTTACATTTTTAACAATTGTCAACAATTATTATAAATTACCTCTTCACCCCCAAGCCAGTTTTCACCTTCATGACCAGGCCAAATTTTACAATTTTGACTACTGTCACTTTATGTGGTGATAACTCTGGAACGCATCAACGTATCCCTTTGATTCTGAGACTATTTTTTCTTGACATATTTCATGACGTCATGATAGTGGTAACATTTAATTAATACGACTTGCGTTTATTTGTGGGAAAAAAGAAATGGAAACCAAATTTTACATTATGCAATTTTTAAACTTTTAATTCTTATGCCCTTAAACCAGAGTTATGTCACACAAAATAGTTAATAAATAACATTTCCCATATGTCTACTTTATATAATCAGAATTTTTTAAACATAATTTTTTTGTTTACTAGTTGGAAGAGTTAAAAGTTGACCAGCGATTTCTCATTTTTCCAGAAAAATTTACAAAACCATTTTTTAGGGTCCACATCACATTTGAAGTGACTGAGGTGCCTATATGACATAAAAAACACAAAAGTGACACCATTTTAAAAACTGCACCCCTTAAAGTCCTCAAAAGCAGATTCAAGAAGTTTATTAACCCTTCAGTTGCTTCACAGGAACTAATGCAATGTGGAAGGAAAACATGAGCATTTTACTTTTTTCACAAAAAAATTATTTTAGCCCCGATTTTTTTATTTTCGCAATGGTAACAGAAGAAACTGGACCACATAATTTGTTGAGCAATTTCTCCTGAGTATACCAACATCCCATATGTGGGGGAAAACTACTGTTTGGACGTATGGCAGGGCTCGGAAGGGAAGGAGTACGTTTGACTTTTTGAACGCAAAAATGACTGGAATTGAGAGCGCCATGTCACATTTGCAGAGCCCCTCATGTGCTTAAGCAATGGAAATCTCCCAAATGTGACCACATTTTGGAAACTAGATGCCTCAAGGAATTTATCTAGAATTGTGGTGAGCAATTTGAACCCACAGATGCTTATAAAAGTATATAATGTGGAACTATTAAAAAATATTTTTTTTCCAGCAAAAATGTTGTTTTTTCCCCATTTTGACAAGTCTAATAGTAGCAAAATGTACCACATAAATTGTTGTGCAATTTCTCCTGAGTACACCGACACCCCATATGTGGTTGAAAACTACTTTTCAGGCACAGTGCAAAGCTTAGAAGGGAAGAAGCATCATATTGGATTTCATTTTATGCTGAAATGGTTTGAGGGAGCCTTGTCACATTGGTAGAACCCCTGTGGTGCCAGAACCTAAGTTCTACCTAAGAAGGTCTGGCCAAGTTTTATAGAGGGAGAAAATTAGCAGGTCAGGAGCAGCTGTGAGAGGTAGCTGCATGTTTCTAACCAGTATACAAAGAGTCATTAACCCCTTCAATGCCAAAGGAAACAAAGTCCATTTAATATGAGGCACAAAACACAGGCAAAAAGGAAGACCTGTGATTTCACAATACGTAATGATCGCATATCCCCAGATCTCCCAGGAGGACATGACACACTTGTGACAGCATGTGGATGTTGTAATGTGGATAAATATCGAAAATATCAAGGGGGATTTGAATACTTTTCAAGGCATTGCATACATTTCACGATACCAATTAATTCATACCATGCTCAATGTCCAATACTAAAACAGTTTATGATAAGGCAGACCGATACATTCAACTTTGGGCCATTCTTTTCACATAGCTAAATAAACACGGCGCTCAATTTATTGATACTAGATAAAACAAGACCCATTTTAATGTAAACGGACAATCTGTTAAAAAACAGAGTAGCAATTTTATACATAACAAAATAATCCAAAAATAATAGCCACCTCAATTCAGTATATTATATCTCAATTTCTGCCACAAATTTGTGCAGACATAACAAAGGCAAATAGGCAAAAATGGATGAATCAATAAAACCAATCATTTATTAATAAATTTCATAAAAAATTTTTACAAGGAAATTTCTAAAAAAAACCCAAAGTACAAATGTAATGATAAATGCTCACAGAGTTAAGCTTTGTGCAACATAATCACATAAAAGTAGAAGGAACACATCCCAGCGAAATTGTTACTTACCTTCAGTAGTGTGTATTTTAAACTATTTAATTAAGGATGTGTTCCTTCTGCTTTTATGTGATTATGTCGCACAAAGCTTAACTCTGTGAGAAATTTATCATTACATTTGTACCTTGGTTTTTTTTAGAAATTTCCTTGTAAAAAAATTTTATGAAATTTATTAATAAATGTAGTTTTATTGATTCATCTATTTTTGCCTATTTGCCTTTGTTATGTCTGCACAAATTTGTGGCAGAAATTGAGATATTCGATAAAACAAGAGCAGACAGCCAGAAACTGTCCAAAATTTCTCAGAATGTTGCATGGCATAAATTCGGCACAACTCGGTATAAACTTTTTTTTTCCTTTTCACCATGACTTTGCTGGTATAATCTACATTATTTTGTGTAAAATATGGTGAACATATATAATAAATCAGAGAAAACCAAAAGCAAAACACAAAACAAATATCCTGGAATAAAAAAGTAAAAAAATATATTGCAAAAATTGCATGAAGGTAGTAATAATAGTAATAATAAGGGTATTTAGTTAACATAATTTTGATCAAAATAATGTAGAAGCCATCCCGCCACGTCACGGCAACCCTTGTGGGACAGTCCTAACTCTTGTATTTAAAACCTTTCCACTTGTCAAGTGACGTAAATGTGAACAAGGACAGACGGACTGAACCACCAGTAATAGTATAGGCCAGACAGGATGGATTTTCCAACTCAGAAACAGGGCGGTCACACCCTTATATGCACAGAATGCACAATGAAACAAATGAGAAACTGGGTCTGAGCAGAAAAAGTAAATTAATGTGCATGCAAAATGTAATTGCATATGAACACATGACCTTTACACAGAGAAAACCAAAAGCAAAACGCAAAACAAATATCCTGGAATAAAAAAGTAAAAAAATATATTGCAAAAATTGCATGAAGGTAGTAATAATAGTAATAATAAGGGTATTTAGTTAACATAATTTTGATCAAAATAATGTAGAAGCCATCCCGCCACGTCACGGCAACCCTTGTGGGACAGTCCTAACTCTTGTATTTAAAACCTTTCCACTTGTCAAGTGACGTAAATGTGAACAAGGACAGACGGACTGAACCACCAGTAATAGTATAGGCCAGACAGGATGGATTTTCCAACTCAGAAACAGGGCGGTCACACCCTTATATGCACAGAATGCACAATGAAACAAATGAGAAACTGGGTCTGAGCAGAAAAAGTAAATTAATGTGCATGCAAAATGTAATTGCATATGAACACATGACCTTTACACAGAGAAAACCAAAAGCAAAACACAAAACAAATATCCTGGAATAAAAAAGTAAAAAAATATATTGCAAAAATTGCATGAAGGTAGTAATAATAGTAATAATAAGGGTATTTAGTTAACATAATTTTGATCAAAATAATGTAGAAGCCATCCCGCCACGTCACGGCAACCCTTGTGGGACAGTCCTAACTCTTGTATTTAAAACCTTTCCACTTGTCAAGTGACGTAAATGTGAACAAGGACAGACGGACTGAACCACCAGTAATAGTATAGGCCAGACAGGATGGATTTTCCAACTCAGAAACAGGGCGGTCACACCCTTATATGCACAGAATGCACAATGAAACAAATGAGAAACTGGGTCTGAGCAGAAAAAGTAAATTAATGTGCATGCAAAATGTAATTGCATATGAACACATGACCTTTACACAGAGAAAACCAAAAGCAAAACACAAAACAAATATCCTGGAATAAAAAAGTAAAAAAATATATTGCAAAAATTGCATGAAGGTAGTAATAATAGTAATAATAAGGGTATTTAGTTAACATAATTTTGATCAAAATAATGTAGAAGCCATCCCGCCACGTCACGGCAACCCTTGTGGGACAGTCCTAACTCTTGTATTTAAAACCTTTCCACTTGTCAAGTGACGTAAATGTGAACAAGGACAGACGGACTGAACCACCAGTAATAGTATAGGCCAGACAGGATGGATTTTCCAACTCAGAAACAGGGCGGTCACACCCTTATATGCACAGAATGCACAATGAAACAAATGAGAAACTGGGTCTGAGCAGAAAAAGTAAATTAATGTGCATGCAAAATGTAATTGCATATGAACACATGACCTTAATAAATGTAGTTTTATTGATTCATCTATTTCTGCGTATTTGCCTTTGTTATGTCTGCACAAATTTGTGGCAGAAATTGAGATATTAGATAAAACAAGAGCAGACAGCCAGAAACTGTCCAAAATTTCTCAGAATGTTGCATGGCATAAATTCGGCACAACTCGGTATAAACTTTTTTTTTCCTTTTCACCATGACTTTGCTGGTATAATCTACATTATTTTGTGTAAAATATGGTGAACATATATAATAAATCAGATGGAAGCCTCTTTCTAAACACTTTTTGAAAAGCAAACCATTACTTGTAAACTTAGCTTATGCCAAGTATCCCACTTTTTGGGTCAATTTGTGTCAGAATTTGTAAATCTTCTCCACACGCTCATACACTATACTGAATAAAATCGAGATGTTTTGACAGTTTTGTTTCCTTTTTTTCATTTGTACATCTATCCATGCTTTGATTTTTCATCATTCCACAACTTTTCCTTCTTGGTGTTGCAATTTTAATGTTGAGGATTGTATATACCAGTAAGCAACAAGCTTTAAAAGCTTGATTTTGTTACATTTTGCCTCAAGAGAAATATGGTAATGGACACATTTTTGGTAATTTTCAACTACAGCAGAATAGAATACAATCTGTTCTCCACTGGGACAGTATGGGACAGTCATTACTGAGGAACAGATGCATCTAGTTAATGTGCTGTCAGACGAATAAAATGTAAGATTAATTTAAGTCCTCGCTGGCATGAAGGTCCATACATCTTGGCATATAATAAATAACCCAGATTAATTAGTACTAAGCCTTGAGACATGTTAACTGCTATTTTATTTTATGCTCCGCTCGCAGCAGCCAAATAAGTCAGCTGACCGAACTCTGTCCTGATAACTTTGTAATTACAGTCAATTTCCAGAGAATTACATCTCTCGCTGTCGAGAGCTTTCCATCATTGCACAACACGTGTTTCCAGAAAAGGGCTCCACTGGCAAACATGTAATTATATCTATTTTCAAAACAGACTCTTCAAATATGTTACATTCATTCCCAGGAAGTTGTCAGGCTTGTGCAGCTGTCTTATTGAGCAGGAGCTTTTATCTGGGTAACAACAGGAAAACTTGTCTGTGATTTGCAGCGATTGCTTCTCGTTTTTGACAATAAAAGAGATCATTATTGAGGAGGACTGGCACTTCTGACCATGGAGTATGTACTTGTATTAAAGGAGGATTGATTGCCTACGTATGTTGTCTGCAATGAAACGCTTTCTAACATTTAAATCTGGTTTTGATCGTAATGATCCCAAGTATATACCAAGACAGTCAATCATTCTATTAAATCCATTTCCCTTTACATATAGGAGGCAAAGAACTCACCAACGCTAAACTGTATATATTGATATGTAATGGAAACTTCTCCAAGAAATACAATTCTCTCTTGGACGTAACATTTCTTTTTTTCTTGTAGTGGGGCAGAACATTGACTGCGTTTTCCATTGGCTCCATACAAATTACAATTCTAAAAAAATGTTTCATGGTCATTCGGATATTATAAGAGCAAAAATAACAGGTCATACATATACAGTGGCATGTAAAAGTTTGGGCACCACTGGTCAAAATTACTATTATTGTGAACAGTTAAGCAAGTTCAAGATGAAATGATCTCTAAAAGGCCTAAAGATAAAAGGTGACACAATTGTATTTTAGGCAAAAAAAAAAAAAAGCAAATTGTTTTACATTTTAAAAATTACAAAAAGGAAAATGGGCTGATCCAAAGTTTGTGCACCCTTGGAGATTCATGCATTCAATTAACTTTGACCAAGGTTTCATACCTTAATAAACCTTGTTCACCATCATCGTTAGGAAGCCCGATGATTTAAATTTCCCAGCTTTATAAAAACCAAGCCTCCTCTAACATTGTGCCAAAAAACAGCAGCCATGGGTTCTTCTAAGCAGCTGCCTATCACTCTGAAAATGAAAATGGTGGAGGCCGCCCACAAAGCAGGAGAAGGCTATAAGAAGCTAGCAAAGCGTTTTCAAGTTGCCTTTTCCTCAGTTAAAAATATAATTCAGAAATGTCAGTTAACAGAAACAGGGGAGGTCAAGATAAAGTCTGGAAGACCAAGCAAAATTTCATAGAAAGCTAGAGAGGCAAATCAGAACCTCCGCTTGACTGCAAAATTCCTTCACAAAATATTTAACAGATTCTGCCATTGTGATGCATTGTTCTACTGTTCAGAGAACCCTGTACAAATATGGCCTTCATGGAAAATTCATCAGAAGAAAGCCTCTCATGCATCCTCATCATAAAATTCAGTGTCAGAAGTATGCCAAAGAACATCTAAGCATGGGGGTGGATCAGTCATGCTTTGGGGTTGTGTTGCAGCCAATGGTAGAGCGAACAATGGATTAAATGAAATTTCAACAAATTCTTGATTCATAACACCATTTGGAAAACAGCTGAAGTTATAAAGAGGATGGCTTCTAAAAAAAAGAGAATAATCCTAAACACTTGTCTAAATTTACAATAGTCTACCTCAAAAGGCACAAGCTGAAGGTTTTGAAATGGCCCTCTCAGTCCCCTGATCTGAACATCATTGAAAATGTGTGGCTAGACGTCAATATAGCAGTACATTCAAGACGACCCAGGAACCTCACAGTACTGGAACAATTTTCCAAGGAAGAACGGATGACAATCCCTCAAACAAGAAGTGAAAGACTGGCTGGCTATAAAAAGTGTTTACAAGCTGTGATACTTTGAAAAGGGGGTGCTACTAGGTACTAACTAGGCAGGGTGCTCAAACCTTCTAATCAGCCCATTTTTATTTTTGTAATTTTTAAAATGTAAAAGGATAAAAATATTTTTTTTTGCCTAAAATACAAAGCAAATGTATCTTTAAAGTGAACCTGTCAACTGTTTTGGCCGCTATAAGATGCGGCCACTGCCTTTCAGGGCTTATCTACAGCATTCTATAATGCTGTAGATAAGCCCCCGGTCCAATCTGAAAGAAAAGAAAAATAAGTTTTATTATACTCACCTGCGGGACGGTCCGGTCCAATGGGTGTTGCAGGTTCGGGTCTGGTGTCTCCCATCTTCTTGCGACTCCGGCCTCCTGCTTGCTTCATCGCTTCCTGCATCGCGCTTCTGTGCAGGCATACTTCTCTGCCCTGTTGAGGGCAAAGTATGACAGTGCGTAGGCGCCGGAAAAGGTCAGAGAGACCCAGTGCCTGTTCACTGCAGTACTTTATTCTGCCCTCAACAGGGCAGAGAAGTACGAGTGTGCAGAAGCACGATGCTGGGAGCGATGAACCAAGCAGGAGGGCGTCGTCGCAAGAAGATTGGAGGCACCGGACATGGACCTGCGACACTCATCGGACTGGACCACCCTCCCCACCGGTGAGCATAATAAAACTTATTTTTCTCATCTTTCAAGTTGGACCGGGGGCTTATCTACAGCATTATAGAATGCTGTAGATAAGCCCTGAAAGGCGGTGGCCACATCTTATAGCATCCAAAACAGGTGACAGGTTCGCTTTAACGTTAAGCGTTTTAGAGATCATTTCATCTTCAACTTGCTTAACTATTCATAATAACAGTAATTTTGACCAGGGGTGACATTTTCATGCCTTTGTAATTTGATCACAAACCCATGTACTATGGATCCATATTAGGATAACTAAGAAAAAAAAAATCTTTGGGCATATACTGTACCTGTGTTTTCTTTATGTACTCTTTGATTATCAACCAGAAAAAAGTTGCTTGATGTACCTCATAACTAAGGTGTTCTCCCCTTGAAGAACTGCATCCGGGTCTGTAATATGAACTCCTAGGCACATTGCATCCTTCCAGGGCCGGTTTTAGACAAAGTGGGGCCCTGGGTAAAAGTTTAAAGTGGGGCCCCAAATGCATCACACAAATATTTGTGTTTGCATTTACATGCGCTAAGTTCAGGCCGCAAAACATGTGTGATTGACAATATTGAAGTCGTTTGACGCTTGTTTCCCGGCCCCCATTTGGTATGTGCACACGTTCAGTAATTGGCAGCGCTCTGGACGCTGCAAATGTCCACTGCGTCCAAAGCGCTGCCGGGTATTTAACGCAGGTGAATCCACTTTTGTTCATTGAACTGTGCGGATTCACCATGTCCAATACATTGTACAGGTGACATTTATCTTGTGGAGGCTCGCGTCTTCGCAAGATAAATTGACATGCTGAGGTCTGGAAAGACCCACCGCATGTCCGATTTCTTGAAATCCCATCCACTATGCTGTAACATCTGGACGCTGCACAAGTTCTCAGCGTCCATCCCGCATTGTTTACTGACCCTGTGCACCTACCCTTACTCTTGCTGAGGAAGAAAGATTGGTACAGATAGTCCTCGATACAGTATATTGCAGGTCCCATATAGTACGTATAGTAAAATGTAATAGTAGAAAGAAAAAAATTGTTCCAGCTCCATTATAAAATTATATCCTTTAATGATTCCAAAAAATAATTCCACACGATTAAAAACTCCACAGACAGTGTGCAAGTATACGTGCAAGCGACGCGTTTCGATCTATTACAGATCGAGACGCGTCGCTTGCACATATACTTGCACACTGTCTGTGGAGTTTTTAATTGTGTGGAATTATTTTTTGGAATCATTAAAGGATATCATTTTATAAAGGAGCTGGACCAAATTTTTTCTTTCTACTATTACAAGATGACATCGTATCAAGATGGAGTTCCGTGCACCTGATGATCTGGTTAGTGAGCGGGCTTTGGTTTTATACCATTCTTTCTGTATATTAGTAAAATGTACTCCCCATGTTCCTTGATACAGTATAATGCAGCACCTTCAGAATATAATACAGCCTTCCACACAGAGTATAATGCAGCTCCCTCGAAGTATAATTCAGCCCCCCCACACAGTATAATGCAGCCCCCCAGAATATAATGCATAATGAAGCCCCCACACACAGTATAATTCAGCCACTCCCACAAACACACACAGTATAATGCAGTGCCATCAGAGTATAATCCAGTCCCCCATACACAGTAGTGTAGCTTCCCACTCACAGTATAGTGCAGCCCCCACACACACAGTTTAATGCAGCTCCCCCAAACACAGTATAGTGCAACAGACACACACACACACCTTACCTCTCTTCCTCGTTCCTCCACCCTCTGGCTTCTGCAGAGCATCTCATCAGCTCCACTGCTGGCACAGGCTGCTGAGTCCTGAGTCAGAGGCAGAGGAGGAGTGATGGGAGAGGGAGAGTCACATGATGCTCTCTCCTCCATCACTGCTTTCAACTATATTGGCATCTAAGGTGCTGATAAGTTCAATGCGTGATGCGGAGGGGGTGGGGGCAGCGCGGTGCCGTACCCTCTTACTCAGTGGTCCCTTAGCGGCTGGGGGACCCTGGTGGAGCGGGGGCCCTAGGCGGTTACCTGGTTTGCCTGCCCCTAATGCCAGCCCTGCATCCTGCTGTGCAATGGGCGTTCCATAAAACAATCTGACTTTGGCCACAAAACTGGAAATTTCAACTGCAGTTTTGTAGGTGAGTTAGGGCTGGATTACTCACATGAGGCATTAGATGAGAGCTTAAACTAAAAAATGTCCTTATGTCTGATATTTTATAACAAGGGGATTATCATCTAAAAATAGTCATACTTAGGTGAGAATATAAGTATTCCTGCTAATGAGGACAATCATCATTTTGTTTTGTAATTAAAGGGATGTGTAATCAGAAAATGACCTCCTACTGTTTAAATCAGTTTTATGCTAAATGTATTTTTTTTTTTTTAAATATTGGCAATGGATTTTTTCCCCACATCACAATTTAGGGACAGGGCATAAATATATTTAGTACATTAATACTCTTCTTCTAAATGAAATCAGGAAATAACCTATCATTCACTTTTTTCGTGTGTTAAATGTATTTTTTTTTTTTTTAAATGCCTACGTTTCATATAACAATCTCAGTTAAAAAACAGAAATCTTTTAATTTTCACATTTTCCTCTCAGGCTTTTTCAAAACTCATATTCCCTATTATGTCAGGAAGTCTACATGTACATTAGCAGTAATAGATTGATTTTTTTTTTTTTTAGCAGAAAGTGAGTACAAATCCTCCTCAAATTCTGAAAACTTGTTTCTGGTGATGTATTAATGTACTGATGGTGGTTCTGGTGATGTATTCATGTCAGTACAACCTATACATTTTTTGTGTCCCTTGGAATTGGATATGTGGCCCTTGGACCAAAAAATGTTATGCTCCCCTTCTCTAACCCTATTTTTTGTATTGAAACACCTTATGAGCATGAGCAAAGATCATTGCGAAGGGATGGTGAACCGTGATATCCTATGTTATCAACAGTGTATAGAGGTTCCAAAAAGATTTTAGCAAAAAACAAAAGTCTAAAATATTAAATACATCTAATGCAAAAGCATTTTTTTAAAATGGAATGTATTAATCAGAAAATAACTTATTGTTTAAGAGTATTGATGAACTGAGCAGATTAGATGTCCCTAAAATTATCCTTCATATTAAATAGATACTATACATGTTACACTCATTAAGAATTATAAGATTTGATGAACCAATGGTTTTAAAAGGTCCTTTTTTACACACTCGGTATTCATTTACACACAACCATATCCTCACTCTCTAGAAGTGGATGCAGAAACAAACTTCTATAACACGGTTAAAGGATCTCGGAATGTTTAGCTTGCAAATAAGATGACTAAGAGGAGACTTAATAGCTGTCTACAAATATCTCAAGGGCTGTCACAGTGTAGAGGGATCATCATTATTCTCATTTTCACATGGAAACACAAGAAGCAATGGAATGAAACTTTCACACAATGGTGGTCCAGATACAAAATAAGAGGGGTATTATTGGAAATTAACTAATGCCTTTATAGTGATCACACAATGAGATGGATTCTCCAATCCCACCAAATATTAACCACTTAACCCCCGGAGGTATTTTCTTTTTTGTGGTTTATAATTTTTTTTTTATTTTTCCATCAATATGGCCATGTGAGTTGTAGTTTTGAGCGACACCATTGGTTTTACCATTTCTTGTACTAGAAAATGGGAAAAAAATTTCAAGTGCGGTAAAATTGCAAAAAAAGTGCAATCCCACTCTTGTTTTTTGTTTGGCTTTTTTACTAGGTTCATTAAATGATAAAACTGACCTGCCATTAAGATTCTCCAGGTCATTACGAGTTCATAGACACCAAACATGGCTAGGTTCTTTTTTATCTAAATGGTGAAAAAAAAATTCCAAACTTTGTTACAAAAAAAAAATTGCGCCATTTTCCAATACTCGAACGCCTCCATTTTTTGTGATCTTGGGTTGGGTAAGGGCTTATTTTTTGCATGCCAAGCTGTTGTTTTTAATGATAGCATTTTGGTGCAGACACGATCTTTTGATCGCCCGTTATTGGATTTTAATTCAATTTTAAGGCGACCCAAAAATGTAATTCTGGTGTTTTTACTTTCTTCTCACTACGCCTTTTAGCAATCAGGTTAATCTTTTTTTTGTTAATAGATCGGACGATTCCGAATGTGGCAATACCAAATATGTGTATGATTTTTTTTTATTGTTTTATTTTGAATTGGGCGAAAGGGGGTTGTGATTTCAACTTTTATAATTTTTTATTATTTTTAAAAACATTTTTTTTTTACATTTGGCATGCTTCAATAGTCTCCATGGGAGACTAAAAGCGGCCATAACCCGATCGGCTCTGCTACATACAAGTTATGATCAGTTTGCCTTTGTGAAGCTGAATTAGTTGCTATGAACGCCAACCACTGGGCAGCACTCACAGCAAGCCAGCAGTGACAACCATAAAGGTCTTCAGGAGACCTCTGGTTGTCATGCTAACCCACCGGTGACCTGCGATCACATGACGCAGGTTACCGGTGGGTGGATTTCCGGTGCGATTGCCAGCAACGCTTGTTAAATGCCACTCTCAGAGTTTGACTGCAGCATTTAACGGGTTACTAGCAGCGGGTGGATCGCTATTCCACCTGCGGCTGTTCCAAGCACATCAGCTGTTCAAAACAGCTGACATGTCCCGGGAAAGATGTGGGCTAACCACCGGAGCCCTCATCAAAGGGAGGGAGTCAGACATTGGCCTACTATTACACCCGATGTTGGAACGGAAAGGGGTTAAAGGGAATCTGCCATCAGGGTTTGCTACCTCATCAGATTAGATATTAGAAAAATACTTTTTGACAGTGAGGGTGATCAATGAGTGGAACAGGCTGTCACAAGAGGTGGTGAGTTCTCCTTCAATAGAAGTCTTCAAACAGAGGCTGGGCAGACATCTGTCTGAGATGGTTTAGTGAATCCTGCTTTGAGCAGGGGGTTGGACCAGATGACCCAGGAGGTCCCTTCCAACTCTAACATTCTATGAACACTACAGTCTCTGACTACAGTACCATAATGGCATACCATTAGCGTGATAACATTCTTAAATTGATTATTCTACAAATTGCATTAATAAAAATGTGTGTAAAAATGGAAAAAAAATCGATTATTCTACAATTTCATTCATATGCACAGGAAAAAAAGAACAAAAAAAGGAAGTGCAATACAAACTCAACAAGGTTGTACAATCTGAATTTTATCAGCACTTCCTCACCAACACCAGAACTGCTGCAACCCCCCCAACCTACTGTCTCCTTCCCCACCATCCCGTAGAATGTAAGCCCACAAGGGCAGGGTCCTCTCTCCCCTCTATATCAGTCTGTGATTGTTAGTTTTTTACTGTAAGCGATATCTGTAATTTGTATGTATAATGTAACCCCTTCTCATGTACAGCACCATGGAATTAATGAAATAATAATAATAATAATAATAATAATAATAATATCAGAGATTCTTGATAAAATCCTTTAGATTCTGGATATTATAAATTATAGTAAATTCCTACAAAACTAAATTCTACTGAATTTTATGCATTTTTCCCTCAGCTCCTTCTTGTTCCTCCTTGACAATGCACATATTGAACATTCCTCTTATTTGCAGTTTAGAAAATATAATATACAGTATCTTTACGTAAACCAGAAAACAGACATCTAAATGTTATTTACATAAGAACGTGTTCTTTCCAGGTTCCTAAGGCCTGTTTCACACTTGCTTTTTTTTGCAGCGCGTTTTTCCCGCAAAAAAACGCATTGAAAAACGCATACAAAAGCATACAACTGCTGCGTTTTTTTCAAGCATTTTTATGAGCATGCATGAAAAAAACGCAGCGTTTTTAAGCGTTTGTATGCGTTTTTAGTGCGTTTTTACCGCGTTTGCGTTTTTTTCCAACATTAGGTGGCCACTCACACTAACCCAAACCATGACTTTACTAACCCTAACCCTGACCCTAACCCTAACCCTTAACCAAACCATACTTAACCCTAACCCTGACCCTAACCCTGACCCTAACCCTAAACCCCCTTAACTAACCCTAACTTTACCCAAACCCCTAAATTCCATTGTCTAAACTAATGGTAAAAAAAAAAACGCATGTGCAAAAAAAACGCATACATAAGCATGCCAATGCGCACATATGCTCACCATAGACTTATAATGGGTGTCTTGCTGTAAAAAAACGCATTGCGCGCGCATGCGTTTTTTTGAGGCAAATCGGACGCACAAAAAATGCAACAAGTTGCATTTTGTGCGCCCGAGCGCATACCGCAAAAAAACGCATGCGCGGTAAAACGCGTACAAACGCATGTGTATGCGCACATAAGCGCATCCCATGCAAAGTATAGGAAAAAAAAACGCATGCGCTATTTAGCGCTAAATTACCACGAAAAAAAAACGCAAATGTGAAACCAGCCTAAATGTGACTAAACTGGAAAACAATGTATGTTTCCCAACATCTGGCCAGATATGGTTATGTGATGTACTAGGAGATATGTTTATGTCAATCAGAAGGTTACATAATAAAATATTTAGGAAAAACCAGAACTAAACTATTCCCAGGGCAAAAGATATCCAGCGCACTTACAAATGACGGCTGTCCCCTATCATGCAGCTTATACTGATCTCAGTGGAAACACATCACCTCGGGCTACTCAATGTCCTTCTGGTTCCTACAGGTAAGTAATGGGCTCTCCAGATTGATATTAGTTTGTCCGCTGCGTAAAATGTTTGTTTCTTTTATTAGTTTTAAATATTAAAATCACTACTACCACTGATGGTATCTTTCTACCCATTGTGCAGCCTAGTAAGTGATAATTCACTGGACACAGGGTCTCTGGCTCTACATCATGCTGCTTTCAGATTAGATAGTAAAAACCTAGTAACAGATTACCTTTAACCCCTTCATGACATGGCAATTTTCTGTTTTTTCGTTTTAATTTTTTTCACCACTTCGTTCAAGAGCCATAACATTTTGATTTTTCAGTCAATATAGCTGTATGAGGGCTTGTTTTTGTGGGACGAGTTGTATTTTTGAATAACTCCATTCATTCTACTGTATAGTGTACTGGAAAAAAGGAAAAAAGAATCCAAGTGTATTGAAATTACAAGAAAAATGCAATTCCACAATTGTTTTTTGTGCTTTCTATATACCACTAGCTGAAGAGACCGGCGTTACCCGAGCACAGTAACTAACTGTGGTTAGTTATAACAAATTATAATGATTGCATTGCACATAAGTTGTGGATGTATGTTATCTCCCCCTGTATATAGTATATACCTGTGTCACCTCCTCCTGTATATAGTATATACCTGTATGTCATCTCCCCTGTATATAGTATATACCTGTATGTCATCTCCCCCTGTATATAGTATATACCTGTATGTCTTCTCCCCCTGTATATAGTATATACCTGTATGTCATCTCCCCCTGTATATAGTATATACCTTTATGTCATCTCCCCCTGTAAATAGTATATACCTTTATGTCATCTCCCCCTGTATATAATAGTATATACCTGTATGTCATCTCCCCCTGTATATAGTATATACTTGTATGTCATCTCCCCCTGTATATTGTATATACCTGTATGTCATCTCCCCCTGTATATAGTATATACCTGTGTGTCATCTCCTCCTGTATATACAGCTCTGGCAAAAATTAAGAGACCACTGCACAGTTTTATAAAAATCAGCTTCTCTACATGTCTGACAGCCATTCCATTCCAGTGTCAGTTGAATTCCAACCAAAGTACACCACATTCTACTTAATGTGCTTCTGATTAGGTGATCACCTGAACCAAATGTTATTTAATGAAGGAAAGTATAAAAAACCCTGCTGTGGTGTTCACAATTCTCCTGCAATAGGACAAGCTGGATGGCAAAACAAGTGCTAGTAATATCCCAAAAGTAATAGGAATGAAAAAATAACTTTTAACCATGCCAAAGGAGTTGAAAAGAAAAGACTTGAATGAGGAAAAGAAGTTCTCAATTCTGGCTTTACTAGCAGAGGGATACAGTGAGTGTCATGTTGCCTCCATCCTTAAAATCTCCAAGACGGCAGTCCATTAAAATGAGTTCAAGTAGCAGACATTGCGGACAACAAAGCTATAGACTGGCAGATGGCGAAAACGACTCTCCACTGAGCGGGAAGACCGTCATCTTATTCGAATGTCACTCAACAACCACAGGATGACATCGTGACCTACAAAGGAATGGCAAATGGCAGCTGGGGTGAAGTGCACGGCAAGGACAGTAACAGTGAAGTTTGGCAAAGACCAAAAGGATTGGACCATAGAGGACTGGAGTAAGGTAATCTTCTCTGAGGAGTCTAATTTTCAGCTTTGCCCAACACCTGGTCATCTAATGGTTAGATGGAGACCTGGAGAGGCGTACAAGCCACAGTGTCTTGCACCCACTGTGAAATTTGGTGGACTGGTGATGAACTGGGGATGCTTCAGCAAGGCTGGAATTGGGCAGGTTAATCTTTGCGAAGGACGTATGAATCAAGCCGCATACAAGGTTATCCTGGAAAAACAGTTGATTCCTTCTGTTCAGGCAATGTTCCCCATCTCTGAGGACTGGTTTTTACAGCAGGACAATGGGCAATGCCACACAGCTAGGTCATTCAAAGTGTGGATGAAGGACCACCACATTAAATCCCTGTCATGGCCAGCCCAATCTCCAGACCTGAACTCCATTGAAAACCTCTGGAATGTAATCAAGAGGAATATGGATAGTCATAAGCCATCAAACAAAGAATGGCTTAAATTTTTGTACCAGGAGTGGCATAAGGTCACCCAAAAGCAGTATGAAAGACTGGTGGAAAGCATGCCAAGATGCATGAAAGCTGTGATTAAAAATCATGGTTATTCCACAAAATATTGATTTCTGAACTCTTCCCGAGTTAAAACATTAGTATTGTTGTTTCTAAATGATTATGAACTTGTTTTGTTAGCATTATTTTAGGTCTGCAAGCATTGCATTTTTTTGTTATTTTCACCATTTCTAATTTTCTGAAAATAAATACAAAATTTAGTGCTTGGAAATTCGAAGACATGCTGTCAGTAGTTTATAGAATAAAAGAGCAATTTACACTTTACTCAAAAATATACCTATAAAAGAGAAAAATCAGACAAACTGAAAATTTTGCAGTGGTCTCTTAATTTTTGCTGAGCTGTAGTATGTACCTGTGTGTCATCTACTCCAGTGTGTAGTATGTATCTGTGAGTCATCTCCTCATGTATATAGCATATACAGTACCTGTGTGTCATCTCCTCCTGTATATATTATATACCTGTATGTCATCTCCCCTGTATATCCTACATATATAATCGCCAGTTGGGAATTCCGGCCGCTGTCCCCGAATCCCATAAGGCACCACGGCAGTTTCACTTGCGCAGGCGCAGCTTCGTGGCCGCAAGGAGCATCTGCGACTGCAGATAGCTTGTGCACTGTGTGTCTGTCTGGAGGAGGGGGGCATTGCGCAAGTGACATACACATCTCTGCTATTACCACGCAGGCACAGTAACAGCCATGTCGTTATTACGCATGTGCGGGAATAGCAGTGACGAGTATATCACTTGCGCAATGACCCCCTCCTCCAGGCAGACACACAGTGCACAAGGTACCTGCAGTCGCCGCTGTCCCCCAACCCCATAAGGCACCGCGGCAGTGTCGCGTGCACAGGCGCAGTTTGTGGCCTTGCAGCCACGAATTGTGCCTGCGCAAGTGACATACACGTGTCTGCTATTCCCACACAGGCGCAGTAACAACCACAACTGCGTGCTCTACTGCACCTGCGTGGGGAATAGCGGTGAAGTCTAGGTTTTAAAGCATACACAGATGTTAATTTCACCGCACTCCTGATGCGATAGCATCGAGCCTGTTTCTAGTAGTATATACTTGTATGTCATCTCCCCTGTATATAGTATATACCAGTGTGTCATCTCCTCCTGTATATAGAAGCAAACAAGAAAATGGAGCAATAATGAACCATGAGACATAAAAATTTGGTAGATATATTTTTATTATTATAAAAATCACATGAAATATGAAAATCAACAATACATGGTGTGGAGGAACACACACGCGGACCCGTTCCTCCCACGTCACCACCGTGACGTAACTACACAGGCACAGCTCTCCGGTGCCCCCCTTTGTCTCTCAGAGTCAGCATGGGTTTGTAACTAATAAGTCATGTCAGACTAACTTAATTTCCTTCTATGACGGTATCACTGATTGGGTGGATCAAGGAAATGCTGTAGATATAGTATATCTTGACTTCAGCAAAGCATTTGACAAAGTCTCTCATACAATCCTTATTGAAAAAATGATTAAGTATGGAATGGACAAGGCAACCATTAGGTGGATTCATAACTGGCTTAGTGATCGGACCCAAAGAGTGGTCGTAAATGGCTGCACATCCAGTTGGAAGAATGTCTCAAGTGGGGTACCACAGGGCTCTGTCCTGGGCCCTGTATTGTTCAACATCTTTATCAACGATTTAGATGAAGGAATTGAGGGTAAACTGATTAAATTTGCTGATGACACAAAGCTAGGAGGGATAGCTAATACTAGAGAAGAGAGAGAGAGGATTCAAAAAGATTTAAATAAACTGGAGAAGTGGGCAGCAACAAACAGAATGGTTTTTAACAGGGAGAAATGCAAAGTACTACATCTGGGCAATAAAAATGGAAAAAGCATATATAGAATGGGAGGAATAGGGCTAAGTGACAGCACATGTGAAAAAGACTTGGGTATACTAATAGATCACAGACTGAATATGAGTCAACAGTGTGATGCAGCAGCAAAAAAGGCAAATGCAATTCTAGGATGTATTAACAGAAGCATACAGTCTAGATCACGTGAAGTCATTATTTCCCTCTACTCCTCTTTGGTCAGACCTCATCTGGAATATTGTGTCCAGTTTTGGGCACCACATTTTAAAAAAGACATCAACAAACTGGAGCAAGTTCAGAAAAGAGCGACCAGAATGGTGACCGGTCTGCAAACCCTGTCTTATGAGGAAAGGTTGCAGGATTTGGGAATGTTTAGTTTGCAAAAGAGAAGACTGAGAGGAGACTTAATAGCTGTCTACAAATATCTAAAGGGCTGTCACATTGTAGAAGGATCAACTTTATTCTCATTTGCACAAGGAAAGACTAGAAGCAATGGGATGAAACTGAATGGGAGGAGACACAGATTAGATATTAGAAAAAACTTTTTGACAGTTAGAGTGATCAATGAGTGGAACAGGCTGCCACGAGAAGTGGTGAGTTCTCCTTCAATGGAAGTCTTCAAACAGAGGCTGGACAGACATCTGACTGGGATGATTTAGCGAATCCTGCTTTGAGCAGGGGGTTGGACCAGATGGCCCAGGAGGTCCCTTCCAACTCTACGATTCTATGATTCTATGATTCTAGGTCAGTAAGGGAACTGCACCTAGAGCAAATGGTCGCCGGGGAGGAGGTCCTGTTACCCGCTGGGGGTTCTAAGATTCGTGATCAGAGTAAAAGCATCAGCCCAAGATTAAGTTTATAGTTTAATTGCCTTAAGGGCGCACTAGATAATTACAGAAATATACAGTAAATTTGCAGTCAGAGAAAAGATATAACAATAGGGTACAAGGCTTAGAGATATTAAGCTGGAGGTCAATTTACCAGATTGTATTGTAGGGTGCATGCGGTTGCCGGGGAGCTCTGCATTCCACAGGTACAATAATCTTAGTTGCTGGACAGACCCCCAAAGCATGGGCCGCTGCTCCCCTCGGCAGGTCTGTCCCCAGGTCCTTCTTAGATCATCATCGTCTGGATCTTCTTTGTGAAAGAATGAATGCCAGGGGCTGCCAGCCCTTAAACACGCTGGGTTCCTCTCCCTGTGTCAGAGGGTGGGATAATAATCTCCACCCTTTAGCTCTTTGCAGAACTTATTTCCAATATCTAAGAAAGGGGATAACTTTCTACAGCATGATCGAATCAGAACATGAGAGGTACCAGTGAATGCGGTTTGCTTTGCCGGTCATGTGGAGTGCAAACATGGCCCTATTGGGTCACTGTAGAGGGCCAATCTCTATATCTCCAGAATCAGTGCTCTCATCGACTCGGGAGTCACACTGCCAGATGCACGATTCCCTCAGGGTCACTCGGATATTTTCATGTGTCCATAACTCGAAAGATGAGTTTATAATTCGTGTTCATAGGATGGAGCCACAGTGTCTGGGACACACAAAGGATGCATATTTCTGCGTCTGCTAGCAGGCACATTCCAATTGAAGCCCTCAGGCTTTATCTGGCCCCCTGCTGGCACGGCTCCGTACCTGGGCTTTGAAGCTCTGTTTTGGGCCTATCCTCATTATCACACCAATGCCCTGGCTATTTAGCATTGGAACACTAAATCCTGCTTGTATTCACTAAGTACACAGCGCCTGGGGGTATAGAAGCCTTTAGCTGCCTGTAATTTCTGAACTTAGACCAAAATGGATGCCAAGCTCAGATATGTGGCCCCACATCTAAGATGGCGGCCGCTCCTTCATCACACCTCCCTGCTTTAGAGGGCGCTAGGGGGTATCACATTCCTGTGATCCCCCATGCTCCCTTCCGCACCCTCTCCTTGCCGGGACAGCCCATCAGCGTTACCATGGTCCCTGCCTCTTTTGTGGCGAATCGTGAAGTAATACTGTTGGAGAGAGAGGCTCCAGCGTAGCAACCTCCCATTCATCCCAGAGACCGTGTGTAACCAGCTGAGGGGGTTGTGGTCTGTTTCCACGGTGAATTGGCGTCCGTACAAGTATGGCTGCAGACGCTGCAGGGCCCACACAATTGCCAGACATTCTTTCTCCATCGTGGAATAGGCCACTTCTCTCGGCAGGAGCTTCCGGCTCAGGTACAGAATGGGGTGTTCATGGCCCGTAGTGTCGACCTGGCTGAGCACAGCACCGAGGCCGAAGTCACTGGCGTCAGTCTGCACTACGAACAGCCGCGTGAAGTCGGCTGCCTGTAGTACAGGAGAACTAGAAAGGGCGGTCTTGAGCGCCTGGAAAGCTGTCTCGCAGGCGACTGTCCAGTCGACTGAGACGGGCAGCCTCTTCTTGGTGAGGTTCGTCAGGGGCTTGGCCAGGGCACTATAGTGTGGAACAAACCTCCTATAGTACCCGGCAGTCCCCAAGAAGGACATCACCTGCTTCTTGGTCCTGGGGATGGGCCAGGATGCGATGGCATCCACCTTCCCGGGCTCTGGATTCAGAGCTCCCCCACCTACCCGGTGCCCCAGGTAGTGGACCTCACTCATACCCAGCTGCCACTTTTCGGGCTTAATGGTTAAGCCTGCTCGCTGGATCCTCCCGAGCACCTGCGCCAGGTGCTCTAGGTGATCTTCCCAGGTGGGACTGAAGATAGCGATGTCGTCTAGGTACGCGGTCGCATATCCTTCCAGTCCCTCGAGCAGTGTGTTGACCATCCTCTGAAAAGTGGCAGGGGCATTCTTCATGCCGAATGGCATCACCGTGGACTCGTACAGTCCAAATGGGGTAATAAAGGCAGAGCATTCCCGTGCCCCCGGGGTCAGGGGAATCTGCCAATACCCCCTGCTTAGATCCATGATGGTCAGGTACTTGGCCCCGGCCAGCCGATCGAGCAGGTCATCGATGCGCGGCATTGGGTACGCATCAGTGACCGTCACAGCGTTGAGCCCCCGGTAGTCCACCAGAACCGCGTAGTTCGGTTCTTTTTAGGGACGAGGACTACAGGCGAAGCCCACGCGCTGTTGGACACTTGGATCACCCCCAGCTTCAGCATCTCGTCTATCTCTTGGCGCATGTGCTGCTGCACCTCAAGAGAGACCCGATATGCTGAACGCCGGATCGGGGGGTGGTTGCCGGTGTCCACGTCATGGACAGCTGTCTCAGTCCTTCCGGGCAGGCTGCTGACCAGCTCCCGAAAGGGGTGTAGGGTGACCCTCAGCTGGGAACGTTGGTCCTCCGAGAGCTGGTGGCCAACCCCTACATCCTCGATGGATCCACCCACCTTGGCTTGGGTGAGCAGATCCAGGAGGGTTTCTACCTCTCCTTCATCGGGAAGGTTGCACACTGGGTGGGCACAAGCCTCCCGCTCATGATGGGCCTTCATCATGTTCACGTGGAAGGCCTTCCTCCTTCCATGGGCGTGGTCCAGGGTGACGAGATAGGTGACAGCGTTGAGCAGCTGGTGCACGAGGTATGGACCCTCCCAGGCCGCCTGAAGCTTGTTTTGGGGTACGGGGACCAGTACACACACCTTTTGACCCACCTCGTAGGTCCGCTCACAAGCATTCTGGTCATACCACCGCTTCTGGTCTGCCTGGGCTTGGGCCATATTGTCATGCTCCAGCCGTGTCAAGGCCATCATTCTGTCCCAGAAGCGCACGACATACTCAATGACCGACACTCCAGGGGTAGCCAAATCCCCTTCCCATGCTTCCTTCACAAGAGCAAGGGGCCCCCGTACACGTCGCCCGTACAGGAGCTCAAAGGGGGAGAACCCTGTTGAGGCCTGTGGGACCTCTCGGTAGGCAAAGGAGATTGTTGTGAGTTCATTTTCCCCTTCATTACTGAGGCCCGAGGAACTCCCTCTTCTGGTAAAGAAAGGTAGTGAGCCTGATTATCAAACACCTGAGGCTGAAGATGATGACTGGCTGAGTGGAGTTACGGACTGGATATAAGGCTGCCGACGCCCTTCTGCCCTGCGGGTGATTTCTCTGTGGGATCCTTGGAGACCAGTCTGAATTCCTGCTCCTCTAAAGCTAAGTTTGCTGCTCGGCCTTTTGCTTTTGTGCTTTGACTTTGTTTTTCTGGATTTCTGCCATTCCCTGCTGGGGTGTGCTGAATTCATTTAGCTCTGTCTTCTGAAAATACCTGAGTGCTGATTTAGTTTTTGAAGCCTAGCTGCTTCAGGGCCTTTTTCATATCAGCTTGTTGGCTTATGTCTTTGATAGGGTTTTGGCAGATTGCAGACAGCAGCCTTCCTGTCCTTTCCTATCTAGATAGTTGCGGGCCCCATCTTTGCTCAGTCTATCTTTCTGTCTGTGTTAGTATTTTCATCTTGCTTCACCGTCATTATATGTTGGGGGCTGCCTATTGCTTTGGGGTCTGCTCTGGGGCAGTTTAGATTTCCCCTTTCTTTCTTTAGGCCTATGTAATTCTCCGGCTGTGATCGAGGGGTCTAGGGCTTCGTAGGAACCCCCCACGGCTACTGCTAGTTGTGTTGATAGGTTCAGGGGTCTGCAATCTGATAGTTGCCAACTTCTCTGGTTTTCTGGACTTAGCTTGTATTTCTGCTTTTGCCTCCTACGGTGACTCATTCATAACAGGAGATACCGCTCCCAGTCTCTCCCGTGGGAGTCGACCAACATCTTCAGCATCTGCTTTAAGGTGCCATTGAACCGCTCACACAGGCCATTGGTCTGTGGTGGTACGGGCTGGCTACCAGATGTTGCAACTGTACCTGCTTAGAGAGATTCCATCAGCTGCGACATGAACTGGGTCCCTCGGTCGGTGAGCATTTCCTGGGGAAACCCCACTCTGGAGAAAATCTCCAGTAAGGCAGTGGCCACTTTGTCGGCCCGAATGGACGACAAAGCTACCGCCTCCGGGTACCGGGTGGCATAGTCCACTACCGTTCGTATGAAGCATTTCCCGGAGCAGCTGGGAGTGGACAGAGGTCCAATGAGATCCACAGCCACCCTCTAGAAAGGCTCTTCGATGATGGGCAGAGTTACCAGTGGGGCTTTGGGGTGCCGCCCCGCCTTCCCCACCCTCTGACAGGTGTCACACGAACGGCAGTAGGCAATCACCTCAGTCCTCATTCCTGGCCAGTAGAAATGCTGAGCTAGCCTGGCCCTGGTTTTAGCAATCCCTAGGTGTCCGGCCATGGGAATCTCGTGTGCGATCCGCAACAATTCTGCCCTGAACGGATAGGGTACCACTAACTGTCGGTCCCTGGGCCACGCCTCCGGTGAACCCTGCTGGACCGTTACCCGGTACAGCCATCCCTGGTCCCAGACCACTCGCTCATGGACTCCAGGGGAGGCTGTGCCGCCTGCTCCTTGAGAGCTTTCAGGCTAGCGTCAGCTTCCAACGCTGCCTGAAATCCCTGACTCGATGTGGCAAGAATTGATGAAACTGCCACCTCGTCTGTCAGCTCCCAGGGATCTGTCTCCTGGCCGCTGTCTGACTCGGCAGCCACTTGGTCGGAGAGAGGGGAACCGTTGGACCTCCGCGAGGCTCCTTGGGCTCCGGCGCTCCTACTCCTGGTAACAGCGGCCACGACCGCTGAGACCACAGGTAGCGCCTGCTTTCCCTCGGCCCCCAACCAAGTTGCCAGGTCAGGCAGACTTCCCTGACCTCCTGACATCCCGGATGTGGGGAACTCCTGCCCTGGGGTCTTACCTGATGGCTCCTCTCCCGGGACGCCCCCTCCCCCCATGGCCTGTTTCTCCTTCTGCAGAGGACCTAGACTCAGCAGGCTGGTTTCACTTAGGGACCCTATACTGCCCATAGCAGCCCCTCCCTCCACCTCTGAGCTCCACCCTGCAGTCTTCTCACCTGTCCTCACTGTGAGCCCTGTGTGTGTAGTGTCAGTGCATGGCTTACCATCAGGGTTCACCCCCTCCTCCACTGTTTGAGGCACATTCAACACATTAACATTAGCATTCACAGTAGAGACATGACATTCTTGGGGAGCCGGACTTGGGGGTTCAGTGGCCACATACTGAGACACTAGCCGCCCTAAATCGGTCCCATGCAACACATTGGCAGGAATATTTGGTGTTACTCCCACCTCCCGCATTCCCCTCCCGGCGCCCCAGTCCAAAAACACCTTGGCGACGGGCAGCGCCGGTTCAACACCTCCAATTCCGGAGATGGAAAGGGTTTTCCCAGGCACCAAGTCTTGAGGGGACACCACCTCAGGACGTACCAGGGTTTGTTCAGCGCCTGTGTCCCGCAGTCCCATGACCGCTGAGCGGCCGATGGTGACGGGTTGGTAATTGTCCAGGGACCTCCCACCACCCCCTCCCACACACAAAACAGTGGACGGTTTCTGGGACAGGGATGGGGCCTTATGGCGCTGGGGACACGCAGCCTTAAAGTGTCCCGGCTGGTTGCAATGATGACAACGTCTGGGTTATGCTCTTGGCCTGGAGAGGGCAGCAGGGGGGTACATCCCTTGCACTCTGCGGGGACAGGGGCAGGACTGGGCTTACCCCCTCTCCAGGTGCTGCTGGCAGACTTCTTCAGCTCAGGGGCCCTGTTGTTGGCATACTCGTCTGCCAGGGCGGCTGTAGCAGAAGCCCCCTTTGGTTTCCGGTCACGGAGGAACTGCTGGAGGTCCTCTGGGCAGTTCCACAAGAACTGCTCCGTGACAAACAGTTCCTGGACCTCCTGGCGGGTGGTGAGCTCTAGATCTGAGGTCCAGTGCTCCGCAGCTCTCAGCAGTGCCCGCATGTGGTCGGTCCAGGTGTCCTTTTAGCCCCGCTGCAGGCTCCGAAACTTCCTGCGGTATGACTCCGGGGTGAGGTTGTAGTGCTGGATCAGGGCTCGCTTGATGCTGTTGTAGTCCTGCTCCTCCCCGGCAGGTAAGTCCCCCAAAACTTCCAGGGACTTACCCCTCAAATGGGGGGTCAGGTACCTTGCCCACTGATCCAGGGCCAGATGGTGTTGGAGGCAGGTTCTCTCAAAGGCCAGCAGAAAGGAATCCAGGTCTCCATCCTTTTCAAGCAGGGGGAAGTCCTCCGCCCAGACCTTGGAAGCCTTGGTCCCCGGTGCGGCTGGTGCGTCCAGCGGGAGCCCGTGCTGAGCCATCTCCAGTCGGTGCCGGCGCTCCGCAGCTTCACGGTGTTCTGCCGCCTGCAGCACACGTTCGGCATGCTCACGCTCTGCTGCTTTCTCCGTCTCGAGCTGTGCCATAGCCGCTTGGAACAGGGCCTCTGATCTGGACAGGCTGGGGCGGGCAGGTGGTGGGCAGTCCACTGTGGAACTGAGCACGGGGGTCTGGCTCCTTGGGGAGCCCTGGCTGAGCTCCCCCTCGCCTTCATTGGTATTGTCCACCACCACCTCCTCATAGACCATAGCATTGGCCTCCCCCTTTGCCTTACTCCTGGTGCCTTCCGCCATCATGGGCACCACTGGTTACTGACACAGCTACAACCTTGGCTTCGCACACAACTTATTATATTTGCACTCTGACCATCTAGTGCTGGGCTGACCTTAAGACCCCAGCAGTGAAAGTTACCACTGGTAGTCTCTAGTGTCTGGGAGTAGGGGTCCCACGCACACTATTACTCTGATCCCACCGCTGCCACCAATTGTGGAGGCATGCAAAACAGAAGCCGCGGAGACACCATTACATGTTTCTCAACGCAAGCAATGACTAGCCAGGTCTTTCACCGGGAAGGAACAACCACGGGAAGGGCAGTCTCCAATGAAGGAAACCACCTATGCCAAAACATGGTATCCATCCACAGACAGCTGTTTCGGGATATTTGCCCCTCATCAGTGTGGAGTAGGAAACTGGCTAGTAGGAGCAATGCCTAGTAGAAGACTATGAAAAATGACGATGATTGACCTCATGGAGATCAACATCCAACACTGCGGAGACACCATCACGTGTTTCTCAACGCAGTGATTCTAGATTTAAATAAACTGGAGAAGTGGGCAGCAACTAACAGAATGGATTTTAACAGGGAGAAATGCAAAGTACTACATCTGGGCAATAAAAATGAAAAAAGCATATATAGAATGGGAGGAATAGGGCTAAGTGACAGCACATGTGAAAAAGACTTGGGTATACTAATAGATCACAGACTGAATATGAGTCAACAGTGTGATGCAGCAGCAAAAAAGGCAAATGCAATTCTAGGATGTATTAACAGAAGCATACAGTCTAGATCACGTGAAGTCATTATTTCCCTCTACTCCTCTTTGGTCAGACCTCATCTGGAATATTGTGTCCAGTTTTGGGCACCACATTTTAAAAAAGACATCAACAAACTGGAGCAAGTTCAGAAAAGAGCGACCAGAATGGTGACCGGTCTGCAAACCCTGTCTTATGAGGAAAGGTTGCAGGATTTGGGAATGTTTAGTTTGCAAAAGAGAAGACTGAGAGGAGACTTAATAGCTGTCTACAAATATCTAAAGGGCTGTCACATTGTAGAAGGATCAACTTTATTCTCATTTGCACAAGGAAAGACTAGAAGCAATGGGATGAAACTGAATGGGAAGAGACACAGATTAGATATTAGAAAAAACTTTTTGACAGTTAGAGTGATCAATGAGTGGAACAGGCTGCCACGAGAAGTGGTGAGTTCTCCTTCAATGGAAGTCTTCAAACAGAGGCTGGACAGACATCTGACTGGGATGATTTAGCGAATCCTGCTTTGAGCAGGGGGTTGGACCAGATGGCCCAGGAGGTCCCTTCCAACTCTACGATTCTATGATTCTATGATTCTAGAGCACTGCCCCCATCCCTTATGGGAAATATGCAGAAGCATGCAAAACAGAAGCCGCGGAGACACCATCACATGTTTCTCAACGCAAGCAATGACTAGCCAGGTCTTTCACCGGGAAGGAACAACCACGGGAAGGGCAGTCTCCAATGAAGGAAACCACCTATGCCAAAACATGGTATCCATCCACAGACAGCTGTTTCGGGGTATTTGCCCCTCATCAGTGTGGAGTAGGAAACTGGCTAGTAGGAGCAATGCCTAGTAGAAGACTATGAAAAATGACGATGATTGACCTCAGGCTTTATCTGGCCCCCTGCTGGCACGGCTCCGTACCTGGGCTTTGAAGCTCTGTTTTGGGCCTATCCTCATTATCACACCAATGCCCTGGCTATTTAGCATTGGAACACTAAATCCTGCTTGTATTCACTAAGTACACAGCGCCTGGGGGTATAGAAGCCTTTAGCTGCCTGTAATTTCTGAACTTAGACCAAAATGGATGCCAAGCTCAGATATGTGGCCCCACATCTAAGATGGCGGCCGCTCCTTCATCACACATGGTATGTACACAATGTACATGCATCAGGAGGTAAAACGGAGGAGACATAAAAGGTATGCAGGGGTCAGGAGGGGAGGCACAATTCATTCTAAGGAAGCAGGTGTACAATGAGGATCATACAGACAAAGCACAGTGGCTTGAGAAAGCCAGAAGGATAGTCACAATACCAAAATGTGGTTTCTAACTAAAATCCCTCCTACTCCAATCATTGATCCATGCTTACCCACAAAGCATCAGGGAGACTTCCCCACCTCGCCCAGCAGCCCCTTGACGCACATTTCGCAGACCAGCTTTCTCAAAAGGGTTAACGATTTGCCAGTCTTGCGTGTTTAAGTATAAACAAAGCAGAAGTATGGCTGATTAATGGCGCCCGAGCTTCTGCGCCCAAGATCCACCACCCCAAAGCCGTCAATACAGTGTGCGAATGTAGACGGAAATCCGCCGAGTGACGTCATGTGACATGCGCATACCGCCTCTAAAGATAGCTGCAGGGGATGTGAATGCTAAAGGGATACAAGCGCGCATGCACACCCTCAGCGGCCATGTTTATGGAGACCATGAAAGCGGTCATTTACAAAAGGATAATTAATGTAAACTAAATAATAGGAACACCTCCCACTAATTATTAACCCCATAAAAGGGCCAAATAACTACATTAAATGAAAAAACCGGGAATGATAATCACTATATGTCTTAATATTATAGGATAAAGTGACAAGTGCAAGAATAAACATGAAATAAATACATTAGAATACAGCGGTACATAAAGTGACAATAGTACAATACACATATGAATTACACAGTTGTGGCCAAAAGTATTGACACCCCTGCAATTTTGTCAGATAATTCTCAGTTTCTTCCTGAAAACGATTGCAAACACAAATTCTTTGGTATTATTATATTCATTTAATTTGTCTTAAATGAAAAAACACAAAAGAGAATGAAGCAAAAAGCAAAACATTGATCATTTCACACAAAACTCCAAAAGTGGGCCAGACAAAAGTATTGGCACCCTCAGCCTAATACTTGGTTGCACAACCTTTAGCCAAAATAACTGCGACCAACCGCTTCCGGTAACCATCAATGAGTTTCTTACAATGCTCTGCTGGAATTTTAAACCATTCTTCTTTGGCAAACTGCTCCAGGTCCCTGATATTAGAAGGGTGCCTTCTCCAAACTGCCATTTTTAGATCTCTCCACAGGTGTTCTATGGGATTCAGGTCTGGACTCATTGCTGGCCACCTTAGAAGTCTCCAGTGCTTTCTCTCAAACCATTTTCTAGTGCTTTTTGAAGTGTGTTTTGGGTCACTGTCCTGCTGGAAGACCCATGACCTCTGAGGGAGACCCAGCTTTCTCACACTGGGCCCTACATTATGCTGCAAAATTTGTTGGTAGTCTTCAGACTTCATAATGCAATGCACATGGTCAAGCAGTCCAATGCCAGAGGCAGCAAAGCAACCCCAAAACATCAGGGAACCTCCGCCATGTTTGACTGTAGGGACCGTGTTTTTTTCTTTGCTTCTTTTTTCTCCTGTAAACTATGCTGATGCCTTTTGCCCAAAAAGCTCTACTTTTGTCTCATCTGACCAGAGAACATTCTTCCAAAACGTTTTAGGCTTTTTCAGGTAAGTTTTGGCAAACTCCAGCCTGGCTTTTTTATGTCTCGGGGTAAGAAGTGGGGTCTTCCTGGGTCTCCTACCATACAGTCCCTTTTCATTCAGACGCCGACGGATAGTACGGGTTGACACTGTTGTACCCTCGGACTGCAGGGCAGCTTGAACTTGTTTGGATGTTAGTCGAGGTTCTTTATCCAACATCCGCACAATCTTGCGCTGAAATCTCTTGTCAATTATTCTTTTCCATCCACATCTAGGGAGGTTAGCCACAGTGCCATGGGCTTTAAACTTCTTGATGACACTGCGCACGGTAGACACAGGAACATTCAGGTCTTTGGAGATGGACTTGTAGCCTTGAGATTGCTCATGCTTCCTCACAATTTGGTTTCTCAAGTCCTCAGACAGTTCTTTGGTCTTATTTCTTTTCTCCATGCTCAATGTGGTACACACAAGAACACAGGACAGAGGTTGAGTCAACTTTAATCCATGTCAACCGGCTGCAAGTGTGATTTAGTTATTGCCAACACCTGTTAGGTGCCACAGGTAAGTTACAGGTGCTGTTAATTACACAAATTAGAGAAGCATCACATGATTTTTCGAACAGTGCCAATACTTTTGTCCACCCTCTTTTTTATGTTTAGGTGTGGAATTATAACCAATTTGGCTTTAGGACAATTCTTTTTGTATTTTTTCATTTAAGACAAATTAAATGAAGATAATAATACCAAAGAATTTGTGTTTGCAATCATTTTCAAGAAGAAACTGAGTATTATCTGACAAAATTGCAGGGGTGTCAATACTTTTGGCCACAACTGTATATACACAACGGTAATTAAAGGGACAAAAGTGCATAAGATAATGCAGTACAGATAACATTACATATTAAATTTGAGATTTTAAATTCCATAAACCACAAATCACAAGGGACAAAGAAGTGGTGAAAATAAATATATATATATATATACACTCACTGGCCACTTTATTAGGTACACCATGCTAGTAACGGGTTGGACCCCCTTTTGCCTTCAGAACTG
Source organism: Dendrobates tinctorius (assembly GCF_039654945.1). NCBI lineage: Eukaryota > Metazoa > Chordata > Amphibia > Anura > Dendrobatidae > Dendrobates > Dendrobates tinctorius. Next base: position 10,021,557 of record NW_027361690.1, read on the forward strand.
CCTCAATTCTTCGTGGCAGAGATTCAACAAGGTGCTGGAAGCATTCCTCAGAGATTTTGGACCATATTGACATGATGGCATCACACAGTTGGCGCAGATTTGTCGGCTGCACATCCCTGATGCGAATCTCCCGTTCCACCACATCCCAAAGATGCTCTATTGGATTGAGATCTGGTGACTGAGGAGGCCATTTGAGTACAGTGAACTCATTGTCATGTTCAAGAAACCAATCTGAGATGATTCGAGCTTTATGACATGGCGCATTATCCTGCTGAAAGTAGCCATCAGATGCCTGTTCTTAGCTGAGAGGAGTGGTACCCAGTGTGGTCTTCTGCTGCTGTAGCCCATCTGCCTCAAAGTTCGACGCACTGTGCGTTCAGAGATGCTCTTCTGCCTACCTTGGTTGTAACGGGTGGCAATTTGAGTCACTGTTGCCTTTCTATCAGCTCGAACCAGTATGCCCATTCTCCTCTGACCTCTGGCATCAACAAGGCATTTCCGGCCACAGAACTGCCGCTCACTGGATTTTTTTTCTTTTTCGGACCATTCTCTGTAAACCCTAGAGATGGTTGTGCGTGAAAATCCCAGTAGATCAGCAGTTTCTGAAATACTCAGACCAGCCCTTCTGGCACCAACAATCTTGCCACGTTCAAAGGCACTCAAATCACCTTTCTTCCCCATACTGATGCTCGGTTTGAACTGCAGGAGATTGTCTTGACCATGTCTACATGCCTAAATGCACTGAGTTGCCGCCATGTGATTGGCTGATTAGAAATTAAGTCTTAACACACAGTTGGACAGGTGTACCTAATAAAGTGGCCAGTGAGTGTATATATATATATATATATATATATTTAAAAAAAAAAAAAAAAAAAAAAAAATCGCCTATATAGCATGGAACGGGCCAGTTACAGGAAGGGGGTAAAACTCATCTCTTTGTTGAGTCCTTTAGGAGTGAGGGTGTCAAGGGTGACAATCCACCTACACTTCTGCTGTGTAAAATATTGTGGCCAGATTGCCCCTCACATCTCCATTAATTTTGTCGATACCCCTCACCTTCAAGCCACTGGGATCAGATCCGTGATAGCACCAAAAATGTTTTGGCAGCGTTTTTAATGCAGACACATCTGTTGCCTCTCTGGCAGCCAAGATGTCCCGCATGTTTTCACGTGTCCTTACTTTTAATTCTCTGGACGCGAGACCAACATAAATATGGGAGCATGGACAGGTAGCATAATAAACCACAAAAGTGGTATTACATGAGATAAATTCCCAAATTGTATATTCGCTGCTCCCATCAGATGACTTAAAGGTCCCACATCTCAGAATGTTAGGACACACGACACACGAGCTGCAGGGGAAACAGCCTAGTTTGGGTCCACCAACATTGAAAATGGAATTTTTTTGGCCACACAGCGACTCTTCACAAGGTTGTCTCTCAGATTTCTTCCTCTGCATTGTGTCATTAATGGAACAGGAGTCAAGTGTGCTGCCAATATGTTATCAGTGTGCAGAATAGGCCAGTGTCTACATAAGATTTCACGGATCTGATCCTAGTGACAATTGGAGGTGGAAATTAACCTGACCACAGATCTATCATCATGTTTGACTTTCTTGGGTTGCATCAACAAATCCTCTCTCTGTGTCAACTTGGCCATTCCATATCCCGCGCTGATGCACCGACGACTGTAACCACTGGCCTTAAAGCGTTCAGCAAGAATGGCGGACTGTCTCTCGAAGTGAGTCTCCGTAGAGCAAACCCGCCGGTTCCTCAGGAATTGTCCAACTGGGATGGCTTTAATAATGGAATAATTATGTGCTGAGGAGGCATATAACAAAGAATTTATAGATGTTTCTTTATTATATAAATCAGTCTCAATAAAACCATCCTTGGCAATATATAAAGTGATATTAAGAAAATGAATTTTGCTTCAGTGCCATGTATATGTTAATTTCAAATTAAAAAAATTGTTATTAAGTTCCTGCATGAATCTGGATAGGCTGGTTTCATCACCATTCCAAATCATCAAAACATCATCGATGTAACGAAACCAGCCCACCACCGGGTCCGAGGCATGTACTCAGTTACCCTCGAAAATCTGCCTTTCCCAGTAACCTAGGGACAGATTTGATACGATGGAGTACATGTCGCGCCCATTGCAGTACCTTGTGTCTGCAAATAAAATCTGTCCTTGAAAACAAAATAATTATGAGTTAAAATAAGCTCAAGTAAATCCAAAAAAAATCTGAGAGATGACCATCCCAGTTAGTAGTCTCAAGGAAAAAGCGGGCTGCCCTCAGACCATCATCATGTCTGATAGATGTATATAGAGATTCTATATCGATGGTAACCAAAATCATACCCGCCTCGAGAAACAGTCCATCAACCTTTGTAAGTAAGTACAGTATATCCATTGTGTCCCTGACATAGGAGGGGAGTGTTTCCACTAAGGGTTTGCGATAAAAATCAATAAATTTACAGACATTATCATATAACCCTCCTATGCCAGAGACAATCAGTTGACCAGGGGGATTTACAGCATCTTTGTGCACCTTGGGCAGAAGATAGAAGGTGACATTTTTCAGAAATTTCGGTAAAAGTCCATCAAGGACCTTCTTCAGAACAACACCCGACTCGCTACCCAAAGATATATGCAGGAGATGACATACAGGTATATACTATAAACAGGAGGAGATGACTCCCAGATTTACACTTTATACATGAGAATATGACATACAGCAACAATATACCTGTATGTCATCTCCTCCTGTATATAGTATATACCTGTATGTCATCACCAGGTTCCCTCCCATCTGTAGACGGTGAAGACATAGTATCCCCACAGCACAGAACATTTCAGTGTGGCGTCTCCACCCCCTGAGTGTAATACCATTTAGTTAGAAATTTTAAGAAGGACTAATTTAGAGTGGCATTAATTGTAACTGTATAAATAAGTTTAAAGCGAGCCAGGCAGTGTCAGTTTGGCGCTGTTACACCGATTAAATGATTCCTGGTTTGGAGAAATCCATCTTGTGTTTCTTTTTTTAATCTGTTTTAATTTTTAAGTTAATGAGATGCTTTATGCCAGACAAAGAAGCTCCTGACTCTGTGCTCCCCCTGCAGTCTGTGTCAGAGGGTGGTCTGTGTCGGCACGGTAATAAATTGTATTATTTCCAGCTTTACAGAAGGATGATAACACCATAGAAATGATAAGAATAATAGGCCTCAGATACCACAACTGTCTACAAGGAAAACTGTTGCTCATTGCAACCAATCACAGCTCAGCTTTCATCTTTTAATCAGCTTTGGTGAAATGAAAGATGCTTATCATAGAATCGTAGAGTTGGAAGGGACCTCCTGGGCCATCTGGTCCAACCCCCTGCTCAAAGCAGGATTCGCTAAATCATCCCAGTCAGATGTCTGTCCAGCCTCTGTTGATTGGTTGCTATGAAATGGATCTTAGCGTAGGGAGCGTCCTTCATCTTGATTTGTCATTGAAATTGGATCTTGCCTTTGCCTTTGCTTTTGAAGAAGAAGGAAGAACAGAAAGACAGAGAAGACGTCGTCATCGCTATTGGTAACACCCCATTGTTGAAGTCCGAAAGAGCCGTGGAGCCTACCACTCCTTGTACAATGAGCCGCATGAAAACCTTGAGAAGTTTTTCGAGTACACGAGGATGTCGGAACAGAGCTTCAATGACTTGCTGCTACGTGTCTGAGGATCCATCACCAGGCAGGACACACAGTTACGTCGTGCAATTCCTGCTGAGGAATGACTTTTGGTGACCCTGAGGTACGTAATTTTGAAAAGCAAACACGTCATTATTATTGTTATAAAAGCCATGTACTTAATTTTTTTTCCATTTTCTGTTCGGCAGATTCCTGGCTACCAGAGAAACCTTATCATCTCTACATTTTCAATTCCGGATTGGAGTGTCTACGCTTTCTGGGATTGTTGGAGACACCTGCGTGCTTTATGTGATGTTCTGCATGAAGAATTCCTCCCCCAACCCACAACTGAGCTCTGGCTGGAAAATGCTGCAAAACTCAAGGACATTTGTAACTTTCCTAACTAACTGTGGGCTGTGGACGGCAAACACATTTGTATTTTGAAACCTACTGGAAGTGGATCCGAGTATTTCAATTACAAAAAATACTTTTCCATTGTTCTCATGGTGATTGCAGATGCTGACTGTCGATTTGTTGCAGCGGACGTTGGCTCATTTGGATGAGAAAATGACTCACAGACTTTCAAAAACTCAAGTCGGGACTTGTATCACACCAAAAGGATTTACAACTACCGACTGACAAGGGCATGAAGAACTGTAGAGAATGCCTTTGGATTGCTGGTATCTCAATGGCGCATTTTGAGAACAGCCATCAATCTAAAAATTGAGACAATTGTTGAGGTTGTGAAAGCATGTGCTGTTCTGCACAATTACATCCTGGCAAAAAAGCGACCCAACTTAGAACTTGAGGAACCTGTTAGTAGCACATTGCAGGATTACCAAGATCACCCTCTGAGGACAACACTGGAAGTTGCCCAAATGAGGGATAAATTTGCTGCCTACTTTGTTTCGGAAATTGGATGTGTGGCATGGCAAGACAAAATGGTTTAAGCTGCTAAGTTAAATGGCCCTGTAATGTTATGTACCTGTAATGTTTGCTGACTTTAATACGAACACCTTGACTATAACTGTAATAAACACCTTTACTATAACACCCGTTAATACTTCACTCAACAATACACACGTTTAAATAGAGATATAAAGAAACAGGTATTGTGAACCAAAAGAATTTTTATTAACAAAGATAACGAGGAAATTTGACAAATAACAAAAAAGAAAAAAAAGAAAAAGGGCTTTACTTTTGGGATCTGCGGGAGGGAGTTACATTGTGAACCTGGGGGGGTGTTGGGCTGTAAAGATAGGCTAGGAGTGGTTGGGGAAATTGTTACAGGGGAAGTGGCAGTCATTTGGAAGATTTGGTCAGAAACAATGGCAGAGGACTCATTGAGGGAAGAGAACACATTAGGAGTGGAAGTGAAAACAACTTCCTGGACATGTTCAGTCTGAAGTACGTATGCGTTTCAAACGCATGCATACGCATGTCCTTGCATAACAATGCGTTCCCATAGACAGTAATGTGTTTTTTTGACGCACTCATCCGCATGCGCATGCCTGCGCATATTTGACGGATTTTTGACGTCTCAAAAAATGCAACATGTTGCGTTCGCCGCACACAAAACACCACATGCATATGCAAACGCATGTCCCTGCGTACACCATGTTAAAGATATGTATGCCTGACGCATGCAGATCTATGCGGCTCAAACGCTGCGCACAGATACTTAAATGTGAAACCAGCCTAACGGAAGCATGCAGTCTAGATCACGTGAAGTCATTATTGCCCTCTACTCCTCTTTGGTCAGACCTCATCTGGAATACTGTGTCCAGTTTTGGGCACTACATTTTAAAAAAATACATCAAGAAATTGCAGCAAGTTCAGAGAAGAGCGACCAGAATGGTGACCGATCTTCAAACCATGTCCTATGAGGAACGGTTACAGGATTTGGAAATGTTTAGTTTGCAAACAAGAAGAATGAAAGGAGACTTAATAGCTGTCTACAAATATCTCAAGGGCTGTCACTTTGTAGAAGAATCAAATTTATTTTCATTTGCACAAGGAAAGACTAGAAGCAATGGGATGAAACTGAATGGGAAGAGACACAGATTAGATATTAGAAAAACTTTTTGACAGTTAGGGTGATCATGAGTGGAACAGGCTGCCACGAGAGGTGGTGAGTTCTCGTTCCATGGAAGTCTTCAAACAGAGGCTGCACAGACATCTGTCTGGGATGATTTAGTGAATGCTGCTTTGAGCAGGGGGTTAGACCAGATGACACAGGAGGTCCCTTCCAACTCTATCATTCTATGATTCTACATATACACTGTATATATTTTTTTTGCCAAAAATACAAAAGGAAATCTTTAATTTTTAAGCCTTTTAGAGATTATTTAATCTTCAAGTTACTTAACTGTTCACAATAACAGTAATTTTGACCAGGCGGGCCCAAACTTTTACATGCTACTATATGTGGGTGCAAACACAATAGAATATCGAGGATAGTAAGACCTTTAATACAGGCCTGAGGGTGCAGAACAAGATAAAAAACTATACTTTTCACTGCTGATGTTCCCTGATGACCCCCAAACATAATATTACATGAATGCTGCCACCTTCATAGTTTGGTCAGAACGAAAGAACACTGTTTATGTCAGGTAACCAGAAAGGAACTGATGGACACAGCACTGAGATTTCGGTAACAGCACTGGCTCAGAAAGTAAAAAAAGAGATTTTTATTTTATGTGGCCACCTGAGCTTATTAATAAGGGGTTGTCCAGGAGTCAATAATCCCTTTAACATCAATATTTGAAAGCCAAATCAGGAGCAAATCCAAAACCCTTTTTACATTCAGATATTCTGCTCCAGTGATTGGACCCCGATGTAATATAGACTGAGCAGTGGGATTTTTGTCTTTTTATACCAATTTTTAGAATTTAATACAGGTTATGTTTTATTTGGCTATGGTTATGTGATAGATTTGTTATATAGTCATGTAATATGACATCTAAAAGGAGCATTCCGGTTTTTTTCATTCCATATCCAAAATATCCAAGAAGTATCATGTCATTCTCCACAAGGAGAAATGATACTTCTTGGATATCGGTCAGACGCCTCTCTCACAGCCAAAGCAGATCTCACACTGTGCACCGACGAGGGGCAGTACCCCGAAACACAGTGTCTTCAAACTGAGATTCTGGCTTGGCTTTTATCCTAGGTCATGTAACAAGGCTCGTTAAAGGGTCGACATTGACTTTTAGGATTGCTACTTCAAATAGGTGGCACTAGAGTTCTAGTCCTCTTCCTCTCTGAAGAGACAATTTGCATAATTAGCATATCCAAAATAAAAACCATTATATGTATTAGGCATAATAAAAATACATAGTATGGCCCCATATATTTAGCTACACAAAAAAAACCAAAACATACTAGCCTAATCATTAAAGCATTTTTTTATTGCAGCGCTGGAGTGGTATCACTAATGAAAGTTCCCTGCCTATAGTATTATACTTACAAGCTGCCATCTTCATCTGTTATTGGTGTTGCTCAGGTCGATCTCCAGCAGGTTGTGATCTGCCGGATGGCTCCAGTGTTTGCTGGGAGAATCGGAAGTCACAACTCAATGCAAGTCTATGAGAGCCAGAGCAAGGCCAGAATGAGGCCATCATAAACTTACAATGAGAGCTTGTGACCGTTACCTCTGTCTTCCGGTCAGTCAGAAGTTGCAGACACAAGATGAAGGCATGGGACTGGAGCAGTGCTGGGAAGAGCCAAAGACGGCGGCTGGTAAGTATAACACTAAGGTCAGGGAACTTTGTTTAGCACCGCTTCAGCGCTAAAAAAAGAAGCCAGAGTGGTGCTTTAAATGGCGGAAGACATTCAAAGCAAGAAGAGAAGTATAAGGCCATGGTCACACGTTCAGTATTTTACCTCAGTATCTGTAAGTCAAAACCAGGAATGGGTGATAAATACAGAAGTGGTGACGTGTTTCTATTATACTTTTCCTCTGATTGTTCCCCTGGTTTTGGCTTATAAATACTGAGGTAAAACACTGACCAAATACTGAATGTGTGAATGTGGCTTAGCATAGGTAATAAATCCTTCCTGGCATCAATGTTCTGTATACCACAGACTAGTACCAAGCTGCCAGACTATGCCGATACTACACTTTTGGAGAAAATATAAAGAAAAGTGTGATATATTTTATATGGCCATGATTAATTATATATGTAAGAATAGGACACTGTATTAACACATATGGCAGCTATTTCAGGAGGTGATAATCTGGATGTGTATGAGGAGGGCACGTTTCTATCTGGCATCTTCTAATTATATCTTGGTTACTGTTTGAACATGTAAAGCAGATTTCAGTCCCCTAATACCACACAAAGCTTTACATGAAAGCTCACATTAGATGAATCTAGACCACACACAGAGAACGTCACTTCATGATCATCATGAAGGCGCCTGTAATAGGTAATATTAACATGGTCAGGATGCATTGGTTTGATACATATTGTATGTACTGCGACTATTCTGCTGGTTAGTTTTATATATTATTTCTGTGTCTCTATCAGGGAGCTGAGTGAGCGCCATCACTTTTGTAAATCCTATATAATCGCACAAGAAGGAATCCTTCAAGCCTAAGCTGTAATCTCTGATTCCTTATTCGTGTCTCTGGCTACACAAGTTCTCTCCTCCTTTCAATATGTAAGAGCATTTCTTAACTGCCAGGAGTCACTGCAGTAATGTCGATTGCTATCATGCTGGAGCTGCTGCAAAAAAACAATGAATTTGACATATAATACAAAAACAGATAAGTTATACAGAAAACCATGTATATGCATACCCAAGGGCGGATTCTCATCTTAGATTTTTTCCTTATACCCAGGATATCCCATAAAATGTGTCACAGGTGTAAAGCCCAACTCTTGCATCCTCACCTATATCTGGAATGGGGTTCACAGAACCCTTATATGCTTAATGTGATGGCCTCTTCAAACAGGCACAGAAAGACGACCCCTGCCCTTGTGCATCCTTCTCCATTCTATCATATGGGATTTGTATAAGTGTGCTTGGCTATTGCACAAACTGCCAGAGAAATGAATGGAGAAAGTGTGGACCATATCTTTATGCTTTCTTCATCTGGATGATTGCCGAAGCCAGATGACTCTTGTTCTCATGATTGATGTGGGTACCAGAGATGTGACCAACGCCTATCAGACATTTGTGATGTAGCCTGTGGATATATAAGATGTGAGTGAAATGATTCCATGTGATACGAATGTGTCAGATTTTTAGGAATTCACTGGACCTGGCAGAATTGAACAATTTGCAATATAATTTGAGCAAATTGCCTAAGATGGCTGATGCTATTTTACAAATTGCATAAAACTCCATTAGGCAGGGAAGGCTCACATGATCTTGGGGGCTTCCACATAATGCTTTGCAGCTATCACATCACATGTTATATAGCAGCCAATTACAGACTGTACTATAGCTCAGGCAAGAAATGCAACAGTCATTTTGTGGTGAATATGGATAGTGAGAGGATGTCACAGCTTAGCTATAGAGATAATGAATGTGACAGGACAGCAGTGCGGAACGGTTACCCATCTGTTCTCCCTTTTCCATATCGGTTGTAGTCACTTTAACACAGACATGTCAAAGAACTTGAAATGAGTTGGATACAGTCCTAAGAGACCTCATAAATGCATACATATCTTTTTGGAGCCACTGAAGTATACAATTTTGGGTTTAAGAGTATACGAAAGACATAGCTGAACTAGACCGGTCTCAGAAGAGCGACCAAGGTTATCAGGTGAATGAGTTGACTGCAATACCGAGACAGGTTATCAGACTTGGGGTTATTCAGTTTGGAAAAACCAATGTACTGTACAGTAATCAAATATATGAGGGGACAGTACAGAGCTTACTAAGGATCTTTTTACACTTAGCCCTGCAACAGTGACAAGGGGCATCTTCTACTTTTAGAAGAAAGCAGGTTTCTTCATGATCACAGGCACTCAGACAGTGATTATTATACGAGCAGTGAGAATATGGAGCTTTTTTATACATGTTGTAATGGTTGATTGAATAGAAAAAGTACAAGGAGAGACTGGATACTTTTCTTGCAAAAGATTAATATTAAAGTTTATGGATACTTTGATCCATGGAACTAGTCGGTTTTGCCTTAAATGGAATCAAGAAGGACTTTTTCCCCTAATATGGTCCAATTAACATCCGCCTCATGGGGTTTTTGCCTTCCCCAGAATTAACATATAAGGATATAGGTCAAACTTGATTGTCTTAGGTCTACTTTCAATCTTAAAACTATGAAACTATAAATTGATTTGATCTAAATTGAATTTTTAGGAAAATATTTGGTGAAGCTTGCACATCAGAATTTCAAAAGATTGTGTAATCTTTGGTAGATACAGTGGGTTCGGAAAGTATTCAGACCCCTTTAAATGAGTCTTCTTGGGAATGATGCAACAAGTTTTTCACAACTGGATTTGGGGAACCTCTGCCATTCTTCCTTGCAGATCCTCTCCAGTTTCGTCAGGTTGGATGGTGAACGTTGGTGGACAGCCATTTTCAGGTCTCTCTAGAGATGCTCAATTGGGTTTAGGTCAGGGCTCTGGTTGGGCCAGTCAAGAATGGTCACAGAGCTGTTCTGAAGCCACTCATTTGGTATTTTAGCTGTGCGCTTAGGGTTATTGTCTTGTTGGAAGGTGAACCTTCGGCCAAGTCTGAGGTACAGAGCACTCTGGAAGAGGTTTTCATCCAGTATATCTCTGTACTTGGCCGCATTCATGTTTCCTTCAATTGCAATCAGTTGTCCTGTCCCTGCAGCTGAAAAACACCCCCATAGCATGATGCTGCCACCACCATGTTTCACTGTTGGGATTGTATTGGGCAGGTGATGAACAGTGCCTGGTTTTCTCCACATATACCGCTTAGAATTATCACCAAAAAGTTTTAGCTTCGTCTCATCATACCAGAGACTCTTATTTCTCATAGTCTGGGAGTCCTTCATGTTTTTTTTTTTTTTTAGCAAACGCTAAAGACCCGACTGGTGAAGGGTTGCAGTGATAGTCGAGTTTGTGGAACAGTCTCCCATCTCCCTACTGCATCTGTGGAGTTCAGCTACAGTGATCTTGGGGTTCTTCTTTACCTCTCTCACCAAGGCTCTTCTCCCACGATTACTCAGTTTGGCTGGACAGGCAGGTCTAGAAAGACTTCTGATGGTCCCAAACTTCTTCCATTTAAGGATTATGGAGACCACTGTGCTCTTAGGAACCTTGAGTACTGCAGAAATTCTTTTGTAACCTTGGCTTGATCTGTGCCTTGTCACAATTCTGTATCTGAGCTCCTTTGCCAGTTCCTTTGACCTCATGATTCTCATTTGGTCTGACATGCACCTTGAGCTGTGCGGTCATATATAGACAGGTGTGTGCCTTTACAAATCAAGCCCTATCAGTTTAATTAAACACAGCTGGACTCCAATGAAGGAGTAGAACCATCTCAAGGAGGATCACAAGGAAATGGACAGCATGTGACTTAAATATGAGTGCCTGAGCAAACGGTCTGGATACTTATGACCATGTGATATTTCAGGGTTTGTTTTTTTTTTTTTAATATATTTGCAAAAATTTCTACACTTGTTCTTTTTTCAGTCAAGATAGGTTGCCGAGTGTACATTAATAAGAAAAAAAATGAACTTTTTTGAAATTACCAAATAGCTGCAATGAAACAAAGAGTGAAAAATTTAAAAGGGGTCTGAATACTTTCCAAACCCACTGTATGCCAGAGATGTCTGACCTAGAAATATAGGTTTAAACTGTACAGACATATATTTGTTACTCCTGAAAATGTATAGTCTTACCAGACTGAACATTTGAAACTGGTGATCGCTAGTGTCCTCTCAATAATCCTGTCACTACATTGGGACATTGGAGTCATCATTGTGGAAACATTTATATGCTGGAATACCAGCTAAACATGTAATGGTCATAACATCATTCCAGAGACAGAAAGATGGACTGAAGCTTTGTTCTCCAAGGTAAGCAAACATCCCGCTCATAATAACTGTCACAGGCACCATGCATGCGCCTAGATGTCAATTATAGAAAGATATTGCTAAACAGCGCTCTGTTACATTTTAATTGCCAGCTTGAATTTGGATAGAACATATGCTGTGTCCACTGGCGGTTAATCTGCATACTGCAAGACAGTGTCTGTACAGGGAATACAAAAAGTTATAGAGATACCTTTGAAAGAAAATCACATTAATTATCTATCTAATGGAGTTACACACTTTAACACTTAAAAGAATAAATTCCAATAATGTGTTACGTTAAAGAATAAAAACATTCTTGGCCACAGTTAGAAAGGAAATGATCGGCTAGTCTAATCTGCTTTATCTATCAGAATCTATATTCTAGTCATCATTCTAAAACCATGCCAGGGGAAAAATACAGATAAGAGATGTGGATGACATCCTCCTAAACCACTGCACATTGCACTTCGTCAGTCTGCAGGGACCCAAGATCTGACAACCGCTAGTTAACCATCAGATGGTGCACAGGACCTTAGTGGGGGGCCTAGGTTTTTAACGCATGTAGATATATTGTCCAGATATCTAATTATGACCATGTAGCATATATTCTGTTCCTAAACATCTCATTAATATGAAGTTCCACTTTTATGCGAAAGCGCAACATTACATTTTGCAAAATAATTGTAATGATTTAGAACAAATTGTTACACTTCACAGCAATCATCTTTCCAAGCTGCCAGTTCTTTACAATATGTGGTATACGGTTTACATAATTGTAAAACTGGTTACGCAACTCCTTCCATTTAATAAAGATGAAAATAGTACAGTGAAAACTTTTGAAAACTAGGAAGAGAATGAAAAATATTTAATATGCAGTACTGTAATGACTTGCCTTCTCAGATCTTACAATAACCTCAATCCTATACTAATGTTACTCCTTCATCAAGACTGCCTTACAATTGACACACACACATACAATATATATATATATATATATATATATATATATATATATATACACACACACACACACACACACACACACACACACACACACTACCCACACCTATTAGGCAGGGCCGAACATACAAACTCATGGGGCCCCAGAGTAGAAGTACTAATTAGACCCACCCAACCAAAAAAAATATTTGGTGGGGTCCCAGAAGAGCATATCTAAAAAATTTGCAGCCTTTACGAAGTAATTTTCCTCCTACTGAAGCCCAGGATTCCCCTTTCAGTACACCCATAAAATATGAGGCTCTTTAAACACTGTATGATACTCGCACAGTGAATTCCTCCACAGTACCTCCCACACGCCAGTATTATGATCCTTCCATACTCCACCTCAACATTCCTGGTAAAGTATGCTGACCCCAATAAAGTCTCCATAGTCCTCCATACAGTATAGTGCCCTCCCCATTGTCACATTATACTCCTCATATCCTCCATATAGTATAATGCACTCCTCAGTCATCCATAGCCCATACAGTAAAATTTGCTCCCCATAGTCCTCCATACAAAATAACACACTCCCCATAGTCAGTTATATAGTATAATGCACTCCCCACAGCCCTCCATATAGTATAATGCACTCACTATAGTCCATACAGTATAATGCACTCCCCATAGTCCTCTATACAGTATTATGGCTACCACAATTTACTCAATGATTAAAAAAACAAAAAAAAAAAATACTCGCCTCTCCTGGAGATGCCAAGTAGAGACGTCAGGCGCAGAGGGGGAATTATGGGAGAGGAAGCGCTGATACATTTAAGCTTGCAATGATGGAAGTAGGGGCACCCTGTCCCAGAGCTGGCATCGGGCTCACCCTTGCTCACGGGCCCCATAGCAGCCACGTGGCCTGCTGCCATTGGTGATACTCCACTGCTATTAGGGTATGTGCATACAATAAGTACTTGTAGCAGCAGTTTCTCCACCATTTATGCATCATTTGGCAGGAAAGACGCTGTGTGAAATAGATGAATTTGCCACTTTTTTACATGCGTTTTTGTTACATTAGTATGAGCGAAATCTGCTGCAAATCTTACAAGGAGAAACACAAGCACTGTGAGCATAAGACTTCACGATTCTCATTCACTTTGTTGGCACTAGGAAATCCTTCAGGTTTTGTGTCAAATCTGTGCAGAAAAAAAAGAGGGACAATATGAGACTAAACTGCAATGTGTGCAAAGACCCTTACCCGAAGATTTAAAATGATAAATGTATCTCAGAGAATGTTTCTTCAACTCCTGAGTCAGGATGGAACGCTACCCAACTCTATCCAATATGTGAAACACAAACCACTTCTTTTGCTGAGATTGATACCAGTTTACAACTGTCCGTGCAGATGATTTTTCTGCTAGTCTCATGCTATAAGCTTTTGTGTATTTTATCTTACTAACCAACACTATTTGGATAGTGTAAAAAAACGCAGAAAACCGAGGCACACTGTATATATTTCCAGCAAAGAGCAAACAGATGAGCGGCATACTAGGGCACACAAATCACCACATTACCAGACGGAGCTATTTATCTGAAGTATTGCAGTATATATTTCAGATATATTTCAGTAAAAAAATGGAGGTGCTTGCATGAAAAAACATGAATATTTCAATGAGAAGCGAAAAAAGAAGAAATATGCAGCACTCACCGATATAGCTGAAAAACTGTGCGTCTTTATTTCACATAAATTCCATCAATAGATATGTGGACATGCAGGACGTTAGAGGAATGCTAGGGGAGGGAGGTGCCAGACAACGGCCGTTTCGAGATTACTCGATTCTACGGGTCCAGGTGAGGGGATTAGCTTAAGATCATTCCCTTTATAGGACGACAGACCTTACTAATTAACATACATAACGAGTTGTGAAACATTTACAAAAAAATTATACAATATACAGAGTGCAAGATACTAGTAAAGAATAAATCTTTCCATAACGATTTACAAGATAATCTATATTTTTACAATATCATAGGAAGATTATAATCTAAATAATTTTACATACAATTTTTTTTATATAACATTTTATATAAAAATACTGATAGATCGATCCGGTCATTTAGTCCCAAAGGACCTTGTGCGTTCGCTTTCAGGATCCATTTTGCTTCTTGTTGCAATAAAGCTTTGTCATGGTTGCCTCCTTGAGGTGAAAAATTGACCTTTTCAATCCCTGCAAAACGCAAACTTTCTGGGTTAGCTTTATGCACATCTTGAATATGCTTGATTAATCGCAGTGAGCCCTTTCCTGATGTAATAGATCTATAGTGTTCACCAAAACGTATCGTAAGTGGTCTTATAGTTTTTCCAATATAAAAATAACCGCATGGACAAAAAAAATAATATAAACCACGAATTTAGTTTGACAAGAAATGTAGTTTTGTACCTTATGTTCAATAGAGCCAAAATGTATAGAATTCCCTGTCAGATGAAGATGACAGTATTTGCAGTGACCACATTTATAATTTCCTTTTTTTGATAAATCTCGTAGCCAATTTTTTTTTGAGGGGGACGAAGTCTATGATGTACTAATAAATCACCTATATTATGTGCCCTTTTGTATGCAAATTGTGGAACTAATTTACCATCTGTGTGTAAGGTTTTTTCTGCATCAATGAGAAGCCAGTGTTTTCTCACTGCTGCCTGTATTGCTCTATCCATTGCACTATGTTTGAAACAAAAATTAAATTTTTTTGTAGGTTTGACTACACTATTTAATTTTTTAGTCCTTTCCTTTAATAAATCCATTTGAGAATTTTTTTTTACCCTTTCATGTGCTTCATTTAATAAAGTCATAGGGTATCCCCTTTGCAAAAAAACGTTGTTTCAGCTCAGAAATTTGTTCATTAAAAATGGTTTCATCATTATTCAATTTTCTTACTCTTAGGATTTGACTATATGGAAGTCCCTTTTTAGTATGTAATGGATGAGCGCTCTTATAATGTAAGTAATTATTTGTTGCGGTTTCTTTTCTAAACACTTCTGTTTTTAAAGAGCCATTTTTTACTTTAAATTTGACATCAAGAAAATCTATTGTGTTTCCACGAAATGAAAATGTGAAGCGCATGTTGTCACTGTTCACATTGTTCAGGTATTTTACAAAATCTGCAAATTCTTCCTGAAAACCCCCCCAGATAATAAAAATATCATCCGCAAAGCGAAAATATGCTTGTAAATATTTTAAGTGTGGATTTAGGGCTGTTTTTATATAAAACTCTTCAAATCGTGCTAGAAATAAATTTGCATGAACACAAGAGACTGGCGTGCCCACCCTTTGTATATACCACTTATCCAGAAATTTGAAGGCATTATATGTGTATATTTGTAGCAGAACAGCTGTCATATTGGCAGCTGCTACTTCTGTATGACTGATTGGTATAATAATACCGGTGAGTGGAATTATCCACCTGATTTGAGTTTTGCTGCTTTTCCTGTCACTAGAAGACACTGGAAACTTTCATAGACTCAATGACAATAACCGGTGAGTCATTTTGCTTGGTGGCTCTCATACGAGTCAGTTCGCTTATCTATGGCTCTGAACTTCACGTCTCTGTTTATTCATCAGTCAATGAGTAAACGGAGGTTTTAGAAGAACACTACAGAGGGGACGGCAGTGCAGAAATTGCTTTAACTAGAAGAGGTGCTCCAGGAAGCAAACACAGAACTAATAGCAATGTGACCATTGAGTTGTTAAATATACCCGTTCTTGCTAGCGTCTCGGTGGGGTTAACCTTCCCAACACAACTCATTGTGTCTGTGGGGAAATGTCTGCATGAATTAGTGTGATTTCTGCATGTCCACCAATCTAGGACTAGGAACACAGCCAAGAGGGCACTTGGGTGTTGTGTTTGCTTCCACACGACAGTCTGAGGTCCAGTTTTCAATCTGCCATCTGCATTCACTGACATTTAATACAGTTTTCATAGCATAAGAATAAGTAACGGAGCTTGAAAACAAAATCTAAGCTAACAAAAGTAATATTATAGTGGGGTTCAGTCGATGTCATCCTATTGCTGATGTAGAATACATAGCTAGACATTTGCCTATTGCAAAAACAAAGCTTAAAAAGCATTAAAAGACATAGCGCTGCCTATTCTGATGTGTATCGTGTGTGACAACGAGGGCAGCTCCACTAGTGACATAGAGACTTCAGCTGCCCAAAAATATAGGTCAGCAGTAACTGGGAGGCCATGAATAGCAAATACTACAACTTTAGTGAAGCCTATCCAAGGTATGGCTGTTTTCCACATAATTCTGTCCGTGCCTTTATAGGAACCAGCCTTCCATGTATCGTGAAGTCATTTTTATCTAATACAGATCATAAACAAATATTCCTAACTGGTGGAAGATTTTATCATAATACACGCTTCTATTGTCCCTTTACTTGTGGATACATAAGGGAGTTCTATGTGTTCGTCCATCTTCTTATCCACCTGAGCTTATTCTACTTTTTTACTTCTTGTTGTACTAGGAAGGCATCTCATCTAATACAATTCACAAATTAATAAGCCAATGAGTAGATTTATAAAATTCTATTTTTTCCCTTATTTAGCAGAAATCTAAAGAAAGCTGTGAGTGTCTGAGCACCATATATTAGGATTACTAATTTATTGATTAATTATGCACTACTTACATAGCACTTTACATACATTGTCATCACTGTCCCCTTTGGGGCTCACAATCTAGATTCCCTATCAGTATTTCTTTAGAGTGTGAGTAGAAACCAGAGAACCTAGAAGAAACCCCACAAATATGCAAATTTCTTGCATAATCCAATATTTACAACAGTATGCCATAGAACTGATCAGAGAGGGGCTCTCACTTATCCATTCACAGTGGCCACAGCACCAGGAAAGATGGGACAGTATGTCATAATGTCTAAGAACAGATAACCCATTTAAGTGCAGAGGGATTTTCAATAAAGCTCTTCCTACTGGGTCATACCATGCATAGCGGCTGACCATGCACCCTCAATGGGTCTTCTCCTCACCTGTTGCCACAATTTCAGCAGTATCCTCATCCTCAGGAACCGAATTGTGGATCACGGAGCCTCCACTGGAGTCTAAAGCTCAGCATGCTGTAAGTGCAATGTCACTACATCATGCCTGCATTGTAGAGTGTGATTCCTCACATTGCACAAACCAAAGCAGAGCACCAGGGGAACGAGAGTAGGTAAGGTAAATGTTTTTCAAATGTCAATATTTGTGATGAGGTGCGCTGTGGGAGTCATCATACTGTGTATAGAGAGCTGTGAGGGCCATCATGCTGTGTTATAGGAAGATGCGAGAGCCCTCATACTGAATGGGCTACTGTGAGGTCCATCAAAATGGTGCACTTTAGGAGTTATCATAAACAGTGGGGACTATGGTGGCATCATACTGAGTGGGGACCATCAAACTGTGTGGGGGTCATGATACTATGTGTGGAAGGAACTTTGGGGATATCATATGGGCATCATGCTGTGGAGATATATTGTATTGGGGGCACTGTGTGGGTTTTATACTATGCTGGAGGCACTATAGAGTCATCATACTATGTGTGTATGGGGGGCTATTGAGCGAAATAGTATGGG
This sequence comes from Dendrobates tinctorius, assembly GCF_039654945.1. NCBI lineage: Eukaryota > Metazoa > Chordata > Amphibia > Anura > Dendrobatidae > Dendrobates > Dendrobates tinctorius. The sequence goes on from NW_027361690.1 coordinate 10,039,813, forward strand.
TGCAACTCACTGTGTGTATATCATACTCTGTGTGGGAGAATTTTTGGGACCATAATTTTTGCCAGAGCTGTAGAAGAGACCACCACATCAATACCCTGTCATGGGCAGCCCATTCTCCAGACCTGAACCCCATTGAAAACCTCTGGATTGTAATCAAGAGGATGATGGATAGTTACATGCCATCAAACAATGAACTGCTAACATTTTTGTGCCAGAAGCAGTTCCACACTGGTGGCAAGTACGCCAAGACGCATGAAAGCTGTTTTTAACCCCTTAACGACCGCCGATACGCCTTTTAACGGTGGTAGTTAAGGGTACTTAAACCACAGCGGCGCTGTGAAAAGTGTATAGCGCCCCTAGAGTCAGATATTCTTCAGGGTCTCGGCTGCCGGGGGTAGCAGAGACCCCAGAGAACATGATTCGGGTTGGTTTTTACTGACCCGGGGTTGCGATCACCGTTATTAACCGTATAACGGCAACCGCAAATAAAAGGTCCGATGTGCCATTTAATTTCTCTCTCCTCTGATGTGATCACACAGAGGAGAGAGAAATAGGGTCCCTGATCCCCCCTCCCAGTGTCCCTCTGTCTCTAGGCCTCCCCCCATGGTGTCTTCTTACGTTTAGAAAATGGTGGGCGCATGCACCCGCCGAGATCTGCCGGCCGGCACCCGGCAACAATAGGAAGATTTTTCCTATTGGTTCATTTTGGTCACTGTGATAGACTATCACAGTAATCAAAATAAAAAATATAGTAAATAAATCCCCCTTTATTACCCCCTTAGTTAGGGAAAAATAATGAAATAAAGAAAATATATTTATTTTCATTTTCCCATTAGGGTTAGAGTTAGGCTAATGTGAGTTGGGCTAAAGTTAGGGTCAGGATTAGGGTTAAGGATTTGGGTTGGGACTAGAGATAGGGGTGTGTTGGGGTTAGGTTTGTGGTTAGGGTTGGGATTAGGGTTAGGAGTGTGTTGGGGTTAGGGTTGGGGTTAGAATTGAGGGGTTTCCACTGTTTAGGCACATCAGGGGATCTCCAAACGTGACATGTCGCCACAATTGATTCCAGCCAATTTTGTGTTCAAAAAGTCAAACGGTGCTCCCTCCCTTTCGAGGCCCATGTGCCCCAACAGTGGTTTACCCCAACATATGGGGCATCAATGTACTCAGGACAAATTTCACAACTTTGGGGGTCTAATTTCTCCTGTTACCCTTGGGAAAATTTCAGGCTAAAAAAGAAAATCAATTTTGTGGAAAAAAAATGACTTTTACTTTCACGGGTTTGCATTATAAACTTCTGTGAAGCAGTTAAGGATTCAAAGTGCTCACCACACATCTAGATAAGCTCCTTAGGGGGTCTAGTTTCCAAAATGGAGTCACATGTGGGGAGTTTCTACTGTTTAGGCACATCAAGGGCTCTTCAAACGCAACATGATGCCCACAGACCATTCCATCAAAGTCTGCATTCCAAAATGTCACTTGTTATGATTGGGTCACCGAGGAGGAGAGAAATACAAAGCAAGCCACAGAAAACCAGAGAGGTTGGTAACTAAGCGGATTGCAGACCCCTGATCCTATCCACACAATTAGCAGTAGCCATGGAGCATGCCTACGATGATCCTAGACGCCTCGGCACAGTCGGAGAACTAACTAAGCCTAAAACAAGCAAGGGGAAATCTAAACTGCCCCAGAGCAGACCCCAAAGGAATAGGTAGCCCCCAAACATATATTGTCAGTGGGACCAGATGAAAACACAAACGCAGGCAGGAAAATAGACTGAGCAAACGATGGGGCCCACACTGTCTAGATAGGACAGGAAAGGAAAGACACTGTCTGCAATCACGCAAAAAACCCTGCAAAAAAGTCCAACATGTCTGATAGAAAAATACTAAAGTCGCACGACTTCGCCCACTATAAATCAGCACTCTGGTATATTCTGAAAGCAGAGCAAAAAGAGGCCAATCTAATAAGGGACAAAAACAAACTGGCACAAGCCGTAACATATGGTGATTCAGCACAGCCCCAGCCAGAGCTGGCTGACCCACACAAAACTGAAATAGACAAAACCAGATCAAATGTGAACAATAGCAAAAGAACACTTAGCTGAACATGCAGAGACTGAGCTGGAAACTAAGACCTCAGGAGGCAGGAAAAATCACCAGCAGGGATAGAGGGAGTCGGCTGCCTTAAATCCAGTCTGAAACCCCAGATCTCCAATCGTCCGCCTCATTATCAGGTGGCAAGCCTCTGTTAATCAGATCAGCTCCAGTAACCACCAGAGGGAGCCCAGAAAGGGAACTCGCAACCCCTCTGTCAATATGACCAGCTCCACTACTTTCAGTAGTAACCAGAGGTAGGCCAGAAAGCGAATTCACAACAGTCACTACTTCCCTTTCGAACCCCGACGTGTGCCCAAACAGTGGTTCCCCCCACATATGGGGTACCAGGGTACTCATGACAAATTGGACAACTTTTGGGGTCCGATTTCTCCTGTTACCCTTGTCAAAATAAAAATTTGGGGGCGAAAAATCATTTTTGTGGAAAAATATTAATTTTTATTTTCACAGCTCTACATTATAAACTTCTGTGAAGCACTTGGGGGTTCAAAGTGCTCACCACACATCTAGATAAGTTCCTTAAGGAGTCTAGTTTCCAAAATGGTGTCACTTTTGGGGGGTTTCCACTGTTTAGGCACATCAGGGGCTTTCCAAATGCAACATGGTGCCCGATCTCAATGTCAGCCAATTCTATATTGAAAAAGTCAAACGGCGCTTCTTCCCTTCCGAGCTCTGCCGTGCACCCAAACAGTGGTTTACCCCCACATATGGGGTATCGGCGTATTCAGAAGAAATTGCACAACACATTTTGCGGTTCATTTTCTCTTTTTACACTTGTGAAAATAAAAAAAATTGGTTCTGAATTAAAATGTTTGTAAAAAAGTTAAATGTTAATTTTTTCCTTCTACATTGCTTCAGTCCCTGTGAAGCACATAAAGGGTTAATAAACTTCTTGAATGTGGTTTTGAGCACCTTGCGGGGTGCAGTTTTTAGAATGGTGTCACTTTTGGGTATTTTCTGTGATATTGACCCCTGAAAGTGACTTCAAATGTGATGTGGTCCCTAAAAAAATGTTTTTGTAAATTTTGTTGTAAAAATGAGATATCGCTGGTCAACTTTTAACTCTTATAACATCCTAAAAAAAAAATTGTTTCCAAATTTGTACTGATATAAAGTAGACATGTAGAATTTTTATTTATTATTAACTATTTTGTGTGTCATATCTCTCTGATTTAGGGCATAAAAATTAAAAGTTTGAAAATTGCAAAATTCTAAAATTTTTTGCCATATTTCCGGTTTTTCATAAATAAACGCAAGTCATATCGAAGTAATTTTACCACTAACATGAAGTACAATATGTAACGAAAAAAAGAACCTCAGAATCAGCGGGATCCGGTAAAGCGTTCCAGAGTTATAGTCTCAAAGTGACAGTGGTCAGAATTGTAAAAACTGGCCTGGTCATTAAGCTGCAAATTGGCTCCGTCACTAAGGGGTTAAAAGTCATGGTTATTCCACAAAATATTGATTTATGAACTCTTCCTAAGTTAAAACATTAGTATTGTTCTCTCTAAATGATTATGAACTTGTTTACTTTGCATTATTTGAGGTCTGAAAGCGCTGTTACCCAGACTTTCTGTTAGCAACCTCAACTAAATCACACTTTATATCACAAAGTGGACTGAGATTTGAATCTGCCAAAGAGTAAGGCTGAGCTATTGGGAGATTCCAATGTTGTAGCCTGGAACCTAGGAGCTATGTTCAGATTTCTTTGACCTGCAACCATGATAAAGATCTCGTCCAATATTTCTTCTCGGAGGGTGATGTTGTGGCATGCAATAACCTCAACAGTTTAATTGAAGCTCTGAGGATAAGTCATAATCCAGATGTATGGAGGCTTTTCATCGATTCATTCAAAACAAGCCTAAAAGATGTCTTACTGCATAATGGCAATGCGCTACCTTCAATTCCAGATGGTTATGCAGTCTACATGAAAGAAATCTATGACAACATGAAACAGCTGTTGTGGTGCCTGACCTATGACCAATATTTGTGGCCCCTCTGTGGTGACTTAAAGGTAGTTGCCATCTTACTTGGTCTGCAGGGTAGATAAAGGAAGTACTGCTGCTTTCCGAGTGAGTGGGATAGTCCTGCAATAGAATATCACTGCAATAAAAGACTAGCCTCTCCAATATTCACTTCAGCCAGGGAGTAAAACTGTCCTGCATCCAGCACTTGTTGACCCACATAAGATTGTTTTAGTACGATTGCATATCAAGTTGGGCCTAATGAAGTACTTTGTAAAAGCAATGGATAAAAATGCAAAAGTGTTCAAATATCTTATTGATAAATTTCCAAGATTGACTGAAACAAAGATGTGAAGCAAGGATAAAGGAAGTAGTCTTTATTGTACCTGAGATTCACTTTCTTCAAGATGAGTTTTTGTCGCAGGGCAAGGAAAAGGCTTCATGGGTAGAATCTGCATTAGTGACAAATCATTTTGTGGAAAACTCAATAGCATATAACTATGAAGAGATGGTGTAAACTCTCCGCAAAATATATAATGATCTTGGCTGTAACATGTCCTTAAGGATTAATTTCTTACATTCGCATCTAGACTTTTTCCCACCAAATTGCGGAGCAGTGAGAGACGAGCACGGTGAGTGATTTCAGCGATATCTTGTGGCTATGGAGAAAAGATATCAAGGAAAATGGAATCCATCAATACTTGGAGATTACTGTTAGACAATTGTAGTAAGAGATGATCCGATGCAGGAGTACAAGGGACAAGCAAAAGTTGTCACTGAATGAGGACTAGGTAGGGCAATTTCTGTAACTGTTTGTAATTAGAGTGTTTACAGATGTTTTAGTTATTTGAATTGCTGCTAAGTTTCCTCTAAATATTAGAAAATTAGCATAACAATATATTCTACATCTTTATATTTGCAAAAATAATATTTCAAAGTATTGAAACTTTCATGCATTAATTATATGTAGCAGTAAAATGAGAACTCTTTAATATCATAGATGCAAGAACCAACTAAACATTTTCATTGCCAGATCTCAATTCAGGAGGTCAAAATCATAAAGAAATGACTCATTTCATAACTGAACCAGGAAACTTTTGAAAACATGTAGAACAGTATTATCTATCTAATCGAGTTGCAAACCTTAACGTTTAAAAGAATAAGTTCCAATAATCTGTAGTACATTAAAACCCAAGACCATAATTGGCCACAGATAGAAAGAAAATGATTGGGCAGTCTAATCTTTTAGACAAATAGATATAGAACTACTTTAACCTAGTGCTAGATTTATAGCAACATTACTAAGAACTACTCTATTATGTCCTCCATGCTGCTTTTGAACATACAGCTCTGGCAAAAATTAAGCGACCACTTCCAAATGTTCAGTTTGTCTGATTTTTCTCTTTATAGGTATATTTTTGAGTAAAATGTAAATTGTAATTGTTCTTTTAGTGCATCTTGTCATGTTTGCCACCAGTCTTTCACACTGCTTCTGGTGCAAAAAATTAAGTTCTTCTTTGTTTGATGGCATGTAACTATCCATCATCCTCTTGATTATATTCCAGAGGTTTTCAATGGGGTTCAGGTCTGGAGAATGGGCTGCGCATGACAGGGTTTTGATGTGGTGGTCTCTTAATTTTTGCCAGACCTGTATGTTACGAAGACAGCGGAACAGGAATCGCTCATTTGTGTGTGAAGTATATTGAAGACACCAGAGCAGCTAGTCTCCACCACTAGCTCAGAGACAACTGTAATTTACAAATATGCCTGCAGAATGTGAGACTTGGGAAAAATGCAGGTTACAAGCCTTATACTTGCCAGAACTATTTTATAACTAACTTTTTCTGAATAATCACCTAAAATTCCAGGCATGTTCTAAAACTGTCTGCTAAATTCAACTCTCAAGAATGGTGATAGCCATGCATGAATGTAGGTAATACTGACCTGAAGGATGTGCGGACTTAGATATCTTTATAACAACTTACGTGTGCAATTCTATACATTTCTCCGTCAAAAGAAGCCAATTAGTATAGTAAGTATATTGTAAATGATTTTCCAACTGGGAATATTAACACTTAATAAATCTAACCTATTAAGCCAACATGTCTCCTTAAACTCCTGGTTTTTGACAAGTACGGTACATCAATTTCTCATGGGAATCAGAATAATGCATCTCTACCACAAACTGTAAATAATGATGGTCAGAAAGCAAATGAGCCTTATAAATGAGCTTTGGCAGAAACACTTGTGACTTGTATAAAAAATGCCTTGTGACTGACAGAAACAAATAAAATGTAGGCTACTATCCCCGAGTTTAGAAGAGGAGACTGAAGACAATTCTGTAACTTTTCCCTTCAAATACATTGGAATAATATCATTGTTTAGGTTAAAAAAAACGTATATTTTTCTTTTATTTGGTTTGAGTATTATCTGCTAATTGTTGCCTACGATATATATCTGTAAGTCTTAGATAACCACCATATATTTTATATACAGTTGGGGTATAACAATAATCTATTGAAATTTGTATCTTATAATGATAAAATCTATATTATAAACTTTAGCTGAACCGAATAAACTAAAAAAAGGCTCCATTATGGAGAAGAAAAACAATTTTAACATTTTACAATTTTCAATTTACTCATCTACTTTTTAAACTTCTTCTTGCAGATTATTTTTACCGTTTGCGATTTTTTTTCGATCAGAGTTCTATTTCCTGATATATACTGTACCACAATTGACTTCAATGTGTTGATAAGGGGCAGTGTAGATTATATCAATATATTGGAGTGGTAGAGTGGATATAAAACTATTTTCTTGATCAGGGATTGTCTATACTGCCTAACACAAGCAAGGAACCAAAGACTGGACAACATGGAAGTACTAGAGGCACATGCCAAACAAGTAACGCCAAGTACTTGATGCTTCTGAATTGCTAATGCTTAGCTAGCGATAGAGATAAGTGAATTGATTCTATGAATGGAACTAGTGTCAAATTTTAGGATAATTCGAAAACATTTGCAATTTGATTTGTGCAAATCCACAAAAATGCCTGTAATTATTTTGGTAGACAAGCACTTTTCCTACATGCCAATGATTCAAAACGTACATCAAAGGTCACCGCTGCATATCTGAAGACCACGGTGAAAGTAATTTAGTGACCAAGTATGTCACCTGTTCACAACCCAATATAATATCTATGAGGAATTCTGAAGAGACAAGATGGACATCACTCCCCATCTGGCATCCAGGCTCTAAAAGAGATTGTTCATGTAGAATAGAAAAATATAGATATTACAATATATCAACTGCTTGTTATTTCCATGTCTAGAAAACTTGGTGCTGTGCTTAAAAATCATAGGAGGTCACACAAAATACTGGATGTAGTTATTTTTGTTGTGGAGTGTATTCATTTTTACATCAACTAATTTAACTTAAACTGGAGATTTAGTAATGAAAGTAATATTATTAACCACACTTTAATGTTCTGGATTAAAAAAAAAAACATTCTATGAAACTCAGTCTTGTCAAAATTTTGGCATTTGTTCTGGTATTCAGTGAGATTTTGAGTAAAATCTTACTTTACGGTACTCAATGCTGAGCACTGTATGAACTCTGGATGTACTGTGATGTTATACTGTATATCTAGGACATCTACAATCAGTAGTGTTATTGAAGAGGTCATAACAAGCATCGGTCTGATTAGTGAGGAAGCCATACTTACTAGTGCCTCACAGAGGACTCGAAGAGTGGCATGATATTGTTGGGCATGTAGATGGTTCTGTAAAATTGATTTGTAGATAAGGATAACTCATCCCAACAGCTGTGACTGATTCCTTAGACGTATTGAAGGAACAGATTGCTACAGATTCCCCATTAGCTCAGTCTTACAATTATTCTGCAAGTACGCTGACAGAAGTAAAGAGCGGTGGGGTCGTTGTTAAACATCCCCCCACACTCTTCCAGCCAAACATGTGTGGCGGCTCACAATGACAACCCCTCAGAACTTGTAAGTGAGGTGCTAGGCCGCAATCATTCACTTCCATAACACTACGTAATTGGTTAATGCCGAAAACTCTTTTTTCTTATCTTTCAGGTTACATCAAGGGCTTATCTACAGCATTACAGAATGTTGTAGATAAGCCCCTGATGTCAGTGGCGGCAGCTCATAGTCGAAAAAAAGGGTGACAGTTTCCCTTTAAGAGTTTGTAACTCTTACTGTCTTCTTTGTAACTCTTCTGTGCTGATGTATTACCACAGACCATATCAAAGTTGAGCTGAACTTTAAAGTCATATATCCGCCAAGAGGAGCTCAGAAATAGACAAATAAGTGTGTTTTAAACACCATGTCCAGAATAAGAACATAGTCAGGGAAACAATGAGTACAAGTAACTGGACTTGTTGGCCCACACGAGACTGAAAAACTCAAAGAAGGTCTCCTTGGGAAGCAGGTTCTTGTGGATGTTGCCTCTCTGCGTGATTAAGTATATCCCAGACATGTTTTATGAGATTCATGTCATGCGACTAGCTGGCCATGGAAGCTTCTAGATGCCTTTATTGCCCGCCAGTCAGGGTACTTTTAGCAGTGTGGCAAGGAACTCCATTATCTATGTACAGAATGGACATTTTGTTCAGCAGCCCACCCACCTAAGAATGTGGTGTCTCCACTTTATAATTACAGGCAAATGTCCTAACATCAGGGTGTTTGTTTAATAATAGGTTGCCTCCGTAGTTGGGTGAGATTACAAATATTAAAATTAGTACATTACAAATATTCAGTTGTAGTCGATGTAGTAGTATACCCCCAGAACAGTTAATGAAAAGCTTTACTCAGTTGAAGGGAACCTGTCACCTTGAGAAACGCTATTCACCTGCAGATATAGGCCCCAATTAAAGTGTTTTTTGCCACATTTCTGGCAAGAAATACTTTGAAAAGTCACAAAAGTTTTGTGCAACTTGAAAATGAACAAAAATCTAGTGACTTTTTGCATTCTCACGCCAGTGTTGGTAAGTTCTGTCAAAGTGGTTGTAACATGGGTGGGACAGAGTATGTCGAACACTGCCCCTATAAATTCATCAAAAAAGGATGTGTAACCTATGCCAGAAATGTTACTCTAGTCTCTTACAAGGTGCGAGGAGGTGCAAACCAGTGTTAAGATGTGCCTAAATCATTAAGTAGTGTGCACTTCATAATGAGTTTGGTGCATCTTATTCCTGCATCATTAAGATTGGCATGCACACTAGTCTAAATAAATAGGGTCTATAGCGTTTAAACCTGTGTATCTGGTTTACTGGGGCAGTGGGTAAAGGGAGAAAATTAGCTTACTGTATATCTTCCCTGCAGCCACTCAATTCTACTCATTGGGGTGGTTCGTGGGCTGTTACAGTCACTGTGTACTGATGCAAAGTTATCACTCATATGCACGTTGAATGACAGCCTACTCCACAATGTGTGTGTGCAGAGCAGGCTGCCAAAGTGCTGGGTAATGATTACGTATGATGTGCGGTGAATGTAACCGACCTCTGCATGTCCCCGATGAATAGAATATGTGGCTGCAGGGATGATAAAACTTAAATAGGGTGTCCACTACTTTTACATTGATGGCCCATCCATTGGATAGGTCATCAATGTCTGATTGGCTGGGGTCTGACACAGGCACCCTCACTAATCAGCTGTTATGGGTGTCGGTGGCCGCCGGCCGGAAGTACTCACTTAACGAGCTGCTCCATCTACTTGTAGTGGGCCAGGATTGGTACGGCACATCAGCCTCCTATTTAAGTTAATAGGAGGCGGATGTGTAATACCCTGCAGCAGCCACAACAAGTAAAGTAGATGGAGCAGCTCCGCAAGTGAGCACTTCCGGCTGGCGGCCCCAACACCGATAACAGCCGGTCAGTAGGGGTGCCAGGTTTCATACCCCAGTAGCTCAGACATTGATGGCCTATCCAAAGGATAGTCCATCAATGTAAAAGTAGTGGACAACCTATTTATTTGTCTGGAGACACTCTTCCAGTAAGCTGGCTACAGAGGATTGCAATGTTATTTACCTGCAGATTAACCCAGTATCTGCAGGTAAATAGCATTTCTCAAGGTGACAAGTTCCTTTTAAATGCTGTAACAGGGAAAAGGAACTTATGACTCCAATCCCTTCTGTTCTCCCTCATAAGCGTGAGCCAGTTTAGGTCTGTTGCCACCGAGAACGTGGATTTTATGGGCGGGTGACAAAATTATGTTTTCACATTCCTCCTGGGAAGGAAGGAAAGAATGAATGAATGAATAAATGAATGAATACACTGACAAAAGGTTACTAGTGATGAGTGAGTATACTCGTTGCTGGGGTTTTCCCGAACACGCTCGGGTGTCCTCCGAGTATTTTGGCATGCTTGGAGATTTAGTTTTCGTTGTCTTCTCTGCATGATTTGCGACTTGTAGACAGCTTGAATACATGTGTGGAATGCTTGTTTGTTAGGGAATTCCTACATGTATTCAGCCTGTCTACACGTCGCAAATCATGCAGATAAGACAACGAAAACTAAATCTCCGAGCACGCCAAAATACTCGGAGGACACCCGAGCATGTTCGGGAAAACCCGAGCAACGAGTATACTCGCTCATCACTAGTTGTTACCCTTCTCAGACTCCAGTAAGTGCTGACAGTTTGTGTGGAGGGACACATCTTATTGCCAAGAGGAATAGTAACAACCATGGTTATCAAATTATTCCATTTCTTCGCACATTTATTAGTATGAGTATAGTCACGTGATTGTGAATATGATCTTATTACATGAAGTAAACATTATTTGTCGTACTGCAGTATGCAGTTATTGTTTTTATATTCTTTGCCTGCTGAACACGAGCAGCTAAACACTGGGAATATTCTCCTGTCATCTGCAATGCAGGTTCTTCTGCAGCAGCGATCCTCAGCAGCTCACAGCAAGCTACTGTACTCTGAAATATTCACTCCTTCCCTGGTTCACTGCAACCCAGAAGCTGAAAAATGAAGCCACCTGGCCTGATTTTACTTTCATAAGTATAGAAAATACAAGATTATGCGTTCTGCTGCCAACAATTACGCAGAATCATTGACATTATAAAATCAAATTATAAACAGCTTGGATTTGAGAAATGTGTTTCATATAAAAGGATGCTTTATAGCTTCATCCTCAGTTTGCCAAGACATCGAATCGCAATGATGTTTCAGCTTTTCAATACCAGTGTTCACAAAATATTAGAAAATTCCATTTCCAGATTCCGTATTTTATTTAAACAGTATCCTGTCACCTGAGAGACCTCTTAACACTAAGAATTTCTTTAAAATATATTTACCGCTACGACAGAACTATTCTAAAGCACTAATCTAGTGGATGTCATAGTGCTAAATCAAAGGACCACCACACTTAAATGAATGTTTAATGGACATACTGAAAAATGTAGCTCTCTTGGCTGATTGGCATAGAAGAATCACTGACCCTCTTACCAAGTAAAAACATGTTCTCATCAACATAGTTATACCCCCCAAATAATCTCCTCCTATAAAATAAATGTAAATCACATTTATATCTGCATCTAATCTTAAACTGACGACTTCTCATTTCAATGACAAGAAATTTCAGGGGTTCTGGGACTAATTTATGTTTATTTTTTATTATGGGCCTAAGAACTAACAGGCAGGTAGTTTGTCAACTATCTGCCTGTTTACCCGATGCCGGCTGAGAGTTGTGTCGGACCACTCCTGCAGGCGATTCTGCTGCACATGTCAACAGACAAGCTCTTCTTCCAGGCTCTGCCGAGGTGTTTGACAACTGGCTTCCCGCAGTTATTCAGTAAATTGCCAGCTGTCAATCAGTATGACATTGGTTGCTAGAGCAGAGTGGAAGAAAAGCTTCTGCTCTGTCGATGTGATGTCAGTAGAAGCCGTAGAATCGCCAGCAGGAGCGATCTATGATTGTTTTGAGCCAATGAAGAATGTCAGCAGGCAGAACATGCAGGTAGTTAGTTCTTAGACCCATAGTAAAAAAAAAAAAGAAAAAGAAAAAAATATATAGTCCCAGACAACCCCTTTCAGTTCAGTTTCATACATCAGATATTTGCGGTCCAAGCACAGACTGAAATATTCGAGCCAGCAGCAGGTCTCTTGACCCAAACTCAGCCTCATATATGCCTATGATATTTTTAAATTCAGAAGACTCACCAAAAGAGACATTGCTGTCTATACTTAGACCATGAACGTAGAACATGTAAAACCAACATAAATTAGACCTAGAATAGAATATTCTACTAAACTCAACACTTCGGTATTAGGCTGAGGAAAAATGAAAAATCGTCCAACTTTCATCCACAAAACTCAATAAGATTTTCACTTGTGTTGTCATCCATGTGAAATCTTTATGACATTTGTTTCAATGCATGAACATTTTAAAATGTACATGATCAAATACAGTTTCCTAGGTTAATTATGTCATTGTAAAAAGCAGATGCAATACAGATGTTCTGAGTGGGATCTGATTTTTTTTGTGCACCCATAGCCTTGAGTGGGCTAGTCTTATCTGGGACTAGAAAGAAAATAACGCATGCTAAAGGCTTTTTCTGGCCACTCTTCCATAAAAGCCACCTCTATGGAGTGTACAGCTTATTGTGGTCGTATGGACAGATACTTCAGGCTCTGCTGCTCCTTCGGAGTTACCTTTCGTCTTTGTGCTGCCTCTCTGGTTATTTCCCTCCTTGTCCGGGCTCCAAATTTTGTTGGTGGCCCTCTCTTGGCAGGTTTGTTGTGGTGCCATGTTCTTTCCATTTGATGATAATGGACTTGACGGTGCTCCATGGGGATTATCAGAGGTTGGGATATTTTCTTTTTTTTTTTAATTACCCAATCCTTACTTTAAGTTCTCAACAACTTTGTTCCTGACATTTTTGTAGATCTCCACGGTCTTCATGATGTTTGGTTAGTGATGCCTTTTGCTTTATGTTGTTGCAGCATCTTTGGCCTTTCAGAAAAGGTATGTACAGTATATACTGACAGACCATGTGACACTTTCATTGTACACAGATGGACTTCCTTTCGCTAAGCATGTGACTTATGAAGGTAATTGCTTGCACCAGAAATTTTTAGGGGCTTCATAGCAAAAAGGATGAATACATATGCACATGCCAATTCTTAGTTATTTAATCCCATAAGTTTAACTTATACCTATATTTTTCTCACTTCACCAACTTAGACTATTTGGTGCTGATGCATCACAATCGGATTCCAAAAATATTTAAACAGGTTGTAATGTAACAAAATTAGTAAAATGCCAAGGGGGTGAATAGTTTAAAGGAATCCTGTGTCTATTAGCCAATGGACCATCAAGCGTACTGCTTCTATTTATATTGATATTTCCACTTATATAGAAACCAGTTTGCTTTGAACCCATAGGAAATACACATAATAGGTGATAGAAATGCTACCTACAATGTACATTAAGAGGTGGACTCAATAATAAATCGTTTATTGTGAAGATGGATCACACAAAGCAATAATTTGGATGGTTAGTGGTTGACATATATGTAATAGCATGTGGCATGAAAGCATTAGCTGGCTTAAGTCGTGCCCGTGCAGAATATTGAGATTGTGTAATAACATGTAGGCCAGGTTCACCTCTGAATTGAAGGTTTTCTTAAGCTCTGTTGCAGATTCCAAAATTTTTATGATAAACTTAAGGGCATAGTAACAGAAATCTGACTGACAGAAATATAAGTCAATGGGATCCGTCTGGACTCAATGGTGTTTTCTTTGAGTCATGAATTTGCTTAAACAGGATAATAACGAAAACGAATACCCTGAAGTCTACAAAGCCTAACCTATAGAGTCATTTGTTTTCGTTATATCTGAAGGGCACGATCTGTCAGACTTCATTGCTACGACCACTAGGAAACCAAATAAGAGAACAAATTGTCGCAATCCAGATTTAAAATTTGAGGGGAACTTGTCCCTCGATTCATACTGCCCAAACCATGGACAACATGAATCAGAGGATAACACCAGACAGGCCTAAATGCATCTGCACTAATACAGGGTGCAGCTGACCCAAGTAAAATGGCAGCTGCACAGGTGCAATAATACCAAATGAGTCAGCCAGCCTACAATCAGGGATTGGCTGTGTGGCACACCAGTGCAGAAGAAATAATCCGCATGTGGCAGTGTTCACACTGAACCAGAAGCCCTGCATTCCCTGTGAGGAACACTGCCACATGTGAATTATTTTTTCTGCACAGGTGTGCCACACGGCCAATCCCTGATTGTAGGCTGGCTGACTCATTTGGTATTATTGCACCTGTGCAGCTGCCATTTTTCTTGGGTCCGCTGCACCCTGTATTAGTGCAGATGCATTTAGGCCTGTCTGGTGTTTTCCTGAATTTTTTGGAGGATTTTTTCCTCTTTCTGTGGTTTTCATGAATCAGAGGATGGCTGCATAATTGTGTTTCTTTGAAACAATGCAGAATTTCAGTGAACATTTTTTTTTTTTTTTTAAAAACAGGCTTTTACATCCCCTCTCAAGGTGGTTGGCAGCTCCCTGTCATGTGTACATAGGAAGAAACCTGTCAGTCACCTATAGCGGGGCAGGGAGAAGCCAGGCAGGGACATGCCGGACTTGCCAGGTCTATCACCACACTCCTTGGCAGGCTTTTCAAACAATTTTGTCTAAAATATTGCACTGTTTCAAAGGAGGACATTTCTAGCTGCAATCGTACAGCCAGGCTCAGATTCACATTGCCCGTGATTTGGGCAGCATGAATCCAGTGACAAGTTTCATTTAAAATAAAAAAAGAACCGCTGGATCCAACTAATATTTTATCTGCTCTATCATTTGAGTTAGGCCAAGTCTACGTGCGTGTACTTCATGTTCGATGTATAGACCACAATGCCAACACATCTCAAGACCTGAATTTAGATAATCAGGGAGACATATGAGCTTATAGCTTCATTTTAAGAAACCTGCTGCCAGACCAGACATGGCGGTCCATATACCATGAAATATACTTATGTGAACCATAGCCTAAGTAATAATTAGTACAAGATATCTTCATTGCACAGCTGCTACTTGTATGAGAAGTGTTCGGTCGCCTAAGTTTTTACGCTCACCAGAAAGCTCAGGCTATGAGCACACAGGGTTTTCTAGGGTTTTCAAAAATCTTGAACTTTTCAAGTAGAAACTTCTTCAGGATGCTCCATTTTTCAGCTATGTGAATGTACAGTTTTTGGAAACTCTCCAAGTCTATGTTCCAAAAACTCATCATAAAGACTCATAATGTACATACCCTTAGGGTACGTCCCCACGATCAGGAATTAGCAGCACTTTGGAAGCATATTTTCGTTTCATCCAAAATGCTATGTTCAGTCACGCAGTTAAATCCACGTGTTCTTTGAACAATGCGGATTTAGCGCATCCAATACATTCGATTATGGGCATTTCTGTTGCGGAGACCAGCATCTCCGCAACAGAAATTGAGATATTGCAGCTCAATCCCGCTCCCTGGGGAGTTTACACAGCATTAAAAAGCACAGTTGGAATGGGATTTCTATAACGCCCATCCACTGTGCTTGTAATCTAGAACATGGCATTTTTAACACAAGGCAGGTGCTCTGCATCCAAATCGCCGCTATTACCAATCGTGGGCACATACCCTTACATATGCTTTCTTTTTTCCCCCTAGGAGTTTTTAAAAACCTCATTATTGGAGATTTATTTCATGTGTCTGATATACACAACTATTACAAAGGCTTCATAGGATACAATTTTGAGGGCACGGAGAAAGTGAAATCCGCGTATGAACACAATCAGATGTGCCAAATAGTTCAGCCTGGTGCTCCAGTACATAAAAACAACAATGATATTGGTACTTCAACTGGGTAATAACTGACCTGTCAGACAAAGCTTATCTTAGGTATAAACTTTCATTGTCAGATCTTGATCTTTAAAGATATTTACTTATGCCATTACTTTTATAGGGCATTAGCAGAACAGAGGGTGCGGGTAGGGTGGTAGATTGAGACGAGGGAGGAGATGTAGGGTGGTGCAGAGTCGTGGAGTGCTTTGTGGGTGAGGGTAATAAGTTTATACTGAATTCTGGAGTGGATGGGTAACCAGTGTAATGACTGGCACAAGGTAGAGGCATCGGTGTAACGGTTGGTGAGGAATATGATCCTGGCTGCAGCATTCAAGACAGATTGGAGAGGGGAGAGTTTGGTATGTTGGCGCTATAGAAATAAAATTATTATTATTATTGCAAAAGTGTCCATCACAGGGGAGAAATTCGCATGCTATATCTCTATGACAATACAGTTTTGTTAATTGTTTTTCTTTTTTTAGGTTTTGGAAAATTGTGCTATTAATATGGAGATTCTGCCAAAGAAAATAATTTCCTGGGAACGTGTCCTCCTACTGCTGTTTTCCATCTGTTATCATTATGACTGTAACATTTAATAATCTATTATTGTACACATGTAAAAGGCTACCAAGAAGGGGAGGGATAGACAGACTGACTCATGTTAAGTAGATATTCTTATTTAAGTTGCTTTTTAGAGGATCACATTATGTTTCGTTAAGACGTGGTCTCAATGTGTTATTTTTTTCAACTAATATTAGGTTTCTGATTTTATGTTTGTCAGTGAAATGCAAAAAAAATTATTGTATTTCACACTTTTCCAACTTGTATTCATTTTCTATAAACTGTCAGAACAAGCGACTTAAACTTCTAAATATTAATGGCTTATTTGTAAAATATACAAATCCCCTGATGTCTGATTTAGTAGATAAAGTGTTGGGTTGCATTGCTCACAGAAAATCAGCTAAAATTTAGCCTGTCTTATCAAATAATAAAAATATGAAATAAGTAAAACATTTGTAAAAATATACCAATTTTAAGATGTCATTTGCTTTGGACAATTCCATTTTGCTAAACTGTTTCTCTGGGCTTCAGCTATATTTCTCTGGTCACTATAAGACTGCACATACATAGATGAATCATGACAGTGTGAATTCTGCATACTGTCAGGATTCACCTCTAATTGCCAGATCAAGTAGATGTCATGTGACTGCACATATACAAATTACATACTGTCAGTCACATGTCAACTAGATTCTAAGCTGTTTCTCTCAATGTTTTATTTAGAAAAGAGGAGGAGTACGTAGTTGACATATAATCACCAGTATACACATCACATACATGGAGACGGCTAGATCTGGCAATGAAGGGGAGTATCCTGACAGTGTGCATACTACACACTGTCAGATTTCCCTACTTTGTAGTCACAGAATGACTGCAGAAATTTAGTTGACGGAGAGAAAACTGATAAAAAGGTTTTAATGAAGATATGAAATAACTTATGGTTGGCCTATTTATTTTTGGTTTGTAAATATTTTGTCATTTTCTGTACATTATTATAGGGGTGCATCTTGTGTTAACATTTAGAAAAAAAACGGAAGGCAACACTCCAATATTTACCAAAAGAGTAAGGTAAACTTTATTTGGCCCACATGGCGTGGTGACGTTTTGGATCACATGAGCCCTTCTCAAGTCTTGAAAACAAGAAATACCTGCGCTCTCTGTCTCCAATTACAATGATCCTGGCAAATCCCCTTGAAGAAAAGGATATATGAGAGGTATATAAGTGGCCAAACAACGGTATAAAGACAAATAAATCAAACATATGATAACGTTAGTCAATACTTAATAAAGGGTTAATAAAGTTCTTGAATGTGGTTTTGAGTAGCTTGAGGGGTGCAGTTTTTAGAATGTTGTCACTTTTGGGTATTTTCTGCCATATAGACCTCTCAGAGTGACTTTAAATGTGAGGTGGTCACTAAAAAAAAATGGTTTTGTAAATTTTGTTGTAAAAATGAGAAAATCGCTGGTCAACTTTTAACCCTTATAACTTCCTAACGAAAAAAAATTTTGCTTCCAAAATTGTGCTGGGGTCCAAAAAATAATTTTTTTCCCTAAAAAAAAAAAAATGATTATTTAGCCCACTATTTATTTTCACAATGGTAACAGGAGAAATTGGATCCCAAAAATTGTTGTCCAGTTTGTCCTGAGTACGCTGCTACCCCATATGTGGGGGGACACCACTTTTTTGGCAAACGTCGTGGCTCGGAAGGGAAGTAGTGACGTTTTGAAATGCCAACTTGATGGAATGGTTTGCGGGCATCATGTTACGTTTGCAGAGCCCCTGATGTCCCTAAACAATGGAAACACCCCATAAGTGACCCCATTTTGGAAACTAGACCACCCAACGAACTTATCTAGATGTGTGGTGAGCACTTTGAACCCCCAAGTGCTTCACAGAAGTTTATAACGCAGCCGTGAAAAAAAATATATTTTTTTTCCACAAACAATTTTTTTTGCTCTCAATTTCTTATTTTCCCAAGGGTAACAGGAGAAATTAGTCCCCCAAAGTTGTTGTGCAATTTTTCTTGAGTACGCTGATACCCCATATGTGCAGGTAAACCACTGTTTTGGCACACGTTGGGGCTCGGAATGGAGGGAGCACTGCTTGACTTTTTGAACGCAAAATTGGCTCTAATAAATGGTGTCACCATGTCGCGTTTGGAGACCTCGTGATGTGCCTAAACAGTGGAAACCGCTCAATTCTAACTCCAACACACCCCTAACCATAATCCCAACCCTAATCATAACACTAACCCCAACACACCCCTAACCCTAATCCCAACTCCAACCCACCCATAACCCTAATCTTAACTCTAATATCAACCATAACCTTAACCACAAGTCTAACCCTAATCCCAACCCACCCTTAACCCTAATCTTAACCCCAATATCAACCCTAACCCCAATTACAACCCTAACCATTATTCCAATCCTAACCCTAATTTCAACCCTAATGGAAAAATAAAAATATTTTTTGTATTTTATTATTTGTGCCTGCCTATGGGGGTGATAAGAGGGGCTGTGATTTACTTTTTTTAATTTTGATAACCTGCTATGAACTCAGGTGACCTTACAGTAAGGTTACTGCCATTCACAGACTGACTCACACAGAGCTTACCATGAGAACCAACACCTGTGACCTGCGGTAACCTTAATTACATCACCGCTCATCACTGCAGCCACGTTCTCGTGCTAAGTTCAGTGTGATCCAGCTGGCATGTTGAGTGGTCACATTACTGATGTCACCGCATCATCTGGATGTAGCAGAGCCGGGAATTGCCATGGGATCTCATCATGGATTAATGCTGGACAGGTGAGGATTACTTTGATCTTTATATTTTTAAGTCAATAAATGAGTAAAAGAGGGTAAATGTTGGGGAGTGATTTGCAAAATTAAAGGACTTTTCTCTGTTTGTCTTTATTACTTTTGACTATGGGGTTAGTAATTGGGGAGTCTGGTAGACACCTTTCCATTACTAACCTCTGAGCTTGATGTCAGCGAACATTACACAGCTGAAAAACCCCATAAACTATTACTCACTTGCCAACGAACCAGGGCAAATGGGAAGAGCCAAGGGTAAGTGCCAGAACTGGCGCATCTAATTGATGTGCCATTTTTGGGGCTGTTGAGTGCTGGTGTTATTAGGTTGGGAGGGGGCTGTAAAGTTTTCCAGCCTATTAATATCAGCCTGCAGCTGTCTGTTTAGCTTTCACTGATTATTAAAAATAGGAGGGACTCCACTTCACTTTTTGAGGGGTCACCCCTTGTTAATATCCAAAAGAAGCTAAACAGACAGCTGTGAGCTGATATTAATAGACTGGGAACCTTTATGGATATTGGCCCCTCCCCAGAATAATAACACCAGCCAGCACTGGTCTGCTTTCCATCAGCTGGTTATTAAAAATAGGGGGGACCCCACAGCATTTTTTTGGGGTTCCCTTTTTAATAACCAGTAAAGGCTAGAAAGACATCTGTGAGCTGATAGTAGGCTGGGAATCTTTATGGATATTGGCCCCTTCCCAGACAACAACACGAGAGCTCAGTAGTTCACTCTTATTACTCATGTGATTTAACTTTGGTTGGGTTTCAATGAGTGGATAAATATTTTCATATGACATTGATAAGAATAGTCTAAATTGACTTACATTGATTTTGGACTGGGTGTTGTCTAGCCTCACATTCTATTGATTCCATCCAACCTGTTAGGTAAACTTATCTCAATGCTTACTGACTAAAATAAAGGATTTAAGTAAATTTTCTATCCATAATGCTACTCTTACCCCCATTTTGCGTTCTTTTGCAGCTCCCTACCCTTACTACAACCATTTTGCAGCACCAATATTTGGGTCCCCATTGACTTGTATTGGGTTCGTGTTCTGGGTCAAGTTATAACCAGAACTAAACTTTTAACTCAAGTTTGCCGAACCCAAACTTTCACGGGTTAACTCATCACTAGTAATATCACATTTGCGTGCAAGGAAAGCAATCAAATGCACTTGGATTACATATGCATAACGGATCTTTGGAGAATCTCATAAAATTATGGTTTCCTAGAGAAAATAATACTTTATATTGTCCTGCTTATATAGGAACTTTTGGAAAATTCTCACTTCAAGTTAGGATAGTTTATTAAAGCTTTAAAGTGAGCTTCACTTCAAAGCTGTGAACAGAAAATCTTTCTACACATAATACAAAGAGAATAATGAAAAAACAAAACAAAAAAAAAAAAAAAACAAAAAAAAAAAAAAACACATCCCATGGGCATCACACTACCCAACTGCAAAAACTACATTTTTCAAACATTGGGAAAAAAACTTAGACTAAAAATGGCAAGTAAATCTCCATCTTAAAGGGAACCTGTCATCAATTATGCTGCTCAAACCGTGGGAGGCAAGAAATCTTGTTTGGCGACAACTGTGCGAGTAATGGTTTACCTTGCTCTTCTTAAAATGTGCACATTCCAGATTCAGACTAAAGGCAGCAAAACCACAAAGGAACACACAAGAAAACAATGAATAAAGAAACTCAAGTGAGTGTGTGTGTGTGTGTGTGTGTGTGTCACTATGCACTTGCCATTACTTCCATTACTTTGAGCTACAGTGTGCAAAAACTTTGCTTCTGGATTCTTCTTTGAATTTAATTTTTCTAATTAGCTCATTATACCTTTTAAATAGAAGAGACTGAAGATTCGGCACTGCTCCTTAACCCCTAAGTAGAGTTGAGCGACTTTTGGTTTTTTAGGGTCGCGTTTCGTTTCGTGAAACCCGACTTTTCCAAAAGTCGGATCGAGCAAGATCGTCCGATTATAGGGAAAAGTTGGGGTCGTCCCGAAACACGAAACCTAATGTAAGTCAATGGGGAATAAAAGTCGGCAGTGAGAGGAGGACAGGAAACACACCAACAGTGCCCATTTGAATGCCAAAAGCATCAATTCTTCTTACTTAAGCTTGTCAACCTTAATTAACTTCATAATACAAGTTACGCACTGAAAAATGGGGGTTATTTGGCTACAGACTGTGGGGGGGGGGGGGGAGGGCTGGCTCCAGGTTTTCATGTGCCCTGGGCGAAAGAGCGCCCATTTAACACATACCACAACTCATCATGCTCCGATACGGCAGAGAAATAGCGGTATAGTACAATGAAAAATACCTCACTTTTTATATCTCATGACGAGGCCCATCTATTTCTCCATACAGAATCATTGGTCCCATATAATGTTTGAAACAGTATATGATGAGCTCCACATAATGCTACAGTATATGTTGATCCGCATGGATGAAGCTCCACTGTCTTATGGGCCCAAATAATGCTCCAAACATAATGGGCCCCATTTCTAATGCTCTAGTGTATAATGGGCCCTGTAAATGCTGCTCCAGTGTCTGATGTCCACCTTTGGAATGTTCCAGTGTATGGTGGGCCCCATCTATCATTCTCCAGAGTATAGTGCTCCCCAAAAATTGCTGTCCCAACATTGAAAACAATCAAATAAGTCTCCTCGCTAGGGAAACCCTGTACTTGTCTGGACTCCTCGTCGTCCCCATCTTCCATCTCACTGCACAGTATTTCAACTTTGCAAGTGCTGTGATCCTGGGCAAGCAGGGGGGTCCCACTCGTTGGCGATGGCACTGGCACAGGGCCCCTGATAGTACGGTGGTGTGTCTGATGGCGGGTGGGCCGAACCTGCACTTTCATCTGCAGCTTCCTCTTTGTCACCGTGTAAGATGGAACTGTATATGGGAAGGGTAACCTGAGTTTCATCAGGGTCAGATTCAGGTCATGTAGCGTGCGAGGGGAATGTAGTGGTCTGGGTCAGTGTACCAGCAGATTCATCGAGCAGTGGCTGGGCATCAGTGCACTTGTGTCGCCCCCAGGAGTACGGTCGCCACAGTGGCATTACCTTCTTCCTAGGGAGTGTGATGTCATGCTTGGGAGCAACGAAGGATCTCTCTAGCAGGTTAACTGATTGGGCGGCGTTATTCCCACAAGTCATGACCCTCCAAACAGCGTTCATGAAGGCAAAGTGTTTGTTTTACGTGGGCAGTATGGTTGCAAAGCTGAACCTTAAAGGAATGTCCAGAAGGGCACCACCAGGAGTGGAGCCTACGGTTAAATTCGACTCCACCTGGGAAACCTCAACCATGCCAGCTACAGAACAGATGCACACATTGCAAGCTTAATTCCGTTAACGAACGAGACTCCGTCATGCCCCGCGGTCCGAGTCCGGCTTACTAGAGGGACACGTGAGGCTCTGGCACATGAGATTGGCCAATAACTGGTGTGTCATGCCCTTACATGTCCGTGGCTGCATGTGCGCTACACTGAAAAGGCCAGCGTTTGTCGCTTACAGGTGCGGATAACCCGCTGAACAACGTTAGTGATGGGGATCACTGATTACAATTATTACCCGCGAACAATGATTTCCCAGTAAGTGCAGGTCAACTGCAGTTCCGGAATTAGGCCTAACCGTCATTCCTGAAAAAATGAAAAACTTACGTGTGCAAACCACAGGTGCTGTAGCTTGCTTAACAGCTCGCCAGCCGTTCTCACGCCCAGTATGGATTACACGTGATTGCACAAAGGTTAGAAAGGGTACCGTATCCCCGGATAACATGTATGGATAGCGTACACATTCAAAATATATGTCTCAGGAGGCAGGCTCAGACGGTGTTAGGCCCAGTATGGATTGCACAAAGGTTAGAAAGGGTACCGTATCCCCAGATAACATGTATGGATAGCGTACACATTCAAAATATATGTCTCAGGAGGCAGGCTCAGACGGTGTTAGGCCCAGTATGGATTGCACGTGATTGCACAAAGGTTAGAAAGGGTACCGTTTCCCCGGATAACATGTATGGATAGCGTACACATTCAAAATATATGTCTATACATCAGGAGGCAGGCTCAGACGGTGTCAGGCACAATATGGATTTGACGGCGCAGATTACACAGCGGAGGAGCAGGGAGAGGTAAAGATTGCAAATGCTGGGGCCCTGCCCAAGCAAGGGGGGCCCACTCGTGGGCGTCGGTACTGGCACTGGTCCCCTCATAGTACAGCGGTGTGTCTGACGGCGGGTGTGCACCCCCACCGTCAGAGACACTTGATTGCACTATGAGGGACCCTGTGCCAGTGCCCGCGCCCAAGAGTCGGCCTACCCACCTGTCCAGGGCAACGGCACTCGCACGGTGTCGTGCGCTAGGTGGTGACCCCGGCCATGGGGGGGGAGGCAGCACAGTTAGGGAGTTTTAGAAAGTGGCATATGTTGATGTTGGACATTCAGCTGATGCAAAAGGCGAAATAGGTGAAGTACCAGGAAGAGGTGGACCAAAGCAAGCCATTTTTCTGTCACCCTATGTGTCATCAGGGGAAGGTGGGACAAAATCCTTGGAAACCCATGCATGGTTCATTTTAATGAAGGTTAGATCATCCACATTTTGGGTTGACAGACGGGTCCTTTTTTCTGTCAGGATTGATCCAGCTGCACTGAAGACTCTTTCCGATAGCACACTTGCAGCTGGGCAAGCGAGCTCCTGTAAGGCATATTGGGCCAATTCAGGCCAGGTGTCCAGTTTAGCGGCCCAATAGTCAAAGGGGAATGACCTGTGAGGGAGAACATCGATATGGGAGGAAAAGTAGTTTGTAACCATAGTTGACAACTGCTGTCTCCTGTCACTTTCCATCGATGCAGTATTACCAGTTGTGTGAGCGGTATTTGAAAAATCAGTCCACAACATTGTCATGAAACCCCTGTCTCCAACGCCACTTCTGCTGTGTGCACCACGAACACCTCTGCCAAGCTGCCCCCGGCCTGTACGGCTCGTGTGAGAACCATCACCGCTGCTGTGTGCTGGGAATGCCTCAAGCAACCGATTTACCAGAGTTGCTTGTTTATTAGCCAATATTAGGTCAAGGTTCTCCTGTGGCATGATGTTTTGTAATTTGCCTTTATAGCGTGGATCCAGGATGCTGGCCAACCAGTAGTCGTCATCGTTCATCATTTTGGCAATGCGGGGGTCCCTTTTTAGGATCCGCAAGGCATAATCTGACATGTGGGCCAATGTTCCCGGTGTCAATGATGCACTGCGAGTGCTGGGTGGAGGAGCACTTTCTGGCAAATCCACATCCCTCCAGTCACGCACAAACCCTGTACCAGACCTTGCCACGCCAACATTTTCACTTGCCCCACGAGATGCATCCTCCTCCCCTAAGTAATCATCCCCATCATCATCCTCCTCCTCCTCTTCTTCCTCCACCTCGTCCAGGAGAGGTCCCTGAGCAGACAATGGCTGAATGTCATCAAGGATTCCCTCCTCTTCCTCCTCATCAACATTGGCTGCAGACGCCTGCTCCTTAAGGTGCGTCAAAGTTTGCATGAGCAGACGCATAAGTGGGATGCTCATGCTTAGGATGGCGTCGTCTGCGCTTACCAGCCGTGTGCATTCCTCAAAACACTGAAGGACTTTACAAAGGTCTTTCAGCTTCGACCACTGCACACCTGTCAACTCCATGTCTGCTCTCAAAGTGCCTGGCCGTGTATCCTCCCATAAATGCATTATGGCCTGCCTCTGCTCGCACAGCCGCTCCACCATGTGCAGGGTGGAGTTCCACCTTGTTGCAATGTCGATAATGAGGCGGTGGTTGGGAAGGTGGAGCAATCGCTGCAGCTTCTGCATACGAACGGAGTGTACAGGCGACCGGCGGATGTGCGCGCACAGTCTTCGCACCTTCTGGAGCAGGGCTGTTAACTCCGGATAATTTTTGAGGAAGCACTGCACCACCAGGTTCAAGGTGTGAGCCAAGCAAGGTATGTGGCTGAGATTTGAAAGGGCTATGGCTGCCACAAAATTATGGCCGTTATCACTAACTACCTTGCCTGCCTCAAGATGTACACTGCCCAGCCATGACTCAGTTTGTCGCTTCAAGTACTCGGCCAGCACCTCGGCGGTGTGTCTGTCGCCCAAACACATCATCTGCAACACAGCCTGCTGACGCTTTCCACTAGCTGCTTGATAGGGGGACACATCGTTTGCAACAGTGGCAGCTGCAGATGGAGTGCTCGTACGACTGCGCTCTGTGGACGAGCTTTCGCTTCTGGAGGAGGAGGAGGAGGAGGAGGAGGAGGGTCGAACACCTACAGCCAACTGTTTCCTATACCGTGGGCTAGGCAGCACTGTCCCACCACCGCTGTCCCCTGTGGACCCTGCATCCACCACATTAACCCAGTGCGCAGTGATGGACACGTAACGGCCCTGGCCATGCCGACTGGACCATGCATCAGTTGTGAGGTGCACCTTTCCGCTCACTGACTGCTTGAGTGCATGGACAATGCGGTCTTTCACATGATGGTGGAGGGCTGGGATGGCTTTGCGAGAGAAGAAGTGGCGACTGGGTAGGTCATAGCGTGGTACTGCATAGGCCATGAGTTCGCGGAAAGCTGTGCTTTCCACCAACCGAAAGGGCATCATCTCAAACGAGATTAGTTTGGCAATGTGGGCGTTCAAACCCAGTGTACGCGGATGAGAGACTGAGTACTTTCTTGACCTACTCATAGTGTCTGGGAGGGTGAGCTGGACTTGAGAGCTGCATATGGTGGAAGTAGCGGTGGACAGGGCGGACTGAGAGAGGGTTGATGATGGTGATGGAGTTGGTGTTCTTTCTGATGGCCTAGAATCAGTCTTTCGTTGATATAACAGTGGGATTCCCTGACTGCTGTGGTCTTGCAACGACACCTCAACATTTGCTGCTGTGCTAACCGGTGGGCTTACAGTGGGGGAAACAATGTAGCGTTGCTGACTACCTTCGTTGTGATCAGTTGCACATGTGGCACTTGAGGTTTGGTGTTGTGTCCACGCTTGCAAGTGCATGCTGGTTAAATGTCTAAGCATGCAACTGGTATTCAAATTTTTCAGATTTTTCCCTCGGCTAAAGGTCTTTGCGCACTTCTTACAGATAACCTTGGCCTGATCATGAGGATTTTGTTCAAAAAACTGCCACACTGCACTCTTCCTACTTTGGCAGACATTTTGCGGCCTAGCACGCTGTGATCTTTTGACCCTCAGTAGTAAGGGGGCTGTATTACTCGTCAAAAAGAAATCTGACAGGTACCACGCCCCTATCAAAGTGTATCAAACACGCCCCTTTTATACAATTTGATATCAAATTGTTATAAAAGGGACGTGTTTGATACACTTTTATACAATTTGATATCAAATTGTATATAAAAAGGTATTATAGGATAAAATATTTATATGTCCAATTATTTTCTCTTTTATAGGCCTTTTTAATAAAGTAGAATAAAAGTAGAATAAAAGGATCGTTATTGAATCGCTTTTATATCAATCGCTATTGTTTGATATAAAAGGATGTGCTTGATACGCTTTTATATGACCAATAAAGGACCCTTTTATATCCTTTTTATACTTTAATCAGTATCGGTTCATTGGGCATATTATGTATATGGCCAATATTTTAATAAAGGAATCAAATGTTTGCCTTTTATAGACATTTTATACTTTAATTAGTATCGATTCAATGGGTATATTATTTATATGGTGAATATTTTAATAAAGGAAACATTTTATTCGAATTGTAAATAAAAATGAGAGACGCCATTTTTATGAAAAATATAATAGTGTTTATTGAACAACAATCAAATACATTTTATAAAGCATTACATTTGACATTTACACTGTCATTTTAGAAGTACATTCAATTACATTTTATTTATCACACTGCACTGCAGTTAATCAAATCAAAATATATATAATACAGGACAGTATAAAGTGTTACAAAAAGCGTTACATTCATATATAACAATTTGTATATTTAATATTATAAATATATACATCACATTTCTTATATAATAATTTAATGCATTACAATTGACCAGAACCAATGTTACATAGTGAGCCACATGGACTGTAGTAATGGAACGGTACTTTTTTTAGGCATCAGTGGACCTTGTGTGATACCTAATGGTGAGAAGTGTAAAGGACGGATCGCCCGACTGGGGGTGGATAGGGCTCGAGGATTATACACGCCATCAGTTTCATTCATGGGCATTTTTAATTTATCTAAATGGACTCTAGTAGCGGAATTGCCCACAAATGTGGATGGCATATTTAACTCGGCCATAGCGTGCATAAATGTATTCCAGCCCCTTGGTAAATTCCTGCCAGTTAGGGCATGGCTCTGAGTTGTGTTACGCACCAAATCCAGCATATTAGAGCCGGGTATTACAGTTCCTTTGAAAATAAACTCACTTTTATCATTCCACGATGTAATATTTGTGTTTTGCAACATCTTGTTTAGTAGAAGTTCTGCATTCTTTTTATATCGTGGATTTACATGACTTACAATTTCATTGACAGCGGGGCTTTTATCAACAGGTGAATTTGACAATTGTTGGTGATCAGATTCTGGAGTGTTAATGATCTTTAAAGTTGATAGCTCCTTAGCATCTTGTTTAGCATGAACCAAGTATCTCTGCAGTACATCACTATATTTTTTATTTTTCACGTCATCCGGCATGTCACGACGCTGTAAAATCTCACTAATTTCACCATCAAGACGTTGGATAACGCTTTGGCGAATGTCTGTGATAGGGGGCCGAAGTTTGATTAGCTCCTGCTTGGGAACAAGATACATTTTCTCGGTATGTTCCATTATTTGCCGGTAAGCAGGCTTGTTATTATTGGGATTGCAAAGCCTAAAAGAGGACCTATAAAGCCACCAGTCTGCTTTAGTAGCTGCTTCTTTTTCTTTATGCTGTGAGATTTATTACTCATGGTTTTTATAGCTTTTCGCCACTTTTTTAGTATATTTTTTTGTCGCTCTTTCAGAGGGATTCGACCTTTTAAGATGTTTAATGCAATCTCCCCTATAGCTGTAATTAAATCATGACTCGCATTGCACAAAATAGATTTTCTGATAGAAGGTGGGGCCTTCACCAGTGTTTTTAAGAGCTTCCAGTTACGACGTATTCTCTCCGACATCTTTACAACACTATGGTCGCAGTGTAGAATGTCTGATTTTGTTTAAAATTCACTTTTTAGAAGTATTTTTCTTTTGAACATACACAGCTGGTAACGCTGGAGGAAACAGGTCCGTCCTCAAGCGAAGGTCCTCAGGGGTATCTGCTCTTAAGTCTAGCAACAAATACCCATAAGGCATCCGCGTGGCATCCTCAAAAACTTCTAAGAAATAGCATGTTTTTCTTGGATACATTTGTCGCGCTAGTGTTACAATTTGCAATTTATCCCGAGGGTTATTAAAAAGGACCATGTACTTTGTGTTTAAATTTATCGTGCGGCTTTTCTTTCCTTGACAAAATATGTTTTGTACCAGGTAGAAAATGCTGAGATTTCTGTGGTGGACATACTTGGTAAATGCTTTTTCTATTTCGCAGTTATCACTAGCACTCTCCATGAGATCGTCAACAATAGTCAAATTTACCTTTTCAGGAGGGAATAATTCATCATCTACGAATGTATGCGGCAGACCCTCCACAAATCTGATGAAGGGAAAAGAGAGATTTCATCATATAGTTTCTGCCAGCAGGAATAAAACCAAACAATATTATCAGGTTTATGAGAAAAATGAGTGTCAATATTATGTAACAATTGTTTTACAAAGTAACTTTTTCCAGAATTAGACGGGCCTGCTAGAATACACGAGAATGGATGTTGCAAACGTGGGTCCATCATGAGTCACAATTAATATCCAAATGGCACGGTGGTAAAATCGTCTAATAGTCTGCGCTTTGTGTAAACACACTTTTGGGTTTTTCGAAGAAGTCTTGTTTCAACGGACCAGAACTTTTTATTTTTCACAATGCCGGGCTGCTCTACGACAATACGTTTTTGCGTTTCAGAATTACGCGGGTAGTCCAGAACAAGATCTTTTAGACTGCTGAAATTAATAGATTGAGCATTACCAACATTTAATGTTATTCCCTTCACTTTTAAGAAAGTTTTACCGGTGTTGAGTTTGTATCCGTAGGTCTTTGGGCCAGCAGATACAAACTCAGTGATGTAAGTGTCATCAGGTATCTCACTGGTCAATTCCCCCAGGTAATCACCTAAAGGAGGACTCCACTCACCTTCTCTCTGCACAAAGATACCAGAATCAGTATCGTGATAAAGGCACCTTTCCTGCAGCCTGTCCAGCAGAGAGTAAAGCTCTAGTCTAGCATACGCTGTTGTAAAACAGGCTATAAAAATGTTTGTGTTCTTGTTGATGGTGTGGTGCCCTTCTGCATATTTCCAATCTATTGTTGCGGTTTCATCATCAATAAAATGCAACATCGAAACATCGTAATACGGTAAAAAAACATGTTGAAACAGTTCATCAGGATCGCTAATAATGCTGGTACATGGTAAATTAGATTTCTGGGCAAACTTTACCCATAAAGAATTTAAGAAAAGTTTGGAGATCTGTCTCTTAGCAGGGTTCTCTCCTATATTTTCAGAGCGTAACTGCACCCCTTCTTTGTCAAGAAAGGAATCAATGTACTGTTGTTTCTTACTGTCATCAGTGCACCAGCTGGGATAGCCTGAGGCCTCCTGCTTATCCCTAAGATGTAATTTAATGTACCGAGAAAACAGGCGGTCACTGGTTTTAGGAAAATCCCAAATTTCATAGATGTGGGCTATTCTATAGCCTTTCTCTATGGCCATCTCAAGCTCTATAGTGCACCATGTACCTGTCATAGCCCGCTCTTCATCACTATGTGTACATTCCTCTGTCTGCGAATTTACAGAGCATGTGTAGCATAGAGGAAACAATAATTTTTTGTTGAGTTTTACTGGTAGAACAGGAAAAAATAAATCCCTTGGAGGGTAGACCTTGACTTTGGCAATACCAAAGTAATTTTTAATGAACCCAAATCCCTCATAGATAATGTATGGATGACCAACGGGATATGTTTTAGTCTTGTTTACAAATGGATACAGGCTGGTGAAATCATAGTAATGTAGTGTCTCCCCAGGTTTCAGTTGGTGATAAAGTTTAATGGCATTAGTACGTCCCCCATAAAGAGCATCGCGGGGGTCTAAAGAGGTAGGGAATTCCATTTGGAGAAGAAATGATTGAAGATTAGTATCTTTTTGAATCATTTCATTCCATTCATGTTCCCATAGGACTCTCACTGTGTAGCCACACCACTGCAGAAAACGTTTTTTAGCTAAAAAGGCATAATATAATTGACCATAAGAGGTGTTTGTGACCTTATTTGAATCGTATTCATTATAGCAGATGGGGCACCCATGATAAAAACACCCCTGAAATTCGAATGCAATATGTCTGTCATTAACATAGGCATAACCATCTAAAAAATATTTTCCTACTCGTTTTTCACCACCTCTTAAAGCATGTTGGATTGCTATGTTCTCTCTGTGGGATACATACATGAGCCACTGTATAGCGGGTGACGAAAAGCGTTTTTGTGTCTTGTGATAATTATCACCCGGTAAAATGGCAATTGTCTTTTTTGGAAGAAATTTAAACCTGTACATTGACATACATACAGATGCAAGGGTTACGAGTTGAAAAGGATCAACACATCTGGACACTTCAATTTTTTTCTTTTCTCGCTTACAGTATATTTTAACATTTTTCTGCGTCATTTCCATGACACGCTCCCTGTAAAGTTCACATGAGTGTCTCAGAATCTCAACATCTTGTTTACAGTAAGACTTTAGTTCAGAATTAAAGTCAAAAGTTGTATTTTCCTGTTACTCATACCACTCCATGAATTCCCCTTTCTCACTAGGTGACATGTACTCTACCCCATAATACTTTACAGCTGGTAGGGGCCCCACATAGTTTTGATTTTCTTCGGTGTTAAAAAAGTGGGGGAAATGTCCTTTTGAACCTGAGAATCCCATAGCCTGCGGCATCTTACTAAGTTTCATCGGTATGAAATTTAGGGAGTCAATAAACCTCAGTTCCAAATCAGCCAGCGTTACACACAAGAGATGACCGCCTCGGGATATCAATTTCACACAGAGTTTTTCAGAAATCAGTTCCTTAACAATAAAGTATGCATTGTATCTTCCAGCATTGTGGGCTATAAACGTATATCCAGAAAATTTACCGGATGTAAAGAATTGCACAAAATCATGAGTTGCTGATTTACCTTCAAACTCCCAGGAGGGGCTACCATACAGCGTCGTAGCATGAATATAATTTGGGATGTGAGTACCTGTCTCCTGCATACATTCAAAGTCATAAAATATATATTGATCTGTCGCCTCCTTTGGTACATACCGGCGCATGTAACAAAGGTGCTCATCAAATTTATTTAAACGTCTGTGACAGACAGGACAACGCAATCCTTTACATTTATGTTCGGAATCACTTTCTCTGGGGACAAAATGATGACATTTATCACAAAATATTTTAAGTCTGCAGAATGTTGGATTATCTGCAGATAAACGAGTGTGGTGATCTAAGCACTCACTGGACCGACAAAACACACGACAAATTGGACAGCGAGGTGGCTGATCCGTGTCGGTTCTCTCCACACATCTCTCTCTTTGACAAGCCTTGCAAAAATCTTGACACGAATGATTAAATTTGTGATGAAACAACGAATTGCATCTTTCACAAAAGTAATCCGCGCCGATAAAACCCTTCATATTTTTGATACCGTAGTAGTGATTATCATGATGCAATATGAAAATAGTTCTAGCACTAGGGGTATTACCTGTTTGAAAATATCTCCAGTCGCCCTGACTGTAGTATAATACTTTAATGTTGATACCCAGATGTTTCTCAAATGCTTCAATATCGCTAAAACTTATAAGTTGGTCCTCAGGGATAGCCAGGGCCACGTGTATGGATTTAGCACGATTCAGTAAAACTGTATCACCAACATCAGTGTCAGTGATCAGGGCGCACATGCTAGCTGCAAAGCACAGGTTTGTGCTGTAATTTTTATAGTCATATAACCAGCGTCTCTTTTGCTTAATGATTTGACTACTCGCTATAGATTTCAGACGTCTTTTTATGCCTCCGCGTCTGTTTTAATAATTGTTACGACTAATTTCAGGGAGCTGTTTGCTAAGCATTCAGCATTGCTTTGCAATGTGCGAGCTACGGCATTTAAGAATGCTTCAGAACTAGAGTTGAGCGATACC
This sequence comes from Dendrobates tinctorius, assembly GCF_039654945.1. Classification (NCBI taxonomy): domain Eukaryota; kingdom Metazoa; phylum Chordata; class Amphibia; order Anura; family Dendrobatidae; genus Dendrobates; species Dendrobates tinctorius. Next base: position 10,072,458 of record NW_027361690.1, read on the forward strand.
GTCCGATACTTCAAAGTATCGGATCGGAATGGATCGGCCGATCTTAAAAAAAAGTATCGGTATCGCCGATTCCGATACCGGAAGTCCCATTCAAGTCTATGGGACTTCCGGTATCGGAATAAGAAAAACCCTGTTTTTGCCTTGTACAGCCTCTCTGGGGTCTGTACGGGCCTTTCGGGGGGCTGTGCCGGCCTGCCAGGGGGTCTGTGCAGGCTCCGGTGGTCTGTGCCGGCCTGCCGGTGGTCTGTGCAGGCTCCGGTGGGCTGTGCCGGCCTGCCGGGGGGCTGTGCCGGCTCCGGGGGGCTGTGCAGGCATCGTCCGATGGGACTACAAGTCCCATCGTGCGATGCCTGCTACCATAACAGTGATTGACACATTAGCCAATGATGGGACAGTAGTAGTCCCATCATCCGGCTAATGTGTTGAATGTAAAAAAAAAAAAATTAAAAAAAAAAAATTACATGCTACATACATACTACATACATACTACATACTACATGCATGCAACATGCATACTACATATATACTACATGAAACATACATACTACATATATACTACATGCATACTACATACATGCTACATGCATGCTACATGCATGCTACATACATACTACATGCATGCTACATACATACTACATGCATGCTACATGCTACATACATACTACATGCATGCTACATGCTACATACATACCACATACATACTACATACATACTACATACATACTACATGCATGCTACATACATACTACATGCTACATACATACCACATATATACTACATACATACTACATGCATGCTACATGCTACATACATACCACATACATACTACATACATACTACATACATACTACATGCATGCTACATACATACTACATGCATGCTACATGCTACATACATACTACATACATACTACATACATACTACATGCATGCTACATACATACTACATGCATGCTACATACATACTACATGCATGCTACATACATACTACATGCTACATACATACCACATATATACTACATACATACTACATGCATGCTACATGCTACATACATACCACATACATACTACATGCATGCTACATACATACTACATGCATGCTACATACATACTACATGCATGCTACATACATACTACATGCTACATACATGCTACATACATACTACATGCTACATACATACTACATACATACTACATGCATGCTGCATACAATACATTCATACAATACATACATAGACATACAGTACATATAACATAGAGTAACATACTTACCAATACTTGTCACATTGTTCCACGAAGCCATTGTCTTTTACGGAATAAATATTAACATAACAACCCATGCAGCAATGGCATAAAGTGAGACTAGGGACTTTTTTTTTTAAGTGGCGGAGGAATACAGTGCGGAAGGATACCTACCTTCCGTCATTGGATTCCTGCAGCCCGTAGAGAACGGCAGCATCAGCTGATGCTGCCGTTCTCTACCCAAGATCGTCGTGGGACACACTTGTGGACTGCTTCGGATCATGGGTGAGTATTTTTGTGGTTTGTTATGTTAATATTTATTCCGTAAAAGACAATGGCTTCGTGGAACAATGTGACAAGTATTGGTAAGTATGTTACTCTATGTTATATGTACTGTATGTCTATGTATGTATTGTATGAATGTATTGTATGCAGCATGCATGTAGTATGTATGTAGTATGTATGTAGCATGTAGTATGTATGTAGCATGCATGTAGTATGTATGTAGCATGTATGTAGCATGCAGTATGTATGTAGCATGCATGTAGTATGTATGTAGCATGCATGTAGTATGTATGTAGCATGCATGTAGTATGTATGTAGTATGTATGTGGTATGTATGTAGTATGTATGTGGTATGTATGTAGCATGTAGCATGCATGTAGTATGTATGTAGCATGCATGTAGTATGTATGTAGCATGCATGTAGTATGTATGTAGTATGTATGTAGTATGTATGTGGTATGTATGTAGTATGTATGTGGTATGTATGTAGCATGTAGCATGCATGTAGTATGTATGTAGCATGTAGTATGTATGTAGCATGCATGTAGTATGTATGTAGCATGCATGTAGTATGTATGTAGTATGTATGTAGTATGTATGTAGCATGTAGCATGCATGTAGCATGCATGTAGTATGTATGTAGTATGTATGTAGTATGTATGTGGTATGTATGTAGCATGTAGCATGCATGTAGTATGTATGTAGTATATATGTGGTATGTATGTAGCATGTAGTATGTATGTAGCATGCATGTAGTATGTATGTAGCATGCATGTAGTATGTATGTAGTATGTATGTAGTATGTATGTGGTATGTATGTAGCATGTAGCATGCAGTATGTATGTAGCATGCATGTAGTATGTATGTAGCATGCATGTAGTATGTATGTAGCATGCATGTAGCATGCATGTAGCATGTATGTAGTATGCATGTAGTATATATGTAGTATGTATGTTTCATGTAGTATATATGTAGTATGCATGTTGCATGCATGTAGTATGTAGTATGTATGTAGTATGTATGTAGCATGTAATTTTTTTTTTTAATTTTTTTTTTTTTACATTCAACACATTAGCCGGATGATGGGACTACTACTGTCCCATCATTGGCTAATGTGTCAATCACTGTTATGGTAGCAGGCATCGCACGATGGGACTTGTAGTCCCATCGGACGATGCCTGCACAGCCCCCCGGAGCCTGCACAGCCCCCCGGCAGGCCGGCACAGCCCCCCGGCAGGCCGGCACAGCCCACCGGAGCCTGCACAGACCACCGGCAGGCCGGCACAGACCACCGGAGCCTGCACAGACCCCCTGGCAGGCCGGCACAGCCCCCCGAAAGGCCCGTACAGACCCCAGAGAGGCTGTACAAGGCAAAAACAGGGTTTTTCTTATTCCGATACCGGAAGTCCCATAGACTTGAATGGGACTTCCGGTATCGGAATCGGCGATACCGATACTTTTTTTTAAGATCGGCCGATCCATTCCGATCCGATACTTTGAAGTATCGGACGGTATCGCTCAACTCTAGTTCTGAAGCATTCTTAAATGCCGTAGCTCGCACATTGCAAAGCAATGCTGAATGCTTAGCAAACAGCTCCCTGAAATTAGTCGTAACAATTATTAAAACAGACGCGGAGGCATAAAAAGACGTCTGAAATCTATAGCGAGTAGTCAAATCATTAAGCAAAAGAGACGCTGGTTATATGACTATAAAAATTACAGCACAAACCTGTGCTTTGCAGCTAGCATGTGCGCCCTGATCACTGACACTGATGTTGGTGATACAGTTTTACTGAATCGTGCTAAATCCATACACGTGGCCCTGGCTATCCCTGAGGACCAACTTATAAGTTTTAGCGATATTGAAGCATTTGAGAAACATCTGGGTATCAACATTAAAGTATTATACTACAGTCAGGGCGACTGGAGATATTTTCAAACAGGTAATACCCCTAGTGCTAGAACTATTTTCATATTGCATCATGATAATCACTACTACGGTATCAAAAATATGAAGGGTTTTATCGGCGCGGATTACTTTTGTGAAAGATGCAATTCGTTGTTTCATCACAAATTTAATCATTCGTGTCAAGATTTTTGCAAGGCTTGTCAAAGAGAGAGATGTGTGGAGAGAACCGACACGGATCAGCCACCTCGCTGTCCAATTTGTCGTGTGTTTTGTCGGTCCAGTGAGTGCTTAGATCACCACACTCGTTTATCTGCAGATAATCCAACATTCTGCAGACTTAAAATATTTTGTGATAAATGTCATCATTTTGTCCCCAGAGAAAGTGATTCCGAACATAAATGTAAAGGATTGCGTTGTCCTGTCTGTCACAGACGTTTAAATAAATTTGATGAGCACCTTTGTTACATGCGCCGGTATGTACCAAAGGAGGCGACAGATCAATATATATTTTATGACTTTGAATGTATGCAGGAGACAGGTACTCACATCCCAAATTATATTCATGCTACGACGCTGTATGGTAGCCCCTCCTGGGAGTTTGAAGGTAAATCAGCAACTCATGATTTTGTGCAATTCTTTACATCCGGTAAATTTTCTGGATATACGTTTATAGCCCACAATGCTGGAAGATACAATGCATACTTTATTGTTAAGGAACTGATTTCTGAAAAACTCTGTGTGAAATTGATATCCCGAGGCGGTCATCTCTTGTGTGTAACGCTGGCTGATTTGGAACTGAGGTTTATTGACTCCCTAAATTTCATACCGATGAAACTTAGTAAGATGCCGCAGGCTATGGGATTCTCAGGTTCAAAAGGACATTTCCCCCACTTTTTTAACACCGAAGAAAATCAAAACTATGTGGGGCCCCTACCAGCTGTAAAGTATTATGGGGTAGAGTACATGTCACCTAGTGAGAAAGGGGAATTCATGGAGTGGTATGAGTAACAGGAAAATACAACTTTTGACTTTAATTCTGAACTAAAGTCTTACTGTAAACAAGATGTTGAGATTCTGAGACACTCATGTGAACTTTACAGGGAGCGTGTCATGGAAATGACGCAGAAAAATGTTAAAATATACTGTAAGCGAGAAAAGAAAAAAATTGAAGTGTCCAGATGTGTTGATCCTTTTCAACTCGTAACCCTTGCATCTGTATGTATGTCAATGTACAGGTTTAAATTTCTTCCAAAAAAGACAATTGCCATTTTACCGGGTGATAATTATCACAAGACACAAAAACGCTTTTCGTCACCCGCTATACAGTGGCTCATGTATGTATCCCACAGAGAGAACATAGCAATCCAACATGCTTTAAGAGGTGGTGAAAAACGAGTAGGAAAATATTTTTTAGATGGTTATGCCTATGTTAATGACAGACATATTGCATTCGAATTTCAGGGGTGTTTTTATCATGGGTGCCCCATCTGCTATAATGAATACGATTCAAATAAGGTCACAAACACCTCTTATGGTCAATTATATTATGCCTTTTTAGCTAAAAAACGTTTTCTGCAGTGGTGTGGCTACACAGTGAGAGTCCTATGGGAACATGAATGGAATGAAATGATTCAAAAAGATACTAATCTTCAATCATTTCTTCTCCAAATGGAATTCCCTACCTCTTTAGACCCCCGCGATGCTCTTTATGGGGGACGTACTAATGCCATTAAACTTTATCACCAACTGAAACCTGGGGAGACACTACATTACTATGATTTCACCAGCCTGTATCCATTTGTAAACAAGACTAAAACATATCCCGTTGGTCATCCATACATTATCTATGAGGGATTTGGGTTCATTAAAAATTACTTTGGTATTGCCAAAGTCAAGGTCTACCCTCCAAGGGATTTATTTTTTCCTGTTCTACCAGTAAAACTCAACAAAAAATTATTGTTTCCTCTATGCTACACATGCTCTGTAAATTCGCAGACAGAGGAATGTACACATAGTGATGAAGAGCGGGCTATGACAGGTACATGGTGCACTATAGAGCTTGAGATGGCCATAGAGAAAGGCTATAGGATAGCCCACATCTATGAAATTTGGGATTTTCCTAAAACCAGTGACCGCCTGTTTTCTCGGTACATTAAATTACATCTTAGGGATAAGCAGGAGGCGTCAGGTTATCCTAGCTGGTGCACTGATGACAGTAAGAAACAACAGTACATTGATTCCTTTCTTGACAAAGAAGGGGTGCAGTTACGCTCTGAAAATATAGGAGAGAACCCTGCTAAGAGACAGATCTCCAAACTTTTCTTAAATTCTTTATGGGTAAAGTTTGCCCAGAAATCTAATTTACCATGTACCAGCATTATTAGCGATCCTGATGAACTGTTTCAACATGTTTTTTTACCGTATTACGATGTTTCGATGTTGCATTTTATTGATGATGAAACCGCAACAATAGATTGGAAATATGCAGAAGGGCACCACACCATCAACAAGAACACAAACATTTTTATAGCCTGTTTTACAACAGCGTATGCTAGACTAGAGCTTTACTCTCTGCTGGACAGGCTGCAGGAAAGGTGCCTTTATCACGATACTGATTCTGGTATCTTTGTGCAGAGAGAAGGTGAGTGGAGTCCTCCTTTAGGTGATTACCTGGGGGAATTGACCAGTGAGATACCTGATGACACTTACATCACTGAGTTTGTATCTGCTGGCCCAAAGACCTACGGATACAAACTCAACACCGGTAAAACTTTCTTAAAAGTGAAGGGAATAACATTAAATGTTGGTAATGCTCAATCTATTAATTTCAGCAGTCTAAAAGATCTTGTTCTGGACTACCCGCGTAATTCTGAAACGCAAAAACGTATTGTCGTAGAGCAGCCCGGCATTGTGAAAAATAAAAAGTTCTGGTCCGTTGAAACAAGACTTCTTCGAAAAACCCAAAAGTGTGTTTACACAAAGCGCAGACTATTAGACGATTTTACCACCGTGCCATTTGGATATTAATTGTGACTCATGATGGACCCACGTTTGCAACATCCATTCTCGTGTATTCTAGCAGGCCCGTCTAATTCTGGAAAAAGTTACTTTGTAAAACAATTGTTACATAATATTGACACTCATTTTTCTCATAAACCTGATAATATTGTTTGGTTTTATTCCTGCTGGCAGAAACTATATGATGAAATCTCTCTTTTCCCTTCATCAGATTTGTGGAGGGTCTGCCGCATACATTCGTAGATGATGAATTATTCCCTCCTGAAAAGGTAAATTTGACTATTGTTGACGATCTCATGGAGAGTGCTAGTGATAACTGCGAAATAGAAAAAGCATTTACCAAGTATGTCCACCACAGAAATCTCAGCATTTTCTACCTGGTACAAAACATATTTTGTCAAGGAAAGAAAAGCCGCACGATAAATTTAAACACAAAGTACATGGTCCTTTTTAATAACCCTCGGGATAAATTGCAAATTGTAACACTAGCGCGACAAATGTATCCAAGAAAAACATGCTATTTCTTAGAAGTTTTTGAGGATGCCACGCGGATGCCTTATGGGTATTTGTTGCTAGACTTAAGAGCAGATACCCCTGAGGACCTTCGCTTGAGGACGGACCTGTTTCCTCCAGCGTTACCAGCTGTGTATGTTCAAAAGAAAAATACTTCTAAAAAGTGAATTTTAAACAAAATCAGACATTCTACACTGCGACCATAGTGTTGTAAAGATGTCGGAGAGAATACGTCGTAACTGGAAGCTCTTAAAAACACTGGTGAAGGCCCCACCTTCTATCAGAAAATCTATTTTGTGCAATGCGAGTCATGATTTAATTACAGCTATAGGGGAGATTGCATTAAACATCTTAAAAGGTCGAATCCCTCTGAAAGAGCGACAAAAAAATATACTAAAAAAGTGGCGAAAAGCTATAAAAACCATGAGTAATAAATCTCACAGCATAAAGAAAAAGAAGCAGCTACTAAAGCAGACTGGTGGCTTTATAGGTCCTCTTTTAGGCTTTGCAATCCCAATAATAACAAGCCTGCTTACCGGCAAATAATGGAACATACCGAGAAAATGTATCTTGTTCCCAAGCAGGAGCTAATCAAACTTCGGCCCCCTATCACAGACATTCGCCAAAGCGTTATCCAACGTCTTGATGGTGAAATTAGTGAGATTTTACAGCGTCGTGACATGCCGGATGACGTGAAAAATAAAAAATATAGTGATGTACTGCAGAGATACTTGGTTCATGCTAAACAAGATGCTAAGGAGCTATCAACTTTAAAGATCATTAACACTCCAGAATCTGATCACCAACAATTGTCAAATTCACCTGTTGATAAAAGCCCCGCTGTCAATGAAATTGTAAGTCATGTAAATCCACGATATAAAAAGAATGCAGAACTTCTACTAAACAAGATGTTGCAAAACACAAATATTACATCGTGGAATGATAAAAGTGAGTTTATTTTCAAAGGAACTGTAATACCCGGCTCTAATATGCTGGATTTGGTGCGTAACACAACTCAGAGCCATGCCCTAACTGGCAGGAATTTACCAAGGGGCTGGAATACATTTATGCACGCTATGGCCGAGTTAAATATGCCATCCACATTTGTGGGCAATTCCGCTACTAGAGTCCATTTAGATAAATTAAAAATGCCCATGAATGAAACTGATGGCGTGTATAATCCTCGAGCCCTATCCACCCCCAGTCGGGCGATCCGTCCTTTACACTTCTCACCATTAGGTATCACACAAGGTCCACTGATGCCTAAAAAAAGTACCGTTCCATTACTACAGTCCATGTGGCTCACTATGTAACATTGGTTCTGGTCAATTGTAATGCATTAAATTATTATATAAGAAATGTGATGTATATATTTATAATATTAAATATACAAATTGTTATATATGAATGTAACGCTTTTTGTAACACTTTATACTGTCCTGTATTATATATATTTTGATTTGATTAACTGCAGTGCAGTGTGATAAATAAAATGTAATTGAATGTACTTCTAAAATGACAGTGTAAATGTCAAATGTAATGCTTTATAAAATGTATTTGATTGTTGTTCAATAAACACTATTATATTTTTCATAAAAATGGCGTCTCTCATTTTTATTTACAATTCGAATAAAATGTTTCCTTTATTAAAATATTCACCATATAAATAATATACCCATTGAATCGATACTAATTAAAGTATAAAATGTCTATAAAAGGCAAACATTTGATTCCTTTATTAAAATATTGGCCATATACATAATATGCCCAATGAACCGATACTGATTAAAGTATAAAAAGGATATAAAAGGGTCCTTTATTGGTCATATAAAAGCGTATCAAGCACATCCTTTTATATCAAACAATAGCGATTGATATAAAAGCGATTCAATAACGATCCTTTTATTCTACTTTTATTCTACTTTATTAAAAAGGCCTATAAAAGAGAAAATAATTGGACATATAAATATTTTATCCTATAATACCTTTTTATATACAATTTGATATCAAATTGTATAAAAGTGTATCAAACACGTCCCTTTTATAACAATTTGATATCAAATTGTATAAAAGGGGCGTGTTTGATACACTTTGATAGGGGCGTGGTACCTGTCAGATTTCTTTTTGACGAGTAATACAGCCCCCTTACTACTACCCTCTGGACAAGCTGTCCAGCAACTCTTTTGATGTTTGGAGCCTGTCTTTGGAGTGCTCCGGGCCTGCCAGACAACAGCTGTTGCGATGTCGATGTCTGCTGTGGATGCTCCTCATCTGAGCTATTGGAAGCAGCACCCTCTTCCCCCAAAGGATGCCAATCTGGGTCAACAACTGGGTCATCCATCACCTCCTCTTCTATGTCATGTGCACCTTCCTCTGTGTCACCGTGTATGGTGGTATAGTGTGCGGGAAGGGGCACCTGAGTCTCATCAGGGTCAGAATCTGGCTCTGTACACTGCGAGGACAATGTAGTGCTCTGAGTGAATGTACCAGCAGAATCATCCATCAGCGGCTGTGCATCAGTGCACTCCATGTCAGATTCATCTTGGCCTGGGTAATTCACCATTTCACTTGATAATCCAGGCATGGTATGTGAAAACAGCTCCATGGAGTAATCAGTAGTATGGCCTGCGTCATCCTTCAATCTTGGTTGGGGTGAAGGACACAAGGAAAGGTGTGGTTCATGAACATGAGCCTCCAATGACGACTCAGTGCTTTTACTTTTTACAACTGAAGAAGAGGAGGTGATAGAGCTGGAGGCTGAGTCAGCAATGTAAGACAAAACTTTTTCCTGATGCTCTGGCTTTAAAAGCGGTTTACCAACTCCAAGAAAACTAAGCGTTTGAGGCCTTATGTAGCCAGACGATGACGCAGGGTCAGCACCTCCTGCATTCGGTCCTATTTTGCTCTTGCCACTACCATCAGATCCACCACCAACACCATCATTACCAGCTGCCAACCCCCGCCCAATTCCACGGCCTCTTCCACCAGCCTTCCTCATTTTTGGTAGAAATGTAGACAAAATCCAACAAACTATATAGTAATGTAAAACAAGGTACAAGGTGTCTATAGGACAGGGGAGATTTTGAATTTCTGCAGACACTGGACACTTTTGGATTGTGTGAGGCCCACTGATATCTGAGCGCTATGTGACAGGCTCGATGGCACAGCTGTGACCAAAGTGACTAGAGGATAAGGGAGATTTTGAATCTCTGCACACACTTTTGGACACTGGACACTTTTGGATTGTGTGAGGCCCACTGATATCTGAGTGCTATGTGACAGGCTCGATGGCACAGCTGTGACCAAAGTGACTAGAGGATAAGGGAGATTTTGAATCTCTGCACACACTTTTGGACACTGGATGGACACTTTTGGATTGTGTGAGGCCCACTGATATCTGAGCGCTATGTGACAGGCTCGATGGCACAGCTGTGACCAAAGTGACTAGAGGATAAGGGAGATTTTGAATCTCTGCACACACTTTTGGACACTGGACACTTTTGGATTGTGTGAGGCCCACTGATATCTGAGCGCTATGTGACAGGCTCGATGGCACAGCTGTGACCAAAGTGACTAGAGGATAAGGGAGATTTTGAATCTCTGCACACACTTTTGGACACTGGATGGACACTTTTGGATTGTGTGAGGCCCAATGAATATCTGAGCGCTATGTGACAGGCTCGATGGCACAGCTGTGACAAAAGTGACTAGAGGATAAGGGAGATTGGATTGCTTTTAAAAAAGCAGTTTGCGGAGCAGTGGGTAAACAGCAATGCAGGAATGTCAGGAAGCCTTAGAAGGAAGCCCAACAACCAACACCACTGATACACCACTATATAGCCTCCCCTTACACTGCACACACAGTGACTGGTGTGTTGTGCAGGCCAAATCTCTAGCAGCAGAAGCAGTTTTTTTGTCTTCTTCCCTGCCTAACGCTCTCCCTACAGAATCAGCAGCAACCTCTCCCTATACTAAGATCGGCAGAAGTAAGATGGCGGTCGGCGTGCATGCCCTTTTATACCCCCTGTGACGCCCACCAAAGCAAGCCAATCACTTGCATGCCCTTCTGAAAGATGGTGGTGACCCGTGCCTATGTCATCACGTTGCCCACAGTGTCCGTGGATCCTGATTGGCTGAAAAAGAGCGCAAAACAAACTTTTGAAACGCGACTTTGGCGCGTAAGTCGCCGACCTCGTGCCCGACCTCATCCTAGGGTCGGGTTTCGTTTCATGAAACCCTACTTTGCCAAAAGTCGGCGACTTTTGAATGTTTTCGACCCGTTTCGCTCAACTCTACCCCTAAGCAGTTCCATGACTGCTATTCAAGTCCAAAATCACACATCTGGACTGACCACCAAACTACCGTCCGAACGGGTGCTCAATCCAGAAAAGCAAACGAGTAATCTGATTATGTACAAAAGAGAAAAAAAAGTGATGGCACTCACCGTTCTGTCATGAAAATTCTTTATTAAAAGGCATTGGCACGGGAGGAACGTACAGAGAGTGGACGACGGCCGTTTCACGCACTTGCGCTTCAACGGGTCCTGAGGCTGGAATGCAGGCAGGTGGAAATTGAGAAGGACACACCTCCTGATTTCCAACTCATACTCCCCCAATGGAGTGAAACATGTGAACAAATTAATCAAACACACAATTAAAAAACACAAGTTAAAAACCTCTATCATAATAAAATATGGAAATACAAACACTGAGCAGTTCTTACAAAAACACCGCCATATCTATTTTCTCTTTTAACCCTAAAGGTCCTGTGGCATTCATTCATAGAATCCACTTAGATTCTCTTTGGAAGAGAATTCTATGATGGTTTCCCCCTTGGGTTGGCTGTGATACTTTTTCTACACCTGCGAACCGCTGCGACTCTGCATTACCCCCATGCACTTTTTTAACATGCTCTATCAGACGAGGGACCCCTTTTCCTGTGGAGATAGACTGAAAATGCTCTCTAAATCTAACATACAATGGATGAATAGTTTTTCCCAAATAATAAAAACCACAAGGACAGAAGATGACATACACAACGTGGGTTGTTTTACAAGAAATAAAATTCTGGACCTCATGCTGAATTGTGCCAATTTTGATTTTCCTGTCAATTTAAAGGGGGAGAAGGGACAGTTCTTGCACTTGTAATTGCCTACAGGACTGTTCAGACCTAGCCAGTTTTTTTTTTATCACTTATATCTGTTGCAGACCAGAAGATCTTTTAAGTTTTTACTTCGGCGACTCGCAAACAAAGGACCTCTCTTGACAAAATCAGTTAAATCCTTGTCCCTCTCTAATAAATGCCAATTCTTTCTGATGACACTCCTGATATAATTGTTCATTAGACTGAAAGTAAACGAAAAAGTAAAACGTTTTTTATTTTTTTCTGCAGCAAGGTTTTTATCTGCAACTGTTTGAGAGGCATTCAAGTTATCAACATGGGACAAGGCATTATCTAGAACTGCACTAGGATAACCTCTATTCTCAAAGCGTTTTTTCAAAAGCACAGACTTGGACATACTCAGTGTGTCACGATCGGCTGGTAGTAAAGGTACTGTCACACTTAGCGATGTACCAGCGATCCCGACCAGCGATATGACGCGGTCAGGATCGCTGGTGCATCGCTAAGTGGTCGCTAGTGAGCTGCCACACTGGCAGATCTCACCAGCGACATCGCAGGGTCGGGGGTTGTTACTTACCTGTCACACTAGGCAATCCTGCGTCCTCCCACCCGCGTCCACGCTCGTCGCTCATCTCTCCACAGGAGGCGCCGAAGGAAGCTGACGACGAGAAACAGTCCTGGATGTTCTCGCGCAATGAGCGATTACCAGCGGGGGAGTGGGTCGGAGGCAAGTATCAGACATAGCGATGTCGCTAGCAATATCGCTATAACTTCACAAAACCTGTGACGTTATAGTGATATTGCTAGCGATATCGCTTAGTGTGACAGGCCCTTTACTTACCTTAGACGTACTGAGTACGTCCAGGCAATTTTGTGTGCAGAGATATGCAATCTCTCTCAGATAAAGGAATCTACATGTTGGGGTGACATAGTGTAATATAAAATTGGACCAACCACTTGCTACTGGTGAATAGCGAGTATGGTTGGATTGTTTTACGCACAGATACAATGTGGGTCATGCATTTTGTGATTTATGCTCGTTTATGGTTATTCCTCGTGTGCAAATACATGGTATTGACTAGGGCACTCTAGGGATAGCCGCTGAGTGGGGCGCTGCAGCGTTCCCCCACCTAGGGTGCCAACCTCTGCTGTTAGGGGTAGAGAACAGTATATTTACATAGGGGTGATTAGGGTACACATTTATCTATATGTGTCTATATGACTTATTACTGTTAGTGCTCGTGTTTAGTAGGCATGACATGTCATTCATTTGACAATTTTTTAAGGATATTTAATAACATTTTGTTATTTTAGGGATTAGGTCATTGTATGATTCTCTGTTGATTGGGACCTTACAAGTATATATGATTTTCTGATTTAAGCTTCCATGTTACTGGTAGCACAAAGGTTCTGGAAAAGCGCTATGACTACTGGCACCTCATAAGAAATCCAGCAAATTCTGCATTTCCAAATCCAAATGCCCCCCCTACCTTCTGAACCCCATAGTGTGCCTAAAGCACATTTAGCATCCAAATGTTTGGCATTTCTGTAGCGATGACAGCCTGCCTAATTTACAGGTGCGTGTCTCCAGAAGAATTAGCTGGCCACCACAATGTATTGGTAACTATAACGTACTAGTCACTACATTGTACTGGTCACTAGAACATACCGGTGACTACAATGGCAGTTTACAATTTACTCAATAACATCCACTGCTGCTTGTTTCTGGTAAATACCCATGAAGTCAAAATAGTAACTACACCTGTAGATAAGTTCCCAAAGGGGTATAATTTCCATAATTGTGTAATTTGAGGTGGGATTCTGCTCTTCTAGCATTTTGGGGCTCTGTATATGGAGTTCACAAACTATTCTAGGAAAATCTGCACTCCAGGAGGCAAATAGCGCTCTGTCCCTCCCAAGTCTCGCCGTATGGCTAAGCAGTACTGTACAGCCGCATATGGGGAATTTCTACATTCAGCAGAAATTGCTGGACAAATTTTGATGCCATTTGTACCCATTTCTCCTTGTGAAAATGTAAAATCTGGGACTAAAACAAATTTTTGATGGCAAAAATGTAATTATTTTTTCTTTACAGCCCAATGGTATACAATTCTGTGATAATCAAGGGGTGCCATGATCATATTGACACCACAGGTATAAGTCATCAAGAGGTGTAATTTGTAAAATGGGGTCACTTATGAGTTTTGCTGTTCTGGCACTCACAAACCATAACAGCAAAATCTGCACTATAATATGGTGCCCCTTCCCTTCTGAGCTTTGCACTGTGCCTGAAAAGTATTTCCCTCTTACATGTAGGGTATTGGTGCACTCAGGAGAAATTTTAACAAACTGAGGAACATGTGTTCCTATTAACCCTTATAAAAATCAAAAACTTGGGGCTAAAACATTATTTTAATGGTAAAAATGTAATTTATTCTTCACCACTCAATAGTGTAAAAATCTGTGAGGCACATGTGATGTCAATATTATCCCTGCACCCTAGATGAAGTCATTGGAGAGTGGAGTTTGTAAAATTAGGTCATATATGGAAGGGATTCTTCTGTTCTGGCACTTCGGAGGCTCTTCCAATGTGACATGGCACACTAAAATCATCCCAGCAAAATCTGACCACAAATATGACGCTTCTTCCCTTCTGAACTTTGCAATGGGCCTCAAAAGTAGTTTTCGATCACATATAGGGTATTGCTGTACTCAGAAGAAATTGCAGAACAAATTTTGGGGTCCATTTTCTCCTGCTATCCTGTGAAAACGAAAACATTGGAGGCTAAAACAGTTTTGCGGGAACATTTTTAACACTGGTAAATTCTTTGAAGCACCTGGGGATTCAAGTTGCTCACCACTCATCTAGATAAATTCCAAAATGGGGTCACTTGTTTGGGTTTTCCACTGTTTATGCACTATTCAAATAGGACATGACATCTGCACACAATTCCAGCAAAGTCTGCGTTCCAAAACGTCACTCCTTCCTACCTTGTATCAGAATGATACTTTTTTTTTTTATTTATGATGGAATAAAGCTTAAGGAAATTTTACCAGGTGCTGGAAATTTTTTATTTTTTTACTTTGTCCCATAATTATTCAATCAAATTTTGCATTAAAAAAGTCAAATTATGTTTCTTTCCCTCCAAGCCCTGCCATGCACCCAAACAGTGGTTTTCCCCACATATTGGGTATCGGCATGCCCAGAAGAAATTGCACAACAAATTTTAGTGAACATTTCTTCCTGTTACCCTTGTGACAATAAAAAAAAAAAAATAGGTCCATAGTAAATTTTTTGAGAAAAAAAGTTAAATGTTCATTTTTTTCCTCCCATATTTTAAAAATTCCTGTGAATCAGGCTTGAATGTGGTTTTGAGCACCTTGAGGGGTTTTCCAAATTTTCAATAAATTTCCGATTTTTTTTCCACAAATAAATGCAAGTCATAACGAATAAATGTTACCATTATCATAAAGTACAATAAGTCATGAAAAAAAAAACAAACAGTCTCAGAATCAGTGTGATCCGTTGAATCAATCCAGAGTTATTACCACATAAAGTGACACTGGTCAGAATTGTAAAGTTTGGCCTGGTCATGAAGGGGTACAGAGGTTAAAGCCGCTGTAATTTTTCATTTGGGCCATTTGAAAGGTCAGGTGTACAGTAACAAGTCACGAACGTTCGAACGTTACAGGAACTCCAAGATAATATACAGCGATAAATTCAGGCTATGACTTCAGATGTCCTGCAAAATACATTCAGCAATATGGAATGGCGCGTGCAAGCATGCTTAGTTGCGAACGGTGTACATTTTCAACACCTGCTTTAACCCCTTCCTGACATGAGACGTACTATCCCGTCCACGGTACCCGGGCCCGTATGACCGGGGACGGGATAGTACGTCTACCGCGATCAGCGGCGCCCACGTGGTGAGCGCCGCTGATCGCGGCCGGGTGTCAGCTGATTATCACAGCTGACACCCGGCACAATGTGTCAGGGGCGGTCACGGACCGCCCCCGACACATTAACCCCTTGCACACCGCGATCAAACGCGATCGCGGTGTACCGGGAGTTAAAGGGAAGCATCGGGAGGGGGCTCCCTCCGTGCTTCCCTGAGCCCCCCACGGCAGCGCAATGTGCAGCGCTGCTGCGGGGGGCTCCTATCCTCCAGGCCCCCGAATCCAAGATGGCGACGGGGGCCTTCGGGGGCCTGGGGAAGCTGGCTTCCTCAGTGCCTGCAAAGCGCAGGCATGAGGAAGCCTTGTGCACTGCCTGTGACAGATTGCTGATCTGTCACAGTGATCTGTGATGTGACAGATCAGCGATCTGTCACAGGACAGTGATGTCCCACCTGGGACTATGTAATAAAGTAAAAAAAAAATTTAAAAAAAAGTGTAAAAATAAATTTAAAAAAATCGCCAAATAAATTAGTAAAAAAAAAAAAAATATTCCCCAATAAATTCATTTTTTTAAAATAATAAAAAAAAAAAACAATAAATGTACACATATTAGGTATCGCCGCGTCCGTAACGACCTGCCCTATAAAACTGTCCCATTAGTTAACCCCTTTAGCGAACCCCTTAAAAAATAAAAATAAAAAACGAAGCAAAAAATAATGATTTATTATCATACCGCCAAACAAAAAGTGCAATAACGCGAGATCAAAAAGACGCATATAAATATCCATGGTACCGCTGAAAACATCATCTTGTCCCGCAAAAAACGAGCCACCACACAGCATCATCAGCGAAAAAATAAAAAAGTTATAACTCGCAGAATAAAGCGATGCAAAAATAATTATTTTTTATATAAAATAGTTTTCATTGCATAAAACCGACAAAAACATAAAAAAACGACCTAAATGAGGTATCGCTGTAACCGTACTGACCCGAAGAATAAAAGCGCTTTATCAATTTTACCGCACGCGGAACGGTGTAAACGCACCCCCCCAAAAGAAATTCATGAAACGCTGGTTTTTGTTCATTCTGCGTCCCAAAAATCGGAATAAAAAGCGATCAAAAAATTTCACGTGCCCGAAAATGGTACCAATAAAAACGTCAACTCGTCCCGCAAAAAATAAGACCTCACATGACTCGGTGGGTCAAAATACGGAAAAATTATAGCTCTCAATATGTGGTGATGCAAAAACTATTTTTACAATAAAAAGCGTCTTTTAGCGTGCGACAGCCGCCAAACATAAAAACCGCCATAAATAGTAAATCAAACCCCCCGTCATCACCCCTTTAGTTAGGGAAAAATAATAAAATAAAAAAAATGTATTTATTTCCATTTTTCCATTAGGGTTAGGGCTAGGGTTAGGGCTAGGGGTGTGTTGGGGTAGGGTTAGGTTAGGGTTAGGGCTAGGGCTAGGGTTAGGGTTAGGGTTAGGGCTAGGGCTAGGGTTAGGGTTAGGGCTAGGGCTAGGGCTAGGGTTAGGGCTAGGGTTAGGGCTAGGGTTAGGGGCGTGTTGGGGTTCGGGTTGGAGTTAGAATTGGGGGTTTCCACTGTTTGGGCACATCAGGGGCTCTCCAAATGCAACATGGCGTCTGATCTCAATTCCAGCCAATTCTGAGTTGAAAAAGTCAAATGGTGCTCCTTCCCTTCCAAGCTCTGCTATGCGCCCAAACAGTGTTTTACCCCCTCATGTAGGGTATCAGCCTACTCAGGACAAATTGCAAAACAATTTTTGGGGTCCAATTTCTCCTGTTACCCTTAGGAAAATAAAAAATTGGGGGCAAAAATATCATTTTTGTGGAAAAAAAATGATTTTTTTATTTTCACGTCCGAGTGTTATAAACTTCTGTGAAGCACTTGGGGGTTCAAAGTGCTCACCACACATCTAGATAAGTTCCGTGGGGGGTCTAGTGTCCAAAATGGGGTCACTTGTGGGGAGTTTCAATAGTTTAGGTACATCAGGGGCTCTCCAAATGCACATGACACCCGCAGACCATTCCATCAAAGTCTGCGTTCCAAAACGTCACTGCTTCCCTTCCGAGCCCCGACGTGTGTCCATACAGTAGTTTTCTCCCACATATGGGGTGTCAGCGTACTCAGGACAAATTGGACAACAACTTTTGGGGTCCAATTTCTCCTGGTACCCTTGGGAAAATAAAAAAAATGGTGACTAAAAGATCATGTTTGTGGAAAAAATACGAATTTTTTATTTTCACGCCCGGGCGTTGTAAACTTCTGTGAAGCACTGGGGGGGTCAAAGTGCTCACCACACATCTAGATAAGTTCCTTGGGGGGTCTAGTTTTCAAAATGGTGTCATTTGTGGGGGGTTTCCACTGTTTAGGTACATTAGGGGCTCTCCAAAGGCAACATGACACCCGCAGACCATTCCATCAAAGTCTGCATTCCAAAACGTCACTACTTCCCTTCCGAGCCCTGACGTGTGCCCATACAGTAGTTTTCTCCCACATATGGGGTAGCAGCGTACTCAGGACAAATTGGAAAACAACTTTTGGGGTCCAATTTCTCCTGGTACCCTTGGGAAAATAAAAAAAAATGGTGACTAAAAGATCATGTTTGTGGAAAAAATACGAATTTTTTATTTTCACGCCCGGGCGTTGTAAACTTCTGTGAAGCACTGGGGGGGTCAAAGTGCTCACCACACATCTAGATAAGTTCCTTGGGGGGTCTAGTTTTCAAAATGGTGTCATTTGTGGGGGGTTTCCACTGTTTAGGTACATTAGGGGCTCTCCAAAGGCAACATGACACCCGCAGACCATTCCATCAAAGTCTGCATTCCAAAACGTCACTACTTCCCTTCCGAGCCCTGACGTGTGCCCATACAGTAGTTTTCTCCCACATATGGGGTAGCAGCGTACTCAGGACAAATTGGAAAACAACTTTTGGGGTCCAATTTCTCCTGGTACCCTTGGGAAAATAAAAAAAATGGTGACTAAAAGATCATGTTTGTGGAAAAAATACGAATTTTTTATTTTCACGCCCGGGCGTTGTAAACTTCTGTGAAGCACTGGGGGGGTCAAAGTGCTCACCACACATCTAGATAAGTTCCTTGGGGGGTCTAGTTTACAAAATGGTGTCATTTGTGGGGGGTTTCCACTGTTTAGGTACATTAGGGGCTCTCCAAAGGCAATATCACACCCGCAGACCATTCCATCAAAGTCTGCATTCCAAAACGTCACTACTTCCCTTCCGAGCCCCGACGTGTGCCCATACAGTAGTTTTCTCCCACATATGGGGTATCAGCATACTCAGGACAAATTGGACAACAACTTTTGGGGTCCAATTTCTCCTGGTACCCTTGGGAAAATAAAAAAAATGGTGACTAAAAGATCATGTTTGTGGAAAAAATACGAATTTTTTATTTTCACGCCCGGGCGTTGTAAACTTCTGTGAAGCACTGGGGGGGTCAAAGTGCTCACCACACATCTAGATAAGTTCCTTAGGGGGTCTAGTTTCCAAAATGGTGTCATTTGTGGGGGGTTCCACTGTTTTGGTACATCAGGAGTTTTCCAAACGCGACATGGTGTCCGATCTCAATTCCAGCCAAAAACGTCAAATGGCGCTGCTTCCCTTCCGAGCTCTGCCATGCCCCCAAATAGTGGTTTACCCCCACATGTGGGGTATCAGCGTACTCAGGACAAATTGCACAATAACTTTTAGGGTCCTGTTACCCTTGGAAAAATAAGAATTGAGGGTGAAAAGATCATTTTTGTGGAAAAATTATGATTTTTTAATTGTATGGCTTTATGTTATAAACTTCTGTGAAGCCCATGGGGGTTCAAAGTTCTCACCACACATCTAGATAAGTTCCTTAGGGTGTCTAGTTTCCAAAATAGTGTCATTTGTGGGGGGTTTCCACTGTTTTGGTACATCAGGGGTTTTCCAAACGCGACATGGTGTCCGATCTCAATTCCAGCCAAAAACGTCAAATGGCGCTGCTTCCCTTCCGAGCTCTGCCATGCGCCCAAATAGTGGTTTACCCCCACATGTGGGGTATCAGCATACTCAGGACAAATTGCACAATAACTTTTAGGGTCCTGTTACCCTTGGAAAAATAAGAATTGAGGGTGAAAAGATCATTTTTGTTGAAAAAATATGATTTTTTAATTGTATGGCTTTATGTTATAAACTTCTGTGAAGCCCATGGGGGTTCAAAGTTCTCACCACACATCTAGATAAGTTCCTTAGGGGGTCTAGTTTCCAAAATGGTGTCATTTGTGGGGGGTTTCCACTGTTTTGGTACATCAGGGGTTTTCCAAACGCGACATGGTGTCCGATCTCAATTCCAGCCAAAAACGTCAAATGGCGCTGCTTCCCTTCCGAGCTCTGCCATGCGCCCAAATAGTGGTTTACCCCCACATGTGGGGTATCAGCGTACTCAGGACAAATTGCACAATAACTTTTAGGGTCCTGTTACCCTTGGGAAAATAAAAATTGGGGTGAAAAGATCATTTTTGTGGAAAAAATATGATTTTTTAATTGTACCGCTGTACGTTATAAACTTCTGTAAAGCCCTTGTGGGTTCAAAGTTCTCACCACATATCTAGATAAGTTCCTTGGGGGGTCTAGTTTCCAAAATGGGGTCACATGTAGGGGGTTTCCACTGTTTAGGTACATCAGGGACTCTCCAAACGTGACATGGCGTCCAATCTGAATTCCAGCCAATTTTGCATTGAAAAAGTCAAACGGCGCTCCTTCCATTCTGAGCTCTGCCATGCGCCGAAACATAGAATCATAGAATCATAGAATCGTAGAGTTGGAAGGGACCTCCTGGGCCATCTGGTCCAACCCCCTGCTCAAAGCAGGATTCGCTAAATCATCCCAGTCAGATGTCTGTCCAGCCTCTGTTTGAAGACTTCCATTGAAGGAGAACTCACCACTTCTCGTGGCAGCCTGTTCCACTCATTGATCACTCTAACTGTCAAAAAGTTTTTTCTAATATCTAATCTGTGTCTCTTCCCATTGCTTCTAGTCTTTCCTTGTGCAAATGAGAATAAAGTTGATCCTTCTACAATGTGACAGCCCTTTAGATATTTGTAGACAGCTATTAAGTCTCCTCTCAGTCTTCTCTTTTGCAAACTAAACATCCCCAAATCCTGCAACCTTTCCTCATAAGACAGGGTTTGCAGACCGGTCACCATTCTGGTCGCTCTTTTCTGAACTTGCTCCAGTTTGTTGATGTCTTTTTTAAAATGTGGTGCCCAAAACTGGACACAATATTCCAGATGAGGTCTGACCAAAGAGGAGTAGAGGGAAATAATGACTTCACGTGATCTAGACTGTATGCTTCTGTTAATACATCCTAGAATTGCATTTGCCTTTTTTGCTGCTGCATCACACTGTTGACTCATATTCAGTCTGTGATCTATTAGTATACCCAAGTCTTTTTCACATGTGCTGTCACTTAGCCCTATTCCTCCCATTCTATATATGCTTTTTTCATTTTTATTGCCCAGATGTAGTACTTTGCATTTCTCCCTGTTAAAAACAGTCGTTCCCCCCCACATATCAGGTATCTGCGTACTCAGGACAAATTGCACAATAACTTTTGCAGTTCAATTTCTCCTGTTACCCTTGGTAAAATAAAAAAAATTGAACCTGAAGTATTTTTTTTATGAAAAAAAGTTAGATGTTCATTTTTTTTTAAATATTCAAAAAAATTCCTGTGACGCACCTAAAGGGTTAATAAACTTCTTGAATGTGGTTTTGAGCACCTTAAGGGGTGCAGTTTTTAGAATGGTGTCACTTTTGTGTATTTTCTATCATATAGACCCCTCAAAGTGGCTTCAAATGTGATGTGGTCCTAAAAATAAAATGGTGTTGTAAAAATGAGAAATCGCTGGTCAACTTTTAACCCTTATAACTTCCTAACAAAAAAAAATTTTGGTTCCAAAATTGTGCTGATGTAAAGTAAACATGTGGGAAATGTTAGTTATCAAGTTTTTTGTGTGCCTTATCTCTGTGATTTAAGGGCATAAAAATTAAAAGTTGGAAAATTGCGAAATTTTCAAAATTTTCGCCAAATTTCCGTTTTTCTCACAAATAAACGCAAGTTATTTGAATGAAATTTTACCACTAACATGAAGTACAATATGTCACGAGAAAACAATGTCAGAATCACCGGGATCCATGGAAGCGTTCGAGAGTTATGACCTCATAAAGGTACAGTGGTCAGAATTGTAAAAATTGGCCCGGTCATGAACGTGCAAACCACCCTTGGGGGTGAAGGGGTTAAACCATCAGTTTCTCATGAACCAAGCTATGTACAGTACAGACCAAATTTCAGTACAATAGTCTCTTTTAGAACTTAGGGTACTGTTCGTGTACTGCGTTCTGATTTTTATGACCATCTGACTGCATTCTTATTCACATACTGATACCTACCACACACATTTTCAATGTTTTTTCAGCACTGCAGTAGTACAATACAATCATATTTAGGCCTTTTGTTCCCTATATGTAATAGTGGGATGTGTTCTCTGACCTCCTATTTCTAGTCTGTAAAATTCTAAAATGGCGACTGCTTTCCAAGTCCTCAGCTTTTATAATGTCAATGATAGTCCACCATGATAGCATGGATTAGACCATGTAACGCAATATCTGCTAGGTATTATGAGGCATGCCCAGCCAGCCACACTTGATGTCATGAGCCCACTCTTTGGCTGATGCAATCTTCAGCAGTGGGTGAAAAGGCAATGAGCATGCTTCTTTTTTTGCGATCATTACTGACTTGCAGTGACATGACAAGAATCTACTTAACTAACCATAGGCTAAATAATTGCAAGTCAAATTTCTGCATGAGATGGCCAAGATGATTGTGTATAAAATGATGGTAGTCTGAAAGTCAAAAGTTGAAAACAATGTTACCCCTTTGCTCATTCGTGTATTAAGCCTAAAATGAAAACCATCTTAATAAATTTACCTATTGCTTAAATCAGGTTTGTGTTGAACGTATTTTTAGAAATGGTTTATCAATATTTATTTTTTACATATCACAGTTTGTGTTAAAAATTAAATGGACTATTTTTGGACTGTGAATTCTTTTGGTTCAGGAAATAACACATGTGCATAGTTACAATGGTCAGACCATCACCTTGTCTTTTGCACTGAAGTGTCTAATGAGCCTGTGCAATGGTCATTGTGAAGGGAGGGGAAATAGGGTCATGAGTAAAATCACCTATTGTGATTGTAGGATCCTGTGCTACCACCTGTGTGGAGAGGTGTTTATTGTCTTTGTAATCCTTCCTCAGATTAGGATCGAACCTACAAAAAAAAAAAAATCATAAGTAAAGAAGCCCTATAATAATTCCTAACCTTAATTAACTTACAAGAAGAAACTTCACGTAAGAGTCTATAAATGCCCTAGTGGCCTGTTTGAAAATTGCAAGATTACGATTTTATTTTTTACTAGCTGTAGAGCCCAGCCTTGCCCAGGCATAGTAATTAACTGTGGCTAGTTATAACAAATTATAATGATTATCCTCCATCCCATAGTCCCATGCCCATATACCCGTCATACATATTCTCCATCCCATAGTCGAGTGCCCATATACCCACACAGCCTTCATCTCATAGTTCCATGCCCATATACCCATCATACATATCCTCCATCCCATAGTCCCGTGCCCATATACCCATCATACATATCCTCCATCCCATAGTCCCGTGCCCATATACCCATCATACATATCCTCCATCCCATAGTCCCGTGCCCATATACCCATCATACATATCTGCCATCCCATAGTCCCGTGCCCATATACCCATCATACATATTCTCCATCCCATAGTCCCGTGCCCATATACCCGTCATACATATCCACCATCCCATAGGCCCGT
The DNA here is from genome assembly GCF_039654945.1 of Dendrobates tinctorius. NCBI lineage: Eukaryota > Metazoa > Chordata > Amphibia > Anura > Dendrobatidae > Dendrobates > Dendrobates tinctorius. Next base: position 10,096,355 of record NW_027361690.1, read on the forward strand.
GCCCATATACCCGTCATACATATCCACCATCCCATAGGCCCATGCCCATATACCTGTCATACATATTCTCCATCCCATAGTCCCATGCCCATATACCCATCACACATCCTCCATCCCATAGTCCCGTGCCCATATACCCGTCATACATATCCACCATACCATAGGCCCGTGCCCATATACCCGTCATACATATTCTCCATCCAACAGTCCAGTTCCCATATTCCCATCACACATCCGCCATCCCATAGTCAACCATTATGACATCATGAGCGGCGGGGCTTGATGACATCAGCGTCGCCATGGCAACCATTGTGACATCATAATGAGGGGTGGGGCTTGATACGCCCACACCGTTTCCCCATTATGTAGATAGGGGCATTATGACATCATAATGAGGGGCGGGGTTTGACGCCACACACTTTTTCCCCAGTATGTAGACAGGGGCAAAATTGAAGTGAATTGGAATGCGCGGGGTTAAAATATCGCCTCACAACATAGCTTAGGACGCTCTCGGGGTCCAGACGTGTGACTGTGCCAAATTTTGTGGCTGTAGCTGTGACGGTGCGGATGCCAATCCCGGACATACACACACACACACACATACATACACACACACTTTGAGCTTTATATATTAGATATTAGTTTGATAGTTTGATAATACTTTAAAAAAGAAACATAACACATGTAATGTAATTAAATTACCTGAATTTGAAAGATGCCATTTCATACTTTTGATTACATATGGATTTTAATGTTTTCAGCAGTAATAAATTGGGGGTACATTATAATGCCATAGACAGGTGCTTCTCAAAAAATTAGAATATCAAAAAGTTAATTTATTTCAGCTCTTCAATACAAAATGTGAAACTCGTATATTATGTAGAGTCATTACAAACAGAGTGATCTATTTCAAGTGTTTATTTCTGTTAATGTTGATGATTATGGCTTACAGCCAATGAAAACCCAAAAGTCATTATTATTATTATTATTTATTTTTATAGCGCCATTTATTCCATGGCGCTTTACATGTAAGGAGGAGTATACATAAAAACAAGTACAATAATCTTAAACAATACAAGTCATAACTGGTACAGGAGGAGAGAGGACCCTGCCCGCGAGGGCTCACAATCTTCAAGGGATGGGTGATAATACAGTAGGCGAGGGTAGAGCTGGTCGTGCAGCGGTTTGGTCGATCGATGGTTACTGCAGGTTATAGGCTTGTCGGAAGAGGTGGGTCTTCAGGCTCTTTTTGAAGGTTTCGATGGTAGGTGAGAGTCTGATATGTTGTGGTAGAGAGTTCCAGAGTAGGGGTGATGCGCAAGAGAAATCTTGTATGCGATTGTGGGAAGAGGAGATAAGAGGGGAGTAGAGAAGGAGATCTTGTGAGGATCGGAGGTTGCGTGCGGGAAAGTACCGGGAGACGAGGTTACAGATGTATGGAGGAGACAGGTTGTGGATGGCTTTGTATGTCATGGTTAGGGTTTTGTAATGGAGTCTCTGGGCAATTGGGAACCAGTGAAGGGATTGACAGAGGGGAGAAGCTGGGGAACAGCGGGGGGACAGGTGGATTAGTCGGGCAGCAGAGTTTAGAATAGATTGGAGGGGTGCGAGAGTGTTTGAGGGGAGGCCACAGAGCATGAGGTTGCAGTAGTCAAGGCGAGAGATGATGCATATCTTAGTAAATTAAAATAATTAGCAAAAAAACACCTACAAGGGCTTCCTAAGCGTTTAACAAGGTCCCTTAGTCTATTTCAGTAGGCTCCACAATCATGGGGAAGACTGCTGACTTGACAGATGTCCAGAAGACAGTCATTGACACTCCACAAGGAGGGTAAGCCACAAAAGGTCATTTCTAAAGAAGCTGGCTGTTCACAGAGTGCTGTATCCAAGCATATTAATGGAAAGTTGAGTGGAAGGAAAAAGTGTTGCAGATAAAAGGTGCCCAACCAACCGGAATAATGACAGTCTTGAAAGGATTGTTAAGAAAAGGCCATTTAAAAGTTTGGGGGAGATTCACAAGGAGTGGACTGCTGCTGGAGTCATTGCTTCAAGAGCCACCACACACAGAAGCATCCAGGACATGGGGTACAAGTGTCGCATTCCTTGTGTCAAGCCACTCATTACCAAAAGACAACATCAGAAGGGTCTTACCTGGTCCAAGGAGAAAAAGAACTGGACTGTTGTTCAGTGGTCCACGGTGTTGTTTTCAGAGGAAAGTAAATATGGACATCAAGGTCCCAGAGTCTGGAAGAAGAGTGGAGAGGCATACAATCCAAGCTGCTTGACGTCTAATGTGAATTTCCACAATCAGTGATGGCTTGAGAAGCCATGTCATCTGCTGGCGTAGGGCCACTGTGTTTTATCAAGACAAAAGTCAATGCAGCCATCTACCAGGAAATTGTTACAGCACTTCATGCTGACAAACTTTTTGTAGATGGAAATTTCATTCTCCAGCAGGACTTTGCACCTGTCCACACTGCCAAAAGTACCAATACCTGGTTTAAAAACAAGAGTATCACTGTGCTTGATTGGCCAGCAAACTCACCTGACCTTAACCCCATAGATTATTGTCAAGAGGAAGAGGAGAGACACTAGACCCAACAATGCTATCAAAGCAACCTGGGCTCCATAACACCTCAGCAGTGCCACAGGCTGATCGCCTTCATGCCATGCTGCATTAATGCAGTAATGGATGCAAAATGAGCCCCAACAAAGTACTGAATGCATTTACTGAACATACATTTCAGTAGGCCAAAATTTCAGATTTTAAAAATCATTTTTCAAGCTGGTATTAAAAAGTATACTAATTTACTGAGATAATGACTTTTGGGTTTTCTTAGGCTGTAAGCCATAATCATCAACATTAACAGAAAAATGCTTGAAATAGATCACTCTGTTTGTAATGACTATATATGAGTTTCACTTTTTCTACTGAAGAACTGAAATAAAAATAACTTTCTGATGATATTCTAATTTTGTGAGAAGCTCCTGTATACATTACTTACACACATTTTTCCTGTATATAACATAAATCATTAGGGTAATCATGAGTCTATATTCCATTAACATATTACATGGCACCATGCCTAAATATGTGTACTTTGTAAGAGAAAAAGTTACCCAATATACACATTGCAAGTAGTGCTCAATCCCAATACAGTGCTCCATTGGATGTACAGTCTTCTGAATCATCAAAACATTTTATGGCTTGTAAGTGCTTACAATTCATTGTGAAGACATTTGGCCTTTCTACCACATTCTAATCTCTTGGTCAAAGACTGAAGAAACAGGGCCATTGTTGTTTATTGTACAGTCATACAGACATTATTAATGAATTAAGAAGCGTTAAAGCCTGAAGGGAAGCACTGTTTTCCACAAAGACCTTTGACATGGATTTAAAGACAATGTTCTATCTCTGTTCATATCGAGAACTACGATACCAATTTAGCAAAAGTTGTAAGATGCAACACAGTGTAATGTAACACGGGACATAACCTCTTCAGATGTAGAGTTCTGAAATGCTAATGCACGAAGCACAAAGGAATATATACTGTAAACGTAGAATGCAGATTGTAAGAGGATTATTAATGGGTTTCGAGATATAGCTTTGCTACTTTCTGAGCCTGAGCGTAAGTCACATCTACAAATATCTCAAAGTGGCAAAGACATTGTATAGCAGTCTGATGAAATTGTACATGCGCGTCGGGGCAGAGGGACGGGACTTCCACTCAACATATCTAGTATGCTGCTAGGATACAGGTAAAGGCCTCCAGGGTTGCCTTTATGAATGTATTTTCAATAGGTTGTTTCATGCAGGTCTGCTTAATTGGTGCAACATATCTGTGATGACATTTTTGCTCTGACTAATTACATCATGTGTGAGGTCTATTGTGGTATGTACACTGATATGTCAGTTGATAGATGTTGCACTAAACTAGAGCTATATGAGACTGATGCCTTATTCCTACACCTTTTGGGCTATTGTTGTTACAAAGCATTGAGGACATGTTGGTTATTGGGCTGTAGCACTGTATTAGTAACTTTTTTTTAGCAAATTATTGAAACCTTTTTGAATAATCATATTTGGTGGTCATTTAGTCCTTTGCCATGCAGCAATATTTTTAATAAGGGTGAGCCTTACGTCCCTCATTCTTTTCTTGCATGTTTTTTGTTATATACCTTTCATGTGATTTTTATATATTTTTGAATTAATAAAATGTGATTTTATCATTGTTATTTTTGGTTTCATGCTCAATTTGTCTTGGCTATATCTATAGCGGATAGATGGTGGATTTCAATTGGTGGTAATTTGAGCAAAATACTTATTTTCATACTATTGAATTGGCACTTTTTGGATGTATTAATGGACCCCAACATATCTGTAATCAGGAGGCCAGCAGCAACAATCTGTTGACCAATATTGAGTAACAATTGTGCCAACCCTTATACAAGAATGACCTTTTGTTTATTTAAAAAATGATGCCCAACCTGATAATTTTTAATAAATATGGATTTTGCTTAAATTAAGACATTACAGAGTAACACATAATTCAACAATTACCAAGAGTAAAGACCGTTTTGTGGTGTATGGTCCCAGCCATCAATATAATAAACAGGGACATTCATATAACACTGCTTGAACCAATCACCAACACTTATCCGTACAAGTAGAGCTACAAAGTGCTACTGAGTGCAGGGCTGCCACCAGGAATTTCAGGGCCCCATTCTGGCAACATTTTTGGACCCCCTTGAGACTTCAACTAGGCTCCACCCCTGCTCCGCAGCCACACTCTATAACATTCTGCAGTCCTACCGCCCACTCTTGGAAAAAGTCCACTTCTGCACCACATCCTCACCAATCACAAATTAACAGTTTCCATCAAACACCATATCACATACATAGCTATCAGCTTGTGTTTTGGTCAAAAGATTTTTTTTAAGCCGTCATTACGACAAGGAGTCTCCTTTGGCAGGGCCCTATTCTACTGTAACTTATTAAACAGTTTCTAAAATACCCAATACTCTAGTATTTTATTTTTATTTATTTTTCTTTAAGGGAATAAGTCGCATACATTTTTTAAAATGATCAATAATACCACATACAAGAGATAATTACCATCACGTCATGGTCGGACCACATATTACCCCCACATAGTGACCAAATAATACAACAAACAAGGGACAAATACCGACACACCATGACCAGACAACATATTACCACCACATAGTGACTGAATACTACAATATTGATGATTAATAAAAAAAACTCAATACTAATATTACCATAAGCCCCATTATACACAGGAACTTTGTATATAGTGTATCGGTAATATCGTGATCACCAGTGACATTATACACAGGAGCTCTACATATAGTATCAGTGTACAGGTAATACAGTGATCACCAGTGACATTATATATAGGAAATCTGTATACAGTGTCAGTATACAGGTAAAACAGTGATGGCCAATGACATTATACATAGGAGTGCTTTATAAGCTATATAGTGCATAGTGTCAGTGTACAGGCAACACACTCACCAGCGACATCTCTAGTTGAAGTCCTTAATCTTCGCTTTTCTTCTTCATCCAGTGCAGACCGCCTTCACTTCTTCCAGCCAGGAATAGTCTCTGCATAAAATAACAGTTATCTACAGCATTTCCCACTTTTTCCCCCAACTTCTACACTACACAGCTGAATACAGACGTACACTCACTATTAATGTATAATTAGCTATTATGCAACCCACCCTTCCAAATATAAATTATAATCCACCAATGCATCCCCACTAACTATAAATAGCCAATTTACCCACTGAATAAATACATAAATTAGAACCTGTACTCTTTCCCCCAATTCATTACCAGTCACACTCCTGCATCCTCAACACCCCCAACTTTGTTCCTCCCACTTCCAGATTCATTATACTGTATTTATGAGCCTCCCTCTGCCACATTCATTATGTCATGTACTCTCTCTCTCCCACCGTCACTTCATCACTTGGTCTCTCCCAACCTAAATACAGCATTATTTGCTCTCCCCCACACCCAATTCATCATGATTTGCTGTTCCCCACCCTCAATTCATCAACATTTCCTCTCCCTTCCCACCCTCAATTCATTATAATTTGCTTTACCTGTCACCCTTTCCAATCCATTATTTGCTGTGCCCCGTCCCTCACAGTCAATCCATCATTTGCTGTCCCTCGTCCCCCACCCTTATTCCATCATTATTTGCTGTCCCCCACCCTCATTCCATCACTTGCTGTTCCCCACCCTCAATCTATCATTTGCTGTCCCCCGGCCCCCACCCTCATTCCATCATGATTTGCTGTCCCCCACCCTCATTCCATCATTTGCTTCCCCATAATTTTTCTTGGAAAAAAAAAGGGTAAGCTTTACAAACTTACCTCTCATCCCCTGCAGCTCCACTTCTGGTATCCTCCTGGCGAGTAACGTGCGAACATGCCGGAGCGCACCCAATGCAGTGGGTGCTCGGGCATGCATGGAGTAACACGGATCCCCTCATGTTTTCTTGGGTGTCTAACAGCCATGAAACATGAAAGGCAGGTACTCGAACATGTCACTTGAGGACCTGCGATACTTGGTGCATACCCGAGCACCCAATGCAAACTGGAGTAGCGAGCACTTGCACTCAACACTAATGACATATTCAATATGACAACCTAATATTATCAAATTCTGTATTGTACTTATGGGTTCAAAGTGCTCACTACACCCCTGAATAAAATTCTTAAGGGGTCTAGTTTCCAAAATAGGGCCTCTTGTGGGGGGTTTCCACTGTTTAGGCACATCAGGGGCTCTCCAAACATGACATGGCATCCGCTAATTATTCCAATAAATTTTACATTCAAAAAGTCAAATGGCACTCCACTTCCGAGCTCAGTCATGCGCCCAAACAGTAGATTTCCCCCACAAATAAGGTATGGGCGTGCTCAGGAGAAATTACACAACACAATTTGGGAAAAAACAAGAAAAGTCAACTCACCCATCCAAATATCCAGGACTCAGAGTACAGAAACTGCAGTTCAGCAGGAAAAGCAATCAATCCAATAGGTAATCCAGCTCAGATAATCTGTTAAAAGCTTTCAAATTTTATTAGGAAAATTCTTCAAAATAAGTAATCCATTCAGCATAAAAGTCACAAGCCCCCCAATGTGAGAAGAGGGTCTTGGGCAGATGTGTTTCGAACCAGACCACTTCTTAATCCTTACAACAAATTTTGGGGTCAATTTTCTCCTGCTTCCCTAGTGAAAATAAAAAAATAAAAAAAAAATAAAAAAATAATTGAGTCTAAAGTACATTTTTTGTGATAAAAAAGTTACATGTTCACTTTTTCCTTCTACATTGCTTCAGTTCCTGTAATGCACCTGAAGGATTAATAAATATCTTGAATGTTGTTTTGAGCACCTTGAGGGGTGCAGTTTTTAGAATGGTGACGCTTTTGGTTACTTTCTATCATATCAAAGTCCCTTCAAAAGTGATGTGGTCCCTAAAAAAAAAAAAATTGTTTTGTAAATTTTGTTGGAAAAATGAGAAACCGCGGGTCAACTTTTAACCATTCTAACAAAAAAAAAAAATTATGCTTCAAAAATTGTGCTGATGTAAAGCAGACATAAAAGGGAAATGTTTAATAACTATTTTGTGTGACATAATTTTTATTCCTTAAAATCAGAGTTAAGTTTGAAAATTGCAAAATTTCTGCTTTTTTCCACAAATATACACAAGTCATATCAAATAAATGCTACCACTATCATAGAAGTAGAATATGTCACAAAAAACACAGTATCAGAATCAGTAGGATCTGTTGAAGTGTTCCAGAGTTATCTCTCTATATAAAAATCAGTGTGTGTGTGTGTGTGTGTGTGTGTGTGTGTGTGTGTGTGTGTGTGTGTGTGTGTGTGTACACACACCACCAACCAATCACCAGAGCTGTTCAAAAGAAGCTAAGCTGTGATTGGTGGCTATGACCAACAGTTTTTTTTGCGACCAATCACTAAGCATCTCTCATCTCACCAGAGCTGGTTAACAGTAGCTGAGCTGTGATTGGTTGCCATGCGCAAGTTTTCCCACTTGACAACACCTCAGCAGACAATGACATGGTGGGAGAAATCTAGCATCCCCAGGAACATAAGCTCTAGCCATTGTCTGTCCCCCAGAAAGGAGCAGAGAGTACATGACAGAAATGAATCCCCCCCTCCCGTGTGGTATCATTAAGTGACACACATGAATGTAGGAAAGTGCACATATTAAATATCATGTGGATTTAATATTTTCTCACAGACACTTATGCATTATTGATGTGTTATTGTGCTCTGATGCTGTGAGTTTTTTTAAAGTGCTACTTTCCCCATAATTCACCTGAATATACCCATATAACACGTAATGCTTTTCCCATAACAACCCATTAAATATGATACTATACTGCATACAGATGCTGTACATCCATGAGCAACTCAGCCGAACAAATTACAAGTTGACCTGGGATCTTAGTGAACCATGTTTCTGTGCAATTTCACTATTCTATTTTTACTGGCTTTGACGGGATGATGTGGGATATTAGGGATAGTAGTCCGGTAGCTCTGGCTGACGGGATAATGTGGGATATTATAGTGAATGTGGCTATGCGGAGTGGGTGGGGCTCTACACTCAGCTTTATATATATAAGTAGCTGAAGAGCCCGGCGCTGCCCGGGCATAGTAACTAACTGTGGTTAGTTATAGCAAATTATAATTATCCTCCATCCCAGAGTCCCATGCCCATATACACATCATACACATCCTCCATCCCATAGTCGAGTGCCCATATACCCATCACACATCCTCCATCCCATAGTCCCGTGCCCATATACCCATCACACATCCTCCATCCCATAGTCGAGTGCCCATATACCCATCATACATATCCTCCATCCCATAGTTCAGTGCCCATATACCCATCATACATATCCGCCATCCCATAGTCCCGTGCCCATATGCCCATCATACATATCCTCCATCCCATAGTCCCGTGCCCATATGCCCATCATACATATCCTCCATCCCATAGTTCAGTGCCCATATACCCATCACACTTCCTCCATCCCATAGTCAACCATTATAACATCATGAGCGGCAGGGCTTGCAACCTATGACATCAGCGTCGCCATGGCAACCATTATGACATCATAATGAGGGACGGGGCTTGATACACACACTTTTTCCACATTATGTAGATGGGGCAAAATTGTTTGGGGAATTGGAATGAGCGGGGTTAAAATTTCGCCTCACAACATAGCCTAGGACACTCTCGGGGTCCAGACGTGTGACTGTGCCAAATTTTCTGGCTGTAGCTGTGCGGTGCGGATGCCAATCCCGGGCATACACACACACACACACACACACACACACACACACTTGAGCTTTATATATTAGATGATGTGGGATATTAGTGGTAGTAGTCCGGTGGCTCTGGCTGACGGGATGATGTGGGATATTAAGGGTAGTAGTCCAGCGCTGTGACGGGATGATGTGGGATATTAGGGGTAGTAGTCCGGTGGCACTGGCTGACGGGACAATGTGGGATATTAGGGGTAGTAGTCTGGCGGCTGTGACGGGATGATGTGGGATATTAGGGGTAGTAGTCCGGTGGCAATGGCTGATGGGATGATGTGGGATATTAGGGGTAGTAGTCCGGTGGCTCTGGCTGACGGGACGGTATGGGATATTAGGGGTAGTAGTCCGGTAGCTCTGGCTGACGGCATGATGTGGGATATAATAGTGAATGTGGCTATGCGGCATGGGCGGGGCTATACACAGCTTTGCACACTAACTAACCGTAGTTAGTTACTATGCCCAGGCAGCGTCGGGCTCTTCAGCTAGTGATCTCAAAGTGACAGTGGTCAGAATTGTAATATTTTGCTTGGTCATTAGACTAAATGTAGTTTGTTTGGATATCGTCATAACGTTCATTCTTCTATATGAATTCTTCATGAATTTCCTTGTTCTAAAACAGATGCATATAACTATACATCAGATGTTCTATGTAGACGTGGTCATAGCATTTACTACAAATCCATGTAAAGAAAGCTGCAGAGGTCATTCATGGTTTTAAAAATGACTAAAAATAATAAAATGATGCATTTTGATTTTACTGCTTTGTGACATGTTTGTGCAGAATTACTTTAAATCCATGAACCCAATATTGTGGAAGCAAAGATATTAATCCAGTATGTATGGTGTTATCCTCCTTGTCTTTGTCTTAAAGAAGTAGTCCACTACTTGGACAACTCATTGTCCCCATCCCACGATTGGCCCCAATAAAATTGAAAAGCCTATACTCACCTCGCTTGCCGGCACTGGCTGTCATGCTTCAAGACGGGGTTTCCTCTCCCGTCCTGATTTACTCGGTGTTAACTTTGTATGGCCTTTCTTTGGTGCGGGTAGGGTTACTTAGGCTTGCCGCTTGTCAGGCTCTGAGTCAGTGATACTTCCGTTACTCGGCTTGAGCAGCTAACTCAGGTTTCTCTGTTTGATACCGTGATTCCTGTATGTGTGTACTAGGGTGACCGGATCTCATATGGGGGGGAAAAAAAAATGTTGGAATCTTGTTCGTCTGGACCCCACAAAACGATTCCCCTTTCCAGATATTGAGATAGACAAAATTTGAGCTCGATCAAACGACGTTATCCCGTGTCGCTCAAAGTTTGAAAAAATCCAAATTGAGGTATTTTAAGATTTAGGTATTTTGCATAGTCTGTTAGACTATAAAGAATGTGACAACAACATTGCAGAAATAGCCCTGACCAAATTTTCGAACCATTTGTGGTATTTGAATGCAGAGTTGGTGGGATTATCGTTTTTTGATCCCACCATTACAGACAATGAAAAGTTGTTAATGGCCAATAAATTGCTCAGTAGCGCAGATGAACCATGAGAGCACGCTAACCTACATGAGCTGATAATTTTACATAGTTATCTTATCTATTCTAGAGCTTTTGTTAAAGTAGTTTTTGAAACGTCAGAATATAATGCTCGGCATTTCCTTACAACTTGCAGGACATATTGCTTTTCTTCTTCATCTTTTGTCAGAAGGTCGTTAAAGTCGGTTGCTTCCTACCTCTTGTAATTTTTCTTTCCTAACTTTTGGATTTACAACCCTAGCGTGCTCTGATGGTTCATCTGTGCTACTGAGCAATTTATTAGCCATTAACAACTTTTCATTGCCTGTAATGGTGGGATCAAAAAACGATAATCCCACCAACTCTGCATTCAAATACCACAAATGGTTCGAAAATTTGGTCAGGGATATTTCTGCAATGTTGTTGTCACATTCTTTATAGTCTAACAGACTATGCAAAAAACCTAAATCTTAAAATACCTCAATTTGGATTTTTTCAAACTTTGAGCGACGAGCGGCACGGGTTAACGTCGTTTGATCGAGCTCAAATTTTGGCTCTCTCAATATCTGGAAAGGGGAATCGTTTTGTGGGGTCCAGACGGACAAAATTCCAACATCGATTTTTTGCGGTCACCCTAGTGTGTACCCATGTATGACTCAGCTCGTTCCTTGTTCTGTTTTATGCCTCATGATTCTGTACTATTCTAAACTCTCTGGTTTTGACCCTCGGCGTTGTCCCCAACGTATGTCTGTTCCTCTGGATTCCGCATCCCTGTCTGGCTCCCGACCTCGGCTTGCCCCTCACCATTCTTCTGTCTCCCTGGCTCATCCTATGGCATACTCTCTGGCTTCTGACCTCGGCTTTCCTGACTACTTCCCCGAAACATCCTTGGCAGCTGCCTCCCGCCTGCTCACGTGGATTGGCTCCGCCCCCCAGCTGCTTCCCCGGCAGTCATGTGTCCTGCCAGATCCTGCTCTGGTGTACATCGCACGTCGCGGTGTCCATACACCTCCTGGCCAGAGTACGTTCCTTGGACAGCGCCCACTAGGCTTCACTCACCAAAGGCATGGCAAGTGTGTCTACATTATCACTGACCCCAATTTAATTCTTTGGGGGCACTTGCTTTCTCTTGTAAAATGGACCTTCTCTGTGCTCGGTCGGAGCAAGTTTCTAGCTTAACCCAGATGATGAAAAATTTGTCAGTGAAGCAGAGGGCTCTGGCTCAGTCCCATCAACAGGTGCAGAGAGAAATGGAGGATATGGTTAAAACCGCTCGGGATGCTCCTTTCTCTGGCATTAAGGATGGTGGGGTTACAGATGTCTCCTTATCCTCCCCTGAACCCTCTATTAAACTTCCCGATACTTTCTCTGGGGAGAAAAATAAATTTGGGGTATTTAAAGAGGGGTGTAAATTGTTGTTTAACCTGCAACCTCGATCTTAGGGTGACGAGGGCAAAAGGGTGGGGATCATTATATCTCTGTTAAGGGAAGGTCCGCAGGTTTGGGCTTTTTCTCTTTCTACCCCTGAGAGAATGTCTGTGGATCGGTTCTTCGAGGCCCTTGGGCAAATCTATGATGAACCTCATCGTGTGCGATTGGCTGAGGACTCGATTATGAGTCTCTCTCAGGGGAAGCACTCAGCCGAGTGGTAATGTTCTGAATATAGGTGATGGGCCACGGGGGTGTCTTGGAATGACTCGGCTCTCAGAGGATTGTTTCGCAGGGGGTTGTCTGAATATTTAAAAGACGGTCTGGCTCTGCATCCACCACCAGACTCTCTGGAGGAGGCCATGACACAGGCCGTCCGTATAGACCGCAGACTTCGTGAAAGGGGAGTGTTGTAACAGGAGACCCCTTAATTTCCAAGTAAAGCCGACTCCTCTTCGTCTGTTGAACCCATAAAAGTGGGAGCTGTTTCTTGTCACGATCCATGCTGGATTGTGACAGATAAAAGCACATGTAACCTTTTTTTTCCTTTAAGCTGGTTGCTTAAAGTTAGTTTTGCCCCCGGTGGCCATTAGGGTCATTACCCAGTGGTGTCTTTAGTTCTAGTTTTGCCCCCGGTAGTGGCTAGTATTATTACATGGGAATCACTAGCAGGTGTGATTGCTCTGGCTCTTGACTATAAAGGAGAGTCAGGTGGTCTCACTCACTTTTGGTGATATTTGTCATTTCCAACCATCCTTGGTGGAGGAAGGAGCTAGAGAAGAGTTCCTTGCAGCTCAGTCAGAGTCATTTTTCAAACACTATGTTGAAGATGGAATTAGCGGCTCCAAATAACCTGCAGATGCTCTTACATTTGAGATTCAGGGAATTGCTATCTCATGTCAAACATAGTGTCCTTCTGAAAGATACCATAGACGCGTGGAAAGCTCTAAGAAAACTATATAAACTGCCGTTCCGTTTATCAAAAATAGTTCTTCTATGGGAAGATCCCGATTTTCTTCAGGGTAAACAAAACAAACTTTTTGAATAATGGAAGCAGAAAAGGATCATAAAATTATGGGATCTACTAAATATCAATGAGGGAAGGATACTTACTTGGCAAGAATTCTCAGAGAAGTATAACATGGGAGATCAGCAATATCTGCAATATTGTCAAACAATTGGTTACTATAGCTCAGTGGTAAAGGATTTTGGGAGAGTGGAAAGGAAAGGGGATTTTGACTCCTTGATAGGAAATGGCTTAGGGGTAGAATCTTTATCCACATTGCCCAAAAAAATCTTCGATGATGCCAGAGTTATTTATCCATTGGAATAAAAACACTGAATGACTGAGATAGAGGGTAAAATTCTGGCAGGATGGGATAAAGTCAAGAAAGCAATGATAAAAATACAATTGAGAGAAATGCAGTATAAATTAATGCATATTGATATATATGCCTTTAATTTCTCATACAAAGATGCCCCAGCACACTATTTAAGGAAATGCCCTAAATGCAATGTACTTAAAGCAAACTTATTCCATGGTATTTGGGAATGTCCATCTATCCAAGTGGTTTGGGAAGAGTCCCTTTCATATATAGACAAAGTATGGAAAATTAAAATCCCCAAATCCCCCCCAAGCATGTCTTTTCCATTACATTTTAACAGAACAGCGAGAAGGCAGTGACAGAATACTATCTATCCGGAAAATACATGTAGCTCAATTGGTGGTCAAAAAAATGCATACTTAGAAACTGGCTGAAGAAAGAGACACCCCTTCTATCTGATATAATCAATACCCTAAAGAAGTTATTGATATATAATAAACTTGAGACAGAAAAACAAAAAGTCAACAAATAAATTCTTTAACAAATGGAGAACTTTTATTGAGTATAGCTATACACAACTAGAAATTTCACATATGATGAGATTTCACCACACCTCATGGTATAACATGGAAGAAATCAAAAGGTACAATTGGCATAGTAAACATATAATGCTCAGGCACAAGCATATTTACCTTTGCACAGACCCATATGGGAAATTTTGAATAAACATGCGTAAATATATAATATAAATATTTTTCTTTTCTTTTATTAATTTTTTTTCATACTTTGCTGTTTGTTTTCTCTCACCTTGAGTTGTGATGAGTTAAAGATTGGAAAGTTTGAAAGGTTAAACTTAAATTGTTCTGACAAAAAGAAAATGGGAGGTTTTTGACATTTATGTATAATGATGTGGATCGATGTACTGGTTGCATTAGTGCATGTCTTGAAAAACTTGAACATAACTTGTTTGATTTGTAGAATTGGTCTCAAATAAAGATTGTTATACAAAAGATAAAAAAAATAAAAAAAAAGAAAAAAAGAAAAAAAAAACCTGGCTTACATCGACTCTGCCAAAAGGTTAACTCCTAGGCAGGCCAGGTGGTCGCTTTTTTCCCTCCAGTTTCAGTTTTCTATTAAGGTTTGTCCGGGATCTAAGAATGTTAAGGCCGATGCATTGTCTCGGAGCTTGAATTCAATTTCCCCTCCCGAGCCTCCATATTCCATTCTTCAAGGTGGGGGTGGTGGTGGCTGATATTTCGTCCGAGTTGGAACGGGAGATTCTGGAGGCTCAGCCGCTTACACCTAGATCTAAGCCTGATGGTAAACTGTTTTTTCCCCATACAATTTCGCCTCAGGCTTCTCTGCGAGTTCCAAGAGTCAGTTTTGAGTGGACATTCTGGGATCTCGGCTACCAGGGGGGGCCGTTGCGAGGGTTTTTTGGTGGCCCTCGCTTACTTCTGATGTTAGGAAATTTGTGTCTGCGTGTCGGGTTTGTACACGTTCTAAGAGCTCTCATAACCGGCCAGCCGGGGAATTGGTGCCTTTACCAATTCCTGATAGACCGTGGACCCACTTGTCCATGCATTTTATCACCAATCTTTCTATCTTCCAGGGGTAATACAGTGGTTTGGGTTGTGGTGGACAGGTCAACTAAGCAAGTTCATTTTGTGCCTTTGTCCGCCTTGCCCTCTGCAGAAACTTTGTCCAGGTTGTTTGTGCAGCATGTGGTTCATTTGCATGGCGTGCCCTTGAATGTGTTGTCTGACCGGGGTGTTCAATTTGTCTCCAAGTTATGGAGGTCATTCTGTAGAAGGTTGGGTGTTACCTTGTTTTTCTCTTCCGCATACCATCCGGAGACTAATGGTCAGACAGAGCGAATTAATCAATCTTTAGAACAAATTCTGTTGTTTGTCCTCTGCTAGACAGGATGATTGGTGTGATGCCTTGCCTTTGGCTAAGTTTGCTTTTAACAACCGTGTGAGTCAGTCCACTGATATGTCCCCTTTCCTTGCCAACTATGGTTTTAGTCAGCATTTAGGGGAGTTCTCGAGTTTCGACTCCAGGTGTCCTAGGGCTGATGGGGCAGTGCTGCGCTTGGGGGAATTGTGGCAAGAGGTCCAGTGAAATATTGGAAAAGCTCAGAGGACATACAAGTTTTTGGGGACAGGAGGTGGGCCACTGGATCAGTGTTCCGGGTAGGGGAGAAGGTGGGCTTGTCCAATCGGAACATTAAACTTAAGGTTCCTTCCGCTAAACTGGGGCCTAAGTTTATTGGCTCATATGAAATCATGGAGATCATCAATCCTGTAGCTTTTAGGTTATGTCTTCCATCCTCCAAGAGCCCCAATGTTTTTCATAAGGCCCTTTTGAAACCGTTGGTGGCGGTTGAGGAAGGTTCTTTATCTTCTGCTGCTCCGGTCTTGGTGGACGGTCACATCGTGGATTCTCGTTGGGTTCATCGTACTTTACAGTATCTTGTACATTGGAATGGGTACGGTCTAGAGGGTCGGTCGTGGGTTCCGGCTCATTCCATACATTCTGATCGTTTGGACCAGGTGTTTCATTCCAGGCATCCTTGGAAGCCTATGGGGTCTGGTGGCCCCCTATTGAGAGGGGGCATGGTCATGATTCAGGACGGGGTTTCCTCTTCTGTCCTGGTTTACTCAGGGTTAACTTTGTATGGCCTCTCTTTGGTGCGGGGAGGGCCATTTAGGCTTGCTGCTTGTCAGGCTCTGAGTCAGTGACACTTCTGTTACTTGGCTTGAGCAGCTGACCCAGGTTTCTGTTTGATACCGTGATTCCTGTGTGTGTGTGTGTGAACCTGTGTATGACACCTCACCATTCTCCTGTTTTGTCCTACAGCATTCACGCTACTCTCTGGCTTCTGACCTCAGCTTTCTTGACTACGTCCCCGGGACACATCCTAGACAGTTGGCTCCCTTCCACTAACATGGGTTAGCTCCACCCCCTGGCTGCTTCCCCGGCAGTCATGTGTCCTGTCAGGTCCTGCTCTGGTGTACATTGCATGTCGCGGTGTCCACACACCTCCTGGCCAGAGTATGTTCCTTGGGCAGCACCACCTAGGCTTCACTCACCAAAGACACAGTGAGTGTGTCTTTACACCTGCACTGGAATGTCGGCACTCGCGGTCCTGATGCATGATGCGTGGTGTCTGGCATCCAGTCAGCGCTGGCGTCACTGTCCCTGCCTTCTGTTGAATTTAACATGAAGTGGAAGTCAGATCAGCTGCAGCCCGGACTTCCTTTTCATTTTGGAGTGGACAGTGATGCCAGCGCTGATTGGGCACTGGGATCACGAGTCACAACAACCACACCACGGAAACATCGAGGAGATCGAGTGCCAATACCTTATGAATGGCACTCACATGGGAGGCAAATATAGGATTTTTTTATGTTGCAAGCATGGGGGTTATCCTAGTAGTGGGTAACCCCTTTAAGATTCATGCAATAACATTATACATAAGGTCTGGCACTTCTTCAATGCTTGTTCTCTTATGTCACAATTTTCAATGTGGCAAGTTCAGAATTAACATCTGTAATGTGTAATGGGTTTCCATTGACTTCCCATCTGGAGTTCATTACAAGAGCAGACTGCCCTGAAAGTCAAAGCAAATGACACACAAATATCATTGGAACACTGTATGGAAAAATATAGTGAACCTTCAAAGCAAATAGGATATGTAACACGTCTATCAAAACTTTCGACTGCTGTTTATTTTCTGGCCAAAATACTCTAAAATGTACAGTATTACAATACATGTGTCATGAACTTAGTTTTAGATATATGTAATATAATGCACACAAATGTTATGTTGGGAGAATGAAACTAAAAGGACAAATCTATAGTATATGCAAAGATAAAGTTTTAAAAACAAAATACTCATCTCTGCTGCAGGGTTTCCATCGGTAATTAGTATTTATCTTGTACAATGTGAAAGTATTCTTCAGCTTTTCAACTCCATGGAGAACAACTAAATCAGAATGCCAGCATCAATTGCTGTAAGTGAGAATCCCAGTGCGTAAACATAGTAAGCAGTAGGGGCTCGTTCAGAAGTCAGCGATTTTTCTCATATGCCATAAACGGTCCAAGTTTCATCAATGATTTTTTTATGAGTTTCAAATTCAAAAATAGCCGACTTTAGCTAAAGTCGGGTTTCGCCGATCGAAACCCGACCATAGCTTGAGGTCGGCCATGAGGTCGCCGAGCAGAGGGCCAAAGTCGCTTTTCATATAATGCTTCCAGCGCCTTTTCTCAGCCAATGATGGAGGACGCACACTGTGGGCAACATGATGACATGTGCAGGGGCCACCAGCATCTTAGAGAAGGGCATTGAAGTGATTGGCTGGCTTTCTGTGGCGTCACAGTGGGTATAAAAGGCCGTGACCGCCGACAGCCATCTTACTTCTGCCGATCTTAGAATAGGGAGAGGTGCTGCTGCGGATTCTGAATAGGAAGAGCATTAGGCAGGGAAGAAGAAAACAAAAATTGCTTCTGCTGATAGCGATTTTCACTGTACAGTTAGTGTGCAGTGAAAGGGGAGGATTTTTGTTGTGTGCAGCAGCGCTGGTGGTGATTAGGCTGCCTTTTAAGGCTACCTGCTAGCTGCATTGCTGTGTGCACACTGCTGTTCAAACTGCTTTTTTCAAAGCACTCCAAATTTTATTATTTTGTTCTGGTGAGTTACTGAGCATTCATTTTTTCACACACCGTATAGCGGTGTATGATCCTCACACACTACCGTATCACGGACAAATAAAAGCTGTGTGTGTGTCTCTGGAAAAACAAGCTGAGGAGTTTCCATTTTTCCAGACCTACACCTTAGAGAGCTGTCGGCTTTTCAAACAGTTTCGTATATCTGCTGTTTGATTACCGTCAAAACTAGACAGACAGCGTGTGTCAGTCCGTATAAAAATAGACGGAGATTGACAATTTTCCCATACAGACACCGTATAGAGCTGTCCGATTCTCAAACAGTATTGTATACAGTGGGGAAAAAAAGTATTTAGTCAGTCAGCAATAGTGCAAGTTCCACCACTTAAAAAGATGAGAGGCGTCTGTAATTTACATCATAGGTAGACCTCAACTATGGGAGACAAACTGAGAAAAAAAAATCCAGAAAATCACATTGTCTGTTTTTTTTTCATTTTATTTGCATATTATGGTGGAAAATAAGTATTTGGTCAGAAACAAGCAATCAAGATTTCTGGCTCTCACAGACCTGTAACTTCTTCTTTAAGAGTCTCCTCTTTCCTCCACTCATTATCTGTAGTAATGGCACCTGTTTAGACTTGTTATCAGTATAAAAAGACACCTGTGCATACCCTCAAACAGTCTGACTCCAAACTCCACTATGGTGAAGACCAAAGAGCTGTCAAAGGACACCAGAAACAAAATTGTAGCCCTGCACCAGGCTGGGAAGACTGAATCTGCAATAGCCAACCAGCTTGGAGTGAAGAAATCAACTGTGGGAGCAATAATTAGAAAATGGAAGACATACAAGACCACTGATAATCTCCCTCGATCTGGTGCTCCACGCAAAATCCCACCCCGTGGGGTCAGAATGATCACAAGAACGGTGAGCAAAAATCCCAGAACCACGCGGGGGGACCTAGTGAATGAACTGCAGAGAGCTGGGACCAATGTAACAAGGCCTACCATAAGTAACACACTACGCCACCATGGACTCAGATCCTGCAGTGCCAGACGTGTCCCACTGCTTAAGCCTATACATGTCCGGGCCCGTCTGAAGTTTGCTAGAGATCATTTGGATGATCCAGAGGAGTTTTGGGAGAATGTCCTATGGTCTGATGAAACCAAACTGGAACTGTTTGGTAGAAACACAACTTGTCGTGTTTGGAGGAAAAAGAATACTGAGTTGCATCCATCAAACACCATACCTACTGTAAAGCATGGTGGTGGAAACATCATGCTTTGGGGCTGTTTCTCTGCAAAGGGGCCAGGACGACTGATCCGGGTACATGAAAGAATGAATGGGGCCATGTATCGTGAGATTTTGAGTGCAAACCTCCTTCCATCAGCAAGGGCATTGAAGATGAAACGTGGCTGGGTCTTTCAACATGACAATGATCCAAAGCACACCGCCAGGGCAACGAAGGAGTGGCTTCATAAGAAGCATTTCAAGGTCCTGGAGTGGCCTAGCCAGTCTCCAGATCTCAACCCTATAGAAAACCTTTGGAGGGAGTTGAAAGTCCGTGTTGCCAAGCGAAAAGCCAAAAACATCACTGCTCTAGAGGAGATCTGCATGGAGGAATGGGCCAACATACCAACAACAGTGTGTGGCAACTTTGTGAAGACTTACAGAAAACGTTTGACCTCTGTCATTGCCAACAAAGGATATATCACAAAGTATTGAGATGAAATTTTGTTTCTGACCAAATACTTATTTTCCACCATAATATGCAAATAAAATGAAAAAAAACAGACAATGTGATTTTCTGGATTTTTTTTTCTCAGTTTGTCTCCCATAGTTGAGGTCTACCTATGATGTAAATTACAGACGCCTCTCATCTTTTTAAGTGGTGGAACTTGCACTATTGCTGACTGACTAAATACTTTTTTTCCCCACTGTATGTGCCGCTCGCATTACAGTCACATCTATACAGAGTCAGCGTGTGTGTGACACTTCGTAAATACATATACGGAGATTGCTAGTTACACAAAAAACGCATACAGCTGTACACTTCTGATACAGTTCCATATATCTGCTTGTTGGATTACGGTCAAATACATACTGTGAGTGTCTGTGACTAACAAAATATAGACGTAGATTTAAATATTTTAATACACCTTACGCTCCTCATACAGAACCATCTCTCTGCTGGTATTTTTGGTACATTTTCCCAAACATGAGGAAGTATGGTGGAAGAGGCTGCGGACGTAGGCAGGGGGGCTCAGCTGGTACTGATTGTGGTGGTGCATCGGCTGGTTCTGGCAAAAGCACAATAGCAGCTAAGGCAGGAGGTGTTGAGCCTGCGTCATCATCTGGCCCAAGAAGGCCTGTAAGGTTGCCTTTTCTTGGAGTAGAAAAACCGCTGTTAAAGCCGGAGCATCAGGAACAGGTTTTGGCGTACATTGCCGAAACAGCCACCAACTCTATTGCCTCCTTTTCTGAACATTCGAAACCTGCAAGCACGGAGTCGTCAGTGCAGGGTTCTGGTCATAAAAAAACCCTTTCCTTGTGTCCTTCACCCCCACCAAAAGTTAAGGATGCGGCAGCCCACACTTCAGATTACTCTATGGAGCTGCTTTCACATACCATGCCTGGGTTATCCAGTCAAATCCTGAATTCCCCAGTCCAAGATGAATCTTACATGGAGTGCACTGATGCACAGCCACTGCTAGATGATTCTGCTGGTACATTGACCCAGAGCACTACATTGCCCTCGCAGTCTATTGAGCCAGAATCTGACCCTGATGAAACTCAGGTGCCCCTTCCCGCATACTATACCACCTTACACGGTGATACAGAGGAAGGTAAAGAGGAAGGTGCAGATGACTTTGAAGAGGAGGTGTTGGATGACCTAGTTCTTGACCCGGATTGGCATCCATTGGGGAAGGAGGGTGGCGCTGACAATAGTTCAGATAAGGAGAAGGATCCGCAGCAGGCATTGACATCACAGCAGCGATTATCTGGCAGGCCCGTAGCTGTCCAAAAACGTGGACCAAAAACTAAAATAGTTTCTCAAATAACAAGGCCTATGTAAAGCTTCCTATAATATATACTACAATCCAGAAAAAAGAGGAAGTATAAATAACACTGTAGAAGGACATGCAGTTAGCTAAAAACAGCGTTTATTAAGTCAAATGAAATACATACTCATTGTATGGATCACAAAAGGTATACATAAATACAGTGTGCACAATGGAACCACCAACAAAGGTATCACATGGACAAACGTGCAGGGAAAATGTTACTATCATATGATTTTATTCTGGTGCACTGAATGATTATCTGCAAAACAATACTGACAATATATAATGTATAGTTACACCAATGCACCTCCCTTGAATATGTAAATATTAAACAAAATCCCCAATAACATCATTTATCATGTAGTATAGGATGATTATAAAAGGAGGAACTGCCAAGTAACATGTGCAAATAGTAAACCACCAGCTAAATCTTCCCAAACTAGCTAGTGCATGGCAGAACTAGAGAAGGCTGACAATGTATAAGAATTATATATCTATCTTCATCCAAAAGTGCTAAGTGCTAAGTGCAAACTGCAAAAAGATAAATATATTATATAGCCTAGTGGCAGTGCATGGAAGACAAGTCGCAAAGTCAGAAAGTCTCCTACCATGGAAAAGACATATCGCTATGTGGAAAAGTGCAAAAGCACAGCTGAAACAGTTAAATATACATGGCAGCTCAATGTGAATACCTGACCTGTGGGTGGCAACCGTTCCCCGACACGCGTTTCGCGTGAGCTTCTTCAACACTTACCCCCTATTGAAGAAGCTCACGTGAAACACGCGTTGGGGAACGGTTGCCACCCACAGGTCAGGTATTCACATTGAGCTGCCATGTATATTTAACTGTTTCAGCTGTGTTTTTGCACTTTTCCACATAGCGATATGTCTTTTCCATGGTAGGAGACTTTCTGACTTTGCGACTTGTCTTCCATGCACTGCCACTAGGCTATATAATATCTTTATCTTTTTGCAGTTTGCACTTAGCACTTAGCACTTTTGGATGAAGATAGATATATAATTCTTATACATTGTCAGCCTTCTCTAGTTCTGCCATGCACTAGCTAGTTTGGGAAGATTTAGCTGGTGGTTTACTATTTGCACATGTTACTTGGCAGTTCCTCCTTTTATAATCATCCTATACTACATGATAAATGATGTTATTGGGGACTTTGTTTAATATTTACATATTCAAGGGGGGTGCATTGGTGTAACTATACATTATATATTGTCAGTATTGTTTTGCAGATAATCATTCAGTGCACCAGAATAAAATCATATGATAGTAACATTTTCCCTGCACGTTTGTCCATGTGATACCTTTGTTGGTGGTTCCATTGTGCACACTGTATTTATGTATACCTTTTGTGATCCATACAATGAGTATGTATTTCATTTGACTTAATAAACGCTGTTTTTTAGCTAACTGCATGTCCTTCTACAGTGTTATTTATACTTCCTCTTTTTTCTGGATTGTAGCAAAAACTAAAATAGTTGCAGGACAGCTTGGCCAGACGGTCAACTTAGCACAGCGTGCAAGGCCAGAAAATGTATACCATAGTAGGAAGAGTGCAGTGTGGCACTTGTTTGCCTCATCAGTAGGATTTTGGACAAAGGTTACCTGTAAGAAGTGCGGAATGACCTTTAGCCGAGGTAAACAACTCAGAAATTTGAATACCAGTTGCATGCTTAGACATTTAATCAATATGCACTTGCAAGCGTGGATGGACTACAAAACCTGAGGTAGCACGTGCACCTGCTCCGACTGAAGGTAGCCAGCAATGCTCCATCGCTTCCCCCACTTCCCCCACCACCGCCACCGTTAAGCACACCACCAGCACTAAATGTGGAGGTGTCGTCGCAAGGCCAAAGCACTCAGGGAATCACAATGGTTTTGCAACACAACACTGAATCTAGGCCATCAGCACCAATACCATCACCAACCCCCTCTCACTCCGTCCGGTCCTCTGCTACTTCCCCCATATACAGATCTCCAGTCCAGCTCACCCTACCAGACTGAGTAGGACAAGAAAGTACTCATCCTCTAATCCACGTACACTGTGTTTGAACGCCTACATTGCCAAACTAATATCATTAGAGATGATGCCCTACCGTTTGGTTGAAAGCGAAGCTTTCCGCGAGCTCATGGCCTACGCTGTCCCACGCTATAACCTACCCAGTCGGCACTTTTTTTCTCGAAAAGCCATCCATGCCCTACACCGGCATGTGAAAGACCACATTGTCCATGCACTAAAACAGTCAGTGAGTGGAAAGGTGCACCTCACAACAGATGCATGGACCACCAGTAGGCATGGCCAGGGCCGTTACGTGTCCATCACTGCGCACTGGGTTAATGTGGTGGATGCAGGCTCCACAGGGGACAGCGGCAGTGGAACAGTGCTGCCTAGCCCACGGTATAGGAAACAGTTGGCTGTAGGCTTTTGACCCTCCTCCTTCATCAGCGAAAGCTCGTTCACAGAGCGCAGTCGCATGAGCACTCCATCCGCAGCTGGCAGTGTTGCACACGAGGTGTCCCACTATCGAACAGCTAGTAGTAAGCATCAGCAGGCTGTGTTAAAGATGATGTCTTTGGGTGACAACAGACACACCGCGGAGGTACTGGCCGACTACTTGCAGCGACAAACTGAGTCATGGCTGGGGGCAGTCTACATTTTGAGGCAGGCAAGGTAGTCAGTGATAATGGCCGTAATTTTGCGGCAGCCAAAGCCCGTGCAAAACTCACACACATACCTTGCCTGGCTCACACTTTGAACCTGGTGGTGCAGTGCTTTCTTAATAATTATCGGGAGTTAACATCCCTGCTTCATAAGGTGCGAAGACTGTGCTCACACATCCGTCGCTCAAACGTCCACTCCAGTCGTATGCAGAAGCTGCAGCGATTGCTCCACCTCCCCAAGCACCGCCTAATCATAGACGTTGCAACAAGGTGGAACTCCACCCTGCACATGGTTGAGAGGCTGTGCGATCAGAGGCAGGCTGTAATGCATTTGTGGGGGGATACATGGGCAGGCAGTTTGAGGGAAGACATGGAAGTGTTGGGTGTGCAGTGGTCAAAGCTGAAAGACCTCTGTAAAGTCCTTCAGTGTTTTGAGGAATGCACATGGCTGGTAAGCGCAGACGACGCCATCATAAGCATGAGCATCCCACTTATGCGTCTGCTCATGCAAAGTTTGACGCACATTAAGGATCAGGCGTCTGCAGCGGAGGAGGAGGGAAGCCTTGATGACAGTCAGCCATTGTCTGGTCAGGGAACTGTCCTGGACGAGGTGGAGGAAGAAGAGGAAGAGGTGGAGGAGGAGGAAGAGGGGGATGATTATTTTGGGCAGGAGGATGCTTCTCAGGGGGCAAGAGGAAATGTTGGCATTCCAAGGTCAGGTACAGTGTTTGTACGTGACTGTAGGGATGTGGATTTGCCAGAAAGTGTTCCTCCACCCAGCAGTGGCAGTGCAGCACTGACACCAGGAACATTGGCCCACATGTGCGATTATGCCTTGTGGATCCTAAAAAGGGACTCCCACATTGCCACAATGATGAGGGATGACGACTACTGGCTGGCCAGCATCCTCGATCCACGCTACAAAGGAAAATTACACAACATCATGCCACAGGAGAACCTAGAGATAATATCCTGGCTAACAAGCAACTCTGGTAAACCGTTTGTTTGAGGCTTTCCCAGCACACAGCAGCGGTGCTGGTACTCCCACGAGCCGTAGTGGGCACAATGGAAGAGGTGTTCGTGGTGCACACAACCGAAGTGGCATTGGAGACAGGGGTTTAATGACCATGTTGTGGAATGATTTCTCAAGTACTGCTCACACGACTGCCAACACTGCATCGATTAAAAGTGACAGGAGACAGCAGTTGTCAACTATGGTTACAAACTACTTCTCCTCCCATATCGATGTGCTCTCTCACAGGTCATTCCCCTTTTACTATTGGGCCTCTAAACTGGACACCTGGCCTGAATTGGCACAATATGCCTTACAGGAGCTCGCTTGCCCTGCTACTAGCATGTTATCTGAAAGAGTCTTCAGTGCTGCTGGATTAGTCCTGACAGAAAAAAAGGACCCGTCTGTCGACCCAAAATGTTGATTATCTATCCTTCATTAAAATGAACCATGCATGGGTTTCAAAAGATTTTGTCCCACCTTCCCCTGATGACACATAGGTTGCCAGAAAACTGCCTCGCTTTTGTCCTCCTCTTCCTCGGACTTGTCCAATTCTGCCCTTTGCAGCAGCTGAATGTCCAGCCAACACATCACCATATGCCATTTTTTAAACCTCCGTAAGTGGGCTGCCCACCCACCTCCCAATGGCTGGGGTCAACACCTGGCCACCTGGGCAAGTGCCGTTGCTCTGAACAGGTGGATGGGCCCACTGATGGCCGACGGCACTGGCATAGGGCCCCTCATGGTACAATACAGTGTCTGACGGTGGGGGGGCCCACTCGCCGTCAACCACACCAGCATACTATGAGGGGCCCTGTGCCAGTACCGTCGACCACGAGTGTGCCCCCCTGCTTGGTCATGGCCACAGCACTTGCAAGTTGCAGTACTTACCTCTCCCTGCTCCACCGCTGTGTAGTCTGGGCAGTTAAATCCTTCACAGGGATGGCCACTAGAAATTTGGTGTATTGATCGATGATGGTCAAGATCTAGCTATGGCCTGTCCTGCTGGCTTCTACCTTCAGATGATCAATGGCTACCATTTGTAATGAGCGTCAACTTCCAAGCGGATGCAGTGGTGCTTTATGCTCACCTTTCACAGTTGTGATAGTCACAGGACGTGTGACATTCCTGCCACCATTTTTCAATGTCTCCTCTCATGCCAATCCAATAGATTCACCTACGCCTGTGGCTTCTGTCTTTTGCACTCCAAAATGACCAGAAACATCATGATAGGCAGTGAGGACCATGTCTACATCTCTCCCTGTGATCACAATTTGATGGAGACGAGTAACGGTGATGTGATCCACGCTACTGTGATAAAGCCATCCTTTCTTCACAAAGAACCATTTTCGTTGTCTCCACAGACACAGTAATTGAGGGTCTGCATCGCCTCTGCAACATCTACCGGGAGGTTTTCCCGCGATGAGTAATTCCCAAATTTCTGCTAACACTCGACTTTCTGTCTGTACTTGTATCCATGAAGTTTCGAGTCGGAGAGTATGGACTGGCTTACTGAGATTGAAATATATTCGAAGATTTAAAAGTACCACAACACTGTATACTGTTGTACGCTTTGACTACCTTTCCCTTTTTCTACTTTTTAAATTCTGGTGTAATACATAGTGAGCCTGTGAGTGTCTGTCTGACTCCAGAAGTATAGACGGAAATTTACAATGACCCCTAGACTGCATACACCTGCTATGCGCTGATACAGTAGCTTTGCTCAAAATTTTGTATTACGGTATCATCCATAGTGATTTACGCCTTCTATATATACAGCGAATCGGAGATAGCAATTTTTACCCTACAGTTGATACAGCTTGTATCTTGTTATACAGTACCTTTGTTCGACATTTAGTATTACGGTCAAATCAATACTGAGTAAGCGTCTGACAGTGACTACGGGACTATGTATATGGAGATTTCAATTGTACCCTATAATTATATATATATATATACACACACACACACACACACACACACACATGTACACAAACACACACTTGCTATCTTGTTATCCAGTACCTTTTTTTTACAACATTTTTTATTATGGTCAAACCCAGACTGAGTGAGCATCTGAGGGGGACTCAGGAAATATATATCGAGATTTCAAATTTGGCCAACACTGTATACAGCTGTATGCTTCTGATACTGTATCCTTTTTGCTTTTTAGATTCTGGTGTAATCCATAATGAGCCTGTAAACGTCTGTCACTCCGGCAATATATTAGGAGCTTTAAGATTACCTCAACACTATATATAGCTGTACGCTTGTGTTACATTATCCATTTACAGATTTTCATATTCTTGTGTAATCCATACTGGGCCTGAGAGTGTTTGTGTCCGCCTCCTGAAATATATACGGAGATTCAGAATGTTTACACTATACTATATATACACACACCTTGTATCTGGTGATACTGTACCCTTTTTCAACTTTTTATTTTATTGGGTAATCCATACTGAGCCTGTGAGCGCCTGTGTATGAATCATGAAATATATACAGAAATTTACTGTTATCCCTAGACTGTATAGAGCTGTACGCTTCTTATACAG
The DNA here is from genome assembly GCF_039654945.1 of Dendrobates tinctorius. NCBI lineage: Eukaryota > Metazoa > Chordata > Amphibia > Anura > Dendrobatidae > Dendrobates > Dendrobates tinctorius. The sequence continues at coordinate 10,123,984 of NW_027361690.1, forward strand.
TACCATATATCTGCTGGTATTTTGGGTCCATTTTCCAAAACATGAGGAAGTATGGTTGAAGAGGACACGGACGTGGCCGTGGGGGGGCCACCTGGTACTGATGGTGGTGGTGCATCTGCTGGAAGTGCAAAAAACACAATAGCAGCTAAGGCAGGAGGTGTTGAGCCTGCGTCATGGTGTAGCTCTGGAAGGCCTGTAAGGCTCAGTTTTCTGGGAGTAGGTAGACTGCTTTTAAAGCCGGAGCATCAGGAACGGTTTTTGGTTTACATTGCTGAAAGCCTCCAGCTCTATCTCCTCTTCTGAAGTTTAGCAAAATGCAAGCACTGAGTCGTAAATGCAGGCTTCTGGTCAGGAGCAACCCCTTTCCTTGTGTCCTTCACCCACACCAAAAGTGAAGGATGCGACAGCACACACTTCAGATTACTCCATGGAGCTCTTTTCGCATACCATGCGTAGGTTAATTAAAAATGGGGCCCATCATATACTGGAGCATTCCAAATGGGGGACATCAGACACTGGAGCAGCATTTACGGGGCCCATTATACACTGGAGCATTAGAAATGGGGCCCATTATATATGGAGCATTATTAGGGCCCATCATACACTGGAGCATTATGTGGAGCTCATCATATACTGTATGGAACATTATATGTGACCAATTATTCTGTATGGAGAAATATATGGGGCTCATTATTCTGTATGGTGCAAAATGTGGTGGCCATAATACTGTATGGAGTAATACTGTCCCTTTTTTGAGCTATTGTACAATTTAAAATAGATCAGTCATGTCATGTAAGCAGTGAAGTATTTGTCAATCTACTATACCTATATTTCTGTGCCGTATCGGAGCATCATGAGTTGTGGTATGTGATAAAGGGGCGCACTGACACTCTTTGGCCCAGGGCACACGAAAACCTGGAGCCAGCCCTACCCCCACAACTTTAGCCAAATAGCCCCCAGTTTTCAATGCGTAACTATTATTATTAAGTAAATTAAGGTTGACAAGCTTCAGTAATAAGAATTGATGTTTTTGGCATTGAAATGGGCACTGTAGGTGTGTTTAATGTCCTCCATTCCCTGCCGACTTTGCTTGCCCATTGACTTGCATTGGGATTCGTGTTTCAGTCGGCCTCCGACTTTTCCCTATAGTCGGCAGATTTTGTTCGACCCGACTTTTGCGAAAGTCAGGTTTCATGAAGCCAGGCTCGACCCTAAAAAATAGCAGAATATATAATCACTGCACTCAGACGTTGAAGAGGTTTGCTTCAAGTGAATCGTTTATTACAGGTGATAGGTGAACTGACAGGCAAAAATTAACGTTTCGGCCTATTAATGGTCTTGATCACAGTGCCGCCTTTGAAAATATCTGTAGTTTATAATACAAGCGATCAATGGAGACGGTTGATGTAGAAATAGACAGAAAATTCCACAATAGGGGGAATGCTGTATAGGGGTCAAAAGGTGACGCCACACTGGTTGTATGTGATTTTTGAGTGAGGTAATTCCTAAATTGATAAGGTTGTGCATGTGTGGGGAGGAGGACTCCCAGACACTGAATGGGCAGGTACCCAGGGGACCGCCATCAGGGTTCCTGAGGGAACGATACTGGGAGGGCAGTAAAAGGAAAGACTTGACTGAAGTTGTCAGGGAAACAGGGGGCAGGGCAAGTTTAAAGAGAGCAGGGGGTGCGCTGAAGTGGCAGTTGACAGGGAGCCGTGTGAGACAGAGAACCGAGGGAGCGGACGGTGTGTTGTGGAGAGACCGACAGGGGCCTGTGAAAGGAAAGCTGCGGACTCATCGACACGTGAGACCTGAGAGCCGGTCACCGACGGCCGCTCCCCTCATACGGTCGCATACAGCCGCCCCCGCTGTTTCCCGCCCTGTTGTGGCAAGTCCACGACCTCTACTGACCGCTGCGACAACAGACCATTCCTTTACAGCGGTCAGGACACTGCCCTCCTGCCTTCTCCCTCAGCTGCGGCCCTGCCATCACCGGGCCCGGGAGGCGCCACCTCGCTACAGGCGGCAGGAGAGGCCCCCGTCCGGGTTGCTAAGGGGCCCCAAGCAGAGGTTGGTGAACGGTTATATTTAGAGACTGCGTCATTACTCCGCGGTGGGACGAGAGCCGCGAGGAGACGCCTGTTGCGTCCCACCGGCATCGTCTCTTCAGGGCCTGGTGCGCCCCACTGGCATCGTCTCTTCAGGGCCTGATGCGCCCCACCGGCATCGTCTCTTCAGGGCCTGTCGAGCCCAGTTCCGTCCCGGAATATCGAGGCATCAAGGCAGCCACATCAGCGACCCCTACGCGTCCACGCTTGTGATCCTAACAGGCCCCTGGAAGGATAAGTTTAATATAGGAGATAAGGACCCGTAGTTTGGTCATACGTGGCCTATAGCACCGGGGCAAACCGGGTTAATCGCATTACAATAAGGAAGTGTTGTTTGGATTGTTGAGTCCCTGCGTGGACTAGTTTGTTGTTAACACTTTTGGTTTGCTCAATATAGCCCCAGCGGCTACAGTTTTATAAAAGTTTATTCCACAAACCACACTCAGTCTCGTGTCTCATCACTGCATCCTGCGAACCTGCTGAACCCTACACATGCAACCTAAATTGTGTCATGGAAACAGCTGGATGGCGCTGTAGTAGAAGCAGACATCAGTGGCTGTTACGGGGGTGCTGGCATGTATTAAGCCAGGTTCAGATAATCTGGTCACCCCTGTAGTATAGGATCCAATGGTGGTAGCGTCTCCCACTCCTCCACCAACGCCGGCTTCTGCAGCTGCGTTGCCCAAGAACGCTCCTGTGATACAGCAGTACCTGCATCTATATCTGTGCTACCACCATTGGATCCTATACTACAGTCTAAGGAGAGGAGGATAGACTGAAGTCTTCATCTGAATCGGAACCTATGTAAATCCTCTCCTTAGCCTGAAGTCTATATCTCTGTGGAGGAGTAGTGGCCCTGCTTTGATTAAAAACGCCTGCGGCTAACAGGTGGAGTGCTCAGTCAGAAGGTTAATGATGAATACAGATTACAAAAACTGACCATCACATCCAAGCATAAACATAATGTGAACAGGTGCGTAACCTAGGAGTCCCCAACTCATATACATTCAAACAAAAAAGGAAGCACACTGTAGCGCCATAACATGCAACCATGAAACCTGAAAAATGAATTGCATTACTGCATTAGAAGTATGAAAAATTGAGAAAGTTTAGCGCATAAAATGGCCAGTTTTTGCGTATCTGGAAGCCTCGGTAAGGCATTTCTCATTTTTCAGGACCCTAACCTATTGCCAATCCTCACTTAGACTGAAGTCTTCATCTGCATGGGAACCTAAGTGAGGATTGGCATTAGTTTAGGGTCCTGGAAAATGATTACTGCCTTACTGTGGCTTCCAGGTACACATAAATTGGCCATTTTATGCGCTAAACTTTCACAATTTTTCATACTTCTAATGCAGTAATGCAATTCATTTTTCATATTTCATGTTTGCAAGTTATGGCACTACAGTGTGCTTCCTTTTTTGTTTGATTGACTATACAAACATCACACATACACCAACCCACAAGCACAACACCACACAAATGCCACAACACACTAAACACCAGACCACTTGACACACAACACAAACACCACCCCACAAATACCACAAGACCACCCCATAAATATCACATGCACACCACACAAACACACATGGACCACACACGCATGCAAACACACTCAGATGTATGCACCCTACGCACATGGACAAACATTACTGAGCAGCAACATTGGTCAGGTGAAAAATGCCTCGTAGTAAGATTGTCATTATTGCTTACTATACAGTGAGCGTTCATTACTGAAGCTACTGAGGTAAAGTGAAAGCTGAGCTCTGATTGGTTGCTATGGGCAACTAGACAAGTCTGCCTGTGAGGAGGTTTTCATTACAGAGATGTGAGCTCCTTCAGGTCATAGTAATACTGTGTGAGGGCTGCTCTTTATTTACTATTCATCCTATAACATATTTACTATTCATCCTATTACATCTTTTAATCAGTGTCAGGTGAATACGAATGGGTCATAATATTAAGGACTGTTTTTTAAAATGCCGCTCAAAAAACCACCATCTATTGGGCAAGTTCATCCAAAAGCTAAGAAAGCAAACTTGTGTCAAAGAGCTGAGACAAGTGAACAATGTGACTCGCGGCTTGAAAAGAAATGGATGAGACAGGCTAAATGTAAGGCAGCTGAGACATCAGAGCAATGGGAATGTCGTCTTCACAAGAATCGGATAAGGCAGGTTGAAACTTGCAAAGTAATTGTTTGGGATGAATGTACCATGGAGCACAAGAAAGCAGTCAAGGCCCTTGATCGCACCTTGAAAGATCTGCGGGGAACTGATCATTTAATGGGGGGGGGAATTGTTGTAATTTTTGCTGGTGACTTCTGCCAGACATTACCTCTTCTTAAGGGTGCAACACGAGCGGATGAGCTGAATGCCAGTCTAAATCTTATCTGTGGATACATTTTCAGAGGCAAAATCTTACTACTACTATGCGGGTTCATTTGATGGGAAAAACAACTGCGGACAAAATTTACACACCAGCTACTATGCCTTGGAAATGACAGGTTCCCTACTGATTCCACTACTGGTCTCATTTCCTTTCCAGAAGATTTTTGTGAAATGACTTCTCCGGTATTAGAACTTATTGACCAAGTTTTCCCTAATATTTGTAACAATTTTAACAACCATCAATGGCTTTGTGAACGTGCAATCCTAACGCCTAAAAATGATAGTGTCAGCTCCATAAATCTAATAATTCAGGGAAGGCTGCCTGGTCTAGCGACCACATACATGTCCAATGATTCAGTCATGGAGAGTGAACAAGCAGTAATGTATCAATTGGAGTTCCTGAATTCTTTGGAGCCTCCTGGAATGCCACCACATAAGCTCACTTTAAAAATAGGAGCCACAATAATTTTGCTTCGGAACCTTGACCCACCAAAAATGTGTAACGGCACAAGATTGTGCATTAAGAGTCTCATGCCCAATGTTATTGAAGCCATTATTCTTATGGGAAACTCGAAGGGAGCAAATGTTTTCATTCCGCGTATTCCTTTGCTACCAAGCGACATGCCCTTCAATTTTAAGCATCTGCAGTTCCCAATCTGACTTACATTTGTTATGACTATAAACAAAGCTCAATCACTTAAATTAGCCGGCATTACTTTGGAGATCTTTTCATATATGCACCTGAAGGTAAAACCAGAAACTTTGTTTACTAAAAAGCACTACAATAGATAGTTGTTTAACTGTAAACCAATTTTACTCTTGGCCGTGAACTACTTATAGATTACACTGAAGGAAGTGGGGGGGAGGGTTTTACTATGTTGTTAATTGTGTGTAAGTGTTTTATGTTTGTTTGTGTAAGGTGCTTACATTTTCATTTTTGATTAAAAAAAAATAGTTCAAAAAATAGTTGTAATAGTTTATTCTACATAATATGTATTGAATTTGTAAAATCAATAAAAATGTCAAAATAAAAAAAAAAAAAAAAAAAAGTTGTTGCTCGCATCAATGTTACGACAAATTAGTAAAATGCCATGGGTATTCTACTAGTATCTATATATAGACACAATGCTTCTGTTTATTATCAAGGTGGATAAATTCATCTTTAGATCATAAAGCAAATCCAACTTGCAGGTTTCGGGAATTGTCGACATTCAATGTGTAAGAAGCGGATTTTAATAACTTGTTATCATAGCTAGATGCCACAGTCAGTCAATCTGTCAAGTCAGCAGCCTATTTACTTACTGGCTGAGGAAGTACGGACTGTGCATTCTAGCTGCGTTCTTCACTTGAGTCCATTATTTAGTACAAGAAAAATTACTAAAATATACTGAAAGCATTCTGTAAAGCATGTTCAAAGTCAAGGTACCAAGCAAAATCTTATATTTATGGTGACTGCTTTCATTTTCAGAAATGCAAGGTAAAATACAAGCTAGTCGATAACCAGGAAGACTAGTGTGGCCTACCTACATATGTACATTGTAGCCAGAGATGCTCCCTCTGTGAAAATCATTGGTCGATCTGTCAGTAACGGGTGGGGAGTGTATCAGCCTACCGCTCCATACAATAGTCTGAAAAGCTGGTGACACTCCTAGGTAAAGAAGAGGGGCCAAGGAAATAGTCAAAAGAAGACCATTGTTTAATGGTTCCACAACTCAGTGTTTGGGCTCAGCCATCCAATGTGGTACAAGGGCATGCTGAAGGTGTCGGTGCTTTGATAGTTCAGTCATCCAATCTAGTACGGGACATACAGAGCTGTTAGTGTGTTGACAGCTTGACTATCCTATCTGAGATAGGGAGACGTCAGCTGTCTCCAAGTGTTCAATATCCCAGGTGATTGCCATGCTACTTAACTGAACTGTTTGAGAGCAGAAATGCCGCTGCCCCCTCATTATTATGTCAACATAAGCCACAGGAGCGTTCACTGACCGTAATGAATCGGCAGATATCCATGCTGGGAAGAACTGGATTGTAGTTAGCAGCTACCTACCTGTTAAGCCGATCTAAAAAAAATAAAAAAAAATAAAAAAAATAGTCCTGGATAACCCCTTTAAATATGAAGTTGACTGCAAACCAAGCTTTATTTTTTCCACACTTTGTGAAGTAATTTTGAGTATCTGGCACTTTCTCCTTAAATGCAGAATGCTTTAGCTAAAAAGAATAAAAATTTAATAAAAGAAGCCTAATGCACAAAAATTCTGGGTCAGAGCAAATTTGAAAGATGGCGAGCCTGCCATTGTTCATGGTTTCCCAGATATGTATGGATTTTACAGAAATCAAAACTGCTTAAAGCTTAGGTCCTAAAATATTCACAGAATACACTAAGGTTTCCAAAATAATAACCTAATAAGATTTCATACTGCATTTATCAAAAGTAGAAGCTCCTTATGGTCCATGCCATCAGACATGGGAGCCTACAGAGATCCTGCTTTGAGCAGGGGGTTGGACTAGATGACACAGGAGGTCCCTTCCAACTCTACCATTCTATGATTCTACGATTCTATGATTCTAGAGATATATACTGTACACACACGTGGTCAAAATTGTTGGTACATAAAAACCCACAATGGTCACTGAAATAACTTGAATCTGACAAAAGTAACAATAAATCAAAAATCTACGAAAATGAACAAATCAAAGTCAGACATTGCTTTTCAGCCATGCTTCCACAGAATTAAAAAAAAAAATAATAAAAAAAAATAAAACTCATGAAAAAGGCCTGGACAGAAATGATGATACCCCTGAAAATATGACTAAAGGGACATGTTAAATCAAGATGTGTCCACTAATTAGCATCACAGCTGTCTACAATCTTGGAATCAGTGAGTGGGCCTGTATATAGGGCTACAGATTCTCACTGTGCTGTTTGGTGACTTGGTGTGTATCACACTCAACATGGGCCAGAGGAAGCGAAGGAAAGAGTTGTCTCAGGAGATTAGAAAGAAGATTATAGACATACAATTTTGACCACGTGTGTACATATCACTGTTGGCTGAGGACTGACCCACATTTACTGTATATCTTTCTGTCAAGCTGCTAATACGTGTAAATAGACTGTGGTTGTTCTACAAAGCTCATCGTCTCGTCCTTTCTGATTGCAGGAGAAGCCAAGCTGTTATCAGTGATTGAGAAATATCAAATGCATACATAAGTGACGACATATGCGGTGCATGCATGATTCCTTAAAGTACATAATCAAAATGTTTATCCTTCAATCTGTCAGCGGAGAGCACGTACACCCTGTATATGTCATCAGCGGATGCTGCAGATTACATTGCGAGATACAAGACCTGAATAAATGACAGATTTGTCACAGTAACAAACTTGTTACAATCTTCTCAGATAATTGTGCTTCCCTCTATTAGATTTCCTAGTGTAGCTGTAGCCAATAAGCCCTAATTGTGCTTGCTATACGTGTTATGTATGACATGCCGTTATTTAGTCCAGGCCTTTTCCGGTAAAAAATGATAAATGTTTATTGTGCATCCACTAATATATCATTAAGGCAAGCTGCTCCCCACTCCTGATTAGTGCTGACTGTGATAAGAAGGGAAAGCTCATCAGTAAATGCACTGGAAACTTCCTATCCTGCAGTCAGGGTGCTGAAAAACAGTGCTTGCCACCTAGCAATAATAAAAACCATACACCACAAAATAGACTGCAAGTTCCTAAACTGTGGGCTCATTTCAAGTAGGTCACAAAAAAACAGTGAACTGCTTTGAAATTTTGTGGAACAGTTGGATGGCATCTTATACATAGCTAATATGGTTGACAAAATTTATATGTCCAGGTTAACCACCTTGTGAGAGCTAGGTGTCAGGAGAAACTGCCAGGTGGGCACTTACCAGCAGTTTCAGCAGCCCTGACAGTGAGAGCCAGCCCGGAGCCTCTGATAGTCTGTGACAGCTGTACTTACAACGTCCGGGAGCTGGGCAAGATGACAGCAATACAGCAGGGCTGGAGTGAGCAGAACCCCGGGTGGTGAGTGTACTGACAGGACCTGCAGCACGTGACCACAGGGGGCAGGGCTTAGCATCCTGCTGCTGGAGAGGAGTGCAGGATGCTAAAGGGACACTGAAGGGGAAAGGGGGCCACCAGACACCAGGGAAAGGACTGGGCACCAGGGGGAGACGAAATCCAAGACAAGCCGAGGTCAGTAAATGAGAGGCGCAACGTGGTACACAAGGAGCAGGCTAATCAGCAATAGTCAAGGACGTGGCAGAAGTCAGAAAACCAGAGAAGCAGATACACAGTACAGAACCAAAATGCAAACTCACAACGGGGATAGAACCAGGTCAGAACCATACAAGCAAGCTAGAACACAAGCACACAGGGGTTGACACACTCACCCAAGGGCAAAAGTATAACTGACGGGGGATTGGAGCTTCCCAGGGCTATAAGAAGCTCTCCCCAAACCTGAGAGGCCACAATAATTAACCCCAGGTGTCCAGGTCAGAGCCTGCACTGAGATCATGACACTAGGCAGCCTGAACAGGGCCATCAGAGCATTACTGCCCTTACTGGCGTATGGGGCCTGGTGAGCAGATAGTGACCCAGAGGTGGCCCCTCACTTTTTGCTTCTGCTCACCTGTTACTAAGCCAACGTGCTGGAATGCTGGGTATCAGCACAGCCACGTGCACTTGTTCTCTGCTCCTTCATACTCTGCATAGCGAGGAGCAGAGCAGAGCGCAGGAGGTGCGCGCGGCCATGCAGAGAGTTGCCAGCTACAGTGGAGCAGGGACGCACAGTCACCCATGCTGTGACATTACTTACCCCCCCCAGTGCAGGCAGCAGCAGAGCCAGGAGCTGAGCATCTGATCCCTCCCTCCAGCAGTGTCACAGCTATCAAACTGTGAAGAGACATGGAGGGGCTGGGCTAAATAGTAGGGGTGGAGCCACAGACAACAAGGGAGACGAAGGCAGAAGGAAATATAAAAATATGGGCGGGAGAGAGAAAAGATGGAAGAAATGAGAAGAAAGACAGAAAACACAATAGAGAGGCAAGAAGACACAGGTGAGAAGGTTATATATATGACACTGGCTGCAGTGGTGGTATTCAGGGGGCTCTCACCAGTTCAGTGACATTGCTTGTAAAAAATAGTAGGCGATTACCAAAACCGGCAAGAAGCTGTGCCGCAATCTAGTTTCCTAGCCCGCAATTTTCGACTAAATGTGCATCTGAAGATGCACATTCAGTTACAATATATTGCGGTACAGAAAGCCATCAGCTTTCTGCACAGCAAAAGTTACAAACTGCCAGCCAATCAAAGGCCGGCAGCTGACGACAGCGCATGTCACCAGTCTATGACGTCACTGTCATGTACAGGCACATCCACACCTCAAATAAATGAGGGAGGGGGCACAGCTGGGCCGTGGCCAGATAATATTTTTTTTTTTTTACTCTTTGTACTGAAAGCCATAGGATGGGAACTAATATAAGAGCTCATATGGGGGCAGGATGGGAGCCCATATGAAGGTAGGATGGGAGCTCATTTGGGGGCAGGATGGGAGCTCATATGGCTGGAGCCAGGAAAGAGACAGAAGGGGGCCAAGATGGGGAATATTATTATATTAGTACTGTAGAGGCTAATTAAGGGATATAATTACTGCAGTGATGTATTTTATTTTTGGAGGATACTGTTTTCAATGGGGGGGGTCCTGTTACTGTACAGAGGGACACTGTCGCCTATTTTTCTTCATCTGGTGTAGTTTAGAAGTTGGGAAAAATTAAGTAATGTGCTCTGCAAGCAGTGCTCTAGATAACTTATTTCCTGCAGAGACGAGTTCTGGCTGGAAATGGTGATGGCGGTCTGTGCTTAATGAAGATGAAAAGCAAAGATGGAGGACTTCACCTAGAGATGTCACTGGTGAGTCAGTATATCACATGCACAGTATACACTGTATATTATATACAGAGCTCCTGTGTACAATGTCACCTGTGATAACTGTATTACCTGTACACTGACACTGTATACACAGCTCCTGTGTATAATGTCACTGGTTGATACCTGTATTACCTATACACTATATACAGAGCTCCTGTGTATAATGTCACCAGTGATCACTGTATTACCTGTACACTGACACTGTATATGAAGTACAGATTTCCTGTGTATAATGTCACTTATGGTGATATTAGTATTGCACTTTTTTTTATTAATGATCAGAATTGTAGTAATCGGTCACTATGTGGTAGTATGTGATCTGGTCATTGTGAGGCGGTATGTGCTATTATTCAGTCACTGTGGTGGTAACATGTGATCTGGTCAATAAGTCACTGTAGAGTAGAGCCCAGCCAAAAGAGTCTAAATAAGCTGCCTATGTATGTGATCTGGTGATGGGAACTGTTAATGTAGGATTGGTGAGGATGTGGTGCAGAAGTTTTTATTTTTTTTACAAGAGAGGGCGATTGGACAGTGGAAGGTTAGAGGGGGTGGAGCCTGGGTGGATTCTCAAGGGGGCCCTGAAAATGTTGCCAGTATGGGGCCCCGAAATTCCTAGTGGCAGCCCTGAGCCTGAAGCACCATGCACACAGGAGGATTTGCGAGTGGCATATGAACTCTGCCATTTTTACCGCAAGACAATCACCAACATGCAGATTTTGCTGTGGATGTGTTACTACAGGTTTTAAAGCAAGGGGAGAATCTTTTTTCTGCCGTGAACCATTTGGATATTTCTTCCATCCTTCATAGGCTGTGTAAAATTATCAACTTGAAAATTACCCTTCTATAGTTGATCAAACATTTAATTAAGTCACTCCTAATGTGATGTTAGGTGGTATGCATCATGTTGCTACTCATAACTGATTTTTCAGATTTGAGTCAGTCTGGCGCACAGGTGACTCTTTGCAATGATATGTTTTGTAAAGATCTCGCGGCAGAAAGTCGTCGCGAGCACAGATTTATATTTCATTGAAGGTCTCATCACAGCTGGAAATCCATCACTGCTCATGTTACATTTATAGAATTCAAGCAGTGGGAGGTCTGCAGTATATACATCACATAGGGGACTGTGGCTGGAGAACTTACATCACAGAAGGGTATTGGGGATGTGGCATAGATATCACAGGAGACATTAGGCTGCAGCATAGAAGTCACAGGCGACGCGGGGCTGCGGCACAAAATCACAGGAGACATGGGGTGGGTGCATAGACATCACTGGAGACATGGGGCTGCAGCGTAGACATCACTGGAGACATGGGGCTGCAGCATAGATGCCACAGGCAACATGGGGCTGCAGCACAGACGTCACAGGCGACATTGGTTTGCGGTATGGATGTCGCTGGAGAGGCTGGGCCTGTGGCATAGATATCACAGGAGACGCTGAGGCTGTGGTATAGATGTCACAGGAGATGCTGGGGCTGCGGTATAGATGTCACAGGAGATGCTGGGGCTGCTGCCGCTGCCATCTTCTTCAGTGGGACAGGAGCACTAACTCGGCCCACAGAGTACGTCCAGAAGCTGGCACTGGCAAGTGTCTGAACATAAGCTTTCAGTAGCGAACACAGAGTGCTTGCAAAGCATGAAGGAATTAAAGGGCCCGCAGCCATCAAAATGCAGCTGCCGGCCCAAGTACTGCAGTCCCAGGGAATCTGTCTGGGGGCAGGAGAAAAGGTCACCACAGGCCGTAAATGGCCCATGGACCTGAAGTTCCCTACTCCTGTTTTAAATGTTTACTCTCTGTACACTCGAGATATTGGAAATTTAATATGCCGTTATTTTATTGTTTCATTTTTTTTTGGCTGTTGTTGCCCGTATGGTAACTATGCCATGCATTTACTATGGCATATTCTACTTAGCTCATCCATCAACTTTAACATATGCTCACAGAGTATTTGCTGCATAAACGAAAAAAAAATTCAAAACTGACCAGCACCTCCATAAAGAATGAAGCAAGTGTGAACAGATGCAAGCTACTAAGACTGAGTAATATACAAACAGACAAAACAAAAGAATACAGCAGTACATTGTGTGTGCTAACATGTACGCAAAGACTGCATATGAAATTTGAACTGCATTACTGTTATAAGGAATATACTTATGAACATTAAAGTACTTAGCGCATAAATTGGTCAATCCATGTGAGCCCATTAACCACAGTAAGGCTAGTTTCACACTAGCGTTTTGGAGCGCAGCGACGGCCTGCGCACGGCCGCCGCTAAGCCCCGCCCCCTGCCGCGCCCCGCCGGTAGCTCCGCCCACCGGCGCATGACGCTGTATGCGCCCTGCGTCCCCTATCTTTATCACAGGGGGCGCAGGCCGTGCGCAGTATGCGTTTGGCGGCGCATGCGCCTTTTTGACGGTGCGCCGACGCAACCAAAATGCAGCAGGTTGCGTTTGGCGCAGGTCGGCACACCGTCAAAAGGACGCATGCGCCGCCAAACGCATACTGCGCACGGCCTGCGCCCCCTGTGATAAAGATAGGGGACGCAGGGCGCATGCAGCGTCATGCGCCGGTGGGCGGAGCTACCGGCGGGGGCGGGGCTTAGCGGCGGCCGTGCGCAGGCCGTCGCTGCGCTCCAAAACGCTAGTGTGAAACTAGCCTAAGGTGACTTTTCTTTGATGGGACCCTAAACCTAATATTAATCAAACATGCCTCTCCCAGGCTAAAAGCCTGCAAATAATTTAAATTATACTTATTTATTTGTCGTAGGATATATGTTTATTTTTTTTATTTTTTGGGTTTTGATTGTATAATAACCACAGTGTGTACATGCTCTTACACTTTGCACGTATAACAGCTTATATAGTGTGGCTCATTTATTAAGTTTTGCTGTAATCTTTTGTACTTTGCACAAATGTAACGTGGTGAGGGGCGGTAGCCATGGGCGAGGTACTTGTCTACAGTGCCACGGCTCGTTAGATGAAAGTGGGGGTCCTGGCTGGGTGTGTGAAGTTGTGCTGTGAGGGCGTTATGTCCATTCAGGCTGCATGTCACTGATGTTGCTGGTTTGCCAGGACCAGGTATTTCATAGTTCAATGATGGAGACCACCATTTGAAAACGAACCTTTTACTGAACAGTAACTTGGTAAGGAATATGTACAAGAGATATAGCACACAGTCTTCTGAATGTTTCCTTTAAAACGTGAAGCATTTTACACACAGTTTCCAATCTTTTTTCTATATTCAGCTCTCCTCATTACTCTGTTTGTCTCCATTATCCATGGTTTTTCACTACTTCACCACAACCTAGCTCAACTTCACAGTCCTGCTTAGCAAGAGTCCTTTACTTGCCAAACAGTTCTACATCTTCTCTCCCCTTAGGCTACTTTCACACTTGCTTTTTTTTGCAGCGAGTTTTTCCCGCAAAAAAACACATGGAAAAAGCGCATACAAATGCTGCGTTTTTTTCAAGCATTTTTATGCGCATGCATGAAAAAAACGCAGCGTTTTTATGCGTTTGTAGTGCGTTTTTACCGCGTTTGCGTTTTTTTACAACATTAGTTGGCCTCGCCAAAAAAATCAAGATAGGGTTAGGATTAACAATAACCCAAACCATGACTTTATTAACCCTAACCCTTAACCAAACCATACTAACCCTAACCCTTAACCAAACCATACTAACCCTTAACCAAACTATACTAACCCTAACCCCAACCCTTAACCAAACCCTACTAACCCTAACCCAAACCCTAACCCCTAACCAAACCATACTAACCCTAACCCCCTTAAGCTAACCCTAACTCTAACCCAAAACCCTAATTTCCATTGTCTAACCAATGGTCAACAAAAAAACGCATGCGCAAAAAAACGCATACATGAGCATGCCAATGCGCACATATGCGCACCCATAGACTTACAATGGGTGTCTTGCTGTAAAAAAAACGCATTGCGCGCGTATGCGTTTTTTTTGAGGCAAGTCGGACGCCCAAAAAATGCAACAGGATGCATTTTGTGCGCCCGAGCGCACACCACAAAAAAACGCATGAGCGTAAAAACGCATACAAACGCATGTGTATGTGCACATAAGCGCATCCCATGCAAAATATAGGGAAAAAAACGCATGGGTTTTTTGCGCTAAAATATAGCGCAAAGAAACGCAAGTGTGAAACCAGCCTTAGGGTGCTAGAATAACTTGACTCAGCTTCAAGCTCTCTGCTTCTCTGGAACTCCCACCCAGGACTTTCTACTAGTCTCATGTACTCACTCCTATCCAGGCCAGTTAACTTCAAGAGCTATAAACTCTGGGCACTCCTGTCTCGCTATCCCTTTCATTTCATCTCCTCTCACTTTAGGGAAACCTCAGAATCTGGTTCTGTTCAAAATGGACCTTATCTCCTCTTTCTATGCACTCCAGGCTCTATCTGCCTCACTACCAGGAAACTGTATCTTGCACCTTCAGCTTAGCCTCTCCCACTCTGGGCTAATCCTAAACCATTAACTCTAACTGTCCCTGTCAACTAGCTGTTGATGGGTAGAATACAGCCTCATCACCAACAAACACAGGTCACAACACACGCACAAACATAATGAACGCATATCACTATTCACATTACATAGCACTATACCCATTTCTTCAAGAGGGAAACGTGGGCAGTATATCTATCTCCTTACAGAAACAGGGGACGTGGCCTCCCTTTCTGAGCTACACTACCGGTCAAAATTTTGGGGTCACCCAGACAATTGTGTTTTCCATGAAAACGCATACTATTGTTAATAAAAGGAGTTGCACCTATGAACATATTGCATTACAAACCAGACGTTTGCAGCTAGAGTAGTCATTTACCACATTAACAATGTATAGAGTGTATTTATGAATCATTTAATGTTAGCTTCATTGGAAAAAAAACTGTGCTTTTCTTTCAAAAATAAGGAAATTTCTAAGTGACCCTAAACTTTTGAACGGTAGTGTAAGTATTTCATCTCTATAGGTCCCAGTCAGTGGCTTGTCCTGCTTTACCCTTATTCACACTGATGTTGCGTAACACATGGTAAGGTTTTAATACTAGAGGCAGGTTAGAAATGTCCCAGTGGGTATGTAAAAGGAGTGGAATAAGTGTCAGCACCCCTTCTGTGCGGTGACCAAAATGCATTCTACATTACAAGCACAGTGGATGGGATTTATGGAAATCTCATGCCAAATGTGCTTCTATTTAACGCTGCATAAACTCACCCGTGGTATGCGTTTACGAGCCGCATGTGACCCTGACTGTATTAGTGCCAGATCACGGGTGCTACAGCCATTCTGCTCTGATTATCTTATGGACAGGATGCAGCTGGAGTAACGGACAGTGTTAACTTCTGTGTGTCTGCAAAAAAAAAAAAAAAAACCTGTGTGTACTCTGCACACCTGCCTGTGGACGTACTGTGCTTTTAAGCCTCTGTGTGTACTCTGCACCCATGAATGTAAGCGTACTGTGCCAAAAAGCCTGTGAGTACTCTGTACCCCTGCCTGTGAGAGTACTGTGATAAAAAGCCTCTGTGTGTACTCTGCAGCCTTATCTGTACAAGTAGGGTGCCTAAAAATGATTATACTCTGCAACTGTGTCTTTACAACTCGGGGGGCCTAATAGGTAGTTAATAGGTAGTCAGTGAGAGTACTGTTCATAAAAACAACCAGGTCTGAATCAATTTAGCAAATATGAGCTTGCCACGTTGGCTGTGGACATTCGTAATGGGCCTGTCTGTGATCACACCCCCTGCCATGGTAAACACACGTTCCGACAGTATACTTGCCGCAGGTCAGGCCAGCACCTCCAAGTTGTAAAGGGCAAGATCAGGCCAGGTGCCCAATTTCTAGACCCAGAAGTTAAAATGGGCCATACCAATCACTCAGTACGTGGAGACGTGTGGATACATACTGTTCCACCATGTAGTTGAAACTTCCATGCTCACGGACAGGGGCGTAATTAGAACTGATTGGGCCCCATAGCAAACTTTTAAACGGGGCCCCCTCAAAGACACACCCCCTCAAAGACACACCCCCTTACCGATAATGCATACTATAGTTGGCTGAGTGGCTGGCCTGGCATTAATTAAGCTGAGACAGTGAGGGCTGTCTGCCTTCCTCCGCGCAAACCGACCTCCAGGAACTACATTTCCCAGAGGTCCATGCGGCAGAAAGCTCTGCAAAGAGCTAATAGACAGCGAGGGCTCAGGGAAGGGGCGGGACTGAACTAGTCTGAAGCAATACACTGGCTGCAGGCAGGGAGGCGGGCCCAATATGTGCTTCGCTCCGCACAGCAGGCACAGAAATGCAGCGTAGGCTATGAAATCATAGTGTACATTTTTTTCCACAGGGGCCCCAGATCCCCTACTCTACACGCACCAGCCCGGCGGGCCCCCAAGACAGCGTTGGCCACAGCACCCGCCGGAGCGTCGCAGTAATATACCATATATGCTCGTGTATAAGCCGACCAGTGTATAAGCCGACCCCCCTAATTTTGTCACAAAAAACTGGGAAAACTTACTGACACGTGTATAAGCCTTGGGCGGAAAATGCCGAAGCTACTGGTAAATTTCAAAAATAAAATGGGCCCCATAAGATGCTCCATCAAGTGCTTGATGGGTTTCATAAGATGCTGCAAACAAAAATATGCCTAATAATGCTGCACAGTGAATAATGGTGGCCCTATAACATGCTCCATAATAACATATGCCCCATATAATGCTGCACAGTGATTGGTGGCCCCTTGTAATGCTGCACTGTGATTAGTGGCCCCTCGTAATGCTGCACAGTGATTAGTGGCCCCTTGTAATGCTGCACAGTGATTAGTGGCCCCTTGTAATGCTGCACAGTGATTAGTGGCCCCTCGTAATGCTGCACAGTGATTAGTGGTCCCTTACAATGCTGCAGGGTCATTAGTGGCCCCTTACAATGCTGCTGCTGCTGCCTCAATTAAAGAAAAAAAAAAAAACCTATATACTCACCTCGTCTCTGCAGCTGCAGCTCCTGCTCCTCAGCGTTGCCGGCCCTGCACAGTGACTGTTCAGGCAGAGGGCGCCTGCTAACTACGTCATGGCACCCTCTGATCTAAACGTCACTGCCAGAGGAAGCAAGACAGCAGAGCGATGCGCAGCGGTGGAACGGGGGACAGGTGAATATGGCTCCCTCCGTTATACTCACCTCTCCTAGCATGTGTCTTGCAGCCCCCTGTGCTTATTCCATCTTCTCAGCACTGTTCTTCCTGCTTTCAGCGGCCGCTCATTACATATGCGCATATGTAATGAGCCGTTCATTACATATTCGCATATGTAATGAGCGGCCGCTGAAAGCAGGAAGAACAGTGCTGAGAAGATGGAATAAGCAGGGGGGGCTGCAAGAGACATGCAGGAGAGGTGAGTATGTACTTCATTGCACTACCAGGGTAGCGCCGATCGGAGCCGGGGCCCCGGGCCCCTATATAGGCCGGGCCCCAAAGCAATCGCTTCGGCTGCTACCCCGTTAGTTACGCCAGTGCTCACGGATTGGATCCCTTGAGCTTGTGTTTTGTGGTCAGCTTCTCTTGCTGCCAAGCAGCAGGAGACACTCCTTTTCTCCGGGTATTTGGCTTCTATTTTTTGGCTGCAATCTGTCTAGCTTAACACAAGTGTTTTCCTTTGTCCACCTATCACCACTTTGGTTGAGCTTTACATTCTTTTCTCCAGGGGGCGTTTCCTGCTCGTGATAGATTCATTTAGGCCGGTTTCACATTTACGTATGGAGGAGCTGCGGACTTCCTCCATTATATTATTTATATAGCGCCATTAATTCCATGGTGCTGTACATGAGAAGGGGGGGTTACATACAAAGTTATAGACATCGTTAACAGTAAACAAGCTCCGCCCATTGCCACACCTCCTCCGGTCAGCTCCGCCTACGTCCGCATACTTCTGCATGTGGCCTGCGTACCCCATCTTTAACATAGGGTACGCAGGTTGTGCAGATGTATGCGGATGCCTCTGCATGCATCGTTTTGATGATGTGGCCACCCGCGTCGAACGCAAAATGTTTGAATTTGATGTAGTCATCGCATTGTCAAAATGACGCATGCGGAGGCATCCGCATGACCTGCGTACCCAATGTTAAAGATGGGGTACGCAGGCGGAGATGACCGGAGCAGGTGCGGCAGTGGGCGGAGCTTCACAGAGGACGTACGCAGCCCTCCGCAGCTCCTCCATACGCAAATGTGAAACTAGCCTTAGATGCTCTGACATTGCATTGATGTTTGTAGCCAGTCTGTGAGCTCAGCCAAGTTGTTTCTTTGATCTACTTTTCACCACTCTTCTGTTTAAAGAGTAGGCTGTATATTTGTTAATTCACACTCTGCTCAGCCCTCTGATCCTTTAGGAGGAACATGAAGCAACTCGAAGGCCATTTAGAGAGTTTAGGTCTGAGTTGCCATTTGGGTTATGGCTATCTCTGTATCCGCAGGCTCCACTAGGGACTGCAATGTCAGGATATCTAATCTGTACAAGAACCAGGAGGTTCAGTTGCTTTTTTTAGTGCCTAACCTATTAATCCTGAATGAGTTGCTGCACACTCACAGGCATAACCAAAATGCTGTCTTTTGCCAATACACACTGTAGGAGTTGGTGGTGTTGGATATCGCGACGTGCTGAGGAAGATTTATCACATTTCTACTATGCTAAACCTCTCTTCCAAGGTGGTGCTGGTGTCCCAGCTGCATTGGCGACTTCCTCCTCCTCTGCTTTGTGCTTCCTCTGAGCCTCCGTTGTCAGGTTAGGATGCCATCAGTAGTGCTTCTACTAGCATGCTCTTGTATACCTGCATTCTTCGATCATGAGCTAGTGACAGAAGCAAGGATGGCACAATGTGCTCGTAGCGGGGATCCAGCAGGGTGGCCACCCAGTAAACAGCACGATAAACAATCTGGCAACTCAGCCGTCGTTGTGGGTCACCCTCGCACACCCAGGGCAGCGGGGTACTTGGTACCGGGCCGGTGTCAAGGTGGGAATGTGTCACAGCAGCGGTGACCCGGTCCGTGGCTCCGGGCGCCCAATATCAATGGCGGTGATGCTAATGGTGTTAAAGTTTATTAGAATAGTTCGTGACGCCACCCGTGGTGTTTGGCAGGTAAGATGTTGAGCCAACGCTGCATGCAGATCCGCTGGGACTAATGGTGTGGTGCAGCAAAGATGGTGTAGCTCCCCACAGGTGGAGCTGTAGTCCCAGGGCAGTGTAGGTGCAATGGATGAGGAGAGGCGCAGAATGGTATGGAGGCTGGTACCCAGGTGTAGTGGTGCGGGAATAACTGGAGGACACCCGAGTATGCAGTTCCAAAGCTTTACTCACTGTTTGCAGTTCACTCAACTGCCTGCCTCCGTACAGTCTTCTCCATGTCAGGGCTCCAGCCAACCTCCAGGCAGGATAGGATTCTCCCTTCGACACTCCGCCAACATGTACCTTACTGAACGACTCCTCCAATGCACCTTTAGGTGCGAAGCACTCCAGTACTTAGTTACCCTGGAATGTCTCTCTCTAGGTGTTCCTAGTCTTTACTTGTATGACAGACAGCTGTAGCCTGCTTCGGGGACTCCTCACTGCGTCCCGGCTCTCTATTCAGTTGCTGTTGTCTCCCAAGTCTATGATGGGAGCAAGGCGTTAGCGGCTCACTACTCCTCTGGTGTCTGTTGCCGGACATAAAGATCCAATCAACTTTGGGGACCGGGCCCCGGCCTTTGCGCTCTCTGGACTGGAAGGGTTCTCTATCTTTCTTCAACCAGCTTCCCACCGTCCTTATAGTTTCCTTCGTTCCGATCTGTTCTCTCTCTCTTATGGAAGGTTAGGTTATCAATCTTATCAGACTCTTTTTCTGATCTTTCTCGTGCCAGCAGCCCAGATCACTGGGACCTGCTGCAGCACGTCCTTCAGACACCCACCTTCTCTCTCCAACTAACCAACCCCTCTCTCTTCCCACTGTTTTGTATCATCTCACTCCACCCGCCTCCCAGCACATCTCGTGTTACGAAGCAGGGTTCCACGAGTGGTGCTCTGCTAACCCCCAGCCTGAAGCTGTTAGGTGGCCCCACTGAACTATCCTGTGTGTGGAATGCAGGTGTGGAGCGTGGTCAGGAGTTCCCACCTTACCTGGATGGTGGGGCACTACACCTTAGCAGAAGGTGCAGTACCTCTATGGCGCCACAGTTGCGCAGGCCAGCAGCTAGTATTTCCTCATGTGTTGCTTCTGGGCAGCATGGCACGACAAGCTGTCCTCGGTGGGAGTTGTATCACCTGGGTTCTCTGTATACCCCCAGACACGCTCCAGTGATGTCCGTGAGCTGCTTTGAGTACCACCCTGCTTTGAGTACCACCCTGCTTTGAACACTGTTGTTCCTCATCCTCCAAAACTGTCCCCTGGCTCGATAATTGTGTACCTGTTCGCTGGTGGTACGGGAACCCATCCTTCCAGCTATGTACAGACGACTGGCCTGATAAAGAGGTGAATAGTCCATGTTCTTCATGTGCCACCACCTCAAGCTTTTTTTCTAGCAGGCATAGAAGTGGGATCGTAATGCTCATGGTAGTGTCAGTGTTGGCCATGTTCGTGGAGTACTCGAAACAGTGCCAACATGGCACACACATCCTACATGGAGGTAGACTCGTTTGTCATGAAGGGCTGTTGTTCCTCAGAGTGACTCACCCATGTGTGCTGCAGCTGAAACTCCATTATCACCTGCTGCTTGCACAGCCTCTCCAACATGTGCAAGGTGGAGTTCCATCTTGTGGGTATGTGACGCGCCCCAGAGGCCGTGGGATACTTGGTACTGGGCCGGTCATCTTAAAGGGATGTGTCACAGTGGCAGTGACCCGGTTCATGGCCCCAGGCGGTCATGTAAAAGGGGAGTATCGATTAGGGATAAAGTTTATGTAGTGATGCGTGACGCCAGTTAGAGTGTTCGACTGTAGCATAGCCGGCACTGCAGATGATCCCTGGGGGGGTAGATGGTGATGGCAGTGCAGATGTTTAACTCTCTCCAACCAGGGCTGACCCCCAGAGATTGTGATGGAAGTAGAAGGCACGGGGTACTCAGGCAGGAGAAAAGGAAAGTCACTTTATCATTTACTGTAGTTCAGGTGAAGTTCAGGGGAGATATTACAACTCTCACCACGTTACAGTCTGCTCTGCAGAATGGGAGTTACCGTATTTTTCGGATTATAAGACGCACCAGACCATAAGACGCACCTAGGTTTTAGAGGTTGAAAATAGGAAAAAAAAAGTTTTTGAAGCAAATAATGGGGTAAAATATTTAATAACATAAATAACATAATATTTCACCAATGCAAATATAAACAGAACTCAGCAGTAGCATTAATAACCATTATTGGTACGGAAACTCCTCAGTCATCATGGAACCCCAAGAACTCCTCGTCACTACTGTCCACATTTAGGAAGCTTGGTTCCTCAGAATCACTAGTATCACTGTCTTCACTCTGTTCATAGAGGATATCATCTTCAGAACCATCTAAGGCATTGCTGATGCCACATTTTTTGAAGGACTTCACAATGATTTCATCTTTCACTGACTGCCATGAGATTTTCACCCATTCACAAATTTGGGTGATAGTGGGCCTCTTAATTCGTCCAGTTGGCGTCAGGTCATGATTTCCAGCAGCCATCATGTCATGTCTTCCAGGAGCATTCTCCATTTTCTCCTTCGCCACTGAAAACGACAACTTGACTCCTCCCCCTCCCAGTTAGGGTATGTCTACAAAGCTGTAAGCTTCAGACAAGTAAGGGAGTGAGGTAAAGTGTGTGTGTGTGTGTGTGTGTGTGTGTGTGTGTGTGTGTGTGTGTGTGTGTGTGTGTGTGTGTGTGTGTTTTGAGGTCTCTAGCAGAGAAAGCATAACTCCCATTGCTCACAAAACATGCAAAACAGAACATATTTAACCCCTTTTGTGGCGGCAAAGACGCAGGGCGCCAAATATGTCATAGATGAGGTGGTCAGCAGGAAGGAAAAAGTTAGGCTGCGGCGCAAACAGTTGAGCAACAGGAGGGAGAGAAGGCACGTACAGATGGCCGGCACTTTCAGCAGCTCTAACATACTGTATCTGTATATAATGCTCCAAGAAGATGAAACGTGTAGGTCTCAGGCACATTGGAACTGCCATGCACTTTTATTTCATTTTTCTATAATAAATTTGGATTTTATCATACACACCTGCTGCCTTGCTGGATTTTCATTCCTCTGTGTATATAGGGACATAGAAGTAACCGCTAGCCAGTACCATCCCTTACAGGTACACATTGTCGTGGTGGGATGGCTTTTATGCTTTTTTTGATCAAAATAGTGTTGACCCAAGTTCCCCATGTTATTTACTGTATATGTACTATTACTATTTACTTTCTATAGGGTAAATATACATTTTGAGTTTTTTTCTTGGGTTTTATCAATGTGACTGTGACAAGAACAAGGGGGCATTCTCTTCGTTTGGAGGAAAGACAATTTCTGGCCCAGCATAGAAGAGGGTTCTTCATGGTAAGAACAGTGAGGCTCTGGAATTCTCTTCCTGAGGAAGTGGTGATGGCCAACTCACTGAAAGAATTTAAGAAAGGAATGGATGCTTTTCTTGTGAGTAACAGTATAGAAGGTTACGAATAACAGATTATAGGTAGATGGTTGACCCAGCTTAGGGGAAGGAATTTTTTTCCCTATGGAGAAAATTGGCTTCTACTCTGAGTTTTTTGCCTTCCCCAGGATCAGCAATGCAGAACAGCTGTGCTAAAAATAGGCTGAACTAGATGGACATAAGGTCTTCCTTCAGCCTTCAAAACTATGTTACTATGTTAAATGGCCACAGTGTGAACATGCTCTTACACTTTGGTATTGCTAAATTTAAAGGGCGGGTGAAGACTGCCTCTTTATCTGAGCACTCCTCCGATCAGCCGAAGATGGCTTTTAAAGGGAACCTGTCAGCAGTTTTGGCCAAGATACGGCCATCACCTTTCAGGGCTTATACACAGCATTCTATAATGCTGTATATAAGCTCCCAACCCGACTTGGAAGGTCTGAAAAATAAGTTTTATTATACTCACCTGCAGGGTGGTCCGGTCCGATGGGGGTTGCTGGTCTAGGTCTGGAGTCTCCCATCTTATGATCACCACCCTCCTGCTTGCTTCTTGTGGATGAGGCGTCCCGGCATCGTGCTCCTGCGCCGGCATACTTCTCTGCCCTGTTGAGGGTGGACCAAAATGAGCAAAGTACTGACGTAGGTAGATGCCAGGGCTCTTTCACCTTTTTAGGTGCCTGCACAATGCAGTACTTTGCTCTGCCCTCGACAGGACAGAGAAGTACGCCAGTGCAGGAGCGCGATGCCAGGGAGCCTTGTCTTGATGGAAGGTTCACCTTTGGCCAAATCTGAGGTCTAGAGCACTCTAGAAGAGGTTTTCATCCAGGATATCTCTGTACTTGGCCACTTTCATGTTCCCTTCAATTGCAACCAGTCGTCCTGTCCCTGCAGCTGAAAAACACCCCCATAGCATGATGTTCCCACCACGTTTCATGGTTGGGATTGTATTGGGCAGCTGCTGAGCAGTGCCTGGTTTTCTCCACATATACCGCTTAGAATTATCACCAAAAAGTTCTTTGTCTCATCAGACCAGAGAATCTTATTTCTCATAGTCTAGGAGGCCTTCATATGTTTGCTTTTTTTTTCCCCCGCAAACTCTATGTGGCCTTTCATATGTCTTGCACTGTGGAGAGGCTTCCGTCAGGCCACTCTGCCATAAAGGCCCGACTGGTGGAGGGCTGCAGTGATAGTGCCACAAAAGCAACTTTCTCCTATCTCCCTACTGCATCTCTGGAGCTCAGCCACAGTGGTCTTGGGGTTCTTCTTTACCTCTGTCACTAAGGCTCTTCTCCCACGATTGCTCAGTTTGGCTGGATGGCCAGGTCTAGGAAGACTTCTGGTGGTCCCAAACTTCTTCCATTTAAGGATTATGGAGGCCACTGTGCTCTTAGGAACCTTGAGTACTGCAGAAGTTCTTTTATAACCTTGGCCAAATGTGTGTCTTGCCACAATTCTGTAACTGAGCTCCTCGGCCAGTTCCTCTGACCTCATGGTTCACATTTGGCCTGACATGCACTGTGAGCTGTGAGGTCTTATACAGACCGATGTGTGCCTTTTCAAATCAAGTCCTATCAGTTTAATTAAACACAGCTTGACTCCCATGAAGGAGTAGAACCATCTCAAGGAAGATCACAAGGAAACAGACAGCATGTAACTTAAATATGAGTGTCTGAGCAAAGTGTCTTAATAGTTATGACCATGTGATATTTCAGTTTTTCTTTAATAAATTTGCAAAAATGTCTACATTTCTGCTTTTTTCAGTCAAGATGGGGTGCAGAGTGTACATTAATGATAATAAAATGAACTTTTCTTGAATTTACCAAATGAATGCAGTGAAACAAAGAGAAAAATTTAAAGGGGTCTGAATACTTTCCGTACCTAGTAGTGAAAACCAGTTGACACAGAGAACCAGATTGGATGCTGGACCAAGGCACCACAATTCAAAATTTTAATCTCTAATGTCAAACAAAAATGTTTGAATGGTAAATTCGCAGTATAGCAAATCTTTTTGTGAAATATATCGCTGATTTCACCTTTTGCAATGCAAAGATGATTTGAACCAAAAACTCCATGTAACAAGTGGATTTTGCTGCAGTTAAGCAGTGGAAATATCTGAATCAAATATAGGCATTAACATGACGGAACATTGGAAAGGGGAAAAAAAAATCGCAAAGCGTTCCACACAAAGAAATCACATGCATTGGATTTACCATGCACATATTTTACTCAATATGTAAGTGAGATCAATTGACATTAGAGATGAGCAATTCAGTATGTGCTGTCCCGGTCCTACATCCAGTCTGGTCCTCTATGGCAACTGGTCTTCACTGCTACAAATAGAATCCACACAGTATGTCTATTTCCACGCAGTCGCTTTATGCAGTTTTTAGTTTTGCTGGTACTAAGTAGGCAGCTTGTAAATCGGCAGCAAATGCACTACATGTGTATTACTCATGGTCTGTCACCCAGCATTTTCAGATAACTAGCAAATCTTCCCAATAATCAGTGCAATAGTCTGTGTGGCTAATATCAATCAATCGTGTAGCACAGGATTAGATGTGATAAAAATCAGTTTTATGAAATATCAATTTAAGCATATATGCATCAAACGCTAAAGACAAAGATGGGTAAGCTAACAAAAACATCCCATTGTAAATATATAGGGCAGAGTCACTATACGGTATTAGAAGGAACACCAATGAAAAAATAAAATCAATAGTATTATAAATGCCCAAGATGAATTTCATAACCAAGAGCTCAGCAAAACAGACAGTAGGAATATAAAAAATAAATGCTGACGTCAGCAAAACTGTAAGGGCTCATCCAACAAACAAGATGCAAATTTCATAACAGCAGTACTGCTTATGTGATGAGCCAGATTTGCTATTCGGGAGCCTAGGGTTTGCCATCTAACGTTCCCACACTGCTAAATATGAAACCTACCCAGTATCACAGCAATACAGACTATGCTCCTATGTTACTGCACAACTAGATAAATATGCTGCTTAGGAGTCTAGGAAAGTTGTGCAGAAACTATTACAATTGGGCTGGACAAGGCATAGGCAAGGTAGGCCCCCAGACAAGGCATTACCCCTTGCCTCCCTCAGGGAGGCGGTGTTTATAAAACATCAAAAAAAAGCTCCAGCAGTATTGTGCCTGCAGCCGCCCGACACCTTCCTTCGGCCACAGGCATTCAGCACACTGATGATGGTACTGGTGTTGTATTTATTTGCTGATGGTTCTAGCACTGTATTCATATACAATTGATGGATTTGGCGTTACATTTATGTAGGATGATAATTTTGGTTTCATATTCATGTACTGATGATGGTTCTGGTGATACATCACCAGAACCATTATCACTTCATGAATAAATAACCAGATCCAGTAGTACATGAATACAGCACAAGAACAACCATGACTACATGAATATGTCACCAGAACCACTACCAGAACAGCAACGTCACCAGACCCACCATCAGTACAGAAATACTACACCAGAACCACCACCAATACTGCAACAGAACCACCCACTAACAGTAAATTAACACTGCTAATGATTGAACACGGCACCAGAACCATCATCAGTTTTGTTGTCAAATGACGGATGCAAACACCATCATACATATCCCTTTATCCTTAATGGGGTCTGTTTAGTTTTTATTAAGGTATCTACCAAATGCTGGAGACCTTAATTGAAACCAATTGGCCCCCATTATAGGCAAGTTATTTTAGTTTCCATAACTGTCCTTGTGTCTGACATTTAAGATGTCAGGGATGAATACTGTTATTTGTCCCTGGTATCGTGTAAATTGGCTGCAAACAGTAAGAACTTCCTATTTATACAGGTGCTTCTCACAAAATTAGAATATCAAAAAGTGAATTTCAGTTCTGCAATACAAAAAGTGAAACTCATTATATAGAGTCATTACAAACAGGGTAATCTATGTCAAGTGTTTATTTCTGTTAATGTTGATGATTATGGCTTACAGCCAATGAAAACCCAAAAGTCATTATCGCAGTAAATTAATATACTTTATAACACCAGCTTGA
Source organism: Dendrobates tinctorius (assembly GCF_039654945.1). Taxonomy (NCBI): domain Eukaryota; kingdom Metazoa; phylum Chordata; class Amphibia; order Anura; family Dendrobatidae; genus Dendrobates; species Dendrobates tinctorius. Next base: position 10,151,104 of record NW_027361690.1, read on the forward strand.
AAAATGATATTAAAATCCGAAATATTGGCCTACTGAAATGTATGTTCAGTAAATGGACTCAATTCTTGGCCGGGGCTTCTTTCGCATCAATTACTCCATCAATGCAGAGTGGCATGGAGACGATCAGCCTGTGGCACTGCTGAGGTGTTATGGAAGCCCAGGCTGCTTTGAATGCAGCCTTCAGCTCATCTGAATTGTTGGGTCTGGTGTCTCATCTTCCTCTTGAAAATACCCCATAGATTCTATGGGGGTTAAGGTCAGGCGAGTTTGCTGGCCAAATCAAGCACAGTGATACTGTTGTTTTTAAACCAGGTATTGGTACTTTTGGCAGTGTGGACAGGTGCCAAGTCCTGCTGGAGAATGAAATTTCCAGCTCCAAAAAGCTTGTCAGCAGCATGAAGCATGAGGGAAGCATGAAGTGCTCTAAAATTTCTTGGTAGACACCTGCACTGACTTTGGCCTTGATAAAACACAGTGGACCTACACCAGCAGATGACATGGCTCCCCAAACCATCACTGATTGTGGAAACATCACACTAGACCTCAAGCAACTTGAATTGTGTGCCTCTCCACTCTTCCTCCTGACTGGCACCTTGATTTCCAAATGAAATGCAACATTTACTTTCATTTGAAAACACCTTTTCAACCTTTTCTTACTTGTGACTCTGAAAAAAAACTCTAACTGTTGCTCTTATTCATTCTCGTCTGGACTATTGTAATTCTCTACTAATCGGTCTCCCTTTTACCAAACTCTCCCCTCGCAAATCTGTCTTGAATGCTGCAGCCAGGATCATATTCCTCACCATTACACCGATGCCTCTACCTTGTGCCAGTCATGGCACTGGTTACCCATCCACTCCAGAGATCAATATAAACTTATCACTCTCACTCAAAGCGCTCCATTGTTCAGCACCACCCTACATTCTCTCTCATCTCAGCCTACCACCCTACTCATGCCCTCCGTTCTGCTAATGACCTAAGGTAAACATCCTCAATAATTAGAACCTCCCACTCCCGTCTCCAAGACTTCTCACATGCTGCACCAATTCTTTGGAATTTACTACCCAGGATAATTCGATTAATCCCCAATACTCACAGTTTTAAGCATGCGCTAAAACGCATTTCTACAGACTGGCCTACTGCCTCAACACATTTATTTAACTATCCCTGTGTTGCCCATTCAAAATTATCTTCATAACCAGGACCCTATTATGTTGACACACGCTTTATGCATTTAATAGCCCTCTCTGTCTGTACTTTTACAAATTCTGACTGATGACCGGTTCATGCATTACATGAACACCTGATTTATTACATTATGGCTGGTGAGAACAATCAAAGGAATTTCCCCATAGAGTGTAAGCTTGTGAGCAGGGCCTTCATTCCTCTTGGTATCTGTTTATATGATTATTCTGTAATGTCTTACTGTCTGTACAAGTCCCCTATAAAAGTAAAGTGCTGTGGAAGATGTTGGCACTATAGATATTAAAATTATTATTATTAACACTTTGGACCACTGAGCAACAGTCCGGTCAGTAGAGACACTTCTGGCGTTGTCTATTGGTCATGAATGGCTTGACACAAGGAATGTGACACTTATAGCCCATGCCATGGAAACATCTGTGGGGTAGCTCTTGAAGCAATGACTCCAGCAGTAGTACACTCCTTGTGAATCTCCCCTAAATTTTTGAATGGCCTTTTCTTAACATTCCTTCCAAGGCTGCGGATATGCCGGGTGCTTGTGCACCTTTTTTCTACCACACTTTTTCCTTCCACTCAACTTTAATATGCTTGGATACAGCACTCTGAACAGCTAGATTCTTTAGCAATGACCTTTTGTGGCTTACCCTCCTTGTGGAGTGTGTCAATGACTGTCTTCTAGACATCAAGTCAGCAGTCTTCTCCATAATTGTGGAGCCTACTGTAACAGACTAAGGGACCTTCTTAAGCGCTTAGGAAGCCTTTGCATGTGTTTTTTGTTAATGATTCTAATTTACTGATATAATGACCATTGGGTTTTTATTGGCTGTAAGCCATAATCATCAACATTAACAGAAATAAACACTAGAAATAGATCACTCTGTTTGTAATGACTATACAATATATGAGTTTCACTTTTTTATTGAAGAACTGAAAAATTAACTTTTTGATGATATTCTAATTTTGTGAGAGTCACTTGTCACTCTGAAATGCCTCCTCCTCATCAAAGCTTGTTAGTTGACACATTGGGAGGGGGTGTAGGGGGTTAAGGGTCCTGTTACTTTGCTCTCTGACCCATTCCTTTACTTGTTTGTGTCCATCGTCAACGTGTCCAGCGGATCTTTTGCCTACTGGCCAATTATCTTACCACATGCTGCTCTCCCCCCCCCCCCCCCCCCCCCGAGTCTTTTTGATGAATCGATTCATGCTCCAACACTCATGTTAACAACCAAATATTTGAATAACTTAAGAAGTGAGAAAGACTACAATTTTTACTATTTAGCTTACAATTTTAAGACCATTTCCTACTATGACTTTCCAGTTTTAGGTACCAACTAAGCTTCATGCTGTCACGTGAGAGACACAAAGCAGGTAAGGATACGATGACTGAAGAGCCCTATACATGCTCATGTTTGGTGAAGAAATTGATTGCCATGGATTTACTGTAATCAATCACTTTAACTGCCACCCCATAATGAAACCTGAGTGTACCTAGTAGATAGAACAAGGCCATATATTATTGCACGAGAACCTTTTCATTCTCCCTTCTCATAGCCATGGGAGTTTCTTGGCTGAAATAACAAAAGCAACTGGAAAACACTTTAAATCAAATAAATGGTTACAAGGATACAGAAACATATGGTGTTGTGTTCATTTAAACACAATTTATTTCATTTATTGCGCTGCTTTAGACGCTGCTGTTCTGTGTCTATAAATGGGACAATACTGTGTGATGCGTAGCATGGGCCACTTAAAGAGGATCTGTCCCAGAGTAACCTGCCGCAGTCTATAAAAACGGACGAAATTCAGTTCTGACAATAGCGATGAAGGAAACATTGCTGCCTGTTTGCACAAGTGGCAATAGAAACTGGACAACATAAGCTACAGATTATTAAAGGGGAGAACCAGTCATAGAAATGATGAGGTCTTTGGTCTCGCACCAAAGAGATTTCTAAATTGGCTGTACACAACTGTTTCCAAATAAAGATGATTTTTTTTTCACAAATAATTCTGGTTCATTATATCAAATTGGTCAGTTAAATAAATATTGGAGAATCTGGCAATAGAAGGTTATATCATTAAATTGGTGCTCCTATGTAGTTTATGAAAGCAGTTTGTGGGTTTGTACCCCAGCCATTTGTGGTTATGCACGCACAGTAGACTTCTCCCTGTATCTTTGCTTAATCCAAATGTGTTCTCCACTAGGGATGAGCGGACCCAAGGACGTTCAGGTTCTGGTACCCGATCCAAACTTTATTTCAATATGTCTCTGTCCTCGGACTTCTGAGCTTTGCCATGGTCTTCCGGGAGAAGTGTATTTGGCATTTAGCACCGGACTCTAATTGTCCGGTACGAACCCAGAACTTTTAAGCTGTGATTCGCTCATCTCTATTCTTCACATAGAGTATAGTGCCTTCCCATCATGCACAGTATTCTGGAGGTTCAAAAATACAGAAGTTGCCACTTTATTTCTGCTTCCCCTTACAAACCATAAGTAGTAATTTTTACGGTTAGGTGTGTTGATCTGTTGGCAGTAACATAGAAGGCAGTTATAATAGTAAGTACCTATCTAAACTCATACACATTAGAAAAATGTCTTCTGAACCCCTTAATATCAGTGGGCTTGGCCAACAGTCTAATGTGTAAGGGCCCTCGACTCTCCCAGTGCCCAAATATTCATTGTCACAACCACTTCATTCAGTGGCTCCTCCAGGGAGAAATAACTATAGCTGCACTATATGGGGGAGTCACAACAGCAACCCTCACATTCATAGTGCAAAGCATCCTCTGTTGATTCTAGAAAAGATGCGATTCTTCAGATTTTGTATTATTCTGTGCCTTATGAAGAAACCTGAGTAGTCTGGAAAGCTTGCAATGTGTTACCATCTTTTCAGTTAGCCATTAAAAGGTATCAACCACTGAGGACTCAATTCTGAATATTTTCCTGTTGATTCTAGGCATTTACCTTTCCATGCATTTTCACTGTGAATTTAATGCATTGCCAATCACGGCACCAAAATCCACAACAAAACCTGTATGTAATAAAAGGGAATTTTTGGGTGGAATTTTTCCACATACCCTATTAAAGTGGCACCAACAGTTGGCATAACAAAACCCCACTAAAGGAGTGCTTGGCATCTCTGCTGCCTACTTGGTGAACACCAATTCGCCATTAGTGAGCTTTCACCTATCTTTTACATGATTCTTCCTGCAATCTTGTGCCAACTTGGTGGCCAATGCATATTAAAAGTGAGGTTCAAGAGAAAAAAAAAAAAAAAAAAAAGAATCTAAAACTAAATTTTACAGAGTGATTTGTAACTCATGTAATGTAGTATTCCTTGGATTTAGTTTTGGGAAGATCAAAGAATTCCAGATCTATTTTCTTGCCATGATTTGTTAGCCGTTTGTTCACGCCTCGAGCACATTTATTTATTTTACTCCCCTATATAGCGCCGTTAATTCCACAGCGCTTTACGGACATTATAATCACTGTCCCCTTTGGGGCTCACAATATAAATTTCCTATCGCTATGCTTTTGAAGTGTGCCACCTCCATTATTAGAATATAGATTTGGATGAACTGAATGTTTGAGAAATCAGATCTGAACCGTAAAACCTGTGAATAGAAATTGTAACTACTCAGATCCATGTATTAGACACAGTCATTGAAAAGGCTCAGATTTGTAGAACACAATATACTGCTTGATGTGGTTCTCCATTGATGTTAGGTACTGCAAGCTAAGTAAGTTTACGACAAAAATTGTCACAGAGCATAGAATAGAGAACAACATCTCCAGTCAATAGTGGCTGTTGGCGAATCAGTCCTGCACAGCACCACAATATACTGAGCCGTTTCTAGAAAAGCTTGTTAAGTGTTGCCAAATCCACAAAGTGCAACTGAGCGGATCACTAGGGGGTTCAGAATAGTTATCTGTTTAAGAAAACTTTAGATGTAGCAGAGTTTGGTACACTAAGGTGAATGGTTACTTAAACTTGCCCTATCCTGGATCTCCTCATACCTTTCCAACCGCACATTCAGCGTCTCCCACTCCCACACCACCTCCTCATCCCACCCTCTTTGTTGGAGTCCCCCAAGGCTCTGTTTTAGGACCCCTACTCTTCTCAATCTAAACACTTGGTCTGGGGCAACTCATAAAGTCCCACGGATTCCACTACCATCTTTATGCTGATGACACTCAGATCTACCTCTCTGGCCCAGAAGTCACCTCTCTGCTGTCCAGAATCCCAGAGTGTCCATCAGCCATATCCTCCTTCTCCTCTCGCTTCCTCAAACTCAATGTAGACAAATCTGAACTCATCTTTCCTCCATCTCACAGATCTTTACCCGACCTAGCTATAACAATTAATGACATCACACTTTCCCCAGTACCAGAAGTCTGCTGCCTCGGAGTAACCTTTGACTCTGCCCTGTCCTTCAAACCGCACATCCACACTCTTTCTACCTCCTGTTGCCTCCAGCTCAAACATATTTCCAGAATCCGTCCTTTCCTCAAACCTCAATCTACTAAAATGCTTGTGCATGCCCTCATCATCTCCCGCCTCGACTACTGTAACATCCTTTTCTGTGGTCTCCCTGCTAACACCCTCGCACCTCTCCAGTCCATCCTTAACTCTGCCGCCCGACTAATTCACCTCTCTCCTCGCTACTCCTCCGCTTCTCCCCTCTGCAAATCTCTTCACTGACTCCCATTCCCTCAGCGTATCCAGTTCAAATTACTAATTCTGACCTACAAGGCCATCTATAACCTGTCTCCCCCATATGTCTCTGAACTAATCTCCCGATACCTTCCCTCACGTGATCTCCTGTCCTCCCAAGACCTCCTTCTCTCCTCCACACTTAGTCGCTCCTCACCCAACCGCCTCCAAGACTTCTCCCGAATAGCCCCTATTCTCTGGAATTCTTTGCCCCAACAAGTCCGACTATCAACCACATTTGGATCCTTCAGACGGAAGCTGAAAACCCACCTCTTCAAGAAAGCCTACAGCCTGCAATGACCCCGCTACCTCCTTCTCTCTCACAACTACCGGTGATACCACCTCAACCAACACCGGAACTGCTGCATCCCACCAACCTACTGTCTCCTTCCCCACCATCCTGTAGCATGTAAGCCCGAAAGGGCAGGGTCCTCTCTCCACTCTGTATCAGTCTGTCATTGATAGTTTATTCGTCAAATCAATAGTAGACGTCAAAATAAGAAACGTTGTAATATACCTTACAAAACAAGCCACTTTTATCTCCTCCTGGACTGCTCATTTATTCTCAATCACTGGTAAAATCTGTCTTGAGAGAATACAGATTTTCCCATTACTCAGATAGGTTATATCAGTTGGTGCTCATAAACTTCTATGAAGAACTGTAACTTGTGTCAGGAGAACTTGTCGCAGAGTGTCTGTCTTCTTCACTCCTTCCCCTCCATAGAATTTTAAGAGCACTATCTGTCATCTCTTATCTCAGCAATGGGAAAGTCTTTTCACAGATTACAGATTTTACCCATGGGTTGAGAGTGAAAGGTCAACAAGGGGAAGAAAAAAAAGCCAGTGTCTCTAATAAAACGTTCTAATGTTAATTATTAATTCATTAAATAAAAAAACTTTTAAAGGCTGTTTTTGCACTCTGCTGCACCATTCTACATGCAATCTCATAACATTCTTAGTTACATACAATGCACTGACTGCAGTTTTATTTGGTGATATAATCCCACTTCCCCAGTCTATACCGGACAGAGTGAGGGCTCACTCACAAGAGACTTGCACGATTCTGGTGCGAGTCTCTCACATGAAAACCTGGCACTGCAGCCGGCACTCGGACCGGAGCATGTGGCTGCATAGAAATACATGTATCCGCACGCTCCGGTCCCAGTGCCAGGTTTTCATGCGAGAGACTCACATGAGAATCGTGCAAGTCTCTTGCAAGTGAGTATGAGCTCTGACTTCTACAATGGACTAGTGATATTAGTTCGGCATCTACATGTAAAGTAAGCTGGTGATATAATACTGCTATAATATATACATACACACAGGAGGAGACAGTAGAATAATTCACATCTTTAAAATTTGCATGTATAGTGGACAAATGATATAATCCCAGATTCCAATCTATACTGACATTGACTGCTGTCTACAATGGACAGGTAGAAGAGTTCTGCCTCTTTATGTAATGTGAACAGGTGATATAATCCTCCTTTTCATATATATTCAGTATATACAGGAGTGTACAGTTGATATAATCCAGCATCTTCATATATCACTTGTCCTTCATGTATAGTGGACAGGTGATATAATCCAGGATCCCAATCTATACTGGACATTGATCCTGGTCTACAATGGACAGGTAGTAGAGTTCAGCCTCTTCATGTAAAGTAAACAGCTGATAGATATAGAATCCCGATTCTATCCAACAACTTCATAATTGGTGGACAAGTGATATAATCCCTTACGTCTAGCTATACAGTACAGGTACTATAACTATGTATCTAGTGGGCACATGATATAATCCAATCTTTTTTATATATAGCGTATAGATTATCTAATCCCCCATCTCTAAAGAGTTTCTATAGTCTACATAATCCCACACTTCTATACATGTCAGACACGTGCATGTACATAACAGGTCCCACAAACTTCCAATCCCACTAGTGGACCATCCTTCTACTTCCCACTTTTAACCCTTTCCAGGGCAGCCACTGCCACGAAGCGGATTCACCATCCAATTACCAGCAGAATTTATGCTCCTGCCCAATTCAATTGATTAATCTGTAAGTGGCACGGGGGCCGACAGTCAATAGCGCTGCATACAAGTGTGCTCTTCTCATTACCTGGTGACAGCTCCCCTTCGCTCAGGTCCCCGGAGTCTGTGTCCATGGTGGGGTGATGGGATTTGGATCGCACGGCGCACTCCTTCCTCCTCAAAGAATACTTGTGTCCAGTGAAAAAAAATATATATATTTTCTTGCTCAAACAATAGTCCAGGAGTCAAATGTACATTAATGAACTGAAGTGGAGTAGTTACACCATCATACGCAGCGCGTCTTGGTCTAACATGACCTTTATCAATTCAATGTCTTAAAAAAAGAGAAAAGATTATACAGTTAGTAAATGAGATAATCATCAGAGTCTGAAGAAAGAAAATATTACATGACATACAAAAACCAAGAAAAGCCATTAAAGTCAGTGTTTGGCTCTCTATTATACTCTGAAGTCCCCGATATTATAATAATAAGATAGAAACAATGGACAAGTTATGGAGCTATACTTTTATAAGCCAAACACATGATGGAGAAGTTAATAATGTGACTTACTGATGGAATAGTCCCATTGTATGTAACTACACTAAGTATAGTGGTGTGGGGAGAATCACACAGAGCAGTAAGGCAGCATGCACCATAAACCAGCTACATCATGGGGAAATGATGGGGAAAGCTGCAGCCATCACGATGTCATAGGAATAAACTGTAGAGTGGACATAACACTTATGGATATGACGACGCACAGATGGCAGCAAGGCACATTAGTAAAGGGAGGAATGCGCCAGTCAGCGAGCGCAGCCATATACCTGTGACAGCAGCAGCACAGTCTGCCTGGCGGCCTCCGAGGACTGCGAGTCCCGGGCACAACTGCTCGCTTATATAGGATGAGTGCAGTGACGTCACCACGGAGGGGAACGCCCCTCTGGGAGCAGTGCCAGCGGCCGGCATAGCTCTGATGGAGATGCGTCCTCCCCACAGCTCACAGTAGCAGTGTCACATCTGGGGGGAGGCTGTCAGGGAGGCGCTGCCTGTGTCCTAGGACTGTCATGGAGCATGTAGGAGTTTGTGTAATCTGGTTGTGCAGATGAAAAGGATAAAGTGACTACAAAGCTGTAGCTACAATTAAGAAATAAGGCTGCATGGTGAGTCAGTGGTTAGTAATAATACTTTTTATTATTATATTGTGAACTTATTCTGCAGCATTTTACATTTCAGAGGGTATTTGTACAGACAATAAAGTCATTACAGAGTAAGGCTATGTGCACACGTACCGGAACTGTCGCGGAAATTACCGCGAGAATTCCGGAATTCCATTCCGCGGGAAAATCGCATTTTAAATTCCCGCGATTTTCCCGCGGAAAAAATAGCATTTTGCAAGCGTATTTAGCTTGCAAAATGCTAGCGTTTTCCAAGCGATCTGTAGCATCGCTTGGAGAACTGATTGACAGGTTGGTCACAGTCGTCAAACATAGTGTTTGACAAGTGTGACCAACTTTTTACTACTGTGATACTATGCAGTATCAATAGTAAAAGATAAAATGCAAAAAAAAAAAAAAAAATGGTGTTATTCTTACCTTCCGACGTCCCGCGCAGCCGTTCCCAGTAATCCTTTGCGAAAATGCCCGCGATGACGTCCGTTCTCGCGGGATCGCGATGTCTCGCGGTAATTCGCGATGACGTCGCGCGAATGACCGCGAGACTTCGCGATCCCGCGAGAACAGACGTCATCGCGGGCATTTTCGCAAAGGATTACTGGGAACAGGAGCGTGGAGAGAGGCGGGAAGGCTTCGCGGGACGCCGGAAGGTAAGAATAACAATATTTTTTATTTTAAATTCTATTTTTTACAGGGGTATGGTACCCAAAGCCCGGAGGACAGTCTCCTCTCCTCCAGACCGTGGGTACCATCCGCAAATGTTCTGCTTACTTTCCGCATGGTGTGCACAGCCACATGCGGGAAGTAAGCGGAACAATGCATTCCTATGGGTGCGGGATTGCCGTGATTCCGCAAAATTAATGAGCATGCTGCGTTTTTTACCGCGAAGCGATTCTGCCACGGTAAAAACCGCAGCATTAGCACAGCATTGCGGAATCCCATAGGAATGCATGGGATGCTTATTTTTCGCGTTTTCGAGGCAAAATCGCGTGGTTAAAACCGCCGCGGAAACGCGAAAAAAGCGCCACATGTGCACTCAGCCTAATACAATTCAACAGACAGCGAGAGGCGTGCGAGCCCTGCGCACAAGCTTACAGTCTATGAGGGGGGCGCTGTAAGGAGATGGACATGCTGTTAGGGGCTGGCGGAACGCACCAAATAATATAAAGAGATGGTAAGAAGGTGCGTTCGCAGCCCGGGGTCCACCATGCAGAGATGTTAACTGCTGCTCGGTAATGGTGGACACAAAATGGCGGTATCGCACTGGACACACGTGGGTTAAACGCCACCCAGTATGTAGTAGCGACAGGCTCTGTTGCTTCACAGAGCAACGGTACCACATAACACAGATGCCGTACCCTGTTAACTGTCACAGGGCACAGCTGAGTCAGCGCTAGTGTACGGTCACAAGACTCTGCCCCAAGGACGCAGGGTAAGAGCCTCTCAAGACCAACTAGGTGCACGGCGTCGCACCTGCGAACACCACTAATAGACGCTGGCTTCTGTGGAGTGCAGACCAAGTACACAGTGGGGTACAGGCAAGCCACTACTTGGCGCTGAAGCTAGGTCCTGACTCTGCCTCCTACCTGTACTACCAGCCTAGTCACTAACTGGCGAGGCTGAACAACACATGCGTACCAAGGGTAGGGGTTTCATAATGAGTCAGTCACCAGAGACATTCATGCGTGCATACAACACACACTCCATATTGTCTATACTAGTGTGCAGCTGTGTGATCATTTTATAACCGCAGCCTTCCGGGACCTTCCTGATTGCCCAATCCGAGCTGCTTGAGGACCTGAGCATGTGACCTCTGACCACCAATGAGCGGTCGTCTCACAGGCATGCTCAGATGGAGAAAAGCAGGACTTTGTCCCAGGAGCGTCTGCTTGCCGCTGACTAATGCTGGATGCAATAGTTGAACCTAGTGCAGCAGCAGCAACCAGACGCATAGCATTAGCCTGAGCAAGATGCTGTGACCGACGTGCCTGCTGAACAGGAACCTCTGCGGCTGCAGAAGAATAGGAGACCGCAGAGGACATGGCTTGAGATTCCCCATGCAGTGTCGGGAACTCGACGCCTAACACATGCTGCCCACATTCCCCCTTGAAGACACGTGTATTGTTGCAAAAGTATTTTGATGTGTAATTAGTTATAGGTTATGATTTGCCTGACAATAGGGAGAGTTAGGGTTAATGTTTGGGACTAGCCCAAAGTAGGAGGAGCAAAAGTGAAGGGACAGAGACAGTTTCCTGTCAGGATGTCAGACAGAGCCCAGCTGCCACAGAAGCAGACCTAGCGACGGGGCCTTTACCACTTAGCCGAGGCAGTGCTGCAGTGCTTCCAGCTTGCAACTGATGTTGACGTTTCCTCTATAGAGTGTGAGGAGGAGTAGGAACTGCTGTAGAAGGAGGGGGAAACCCACAATCCTCGGTGTCAGTAGCATGTGTTTTGTCCCAGGGTCCGACTGGGTCCCAGCTTCCACAATGTTCACCCAGTGTGCCTTCAGGGAAATGTAGCATCTCTGACCACACGTGTCCACGTGTCCGTGGTTAAGTAGACCTTTCCAGTAACACGGCTGATGTTATAGGACACGTGTTTGTGTAAGGCAGGAGAAATAGTGGTGGCTGGGGACCAAGTACCAAGGGACGGCCACAGCTTTGAGGTTGCAGAAAGCTTTTGTTTCCAGAAGCCTAAACGGCAACATTTTCAGAGCAAGCAGACTGGAAATGTAGCTGTTTAGTATTGTGGCCTGCGGGTGGGTGACTGCGTATTTACACTTGCGTTCCAAGGACTGGGGTAGGGACAACTGAACGCTGTGCTGGGACAAGGACGTGGATGTAGTTGCTGACGGTGGTTGCAGGTGTGCAATGACGGGTGCAGGGTGGGAAGAATCTTTGCCTGCGTCATGGACAGGGGATAGGCATGCACATAGAACAGGACAGGCAGTGAGGCAGTGGTGTCACCCGCAGATATTGATTCTGGACTCTGGCATTTGGCCCAAGTAGTCGGGTGCTTTGCTTGCATGTGCCTGAGCATCTGGTGGTGGTCAGACTGGTAATAGTGCTGCCCCTGCTGATGATGATATGGCAGATGTTTTGGGTTAACTGTTATTAAAAAAGTGCCAGGCTCTGGAACACCTAACCCTTGGCAACTTCACTCGTTTTGGTGCTCTGGGGAATAGTTGCCCGGTTTGTGTCTCTGGCCACCCCACTGCCTCTTCTTACTTGTTGTTATGTAGCGGACAGGGTTGTACTGGCCCACTGATAGGCCCGCCCCTAACCAGCACCACAACTGCTGCCTCATTCATATTAGTGTGTAGGTAACAGCAGGTTAGCAGGATGCAGTGACGAGACGCGAGACTGGTTGAATTTTGAAAAGCAAACTTTTTATAATTTAAAGCCGCTAGGGCTATACTAAGCAACCAAAAAGGGGTAACAACAGTTGTCCTCGCAGGGACTCAGTACAACCAAACACTATTTGAAAAGAACACGAATAACCCGGCCGAGGCCGGTTACTATAGGGCCACGGTATGGCCGTCTACGGGTCCTTATACCCTATAATGTCACTTATCCGTCCTGACGTCCCTCTGCGCCTCTGTAGAAGCTGCGTTGTTGATGAAGCTGCTTTGGCGTCTTTGATAAGGCTGTTCTGGCGTCTTTGATGAGGCTGCCTTGGCGTAGCAGCCGCTGGGCCCAGCTTCTGAAGATTTGGAGAAGTCTTCGGGCGCCCAAGCGCCCAGGAGTAGTTGGGGCACAACAGGCCCTGGTGGAGTCCTGAGATGGAGTAACCCCCTGTTGTAACAACGGGGTTGCGCTTTTTAGCGAGTTCAATGGGACTCCTGTCCCCAAGCAGGGTTGTGTCGCAGTGATCAAGAGTGGCGGTTTACTGGCCGCACGCACAGCCTGGGGCTGTGTGCAGAGTGTCTCTGTTGATGAGGAACAGGCCACAACTGCCGACTGCAGCGGGGTGAAGGCAGCTGTGTGCGGTGATAGGCCGCAACCACGGGGTGACGTGAACCGGCAGCGTCCGTGGGTGGCAGCGGGCAGGCCGCAACCGCGGGCTGAAGGGGAATGGCAGCAGCCAGGAGAGGGAGCGGACAGGCCGCAGAGGGCTCGAGCTCAGCGGTAACGGCCAAGGATGACCGGGGGCAGATTGTAACCCGGGATTGGGGTGAAGAGACAGACCTCTGTCGGTAAGCTCGGCGCCTCTTTCCTGATGGCCACTGTGTATCTGCCCTCTGCTGCTGGTCTCTTCTCTGAACTGTCAGTGTCCTTCCCGCTCTCTCACGCCTCCTCCATCTCCTGCTCCGTGTCTGATGTATCACCAACTGCCTCTTCTGTGCGCTCCCTGCCCCTTTTATACTCGCCCCTCCCCTTGCTGTCCTGTCACTCTCAACAGTCCACTCTCCTCCTCTGTCCCCCGGGTACTGTTTCCTTAGGAACTCAGATGGCGGTCCCCTTGGTTCCAGCCCAGACACTCTGTGGGGGTCCTCCTCCCTACAAGTGCGTTATTTCATACCCGGTGCCGTCGGGCCGTCTGCACTTGCTCAGCAACAAGGTGACCAGTAGAAGCGCCACTGTAGCGCGACACGGCCAATCACAGCAATGTGATAATGAAGTTTGAAAAATAAATAGCATGTGTCATGGTGTGATAGGTGTTGTCTGACATAGTCTGACACAGCCCCTATCACAATAATAACAACACAACCCTAAATATGGCATAGTTTAGGGAAAAGATGATCCATTGCAAAAGAGTATTTTAAAAAATCACTAAATTTTTATTCTTAATATTAAAATAGTATAAAAATTCAAGCAGGTTAAACAACAAAGTGACATGTACATATTAGTACGATGATGAATGTATCCTGTATAGAGTCATCATCACGGGCAACAAAAATGTGTAAACAGCCCAAATCACATCAGTCACTATGGGTGGGGTGATCGCAACGTCACTTCACCTGACCAACTCCTTTGGCGTTGATTGGCTGAACAATAGTTTCTGACCAATCATTGCCAATGGGGTTAATCTAAAATTGCAATCCCAGTCTGCATGCCATCTTTTCCTCAGAGTTGGCGTGCAGAGTGGTTGTGATTACCCCCCTGTGATACCTTGAGAGAGATTCACTGGTGACCAGTGCGATCCTTCTGTGATCTGTGCCTCCTGCTCCTGTACTCACCTGCGATCTGCGTGCTGTGATCTCCTCCTGCGATCAGCATGCTGCAATCTCCTCCTATGCTCAGCTGCGATCTGCGTGCTGTGTTCTCCTCCAGTGCTCAGCTGTGAAATCCTCCTGTGCTGCGATCTCCTGTGCTCAGCTGCGATCTCCCTCTGCTGTATGCTGGGGCTGCTGTGCGACTGGTCTGTGATCACAGCAGCAGTTTCCTTGTCCCTGTCACAGTCCCCCCATCACCTCATCTCCTCCCCTTACCAAATTGAATTTTCAGTGTTTTTTTTGTGTGTGCGTTCAGCACTGAGCATTTGTGCTTTTCCCATGGCCGCAGCAATCTCATCAGTATAGGTGTCTTTCAGAGACTGTGTAAGCAGGTTGTGGGATGCAGTGACGGACAGGAGGCAGAGCAAGGGTTAACAATTTTTAATGAACAGGGAATACGCCACACAGGGAGGTAATGGGTTAAACGGGGGAATAAACAGTCTGATTGCAAAAGAATATGCAGAGCTCAAGAAAAAGGATCAGGTCACAGCGGTTCTGGTGAAACACTTTTGTCAGAAGTTCCTCAGACTGTGATCCACTAGAAAGTCAATAGCACCGGCAACGGTTTGCACGGTGTCTTTTCCAATGGAGTCCTGTGGGCATCAATGCCCGTCTTCTGGCGGCATCGGTTGGTCTCCGGTACCTTTCGCTGAGCCTAGTCCATATGCTACAGTGGCTGACAAGGGTGCGGGCCACAGTACTGTACGAGCCCAACATGGCTCAGCAAATATAAACTGGCAAAACTCAGGGCACAAGTGTCAGTCCCATATCCGGTCACTCTTATGTGGCACGTGCATTGTACTCACGGACATGAAGCATACAGCGCTTTGCTCTCTGGTAGTCCCCGGGCACACCTCACCTCTCTCTGTAGTCACCAGGCACACACTGCATGCTCCTCTCTCTTTCTGGTCCCTGCTGTTGGTGGCGGGAGTCGGCGGATGCTGGCCTGCACATTGCTGATGCTCCCAGGACGGAGCACTTCTCTCCTTGGCTGCTGCTGGGTGCACGGCTCCCCTCAGCACAGCGGTCCCTTTGCAGATTGTGGTGGACCCTCTCAGTGTGGCCTGTCATGATGCCGGTGCTCTGTGGGGAGAACGGGGCACGCTGCTCACCTGACTGCGCACTGACCTAGGTTGGCGCCCAGCTCCTCTCTGCTTTGCGCGCTTTCTTTTTTTTATGCCTCCGCCCCCCACGATCAGGAGGATCGGGTTTGTCTGGCTTCCCCCAGTGAACAGGGGATGCTGCCTTACCAGTTCCCAGTTCCGGACCCGGGACGCAGGAACCAACGGTACTGTCGTCCCCCTTACACTCCTTCTTGCCTTTAACTCGCCATTCCTCGAGCGAGAGTTCTTCGTGTTCCTTCATGTTCGGAGGTGGGACTGATGCCCACAATTTTCCGATCTATTCCTGCCTCTCTTGCACCACATTCCTGCAAAAGAAATTGTCCTGTGCATTCCACAGGGGCGTGTCACCAGCATGGTCACACGGAGTACCTTGAAGCTCCTCATGACTTTGCTCATTAGGAGTACTCGGAACTTCAGGTTGAATGGTAGAGTCAGGTTGGGTCGCAGGTTACGGGAGTACGTCCGAGTTCGATGGAGCAGCTATCTCTTGATTTTCAGGCCTATGTACTTCCTTTGGACTAGCGGGCGACGAACTATCCATGTCAGAGAATGAGGCAAGGGATTCTTCCTCATCACCATCGGGAACCGTGGGAGTGAGCATTTCAGGGACACTTGACACTTTCTCCCCTCCTTCGGTTTGATCCTCACAGATGGGACCCTTGGATCCAATTTGGCGTTCCACCCAATTCGCCTCCACGCGACGAAGCAACGCTGACACCTCATTATAGACAATCGACATCTTCTCCCTCTCATCTCGGCGTCCGACGTTGTGGCACTGTCTGGCTCTAGATGTGGCTCCTCTCTGCTCACGGCACCATTTCCTCCAGGGGCAGCGCTCCCTCCGGTTGGTGTGACCTTCGGAAGGGTGAGGGAATCTTTGCCCGTCAGCTGTCTCTCGTAGGGCAATTTCTTGACAGGTCTCCCATTCTTCCACACGTCCAGTGCTCACTTCTGCGCCTATCTGTTGGGTATTTCCGTCTGTATCTCCGTCCTCCACGGGAGGCATAACCCCTCTGCAATTGCTATTCACCCCACAATATGGGATTAAGTCTACGGGCTACTGCTGAAGTTTTTCGGATGCTCCACATCTCTCCTCTAGGTTCTTTCATTCCTTGCTGTAAGTTACCCCTGGGTATGGGGTTGGACTCAAAGGCAGCAGCAAGGGCTTCCTTCAGGCTTTCAATTTCTGCCATCATTTTCAACATTCCCTGCCGTAATTCATGGGATCACTCCGGCTCTTCCTCATTCGGGGTGGGTACTTCATGGCTCTGGACTATCCCTGCCAAGTTTGCGGTCCCCTGCTTCCAGAGGTGTACCTAGGCTTTCTGGCACCCGGGGCAAGAATTCGGTTCGGCGCCCCCCCCAAGCACACATGCAATTTGCACACTTAGTCATGTACCGACGAGCTGCTCTTCCTAATGCTCTCAATGTTCAGTGAAAAACTGAGAGAAGCAGGAAGAGATACTCATTGTCACAGGACCATAAGTATGAAAGTCGCATATGAGTGAAGTGTCCATGTGATAACTATTGGAATCTGCAGAGCTGAATCCTGACATTGCAGGCTTCTGAATTCTCACAACGAATACACTGCACACTTTTAGGATTCTCCCGTACCGGTGGCAAGAGTACATGGTCTTGTCAGCACAAACATGTGATTTATATACTTCTGGCCACATTCCGACTAGACGTGTCTGGCCTCACTCTGTTCATTTTCAATGAGTGAGGCCACACATGTCTAGTCAGCACATGACCGCATGTATGTAAATTACCGACACGAGAGAATCCTAACAGCGTTCAGTGAGCACTGTGAGAATTCAGAAGTCTGCAGTCACATAGAATGACTGCAGACTCAGCACAAATCTGGACAACCCCTTTATTGCTCCTAACAAATAAAAACATGAGAATTAGTATCACAAATAATCTTTACATCCAGGTACCTTATAGATAACGTCATCTCTGGAGTCGTTCTCCTTCTTTTCTTCTTGTCCAGACCCCATGATGAGTTTTCTCATCCACAGAAGTCTCTACAGACTTCCATCTTCTCCGGTCCTCTGCAGCAAATCTCCACATGATGCCCTTAAAGATAGAAGTGTCATTATAATGCTCCTAAATAAAAATATTTGCAATATACTGTCGCCTCAGACTATTCCCCTCCCTCCTCATACTGTCTCCTCTAACATCCCACCTGTTCACCATACTACCTCCTCATATATTTACCCCCTCACTCTCTATACTGTCTGCTCACACATACCCCTGACTCCCCAAAACTATGTCTGCACACATCCCATCACCTTCACTCCCCATACTGTGTCCACATACATTCACCCGTTCGCTCCCCATACTGTCTGCTCCCATCCCCATTCACCATACTGTGTCTGCACCCTTCCCCCATACTGTTTCCTCATACATGCCCTCATACATCCATACTCTTCATTGTGTCCTCAAATCTCCCCACACATTAAATCCCCCATTCCCACTCCAAATCTCCCCACACACATGAAATCCCCTCCATCCCCATGCCAAATCCCCCACACACATTAAGTACCCCCATCCCCACGCCAAATCCCTCCACACATTAAATAGCCCCCAATCCCCACTTCAAATCCCCACACATTAAATAGCCCCCCATCCCCACTCCAAATCCCCCACACATTAAATAACCTCCATCCCCACTCCAAATCCCCCCACACACATTAAATGACCCTCATCCCCACTCAAAATCCCCCCGCACACATTAAATATCCCCCATCCTCACTCAAAATCCCCCTGCACACATTAAATATCCCCCATCCCCACTCCAAATCCCCCCACATACATTAAATAACCCCCATCCCCACTCCAAATCCCCACACACATTAAACAATCCCCCATCCCCACTCCAAATCACCCCACACATTAAATAAACCCCATCCCAAGTCCAAATCTCCCCCCACATTATGTTCCCCCATCCCCACTCCAAATCCCCCCACATATTAAATAAACCCCCATCCCCACTCCAAATCCCCCCCACCTTAATCTTTTATTCTTTGGTGGTTTCTTCAGCTCCACAGTGGAGCACTAACTTACCACCAGTGGCCTGGGCACCGGCGAGTGACGACAGTAGCATGATCACATGGCATGATCACACTGCTGGCGTCACTCTGACCCGGCGGTCAGAGCTTCAATTGTACTGGCATCTGTACACGCGCCAGTACAATTGATCCCTGGGAGCCGGCGTGCTGCAGCTTCTCTTGACAGCTGGCACAGAGAATGGCTGACCTTCCAGACCGGTGGGAAGCAGAATGCAGCTGCCAGGGGGGAGACAGTGCGGACCGTCGCATTAGGCGGCCCAACTGCGCCCCCCTGCTGGCTGCACCTGAGGCACATGCCCCGGCTGCCTCCCCTGGATATGCCTCTGCCTGCTCCTGCTCCCTTATGTGCACCTCCGCCCCGATTTCTGACAGACTCATGCCCAGATTAGCTCACAGGTGCTCACACAAGGCTGGCTTAAGCAGCACATCTATAAGGTCTGTCACTAACTGGTCTCACAACACAATATCAGGAGGGCCTACACCTACGCCGTCTCGCTTAGCAATTGCAGCGTGGATTTCCTGCAATGCGTTCATGTATTGGGCCATGGACTCCCCCTCCCTTTGGACACTCCTAAACATGCGCATGTGTAATTCCCCAATGTCCAAGGGGTCTCCTTGTATTCTTTCTAAAATTTGTAACACCTTGGTAAAGGTGTCTTGCTCGTGGGGGGCTGAAATATGATGGAGCTCCTCGCTTCTCCATCCAGGGCCATCACGGCAATCTCTGCCTCCATCGCAGGGGTCATGAGGAGCATTCTCATCATACCCATGAATCGCTCAGTCCAGTCCCCCAGCAAAGTGTTGCTCCCTGTAAAATTTTGATATGTTACTCAATATTGCCCCCAATGATATGCTGGCTCTTGGGGCACCCCTGACCACCTCTGTGGCTGTGGACTGCTTCCTGCCGAGTACGCCAAGTGTAAGCAAGTTGTGGGATGCAGTGACAAACAAGAGGCAGAACAAGGGTTTAATAATTTTTAATGAACAGGAAATACTCCAGGCTGGGAGGTAATGGGTTAAACAGGGGAATAAACAGTCTGATTGCAAAAGGATATGCAGAGCTTAAGAATAAGGATCAGGTCACGGTGGTTCTGGTGAAACACTTTCATCAGTAGTTCCTCAGACTATGACTCCTGCTGGGAAGCCAATAGCGCCGGCAACGGTTGGCGCGGTGTCTTTTCCAATGGGGTCCTGTGGGCATCAATGCCCCGTCTTCTGACGGCAGCGGTCGGTCTCCGGTACCTTCCGCTGAGCCTAGTCCATATGCTACAGTGGTTGACAAGGGTGCGGGCCACAGTACCGAATGAGCCCAATGTGGCTCAGCAAATATAAACTGGCAAAATTCAGGGCACAAGTGTCAGTCCCATACCCGGTCACTCTTTTGTGGCACGTGCACTGTACTCACGGACATGGAGTGTACAGCGCCTTGCTCTCTGGTAATCGCCGGCCACACACTGCCCCTCTCTCTGTAGTCACCAGGCACATACTGCACGTTCCTCTCTCTTTGGTCCTCGATGTTGGCGGCGGGAGACGGCGGACGCTGGCATGCACAATCCTGATGCTCCCAGGACGGAGCACTTCTCCTCCTGGCTGCTGCTGGGTGCATGGCTCACCTCAGTGCAGCCGTCCCTTTGCAGATGGTGGGGGACCCTCTCAATGTGGCCTGTCGTGGCACCGGTGCTCTGTAGGGAGGACGGGGCGAGGCGCTCACCTGACTGCATGCTGCTCCGGATTGGAGCCAAGCTCCTCTCTGCTGCGTGTGCTTTCTGCTTTATATGCCTCCGCCCCCCCGCGGTCAGGAGGTTCATCTGGCTCACTATTGCTTCCCCTCAGAGAACAGGGGATGCAGCCTTACCAGTTCTGGACCCGGCACGCAGGTACCCTCGGTACTGTCGTCCCCCTTACAACTTTGTCAAGGGACTTTTTCTCTTTTTAGTTAGAGTAGTGGACATCGCAGTGGAAGTGATGACCGATTGTTTTTTTTTAGAAAGTTATTACAGTATGGTTTATTGTTTTAAATTGTTATCCCCAGGGATTAATTAGCTAGTGCATTAGGGGACCGTATGTCGCATTGTTAGTGACGTCAGTTTTTCTTTACCAAAAAAAAAGAAAAGTTAGCGCCAGGTAAATTTATAGGTAGAAAAGAGAACGTCACTGTAATTTTTTTATGCAAACTTTTTTTTGTACATCTGATTCTTTTTTCTTCTATGTGTTCTAAATTTTTCCTTTTTATAATAAATAGTACCCTTTACACAAGCTCCACACAATACACTTGTAAAAGCACCACTTGCACATACATCCCCAGTGTTCGTAAAATAAAATAAAAATGGACCATTCGTCAAGATGTAGGGTCGGGCTGGGGGAGGCGATTAGGTGGTGCTGATTCAACAGGACTGGGGAGTGACCCTCTTTGTGGCGCTGGCAGACATGAGACTGAGGCAAGGGTTGTGTCCAACAGTTCAGATTTTATTGGCTGCTTTTCGGACGACCACCGTACTTCATCACAGGATTTGTCCACAATTCACTTTTACACTGACCCGGGTACCTTCTCTTCCTTATATTACCGTTCGTGGCGTCCTCTATGGTTCTTCCCCGCTGTGGCTGACCTAAGCACTTCCACCACAGCATTTCACCTTTTAGAGTACGCCGTCCACCTGGTACTCACAGTCTGTCTCTGTCCGCAGCCACTGTCCTTTTTGGTCACCCCCCCGTGACCGTCTCCACTGTCAGTAGGTCTCTGTAGGCCTTTTCCGTCTTTCTACCTACAGCAAACTCTCCTCTCTAGTGAACTCCCTTGGTTGACTGGAACTTCCAGAACCTTCCCTGACCTCTTATACTTCCCAGTCCCAGTAGCTCCGCCCACTATCACCTGACAGTAACCCTTAACCAATGGCAGTGACCTTGACCCATGGCAGTTACATAACCACTCTCTCCTACGCTCCCCACTGCCCTCTAATAGTCAAACTGCCACATGTCGCCCCTGGCTCTATATCTCAGCCTACACTGCGCTGCTCCTCTGCCTCTCTCATTAGGCAGATCCGTCCGTCAGACCAACCTCCCCACATTCTCCCTTCCTTTGTCTATTGTCGTCCTCGACAATCTTACTTTGAGGGATGCGTGGTACTTGGGGGCCTGACTCATGTACCCCGGTCTGTCTACACTCTTCCTGTCTTGACGTCCTGTCCTCTTAAATACGTCATGGTAGTCATACTGCATGCACCCGAAACCTGTTGAACACACTTTTTTTTTTAAATAACACTTTACCATTTCAAATTCACTACACACTTTACCATATTTGTTGCAATACGTTTTTTGTAGAACAATACTCTTTAAATACACAACAAAGCAAGCACAAAACAAAACAAAAACTATTATCAGAATGAGTACAGGGGCGCTCCCCCTTCCTTTACGTACAACACCCCCACTTGCATTCCTGTTACATCAGGAGGAGGGTATGCTTTCTATGGGGATGCGGAACAGTCCCCTCTTTGTGCATCGGTGCACTGCAGTCCCGGCAGTCCATTGTATGGGCCCTCCGGGCCACCTCCTGGTGGCCGTTGTCTTGCCGTAACAGGGGACTCCACCGCCGTAGAGTCTCTGGGATGCGAGTAGTGTCTCTATTCTGGAGGCTCATACCCCTCAGGGTAAACAATGACGTCCACCTCATAATAGCCGCGGGGACAGTGTTCCTTGTAATACGAGACCAAGCCTCCCTCCCACAGGTCACGTTCATTCTTGACAGAGGCTACATTTAGGTAGATTTGTAGCCGGTGGCCAGGTCCCGAATGAAACCATAACCTTTTCCCCTGTTCAGGTGTACCAGCCGCCTGTATGATCGTGGAACAGACATGGCGGCCTCTCCTTTCTCATGGAGTAGCACCCACACCTCCCGCTCTCTGGCCCTTTTCTTTTCAATAATCTCTGCAACCCAAGCGGAGGGTCCGGTATAGGCCGCAGAGTCCGGTGGGCGGGCCGCAGCTGAGGGTGGAGCAGAAGCAGCCGTGGACAAAGGAAAGCAGGCTGCCACCGGAGTAACAGGTGGGACTGAGGGGGCCGCGGGCATCTTCAGATGAGTTGGAGAGTCGGTCACAACCGGAATCAAGGCGGCCGTGGGCTCCGGTAAATAGGCGGTTTTCTGTGGTGGGCCTGTGATGACGGCAGGTTCTGCTGAGCAGGCCGCAACCGGATGCCAGGGCACGGCAGGGGCGGCCGTGGGTTGGATCCGCGCCAGAGCCGCCGGGCAAGGTGGCTTGGAATGGTCAACAAGAGCCATGAACTCATCCAGGGTCGTAGTCACTGTGGAGCCGGGAGTCGTCCAGGGAGGTCGAGGGCCGATGTCCGGACCCGGGGACCCGTCTGTTGCGCTGGGCATGGGGGCGGGCTCTGTCTGCGATACAGCCGATTGGGTCGGGGGAACGCTCACCTTCCCCGGCGTCGCAGCTCCCAGCAGGTTGTCCCACCGCTCCTTCAATCGCCATAGATCTTCGCCCTGCCGTCCGGCGGGGCCGGCCTCCAGGCCCAATGACTCCGCGGGAGAGACTCGCCCAGCTTCTTCCAACGGCAGCTGTATCGGGGCACGGGGCACTGAGACTGGCTTCCAGGGACAGGTCTCCCAGCGGGCTTCAACTCCCTGACGCCTTCTCCATTCTAGGCGTCCGAGGCCACGACAGCTGCAATGCCACATTTCGCCTGAGTTTCCGAGGCTCAATGGCATCAAACAGCTACACCCAGTCTCTTCACCAGGGCCACTCCTGCTCGGGTGTGGGGCGTGGATCGGCCTCTCCACCCATTTTCCAAGGGCCAGCATGGGAGGGCTGCTGCCTTCTGATGTAAGCCGTTCCCCCCAGGGGCGGATACGACACAGTCCTGGATTGTCAGTTACGGCTTCAAGCTCCTGTGTTTCTTCCTGCCACTGATACATCATAGCCATATTAGCAGTCCACTTTTCTGCTCCGGTTTCACTTATCAACAGCCAGAAACCCGAAGCACAGTCCCAAATTGTAATCCACAGGGAAATTAAAATTCTTCACCCCGTACAGCTTGGGGGGTCCTCTGATACTCGCTGGCAGGCTTGTCGCTGAAGATGTTGTCTTTGCAGCAGCGATCCTGCCGAGTACGCTAAATGTAGGGTTGGGCTGGGGGAGGCGATTAGGTGGTGCTGATCCAACAGGACTGGGGGGTGACCCACTTCGTGGCGCTGGCAGACATGAGACTGAGACAAGGGTTGTGTCCAACAGTTCAGATTTTACTGGCTGCTTTTTTGATGACCACCGTACTTCATCACAGGATTTGTCCACAATTCACTTTTACACAGACCCGGGTACCTTCTCTTCCTTATATTACCGTTCGTGGCATCCTCTATGGTTCTTCCCTGCTGTGGCTGCCCTAAGCACTTCCATCACAGCATTTCACCCTTTAGAATATGCCGTCCACCTGGTACTCACAGTCTGTCTCTGTCCGCAGCCACTGTCCTTTTGGGTCACCCCCCGTGACCGTCTCACCTGTCAGTAGGTCTCTGTAGGCCTTTTCCGTCTTTCTACCTACAGCAAACTCTCCTCTCTAGTGAACTCCCTTGGCTGACTGGAACTTCCAGAACCTTCCCTGACCTCTTATACTCCCCAGTCCCAGTAGCTCCGCCCACTATCAACTGACAGTAACCCTTAACCAATGGTAGTGACCTTGACCCATGGCAGTTACATAACCACTCTCTCCTACGCTCCCCACTGCCCTCTAATGGTCAAATGGCCACATATCGCCCCTGGCTCTATATCTCAGCCTACACTGCGCTGCTCCTCTGCCTCTCTCCTTAGGCAGATCCGTCCGTTAGACCAGCCTCCCCACATTGACACTATTCACCAGAGGAGGCATACGCTTTCCTTGCCTCCAACATGGATTCAGCCAGTGAGGAAGATCCCACATTCCTCTATTCCTCCTTTTCATCTAGTGAGGAGTTACCCCCAACAAGTTGCCCTAGGACCCAGGCAACCCCTACAGTAATCGATCCCATATGGACTGCACCCCCAAAAAATTCTGCCTGTTATTCTGGATTTTATCGGCATCTCAGGAATCCAATTTGTTGTTACAGGCCTCACTGAAATTGACTTTTTCAAATTATTTTTCAGCAAGGAAATATTAAATCTTATGGTGTCCCAGTCAAATTTGTATGCCCATCAATTTTTCACCCCAAATCCCAAGTCATCATGCTCCAGATGGACCCCTGTAAATGCAGTAGAGATGATGACATTTTGGGGAATTGGGCTCCATATGGGCATAGTCAGAAAACCACAGCACACTGGTATTCCGTATGGCCATGACAAGATTTGAAGTGTTCCAAAAATGTTTGCATTAGGGCTCATACTCACTTGTGAGAAAGACGGACGAGTGCAATCCAATAAAAAAAATCGGATTGCACTCAGACCAATGTTATTCATTGGGTGACATCTGATCTGCGATTTTTTTCTCAGCTGAAATCGGACTGAGAAAAAAAATTGCAGCATGCTGCATATTGCCCCCAGTTGCTGGCTGGCTTTCCTTCTCTGGCACAGAAAATGGCGCGGGAGCCCATTCCATTTTTTCCCCGAAAATACTATTTTATTAAATATACACATGTCCCCATGCAAGTGCTGTCCGATTTTTACTGACCGGTGTCCTTTGAAAAGCCGGCAATTCATATGTGGCTATGCAGTAAAATCACACTGACATGTTAGAATAGAAAAGATAGAATACATATACTGTATACACATAGAATAGATGTATATACTGTATATATGTATGTCAGTGACACACATATATATACTGTATGTCTTTATATTCATTCAGAGATACAAAGAAGAATAGCCGTTAGTTCATTTGTCGGCTTCTGTAAAATCAATTCATGAGCCGACAGGATAGAAGACATGATTTACATACAGTAAACACATGTATAATAGTTTGATATATAGATGTCAGTGACCAATATAATTAGTATAGTGTGTGTGCATATTATGGGACATGTGTGTATTTAATAAAAGAATCTTTTCAGGAAAAAATGGCGTGGGCTCCTCGTGCAATTTTCTGCGCCAGACAGGGAAAGCCAGCGACTGGGGGCAGATATTCATAGCCTAGGAAGGGACCATGATTATTGGCCCCCTTGGTTACAAACATCTGCCCAAAGCCGCCCCAGAAATGGCGCATCTCAAAGATGCGCCAATTCTGGCACTTAGCCTCTCTCTTCCCACTGCCCTGTAGTGGTGGTATATGGGGTAATAGTTGGGGGCTGATGCTACCTTTCTATTGTAAGGTGACGTCATGCCCTGCTTAGTAATGGAGAGGTGTCAATAAGACACCTATCCATTAATAATCCTAGAGTTGTTAAGTGGTTAGAAAAATACACACAGCCAGAATAAAGTCTTTTAATGAAGTAAAACAATAAACACAGTTTTCCATCTTTATTGTTCTGCTAATCCAAGCAACGCCCTCGTTCTCCTGGAAGAAATAGAAACAAAGAAACAAACAATATACCATACCTGTCCGGTGTTCAGTCCCACACCGTAATCCATATCTGGGGACTGTACAGGTTACAACCAGGAGCGGTGCTAAATGCGACCGTCCTGGCTGTAAACTACTGCTGCATGAATGAGATGATGCCAGCACTTGCTTCAGAGACAAGCGCTGACGTCACTGAGTCTGCCCTCCCTGCCGGCCTGACACATGCTGAACTCAGGGAGAATGAACAGGCATTTTCCCACGCTCAAGAGTTCAGGCTGTGAGGCAGCGCAGCATCAGTGACGCCACCACTAGTCAGCATCAGTGACGTCACCACTTAACAACTCTAGGATTAGTAATGGAGAGGTGTCTCATTGACTCCGGACCACTGGCGACGATCGACATAATCAAGGCATCAGGCTGCGGACATCAGCTCCGGACATCAGGCCTCAGTCATCCAGCTCACGATCTCTGGCAGCGATTGGCAGGTTCCGGGCATCCGGCAGGCAAACCAGGGTTCAGGTAAGGAGGCACTACAGATATCCAGGCATGGTGCGTGTTAGGGAACACGCCAAGGTCCAAGGCGAGGTGCAAGGCAAGGTGCGTGTGTAGGGGACACGCCAGGGTTCAAGGCTAGGTGCAAGGCAAGGTGCGTGTGTAGGGGACATGCCAGGGTTCAAGGCTAGGTGCAAAGCAAGGTGCGTGTGTAGGAACACGCCAAAGCACAAGGTACAAGACAGAGTGCGTGTATAGAGACACGCCAAGGCACAAGATACAAGACAGAGTTCGGTGTAGAGACACGCCAAAGCCCAAGGTACAAGACAGAGTACGTGTGTAGAGACACGCCAAAGCACAAGGTAGAAGACAGAGTGCGTGTGTAGAGACACGCCAAGGTCAGGGTTCAAGGCAGGGTGCGTGCTAGGAGCCACGCCAGGGTTCAAGGCAGGGTGCGAGCTAGGGGCCACGCCAGGGTTCAGAGCAGGACGTGTGCTAGGAGCCACGTGGGACGCAAACCTCACTGGCCAGTGCACACGGCTGTAACGCCAGCACAAGGCACGACCTTGGCACAGGAGGCAGGCAAAGGAACCTTCGTGCTAGGAGCCACGCCAGGTTCAGGGCAGGGTGCGTGCTGGAAGCCACGCCAGGGTTCAAGGCAGGGTGCGTTCTAGGAGCCACGCCAGGGTTCAGAGCAGGACGCATGCTAGGAGCCACGCGGGATGCACACCTCACTGGCCAGTGAACACGGCTGTAACGCCAGCACGAGGCACAACCTTGGCACAGGAGGCGGGCAAAGGAACCGTCGTGCAAGGAGCCACACCAGGTTCAGGGCAGGGTGCGTGCTAGGAGCCACGCCAGGGTTCAAGTAAGGGCTGCGTGCTAGGAGCCACGCAGGAGGCACGCCACACTGGCCAGTGCACACGGCTGTACACAAACATGAGGCACTTACCACGGCACAGAAGGCGGCCAAGGGGAACCCACGCCGGGGTTCAAGGCAAGGACAAGGCAAGACTAGGCAAGAAACAAGGTACGGAACACGGAGCGGAACATAGGCAGAAACAGAGCCTGGTCAGAGCGAGGACAGAGTCTAGCAGTGGAGCGTAGGCCGAAACCCAGAGCCGGGCCAAGGGAGACCCTTGGGACTAGACTTGGAAATGTGCAAGAGAGCACCAGAGGACAGAGTGCGGAAAACCAGGCTGAGACAAGAATCATAGAATCATAGAATCGTAGAGTTGGAAGGGACCTCCTGGGCCATCTGGTCCAACCCCCTGCTCAAAGCAGGATTCGCTAAATCATCCCAGTCAGATGTCTGTCCAGCCTCTGTTTGAAGACTTCCATTGAAGGAGAACTCACCACTTCTTGTGGCAGCTTGTTCCACTCATTGATCACTCTGTCAAAAAGTTTTTCTAATATCTAATCTGTGTCTCCTCCCATTCAGTTTCATCCCATTGCTTCTAGTCTTTCCTTGTGCAAATGAGAATAAAGTTGATCCTTCTACAATGTGACAGCCCTTTAGATATTTGTAGACAGCTATTAAGTCTCCTCTCAGTCTTCTCTTTTGCAAACTAAACAATCCCAAATCCTGCAACCTTTCCTCATAAGACAGGGTTTGCAGACCGGTCACCATTCTGGTTGCTCTTTTCTGAACTTGCTCCAGTTTGTTGATGTCTTTTTTAAAATGTGGTGCCCAAAACTGGACACAATATTCCAGATGAGGTCTGACCAAAGAGGAGTAGAGGGAAATAATGACTTCACGTGATCTAGACTGTATGCTTCTGTTAATACATCCTAGAATTGCATTTGCCTTTTTTGCTGCTGCATCACACTGTTGACTCATATTCAGTTTGTGATCTATTAGTATACCCAAGTCTTTTTCACATGTGCTGTTGCTTAGGCCTATTCCTCCCATTCTGTATATGCTTTTTTCATTTTTATTGCCCAGATGTAGTACTTTGCATTTTTCCCTGTTAAAAACCATTCTGTTAGTTGCTGCCCACTTCTCAAGTTTATTTATATCTTTTTGAATCCTCTCTCTCTCTTCTCTAGTATTAGCTATCCCTCCTAGCTTTGTGTCATCAGCAAATGTAATCAGTTTACCCTCAATTCCTTCATCTAAATCGTTGATAAAGATGTTGAACAATACAGGGCCCAGGACAGAGCCCTGTGGTACCCCACTTGAGACATTCTTCCAACTGGATGTGCAGCCATTTACGACCACTCTCTGCGTCCGATCACTAAGCCAGTTATGAATCCACCTAACAGTTGCCTTGTCCATTCCATACTTAGTCATTTTTTAATAAGGATTGTATGAGATACTTTGTCAAATGCTTTGCTGAAGTCAAGATATACTATATCTACAGCATTTCCTTGATCCACCCAATCAGTGATTCCATCATAGAAGGAAATTAAGTTAGTCTGACATGACTTATTAGTTACAAACCCATGCTGACTCTGTTTAATCACTTCATTCTTATCCAGGTACTGACATACATGTTGTTTAATAATTTGTTCAAAGATCTTTCTTGGTATAGAAGTCAGACTCACCGGCCTATAGTTGCCTGGGTCCACCTTCTTCCCCTTTTTGAAGATAGGAACAACATTTGCTCTTCTCCAGTCTTCTGGGACTTCTCCTGTTCTCCAAGAATTTTCAAAGATTATGGAGAGGGGTTCAAAAATTTCTTCTGCTATCTCCTTCAGTACTCTGGGGTGTAATTCATCTGGACCTGGAGACTTGAATTCCTTTAGGTTAGCTAAGTGTTTCCTCACTATCTTTCTGTTTATAGATATCCTGGATTCTTCTATTCCCTTAATAGGACAGTGAAGAACAGTTGGTGTTACATTTCCTTTCTGAGAGAAAACAAATGCAAAATAGGAATTTAAAAGTTCGGCCTTCTCAACATCCTATCTTACCATTTCATCATTTTCATCCTGTAAAAATCCTATAGCATCTTTGACTTTTCTTTTACTTTTGACATATCCCCAAAATCCTTTATTATGAGAAGTACTACAAGGCTCAGAATAGCAAAGACCAGACATAGCGAAACAGGCAAGGTAGAGAACAGAGGAAGGACTACAAGTCAAAGAATAGCTAAGGCAAAACATAGCAAAACAGGCTAAAGCAGAGAACAGCGGAAGGACTACAAGGCAAAGCAAGGCAAAGACAAACATGGCATGAGAGACAACACAAGACATGGCACGAGACAAGAGGCAGAGTACGAGCACGGAGCGTGTGCAGAGATGCACGACAGGGCTGAGTGCAAGGGCACAGAGTAGAGGGAGCAACCCCACAGACCAAGAGCCGTGCAGGGAAGCAACACAATAATCAGGCCCTGAGCAAAGGAAGGGGTCGTCTGATATAGGGCACAGCACCTCCTCTTCCGGGTCAGGACCAGAGGAGAACTTCCTAGTTCAGATGCTCCAGGATCACAGAGCGCAATCACATGATCAGGGTTTCAGACATGTCGAGATGATCACCGAACCAGACAGTGCAGGATCCTAGGAAGGACACATAATCAGGGATTCTAGACATGACGAGATGATTGCAGAACCAGATAGTGCAGGACCTTAGGAAACGTCACATGATCAAGGTTTCAGACATGACGAGATGATTGCAGAACCAGACAGTGTAGGATCCTAGGAAACGTCACATGATCAGGGATTCTAGACATGACGATAAGATTACAGAAGGCAAAGCAGAAACCCAGGCATCTTGCAGCTCAGCAGACATGAGGTGAGTGTGCACACTGCTCTAGGGAACAAGCAGGATAGCAGACACAAGGTGCGCGTGCACACCGCTCCAGGGGTTCATGAGGCAAAACAGACATGGCAGACGTGACATGCTGAAAAAGGGTGAAAGCAAAGCCCAATGCAGGGACAACATGCTGGTGATCAAGTATAAGTATACACTGTGACAGCAGCTCCCATGTCACTGTCCAAGGTACCATGACAAGTCCCAAAGGCCAGATTGTATCTTGGATTATAATAAGTACATGGAGGGTTGTAGACCTTTCAGATCAGGTCCTCAAACCAAACAGTACCATGCAAAGAGCTAAAGTATGGTACAAAAAATTGGCAATGCACATTGTACAGATGGCACTGTAAAATGCTTTTGTGCTGTTTTGATCTGCAGGCAATATGGGGACCTTCCTTCAGTTTCAGGAGGTAGTCATCGAGGCCCTAATGTTTAGCACTCAGGAAGGTGAGGGTCCCAGTACTTTTGAAACTGATAGTGCCCGTATTGTCCCAGGTTAACATTTTCCAGCAGAAGTTAACCATACAACGAAGAATGGAAGATAACAAAAACGGTGCAGGGTATGCACCAAGGGGGAATCCAAAAGGACACAATTTACCATTGTGAAACCTGCCCTGGGAAAGCTGGCTTTAGCTGTCACGGGGCAGTAGGGAAAAACAGGAGATGCGGAACCTGGGCCCCTGAACTGCCCCTCAGGCTAAAGGGGTGCCCTGACTTTCCTTAACTTGGGGGTACACTTGATGGTAGTGAGGAGGCCCAAGTCACGACCTGTCCCTATCTCCTGTTAAGCCCTGAGCTAACCCCCCAACCCCCTCCCCAGGAGGTGAGACAGGGAATAAGGTGAACTGCACCGCAAACCAAAAGGAAAGATAAAACAGACACCACCGGGTTGAAGCAACTAAAAAACAAAACTTAGCTTTGTCTGCTGCCAATCCTCCAAGCAGCAGAGAAAGGCTCCTTAACTCAGCTTTCAGCAGTAACACCACTGCCCTTGATAGCTCCTCTCTTCAGCAGCAACACCACTGCTCCAGATAAGCTGAACCCCCTCTGCACCAGGTAGGTCCAGTCTTCACCACGGTTGGTTTCCAAATGAACAGTATTATCAACAGTGAATTGCAGCACCAGGTGGCCTTATAAAGGGAAGTGGGAGTAGTCACCACCTGCTGACTAACCAGACATGTAGTAACACCAGCGGCCACCGGGGGGGGGAACCCAGCAGCCGACCAACTACAGTTGTAGTAACACCAGCGGCCACCGGGGGCAAAAACCCATATTAACCCCCGAGGGCTAGAAAGGAAAAGGTTTATATAAGAGAGTCTAGACTGACATAGATCCAAAAATAGATTGTGATATTTGCTTTAACGTTTGCTACATAGTGTACCACATATCCACAAATTAATAAAATTAGCTTTTACCCTGTTGACACAGCACACTTTTATAATTTGATGTACTCTGGACAACTTACACATAACACCACATTATAAATTCATACACCAGTAAAACTAAAAGCATTATAATCATTACTGTAAGACTATGCCTCTAGATAAATTCCTTGAGGGATATAGTTTCCAAAATAGACTCACTTGTTGGGGATTTCCACTGTTTAGGTACATCAGGGGCTTTCTGTCACACACAATGTATGAAAGGCTAAGTGCAACAAAAAGGGATAATGGAAAGGGAACCAAACACTAGGAAAGGGGGGAGTGGAGACCCCTAGGCAGATCTAATGTCACCCTGTCTGCTCTATCATCACTATATAGGTTCCCTCACCTATCGCCGAGCAGGATACCTAATCCCTGCTTGATCCTGGCAATAAACTCGCATAGAGGAGGACAGAATAGGATCTAGTCAATCCCCACTACCACTAAAGACAGGTAGGATACACAAACAAGGGGAACACTTAGCTTGAATAGACTCAGAGAGAAACAAAGACATCCTCCAGCAACACCAAGAAGGAAGATAGCCGACTGCTATGGCTCCAAGACTCCACAGGGAAATGAAAATAGAAATATCACCTGCAACTTCCAGCAGCAAGCTGAAACGTATAAACATCTCAGGTGTGTCAACTAGAGCTGGGGGAAGGTTGTCGCTGAGTCCTAGAGTCAGAAGGCCCAGGAAGAAGTCTGCAAAGAAAATTGCTGAGACCTTCTGAAGCTAGATGCAGTGCGACAGTTTGCAGCCTATGAAACACCCATGACAGTATCCCCCTTCTACGAGTGGCCTCCGGACACTCAGGACCAGGTTTCTCAGGATAAGAGATGTGGAATGAATGACCGAACCTGGGGGCGTTCACCTCTGATGCAGAAACCCACATCCTTTCCTCTGGACCATAACTCCTTCCAGTGCACCAAGTCCTGCAGAGAAAGACGTTGAAGGTGAGAATCTACAATCCTCAAAATATGAAAGTCTAGTTTTCCATCAACCATTATTGGGGGAGGCAGTAGAGGTGGGTGCGCAAGGGGTTTCACATATCTGTTGAGCAATGACCTGTGAAAAATGTTGTAGATCTTAAGAGCCTGAGATAGCTCAAGACGAAATGCTGCGGGGCCAATGATGGCAGATATCTTATTGGGACCAATGAACCTAGGTCCCAACATCCAGGAAGGCACCCTCAACCTAAAATTCCTGGTAGACAACCACACATAATCATTCACATTCAGGCCCGGACCTGGCATGTGTTTACTGACTGTCATATGTTTATACCTGTCTCTCCTGGTTAGGAACAGGTAGTGGCAAAACAGGACCAGATGGATGGGTATGCGGTAGTTTACAACATGTGCAAACATAGCATGCAGACACTTGTTCAACCATATCCTGATGCCACCTCGGCCACCAAAAACGATGAGAAAGGATGTCCGCGGTTGCCTTACTAACTGGGTGGCTAGCAAGTACAGAGTCATGATATTTTCTAATTACTTTGCGGCGCGAAGGGCAGGAAGGAGGGGCATCCCCCTGAGCTTCCAACACCTTACCCTCCAAGTCAGTGTACAAGACTGAAATGCCTACCACCTTCTGCAAAATTGGGGCAGGGTCCTCAAAGTCAGACAAAAATGTAGGTAAGGTCCTTGTAGATACAGCAGAAGGGGAAACATTTAGGCAGTTACCATGACAGTAATCTCCACACTTTACAATCTCTCGGGATTGCCAATCCACAGTTGGATTATGCTTCACCAACCAGGGCAAACCCAGAACCATAGGAGTGTGGAGACCCTTCAGGACATAACAAGGGATTATTTCTTAAGGAGAAGACCCCACCTTCAGTCTTATGTTATGAACAATTTGTGCAAGTGTTCTCTGTGCAAGTGGTGCTGAGCTGATGGCGCAAATAGGAATAGGAATAGGTTCAGCCATGTTAGAGCAGACAAAATCATGAGTTCTAGCAAACTCAGCATCCACCATACTGACTCCAGCTCCATTGTCTACAAACACAGAAATTTTTTCAGATCTGCTCTCTAGCACCACCTCTGCTGTCAGGACAAAATGAGAATTGCAGATTGAAGATGAACACACCCCTTGATTATCAAGCTCAAGACTCCCAAGGGTAAATTGCGTCTCATTTTGCTTTGGAATTACAGGACATGCCCCAACAAAATGTCCCTTTCCACAAAAAAAACATACACCCTTTTTCTTACAAATGTCGTTAGAAACATACGACGTGAACGCATGGGTTCCTCTAAATCGGCAAGTATAGATTCACACCCATACCTTCCCTCGAAGCAGGTGGTCTTACCCATCTGTCCCGCAGGCATCTATCTACCCAAATAGCCAAGGACATGGCAACCTCCATTGACACAGGAGTTTCATACACTGCTAATGCGTCCTTTAACCTTTCAGTGAGGCACTATAGGAATTGGCTTCTGAGAGCCGGGTCATTCCATTTTTTATCAGTTGACCACCTGTGGAATTCAGAGCTACAAGTCTTCACTGAACGATTCCCTTGCTGAATACGACGCAGCTTGGATTCAGTCAAGGAAATAAGGTTAGGATCATCACAGATCGGGGCAAGAGCCCTGAAAAACTCCTCCACAGACTGGAGACATAAAATCCTGTGCCAGAAAAAAAGCCCAGGACTGAGGTTCCACCTGCAACAGAGAAATAACAATTCCTACTTGTTGCTCCTCATCTCCAGAGGAGTAAGGGCGAATTTTAAAGTGCAACGTGCATGCCTCCTTAAATACAAAATCTTATCCCTACCCCCAGAAAACCTGTCCGGCCAACCGGCCAACTCACAGCGTCCCCCACAATAGGAGTCTGCACCCGCTGCAGTTGCTGCTGGACCTCAGATTTAAGGTCAGTCACCTCCAGTGACAACCTCTGCAGCTGCTCTGCTAGCCCAGCAATGGGAACAATGAACCCAGCAAAAGAAAAAACCCACACAGAGAAAACACAAAAAACAAGTGTCATTTTTTTCTTTTGCAAACGTGAGTGACAGGTCACGCAACGTGTAGGAAAGGCGAAGTGCAACACGAAGGGATAAGGGAAACCAAACACTAAGGAAGGGCGGAGTGGAGACCCATAGGCATATCTAATGTCACCCTGTCTGCTCTATTGTCCCTAAATAGGTTCTGCACCTATCGCCGAGCAGGATGCCTAATCCCTGCCTGACCCTGGCAATAAGCTCTGCATAGGGAAGGACAGAATGGGCTCTAGTCAATCCCCACTACCAGTAAAGACAGGTGGGATATACAAACAAGGGGAAAACTTAGCTTGAGCAGACTCAGAGGCAAACACAGACGTCCTCCAGCAACACCAAAAAGCTGACTGCTATGGCTCCAAGCCTCAACAGGGAAATGGAAATAGAAATATCACCCACAACTTTCAGCAGCAAGCTGGAACTTATAAACACCCCATTCCAGGTGTGTCATCTATGTCCGGGGGAAGGTTGCCACTGGGTCCTAGAGTCAGAAGGCCCAGGTAGAAATCTGCAAAACAAACTGCTGAGACCATCTGCAGCTAGATGCAGTGCAATGATCTGCAGCCTCTATGACACCCATGACACTCTCCAAATGCAACTGGATGCTCGCAGACCATTTCATCAAAGTATGCACTCCAAACCGTCTCATCTTCCCTGCTGAGCCCTACTGTGCGCTCAAATAGTAGTTTTCCACCACATTTGGGGTATCAACGTACTTAGGAGAAATTCCACAACAATTTTAGTGGTCAATTTTCTCCTGTTACTCTTGTGAAAATAAAAAAATTTGGGCTAAAAGATCATTTTTGTGGAAAAAAAATGATGCTTCAAAAATTGTGCTGATGTAAAGTAGACATGTGGGAAATGTTATTTATTAAGTATTTTGTGTGACATATCTCTGTAATTTAAGGGCATAAAAAACCAAAAGTTTGAAAAATGCAAAATATTCCAAATTTTCTCAAAATTTCCATTTTTTTCACAAATAAATGCAATTCATATCGAAGAAATTTTATGACTATTATGAAGTACAATATGTCATGAGAAAACAATGTCAGAATCAGTGGAATCCGTTGAAGCGTTACAGAGTTATTAGCACATAAAGTGACACTGGTCAGAATTGTAAAATTTGACCCGTCATGAAGGTGTAAACAGGCATGGGGATGAAGGGGTTAAAGTGCCTAGGGTACCATAAATGCCAAATTCGGCTGTACTGGTGTCACAGCCTGGCCATCTTCTCCTCCATGACCCTCAGGCCTGACTACACTCTAGCTTCTTATCTAGTATAGACATCGTTTTCCTAAGACTAGCTTGCCTTGTCTTTCTACTGCATCCACATTCTGCTTTTTGCTCTTCTGTCTTCAATGGAGCTGCGCAATTCTAAGAGGTCTGTTGAGTGATCAGTGGAATCTCAGAACTTATACCTCACTGATCTGCTAAGAATTAAAGGCCTAAAATAAGAAAAAGCTCTCAAAAGTTTAATTACTATTTTTACTATTGAAGGTGAACTTACAATAGCTGTCAATCACCTAATGCACCACCAAAATGTTTGTTTCTTAGGTGAAATTATTTTTAAGCTGACTTAAATGTCATCGTTCTTGGCAGCAGATTGTCCTGTGCTATTCTGTGTGCAATCAACCATCATGTCAATAATCTTTCTGTGCACGAGAAAGGCTAATAGATTACTACTGGTCTGTTTTATACATAAACGTGATCAATGGTCAAGTAAAGGTCACAATAAGCCAGTGTAAATGCATCCTTAGATTTAGGTACCTCTTTGGTGATATCATCTTTGATAGAATTGTTCTTCTTCCTTTTTTCATCTGTTCTTGATAGTTTTCTGTAGTCTCAACACAATGTCTTTAAAAATAAAAGTGGCATTATAATGCCCTCTGAAACAAAATCTGCCCATGCTGTGCCCTGAAATGAGTAAATAAAATCCCCACATTGTCCCACTTATGATACATGGCCTCCACACAGTTCTCTTCTCTAAAATAATGCCTCCACATCATCCCCATTTATGTACTGTTCTGCCCATTCATGTGCAGCAAGTATTTCATAAGTTCTGTACCAGCTATGACCATTAGATGTCATAGTTGTTCCCTTTTCTGTTCCTGGATTTAGGAACCTCTCCCTTTAAGAGCTTGTTCTGTTTAGAACCGCGCCTTCAGTTTCCAGGGGTTAGAGAAGTTGTAGCCATTTTCTTCCCGGATCTCTGAGTTACACACACGTGTCCTGCTCCCTGCAAATCACAGCTTCTGTCAAGGGGATTCCGGTGAGGGTTTAATACAGTTATTTGTTAGTGTAATATGTTGTGAACTCATTTTCTGGTCTGCCTCTGGTTTCTGGTGAGGGAGCTGTTTGTGCTGACAGAGGAGTTGTGAGTTCTCTTTCCGGGCTCCCTCTGGTGGTGGCAGGAGGTAATGAAGCTTATCTAATTAACAGAGACCTGCCACCTGATAATGAGGATTGGATATCTGGAGTCTCAGACTGGATTTAAGACAGCCGACTCCCTATTCCCATGCTGGTGATTTTTCCTGCCTCCTGAGGTCTTAGTTTCCAGCTCAGTTCCTGCCATCTCAAGCTAAGTTGTCCCTGCTATTGTTCACATTTGATTTGGTTTGGTCTATTCAGTTTTTTGTGTGGTCAGCCAGCCCCGGCTGAATTTCCACTCTTATGTTACTGTATGTGCCAGCTGCTTTTTGTCCCTTATTAGATTGGCCTCTTTTTGCTCTGTTCTCAGAATATGCCAGAGTGCTGATATAGTGGGTGAAGTCTAGTGACTTCAGGGTTTTTTTGCTATCAGAAGTGTTGGACATTTTTGCAGGGCTTTTTGTCGTGATTGCAGACAGTATCTTTCCTTTCCTGTCCTTTCTAGTTAGTGTGAGCCCCATCATTTGCTCAGCCTATTTTCCTACCTGTGTTTGTGCTTTCATCTTGTTTCACCATCAATACATGTGTGGGAGCTGTCTATTCCTTTGGGGTCTGCTCTGGGGCAGTTTAGATTTCCCCTTTTCTTGCTTTAGGCTTATTTAGTCCTCCGTGTTATGATTGAGTCACCGTAGGAGGCAAAAATAGAAATGCTAGCTAAGTCCAGAAAACCAGAGAAGTTGGCAGCTATCGGATTGCAGACCCCTGAACCTATCAACACAACTAGCAGTAGCCGTGGGGGGCTCCTACGATGCCCTAGGCCCCTCGATCACAGCCGGAGGACTACATAGCCTAAAGACAGAAAGGGAAATCTAAACTGCCCCAGAGCAGACCCCAAAGCAAAAGGCAGCCCCCCACATATAATGACGGTGAAGCAAGAAGAACAAAACACCGACAGAAAGATAGACTGAGCAAAGATGGGGCCCACGCTAGCTTAGATAGGAAAGGACAGGAAGGCTGCTGTCTGCAATCCGTGAAAAACCCTATGAAAATAAGAGCCAACAAACTGACAGTAAAAAGGCCCTGAAGACGCTAGGCTTCAAAAAAGCTATGTCAGTACTCAGGAATATTCTGAAGACAGAGCAACAGGCAAAAGGAGATTCAGCTCACCCCAGCAGGGAATGGCAGAATCCAGAAAAGCAAGGAAAACAAAACACTAATGCAAAAAGGCAAAGCAGAAATCTTAGCTTTAGATGAGCAGGAATCAGACTGGTTTCCTAGAAGTCCACAGAGAATTCACCCGCAGACCAGAAGGGCGTCGGCAGCCTTATATCCAGTCATTAACTCCACTCAGCCAGTCATCATCATCAGCCCCAGGTGTTTGACAATCAGGCTCACTACCTTTCTTCACCAGAAGAGGGAGTTCCTCGGGCCTCAGTAGTGAAGGGGAAAATGAACTCACAACACCTCCGGCTGTGACGAGGCATCTAGAATCATTGTAGGTACGCTCCACGGCTGCTGTTAGTTGTGTGGTTAGGATCAGGGGTCTGCAATCAGCATAGTTACCAACCTCTCTGGTTTACTGTGACTTAGCTTGGTTTTGTTTTCCTCCTCGGTGACCCAATCATAACAGTAATGTATCTGTGTTAGCCATTATGCAGCCACCCGTGATATGTGCAATGTATTTCTAGCTAGATGTAATGCTCTTCACACTGAATATAGATAGATGCATCTCTGTTTAGGGTAGTGCAATGCTGCAGTCTAAGTTTGCTTAGATATCCTTCTTAACTGCATTATGTGTTGTATTGTGCAACCTCTGTAATACTCCTGTATGTTGTTTTTGTTATCTGCCAGTACAGATATACTATACTGTCTATTTCTTTGTAGTTTTTACTCGATATCATCCACCATTGTGTTCACCGATCTCATCCACTATATCACCCGTTATCATCTACCGTTGTTGTTCTCCGTTGCTAAGCTCATCATCCTCTCAATAAACATAGACTTAAGCACCCATACAGTCTTTTTACTGGGAGTAGATGAAGGGTTTAGCCGGATGCTGGAATCCACACAGCGTCATACGTGGAAGAAGGCAGAACATGTACTATGAGCACCACACTGACCTCCTGGTAAACTACAACTGCTACACTGTACACCCTTAAGAACTATAATCACTATATCATCCTCTCTTATGAACTATAATCGTCACATCTTATTAAGTATAACTACCACGATGCCCCCTTTTAATCTAAGCTATCAAAGTAAACCCTCAGATTGAAGGAAGCCATGGTTAATAATATATTTTAATTCAATTTCAGAAAAATGCCATGGATGCACACAGCATAAAGTCCCTGGACGGTCATGAAGCCTAGGGCATGGGGAGTAGAGATTAGGTTGGCCACAACCATTTTTCCATTCATTGGTATAGATTGGTGCAAGGCTGCACATCATATACACTGAAAGCCATGAATCAGCCAAAGGAGAGCAAGGAGAGCCAAACTCAGGAGTCCTACTACCCCATGGTTCTTACTAAAAGTAAGACGGTATGAGGTCTCTGAATAGAGGGCATTTGATTTATGCCAGAGCCATTTTTTTCCACTTTTGCACCTAGTCAATAGCATTTGGTCAGGACATTTGTCATAGATGTAGTAAATGTTTTAAATAAGGAATAGTAGAATTAGTTCTATGGAGACGTGCTTCAGACTTATTATTTTATAAGAAATATAGTGAGGTATTTGCCAGAACAATCATGTTAAGATAGCTGAAAGGTCCTTTTGAAAGGTGAGGTGACCTATCACATTATTCTGACTCAATAAATAGGCTAAGCCTACCTGAAGTGAACAACTAGGCTAAGACGAAGAGATCCACAAATAAAATTAATACTTTATTGGAATATTACATAAATATAAAAACCATAAGAAAGGCTAGATCCATATTACACACAGTACCCACCAGCAGGGAGAACTCTAACATCTACCCTACCAATAAGGTAAGGGGCACGGCTCATCTACCCACCATCACTCTCTTCACACTGTCTCTCCAGAGTTCAAGTATTATAAATGTTCACTGTGTTTAACTATGTATATGCAGTACACTGCTTGAGTGTATAGTGTGCAACTGCTTTAGGGATGCTATTAGCACCCAATTACCTGATTTATAGTGGTCTTATGATGCCATTGGAATAGGTTTTATTTATCAGCCTTAGTGCTGCACTATGCTCACCTTAGACCTATGTTATATTTGATACCTGCTCTGTGAATTTATTTATTTATTGGTAGGGTAGATGTTGGAGTTCCCCCTACTGGGTATTGTGTATAATAGGAATCTAGCCTTTCTTATGTTTTTTATATTTATGTAATATTCCAATAAACTATTAATTTTATTTATGGATCTCTTCGTCAGCCTAGTTATTCATTTCAGGTAGGCTTAATTGTTGCTCTGTTGTTAGTGAATGCCATATATCTATTACTTGGGCACCTTTTGAATTGTTTCAATAAATAGGCTGTAAGCATGAGGCTCCTGAGACAGTACTGAACCAGTACTTACACAAGGAAACTTGTTGGAAAGTGTGAACTAAGCGAGGCATATATGAAAATGAGGTTTATTTTCACACTGAAATACTTGTATGTATGCATATACCAGCAGATGAAAATGATAACTCTTTGCCAGAGTTCAACAGAAGATGGCTGAGGATAATGAGAACTGGACTATAATGTGGCTAGGTAATGTAAGAAGAGAGTGGGTGACTACATCAGAGCCTGACTATAGGTAAAGGGACAAACTTAGCAAGCATTTCGCAAACAGCAACACAACAGCAATAAATCCTAAGTTGTCCGACATAACAAACCTCCTAGTAATGTCATGAAGCAGAAGAAGCCCAAATCCTCTAAAGTATATACTACACCACACAGGACACATCCTCTATATACTACACCACACGGGACACATCCTCTATATA
This sequence comes from Dendrobates tinctorius, assembly GCF_039654945.1. Lineage (NCBI taxonomy): Eukaryota > Metazoa > Chordata > Amphibia > Anura > Dendrobatidae > Dendrobates > Dendrobates tinctorius. The sequence continues at coordinate 10,192,083 of NW_027361690.1, forward strand.
CTACACCACACAGGACACATCCTCTATATACTACACCACACGGGACACATTCTCTATATACTACACCACACGGGACACATCCTCTATATACTACACCACATGGGACACATCCTCTATATACATACCTCCCAACCTTTGAAGAAGGGAAAGAGGGATAAAGGCTGCGGCGTGCTGAGCGCGCTGCGGCAAGTTTTAGGCCACGCCCCAAGCACACCCATTTCACAACTAGCCACACCCATGTGCATGCCCAAAACACACCCATTTAGCACTGCTGATCACATTGACTGGTACTGAGGGCACAGTGGCTGGTACTGTGGGCACACTGACTGGTACCGAGGAAAAGAAAGAGCAGAGAGAGAAAAAAGAAAACGGAGAGAGAGAGAGGAAAGAAATAAAGAACAGAGAGAAAGAAAGAGGGGAATGAAAGAAAGAACAGAGAGAGAGATGGGAACGAAAGATGGTACAGAAAGAAAAAGAAAGAGAACAGAGAGAGAGAAAGAACAGAGAGAAAGAAAGAACAGAAAGAGAAAGATAGGAAAGAACAGAGAGAGAGAAAGGAAGAACAGAGAGTGAAAGAAAGATTACAGAGAGAAAGAAAGAGGGGAAAGAAAGAACAGAGAAAGAAAGAACATAGCAAAAGAAAGAACAGAGAGAGATAAAGGAAGAGGGGAAAGAAAGAAAGAACAGAGAGAAAGAAAGAAGAAAGAGAGGAAAGAAAGAAAGAAAGAACAGAGAGAAAGATTAGAGAGAAAAAGAAAGAGGGGAAAGAAAGAACAGAGAGAGAGAAAGATACAGATGAAAGAAAGAAAGATTGGAGAGAAAGAAAGAAACAGAGTGAGAAAGAAAGATTCTATAAAGATACTATAGCAGTCTGGCTCCCATTGTAGTGCCCCCCTGAGCCTCCCGGTGCAGGACATGTCATGATCCACTCACATGGCCGGCATCCCTGAGTCCAAGGTGATCCTGCTGTCCACGCTATCGGAGAAGGACATGGTGATGGATCTGAAGCATTCCCTGAAGTGCCTCCATGGTTCCGTCACAATCTTCTCCCGAAATTACCTCATTTCCGGTCAGCTTCTAGCATGTCGCTTCCGGTGGAATGTCACGTGTGAATTTTAAAGTTCTCTTTGTGGCTCCACCGTGTACTCCTGTGTTCGCGGGAAAAGTAAGCTCCCGGCCAGGGCAGACTATCAAAATCAGGACTGTCCCGCTGGATCTGGGACACCTCATACACACACGGTTCCGCTTTGTATGCCTCGTACACACACGGTTCCGCTGCATACACCTCGCACACACACGGCTCCACTCGGTAAACCTCGTATACATGCGGCTCTGCTCTGTACACCTTGTACACACGCGGCCACGCTCTGTAAACCTTGTAAACACATGGCTTCACTCCGTAAACCTTGTACACATGCGGCTTTGCTCCATACACTTCGTACACATGCGGTTCTGCTCCATACACCTCGTACACACGTGGCTCTGCTCCATAAACACACGGCTCAGCTCTGTACACTTTGTACACACAGGGCTCCGTTCCCTACACCTCGTACAAACACGGCTCCGCTCCATACACCTCCTACACACGCGGCTCCCCTCCGTACACCTCGAATACACGTGGTTCCACTCCTTGCAAATATGGCTCCACTACACACACCTCGTACATGTGCGGCTCTGCTCCGTACACCTCGTACACATGCGGCTCTGCTCCGTACACATCGTACACGTGCGGCTCTGCTCCGTACATCTCGTACACACATGGCTCTGCTCCGTACACCTCGTACACACGCGGCTCTGCTCCGTACACCTCGTACAGACGTGGCTCTGCTCCGTACACCTCGTACTCGTGCGACTCTGCTTCGTACATGTGCGACTTTGCCCCGTACACCCCGTACACATGTGGCTCTGCTCCGTACACCTCGTACACGTGTGGCTCTGCTCCGCACACCTCGTACACGTGCGGCTCTGCTCCGCACACCTCTTACATGTGCAAACCTTCTATATCATACACGTGCGGCTCCTCTCCGTACACATGTGGCTCTGCTCCGTCCACCTCGTACACACGGCTCCGCTCTGTACACCTCGTACACGTGCAACTCTGCTCCATACACCTCGTACATGTGCGACTCTGCTCCGTACACCTCGTACACGTGCGGCTCTGCTCCGTACACCTCGTAAACATGGCTCTGCTCCGTACACCTCGTACACGTGCGACTCTGCTCCATACACCTCGTACACGTGCGACTCTGCTCCATACACCTCGTACACATGCGACTCTGCTCCGTACACCTTGTACACATGTGGCTCTGCTCCATCCACCTTGTACACGTGCGACTCTGCTCCGTACACCTCGTACACATGCGGCTCTGCTCCGCACACCTCGTACACGTGCGGCTCTGCTCCGCACACCTCGTACACATGCGGCTCTGCTCCGTACACCTCGTACACGTGCGGCTCTGCTCCGCACACCTCGTACACGTGTGGCTCTGCTCCATACACCTCGTACACACGTGGCTCTGCTCCGTACACCTCGTACACATGGCTCCGCTACGTACACCTCGTACACACAGCTCCGCTCCGTACACCTTGTACACCGGCGGCTCTGCTCCGTACACCTCATACACGTGCGACTCTGCTTCGTACACCTCGTACACGTGCGGCTCTGCTCCGTACACCTCGTACACGTGCGACTCTGCTTCGTACACCTCGTACACGTGCGACTCTGCTCCGTACACCTTGTACACTCTCAGCTCTGCTACATCCACACTGAAAACCCCTCCTGACCCCACACATAAACTTCATCTCATCCAGCACCATCACAACCAGCACAACAGAGTCCTGCAGGCACTCAGGGGTCAGGGCTGTGTGCACAAGACCTGTGATGAGGTCACAGGAGGGGAGGAGTCAGGGGTCACATGATCAGGGGCATTGGATGCCCCTGATCATGTGACCCCTGACTCCTCCCCTCCTGTGACCTCATCACAGGTCCTGTGCGCACTGAAGAACCCAGCGATCGGATTCGGCGCTGGGATTCATCACTGTGGGGCTGCGGTGGCCGGTGGGTCTATCTGGGGGGGCGTGGCGGCTCAGTGAAATGCCAGAAAAATAAGCTACTGCCCAGGACAGCGGGACATGCAATCGAAAACGAGACTGTCCCACCAAATCCGGGACACTTGGGAGCTATGTCTATATACTACACCACACAGGACACATCCTCTATATACTACACCACACAGGACACATCCTGTATATACTACACCACACAGGACACATCCTGTATATACTACACCACACGGGACACATCCTCTATATACTACACCACACGGGACACATCCTCTATATACTACACCACACGGGACCCATCCTCTATATACTACACCACTCGGGACACATCCTCAATATACCTCATCACACTGAACACATCCTCTATATACTACACCACACGGGACACTTCCTCTATATACTACACCACACGGGACACATCCTCTATATACTACACCACATCTGACACATCCTCTATATACTACACCACACTGAACACATCCTCTATATACTACACCACACAGGACCAGGGCTGCCACTAGGAATTTTGGGGCTCCTTGAGACTCCGCCCAGGCTCCATCCCAGCCCCGCCTCCACCCCTCAAACTGTCCACAGTCCCACCGATCTCTCTTGGAAAAACTGCACTTCTCATCAATCACACATTAACAGTTCCCATTACCAGATCACACATCTAGCCAGCAGCTCTTGTTTTGGCCAAAAGATTTTTTAAATCTGCCACCACAACAAGGTAGACTTTTTTGGCCGGGCCCTACTCTACTCTAACCTATTAAACATTTGCTAAAATATCCAGTACAATTTAGGGATAATTTTTATTTATTTTTCAATTTTTAAAATGACCAATAATATCACATCCAAAAGGGACAAATACCACCGCACCATGTCCAGACCACATATTACCACCACATAGTGACCTATAATACCACATACAAGGAACAAATATAGCCACACCAATACCAGACCACATATTACTACCATAGTGACCGAAAAATATCACATACAAGGAACAAATACCACTGCATCATGACCAGACCACATATTACCACCACATAGTGACATATAATACCATATACATGGAACAAATACAGCCACACCATGACCAGACCACATATTACCACCACAGAGACAGAATAATAGCAGATACAAGGGAAAAATACCACCACATTATGTCCGAACCACATATTACCACCACATGGTGACCAATAATACCACATACAAGTAACAAATACAGCCACACCATGACCAGGCCACATATTACCATCAGTGACAGAATAATAGCAATAACAAATACCACGGCACCATGCCCAGACCACATATTACCACCACATGGTGACTGAATACTACAATACTGATCATTAATTAAAGACATAATACTATCACCATAAGTGCTATTATACACAGGAGATCAGTACTTAGCATGTTGTGTCTGTGTATAGGTAATACAGTGATCACCGGTGACCTTATGCACAGGACCTCTGTATATAGTGCCAGTGTACAGGTAATACAGTGATCACTGGTGACATTGTACAAATGCACTCTGTATATAGTGTCAGTGTACAGGTAATACAGTGATCACTGGTGACATTGTACAAAGGCAATCTGTATATAGTGTATAGTGTACAGGTAATACAGTGAACACTGGTGACATTATACACAGGAGCTCTGTATATAGTGTCAGTGTACAGGTAATAAAGTGATCACTGGTGACATTATACACAGGAGCTCTGTATATAGTGCTAGTGTACAGATAACACAGTGATCACTGGTGACATTGTACAAAGGCACTCTGTATATAGTGTATAGTGTCAGTGTACAGGTAACACATTGACTCACCATTGACGTCTCTAGGTGAAGTCCTTCATCTTTGTTTTTCATCTTTCATCCAGCACACACCGCCATCACGTCTTCCAGCCAGGGCTCGTCTCTGCAGGAAATAACACAGTTATCTAGAGCTCCGCTTGCAGAACACATTACTTATTTTTTTCCCAACTTCTACACTACACCAGATGGAGAAGAAAAGGCGACATAGTGTCGCTCTGCACAGTAACAGGACCGCCCCCCATTTAAAACAGTATCCTCAAAAAATAAAATAAATACATCGCTGCAGTAATAATATCCCTTAATTAGCCGCTATGGTAATAATATCCCCCATCCTGGCCCCTGTGTGTCTCATTCCTGGCTTCAGCCATATTTTCTCTCATCCTGCCCTCATGAGTATCCATTCTGCCCCCATATGATCTCCCGATCTGCCCCGCCTACATCGTATCCATCATGCCCCATGATCCTGCACCTTGTGTCTCCCATCCTGCCCCCTGTGTCATATTCTGCCCCGTCCTGTGTCTTACTTTCACATTCTGCCCCCTCCTGTGTCTTACTGTCACATTTTGCCCCTGTGCCTCACATTCTGCCCCTCCTGTGTCTCACTGTCACATTCTGCCCGCTCCTGTGTCCTATTTTCACATTATGCCCCTTCCTGTGTCTTACTGTCACATTCTGCCCCCGTGCCTCACATTCTGCCCCCTCCTGCATCTCACTGTCACATTCTGCCCCCCTCCTGTGTCTTACTGTCACATTCTGCCCCTCCTGTGTCTCACTGTCACATTCTGCCCCCTCCTGTGTCTTACTGTCATATTCTGCCCCTCCTGTGTCCTATTTTCACATTATGCCCCTTCCTGTGTCGTACTGTCACATTCTGCCCCCGTGCCTCACATTCTGCCCCCTCCTGTGTCGCACTGTCACATTCTGCCCCCTCCTGTGTCTTACTGTCACTTTATGCCCCCTCCTGTGTCTTACTGTCAAATTCTGCCCCATGTCCTTTCTGCTCCCGTGTCTCACATTCTGCCCCCTCCTGTGACATTACTGTCATATTCTGCCCCCTCCTGTGTCTCACTGTCACATTCTGCCCCCTCCTGTGTCTCACTGTCACATCCTGCCCCATGTCTTGCGTTCTGCCCCCTCCTGTGTCTCACTGTCACATTCTGCCCCCTCCTGTGTCTCACTGTCACATTCTGCCCCCTGCTGTGTCTTACTGTCACATTCTGCCCCATGTCCATTCTGCCCCCGTGTCTCACATTCTGCCCCCTCCTGTGTCATTACTGTCACATTCTGCCCCCTCCTGTGTTTCACTGTCGCATTCTGCCCCTCCTGTGTCTGTCACATTCTGCCCCCTCCTGTGTCTCACTGTCACATTCTGCCTCCTCCTGTGTCTCACTGTCACATTCTGCCTCCTCCTGTGTCTCACTGTCACATTCTGCCCCCTGCTGTGTCTTATTGTCACATTCTGCCCACATGTCTTGCATTCTGCACCATGTCTCACTTTCTGCCCCCTCCTGTGTCTCGCTGTCACATTCTGCCCCATCCTGTCTTACTGGCACATTCTGCCCCATGTCTGCATTCTGCCCCATGTCTACATTCTGCCCCCATCATGTCTGCATTCTGCCCCCATCATGTCTGCATTCTGCCCCCATGTCTTGCATTCTGCCCCCATGTCTTGCATCATGCCCCATGTCTGCATTCTGCCCCCATCATGTCTTGCATTCTGCCCCCATCATGTCTGCATTCTGCCCCCATCATGTCTGCATTCTGCCCCCAACATGTCTGCATTCTGCCTCCATTTCTCCATATTTGCCCCTGTGTGTCTCCAATCCTGCCCCCGAGTCCATTCTGCCAGGGAAACATATTCAATAATAAAATAAAAACTTTTTCTTACCTGGCCTCGCTCCTGATTTGAAGATGGAGCTGCAGCTGTGTGAGCTGAGCTGAAAGGACCTGTGGTGATGTCATCGTCATGTGATCAGGGGGCGGGCTGATCAATGGTGAAGGCCTATGGTAATGATGACATCACCACAGGTCCTTCAACTCTTCGGTAGCTCTGATGTCGGCCGCTGTGGCAGTTCTGCTGATGTGTGCGCTGCAGGCCTGGTCGCAGCGCACACTTGGGGCCCGCCTGGCACCCTATAACACGCAGCACTTGGGGCCCAATGACTGGAAGCACAGGAGCGGGGCCCCCGATCTGCAGGGCCCCCTTCTGTACTGCTGTTCATGGGACCCCATGTGGCGTCCCCGAGGCTTAGTCGCCACAGAGGTACTGCACCTTCTTCCAAGGTGTAGTGCCCCACCGCCTAGGTAAGTTGGGAACTCCCTTCCACACTCCAACATCTGCATCCCACACACAGGATAGTTCAGTAGGTCCGCCTAGCAGCTTCAGGCTGGGGGTAGCAGAGCACCCTTCGTGGAACCCTGCTTCGTAACACGAGATGTGCTGGGAGGTGGGTGGAGTTAGTATAAAAGAGAGGGAAAGTGGAGAATTGTAGGTCAGTCTGGGGTGAGTCCCAGAGAAGGAGGTCAGTCTGACAGGAGGTCAGGCGAGAGGAGTTCCGTTCTGAAGTTAGTTTTGCGTTCCGTTTGAGTTCAGTTTAGAAAGAGTGCTGCAGCTGCCTCAGTGATCTGAGCCAGCTGGCACAGGAAAGAGAAGAGAAGGAGGAAGACGTAGACCTGCAACCTAAGCTTCCATAAGAGATAGAAGGAACAGCGCGGATCGAAGGGTAGGAGAACAGAGGAGTTGTGGGTTGGAAGAGGAACCCTGCCTATAGGTTCTCAGTGCAAGGCCGGGGCCCGGTCCCCGAGGTTGTATGGACACTTATGGTTCTGCAGCAGACACCGGTGGAGTAGTTGGCTGTAAATGCACTACTCCCATCAAAGACTTGGGACACAACAGCAACTGGATAGAGAGCCAGTACTTCTGAGAAGGGAGTCCCCGATAGAGGCTACAGCTGTCTGTCATACAAGTAAGGTTCTAGGAACATCTGACAGGAGGAACTTCAGAGTAACCACGGTACTGGGGTTCTTCACACTAAAAGGCACAATAGAGGAGTCGTTCAAGAAAGGTACATGTTGGCGGAGTGTTGGAGAGGAGAACTGTTATGAATTATTCACCGTAGGAGGCAAAAACAGAAATACTAGCTAAGTCCAGAAAACCAGAGAAGTTGGCAGCTATCGGATTACAGACCCCTGAACCTATCAACAACAACTAGCAGTAGCCATGGGGGGTTCCTACGGTGCCCTAGACCCCTCGATCACAGCCAGAGAACTACATAGCCTAAAGACAGAAAGGGAAATCTAAACTGCCCCAGAGCAGACCCCAAAGCAATAGGCAGCCCCCAACATATAATGACGGTGAAGCAAGATGAAAAAACACTCACACAGATAGAAAGATAGGCTGAGCAAATGATGGGGCCCAAGCTAACTACAAAGGACAGGATAGAAAAGCTGCTGTCTGTAATCTGCCAAAACCCTATCAAAAGAGCCAACAGCTGATAGGGAAAAAAGCCCTGAAGAAGCTAGGCTTCAAAAAGACTATATCAGTACTCAGGTATTTTCTGAAGATAGAGCAAAAAGGAATTCAGCACACCCCAGCAGGGAATGGCAGAAATCCAGAAAAACAAGGAAAAATAAAACCAAAACACAAATGCAAAAAAACAGAGCAGAGAACTTAGCTTTTGAGGAGCAGGAATCAGACTGGTCTCCTAGAATCCCTCAGAGAGATCACCAGCAATGCAGAAGGGCGTCGGCTGCCTTATATCCAGTCAGAAATTCCCGTCACCCAGTCATCATCATCATCCAGCTCAGGTGCTTGGTAATCAGCCTCACTACCTTCCTTCACCAGAAGAGGGAGTTCATCAGACCTCAATGGTGAAGGGGAAAATGAACTCACAACAGTACCTCCCCCTTGAGGAGGGGTCACCGAACCCTCATCCATGCCACCAGGGCGATCAGGGTGAGCCCGATGAAAGGCATGCATCAATCTTTTGGCATGAATATCAGAGGCAGAGACCCAGGAATTATCCTCCTGACCATAACCCTTCCACTTAACCAAATACTGGAGTCTCCGTCTAGCCAGACGGGAATCCATTATCTTCTCTACCTCATATTCCATGTTACCTTCAACCAATACAGGGTCCGGAGGTGCCATCCCAGGAACTACTGGTTCAACAAACCTCTTCAACAAGGACTTATGAAACACATTATGGATTTTAAATGTGACAGGAAGAGCCAAACGAAAAGAGACCGGATTAATAATCTCCAAAATCTTGTAAGGTCCAATAAATCTAGGCTTAAACTTAGGAGAAGCCACCTTCATAGCGATATTTTTTGATGATAACCAAACCATATCACCAACCTTAAACTGGGGACCAATGGTCCTATGTCGGTTGGAAAACCGCTGGGCCTTTTCCTGGGAGAGAGATAACTTATTCACCACTTGGTCCCAGATCTGGTGCATTCTCTCCACCACAGTGTCAACAACTGGGCAGGCAGAAGGCTCCACCTGCCCTGAAGAAAATCGAGGATGAAACCCAAAGTTACAAAAAAAAGGTGACATCAAAGTGGCAGGACTAGCTTTATTATTTAAAGCAAATTCGGCCAAGGGCAAAAATGAAACCCAATCATCCTGATCAGCGGAAATAAAACATCTCAAATACGACTCCAAGGTCTGGTTTGTTCTCTCCGTCTGTCCATTGGTCTGAGGGTGAAAAGCAGAGGAGAAGGACAACTGAATTCCCAGCTTGGAACAGAAAGTCCTCCAAAATCTAGACACAAACTGAACTCCTCTGTCAGATACAATGTTCTCAGGAATCCCGTGCAAGCGAACCACCTGTTGCAAAAACAGGGGCACCAACTCAGAGGAAGATGGCAACTTAGGGAGTGGTACAAGATGAACCATCTTAGAGAACCTATCACAAATCACCCAAATAACAGTCATTCTTTGAGAGACCGGCATATCAGAGATGAAATCCATTGAAATATGGGTCCATGGCCTCCTGGGGACTGGCAAAGGAATCAACAACCCACTAGAGCGAGAACAAGGTTTAGACCGGGAGCAAGTCCCACAGGACTGCACAAAATTCCTGACATCACGAGACAAGGCGGGCCACCAAAAAGACCGACTCACCAGATCTCTAGTACCAAAAATACCTTGATGACCAGCCAAAGCAGAGCAATGAACTTCAGACATCACTCTCTTCTTCCACTGGTCAGGAACATACAACTTTCCACTGGGACAATGCTCAGGTTTGTCCTCCTGGAACTCTTCCAGAGCACGTCTCAAATCGGGCGAGATGGCAGAAAGAACTACCCGTTCGCCTAAGATGGTGGCAGGCTTGGTCACCACAGGAGAATCAGCAAAGAAGCTCCTAGAGAGAGCGTCAGCCTTGACATTCCTAGTTCCAGGAAGAAAAGAGACCACAAAATCAAAACGTGTAAAAAACAAAGCCCACCTAGCCTGTCTAGGGTTCAAGCGTTTGGCCGACTCCAGGTAAATCAAATTCTTGTGGTCAGTGAGGACCATGACTTGATGTTTAGCTCCCTCCAACCAAAGTCTCCACTCCTCAAATGCCCATTTCATGGCTAACAGTTCCCGATTCCCCACATCATAGTTACGTTCATATGGAGAGAACTTTCGGGAAAAGAAAGCACAGGGATTCATTTTAGATGTTACAGGATCCTTTTGGGACAAAACAGCTCCTGCACCAATCTCAGAAGCGTCCACCTCTACCTAGAACGGGAGTGAGACATCAGGTTGCCGCAAAACCAGGGCAGAAGTGAATCTTCGCTTCAGCTCCTGAAAGGAAGAAACAGCCTCCGGAGACCAATTCAACACATCAGCACCCTTCTTAGTCAGATCAGTCAATGGCTTGGCAATACTAGAAAATTTTGCTAGAAATTTCCGATAAAAATTAGCAAAACCCAAAAACTTCTGGAGGGCCTTCAAAGAAGTGGGCTGAACCCAATCATGAATGGCCTGTACCTTGGCCGGGTCCATTTCAATAGTTGACGGAGACAAAATAAATCCCAAAAATGAAATCCTCTCTACCCAAAAAGGCATTTCGATCCTTTGACATACAGGGAATTCTCCCTCAAGATCCGGAACACAGTCCGAACATGTTCCACATGAGAATCCCAATCCTTGGAGAAGATCAAAATATCATCCAGATAGATAATCAAAAATTTATCCACAAAGTCTCGGAAAATGTCGTTCATGAAGCACTGGAAGACAGAAGGGGCATTAGTGAGCCCAAAAGGCATCACCAGGTACTCAAAATGTCTCTCTGGAGTATTAAACGCCGTCTTCCATTGATCCCCATGCTTAATGCGGATAAGACTATACGCCCCCCTGAGGTCAAGCTTGGTAAACCAGCAAGCACCTTTAACTCTGGAGAATAGATCCGAAATCAGGGGTAACGGATACTGATATTTAATAGTAATTTTGTTGAGGGCACGATAATCAATACAAGGCCTTAATGAACCATCCTTTTTGGCCATGAAAAAAAACCCAGCACCTAAGGGTGAAGAGGATGGTCTAATATGACCCTTCTCCAACGCCTCCTTAATATAGGATCGCATCGCCTCGTGCTCGGGTACAGATAAATTGAAGAGCCGACCCTTGGGAAATTTACACGCAGGGCTCAGTTCAATTGCACAGTCATAACTCCTATGAGGAGGCAAAGACGCAGACTCATTCTCACTAAATACATCATAAAAGTCCGCCAAATAGTCAGGAACATCATGCGACTGAGGAGAGGTGGAAAAAACGGAGCCTCACTAAGGGCACACCGACAACCCCAACTCACCACAGACACAGATTTCCAATCCAAAACTGGATTATGAATTTGCAACCAGGGAAACCCCAGAACAATGGTATCATGCAAATTATGCAACACCAAAAATCTGCAATTTTCTTGATGGTCTGGGGCGACCCGCATTACCACCTGGGTCCAAAACTGAGGTTTATTTTTCGCCAAAGGAGTAGCATCAATCTCCCTCAAAGGGATAGGCGTCCGCAGAGGTGTCATCGGAAATCCACAACGTTTAGCAAAATCTAAGTCCATTAGGTTCAGGGCTGCTCCCAAATCCACAAAAGCCTTGGCGGAAAATGTGGACAGGGAGCAGATCAGAGTAATTGCCAGAAGAAACTTAGGTTGAACACCACCCACAGAAAACGTGTGTGCAAATGTTTCTCTCGTTTAGGACAGACAGAAATATGCGAGGCATCTCCACAAAAAAAACACAGCTTATTATGCCTTCTGAACTCCTGACGTTGCTCCCTGGACAAAACTCTATCACATTGCATAGGTTCAGACACTTGTTCAACAGGTGGCAACACCTCTCGTGCAGTCCTGCGTTCACGTAAACGCCGATCAACCTGAATGGCTAATGACATAGAATCGTCAAGACCAGAGGGAACAGGAAATCCCACCATAGTATCTTTTACGGCTTCTGACAAACCCTTCCGAAAGAGAGCTGCCAAGGCATTATCATTCCAGGTAGAAGGACCGCCCACTTTCGGAATTTTTGACAGTACAATTCTGCAGAATCTCGACCCTGGCTCAATGCCAACAGGGTCTTTTCAGCCTGATCAATAGCATTAGGTTCGTCATACAACAACCCCAAGGCCTGAAAAAATGCGTTCACATTAGTCAGAATAGGATCATCTGGTTTCAAAGAAAACGCCCAATCCTGGGGATCGCCATGCAGCAAAGAGATGACAATTTTAACCTGCTGCGCGGAGCTCCCTGACGAGTTAGGCTTCAAGGCAAAAAATAATTTACAATTATTTTTGAAATTCAAAAATTTAGACCGATCCCCAAAAAACACATCAGGAGTAGGGATCTTTGGTTCAGCAGCATGTGATTGAGCAAGGTAGGCGGAAATTCCCCACACTTCCGCAGCGAGCTGCTCCACACAATCAGACAATTGCTTTATCTCCATTGAGAGAAAAAAAAAAAATTCCCCCTACGGCCTCAGAGATATAGAGGAAAAAATATACACACTTTTTTTTTTTGACAATTCTTTCCTGCTATTGAGTACCCTAGGATCTGCGGTATGGCTGGTGATTCTGTTATGAATGAGTCACCGTAGGAGGCAAAAACAGAAATACTAGCTAAGTCCAGAAAACCAGAGAAGTTTCCAGCTATCGGATTACAGACCCCTGAACCTATCAACAACAACTAGCAGTAGCCGTGGGGGGTTCCTACGGTGCCCTAGACCCCTCGATCACAGCCGGAGAACTACATAGCCTAAAGACAGAAAGGGAAATCTAAACTGCCCCAGAGCAGACCCCAAAGCAATAGGCAGCCCCCAACATATAATGACGGTGAAGCAAGATGAAAAAACACTCACACAGGTAGAAAGATAGGCTGAGCAAATGATGGGGCCCAAGCTAACTACAAAGGACAGGATAGAAAAGCTGCTGTCTGTAATCCGCCAAAACCCTATCAAAAGAGCCAACAGCTGATAGGGAAAAAAGCCCTGAAGACGCTAGGCTTCAAAAAGACTATATCAGTACTCAGGTATTTTCTGAAGACAGAGCAAAAAGGAATTCAGCACACCCCAGCAGGGAATGGCAGAAATCCAGAAAAACAAGGAAAAACAAAACCAAAACACAAATGCAAAAAACAGAGCAGAGAACTTAGCTTTTGAGGAGCAGGAATCAGACTGGTCTCCTAGAATCCCTCAGACAGATCACCAGCAAGGCAGAAGGGCGTCGGCTGCCTTATATCCAGTCAGAAATTCCCATCACCCAGTCATCATCATCCAGCTCAGGTGCTTGGTAATCAGCCTCACTACCTTCCTTCACCAGAAGAGGGAGTTCATCAGACCTCAATGGTGAAGGAGAAAATGAACTCACAACAGAGAACCCTGACTTGCCCTGGAGGTTGATTGAGTCTCTACCCCGGAGGACACGGCACGGAGGCAGGCACCAGTGGGTACCATGAACTGTGAGTAAAGCTTTGAAACTGCAGCCCTGGTGTCCTCCATTCATTCGCCGCTAACACCTTCAGCACCTCTACATCTGGGTACCAGCATCAATACCATTCTGCGCCTCTCCTCATCCATTGCACCCACACTGCCCTGGGACTACAGCTCCACCTGTGGGGAGCTACACCATCTTTGCTGCACCACACCATCAGTCCCAGTGGATCTGCATGGAGCGTTTGCTCAACATCTTACTTGCCAAACACCACGGGTGAATGAGTCACCGAAGGGGGAAAAAACAAAAATACATGCTAAGTCCAGAAAACCGGAGAGGTTGGTAGCTATCGGATTGCAGACCCCTGATCCTATCCACAACAACTAACAGTAGCCGTGGGGGGTTCCTACGATGCCCTAGACCCCTCGATCACAGCCGGAGAACTAAATAGGCCTAAAGAAAGAAAGGGGAAATCTAAACTGCCCCAGAGCAGACCCCAAAGCAATAGGCAGCCCCCAACATATAATGACGGTGAAGCAAGATGAAAACACTAACAAAGATAGAAAGATAGGTTGAGCAAACGATGGGGCCCAAGCTAACTAAAAAGGACAGGATAGAAAAGCTGCTGTCTTCAATCCGTAAAAAACCCTACCAAAAAATGTCCCAACCGTCTGATAGGAAAAACAGGCCCTGAAGTCGCTAGGACTTAAAAAAGACTATATCAGCACTCAGGTAAATTCTGAAGGCAGAGCAAAGAGACAAACTGATCAGAGACAAAAATGGAACTCAGCACACCCCCGACCGGGGATGGCTGAACTCCAAAAAACAAGGTAAACAAAACAAAACTAATAAGTTCAATAGCAGAGCAAAAACTTATCTTTGGGAAGCAGGAATCAGACTGGTCTCCAAGAATCCAGCAGAGAAATCACCAGCGACTCAGCAGGGCGTCGGCTGCCTTATATCCAGTCAGCAATTCCTGTTACCCAGTCATCATCTACCAGATCAGGTGTTTGGTAATCAGCCTCACTACCTTCCTTCACCAGAAGAGGGAGTTCATCAGACATCGACGGTGAAGGGGAAAATGAACTCACAACAGGTGGCGTCACAAACTATTCACTATTAACATCACCGCTATTGATATTGGGTGCCCAGGGCCATGGACCGGGTCACTGCTGCTGTGACACATCCCCCCTGACACCGGCCCGGTACCCCGCTGCCCTGGGTGTGAGGGCGACCCACCCATACAGCATTAAGGGCTGTCACCACAGGTCCTTCAGCTCTTCTGTAGCTCTGATGTCGGCCTCTGTGGCGACTCTGCTGATGTGTGCGCTGCAGGCCCGGCCGCAGCGCACATTTGGGGCCCGCCTGGCTCCCCATGACACGCAGCACTTGGGGCCCAATGACTGGAAGCACAGGAGCGGGGCCCCTCATCTGCGGGGCCCCCTTCTGTACTGCTGTTCACGGGGCCCCATACAGCAGTAAGGGCTGTCAAGCCCTGATGACGGCCCTGCACTGGACACATCCTCTATATACTACACCACATGGGACACATCCTCTATATACTACACCACATGGGACACATCCTCTATATACCACACCACACGGGACACATCCTCTATATACTACACCACACGGGACACATCCTCTATATACTACACCACACGGGACACATCCTCTATATACTACACCACACGGGACACATCCTCTATATACTACACCACACGGGACACATCCTCTATATACTACACCACACGGGACAAATTCTCTATTTACTATATATTCTATATATTCCTGTGGGCCCTCTCCCCCCATGGTGTCACCTAATTTCCTTTGTGCCTGCTCAGAGGGGTAAAGGGATCCACAGTAAAATAGAAGTGATTTATACAATGGGGAAGGGGGCCCATAGGGAATTAAAAAGGTCATGTGGGCCTCCTCTTCGTGTCACCTTTAGATGGGGGGCCCCTTCATTAATTGCCTCAGTGGCTGGAAATCTAGTCAGGCTGCAGGCATCATATATTTTCTCACATTTGCACCGCAGCCATCAGCGTTGTGCCTCTGTTCCTCTATACCATACTGCTTTGTTGCTTGGGCAGGACAGCCGACCAATCACAGCACAGCTCCTTGCCTTAGCTATGCTGTGAGCTCACACAAAGAAACTAATGCTGATTGGCTGTATTGCAGCCAATCAGCTTTAGACCACAGATGGCAATGTCCAGGGTGTTGAAGAAGAGGAGCTGGTGATTCATCGCAGGAAACAGGTGACTGTGGTTTGCAGGTCAGCTGTTGCCTGTGCATGTCAACTCTCAGACTCAGCCTCGCACAGTCACCTGTGCCTGTGACTGTGCAGCGTGTAGCGAGGATCGGCAGGCACTGCTCTTCAATAGAAGCCAGCAGGGACGGTAGGTGATGTGAAGGTGCTGCCGCTGCACCTCACATCACTTGTGCAACCTACCCATCCATGCCAGCAATAGAATAAAGTGTGCACCACTCGGTGCACACTATTAGATTGCGAGGTAGGCACAGAACTAATGAAGGAGTTCGGGCTGGGGGCACCTGGCACCTGAAAACAGCATGAACTGTGCCAGCTTTTCTCAGGCAGCGGTACATGTGATACTGATGTGCATTATACTATGTGAAGGATTTTGGGGTGCTTTATACTAAATGGAGGAGTATGGGGAATATATTATACTATATGGAGGACTGTAGGGAGTATATTATACTTTTTGGAGGACTATATGGAGTGCAATATACTGTATGGAGAACTATGGGGAGTGCATTATACGACATAGAGGACTATGGGGAGTGAATTATGCTCTGTGGAGGACTATGTAGGTGCAATATACTGTATGGAGGATAATGGGGAGTGTATTATAGTGTGTGGAGGACTATGTAGGTACATTATACAATGCACTCCCCACTATCAGTTTTGTTGCAAGTTGCATCTGTCACATGACCTTAATTGAAGCCAACCAGCCCCCATTATAGTTAAGCTATATTAGTTTCCATGACCATTCTTGGTCTGACATTTAAAATATAGGCTGTCAGCGATGACATTTTCAATTGTAATGTGTAAATAATCCACAAGCAATGAATGATTCTGCATATAACTTTGAAATTTTGCTCCCTGGTATAGGGTCGGTCTGGGGCACTGGGAACCTGCAAAATGACCTCCATGAGGATGGTCTGAGTGCCCGATGCCCACAGATGGAGGCATCAATCGCATCTGCTGCTTCTTCCTCTTCCTCTGTTACCGTGCCAACTATTGAGACTCCGGTCTTTGACCGTAGAACCTAGGGTTTTTTACCCGATCGATTCACACTGACTGAGAGGCCGCCTTCAGCTGTAGCAGAAGTGGACATGCCTGCTGTTTTTGACCGATCTCAGAGAAAGATCACACCACAAGTTTCTAAATCCGCAGTAACATCTCCGCCTGCACTTCTCTCACGGTCCAGCAGTTTGTCCGGTTCACTGTACTCCACCCTCTCACAGCACTGCAGCCAGCCCACGGTTCTGCAGTTGTGGTCACGGAAAAGATTGTTTCCTCCTACGCATGACAAAGCAAAGTGGTTGAACTCCACCATCTCCAATTTGTTGGCCACGGAAATGCTGCCTTTCCGCCTGGTAGATACCGACGGTTTCCAAAAGCTGATGGCTGACGCAGTCCCCAATACCAATTACCCAGACACCATTACTTTTTGAAGAAAGCTGTGCCTGGGCTATACCGGCATGTAGCAGACAACATCATCACACGTTACTTGACAAAATCTCTGTCTGCCAGGGTGCTTTTCACCACAGACACTTCGATGAGTAAGCATGGCCATGGATGTTACATCTCGCTGACTGGAAACTGGGTGACTCTGGTGGCTCTGGGGACAGATGCTGCTCCACAAGTCTTAGAATCCCCAAGGTTTGCAGGCCAAACCTCTACATTTACCGTAACACTTCCTCCACTGCTTCTGCCTCCTCTATCTCCTTAGGGCCTCCACCTGCACCCTCAGCCTCTGCCTTCACGTGGTTCCAACAGTGCACAGCGAACCCCCACTACCTCCATATTGCACAGCTAGGGCTCAACGCAATCAGGCAGTCTTAAAATTGATATGCCTAGGAGATCGCAGTCATACAGCTGAAGAGTTGTGATGTGAACACTCTCCAGGCTGAAGTTGATCAATGGCTGTCTCCGCTGAATCTGCATCCAGGGAAGGCCATTTCCGATAATGATACGAAGCCTGTGGTGGCCCTACGGTGAAGCAAGCTCACACACATGCCTTGCATGGCTCACGTCCTCAATCTGGTGGTGCAGCGTTTTCTGAGCCACTCTTCCGGCCTGGGTGACCTGCTCCAGAAGCACGTAAGCTGTATGCTAATTTCCGCTGTTCATTAACTTGCATCGATACAGAGGTCTTTGTCCATGCCAGTTAACAGGTTGATATGTGATGTGCCGACATGGTGGAATTCCACTCTGCACGTGTTGCAGCGACTGTGGCAGCAGCAACGAGCCCTGCGCAGTATGTCTTGTTGCATAGCCTGGGCCAAAGCAGGATGTGGTGCATATCATGTTTACAGAGTGGGCACAGATTAAGGACTTCTGCACCCTTCTGCACAGTTTTGAAGTGGCTACTAAGATGGTTAGCACTTACGACGGCTTCATCAGCATCACTATTGCAGTCATTTATATGCTGGAGCAGACTTTGAATTGACTGCGGGAGGAGATGGTGGTCCCAGAAGAAGAGGAGGAAGCAGAGGAGGCTGCGGAAGGAATTACATTGTCTCAAAGTTCAAGACTGTTGTCACGCAGGCAGGTGCCAAAGGAGGGTGGAGTATTGCAATTGAGGGGGGCTGGTGATGATAACAGTCAAACTGTTAGCGAAGGTGCAAGATCCGAGGAACAAATGGAGGAGGAAGAGGTGATGGGCGAGCAACTGTCGGATGAAGAGGATAATCCTTCACTCTCTGTTATTGAAACACGTTTATATACAACCTTGAGAGAACTTTTCCCCAAGACAGCAGTGAAGCACACAGTTCGCATCACAGCTGTAGACTTCCAACCTCCGGCCCGTCAATTTGTCAATGCCAAAACATTAGCAGCAGCAGTAGGGGAAGAGGAAGATGCAATTTCTGTGAGTCCTTTGACACTTTTTTTTTTAGACCAACTCGTGCACCAGCACAACAGAGTCCAAGTCTTACATGTGTTAAACAAATGGAGAGGATGGTGGAGGAATATCTAGAAATAAATATCAGTACCATCAGGGAGGGATTGGACTCTTTCACATTTTGGTCTTCTAAAATGGAGGAGTGACCTGAGCTTGCCTCACATGCCTTGGAGGTTTAATCGTGCCCGGCAGCCAGCATTCTCTCAGAACATGTCTTCAGCATTGCTGGTGGTGTCCTGATGGATAAGTGCCCCTAAACGTGTTGACCACCTAACTTTCATTAAGATGAACAAGTCATGGATCTCCAAGGACTTTTGCACCCCAATCGCAGATTGTACAGACTAGGTGATATTGCATTTTTTAGTGTGATGCATTAATGTCCTGTAATTGAACTCTGTGATATCTTTAGTGTCGATTCTGTGGCTGCTGCTTATGTTAACACAAATTTGTGGAAATGTGAACAGTCATGGTTGGTCTACATCTGCTGAGTTAACTAAAGTGGAAGACGTGCCGGTCACAATTATACTATTTATATTCTCGTGAAAGTTATTGCCACGATCCATTTTTGGATCTGTGGCAGATCTGGCTTCTCGGATTAAAACTTTTTCCTTTCAGGCCATTGGGGGTTAATGTCAGTTCTTTCCTTGTTGGCCTGCTGGTGTAATTGCATTGCTGCTGGGTCAGCTGATGTGGGTGGTGACCACTCCCATCATCCTTCAAGAGGTCACCTGATGCATCAGCTGACTGTTCGGTGTTATAGCATTCTACTGTGACCAAGCTAGAGGAAGGAGCTCTCTGAGTGCAGTGGTACATTGTTGAGTTCACTTTTCTGGTGCCTTATTCTGCTGTGCAGTGCTTTGCAGCAGAAAAAGCTAAGTTGTGTTTTTGTTACCTTGTCCCTTAGGTGTCTGTCACTTCCCCTTTGTGTGTATTATCGGCAGAGGTGAGGCTAGTGCCCTTTTCCGGACAGTGCACTAGCCAGGGCAGATCTAGGTGACAAATAGGGATGAGGTAACCTGACGGTGGTGGGGGAAGGACCCGCATAGGGCATTAGATGAGTGCAAGGATAGGCTCAAGTTGGCGCTGAGGTGGTGACCATCCCTCATTCCCTATCTCTTCGGCATTCCTCTCACCTTTTCCATCCCGTTGATTGCGTGTTGTGCCATCCGTTGACCGACCACCTGTTTGGTCGTGTCACACCGTGATAGTCACTCCGTGACATATTTCACTTCAGTGGTGTCAGACCCTCATTTTTTAAAATGTGAACCCTCCAAGTTGGGTGTCCATTTGCTGGATTTAGTGTAGAGAAAGACCTGTTGGTCCCTGGAGACTTGAATTCATTTAGGTTAGCTAAGTGTTTCCTCACTATCTTTCTGTTTATAGATATCCTGGATTCTTCTATTCCCTTAATAGGACAGTGAAGAACAGTTGATGTTACATTTCCTTTATGAGAGAAAACAAATGCAAAATAGGAATTTAAAAATTCGGCCTGTCTTACCAGTTCATCATTTTCATCCTGTAAAAATCATATAGCATCTTTGACTTTTCCTTTACTTTCGACATATCCCCCAAATCCTTTATTCTTGCTTTTGACATCTCTTGCAAGCCTCAATTCATTGTCAGCTTTAGTAATCTGATTTGTGCCCTGCAAGTTCTGCAGACAGCATTATATTCTTCTTTAGATATGCCTCCTTCTTTCCATTTTATAAACATTTCTTTCTTCATTTTTAGCATGTGCTTGTTCTGTGTTCATCCATCCTGTTACAAGTTTATGACCAATTATAAAATGTGTTCAAAATGCTGCCCATTGTGTTGGATTGTCAATGCAACCCTCTTCTCCTACTCTTGACACACTGATAGCAACACCGCACAAGAAATGCTAGCACAGGCTTCCAGTATCCGTTGTTTCAGATGCTGCACATCTCGTATCTTCACAGCATAGACAATTGCCTTCAGATGACCCCAAAGATAAAAGTCTAAGGGGGTCAGATCGGGAGAGAGTTTGGTGGCCATTCAACTGGCCCACAATGACCACTCCAATTTCCAGGAAGGTGTTCATGTAGGAATGCTCGGACCTGACACCCATAATTAATGGTATGGTGTGGTATATGGGGTACAAAGATAGTGGGGTCATTCTACATCAATGGAAACCTCAATGCCACTGGATATCTGAAATTGCTACATGATGATGTGTTGCCCTGTTTATGCACTGAATATGGCACGTTCCCTGAGTTTTTCCAGCAAGATGGTGCACCACAACATTATTGGTGTCAGGTCTGAGCATTCCTACAAGGAATATGACCCCCTTAGACTAGCATTTCTTCTGCGGTGTTGCTATCAGTGTGTCAAGAGTGGGAGAAGAGGGTTGCATTGACCATCCAACATAATGGGCAGCACTTTGAACACATTTTATAAGTGGTCTTAAACTTGTAAATAACTCATGAAATAATAAACTTACATTAAAACCAAGCACAGCATTGTTTTTCTTGTGAAATTCTAAATAAGTTTGATGTGTCACATGACCCTCTTCCCAGAGGAAAAAATAAAGTTGTTTCCAAAATAGCAGACTTCAAAATGGCTGCCATGGTCACCACCCATCTTGAAAAGTTTCCCCCTCCCATATACTAATTACTAATGTGCCACAAACAGGAAGTTGATATCACCAACTGTTATGGAAATATATATGTATATGTATTTCATATGGATCTCACTTGCCTGCTATAGGCTATATACTCATGTATTCTTATATACTCATATACACACAGATACATATTCACAGTTTGAACCTTGTAACTAGTTGGTGGAAATGACCTCCCGCCCCCCCAATGAGAGAGTCTGGGGAGAAGATGGTATCTTATGATAGCATTGTCTTGTGATATTTGTCCCAGACATAGAAAGAGGAAGTTAGGCCAGATGTGCCAGCCAATATCAGAACATTGCTGACATTGTAAGACAAAGGGCAGTATATCATCTGATGCTTAAGTCACCTTAGGTCGGACGCCCATATATGTTTATGCATTTAAACTGACCAATTAGCTAAGAAGTAAAGCCTTTATGTTAATGAGTAACCACTCCTTTCTGTACAACTGATAAAACCAAGTATATTCAATAAACTTCCAGAGTTTTTGCTGGAAGGTATTGCTGCTAACCATTGTGTGGCGTCTTTCCTTCTTTGAGCGCTCAATAAGACTCTGTCTAATCAGGACAGGCCACAGTATGCACAGGGGTAAATCTACCCAAATCAAAAATAAATCCACATCAAGTGGCGCCCAACGTCCACGCGCAAATCCAAACCCTGGGATAAGCTAAGTGTCTACTGTGGTCCTGTGTGTCTAAGATCCGGGTGGGAGAGTTGGTTGGAAATTGTGACAGATTTGTGTTTATGGTTGATGGTAGACCGATAACGGGGGAGTTTGACCCACTCAGATAGGTCCTCACAAATACACCTGGACACAGGGGGAGGACAGGTGAAGCCTTGCCCACGGACAGGTGGTGGGGGCCTTACGGAGATATCACGAGGCAAATCTCACATCAAGCTATCACAACAAACACCCATGCACAGGAAGAGACAACAGCGCCCACGCCAGGCCACGCGGTGGTGCTAGCTTAGGGGAGATATTGCGAGCCAAACCACTTGACAGGTTGCCACCAACACACCTGGTCACAGGGAAGGACAGGAGAAGCCGGCCCAGGCATCAGGTGGTGGCAACATAGTGGGAGTTATCACATTACTGATACTGATGAGCCAGTCAGGACGTCCGGTACAGCGTGTTAACATTCCCGGGTCACCAGCGCAGTGCACCCAGTGTGGTTGGCAGTTATCGGTTACCAGCAGCTGTTTCACATACGCGTCACAAGACAAGGGCTTTCAATCTCTCTCCCTGGACGTCTATATGTGAATTCATTGCAGGTTTCCGCGAAGATCTGAAGCAGAAAGAGTTTTGATTTTTTTATTGTAAACTTCCTCTTTTGCCTGCAGGGTGTGCCCCTGAGATATATATACAGTGGGGAAAAAAAGTATTTAGTCAGTCAGCAATAGTGCAAGTTCCACCACTTAAAAAGATGAGAGGCGTCTGTAATTTACATCATAGGTAGACCTCAACTATGGGAGACAAACTGAGAAAAAAAAATCCATAAAATCACATTGTCTGTTTTTTTTTCATTTTATTTGCATATTATGGTGGAAAATAAGTATTTGGTCAGAAACAAAATTTCATCTCAATACTTTGTGATATATCCTTTGTTGGCAATGACAGAGGTCAAACGTTTTCTGTAAGTCTTCACAAGGTTGCCACACACTGTTGTTGGTATGTTGGCCCATTCCTCCATGCAGATCTCCTCTAGAGCAGTGATGTTTTTGGCTTTTCGCTTGGCAACACGGACTTTCAACTCCCTCCAAAGGTTTTCTATAGGGTTGAGATCTGGAGACTGGCTAGGCCACTCCAGGACCTTGAAATGCTTCTTACGAAGCCACTCCTTTGTTGCCCTGGCGGTGTGCTTTGGATCATTGTCATGTTGAAAGACCCAGCCACGTTTCATATTCAATGCCCTTGCTTATGGAAGGAGGTTTGCACTCAAAATCTCACGATACATGGCCCCATTCATTCTTTCATGTACCCGGATCAGTCGTCCTGGCCCCTTTGCAGAGAAACAGCCCCAAAGCATGATGTTTCCACCACCATGCTTTACAGTAGGTATGGTGTTTGATGGATGCAACTCAGTATTCTTTTTCCTCCAAACACGACAAGTTGTGTTTCTACCAAACAGTTCCAGTTTGGTTTCATCAGACCATAGGACATTCTCCCAAAACTCCTCTGGATCATCCAAATGCTCTCTAGCAAACTTCAGACGGGCCCGGACATGTACAGGCTTAAGCAGTGGGACACGTCTGGCACTGCAGGATCTGAGTCCATGGTGGCGTAGTGTGTTACTTATGGTAGGCCTTGTTACATTGGTCCCAGCTCTCTGCAGTTCATTCACTAGGTCCCCCCGCGTGGTTCTGGGATTTTTGCTCACCGTTCTTGTGATCATTCTGACCCCACGGGGTGGGATTTTGCATGGAGCACCAGATCGAGGGAGATTATCAATGGTCTTGTATGTCTTCCATTTTCTAATTATTGCTCCCACAGTTGATTTCTTCACTCCAAGCTGGTTGGCTATTGCAGATTCAGTCTTCCCAGCCTGGTGCAGGGCTACAATTTTGTTTCTGGTGTCCTTTGACAGCTCTTTGGTCTTCACCATAGTGGAGTTTGGAGTCAGACTGTTTGAGGGTGTGCACAGGTGTCTTTTTATACTGATAACAAGTTTAAACAGGTGCCATTACTACAGGTAATGAGTGGAGGAAAGAGGAGACTCTTAAAGAAGAAGTTACAGGTCTGTGAGAGCCAGAAATCTTGATTGCTTGTTTCTGACCAAATACTTATTTTCCACCATAATATGCAAATAAAATGAAAAAAAAACAGACAATGTGATTTTATGGATTTTTTTTTCTCAGTTTGTCTCCCATAGTTGAGGTCTACCTATGATGTAAATTACAGACGCCTCTAATCTTTTTAAGTGGTGGAACTTGCACCATTGCTGACTGACTAAATACTTTTTTTCCCCACTGTATATATATATATATATATATATATATTTTTTTTTTTTTCATATTGTTATATTTTGGACTCTGTTTTTCCCTATTTTATCTGTCATGGTCACGCGTGTCTGGACGCAGATGTTACCGCAAGGCGAACCCATAACACACGTGACCCAGGATACAGCGCCTCCAGTGGCGAATTTAAATAATAATACGTGCAGATGGATACACCGCCTCCACCAGGCGAATTTAGGTATAACACGTTAATATACATTCTGGAAACCCCGCCTCCAGTACGGCGAATTGAAATAAGGGGGAACCTGGGAAACATTAACAATGGTGGGCCCTGCAATAGGGAATAGGGAAGTGGAGACCTCCTGAGCTCCCCTGAGCCAGTGTCCCTGCACTCCTAACGTTCCCTATGCCGGTTCCGCACCGGGCGCCACACGCGTACCTCAAAGCCCTTGCTCGCCCTGACCCTAAACCCTCACTAGGGAATTGGTCGGTGCGGAAACTAATCCCACCACTGCACTAACAACACACATGAGGAAAGAAGACAATACAGGGGAAACACCACTTAGCTTTGCTCTGTTGCACATGCTCCTAGCAACAAAGCCCACCACCTGCGTGCATCTTCTCCTCCACCCGGATCCATCACCATCCTGGATCCTTCACCGTAGTGCAGGCTTGGAGCAAAGTCCACCACCAATTGCAGCAGTCCAGTAACAGAGTCCCAAGGATGAGTCAGCCTCTGCCAAGAATCTAAGCATGCTTGAGTCCAGCTCTCGGCAACCAAGTCGAGCATGCCGAGTGCAACTCTCTCCATAGTCGCCACTCCACCAAGCCATGCACGCACTTCCCGCTGACACCATAAACTGCGACTCCTCCACGCCATGCCAGCAATTCCTGCAGACACCATTAGCTGCCACTCATCCCCTCTGGCTGACTGCGCAGGACTCATGTTCACCCAGGCTTCCTTGTCAAATGAATGAATATCACCAGCAGTGATTGCACACCCTGAGACTCATTTATAGAGCCCCACACCTGATTCATAATTACGTACATATTAAACCCAAACTATCGTGCGATACCACTAACCACCACCGGGGCAACTCAGAATGAATGACACCACATGTGATAATTCCAATGGCCACCGGGGGCAATCACGTCACCTTGCCAAAGGAAAAAACTTTCACTTTGTCCATTTAATCTGACAGATCCATGCCTGGATCATGACATTATCTTTTCTTTTGCATTTTTGGTAGTTACTGCAGTGTTAGAAGTTTTGGGAAAGCTGAGTCTGTGGGCACTTCACCCCTCCCTCTCATTACATTGTTCTCAGATTTTACAGAGACGCAGGCATAAAAAAGAGGAAGTTGAGTGCCTGCATTCTGAATTAACACTTTTTATTGTTGGAGGCTGTATTAATTTTTAGATTTTTATTTTTGCAGCGTTTTACCAAGGTTTTTCTGTGTGGATTCTTTTTTTCAAAGTTTATATACTATATACTTTTTGATTTTATCAATTTTTTGGGTTTCATCCTTTAAAAATCTTTTTTAGGAAAAAAAAAGGGAAAGAAAATCATTTTTCCCTTTTTATCTCTTTTCTTCCACTTTTTGTGACATTTTATCAGTTTTTTAGGTTTAGTTTTCACTTCTTTCTTTCAGTTTTGTTAAAAAGAGAATTTTTACCTGCGTTGGGTTATTCACTAAATATTCTTGTTTTGTTCCCTTTTAAGCAGGTTAAAAGGGGTTGCAAAGTGTTTAAAGGTTTAATCACTCACTTTTTTGAAGTTTTTGGAACAGACACAGTAGGTGTTATTCAGAAAGTTAAGCATGTCATTTTCTACGGGCAGCTCCGTATGCTGAAGCATGGTATGATGTACTGAAGGGAAAAAGGGAAGTAGCTAGTAATTGCCATCTGCATTTCTTAAAGTGACAGAAGATTTTAACAGCGCAGAAGGTGATAGCAGATAGTGTGAACAAGAAAGGATTGTTTTTTGTTTTTTTTGTTGTTTTACGTGTAGGAAAAAGTGTTTTCATACTAATCTGTGCCATCTGAGAAGGACCACAGGTCTAAGAATGCCTTCTGTCACGGCAGGGGGGGGAAGCAGTCCGCCCCCCATCTCCTCTCTCCTCACTCTTCCCTCCTCCCATCTCTCTCTTCCCTCTATCTCTGCTATTCTCACAATCCAAAATCTCCTCCCCTCTCTCATCTATCCCTCCTCCTCCTCCTTTTCTCTCTCCTATCTCTCCTCCCTTTCCATCTTCATCACCAACGCCCACCTCTCATCCCTCTCATCCACCGCACCCGTCTCCACTTCCCTCCTCCTTGTCTTCACCATCTCCTCCACCCTTCCCTCTCTTTTTTTTCTCACCCACCTCTCAGTTCATCGTCACCCGCTGGCCCAGTGCCAGATCCAGACAATGAAGTGTCCCTAGTTCCACAGGGCACTCTCTCTAAAGAGACAGTTATAACACCGGGAGAAGAAAGTGAATCACTCCCCACACATGACAACACAGGTGCCCTCCCGATACAACAGATAGCAGACGGGAGGAGTGGGCAATCAGACACTGCACTTGCTGAGACTGAAGATCCTATGTGCCACACGGAGCTCGTCTCAAGGGGGGGGAGTACACACACACACAAAGACAATCACACAGTGGGACAGTTCCTCTGATGAACATGAAGAGGAGATTATGCTGCATAGTACTAGGGGCAGATAGAGCCAGAACTCTTACACTATGTGCCATTCACCCCTAGTCAGGTGTTCAGTATTCTAAAATCATGAAGGAACACTTCAAGCTTCCATCAGAATTAGATGTGCATTCCTGGGAATCAGGATCAAAGCTAATTGAACAGCTCAGAGAAGGCCAGACAAGCACTCAGCCTGCATAACATGAGACAAGCCGAGACAGAGTCTCTAGACAGGTTTCATGGCAGAGTGAGGCAAGCATTCCAAGTTTTAGGCTTCACTATTCATGATCAGGTACACGGACAAATGTTGGCACAGGCCTTTGTGCATGGACTAAGAGAACCAATCAAGAAACTACTGTTAGTGGCCAGACCTGAGTACAGGACAATAGCAGTAGATGTCCTGCTTACAGTAGCCAGAAGAATTGAGTCCCTCCCAGGAGTACAGAGGACAGGCCCTCCCGTGATGGCCACTGACGTGGAGGAGCAACCACCCTGCAGAGACAGAAGACCTGTCAGGTGTTTCAACTGTGGCATCCTTGGCCATTTTTGGAACTGGTGCACAGCACCCCGGCAACCCAGGTCATCACGCAGAGGAGTGGGCCAAGAAATAAACACAGAAGACAATGAAGAACCCTGTCCATAGGACAGAGGCAAAACCAGGTGCGCCAGATGTCACACCCCTGACATGTGAAACCCTGTCAGCGGACCCAATACCTCAAATCACTGGGGGCTGTCATATCTTTCCTTGTGGACACTGGTGCAGTCAGAAGTGAAAATCCCCGACCCCACCAGTCTATCAGAACACTCTGTGTCTTGTATGGGGATTAAAGGTCAAGACAGACGTTCCCCAGCTTGCAAGCCCCTGAGCATGAGGACACTGCCAGGACACTACATCCTGTTCCAGTTTACGGTGGAGACCTGCCCACCCCACCTGATGAGCGCAGACCTACTGCAGGAACTGAAGGTGACCAAAGTGTCCCATGAAGATGTGACCTTGACCTCCTCTCCACCCCAGGCCCAGGAAGAATTAATCATGCTGGTGGCCCTACAAGAGCCTCGCTCGCATAACCGGTGCAAGCCTACCCAAGGAGG
Source organism: Dendrobates tinctorius (assembly GCF_039654945.1). Lineage (NCBI taxonomy): Eukaryota > Metazoa > Chordata > Amphibia > Anura > Dendrobatidae > Dendrobates > Dendrobates tinctorius. The sequence goes on from NW_027361690.1 coordinate 10,220,407, forward strand.
TGCTAGACATAGCACCCAGAAGCCTATGGCCCAAGGGAGACTTCAAGTTGCGCCAGTGTGGGTGTCACTCAAGTCTGGAACCCCGGACACTCTGAAGGCCCAGCATCCGCAGCTCATCACCCAGAGCTAAACTGCCTCAGACCAGCTGGAGGTCTAAGTGGAACTGCTGTTCAAGAAACGGCCTAAGAACTTTGGCATGGGCCAGGAAAACTCTCAACCCAGAGAGACCACACCCGCTTCGTGAAATGGCTGCACTGCTTCCGGCTCCAGCTCCAGAGGATCATCTCGGACAAGATTCTGAAGGTGCTCCCTCAGCTCCTCAAATTGGTTAACAAGATGCTGACCAGAAATCAAGCTGGGTGAAAGGAACTGCTGTTGGCTGGTAAAGAAGACGCCCCAGCAAGAAGACCCCCTGTGAGAGCAAGAAAGCTCAGCTGGACCTCATCTCAGACGAAGAGGATGCCAGCAAACGGCTGGTTTCCTGCCAGCCCTGTGCCAGAAGATGGGAGTCACTCATGGCACTGTGAAGAGCAAGGCCAGATTGAGCCGCCTCACCCACGGGAATCATCATGCGCTCCCAGCTTCTCTCGATCAAGAGGAAGACTGTGAATGGAGAACCAGACCAGATTGAATGGTGCATAACCTGAGGACTGTGAGCGAAGCAACCGTGTTTGAAACCCCAGTTGTGCCAGACCTGCACACTCTGCTGACAAACGTGCCAGCCACAGCAAAGGCGCTCACGGCAATGGATCTGCCAGAAGCTCCCCTCAATGTTCCCCCTCACCTGGACGACCAGTTCCTGAAAACACACAAGGGGGGTGCGAAACAAATGGACAGTGAGGCCCAAGTTGGCCCGGAACAGCCTTTCACAGCTCGCCAGAACATTGCCCTCCGTCCCCACCAACTGGATTGCGGAGCATGCAGAAGTCATCGACACCGCTACCCGCACAGCGTTTTCCATGCCTCCTCTACACTGCCTGACGGAGCAGCAACGTAAGTTCTGCAAAAACAGAGTCCAGTGGTGTCAAAAGCAAGTTCCTGAAGACACCGTATCGCCCACTGGATGAAACACTTGACAGATGACTGGAAGACCGCGGAGGAGAAGATGGCTCCCTCAACAACTCCGAAGATGCAGGCCTTCCTTAGTCTAGTCTCATACTGCAGAACTTGGATTCCTGGTGCTCCAGACTTAATGCAGCCTCTGTACAATTGCATCAACGCATTGAAACCTTCATCTCGTACAGGAAAATGAAAGACTTCATAGTCTCTGCGCCAACTCTAGGCCTCCCTGACTACGAGAAGCCATCCCGTCCTGACCAAAACGGAAAAAGAAGGACCAAGATGGAGAAGGTCATGCTACTGGCCAGGCTTAAAACAGACCCACGGAGGAAAACCGGCCTGGATCCAGTTGCAAGGGGGGGCCCTCCTGCATGCACACGCCCTCCTGATAAGGCTGCTCTGCACCACTCTTCAGTGCTCTCAGCCGTTACCTGTCTCTACTCCCACTCCCAAGGGGGGATGCGGATACGGACCCTCAGATGAAAAATCTGCAAGATACCGTAGATGGCTCCAGTTTTGCAGATGATGAAGGAAGGTTCCACACGGGATGTGCAGCGACCAGCAATCAAGACATTCTATGGTCCAGAAGGTCGTCAGCCCAAGAGCCCAAGAAGCGGAGCTGATAGAGCTGATGAAAGAAATGCCAGATTGTGAAGAACAAAAACTTCCAGGTACTCGCATGACATGGCACCCGACTTCGGACCCATCTGGGCTGCAAGAAACTTCATCACAGCAAGCGGATCGACCGTGAAGCACCATGGAGCCATCAGAGACCTGCTGGACACTCTTCAACTACTAAAAGTGGTGGCAGTGCTGAAGGTCAAGGCACGCGGAAAACTGAACACAGTAGAGACACGGGGCATCAACAGCAGACGTGGCAGCCAAAGAAGTAGCCAGAGGAAGACAATATGGAAAATGGGAGAGGTCGGAGAGCCGGATGGCTACTACATGACGACTGAAGACGAGAAAACCTGGCAAACAGAAGTCAATGGGAAAACCATTGAAGATGCCATCTCTGAATTGGACAGAAGTGCTGCCTCCTCCTCCACCAGCCAACAAGCTGAATCACTTCCAGGACGAAGACTCTGATGTGGATATGAATTCTGAGGCAGAAGAATGGTGCCTACCTTTCCAGAAAGGACGTATTTGATGGAGAACATTCCAGAAGATTTTCCTCCACCACCCTCTCGTGTGGAAGCTTCTTCTCCAGCACAGTCCTACGGTCAGCAGTCCACGGCAACACTTACCCCGTCCCCCCGAGACGAGCTGCATGAGTCCGAAGGCATACCAAGGCTACAACAGTTTGACCTTCCCTCTCATCCCCGGAGAATGTCGGCTGGATCGGTACCAATGCAAAGAGTCCCAAGTCCTCCTCTGACACAGTCTAACCCGAGTCTTCATACAGAGGGAGTCGCGGACATAGACGAAACCTCAGCTAAAATCCCACAATCAGCTCAGAGCATGTCAATTACCACAACCCAGTCACTAAACCTGACAAAATTACTTCCTGAAACCTGTACAAGAAGTAACAGGATCAGACTCAGAAGGAGGAGAAGGAAAGCTGGATGCTGAAGGCCAAAAGCACTGGGCTCCAAGAAACCGTCTACCTCAAACCATCTACCTCAAGACAGACCCAGTCTATCTCAAAGTGTGTACCCTACGGTGGTTCAATGGGCAAATGGCCCCCACACAGAATTGAAGACACAGATGAATAACCTGATTGGACTCAACTCACACCTCAACAGTGAAGATTCCCAGCAGCTGTTCGGCCACCGACAAATTTAACATCGGACAAGCGGGAAAAGTTCCCCCACATCGTCTGGCCTGAAGACTTCCCAGTAAGGAACCAGTTGGCGAAGACTACTGCAAAGAAGCTACTCTCAAAAATAGTGTGCAGATATGGGGTTTCCAGAAGCAATAGCAAGTGATCAGGGACCCGCATACACAGCAAACCTTACACAAGGGATCTGATCAGCAGTAGGGTCAGACTTAGGCCTACACACTAACCATCCCACACCATAGACTAGGTGGGACACTTAAGAGCAGCATGCTAAAAAATTTGCCCAAGAGACAGACAAACCCTGGCATTAGACACTCCCATGGGCTCAGAAAAAGCTGTCACCAATATGAAACTTTATTTGGGTAAAAAACCCAGTTTAGGGGTATTCTTTACTTAGCAGTTGACTATGCAATATGATACTTTGTCTGCATGTGTAATTGAATTTACCAAGATTCTTGCTAATGTACATTCTCGAGTTTTCTCCTTCATTGCCAGGTCCAGATTCGGTGCCTGGTATGCACGCCCTGAAGTCAGGAGACTGCTGAGTGTTGGTGAAAAAAGGTCCGTAAAGAGAAGCACTCGATCCCAGATCCGATGGCCCTTCTCCAAGTGCTGACGCCACCGACCTGGAGGGGAAACCCCGCCTGGATCCACGCATCGCATTGCAGGAAAAGGCCTTCATACCAGAAGATACACCTGAGATGGAATGATGCTGTGGATGACCTCCCTGACTGAATAAATTACCTACCTGAAAGAGAATACACATGCACTGACTGCATAGACTGCTAACTAAGAGACTTTGATTACATTGCACCAAACCCCCTGTTAGGGACAGATCTCCTGACCGCCCATTTGCGAAAGTCTGTACAGAGGAGGATGTATGCACTAGGCATATGTCAGTCCTCTGACAGTATAAAAGAGTTGCAGCGCTTTGGGCCAGGAGCAGGTTTTTAGGGCAAGTCATATCTAAGGGGGGATTGTTATGGAAATATATACACTCACTGGCCACTTTATTAGGTACACCATGCTAGTAAGGGGTTGGACCCCCTTTTGCCTTCAGAACTGCCTCAATTCTTCGTGGCAGAGATTCAACAAGGTGCTGGAAGCATTCCTCAGAGATTTTGGACCATATTGACATGATGGCATCACACAGTTGGCGCAGATTTGTCGGCTACACATCCCTGATGCGAATCTCCCGTTCCACCACATCCCAAAGATGCTCTATTGGATTGAGATCTGGTGACTGAGGAGGCCATTTGAGTACAGTAAACTCATTGTCATGTTCAAGAAACCAATCTGAGATGATTCGAGCTTTATGACATGGCGCATTATCCTGCTGAAAGTAGCCATCAGATGTTGGGTACACTGTGGTCATAAAGGGATGGACATGGTCAGCAACAATACTCAGGTAGGCTGTGGCGTTGCAACGATGCTCAATTGGTACCAAGGGGCCCAAAGAGTGCCCAGAAAAAATTCCCCACACCATGACACCACCACCACCAGCCTGAACCGTTGATACAAGGCAGGATGGATCCATGCTTTCATGTTGTTTACGCCAAATTCTGACCCTACCATCCGAATGTCGCAGCAGAAATCGAGACTCATCAGACCAGGCAACGTTTTTCCAATCTTCTACTGTCCAATTTCGATGAGCTTGTGCAAATTGTAGCCTCAGTTTCCTGTTCTTAGCTGAGAGGAGTGGTACCCAGTGTGGTCTTCTGCTGCTGTAGCCCATCTGCCTCAAAGTTCGACGCACTGTGAGTTCAGAGATGCTCTTCTGCCTACCTTGGTTGTAACGGGTGGCAATTTGAGTCACTGTTGCCTTTCTATCAGCTCGAACCAGTCTGCCCATTCTCCTCTGACCTCTGGCATCAACATGGCATTTCCGGCCACAGAACTGCCGCTCACTGGATTTTTTTTCTTTTTCGGACCATTCTCTGTAAACCCTAGAGATGGTTGTGCGTGAAAATCCCAGTAGATCAGCAGTTTCTGAAATTCTCAGACCAGCCCTTCTGGCACCAACAATCATGCCACGTTCAAAGGCACTCAAATCACCTTTCTTCCCCATACTGATGCTCGGTTTGAACTGCAGGAGATTGTCTTGACCATGTCTACATGCCTAAATGCACTGAGTTGCCGCCATGTGATTGGCTGATTAGAAATTAAGTCTTAACACACAGTTGGACAGGTGTACCTAATAAAGTGGCCAGTGAGTGTATGTATATGTATTTCATATAGATCTCACTTGCCTGCTATAGGCTATATACTCCATATACTGCTATATACTTATGTATTCTTATATACTCATATACACACAGATACATATTCACAGTTTGAACCTTGTAACTAGTTGGTGGAAATGACCTCCCGCCCCCCCATGAGAGAGTCTGGGGAGAAGATGGTATCTTATGATAGCATTGTTTTGTGATATTTGTCCCAGACATAGAAAGAGGAAGTTAGGCCAGATGTGCCAGCCGATATCAGAACATTGCTGACATTGTAAGACAAAGGGCAGAATATCATCTGATGCTTAAGTCACCTTAGGTCGGACGCCCATATATGTTTATGCATTTAAACTGACCAATTAGCTAAGAAGTAAAGCCTTTATGTTAATGAGTAACCACTCCTTTCTGTGCAACTGATAAAACCAAGTATATTCAATAAACTTCCAGAGTTTTTGCTGGAAGGTATTGCTGCTAACCATTGTGTGGCGTCTTTCCTACTTTGAGCGCTCAATAAGACTCTGTCTAATCAGGACAGGCCACAGTATGCACAGGGGTAAATCTACCCAAATCAAAAATAAATCCACATCACAACCACTCCCATTTTATTTAGGTGTATCCATGTAAAAGGCCCACCCCATATATATATATATATATACTAGCTGAAGAGTCCGGCGTTGCCTGTGTATAGTAACCAACTGTGGTTAGTTATAACAAATTATAATGATTATATTGCACATAAAAACCGTGCATCTAATCCTATCCTGTGTGATACTGACTGCTGAGCCGTGTATCTAATCCTATTCTGTGTGATACTGTCTGCTGAGCCGTGTATCTAATACTATTCTGTGTGATACTGTGTGCTGAGCTGCATATCTAATACTATCCTGTATGATACTGACTGCTGAGCTGTGTATCTAATCCTATCTGGTGTGATACTGACTGCTGAGCTGCATATCTAATCCTATCCTGTGTGATACTGGGCTCCCCCTGCAGTCTGTGTCAGAAGGTGGTCTGTGTTGGCATGGTAATAAATTGTGTTATTTTCAGCTTTACAGAAGAACGATAACACCATAGAAATGATAAGAATAATAGGCCTCAGTTACCACAACTGTCTACAACGAAAACTGTTGCTGATAGCAACCAATCACAGCTCATTTTTCATCTTTTAAACAGCTCTGGGACAGCATGGCGAGTTTTGAGTGGCAACTTTTTTGTTTTGACTTTTATGTGGCGAGGTTGGTGTATGTGTGGTGAAATGTGTGCTGAGGGTGGTATATGTGTTGAAGCACGTGGTAGTGTGTGGCGCATTTTGTGTGTGTGTTCATATCCCCGTGTGTGGTGAGTATCCCATGTCAGGGCCCCACCTTAGCAACTGTACGGTATACACTCTTTGGCGCCATCGCTCTCATTCTTTAAGTCCCTCTTGTTCACATCTGGCAGCTGTCAATTTGCCTCCAACACTTTTCCTTTCACTTTTTCCCCATTATGTAGATAGGGGCAAAATTGTTTGGTGAATTGGAACACGCGGGGTTAAAATTTCACCTCACAACATAGCCTATGACGCTCTCGGGGTCCAGACCTGTGACTGTGCAAAATTTTGTGGCTGTAGCTACAACGGTGCAGATGCCAATACATACATACACTTTTTCCCCATTATGTAGATATGGGCAAAATTGTTTGGTGAATTGGAACGCGCAGGGTTAAAATTTTGCCTTACAACATAGCCTATGATGCTCTCGGGGTCCAGATGTGTGACTTTGCAAAATTTTGTGGCTGTAGCTACGACGGTGCAGATGCCAATACATGCATACACTTTTTCCCCATTATGTAGATAGGGGCAAAATTGTTTGGTGAATTGGAATGCACGGGGTTAAAATTTTGCCTCACAACATAGCCTATGACGCTCTCGGGGCCCAGACGTGTGACTGCAAAATTTTGTGGCTGTAGCTACGACGGTGCAGATGCCAATACATACACTTTTTCCCCATTATGTAGATAGGAGCAAAATTGTTTGGTGAATTGGAACGCGTGGGGTTAAAATTTTGCCTCACAACATAGCCTATGATGCTCTCGGGGTCCAGACGTGTGACTGTGCCAAATTTTGTGGCTGTAGCTGCGATGGTGCAAAAGCCAATTCCGGACATACATACATACATACATACATACACACCCACATTGAGCTTTATATATTGGATATATATTTAAACACACACATATCAGCAAAAGTTTGGTTTACCATCCTTCAAATTTGCTATCTACGTATCCATCTATCTATCTATTATCTATCTATATACAGTAGTATCTATATATCTATTATCTATCTATCTACCTATCTATCTACAGTAGTATCTATCTATCATTTACCTATCTATCATCTATCTATTATCTATCATTTATGTATCTATTATCTATCTATTATCTATTATCTATCTATTATCTATCATCTATGTATCTATCTATTATCTATCTATCTATCGCTATCATCTCTCTCACGGTGACATCACAATATAACCGATGTCACAAGTGATGTGATGACATAATCACATTCTATATTCCATTGTTGCGGCCTAAGGGAAATCACTGCCTTACAGACTCCCAAGGGTGAGGCAGCCCCTTTTGTTTTTCGTGCAAACGAAGCAAAAATGTATTCTAAAATGGATAAAGACAGAAGAAGAGCCCAAAGAGATCAGGTTCTGCGAGAGAAGAGAAGAATAAATGAAGAGCAGGTACCATTGTTCGCTTTAGGGCGAAAAGACTCTATATTACCGGACAAGGACACTGACGCCTCAGAAATGGCGTCCAAATGACAAAACCTAGAGAAAATGAGAAAGACCAAAAGACATGAGATCCTTACAGGGAAAAGGAATATGGAGACCCTCAAGGAGTCTCACTCTGCAGCCTCCGCTGAGCATCAGAGGGCCATTCTTATCTCCTTTAAAAAAATCGGAGATCTGGTCCCTGAAATACGGAAGAGGAACAAAGATGCCATCCTCAATAAGCGGAGAAACATCAGGGCAGAGTTAGAGCTGGAAGAGGTTCTCCAAGAAACACCAAGACCGAGGAGGTCCAGGACATCATCTGAGAACATCTCCAGCTCAGAGAACAAACAGCTGAGTGATTCTCCACCAAACACCTCACCGGATAAAGAGGAACCAGGTAAGATGGAAACTGCTCTGTATAATAAGACTGGGGTGAGGGGAATTATACTAATATTATGTACAGGCCTCACTTATCAAAAGTGCAGAAAAACTATCCATGTTGTCCATAGCAACCAATCACAATGCTTCTTCATTATTCTATGGAATGTAAGGAAATGGAATCTGTGCTGTGATTCGTTGCTATCGGCAACATGAAAGTTTTTCTGTTGGACAGTTTTGATAAATGAGAGCCCAAATATTAGACATTTCTGGCTCATTTACATAAAGCTGTATAAAATTCTAATATTTGCTCTGGAGCTATATTTGTTAAGCCCTTCTTGACAGGTTAACCCTTGGTTGGGTTTCCTCCCTCCTTTGAAAACCCATAACTATTTAATGCTTAACTTTTCTGCAAATTTAGCCGTATGTGGACTTGTGTTTTTTAGTGGACAGAGCTGTAGTTTTGTACACTATTCAAAGTTCTGGAAAATGGGGGAAATGATTCAAAATTTGGTAAAATTGTGGGAAAAAAAGGTATTCAGCCATTGATTTATTTTTTTTTTTACTGTGTTTATTGAGTGGTAAAAATGACCTTCCAAAATGTTTCTCAATGTCAGTTACAACTAGGGCAATAATGAACATATATCTGTTTTTTTTTATTAAGTGGTGAATGGAATTAAGGAATTTTATAAAAAAATGTGTAGTGTCCCCATATTGACATTGTATCTTTTTGATTTTGATAGCTCGATGGAGCTGTTTGAGGACTTGTTTTTTGCGTGTCGAGTTCTAGCTTTTATTGATATCTCTCCTGGGTAGACCGGACATTGTGATATCTTTATTTTGCATTTTTTTAGGTGGATACGGCGCCCTCAAAAAACACAATTCTGATGTTTCAATTTTCTTTTCTCAGTTCAGTGTTTACTGTTTGGGTTAATTAATGTTATATTTTTGTACATCGGATTTATACAGATGGGGTGATACTAGATAAGCAAATTAATATTATTTTTACTATTGTTATTAATGAGGAGGCTAATGTATTTTTTTACTTTTCTTTAGTCTCCTTAGGGGACTTGAACTTGTGATTTTCTGATCGCTTGTACTATATACTGTGATAGAACTGTATATTGCTAAATTAATGTTCTCATATGAAATTAAGCCAGGCTGGCCTTAACAGAAGGAGGAGTCTGAAAGACAGGGGCTTTCAGCAGGTCCAGGTAGTCATTTCAAACAATACACCCCCTGCAGCTGTGTCCTGGGGGGAGGGGTTATGGCGGCTGGTGCACACAAATCAGCATTGACTTCATTTAAATACCACTGTCAGCTTTGAAATGGTTAAACAGCAGTAATCGGAGAACGCTCTGGTGACTGCAGTTATGGGCATGTGGCAGCTATATAATACAGCAGGCATTGGTACGATGCATGCTCAGCTCCTGAGCCCGCTCTATACATTTGCTGCACAACATGACAACCATTTCCATTATGAATTCGCTAAAGGGTTAATAAATCTTGTATCATTTCAGCAGATGGAATGGATAAGATGTCCCACGACACAATGGACATGCCGGCACAAGACCTTGGAGATGCCAGCGTACAGATTTTTCCACAAAGAGGACTGGTCCACACAGACCAACCTATGGACCTTTACAGTCTTGAGTTCCTGAAAGATCTTGGAAAAGGAAACTATGGAAAAGTAAGTGTCAATTTATATTTATCCGTGTTCCTCCATGTATCCTGCACAGATACACAGGAGGGATGGACTTATTCATTACAGGATGTTCATATGTAATGATACTTGGGATAAACTAGTGACATATTACACAGAAATAGATGGGTGTTTCGTCTAATCTGTTCTGATTTTTCTCCAGGTCAGCTTGGCATCAGATCTGGTCAATGAAGGACTGCTGGCCATTAAGATCATGGACAAGAGATCTTGTGAGGACTTAATATCTACAGAGGTAGAAGTCCTGAGAATGGCTGCCGAGTGCCCCTACCTAATGTCTTTGCGGGCGTTTATGGAGACACATACGGAAAATGCAATAGCCATGGACTATAAGCCGGAGGAGACCTGAATCACCACATGAAAGATTCAATGCTGTTTAACACAAAGACAACAAGGTAAATGTCTTATACGGAATCTTAATAATCTGCGGCCCACACATTGTAGTCCTAGAGCAATGGAGATTGACAACAAGAGCAAATAATGAGGTGAAAAGGACACGTGTGTGATCTCCTCATGTTCTCTGTATGATTGTGTATGTAACCACTGATCCACCCTATACTTTCTACTCCACAGACTCTTTGCGGCAGAAATGGTGTGCGGACTCCAATTCCTGCATGAACACGGCGTCATACATAGGTAATCATTTCACCTCCTTAAATCTGTCACCTGTGACTCTCTGTTGTCTCCTTACATATCTATTGTAGAAAGTTCTTTTCATTAAAAATTCTCACAATCAGTGTCTGCTCTTTCTCCCTGCAGTGACCTGAAGCCAGAGAACATCCTCATCCATGACACCGGACACATCAAAATCTCCGACTTTGTCGCATCAGCCATGAATGTGTCTGAGGGTGACATAGTGGAGTACATTGTTGGCACACAGGGTTACATGGCGCTTGAGGTAAGGAACATCTCTGTGTGATTGGTGCCAAGAGTAGGATTTAGGCTATGTTCACACGTGGCGTTTTTGTTCGCATTTTTGCCGTGGTTTTAACCGCACGATTTTGCCGCGAAAACGCGAAAAATAAGCATCCCATGCATTCCTATGGGATTCCGCAATGCTGTGCTAATGCTGCGGTTTTTACCGTGGCGGAATCGCTTCGCGGTAAAAAACGCAGCATGCTCATTAATTTAGCGGAATCGCGGTGATCCCGCACCCATAGGAATGCATTGTTCTGCTTACTTTCCGCATGTGGCTGTGCACACCATGCGAAAAGTAAGCAGAATATTTGAGGATGGTACCCACGGTCCGGAGGAGAGGAGACTGTCCTCCGGGCTTGGGGTACCATATCCCTGTAGAAAATAGAATTTAAAATAAAAAATATTGTTATTCTCACCTTCCGGCGTCCCGCGCAGCCTTCCCGCCTCTCTCCACGCTCCCGGTCCCAGTAATCCTTTGCGAGCGATGACGTCCATTCTCGCGGGATTGCGAAGTCTCGCGGTCATTCGCGCGACATCATCGCGATTGACCGCGAGACGTCGCGATCCCGTGAGAACGGACGTCATCGCTCGCAAAGGATTACTGGGACCGGGAGCGTGGAGAGAGGCGGGAAGGCTGCGCGGGACGCCGGAAGGTGAGAATAACAATATTTTTTATTTTTTTATTATTTTTTTACATCCTATCTTTCACTATTGATGCCGCATAGGCAGCCTCAATAGTAAAAAGTTGGTCACACTCGTCAAACACTATGTTTTTGACGAGTGTGACCAACCTGTCAATCAGTTCTCCAAGCGATGCTACAGATCGCTTGGAAAACGCTATCATTCTGCAAGCTAATTACGGTTGGCAAACGCTAGTTTTTCAGCGGGAAAATCGTGGGAATTTAAAATGCGATTTTCCTGCGGAATGGAATTTGGAATTCTCGCGGTAATTTCCGCGAGAGTTCCGCTACGTGTGAACGTAGCCTGAGGGATAATCTGACCCCAATGCATCCTGCTCACCTCTAATCACAGACCGCTCCTCATAGTATGTCTGTAATTCCCCTTCCCGGTATATTCAACTTCTCTCCAGTTTCATGTTCCCACAGATAATGGATGAAGAAGGATACAACCATCTGGCAGACTCCATTTCCTTTGGAGTCATTCTATATATGATGAGCGTGGGAGACTGGCCATTTTACAGCAAAGGCTCAATGGATGAATACCACCAGTCTCTGCGTTAGCACATCCCTTATTTTCCACCAGATATATGCATTAATACAATTGACATCATAAAAGGGGTGAGTAGTATCAGATGGATAAAGATGGATTACAAGAATAGATAAAAGATAAGATGTGGACAGTCCATAGACATTGTGTAATAACTTATCAGGATTAAAATATATAATATAATGACTAATGGTCTCTTTCGTTTTTTAGCTTCTCTGCAAAACTCCATCTGCCCGATTGGCCATAACGTCATCCATCAGGTCCCACCCGTTCTTCCACTCCGTAGACTGGAGCGATGTGGAGTGCGGCAGATCCGACCCACCATTCCCATATTACTATGTAAGTATATCACATACAGACATCCATAATGTGATCACTACCCAGTAATGCACTTACCCACTATATCCCTTATTGTTATATCTCTCAGTACACTGTTTATACTGAATGTGAGGTGCTGATTCTCAGGCATGTATATTTCTCTTCTTACAGCAGGACTATTAGGCTGATAACAATCAGCCCCATTCCAGTAACATCCAGGAATGAAGATTTACATTAATCCGATGAGTCATCAAAACTGGACTTTCTCATTCACTGAACTGTGACAAACCTACCGAGCTTCCACCACATAACATCCACATAGATTTGAGCACCAAACATCCAGGGATTTATTCCAATCGCCATACTTGGGGTCAGGAAGGAATTTTTTTCCCGTGATATGAGGATCATCCAACAACGAGTCCTCAGGGTTATTTTTCACCTTCCTCTGGATCAACATAGCAAATAATTAAAGGCTGAAATCGAAGGCCTTCTTTCAGCTATACTTGCTATGTCACTATCTGGATGACTCATCTACAATTTGGTGGAAAGGAGAAGACTACCGGATATGGACAGATAGAAGGCAGCAGCTGCTCCTTTACCTACCAGATATTTACAGAAAGAAGGCAGCGGCTGCTCCTTCACCTACTAGATATGGACTGAAAGAAGGAAGCGGATGCTCCTTCTCCTACTTGGTCATGTACAGACAGAAGGAAGCGGCTGCTCCTTCTCCTACTTGGCCATGTACAGACAGAAGGAAGTGGCTGCTCCTTCACCTACAAGGCCATGGACAGACGGAAGGAAGCGGCTGCTCCTTCACCTTCCTGCCCATGGTCAGACAGAAGGCCATATGGTTAATTGCGATGCTGTAGGACTCCAGGAAAACTCCAACTACTCAGATCACATGTCACACATTCCTGCTCTTTTCCTCTCTGTCATGTGTGATCCAGACCTGGATGTCCAAAAATGGCACAAGTGCAAACCAAGGCCCGAGAAGCGAATCATCATTGCTCCTTTCTACAGAAAGTGACAGTATTTATACACCTTCTTTTATCATCATTGCAAATTATTAACAACTTTTTATTGCATAAAAAAAATTATAGAACATCTATGTTGCTTTTGGTTAGATTATTCTCATATACAGACATGTACTTCTGTATTTTTATAAATATCATGACAAGTTATTTTGGTGTCTTAGGCAGATAGAGCCAATGGTGCCCCCCAGCAAAGGAATGGGTTGCAAACTATGGTAAGAGGATCCCTAACGCAGCAACTCCCCCCTCTAATTGGTCAGGTAACAACTTCTGATGACCACTTCTGTTACAATTATTACTTTTTTCAGAAAAAATACCAGCAAATGTAAAAAAAAAAACTATTCTGTATTAGGGGTGAGCAGCGTCGGACTGGATGACCTTGGGCCCACCAGAGAAAAATCATTCTTTGGGCCCACCATGCAGAAAAATAAAAATATCACACAGGACAGATCCTATATACTACACCACACAGGAGAGCTGAGAGATCCTCTATATACTACACCTGTTATGGATAGGACATGGTTAATGTCCTGTTCTCACAGGGTTAACTTTTGCCGGCCTCTCTTTGGATCTGGGAGGGGTATTTATACTCACTCCAGACTAGGATTCCCTGTCAGCTATACTGTTATTCTGGCTGTGTGTCTGACCCCCCTGGTGTGCGTGGATACTGCATTGCTTGTTTGATTCCCGTGTATGACCCGGTCTGTCCCCTCACTCAGTTCTCTGTCTTCCGCTTTGGTATTACTGTCTTCTCCGGTTCGGACCTCCTGGCTTGGCTATTGTTACTCCGTTACAGTTTGTCCCTATTGTACCGTCCATTGCCCGTTCTGGTTTTCTGATCTATTGCTACGTCCTGACTATTCGCTCTGTCTAACCCTTCGGTACTGTCCTGCTATCTCATGCTCTGATCCGGTTTGATCTGGTTTCTGTCTCTGTCTATACCCCTTGGTAACATTGTCCAGTAGTTACCATTCTAGGAGTTTTCCTGCAACTCCTAGCTCTGTGGAACTTAGGCCACGCCCCCAGCAGTCACGTGCTTCAGGTCCTGATAGTCTGAAGCACGCATCGTCACCACTGCTGCCCTGCTCCACAGGTATCTTTGAGCAGTTTTTGTACTTAGGACACGCGCTCTGGCTCAGTGAGCAAGTGCAGTGTGGTGTTCCTGACATTATAGCTGACCCTTTCATTTTTTTTTTTTTCCATCAGAGGAAAAAAAAAGTGTGTGTTATCCTCATGGATCCCATACAAGCTTTGGCTGATCAGGTCAAGCACCTGACCCAAATGTTCCACAAACTTAATGTGGAACAGCGCACGATGGCCCAGACCCAGCAACAGTTGGTGGATACTGTTCAGGGGGCTGTCGCTGCAGGGGCTCCTAGTGCTGGGGATAGAGATGTATCATTGGCATCCCCCGAATCTCCGGTCAAATTGCCAGACCCTTTCTCAGGGGATAAAAGGGAGCTCAGGTCGTTCAGAGAAGGATGCAAGCTTTTTTTACTCTGAGGCCCTGCTCCTCTGGGGATGAGTTCCAGAGGGTGGGGGTTGTCATTTCCCTACTTCGGGGGGCTTCACAGGCATGGGCTTTCTCTCTCTTCCTCTGCTCCTGAACGTATGTCTGTGAATTTGTTCTTTGAGGCTCTGGGGCACATTTATGATGAGCCTGATATAGTGCGTCTGACAGAGGATATGGTGATGAGTGTGACACTGGGGAGGCACTCTGCTGAATGGTTCTGCTCAGAGTTTAGACGTTGGACCGCCAAAGTATCCTGGAACGACGCCGCCCTGAGGGGGTTGTTCCGCAGGGGCCTGTCTGACCGTCTGCAGGACGCTCTGGCATTACATCCTCCCCTTGATACCCTGGAGGATGCTATGATGCAGGCGGTCCGTATGGACTGGAGACTCCGTGCTAGAGGAATGATGCAACAATTTTCTCCCTTGTACCCCAAATTGTGTGACACTGCACTTGTATCTGAGCCCACGGAGGTTGGGTCAGTCTCGGATAAGGAGAAAGAGAGAAGGCACCGTAGAGACAATCTACTATGCTTTTACTGTGGAGCCTCTGGACATTGGAAAAGGAATTGCCCCTCCTGCCCTTCTTCAGAGAAACCATCAAAGAAACGACTGAGTCTGGGCAACAATCGAGGAGGTTGTCCAGACTCCCAGGTACATTTTTTTTCACGTACAAAGATGGTGCTCCAGGTTGAATTGGAACTTGCCGGCGGTCCTGTTATGACCACCGCCTTTGTTGACTGTGGTTCCTCCATTAATCTGATTGATGCCCAAATTGTGACTCTTAATAAGATAGGGACAGTCAGGTTAAAATACCCTGTTAAAATTGTGGCTGTGGATTCATCCCCTCTTACCTGGGATGGAATTTGCTTTATGTCTGAAGTTTTTTCTATGAAAATGGGTTCCACTCATGTGGAAAAGTTAAGTTGTTTGATTATGAATAATCTGCCTTCAGGACTGGTATTGGGGATGCCCTGGCTGCAACGCCACAATCCTCTCATTGATTGGGTGAAGGGGGAGATCATACGATGGGGATGTAATGATAATGGTCTGTGTTGTAACCCGGTTCCTTTTGTCAATCCGATAAGATCTGTATCTGTGTCATCTGTCGGTCTGGAGGGTATTCCGGAGTACCTGAGACTTTGAAGACGTATTTTCCGAAAGCGGGGGTGAGGCGCTCCTACCACATAGACCATTTAATTGTGCTATTGATTTAGTTCCTGGAGCCAAATTACCCAATGCTCGTTTGTTTAATTTGTCCGGGCCTGAGCGCCAAGCTATGAAAGAGTGCATCAAAGAGAGCCTTCGCAAGGTACATATTCAGCCCTCGGTCTCACCCGTGGCGGCGGGGTTTTTCTTTGTAAAGAAAAAAGATGGTGGGTTGCGACCGTGCCTCGACTTTGGGAACAGAACAAAATTACTGTTAAGAACACATACCCTCTCCCGTTGATTCCTGATCTATGCAACCAACTCGCGGGGGCCACATGGTTTTCTAAGCTCGATCTACGAGGGGCTTATAACCTTATAAGGATCCAGGAGGGGGACGAATGGAAAACAGCGTTCCTGACAACTGAGGGGCTGTTTGAAAACCTGGTTATGCCCTTCGGCCTCACTAACGCTCCTGCTGTTTTTCAGAACTTCATTAATGTTGTTTTTTCTGACTTGATTGGGCGTTATGTAGTCATCTACTTGGATGACATCTTGATATACTCTGAGGACAGTCAGTCACACTTACACCATTTACATACGGTTCTTATGAGATTCCGGGAGAACCATTTGTATGCTAAGCTGGAAAAGTGCTCATTTTTTATGCAAGAACTGTCTTTTCTTGGTGTAATTGTATCCGGAGAGGGATTCCACATGGATCCAGGGAAGGTTCAGGCCATTATCGATTGGGTGCAGCCTCATGACCTGAAGGAGTTGCAGCGATTTCTGGGCTTCGCTAATTATTATAGGAAGTTCATTAAAGGGTTCTCGCAGGTGGTGAAACCCTTGACGGACCTCACTCTTAAAAGGGAAGATGTAAAAAATTGGTCCGTGGCCGCAAAAAATTCCTTCCTTACATTAAAGAAGTGTTTTACTACAGCCCCTGTGTTGGTACAACCCGATTCGTCAAGACTAGAGTTGAGCGAAACGGGTCGAAAAAATTCAAAAGTCGCCGACTTTTGGCAAAGTCGGGTTTCATGAAACGAAACCCGACCCTAGGATGAGGTCGGCCACGAGGTCGGCGACTTACGCGCCAAAGTCGCGTTTCAAAAGTTTGTTTAGCGCTCTTTTTCAGCCAATCAGGATCCACGGACACTGTGGGCAACGTGATGACATAGGCAGGGGTCGCCACCATCTTTCAGAAGGGCATGCAAGTGATTGGCTTGCTTTGGTGGGCGTCACAGGGGGTATAAAAGGGCGTGCACGCCGAGCGCCAGCTTACTTCTGCTACTCTTAGTATAGGGAGAGGTTGCTGCTGATTCTGTAGGGAGAGCGTTAGGCAGGGAAGAAGACAAAAAAACTGCTTCTCCTGCTAGCGATTTGGCCTGCACAACACACAAGTCACTGTGTGTGCAGTGCAAGGGGAGGCTATATTGTGGTGTATCAGTGGTGTTGGTTGTTGGGCTGCCTTTTAAGGCTTCCTGACACGCTGGCATTGCTGTTTACCCACTGCTCCGCAAACTGCTTTTTTAAAAGCAATCCAATCTCCCTTATCCTCTAGTCACTTTTGTCACAGCTGTGCCATCGAGCCTGTCACATAGCGCTCAGATATCAGTGGGCCTCACACAATCCACAAGTGTCCAGTGTTCAAAAGTGTGCGCAGAGATTCAAAATCTCCATTATCCTCTCGTCACTTTGGTCACAGGCAGCTGTGCCATCGAGCGTGTCACATAGCGCTCAGATATCAGTGGGCCTCACACAATCCACAAGTGTCCAGTGTCCAAAAGTGTGCGCAGAGTTTCAAAATCTCCATTATCCTCTCGTCACTTTGGTCACAGGCAGCTGTGCCATCGAGCGTGTCACATAGCGCTCAGATATCAGTGAGCCTCACACAATCCACAAGTGTCCAGTGTCCAAAAGTGTGCGCAGAGATTCAAAGTCTCCATTATCCTCTCGTCACTTTGGTCACAGGCAGCTGTGCCATCGAGCCTGTCACATAGAGCTCAGATATCAGTGGGCCTCAAACAATCCACAAGTGTCCAGTGTCCAAAAGTGTGCGCAGAGATTCAAAATCTCCATTATCCTCTCGTCACTTTGGTCACAGGCAGCTGTGCCATCGAGCGTGTCACATAGCGCTCAGATATCAGTGGGCCTCACACAATCCACAAGTGTCCAGTGTCCAAAAGTGTGCGCAGAGATTCAAAATCTCCATTATCCTCTCGTCACTTTGGTCACAGGCAGCTGTGCCATCGAGCGTGTCACATAGCGCTCAGATATCAGTGGGCCTCACACAATCCACAAGTGTCCAGTGTCCAAAAGTGTGCGCAGAGATTCAAAATCTCCATTATCCTCTCGTCACTTTTGTCACAGGCAGCTGTGCCATCGAGCGTGTCACATAGCGCTCAGATATCAGTGGGCCTCACACAATCCACAAGTGTCCAGTGTCCAAAAGTGTGCGCAGAGATTCTAAATCTCCATTATCCTCTCGTCACTTTGGTCACAGCTGTGCCATCGAGCCTGTCACATAGCGCTCAGATATCAGTGGGCCTCACACAATCCACAAGTGTCCATTGTCCAAAAGTGTGCGCAGAGATTCAAAATCTCCATTATCCTCTCGTCACTTTTGTCACAGGCAGCTGTGCCATCGAGCGTGTCACATAGCGCTCAGATATCAGTGAGCCTCACACAATCCACAAGTGTCCAGTGTCCAAAAGTGTGCACAGAGATTCAAAATCTCCATTATCCTCTCGTCACTTTGGTCACAGCTGTGCCATCGAGCCTGTCACATAGCGCTCAGATATCAGTGGGCCTCACACAATCCACAAGTGTCCAGTGTCCAAAAGTGCGCGCAGAGATTCAAAATCTCCATTATCCTCTTGTCACTTTGGCCACAGGCAGCTGTGCCATCGAGCGTGTCACATAGCGCTCAGATATCAGTGGGCCTCACACAATCCACAAGTGTCCAGTGTCCAAAAGTGTGCGCAGAGATTCAAAATCTCCATTATCCTCTCGTCACTTTGGTCACAGGCAGCTGTGCCATCGAGCCTGTCACATAGCGCTCAGATATCAGTGGGCCTCACACAATCCACAAGTGTCCAGTGTCCAAAAGTGTGCGCAGAGATTCAAAATCTCCATTATCCTCTCGTCACTTTGGTCACAGGCAGCTGTGCCATCGAGCCTGTCACATAGCGCTCAGATATCAGTGGGCCTCACACAATCCACAAGTGTCCAGTGTCCAAAAGTGTGCGCAGAGATTCAAAATCTCCATTATCCTCTCGTCACTTTGGTCACAGGCAGCTGTGCCATCGAGCGTGTCACATAGCGCTCAGATATCAGTGGGCCTCACACAATCCACAAGTGTCCAGTGTCCAAAAGTGTGCGCAGAGATTCAAAATCTCCATTATCCTCTCGTCACTTTGGTCACAGCTGTGCCATCGAGCCTGTCACATAGCGCTCAGATATCAGTGGGCCTCACACAATCCACAAGTGTCCAGTGTCCAAAAGTGTGCTCAGAGATTCAAAATCTCCATTATCCTCTCGTCACTTTTGTCACAGGCAGCTGTGCCATCGAGCCTGTCACATAGCACTCAGATATCAGTGGGCCTCACACAATCCACAAGTGTCCAGTGTCCAAAAGTGTGCGCAGAGATTCAAAATCTCCATTATCCTCTCGTCACTTTGGTCACAGCTGTGCCATCGAGCCTGTCACATAGCGCTCAGATATCAGTGGGCCTCACACAATCCACAAGTGTCCAGTGTCCAAAAGAGTGCGCAGAGATTCAAAATCTCCATTATCCTCTCGTCACTTTGGTCACAGGCAGCTGTGCCATCGAGCGTGTCACATAGCGCTCAGATATCAGTGGGCCTCACACAATCCACAAGTGTCCAGTGTCCAAAAGTGTGCGCAGAGATTCAAAATCTCCATTATCCTCTCGTCACTTTGGTCACAGGCAGCTGTGCCATCGAGCGTGTCACATAGCGCTCAGATATCAGTGGGCCTCACACAATCCACAAGTGTCCAGTGTCCAAAAGTGTGCGCAGAGATTCAAAATCTCCATTATCCTCTCGTCACTGTGGTCACAGGCAGCTGTGCCATCGAGCGTGTCACATAGCGCTCAGATATCAGTGGGCCTCACACAATCCACAAGTGTCCAGTGTCCAAAAGTGTGCGCAGAGATTCAAAATCTCCATTATCCTCTCGTCACTTTGGTCACAGGCAGCTGTGCCATCGAGCGTGTCACATAGCGCTCAGATATCAGTGGGCCTCACACAATCCACAAGTGTCCAGTGTCCAAAAGTGTGCGCAGAGATTCAAAATTTCCATTATCCTCTTGTCACTTTGGTCACAGGCAGCTGTGCCATCGAGCGTGTCACATAGCGCTCAGATATCAGTGGGCCTCACACAATCCACAAGTGTCCAGTGTCCAAAAGTGTGCGCAGAGATTCAAAATCTCCATTATCCTCTCGTCACTTTGGTCACAGGCAGCTGTGCCATCGAGCCTGTCACATAGCGCTCAGATATCAGTGGGCCTCACACAATCCACAAGTGTCCAGTGTCCAAAAGTGTGCGCAGAGATTCAAAATCTCCATTATCCTCTTGTCACTTTGGTCACAGGCAGCTGTGCCATCGAGCGTGTCACATAGCGCTCAGATATCAGTGGGCCTCACACAATCCACAAGTGTCCAGTGTCCAAAAGTGTGCGCAGAGATTCAAAATCTCCATTATCCTCTCGTCACTTTGGTCACAGGCAGCTGTGCCATCGAGCCTGTCACATAGCGCTCAGATATCAGTGGGCCTCACACAATCCAAAAGTGTCCACTGTCCACAAGTGTGTGCAGAAATTCTAAATCTCCCCTGTCCTATAGACACCTTGTACCTTGTTTTATATTACTATATAGTTTGTTGGATTTTGTCTACATTTCTACCAAAAATGAGGAAGGCTGGTGGAAGAGGCCGTGGAATTGGGCGGGGGTTGGCAGCTGGTAATGATGGTGTTGGTGGTGGATCTGATGGTAGTGGCAAGAGCAAAATAGGACCGAATGCAGGAGGTGCTGACCCTGCGTCATCGTCTGGCTACATAAGGCCTTGAACGCTTAGTTTTCTAGGAGTTGGCAAACTGCTTTTAAAGGCAGAGCATCAGGAAAAAGTTTTGTCTTACATTGCTGACTCAGCCTCCAGCTCTATCGCCTCCTCTTCTTCAGTTGTAAAAAGTAAAAGCACTGAGTCATCATTGGAGGCTCATGTTCATGAACCACACCTTTCCTTGTGTCCTTCACCCCAACCAAGATTGAAGGATGACGCAGGCCATACTACTGATTACTCCATGGAGCTGTTTTCACATACCATGCCTGGATTATCAAGTGAAATGGTGAATTACCCAGGCCAAGATGAATCTGACATGGAGTGCACTGATGCACAGCCGCTGATGGATGATTCTGCTGGTACATTCACTCAGAGCACTACATTGTCCTCGCAGTGTACAGAGCCAGATTTTGACCCTGATGAGACTCAGGTGCCCCTTCCCGCACACTATACCACCATACACGGTGACACAGAGAAAGGTGCACATGACATAGAAGAGGAGGTGATGGATGACCCAGTTGTTGACCCAGATTGGCATCCATTGGGGGAAGAGGGTGCTGCTTCCAATAGCTCAGATGAGGAGCATCCACAGCAGACATCGACATCGCAACAGCTGTTATCTGGCAGGCCCGGAGCACTCCAAAGACAGGTTCCAAACATCAAAAGAGTTGCTGGACAGCTTGTCCAGAGGGTCAAAAGATCACAGCGTGCTAGGCCGCAAAATGTCTGCCAAAGTAGGAAGAGTGCAGTGTGGCACTTTTTTGAACAAAATCCTCATGATCAGGCCAAGGTTATCTGTAAGAAGTGCGCAAAGACCTTTAGCCGAGGGAAAAATCTGAAAAATTTGAATACCAGTTGCATGCTTAGACATTTAACCAGCATGCACTTGCAAGCGTGGACACAACACCAAACCTCAAGTGCCACATGTGCAACTGATCACAACGAAGGTAGTCAGCAACGCTACATTGTTTCCCCCACTGTAAGCCCACCGGTTAGCACAGCAGCAAATGTTGAGGTGTCGTTGCAAGACCACAGCAGTCAGGGAATCCCACTGTTATATCAACGAAAGACTGATTCTAGGCTATCAGAAAGAACACCAACTCCATCACCATCATCAACCCTCTCTCAGTCCGCCCTGTCCACCGCTACTTCCACCATATGCAGCTCTCAAGTCCATTTCACCCTCCCAGACACTATGAGTAGGTCAAGAAAGTACTCAGTCTCTCATCCGCGTACACTGGGTTTGAACGCCCACATTGCCAAACTAATCTCGTTTGAGATGATGCCCTTTCGGTTGGTGGAAAGCACAGCTTTCCGCAAACTCATGGCCTATGCAGTACCACGCTATGACCTACCCAGTCGCCACTTCTTCTCTCGCAAAGCCATCCCAGCCCTCCACCATCATGTGAAAGACCGCATTGTCCATGCACTCAAGCAGTCAGTGAGCAGAAAGGTGCACCTCACAACTGATGCATGGTCCAGTCGGCATGGCCAGGGCCGTTACGTGTCCATCACTGCGCACTGGGTTAATGTGGTGGATGCAGGGTCCACAGGGGACAGCGGTGGCAGGACAGTGCTGCCTAGCCCACAGTATAGGAAACAGTTGGCTGTAGGCGTTCGACCCTCCTCCTCCTCCTCCTCCTCCTCCAGAAGCGAAAGCTCGTCCACAGAGCGCAGTCGTACGAGCACTCCATCTGCAGCTGCCACTGTTGCACACAATGTGTCCCCCTATCGAGCAGCTAGTGGAAAGCGTCAGCAGGCTGTGTTGCAGATGATGTGTTTGGGCGACAGACACACCGCCGAGGTGCTGGCCGAGTACTTGAAGCGACAAACTGAGTCATGGCTGGGCAGTGTACATCTTGAGGCAGGCAAGGTAGTTAGTGATAACGGCCGTAATTTTGTGGCAGCCATAGCCCTTTCAAAACTCAGCCACATACCTTGCTTGGCTCACACCTTGAACCTGGTGGTGCAGTGCTTCCTCAAAAATTATCCGGAGTTAACAGCCCTGCTCCAGAAGGTGCGAAGACTGTGCGCGCACATCCGCCGGTCGCCTGTACACTCCGTTCGTATGCAGAAGCTGCAGCGATTGCTCCACCTTCCCAACCACCGCCTCATTATCGACATTGCAACAAGGTGGAACTCCACCCTGCACATGGTGGAGCGGCTGTGCGAGCAGAGGCAGGCCATAATGCATTTGTGGGAGGATACACGGCCAGGCACTTTGAGAGCAGACATGGAGTTGACAGGCGTGCAGTGGTCGAAGCTGAAAGACCTTTGTAAAGTCCTTCAGTGTTTTGAGGAATGCACACGGCTGGTAAGCGCAGACGACGCCATCCTAAGCATGAGCATCCCACTTATGCGTCTGCTCATGCAAACTTTGACGCACCTTAAGGAGCAGGCGTCTGCAGCCAATGTTGATGAGGAGGAAGAGGAGGAGGGAATCCTTGATGACATTCAGCCATTGTCTGCTCAGGGACCTCTCCTGGACGAGGTGGAGGAAGAAGAGGAGGAGGAGGAGGATGATGGGGATGATTACTTAGGGGAGGAGGATGCATCTCGTGGGGCAAGTGAAAATGTTGGCGTGGCAAGGTCTGGTACAGGGTTTGTGCGTGACTGGAGGGATGTGGATTTGCCAGAAAGTGCTCCTCCACCCAGCACTCGCAGTGCATCATTGACACCGGGAACATTGGCCCACATGTCAGATTATGCCTTGCGGATCCTAAAAAGGGACCCCCGCATTGCCAAAATGATGAACGATGACGACTACTGGTTGGCCAGCATCCTGGATCCACGCTATAAAGGCAAATTACAAAACATCATGCCACAGGAGAACCTTGACCTAATATTGGCTAATAAACAAGCAACTCTGGTAAATCGGTTGCTTAAGGCATTCCCAGCACACAGCAGCGGTGATGGTTCTCACACGAGCCGTACGGGCCGGGGGCAGCTTGGCAGAGGTGTTCGTGGTGCACACAGCAGAAGTGGCATTGGAGACAGGGGTTTCATGACAATGTTGTGGACTGATTTTTCAAATACCGCTCACACAACTGGTAATACTGCATCAATGGAAAGTGACAGGAGACAGCAGTTGTCAACTATGGTTACAAACTACTTTCCCTCCCATATCGATGTTCTCCCACACAGGTCATTCCCCTTTGACTATTGGGCCGCTAAACTGGACACCTGGCCTGAATTGGCCCAATATGCCTTACAGGAGCTCGCTTGCCCAGCTGCAAGTGTGCTATCGGAAATAGTCTTCAGTGCAGCTGGATCAATCCTGACAGAAAAAAGGACCCGTCTGTCAACCCAAAATGTGGATGATCTAACCTTCATTAAAATGAACCACGCATGGGTTTCCAAGGATTTTGTCCCACCTTCCCCTGATGACACATAGGGTGACAGAAAAATGGCTTGCTTTGGTCCACCTCTTCCTGGTACTTCACCTATTTCGCCTTTTGCATCAGCTGAATGTCCAACATCAACATATGCCACTTTCTAAAACTCCCTAACTGTGCTGCCTCCCCCCCCATGGCCGGGGTCACCACCTACCGCATGACACCGTGCGAGTGCCGTTGCCCTGGACAGGTGGGTAGGCCGACTCTTGGGCGCGGGCACTGGCACAGGGTCCCTCATAGTGCAATCAAGTGTCTCTGACGGTGGTGGTGCACACCCGCCGTCAGACACACCGCTGTACTATGAGGGGCCCAGTGCCAGTACCGACGCCCACGAGTGGGCCCCCCTTGCTTGGGCAGGGCCCCAGCATTTGCAATCTTTACCTCTCCCTGCTCCTCCGCTGTGTAATCTGGGCCGTCAAATCCATACTGTGCCTGACACCGTCTGAGCCTGCCTCCTGATGTATAGACATATATTTTGAATGTGTACGCTATCCATACATGTTATCCGGGGAAAAGGGACCCTTTCTAACCTTTGTGCAATCACGTGCAATCCATACTGGGCCTAACACCGTCTGAGCCTGCCTCCTGAGACATATATTTTGAATGTGTACGCTATCCATACATGTTATCCTGGGATACGGTACCCTTTCTAACCTTTGTGCAATCACGTGCAATCCATACTGGGCCTAACACCGTCTGAGCCTGCCTCCTGATACATATATTTTGAATGTGTACGCTATCCATACATGTTATCCGGGGATACGGTACCCTTTCTAACCTTTGTGCAATCACGTGCAATCCATACTGGGCCTAACACCGTCTGAGCCTGCCTCCTGAGACATATATTTTGAATGTGTACGCTATCCATACATGTTATCCGGGGATACGGTACCCTTTCTAACCTTTGTGCAATCACGTGCAATCCATACTGTGCCTGACACCGTCTGAGCCTGCCTCCTGAGACATATATTTTGAATGTGTACGCTATCCATACATGTTATCCGGGGATACGGTACCCTTTCTAACCTTTGTGCAATCACGTGCAATCCATACTGTGCCTGACACCGTCTGAGCCTGCCTCCTGAGACATATATTTTGAATGTGTACGCTATCCATACATGTTATCCGGGGATACGGTACCCTTTCTAACCTTTGTGCAATCACGTGCAATCCATACTGTGCCTGACACCGTCTGAGCCTGCCTCCTGAGACATATATTTTGAATGTGTACGCTATCCATACATGTTATCCAGGGATACGGTACCCTTTCTAACCTTTGTGCAATCACGTGCAATCCATACTGTGCCTGACACCGTCTGAGCCTGCCTCCTGAGACATATATTTTGAATGTGTACGCTATCCATACATGTTATCCGGGGATACGGTACCCTTTCTAACCTTTGTGCAATCACGTGCAATCCATACTGGGCGTGAGAACGGCTGGCGAGCTGTTAAGCAAGCTACAGCACCTGTCCAGACAAGTACAGGGATTCCCTAGCGAGGAGACTTATTTGATTGTTTTCAATGTTGGGACAGCAATTTTTGGGGAGCACTATACTCTGGAGAATGATAGATGGGGCCCACCATACACTGGAACATTCCAAAGGTGGACATCAGACACTGGAGCAGCATTTACAGGGCCCATTATACACTAGAGCATTAGAAATGGGGCCCATTATGTTTGGAGCATTATTTGGGCCCATAAGACAGTGGAGCTTCATCCATGGGGACCAACATATACTGTAGCATTATGTGGAGCTCATCATATACTGTTTCAAACATTATATGGGACCAATGATTCTGTATGGAGAAATAGATGGGCCTCGTCATGAGATGTAAAAAGTGAGGTATTTTTCATTGTACTATACCGCTATTTATCTGCCGTATCGGAGCATGATGAGTTGTGGTATGTGTTAAAGGGGCGCTCTTTCGCCCAGGGCACATGAAAACCTGCAGCCAGCCCTCCCCCCCCCACAACTTTAGCCAAATAACCCCCATTTTTCAGTGCGTAACTTGTATTATGAAGTTAATTAAGGTTTACAAGCTTAAGTAAGAAGAATTGATGCTTTTGGCATTCAAATGGGCACTGTAGGTGTGTTTCCTGTCCTCCTCTCACTGCCGACTTTTATTCCCCATTGACTTACATTGGGTTTCGTGTTTCGGGACGACCCCGACTTTTCCCTATAATCGGACGATCTTGCTCGACCCGACTTTTGGAAAAGTCGGGTTTCACGAAACGAAACGCGACCCTAAAAAACCAAAAGTCGCTCAACTCTAGTCAAGACCTTTCATCGTCGAGGTTGATGCTTCAGAGGTGGGGGAGGGGGCAGTATTGTCACAGGGCCCCCCTACCCTGACTAACCTCAAACTCTGTGCCTTTTTCTCTAAGAAGTTCTCTTCGGCCGAGAAAAACTATGATGTCGGTAACAGGGAATTGTTAGCAGTTAAATTGGCCTTCGAAGAATGGAGGCATTTTTTGGAGGGGGCCGCTCATCCCATTACGGTTATCACTGATCATAAAAACCTGGCCTATATCGAGTCTGCTAAGAAGATGACCCCCAGACAGGCTCGGTGGGCACTTTTTTTTTCTCGATTTCATTTTACCATCACGTTCCGACCAGGGTCTAAAAATGTAAAGGCGGATGCCTTATCCCGAAGTTTTGATTCTGTGTCCCCTCCAGAACCTCCTTCCTCCATTCTTCAACCGGGAGTGGTTGTAGCCGAAATCTCCTCTGAGCTACAGAGATTCTGGAAGCACAAGCTCCCAGGAATAAACCCCCAGGTAAATTGTTTGTACCCGAACAATTCTGTCCCACACTCCTTCTAGAATTTCATGACTCTGTGTTAAGTGCATACCCTGGTATTGCAGCTACCTGGGGGGCAGTAGCTAGGGGTTTTTGGTGGCCCTCTATGGGTACTGATATAAAAAGGTTTGTGAATGCTTGTGGGGTGTGCGCTCGCTCTAAAAGCTCTCTGGTCCGGCCGGCCGGGGAATTGGTGCCTTTGCCAATTCCGGATAAACCATGGACACACCTGTCCATGGATTTTATCACTAATTTTCCATCTTCCAAGGGCAACTCAGTGGTATGGGTAGTGGTTGATAGATTTTCTAAACAAGCCCACTTTGTACCATTACCTGCATTACCATCTGATGAAGCCTTGTCCCGCTTGTTTATACAGCACATTGTTCGGCTGCATGGAGTGCCTGTGAACGTGGTGTCGGACAAGGGTGTGCAATTTGTGGCCAGGTTTTGGAGAGCGTTTTGTATGAAGTTGGGGGTCACGTTGTCATTCTCCTCTGCCTATCACCCTGAATCCAACGGACAAACTGAACACACCAACCAGTCATTGGAGCAGTTTCTGAGATGCCTGGCCTCCTCCAGACAGGAAGACTGGTGTGAGGTATTACCCATGGCAGAATTTGCATTCAACTGTTGGATTAATCAGTCTACCGGAAAGTCTCCCTTTCAGGTCAATTATGGGTTTGCTCTGCAGTTTGGGGAATTTTCCCGTATGGATTTGGATTGCCCTGGTGCCGAGGGGATGGTACAACAGTTGAAAACCCTCTGGAAGGAGGTGCAGGGGAACATCTCCTAAGCCCAGAAGAAGTTCAAACATTTTGCGGACAGGAGGAGGGGGGTGGTTCCTGCGTTGACAGTGGGTGAAAAAGTCTCGCTGTCCACCCGTAACATCAAACTTAAAATACCCTCTGTGAAGTTGGGCCCCAAATTTATTGGCCCATACAAGATTGTAGAGGTGATCAACCCGGTGGCATACAGATTACAGTTGCCCACCTCCTTCAAATTCTCTAACATCATCCACAGGTCCCTATTAAAACTAGTGGGGACAGTAAGAGAAGATCCCTCATCCGTGGCTTCACCAATGTTGGTAGAGGGTCAACTGGAGTACGAGGTAGGGCGCATCGTTGATTCACGGTGGGTGCGCCGGAGACTTCAGTACCTTATTCATTGGAAGGGATATTCTGTTGAGGATCGGTCATGGGTTCCGGCCAGTTCGGTGCACGCTGATCAACTGGTGTGAGCTTTTCATGCCAGATACCCTGAGAAACCTGGGGGTCCAGTGGCCCCCCATTAAGAGGGGGGTACTGTCATGGTTAGGACATGGTTAATATCCTGTTCTCACAGGGTTAACTTTTGCCGGCCTCTCTTTGGATCTGGGAGGGGTATTTATACTCACTCCAGACTAGGATTCCCTGTCAGCTATACTGTTATTCTGGCTGTGTGTCTGACCCCCCTGGTGTGCGTGGATACTGCATTGCTTGTTTGATTCCCTTGTATGACCTGGTCTGTCCCCTCACTCAGTTCTCTGTCTCCCGATTTGGTATTACTGTTTTCTCCGGTTCTGACCTCCTGGCTTGGCTATTGTTACTCCGTTACAGTTTGTCCCTATTGTACCGTCCATTGCCCGTTCTGGATTTCTTATCTGTTGCTACGTCCTGACTATTCGCTCTGTCTAACCCTTTGGTACTGTCCTGCTATCTCATGCTCTGACCCGGCTTGATCTGGTTTCTGTCTCTGTCTATGCCCCTTGGTAACATTGTCCAGTAGTTACCTTGTTAGGAGTTTCCCTGCAACTCCTAGCTCTGTGGAGCTTAGGCCACGCCCCCAGCAGTCACGTGCCTCAGGTCCTGACAGTCTGAAGCACGCATCGTCACCGCTGCTGCTCTGCTCCACAGGTATCTTTGAGCACAGTTTTTGTACTCAGGACACGCGCTCTGGCTCAGTGAGCAAGTGCAGTGCGGTGATCCTGAAAACACCACACAGGAGAGCTGACAGATCCTCTATATACTACACCATACAAGAGAGCTGACAGATCCTCTATATACTACACCACAAGGACACATCCTCTATATACTACACCACACAGGAGAGCTGACAGATCCTCTATATACTACACAACACAGGACACATCCTCTATATACTACACCACACAGGAAAGCTGACAGGTCCTCTATATACTACACCACACAGGAGAGCTGACAGATACTCTATATCAGGGGTCCTCAAACTTTTTAAACAGGGGGCCAGATCACGGTCCCTCGGACCACTGGAGGGCCGGAATATAGTTTAAAAAAAATTATGAATAAATTCCTGTGCACACTGCACATATCTTATTTAGAAATAATAAAACAAAAATGGGAACAAATACAATATTAAAAATGAAGTTAAATCATCAAACTTACCGATTTTTTGGGTTGTTCGAATATCCTACACTTCGAGTCAATTTTTCTCTTTCTTGATATCATTGTTTCCTAGGGATTCAAAATTGCTATTAGTAAAATACCAACATATATACACCGCTACAAAAACAATATACCAGCAATAAAATTTCCCACACAGAGACATACAGACTGCACTGCCCATCAATGCAGCCTGATCAGTGCCCATCAATGCAGCCTGATCAGTGCCCATCAATGCAGCCTGATCAGTGCCCATGAATGCAGCCTGATTAGCGCTCATCAATGCGGCCTGATCAGTGACCATCAATGCAGTCTGATCAGTGCCCATCAATGCAGCCTGATCAGTGCCCATCAATGCAGCCTGATCAGTGCCCATCAATGCAGCCTGATCAGTGCTCATCAGCACAGCCTTATCAGTGCCCATCAATGCAGCCTGATCAGTGCCCATCAATGCAGCCTGATCAGTGCCCATCAATGCAGCCTGATCAGTGCCCATCAATGCAGCCTGATCAGTGCCCATCAATGGAGCCTGATCAGTGCCCATCAGCGCAGCCTGATCAGTGCCAATCAATGCAGCCTGATCAGTGCCCATCAATGCAGCCTGATCAGTGCCCATCAATGCAGCCTGATCAGTGCCCATCAGCGCAGCCTGATCAGTGCCCATCAATGCAGCCTGATCAGTGCCCATCAATGCAGCCTGATCAGTGCCCATCAATGCAGCCTGATCAGTGCCCATCAGCGCAGCCTGATCAGTGCCCATCAATGCAGCCTCACCAGTGCCCATCAGCGCAGCCTGATCAGTGCCCATCAATGCAGCCTGATCAGTGCCCATCAATGCAGCCTCACCAGTGCCCATATTGGTGGAACTACACTTTTACCTCAGGCTCAGACTGGTGTGGTGCAAGAATCCCCAATAGGCAGCATTGGTCCCTAAAAGGCAGGTAAATGTCCCCAATAGGCAGCACAGGTCCCCATTAGGCAGGTAAATGTCCCCATTAGGCAGGTAAATGTCCCCAATAGGCAGGTAAATGTCCCCATTAGGCAGCACAGGTCCCCAATAGGCAGGTAAATGTCCCCATTAGGCAGCACAGGTCCCCAATAGGCAGCACAGGTCCCCAATAGGCAGGTAAATGTCCCCAATAGCCAGGTAAATGTCCCCAATAGGCAGCACAGGTCCCCATTAGGCAGGTAAATGTCCCCATTAGGCAGCACAGGTCCCCAATAGGCAGCACAGGTCCCCAATAGGCAGGTAAATGTCCCCAATAGCCATGTAAATGTCCCCAATAGGCAGCACAGGTTCCAAATAGGCAGCACAGGTCCCCAATAGGCAGGTAAATGTCCCCATTAGGCAGCACAGGTCCCCAATAGGCAGCACAGGTCCCCAATAGGCAGGTAAATGTCCCCAATAGCCAGGTAAATGTCCCCAATAGGCAGCACAGGTCCCCAATAGGCAGGTAAATGTCCCCAATAGCCAGGTAAATGTCCCCAATAGGCAGCACAGGTCCCAAATAGGCAGCACAGGTCCCCAATAGGCAGGTAAATGTCCTCATTAGGAAGCACAGGTCCCCAATAGGCAGCACAGGTCCCCAATAGGCAGGTAAATGTCCTCATTAGGCAGCACAGGTCCCCAATAGGCAGGTAAATGTCCCCATTAGGCAGGTAAATGACCCCAATAGGACCCGGCGTAAAAAAAAAAAAAATAAATAAAAAGGTACTCACCTATGTTCCCCGCTGCTCTGAAGAGGCGCCCGCTCATCTCAGTCTTCTTCCTGCACAGGCACACAGGCGGCGTGACGTCATCAGGCCGCGCAGGCGGCGTGATTACAATCACGCCGTCTGTGTGCACTGTGCTCTGCTGCATACGGAGGGCTGCATAACGCCTTTCCTCGGCGCCTCGTCCCGCCCGCGATTACAGGGCCCGCCGGCATTGAACTGCAGTGCAGTTCATGAGTTCAATGTCGGCCTGGCGGGGGGCCGGATAAAAGTCCTTGGCGGGCCGCATGTGGCCCGCGGGCCGTAGTTTGAGGACCTATGCTCTATATACTACACCACACAGGAGAGCCGACAGATCCTCTATATTATACTACACCACACAGGAAAGCTGACAGATCCTCTATATACTACACCATACAGGACACATCCTCTATATGCTACACCACACAAGAGAACTGACAGATCTTCTATATAACTACACCACACAGGAGAGCTGACAGATCCACTATATACTACACCACACAGGAAAGCTGACAGATCCTCTATATACTATACCACTCGGGACACATCCTCTATATTCTACACCCAGGCTCGGACTGGCCCATAGGGGAACAGGGGAATCCCCCGGTGGGCCCTTGTGCAGATCTGGGTCCCCATCCTCACTGTATGGGCAGTACTTTGCATAATTCACTCTGTATAGAAAAAAGAAGCATATCCTCAATCGTTAACCAAACTACCCAGTTTATTATTATATAGAGATATAGATAAATTTGTGAAAGAGGGTGGTGTAATATTTGTGTGCATGTGAAAAGTGGCCCCCCCGAAGGCAATATTACTGGTGGGCCCTTTGCACCCCAGTCTATAACGCAGAGCAGTGAAAATAAAAAATCATTGTTTTTTCCTCAAAAATGATTGTTTAGCCTGCTATTTTTTATTTTCATAATGCTAACAGGAGAAATTGGACCACAAAAGTTGTTGTGCAATTTGTCCTGAGTACACTGATACCTCATATGTGGGGGGAACCACTGTTTGGGAGCATGGGAGAGCTCAGAAGGGAAAGAGCGCTATTTTGTAATGCAGACTTTGATTGAATGGTCTGTGTTATGAATGAGTCACCGGAGGAGGAAAAAACAAAAATGCAAGCTAAGTCCAGAAAACCGGAGAGGTTGGTAGCTATCGGATTGCAGACCCCTGATCCTACTCACAACAACTAACAGTAGTCGTGGAGCATTCCCACGGTGGTCCCAGATGCCTCCTCACAGCTGGAGAACCAAATAAGCCTAAAGAAAGAAAGGGGAAATCTAAACTGCCCCAGAGCAGACCCCAAAGCAATAGACAGCCCCCAACATGTATTGTCGGTGAAAACAGATGAAAACACAAACACAGACAGAAAGACAGGCAGGCAGAACAAATGATGGGGCCCAACTAACTAGATAGGAAAGGACAGAAAAGATGCTTGCTGCAATCCGCAAAAACCCTACCAAAAATGTCCCAACACGTCTGATAGGAAAAACGGCCCTGAAGTCACTAGACTTCAAAATCCCTATATCAGCACTCCAATATATTCTGAAGACAGAGCAAAAGAGATTTAACCGATCAGGGACAAAAATGGAAATTCAGCAGAGCCCCAGCCGGGGCTGGCAGAACACAAAACTAAGCAAATCAGACAAAATCTCATGGAACAGTAACAGAGCAAAACTTAGCTTTAGAAGACAGGAACTGAACTGGAGGCAAGAGCTCAGAGCAGAGAAATCACCAGCAACCCTACAGGGCGTCGGCTGCCTTATATCCACTCAGAGATTCCGGATGTCAAATCACAATCCACCTGTTCAGGTGACAGGATTCTCCCATCCAAATCAGTTTTGCCACCTCCTTTCACCAGCAGAGGGAGTTCATCGGACATCAAAGGTGAATGAGAAAATGAGCTCACAACAGTACCTCCCCCTTGAGGAGGGGTCACCGAACCCTCCTCCACGCCACCAGGCCGATCAGGATAGGCCCGATGAAAAGCACGAACCAATCTTTCGGCATGAATATCAGATGCAGAGACCCAAGAATTATCCTCCTGGCCATAACCCTTCCACTTAACCAAATACTGGAGTTTCCGTCTAGCCAGACGAGAATCCAGTATCTTCTCAACCTCATATTCCACATTACCTTCAACCAATACAGGGTCAGGAGGTGCCACCACAGGAACTACTGGCTCAACAAACCTCTTCAACAGAGACTTATGAAACACTTTATGGATCTTAAATGTAGCAGGAAGAGCCAATCGGAAAGAGACCAGATTAAGAATCTCCAAAATCTTGTAAGGTCCAATAAATCTAGGTTTAAACTTTGGAGAAGCCATCTTCATAGAGATATTCTTTGATGACAACCAAACCATATTACCCACCTTAAACCGGGGACCAATGGTCCTATGCCGGTTGGAAAACCGCTGGGCCTTTTCCTGGGAGAGAGACAACTTATCCACCACTTGGTTCCAAATCTGGTGCATTCTCTCCACCACAGTGTCAACACCTGGGCAGGCAGAAGACTCCACCTGCCCTGAAGAGAATTGAGGATGAAACCCAAAGTTACAAAAAAAGGTGACATCAAAGTGGCAGAACTAGCTCTATTATTTAAAGCAAATTCTGCCAAGGGCAAAAATGAGACCCAATCATACTGATCAGCAGAGATAAAACATCTCAAATAAGACTCCAAAGTCTGGTTTGTTCTCTCCGTCTGCCCATTGGTCTGAGGGTGAAACGCAGAGGAGAAGGACAACTGAATTCCCAGCTTGGAACAAAAAGTCCTCCAAAATCGAGACACAAACTGAACTCCTCTGTCAGATGCAATGTTCTCAGGAGTCCTATGCAAGCGAACCACCTGTTGCAAAAACAAGGGCACCAACTCTGAGGAAGATGGCAACTTAGGGAGTGGTACAAGATGGACCATTTTAGAGAATCTATCACAAATCACCCAGATAACAGTCATTCTCTGAGAGACAGGCAGATCAGAAATAAAATCCATTGAAATATGGGTCCATGGCCTCCTGGGCACCGGCAAAGGTATCAACAACCCACTAGAGCAAGAAAAAGGTTTAGACCGGGAGCAAGTCCCACAGGACTGCACAAAATTCCTGACATCACGAGATAAGGCGGGCCACCAAAAAGACCGACTCACCAAATCTCTAGTACCAAAAATACCTGGATGACCAGTCAATGCGGAGCAATGAACTTCAGACATTACTCTCTTCCTCCACTGGTCAGGAACATACAATTTTCCAATGGGACAACGCTCAGGTTTGTCCTCCTGAAAGGCCCACCTAGCCTGTCTAGATTCAAGCGTTTGGCCGACTCAAGGTAAATCAATTTCTTGTGGTCAGTGAGGACCACGACTTGATGTCTAGCTCCCTCCAACCAATGTCTCCACTCCTCAAATGCCCATTTCATGGCAAACAGTTCCCGATTCCCCACATCATAGTTGCGTTCAGATGGGGAGAACTTTTGGGAAAAGAAAGCACAGGGATTCATTTTAGATGTTACCGGATCTTTTTCGGACAAAACAGCTCCTGCACCAATCTCAGAAGCGTCCATCTCTACCTGAAACGGGAGTGAGACATCAGGTTGCCGCAAAACCGGAGCAGAAGTGAACCTCCGCTTCAGCTCCTGAAAGGAAGAAATAGCCTCTGGAGACCAATTCAGCACATCAGCACCCTTCTTAGTCAAATCAGTCAATGGTTTGGCAATACCAGAAAAATTAGCTATAAATTTACGATAAAAATGAGCAAAACCCAAAAACTTCTGGAGGGCCTTCAAAGAAGTGGGCTGAACCCAATCATAAATGGCCGGGTCCATTTCAATAGTTGACGGAGACAAAATAAATCCCAAAAATGAAATCCTCTGTACACCAAAAAGGCATTTCGACCCCTTAACTTACAGGAAATTCTCCCTCAAAATCCGGAACACAGTCCGAACATGTTCCACATGAGAGTCCAAATCCCTGGAAAAGATCAAAATATCATCCAGATAGATGATCAAAAATGTATCCACAAAGTCCTGGAAAATATCATTCATGAAGCACTGGAAGACAGAAGGGGCATTAGTGAGCCCAAAAGGCATCACCAGGTACTCAAAATGTCCCTCTGGCGTATTAAACGCCATCTTCCATTCATCCCCATGCTTAATGTGAATAAGATTATACGCCCCCTGAGGTCAAGCTTGGTAAACCAGCAAGCACCTTTAGCTCTGGAGAATAGATCAGAAATCAGGGGTAACGGATACTGATATTTAACAGTAATTTTGTTGAGGGAGCGATAGTCAATACGAGGCCTTAATGAACCATCTTTCTTGGCCACGAAAAAAAACCCAGCACCCAAGGGTGAAGAGGATGGTCTAATATGACCCTTCTCCAACAACTCCTTAATATAAGATCGCATAGCCTCATGCTCGGGTACAAATAAAGTCGACCCTTGGGAAATTTACACCCAGGGCTCAGCTCAATTGCACAGTCATAACTCCTATGAGGAGGCAAAGACGCAGATTTATTCTCACTAAATACATCATAAAAATCAGCCAAATAGTCAGGAACATCATGCGACTGGGGAGAGGTGGAGAAAACAGGAGTGTCACTAAGAGCACACTGACAACCCCAACTCACCACAGACACAGATTTCCTATCCAAAACTGGATTATGGATTTGCAACCAGGGAAACCCCAGAACAATGGTATCATGCAAATTATGCAACACCAAAAACCTGCAATTTTCTTGATGGTCTGGGGCGACACACATTACCACCTGGGTCCAAAACTGAGGTTTATTCTTCGCCAAAGCAGTAGCATCAATACCCCTCAAAGGGATAGGCGTCTGCAGAGGTGTCATAGGAAACCCACAACGTTTAGCAAAATCCAAGTCCATCAGGTTCAGAGCCGCTCCTGAATCCACAAAAGCCTTAGCGGAAAATGTGGACAGGGAGCAGATCAGAGCAATTGCCAGAAGGAACTTAGGTTGTACACCACCCACAGAAAATGTGTGTGCAAAACGTTTCTCTCATTTAGGGCAGACAGAAATATTATGAGAGGCATCTCCACAGAAAAAACACAGCTTATTACGCCTTCTGAACTCCTGACATTGCGCCCTAGACAAAACTCTATCACATTGAATAGGTTCAGACATTTGTTTAACAGGTGGTAACATTTCTCATGTAATTTTGCGTTCACGTAAACGCCGATCAACCTGAATGGCTAATGACATAGAATCGTCAAGACCAGAGGGAGCAGGAAATCCCACCATAGTATCTTTTACGGTTTCTGACAAACCCTTCCAAAAGAGAGCTGCCAAGGCACCATCATTCCAGGTAGTAAGGACCACCCACTTTTGGAATTTTTGACAGTACAACTCTGCAGAATCCTGACCCTGGCTCAATGCCATCAGGGCTTTTTCAGCTTGATCAATAGCATTAGGTTCATCATACAACAACCCCAAGGCTTGAAAAAATGCATCCACA
Organism: Dendrobates tinctorius; assembly: GCF_039654945.1. Taxonomy (NCBI): domain Eukaryota; kingdom Metazoa; phylum Chordata; class Amphibia; order Anura; family Dendrobatidae; genus Dendrobates; species Dendrobates tinctorius. Next base: position 10,257,356 of record NW_027361690.1, read on the forward strand.
TTAGTTAGAATAGGATCATCAGGTGTCAAAGAAAACGCCCAATCATGGGGATCGCCGCGCAGCAAAGAGATGACAATTTTAACCTGCTGCGCAGAGCTCCCCGATGAGCTAGGCGTCAAGGCAAGAAATAATTTACAATTATTCTTAAAATTCAAAAATTTAGATCGATCCCCAAAAAAACACATCAGGAGTAGGGATCTTTGGTTCAGCAGCATGTGATTGAGCAAGATAGGCGGAAATTCCCCACACCTCAGCAGCGAGCTGTTCCACACGATCAGACAATTGCCTAATCTCCATTAAGAAAAAATTCCTCCTACAGCCCCAAAGAAAAAGAGGAAAAAATATACATTAAAAAAAAAAAAATTTCTGACACTTTTTTTTTTTTTTTACAATTCTTTCCTGCTATTGAGTACACTAGAATCTGTGGTATGGCTGGTGATTCTGTTATGAGTCACCGGAGGAGGAAAAAACAAAAATGCAAGCTAAGTCCAGAAAACCGGAGAGGTTGGTAGCTAGCGGATTGCAGACCCCTGATCCTATTCAGAACAACTAACAGTAGCTGTGGAGCGTTCCCACGGTGGTCCCAGATGCCTCCTCACAGCCGGAGAACCAAATAAGCCTAAAGAAAGAAAGGGGAAATCTAAACTGCCCCAGAGTAGACCCCAAAGCAATAGACAGCCCCCAACATGTATTGTCAGTGAAAACAGATGAAAACACAAACACAGAAAGACAGGCAGAGCAAACGATGGGGCCCAACTAACTAGATAGGAAAGGATAGAAAAGATGCTTGCTGCAATCTGCAAAAACCCTACCAAAAATGTCCCAACACGTCTGATAGGAAAAACGGACCTGAAGTCACTAGACTTCAAAATCCCTATATCAGCACTCCGATATATTCTGAAGACAGAGCAAAAGAGATTTAACCGATCAGGGACAAAAATGGAAATTCAGCAGAGCCCCAGCCGGGGCTGGCAGAACACAAAACTAAGCAAATCAGACAAAATCTCATGGAACAATAACAGAGCAAAATTTAGCTTTAGAAGACTGGAACTGAACTGGAGGCCAGAGCTCAGAGCAGAGAAATCACCAGCAACCCTTCAGGGTGTCGGCTGCCTTATATCCACTCAGAGATTCCGGATTTCAAATCGCAATCCACCTGTTCAGATGACAGGTTTCTCCCTTCCAAATCAGTTTCACCACCTCCTTTCACCAGCAGAGGGAGTTCATCGGACATCAAAGGTGAACAAGAAAATGAGCTCACAACAGGTCTGTGGGCGTCATGTTGCGTTTGCAGAGCCCCTGATGTGCCTAAACAGTAGTAACCCCCCACAAGTGACCTCATTTTGGAAACTAGAACCCCCAAGGAGCTTATCTAGATGTGTTTTGAGCACTTTGAACCCCCAAGTGCTTCACAGAAGTTTATAATGCAGAGCCATGAAAATAAAAAAATTATTTTTTCCTCAAAAATGATTTTTTAGCCCGCTATTTTTTTTTTCCCAAGGGTAGCAGGATATATTGGACCCCAAAAGTTGTTGTCCAGTTTGTCCTGAGTACGCTAGTACCCCTTATTTGGGGGGAACCACTGGTTGGGCGCACGGCAGGGCTCAGAAGGGAAGGAGCGTCATTAGACTTTTTGAATGGAAAATTAGCTCCAATCGTTAGCGGACACCATGTCGTGTTTGGAAAGCCCCGTGTGCCTAAACTTTGGAGCTCCCCCACAAATGACCCCATTTTGGAAACTAGACTCCCTAAGAAACTTATCTAGATGCATAGTGAGCACTTTGAATCCCCAGATGCTTCACAGAAGTTTATAACGCAGAGCCGTGAAAATAAAAATATTTTTTATTCCTCAAAAAATGATTTTTTAGCCCACTATTTTTTATTTTCACAATGGTAACAGGATAATAATAATATAATAATAATAATAAATTTTATTTTTATAGCGCCGACATATTCCGCAGCACTTTACATTTCAGAGGGGATTTGTACAGACAATAGACGTTACAGCATAACAATAATCACATACAGTAGATTATAACAAATACCAAGAGGAATGAGGGCCCTGCTCGCAAGCTTACAGTCTATGAGGAAAGAGGTAGACACGAAAGGTGGGTGGTAACAGTTGCCCTGATTGTATGGACCAGCCATAATGTTAAGTGTGTAACAGTATGGATGCAGAGGGCTAATGGATGCATAAAGCATGTGGGAACATGATGCGGGAAATCTGGTTATGGTAAAACTTTTGGCAGTGCCACACAGGGATAGATTAGGTTAATGTGTTGAGGCGATACGCCAGTCTGAATAAATGCGTTTTCAGGGCACGCTTAAAATTGTGGGGATTGGGGACTAATTGTATTGACCTGGGAAGTGCATTCCAAAGAATTGGCGCGGCACGTGTAAAGTCTTGGAGACGGGAGTGGGAGGTTCTGACTATTGAGGATGCTAACCTCAGGTCATCAGCAGAATGGAGGGCGCGGGTAGGGTGGTATACTGAAACAAGGGAGGAGATGTAGGGTGGTGCTGAGCCATGGAGTGCTTTGTGGGTGAGGGTAATAAGTTTGTACTGGATTCTGGAGTGGATGGGTAGCCAGTGTAATGACTGGCACAAGGTAGAGGCATCGGTGTAACGATTGGTGAGGAATATGATCCTGGCTGCAGCATTCAAGACAGATTGGAGAGGGGTGAGTTTGGTAAGAGGGAGACCGATTAGAAGAGAGTTACAATAGTCGAGACGAGAATGAATAAGAGAAACAGTAAGAGTTTTTGCAGAGTCAAAAGTAAGAAAAGGTCGAATTCTAGAAATGTTTTTGAGGTGCAGATGACAAGAGCGAGCCAGTGATCGAATGTGGGGGGCAAAGGAAAGCTGAGAATCAAGTATGACCCCAAGACAGCGGGCCTGTTGCTGGGGAGTAATAGAAATAACAATGTCGGGTATAGGTACATTAGTAGAGGGAGGAAACACCAGGAGTTCAGTCTTTGACAGGTTCAGTTTCAGATATAGTGAGGACATGATATTAGACACAGCGTTTAGACAATGGCCGGTGTTTTCTAGAAAGGCTGGCATGATGTCAGGAGAAGAAGCATATAATTGGGTGTCATCAGCATAGAGATGGTACTGGAAACCAAATCTACTGATTGTTTCACCAATAGGGGCAGTGTACAAGGAGAAGAGGAGGGGGCCTAGAACCGATCCTTGGGGGACCCCAACAGTAAGGGGAAGGTGAGAGGAGGAGGAACCGGCAAAAGATACAGTAAAGGAACGGTCGGAGAGATAGGAGGAGAACCAGGAGAGAACGGTGTCCTTGAGGCCAATGGAACGGAGCATAGTGAGGAGGAGCTGATGATCCACAGTGTCGAATGCTGCAGAGAGATCCAAGAGAATTAGCATGGAGTAGTGACCATTTGATTTAGCTGTTAGCAGATCATTAGAGACTTTAGTGAGGGCAGTTTCAGTGGAGTGTAAAGAGCGGAAACCGGATTGGACGGATTGGAGAGGGTCGAGAACAGAGTTTTCTGAGAGATAGCGGATAAGACGGGAGTGGACCAGGCGTTCCAGGAGTTTAGAGATGAAGGGAAGATTAGAGACAGGTCTATAGTTAGCGGCACAGTTTTGGTCGAGGGATGGTTTTTTAAGTAGTGGATGTATGATGGCATGCTTAAATGAGGAGGGAAAAATACCAGAAGAGAGAGAGAGGTTAAATATTTCATTTAGGTGAGGGGTGACAGCAGGGGAAAGGGACTGGAGGAGATGTGACGGAAATGGGTCACTGGTGCAAGTAGTTGGGCGAGAAGATGCAAGGAGCCTGCTTACTTCTCTTCTGTGACTGGTTCAAAATCAGAGAGTGAGCTAGATGCAGTGGGGGAGGGAGGACAGTGCATGGTATGAGGTGATTGGGAGATAATTTCCTGTCGAATCTGGTCAATTTTTTCTGTGAAGTAATTGGCCAGATCGTCAGCTCGGAGCTCCGTGGTTGGGGCCTGTACTCTTGGATTGAGTAGAGAATGAAAAGTGTCAAAGAGACGTTTTGGGTTATTGGACAGTGAGGTGATGAGGGTGTTGAAATAGATTTGTTTGGAGAGGTGAAGGGCAGTGTTGTATGTTCTAAGCATAAACTTAAAATGGATGAAATCTTCGTGTAGATTGGATTTTCTCCACAGACGTTCGGCGCACCTGGAGCACCGCTGCAGGAAACGTGTTTGCACCGTGTGCCATGGTTGTGGCCGTCTGCATTGTGGTGTTCTATTTATAGGGGGTGCAAATTCATCCAGGGCACTTTGAAGTGTTTCATTGTAATGCTTCAATGCAGAATCAGGACATGAGAGGGAGGAGATAGGGGCCAATGAAGACTGCAAGTTCTTCATAAGTTTCTGGGTGTTAATGGCCTGTATGTTTCTATAAGTCTGGACAGTGGGGGTGACCTGAGCAGCCTGGCAGTTCTTGATAGAGAATGAAAGAAGATTGTGGTCAGAGAGCGGGAGAGGGGTTTTTGCAAAATCATCCACTGCACAAAGCCGAGAGAAGACCAAGTCGAGGGAGTTTCCGTCTTCATGCATTGGAGAATTAGTAAGCTTCGAAAGGCCAAACGAGGAGGTTAGAGATAAAAGGTGAGTAGCAGATGGTGAGAGGGGAAGAGCAATGTGGATGTTGAAATCTCCCATGATGAGGGTAGGGATGTCACAGGAGAGAAAATGTGGAAGCCAAGTGGCAAAATGATCCAGGAACTGATGGGAGGGGCCGGGAGGACGATACACCACCGCCACTCGCATGGAGAAGGGGGTGTAGAGTCTGACGGCATGGACCTCAAAAGAAGGGAAGACAAATACCAAGAGGAATGAGGGCCCTGCTCGCAAGCTTACAGTCTATGAGGAAAGAGGTAGACACGAAAGGTGGGTGGTAACAGTTGCCCTGATTGTATGGACCAGCCATAATGTTAAGTGTGTAACAGTATGGATGCAGAGGGCTAATGGATGCATAAAGCATGTGGGAACATGATGCGGGAAATCTGGTTATGGTAAAACTTTTGGCAGTGCCACGCAGGGATAAATTAGGTTAATGTGTTGAGGCGATACGCCAGTCTGAATAAATGCGTTTTCAGGGCACGCTTAAAATTGTGGGGATTGGGGACTAATTGTATTGACCTGGGAAGTGCATTCCAAAGAATTGGCGCGGCACGTGTAAAGTCTTGGAGACGGGAGTGGGAGGTTCTGACTATTGAAGATGCTAACCTCAGGTCATCAGCAGAATGGAGGGTGCGGGTAGGGTGGTATACTGAAACAAGGGAGGAGATGTAGGGTGGTGCAAAATGTGGCAAAATGATCCAGGAACTGATGGGAGGGGCCGGGAGGACGATACACCACCGCCACTCGCATGGAGAAGGGGATGTAGAGTCTGACGGCATGGACCTCAAAAGAAGGGAAGACAAGTGAGGGTACTTGAGGGATAACCTGAAAGGTACATTTTGGTGATAGGAGCTGACCAACGCCTCCACCTGCTCTACTGTCTGATCTTGGGGTATGAGAGAAATGTAGCCCCCTATATGAAAGAGCAGCAGCAGCAGTAGTGTCTGACTGCTGGATCCAGGTTTCAGTAAGAGCCAGGAGGTTAAGAGAATTAGAAAGGAAAAAGTCATGAATGAAGAAGAGTTTGTTACACACTGAGCGAGAATTCCAAAGTGCACAATTAAGAGAGACAGATGGCAGGCAGGGAATATTAATAAGATTAGAGGGGTTTCTGAGTGTAGCAGTCGGGGGGTTTGACTTTCTATAACATGGGGGACCATGGTTGGGAGCAACGTCTCCTGCGACTAGGAGAAGAAGGATAGAAAGAGTGAGCAGATGGTTAAGTGATTTGTGAGAGCGTCTCTGATGTTGAATGGTGGGACTGACTGGATCTGTGCAATTTAACAACGTGAAAAGAGCATGAGTGCTATACATAGGAGAGGAAAGGACTGAGGGGCCGAAATTGGAAGCAGGAGAAATTGGAACCCAAAAGTTGTTGTCCAGTTTGTCCTGAGTATGCTGGTACCCCATATGTGGAGGGGAACCACTGTTTGGGCACACATTGGGGCTCGGAAGGGAAGTAGTGACGTTTTGAAATGCCGACTTGATGGAATGGTCTGCGGGCGTCATGTTACGTTTGCAGAGACCCTAATGTGCCTAAACAGTAGAAACTCCCAACAAGTGACCCCATTTTGGAAACTAGACCACCAAAGGAACTAATCTAGAGGAGTGGTGAGCACTTTGAACCCCCAAGTGCTTCACAGAAGTTTATAACACAGAGCTGTGAAAATAAAAAATATTTTTTTTCCTCAAAAAATTATTTTTAGCCCACTATTTTTTATTTCCACAAGGATAACAGGATAAATTGGACCCCAAAAGTTGTTGTCCAGTTTGTCCTGAGTACGCTGGTACTCCATATGTGGGGGGACCACTGTTTGGGCACACGTCAGGGCTCGGAAGGGAAGTAGTGATGTTTTGAAATGCCGACTTGATGGAATGGTCTGCGGGCGTCATGTTAGGTTTGCAGAGCCCCTGATGTGCCTAAACAGTGGAAACCTTCCACAAGTGACCTCATTTTGGAAACTAGACCATCCAAGGAACTAATCTAGATGTGTGGTGAGCACTTTGAACCCCCCAAGTGCTTCACAGAAGTTTATAATGCAGAGCCGTGAAAATAAAAAATAATTTTTTTTTCACAAAAATAATTTTTTTAGCCCCCAATTTTTTATTTTCTGAAGGGTAACAGGAGAAATTAGACCCCGAAAGTTGTTGTGCAATTTCTCCTGAGTACGCTGATACCCCATATGTGGGGGTAAACCACTGTTTGGGCACACGTCGGGGCTCGGAATGGAGGGAGCACTGTTTGACTTTTTGAACGCAAAATTGGCTAGAATAAATGGTGGCACCATGTCAGGTTTGGAGACCCCGTGATGTGCCTAAACAGTGGAAACCCCTCAATTCTATCTCCAACCCTAACCCCAACACACCCCTAACCCCAACCCTAATCATAACCCTAACCACAACCCTAACCCCAACACACTCCTAACCTTAATCCCAACTCTAACCCTAACCACAAGCCTAACCCTAATCCCAACCCCAAACCACCCCTAACCTTAATGTTACCCCTAATTCCAACCCTAACCCTAATTCCAACCCTAAGCCCAACCGTAACCCTAATTCCAACCCTAATTCCAACCTTAACCCTAATTCTAACCCTAACCCTATTTCTAACCTTAACCCTAATTCCAACCCTAATAGAAAAATAAAAATATTTTCTTTATTTTATTATTTGTTCCTACCTATGGGGGTGATAAGGGGGCAGTGAGAGTTTATCACAGTGATCAACATAAATGAATGAATCTGCAGCTTTGCAAATTCCAGTGGGCACATGCGCCATTTTCAAAGATGGTGGAGCCCATGATCCGGGATAGCGGGACACTGGGACAGCCAGAGGGACTTCAGAGGCACCATGCAGGGTGAGGGGGTGATCGGAAGGCGGGGGGAGCGGAGGGAATGTGGGGGGAGCAAATCATGACAGCGGCGGCTGATCGTCGCCGTCAGTCGGTTGGGGGTTGATCGGTGTCTCCAGCCATGGCAGATGCTATTGCAGCATCGGCCATAGCTGGATTGTAATATTTCAACAAATTTCATTGGTGAAATGTTACTATCGCTCTGATTGGCTGGTTCACTTTTAACAGCCAATCAGAGCAATTGTAGCCATGTGGGGGCTAAGCCACACCCCCTGTGGTAAAGTACAAAGCCCCCTGTACCTGCGGGTCAGGTGACCTTTCAGTGACCCCGATCACCCGACCTGCAGGGGGGCAATCAATTCAAGACGCCACATAGGCGTCATGGGTCGTATTGGCACGACTTTTCATGACGCCTATGTGGCGTCAAAGGTCGGGAAGGGGTTAATATTGATGGTTATGGCTTACAGCCAATGAAAGCTCAAACGTCATTATCTCAGTAAATTAGAATACTTTATAACACCAGCTTGAAAAAATTATTTTATAATCCAAAATGTTGGCCTAGTGAAATATATGTTCAGTAAATGCAATAAATACTTGGTCGGGGCTCCTTTGGCATCCATTACTGCATCAATGTGGTGTGGCATGGAGGCGATCAGCCTGTGGCACTGCTGAGTTGTTATGGAAGCCCAGGTTGCTTTGATATCAGCCTTCAGCTTGTCTGTATTGTTGGGTCTGGTGTCTCTCATCTTCTTCTTGACAATACCCCATAGATTTTCTATCGGGAAAGGAAAGATTTATATCTTTGTACCGTGTTAGCCAGTAGATAGAAAAATATTCAGAATTGAGAGTCCTCAGTGGTTGATACCTTTTAATGGCTAACTGAAAAGATGGTAACACATTGCAAGCTTTCGAGACTACTCAGGTCTCTTCATCAGGCATTGACTAATACAACATCTGAAGAATCACATATATATGCACAACACAGCACAGAAAAAATGCAATAGATAAGACAAGTGACAAGTGACGTCACTTGTCTTATCTATTGCATTTTTTCTGTGCTGTGTTGTGCATATACAGTATATGTGATTCTTCAGATGTTGTATTAGTCAATGCCTGATGAAGAGACCTTAGTAGTCTCGAAAGCTTGCAATGTGTTACCATCTTTTCAGTTAGCCATTAAAAGGTATCAACCACTGAGGACTCTCAATTCTGAATATTTTTCTATCGGGAAAGGTCAGGCGAGTTTGCTGGCCAATCAAACACAGTGATATTATTGTTTTTAAACCAGGAATTGGTACTTTAGGCAGTGTGTACAGGTGACAAGTCCTGCTGGATAATGAAATTTCCATCTCCAAAAAGCTTGTTGGCAGAGGAAAGCATGAAGTGCTCTAAAATTTCCTGGTAGGCGGTCATGCTGGCTTTGGACTAAAAAAAACACAGTGGACCTACACCAGGAGATGACATGGCTCCCCAAACCATCACTGATTGTGGAAACTTCACATTAGATGACTTTAAGCAGCTTGGATTGTGCGCCTCTCCACTTTTCCTCCAGACTCTGGAACCTTGATTTCCAAGGTCTAGTGTGAAGTATCCACAATCAATGATGGTTTTGGGAGCCATGTCATCTGATGGTGTAGGTCTACTGTGTTTTATCAAGACCAAAGTCATTGCAGCCATCTACCAGGAAATTTTAGAGTACTTCATGCTTCCCTCAGCCAACAAGCTTTTTGGAGAAGGAAATTTCATTCTCCAGCAGGACTTGGCTCCTTTCCACACTGCCAAAAGTGCCAATATCTGGTTTAAAAACAACAATATCACTGTGCTTGATTGGCCAGCAAACTCACCTGACCTTAACCCCATAGAGAATCTATGGGGTATTGTCAAGAGGAAGATGAGAGACACCAGACTCAACAATGCAGATGAGTTGAAGGCTGCTGTCAAAGCAACCTGGGCTTCCATAACACCTCAGCAGTGTCACAGGCTGACCACCTCCACGCCATGCCACTTTGATGCAGTAATTGATGCAAAAGGAGCCCCGACCAAGTATTGAGTGCATTTACTGAACATACATTTCACTAGGCCAACATTTTGGATTTTAAAATAATTTTTTCAAGCTGGTGTTATAAAGTATTCTAATTTACTGAGATAATGACTTTTGGGTTTTTATTGACTGTAAACAATAATCATCAACATTAGCAGAAATAAACACTTGAAATACATCACTCTGTTTGTAATGACTCTATTATGAGTTTCACTTTTTGTATTGAAGAATTGAAATAAATTAACTTTTTGATGATATTCTAATTTTGTGAGATGCACCTGTATATATGTAGTTTTTCTACTATTTGGACAACCACTTCTGAATTCCTGAGGTCAATCTACGCTGGCTTCACTTTCCCCGCCTTCAGATAAATCACATACATATGTAGAAAATGAGAGAGTAGTAGCTTTTACTTCCTTCAGATGTTTGTGATTTGTCCAAAGGCGGGGAAAGTGAACCCAGCGCTGCTTGGCTGCAGGGATCACGTAACATAGCAATGTTCCACAATCCCTGAGAGAATGGAGCTGGCACTGGAAGTGAGTATTAGTGTTATTAATTTACAAGGGAGAGACAAAATGATCGAGAAGGAGTTTTTTGAGTAGTAAAAAAAAAAACTTGAAATATATCCTTAGTGTTTGCAGGAGACTTCTGCCCTTTTCTCTCTGTATTGAGGAAATCACATGCTATGATCTGTTATATTAAAAATCACAGTTTAAACTTTTTTACCATAGCTCCCTTGTAGGTAAATCACAACATAGCAAAATGTATAGCTGACTATTAGTTTAGTTGTCCCCAAGTTCTACCAATTGTTCTGAAACCAATTGATTGAATGGCTGTTCTTATAAAAATGTGAAATGCCGAGATGCACTACTATGCCATAGGTTACATACCATGTGGTGTGCGGATGTTATCAGTTTGCTATGGCAGGGACAAAAATAAAATAAAAAAAGGGTTTGTGATGCCAGAGTGCACTTTATTAATCTCTGTTTCCTGGAAGTGTGATGTAATGTGGTGCACTCCAAATAGTTCAGAAAACAGGGAGGTGTCGTAGCTGTTTTTGTCCTGACCAAGCGTCAGATCTTTCCAGATCACCAGTGAGGCCGGATTGAGAGGTTTTGTCGCCCTTCTGATGACAAGCGCTTGGAGACAAAGGACTCAACACACACGGGTCGTGGTCAAATCACTTTATCTGACGTAATGAAATATAAGACATGTTTTTATACCATTTACAACAATATGTGACTCTGGAGCTCATTTGGCCCCCACCATCACCTCAGGGTCGTACGTACCTTGTTTACAATATACCCAGAACACGTTGTTGAGAACAAATATGATAACAAGTATAGTTTCCTTGAAGACAGAGACTACTAGTCTACATAAGAATAATTCTAGCAATAATAAGGCAAAAGGCAATTGAAGTCTTAAAGGCATTTAAAGGGATATAAAAGCAAACCATTAACTCTTCTATATCAATTTCCCCCTTTTGTAAATGGTATAACCTTTGCCACAGGGTCAGGTGATGTCCACAAAGGAGCTACTCTCTCATGGGTCTAGTACCCATAAGGGGGCTTCCTACCTGCTTCACCCATCCACCCTCAGTGTGGACACTCACCTTCCCCATCAGCAATGGCTACCTGGGGTCTATGATACACTACAGAAGGTTCAGCCTTAGATTCTTTTTTTATGCATACATTATTCAGTAGCTTAAGTAATACATATATTAGTGCTTTTACGGCTACATAAAGCAATAAGCAAACCAACAAAATTTGCATACAAGTCTATATAATGCCAAAAATCCATCCTACTAAGCCATTAAACCAATTTACTGGATTTAGGAAAGAGAATGTGTTACCTTACCAGGAGTCTCTGTTTGCACTGTGTTGTTTTAACCATTGGTCTCTAAGTTCACCTACGTTGTCCATACTGGCCTTGATCTGGAGATTGCCAGCAGGGTCGATATAATTACAACAGGTGGGACCAATTATTTGACACATTCCTCCTTCTTTTGCTGTCAGGTAATCTAGTACTATAGTATGTTGGTTAGTAACTATGATTAATTGTCTCTGTATTGTATTAGTCTCATTTAGAACTTCAAGAATCTGGAAAATCTGATCGTCCAGGTAGTCGGTACCTTCCACTAATTTATCCCACAGTTGTGTTATGAAGGGGTATATTAGCATACTACTGAATATTTTGTTATCCCCATCTCTACTAGATGCGGCCTACCATTTGGCTGGGGCTTATTGTCTGCAGCCCTTCTATACAAAGTGTGAATTGGGACTGCTGCTGTGTCTATTTTACTATGAGGAACTATGAAAGTGGCTGGTGTCAGTTTAGCAAGAGTGCAGACCCCTCTTATGTCTGGGCTCACCCACCTGTAGGCACGATGTCCGCAAACCAAGAATACTCCTTCAGGGAGAACACAAACGTGACCAGGGGTCTGTATACATTGGTATAAACTCAAAAGTCCTGACCTACTGCAGGCTTATGGGCACACCAAGTATTATTCATTGGTTTTCCCCTTATACCAGATGTACATTTACCCCTTTCTTTCCTTATTATTTTACCCGTAGATGCTCTACAGCCTTCAATACCATCCTGGTACATCGTCTTATTAACCTGTGTTTGATCATGAGTGTAATTATTGTCCTCACCACAGGTGTCTGCTCCAGTGTGTTGAAGACTGAACCACCGTCCATCATTGGGAATAGGGTCTGAGTGAGGGATCTCAGTCCTCCTCCTGGCGACCATATTTCCGACATCTGAATCATATTCCCGCCACCACATTTGTACCTTTAGGCCGCGTTATATTAAACTGAAACCAGGGATTAGCGGCCCATTCGACTATAGCCAATGAGGCAGATATATCACGGGGCACACCTAGGTTGAGTCCAAGTCTCATTGTGTATGCAGTGTGGGGTTAATACCTCCCATGTCTCCAGAGGTAAGGCTAAGAACGGCATAGTCCTCACGGATACAGGGCTGTGTGTACAGATCCAACAGTCTTTCGGTTTCTGTCCTTCCATGTCCTTTATAAGAAGAGCATGATGCCGAACAAGTTTGTTGTCCCAATCAGCATTTAAGAGTTTGTCCTGTGTCTCTGTAGAGTGCAGTAACCCTGTCACTGCCAGCAAGGTGATGAGGAGAACAGTCATTCTGCTGTTGACAGGACCTTCTTGCAGTGAAAGGCGTGGATCCAGGTGGACTTTCCCTCAAGTTTTACTGAAGTGGATGTGGTCAGCTGGACGTGGAAGGGGCCGTCAAATCGTGGGTCCCGGATCCTTCTCACGTGTCTGCGTATAACCACCCAATCACCTGGATTCAGCTGATGCACATCTGCACTGGCATTAGGATCTGGAATGTATGAGAACACATGTTTATGCACCACATTAAGTCTTTCCTGCAAGGCCTGGACGTAGGCTGTCATAGCACCGTGTTGCATTTGTAGCACCTGTGGGAAGTACAGACCAGTCTTTGGTGCACTACCAAACAGGACTTCAAAGGGAGACAAGCCTGTGTTTCTATTTGGAGTGTGTCTGACTGAAAAGAGTGCAAGAGGCAAGCACTCCACCCAGCTCTTTCCTGTGTCTGCCATGGCCTTTTGAATTTTCAGTTTGTGTCCCATTTAGTCTTTCCACTTTCCCACTACCTTGTGGCCTATATGGTGTATGAAATGCTTGCTGTACACCCGGGGCTTGCATGACTTCCCTCATTATTTCTCCCGTGAAGTGTGCACCCCTATCTGTTTCTGTGGTTTCTGGGACACCATACCTGCAGATCAGTTCTTTCATCAGTTTGTCTGTAGTCATTTTAGCATTTGCACGTTCTACCGGATAGGCTTCCGGCCAACCAGAGAAGAGATCTACACATACTGGGATATTTGCATACACTCCTACCTTGGTAGCTGTATGTCGTCAATCTGCCGTCTCTGAAACGGGTAGAGAGGCCTAGGTGTCGCTTTCTTAGGGACTTTTACTGTTTTACCTGGGTTGTGCTGTGCACAGATGAGGCATGATTGTACAAGTTTCGCGGCTGCGTAACTGAAACCAGGAGCGATCCAGAAGGCATCTACCATGGCACACATGTGACTTTTTGAGGTGTGATTGGGGCCATGTGCTGCTTGCGCCATGATTGGGAACAGGGACTTTGGTGGGCACATTTTATCCTTATTCTCCCATACTCCATTTGAGTTCAGCTCAGCTCCCAGTCTCCCCCGGTGTACCTTCTCTGTTTGGGCAGCCTTTTACTGGAGGGATTTCAGGACATCTAGACCCAATGTGGCTGGAATACGCTGACTCCCTGCCACCGTCCACTGCTCTCTCTAGGCCGCCTTGTGCTATTTTAGCAGCCTCGTTCGCCCTTCTATTGCCCTCTACCTCCACGGAGTCACCTTTGTGTGTGCTTTTACCTTGACAATGCCAACCTGGACTGGTAACATCAATGCCTCCATCAATTGTTTCACCAGCTCTGCATTTTTAATGGGCTTCGAATCTGTGAAAATATTAGCGACTTTACCTGCAGCGGCTCTACACGCCTCAGTGAGTGCCTTCAACTCTGCCTCCTGGGCCGACATGTGAGGAGAGAGTGGTTCCGCTCGGATTACCTCATGTGAGGATACTACTGCATATCCACTGTAGAATCGTCCATCCTGGTGGTATCTGAAAAAAGAAACTCAAAGTCTGCATTAGGAACAGGTTTTTCATGAATGTGTGCAAACCCAACTGTCTCCTGACTCATCAGTTCTATGCAGACAAGTTCATGCGTCATGTCAAAGTATCCTTCCTCACTTGCTAATACGGTCACCAATTCCCCCTTTTCTGAATCCACAGGCAGGAGGGTGGCTGGATTCAGAACATTACATCTTTTGAGGGGTGACATACTCAGGAATTAGTAGAGCACACTCAAGTCGGAGCTGTCTGGCCATAGACAGATGTTTTGGTTGAACTTGTAGGAGTATGGCATAGATGTCATGTGGGGAATAGATTGTCAAAAGAAACTTCAGTGTGATCTCACATGCCTTTCCTAGTAGTGCGGCTGCTCCTACCGCACAGACACAATCAATTTTGTGTGAGGTCCCGGGTCACTAAACCTAGGAAGATGCATAGATGCTTAGGTGACCTGGGTAGAGGGAGATCTTGAATTGCCTGTTTCCTGTCAGGTGTCTGGTACCTTCGGCAATATAATGTCCCAACAAATGTCACCTTTTGTTTGTAATACTGTAATTTGTCACGTGAGACCTTGCAACCCTTAGGGTCATCCACGTACTGTAATAGTACAATCAGCGGATGAGGTGATTGCCACTACTCAAGGATCCCTGCCATCGCTGCTGAATAGATGGCAGGGGGTTTCTTTCCCCCTTTTGTGGGTGGACTGTCCAACAATATTGTTCACCTCTATGAGTAAAGGAGAAAGATACTGACAGTCTGTGTGCAGGGGTACAGAGAAAAATGCACCTGCTAAATCAATGACTGTGAAACATTTTGACATTACTGGGATCTGTGACAATATTGTGTGTGTGTGTTAGGGACGATTGAGGTCACACTCACTGTATCATCATTAATAGCCCTTAAGTCATGAACCTTTCTGTAAGTGTCAGCAAACCCTTGAGTTCCTTTTTTTTTTTTTTTCTCTTTTTTCCTAATGGGATACAAAGTGGTGTCACAGGGGGAAGATCTTTGCAGTCCAAAGGGGGGGTTTCTTTGCACCAGAACCCCTGCCTTAACATACTCTCTAATATCTCTGCTCGGGGCAATTGATTTGGCTATTGATATTGCTAGGCTCAAGGGGTATTGCTTTAAACAAGGGGGAGTGGTTCCTTCTTTCATTTTAATCATGACAGGGGGAATGGGCAACTGACCCACATCCGTTTTTCCCCTTGCCCAAACAGTGTCTGGCACCTGTCCCATTTCCTCATCCTCAGGCATTTTGGTGTCAGGTGTTAGTTTCACCGCTTTTGTCATATACACCATTGCCGCAATCTTACACAAATGTTTATCTGAGAGGGGACTTGTGACTGTAATACCCTCAGGAGAGTACTGTCTGGTGGCCTGGATCGCACTCAGCACATCTGCTCCCAGTAAATTCATAGGGGTATTGTCACTAACAATAAGTTTTGTAAGTACCACAATTCCAGCACCTCACTGTTTCTAGGTCCCTTGGTACCTTACTACGTCTCCACTGTTTTCCTTGTGCTCCAGCATACATGACAGGTCGTTTTATTGTCCTTGTTTGCTCAATTTCTTTAGCTACCTTAAGGAGGTCTTTCGGATCTACATGTCTCCATTCAGGTCTGGCTGTCTGTACTGCGTCTCGCAAGTCTTTGTTCATACCGTAAATGAATGTATTCACCAGTATTCTAACATCAAGTGGGTTTATGCAAATGTACCCCATGTCTGCCCATTTCAGCTGTAACCGTCCAAAGTACATCTCTACACTCTCTCCTCTTTGCTGTGTCACGTTAATCAGGAGTACAGACTGCTCTGATTGTTCCACTGTAGCCCATTGTCTTAGTGACTCACAGTATGTCTCCCCAGACAGTGCAGATTTATCATCCATGCCCCAAGCCTGATTTTTTGTCACATCTGTGTGTGTCTTAATTATATGTCCTAGTGCGTCACCTGCCTTTAAACTCACCAACCTCTCTAGGTCTGCCCAGGTACACTTATATGTCTGCTGTATTTCCTGTATGTGTCTGTAAAATGGGAATGGTTGGTCTTCAGGGTCAGGCAACTGTTTCAACAAAGCTAGCTGGTCAGAGGGGCTCCAGGGATAATACACCTGCATCTTTCTTATTCTAGTCGCACTGATGGTGTTGGTTGTCTGATGTCTACTGTCAGCTTACTCCTCAAAGGTCAATGTCCCCACTACCCACTCTATTATGTCAGCTTCTTATGTCACTACATATGATCTTGTCTGGACAGGATTTAGCGCAACTCACTTAGGTCAGTAGCACAGGTCACACAAGTAGCTATTCAGTCTGGGTTTGTCTGAGTCTGATCACAGTGTTTACAAGTCCATCTGTTTTGTCTGAGTCTCTGGTTACTCTTTGTCAATCAAAACATTCATAATACACCTTCCACACTGCTGCACATTCATTCTCAAGCATCATTTATTCACTTGCTATTTTCTTCCCTTGTCTGTGCCTTTTTGTACATCCAAACATTCACACTCTGGTATTTTTGCCTTTTTTTTTTTTTTAAATTGGTCCAACCTGTATTACTGCTTCCTTTCTTCTCTGTCTTTTTCAATTTGCATAGCTCTCTTGGATCTCATTGGGGGCACCGACGGTACACAGAAAAAGTTGCCATGGCTTCAACCTTTTTCTGCCGACAGCTCACTTTTCTTCTGAAATGCCCTCCCAGTGTGCCTGGACTTCTGTCTTACAGGCCACACTTAGCAAGTCAGAGAGAGCCTGCCAAGGTGTAGCGGGAAGGCTCCTTGCCTCTCACCCGGTAGACCTACAGGATGTAGCGGGAAGGCTCTCTGCCTCTCACCCGCTAGATCAGCTGGCTAGAATAGGATCAGGCCTGCATCCTTCCAGCCCAGCTCCATGGATTGTTGTGGGAAGGCTATTTCAACCTTAGACAGCTCACCTTTCTTCTGAAATGCCCTCCCAGTGTGCCTGGACCTCTGTCTTACAGGCCACACTTAGCAAGTCAGAGTGAGCCTGCCAAGGTATATCCAGAGGGCTCCTCACCCTCGCCTCTCACCCACAACAATAAAACCTGCTGACTAAAGTAAGAAGTCCCAGGTGTGATAGGACTCTAACCCACTTTATCAGCCGTACAGTCGGCTACCTCCTCTGTTGATACACAATTTGCTATACAAATCAATCACACAACTAGAAGCAGGTTCAAACACATTAATGACCAAACAATCACTTGCAATTTCCTTCTAAATTAGGCACCATATTTTACTTTTAACTTCCAACTTCAATTAAGTACTGTTGCTTTAAAATGCACAAATCTTTCAGCGCGTACAAAATTGGAACGATACAGAGAATTTTGAGCACAGCTCACACTCAGCAGAGATAAGAGCGAAGGGAGAAAAAAAACCGCGCAGCGGTATCATTCCCCCCTCCCATCAGAATGCAGCGTTCTTCACTGAATTCTGTAGCTCTTTAGAGTTATCAAAATCAATTTCTACAAAGAAACTCAAAATCACGGGATTTCACTGTAAGAGCAGATGACTGTATAATGAGATTAACTGAGTCTTGCCCCTTTTATGGCCAAATGCATTCAGGAAACTTTACAATGTAATGCCACATATAACACAAGCTATATCATTACTCAATTCATTCAGTCTCAGATGTAGATTTGAAATATCTATAACGCATCTGTCCGGGATTCCACCACAACTAGAAAGGTAACAAATCTCTTGACACAAAAATGATGTGTGATGATTCATTTATACGTGCTCATTCACGGATTTTTTTTTTTTTTTTTTTCAATTACTCATCTCTCATCTTATTCAGAGGTTCTCATAGACATACATACAAGGATTCACACAGCCTGCCTATCTTGCACTTTGGATTTGATTGACACTTTAACCTACAGCAGTGTCCACTGACACTCCGAGAACACCAAAGCCAACTTCTTAAACAACAAGAAACATTGAAAACCAGAGCAACCAAAAAACCACAGTCCTATACAAAATACAGCCTCATATGATTTACTGCCAATCCAAAACAACAACCACTGCACAGAGTCTATCCCAGACTTTGTGCTACACAGTACACCAGTACACAACCAGTTAGTATATTAGTATATTGCCAGAACAGTTTAACAGATAATACAGATGACAATTATTATCTTATTACTCTATTATTCAACTCTCATACAGACATACTCACCCCTCACTGGTGATGTGGGTTCTTTTGAACCGTGCTGTTACAGTCTTACCCAGAGGTATGTGGACATCCTTAGAGAGGTTGCAGATGCAGAATCAATGTAAGAATAAATGTTCTCACCTGCTGCAGCCTGGATTCTGCATTTTCAACCTCCCAGGAAGCTCCCACATACGGATTCCGAATAGACTGGTTTCCACGGTCCCCGTCGGGCGCCAAACTGTCGTAGCTGTTTTTGTCCTGACCAAGCGTCAGATCTTTCCAGATCACCAGTGAGGCCGGATTGAGAGGTTTTGTCGCCCTTCTGATGACAAGCGCTTGGAGACAAAGGACTCAACACACACGGGTCGTGGTCAAATCACTTTATCTGACGTAATGAAATATAAGACATGTTTTTATACCATTTACAACAATATGTGACTCTGGAGCTCATTTGGCCCCCACCATCACCTCAGGGTCGTACGTACCTTGTTTACAATATACCCAGAACACGTTGTTGAGAACAAATATGATAACAAGTATAGTTTCCTTGAAGACAGAGACTACTAGTCTACATAAGAATAATTCTAGCAATAATAAGGCAAAAGGCAATTGAAGTCTTAAAGGCATTTAAAGGGATATAAAAGCAAACCAGAGGGGCTATTGATAACCTTTACTTGTTGCACAAATACACAGGTACATCCAGATAAACTATGGTTTTGCAGAGATTCAATTTCAGGGAAGCAATCACAAGTACTTTGTGGTATAGTCATGCAGATATAACAATGGTGTAGTGATTCCTGAGTCTCAACTTCTGCTTATATGCAGAGTCCAGATCACTCAGCTATCTGAAGCTGAGGCTGTGGTTTCTCTTTTACAGGTGTTCTGGCTGTGTCGTACCTGCTCCTTCATTCTTCTACACTCTGGTGCACAAAATGTCTCCTTCTCTAACATGGCTAAACCAGGATCTGGTCATGTGGTCTAACCATGTGACCTTATGACCATATATGAAAAGCAGGGCTGCTTTGTTAACTCTTTACAACCTCCTGGTAGTAGAACATAATAAGTACATCGCTTTGTGCATGTATAAAACACTTCTATATACTGAATTCTAAGGTACGTTATCTGAAAAGGAAAATGTGAACATTGTGCAAACCTAATGAGGTAGCTGCCTGCTCTGCCGCATCTTAAAGGCACATACACAACAACTTTGGGGCATTACAGATGTACCACCTATAAAGACATATTATCCATTAGGACTGATAGTAAGTCCATACAGACACATGTTCCTCCAAAAGTTATGGATAACATTTTAAAAAAATTAATGATTGCTCAGTTCTATAACCAATCTGTTGCACGTTGCTAATAAGGGAAAGGTAATAGGATAAAACATAAATTACTTGTCTCCCTAGGTACTCCCTGTTCTTGGTAATTGCCCATTTGCATCTGATAGTCCGTTGCTGACCTTTGGACCGTGTTCAGACAGCCCGTTTGTTATTGCCCCTTTGCTTATCCGCTATTTCTCTGGCATTCTTTCCCTGGCATGTGACCTGACTTGCGACTTTGTATTTTCCCTTGGTTTACTACGTGATCTTTTGGTATTGACCCCGGAACATCTGACTGCGCTGATTTATGGCCTAGTCGTGGGTTGTGACTAGCATCACACCATAAGTTTCTTTCCAGTGCTGAAGGGGTTAACCAGCCATTATCAGGGACTGGGTTTTTGATGAGCAGGTGAGAGTTGGGTGGGATGCCTACTCACCATATCTCCACCTCAAGGGTGTGGCTGAGGAGTTAAATGTTCAGCCACTGTTTTTATTTTCTCTGTGTTGTATGTTTGGAGAAAAAGGTCTCAAGATGGTGGCTCCAGGTGGAGCTGAAGACTTTTGATCTATGCGGACAAGTCCCACCAACAGAAAGAATTTGCTATACTTTATGTTTTGTTTTGCCATTTTGCCATAAAGGTTATGTTTGTTTTGTTAATCCATTAACGACCATCGATATGTCTTTTAACGGTGACTGTTAAGGATACTTAAACCACAGCGCCGCTTTTTAACAGCGCTGAGGAATAAGGGTATAGCGCCCCCCAGAGTTGGAATTTCTCCACGGTCTTGGCTACCAGGGGTAGCTGAGACCTCAGAGAACATGATTCGGGTCAGTTTTTACCGACCCCGGTGTTGGGATCGCCATTATTAATGGTATAATGGCAACTGCAAAAAAAGTCAGATTTCCTATTTAATTTCTCTCTCCTCTGATGTGATCACACATCAGAAGAGACACAAATAGGGTCCTCTGATCCCCCCTGTAACCTTCATTATCCCTGCAACCCCCCGTGAAGTCCCCCGGTCTGCCAGCGTCTTCTTCTTGGAGGAAATGGCGGGCACATGCGCAATTCACCCGCCAAGATCTACTGGCCGGCACCAATAGGAAATTTTTCCGATTGGTTCATTTTGATCACTGTGATAGATCCTATGTCTACCTTTGCAAGTAGCTGAGTGAGTGAACCCCTCCCACAGTATATTAAATATTAAACGGTAAGTGATGTTTTGATAAGCTTAAGCTCACCTGATGGTCTATATAATGACTAACAGTTTTACAGTACTGTATGTATTGTAGTGTGGCTAATGGTCTCATAGTCGATGGGAGGTATGTGTCGCAGATATGGCTTGTCTCTGTGATGTAGCCTGGAATATTTTCTCTAGTGCATGAAAGCACTAAGATGTTCGTTTGTTGCACCTGGGATGGGATTGCGGGTAGCTATGAGAGATGGGCAGGTCTAGCTACCCACATACCTCACATCTGTGTGTGGTTAACAGCCTATAAAATGGAGGCTATTGTTTGGCACATTGTCTGTGTGTTGGGAGGGAGAAGGCCTCCTGTGTGTTTGGCTCCAGACCGAGCCTGAATACTGGACGTTTACCAGCATGTGTGCCCACAGGTCTGGTGGAGCAGAACCTCGCTATGAACATGTGAATTTTGTTTGCCAGATATATTTTCTGTTTGGATTCTGGGAGTTTATGAAGCAATAAACCCACTTGAACTTTCTAAGGAACAAGCATCCTGTTTTCTTCCCGTCGCACCCAATTGAGTAAAACCCCTGTTAGGCGTTGGATTCCTGCCTCTGCACAAGAGGAATCTCAAGCCAAGCCTTGCCTTCTGCGGTCTCCCATTCAGTCCCAGCCACAGAGGAGCCTGCTCAGCAAAGACGTCATTCCCAGCGTCTTCCTCAGGCTGGTGCGGTCAGGTTGATTGCTGCTGCCACCTCTGGGTCAGCTTTGGCAATCCGCACTAGCCAGTAGCAAGCAGCTCCAGAGGCTATGTCCTTTTTGCAGCCTTCTGAGCATGCCCATGGGACGACCTCTCATTGGAGATCGGGGGTCACATGCTCAGGTCCTTCTCCAGCTCGGATTGGACCACCAGGAAAGTCCCGGAAGGATGCTGCTACAAAAGGTTCGCATGGCTGCTCGGCCATGCGCTAGTATAGTCTGTAATTTGTAGTAGTGTGTGTGATGATGGATGCTTGTGAACCGCTGACTGACTCATTATGAAACTCCTTCCCTCTGAAACGCATGTTAGTAGGGTTTAGAGTCTCAAGTCAGCGCCGAGTAGTGGCACTGCCTAGCGCTGCAGTGCCTCCAGCTCCTATCATATGTTAGCGCCAGTGTGCGCCACGCTAATTTAGGCACTACAGTACCGCACTTCAGCGATATCAGTCAGAGCGGCACCGTGCGCCATTAATGCGCTTTCCAGAGCAAAGCTTAGGCTGGATAGTGGCGTCCGCCAGAGCTGCGCTGTATGTACCTCGTGCAGTATTCTTCTATCAGCTGCACCCTGTGTCTGTTAACAGGGCCCAGCGTTCAGTGAGAGTCTCCCTGGCATCGCAGTTGCGGCACCGAACGCTAGTGGGTCTAGAGGGACTCCAACCCCGTGTCCTTGGGGCAGGCTCCCATGACCAAGACATTAGCGTTCACTCTGTGGTATCGCGGCCCTGTGAAGCGACAGGGTCCACCTCCTATTCACCGGGTGAAGTTAACCTGAGTGTGTTTGCTATACCGCCAGTTTCTGTCCGCCATTACCGAGCAGCAGTCTACCATCTCTGCACGGTGGAACGCACCTCATTACCATCTTTTATTATTTGGTGCGTTCCGCCAGCCCTAACATCCCTACAATATATAAGAGAAATGCAAGTAACTAAAAGGAAATTCCAGGTGCTTGTAGTGCTAGCAGAATGCTAATGAAGAGGAGTTGCCCACATGCATTAGAAGCTACATAGCATGAAATTTGGGACACTTCATAGATATAACAGACTATTTGCAGAAAAAAAAGCTTTTTTAACTAGTTGTGGGGCATGACCCCAGCAGTTACAAGTATTTTTGTTTGTTTTTGGGGAAATGACATGTATGCTTTATATAAAACATAAAGAACAATATAGTGAAAATATGCATTGTACACACATTCAGAACAGGCTGATTTTTCTCTAGACATGTACACTCACTGGCCACTTTATTAGGTACACCTGTCCAACTGTGTGTTAAGACTTAATTTCTAATCAGCCAATCACATGGCGGCAACTCAGTGCATTTAGGCATGTAGACATGGTCAAGACAATCTCCTGCAGTTCAAACCGAGCATCAGTATGGGGAAGAAAGGTGATTTGAGTGCCTTTGAACGTGGCATGATTGTTGGTGCCAGAAGGGCTGGTCTGAGTATTTCAGAAACTGCTGATCTACTGGGATTTTCACGCACAACCATCTCTAGGGTTTACAGAGAATGGTCCGAAAAAGAAAAAAAATCCAGTGAGCGGCAGTTCTGTGGCCGGAAATGCCTTGTTGATGCCAGAGGTCAGAGGAGAATGGGCATACTGGTTCGAGCTGATAGAAAGGCAACAATGACTCAAATTGCCACCCGTTACAACCAAGGTAGGCAGAAGAGCATCTCTGAACGCACAGTGCGTCGAACTTTGAGGCAGATGGGCTACAGCAGCAGAAGACCACACTGGGTACCACTCCTCTCAGCTAAGAACAGGCATCTGATGGCTACTTTCAGCAGGATAATGCGCCATGTCATAAAGCTCGAATCATCTCAGATTGGTTTCTTGAACATGACAATGAGTTCACTGTACTCAAATGGCCTCCTCAGTCACCAGATCTCAATCCAATAGAGCATCTTTGGGATGTGGTGGAACGGGAGATTCGCATCAGGGATGTGCAGCCGACAAATCTGCGCCAACTGTGTGATGCCATCATGTCAATATGGTCCAAAATCTCTGAGGAATGCTTCCAGCACCTTGTTGAATCTCTGCCACGAAGAATTGAGGCAGTTCTGAAGGCAAAAGGGGGTCCAACCCGTTACTAGCATGGTGTACCTAATAAAGTGGCCAGTGAGTGTATATCAGGTTGTATAAGTAGCAGATGTAAAATAACCAGTTATTTAGCTCCATTTCAAAATACAATTGTACTGATGATGCCAACAGCACCGAAACCGTATTAATGTGGAGAGCTGAATGCCTTTGTATTTTCTCGATGCTGTGAATCGATACAGACAGTGCAAAACAAAGGCTAATAGAAAAGCATGCAGCTCAATACACTCATTTTGAACAATGCATCACACATATTGCTAGAATACCATTGACTTATGGTTTATGATGGTTCCCCAAGATACTAGACCTTGAGGAATATACAGTCATGGCCAAAAGTATTGACACCCCTGCAATTCTGTCAGATTATACTCAGTTTCTTCCTGAAAATGATTGCAAACACAAATTCTTTGGTATTATTATCTTCATTTAATTTGTCTTAAATGAAAAAACACAAAAAGAATTGTCCTAAAGCCAAATTGGATATAATTCCACACCAAACATAAAAAAGAGGGTGGACAAAAGTATTGGCACTGTGCGAAAAATCATGTGATGCTTCTTTAATTTGTGTAATTAACAGCACCTGTAACTTACCTGTGGCACCTAACAGGTGTTGGCAATAACTAAATCACACTTGCAGCCAGTTGACATGGATTAAAGTTGACTCAACCCCTCTGTCCTGTGTCCTTGTGTGTACCACATTGAGCATGGAGAAAAGAAAGAAGACCAAAGAACTGTCTGAGGACTTGAGAAACCAAATTGTGAGGAAGCATGAGCAATCTCAAGGCTACAAGTCCATCTCCAAAGACCTGAATGTTCCTGTGTCTACCGTGCGCAGTGTCATCAAGAAGTTTAAAGCCCATGGCACTGTGGCTAACCTCCCTAGATGTGGGCGGAAAAGAAAAATTGACAAGAGATTTCAACGCAAGATTGTGTGGATGTTGGATAAAGAACCTCCACTAACATCCAAACAAGTTCAAGCTGCCCTGCAGTCCAAGGGTACAACGGTGTCAACCCGTACTATCCGTCGGCATCTGAATGAAAAGGGACTGTATGGTAGGAGACCCAGGAAGACTCCACTTCTTACCCCGAGACATAAAAAATCCAGGCTGGAGTTTGCCAAAACTTACCTGAAAAAGCCTAAAACATTTTGGAAGAATGTTCTTTGGTCAGATGAGACAAAAGTAGAGCTTTTATGGCAAAAGCATCAACATAGAGTTTACAGGAGAAAAAAGAGGCATTCAAAGAAAAGTACACGGTCCCTACAGTCAAACATGGCGGAGGTTCCCTGATGTTTTGGGGTTGCTTTGCTGCCTCTGGCACTGGACTGCTTGACCGTGTGCATGGCATTATGAAGTCAGAAGACTACCAACAAATTTTGCAGCATAATTTAGGGCCCAGTGTGAGAAAGCTGGGTCTACCTCAGAGGTCATGGGTCTTCCAGCAGGACAATAACCCAAAACACACTTCAAAAAGCACTAGAAAATGGTTTGAGAGAAAGCACTGGAGACTTCTAAGGTGGCCAGCAATGGGTCCAGACCTGAATCCCATAGAACACCTGTGGAGAGATCTAAAAATGGCACTTTGGAGAAGGCACCCTTCAAATATCAGGGACCTGGAGTAGTTTGCCAAAGAAGAATGGTCTAAAATTCCAGCAGAGCATTGTAAGAAACTCATTGATGGTTACCGGAAGCAGTTGGTGGCAGTTATTTTGGCTAAAGGTTGTGCAACCAAGTATTAGGCTGAGGGTGCCAATACTTTTGTCCAGCCCATTTTTGGAGTTTTGTGTGAAATGATCAATGTTTTGCTTTTTGCTTCATTCTCTTTTGTGTTTTTTCATTTAAGACAAATTAAATGAAGATAATAATACCAAAGAATTTGTGTTTGCAATCATTTTCAGGAAGAAACGGAATATTATCTGACAGAATTTCAGGGGTGTCAATACTTTTGGCCATGACTGTATGAAACATAATTCTCTCTGCTATCACAATAAATCAAAGTTCAAGCAAAGGTGACGTACAATACAATTGGCTCTAGTCAAAGGAAATATCAAAGAAGGAATGCAAGTGGAAACATCAATAGAGTTTATCTGGAAACTATTGTAATCGAGATGAATATTCTATTCTTCATAGATCCTACAAAATGGAGATCACGTTTAATCTCTGCTACTATGAAATTGGGGAAATTAATTCTACCATTCCTACTAAAAGACAAAACACACTGCCAACCTTTATAGCACCCTTATTGTGAAAGCAGATTAAAATACAAAAGTGATGATTCTCAAAACAGCAACTTTTGCTCCAAGATGGTTTTAATACAAAGGTCCTATGACATTCATACTTTAGACCTCTTTAGTGCCTCTAACATATGACGAAATGACTGTTCGCTACGGGTGACTCATTTAAGCTAGCACAAGGGGTTAACTACTGTAGGTGAGTCCTTGGTGTTTCCTGTGCTTCCTTCATATTGGCTATGAATGCAGGCATATATATTACTGTGTGGGGCAATTTACTCAACATTAGAGTTGGTGTGAATCAATTCGTAGGATGTGGTTCATCAGTCAGTAATCTGAGGCCACTAGATGGAAGCCTCTTACTTTATGTCATCTTCATTGGATTAATGAGGTAATCTAAAGGAGAACTGCCAATCCCATCAGGTAAGAAGTGGTTCTCAGGGCTCAGATTACTCATGTGGTCGATATGTGAGGGGGCCAGGGTGGTAGTCATGGTGAGAAGCTGTTGCATCGCCACACCCTGGCACCCCACAAAAGAAACACAAAGTCCTGTCTGTTGTGTGTGATATGTACCAAGTAGAACACTTACATAAGATTCAGGGCCGGACTGGGACTAAAATTCAGCCCTGGCATTTGAAGTTACACAGGCCCACTAGTCACATGGTGACTATATAATATTTTTGTACAGTTGTAGGTTACAAGAAGTGAGAGGAGATTAACACAACTATATAACATGTAGTCACAGCTGTGTCCAGTATTTCAGCTCAGTCCTATTTATTGCTTTTAGGTACAGTATTCCTCCCAAAGCTCTGTCCCCTTTTGTATGCATAGTGATAGAATTCCTGGCAGAACTGCTATACATTGGGCAACCAGACCCCCTGGTCAGAGCTGCCCCTATCATACCTCCCAACTTTTGAGGAAGGGAAATGTCATGATCCAGTGTTGGATCTGGCGGTATTAAAAGCACAAAGTGAACTTTTTTTACTTTGGTTAAGTTCAAAGGTGTTTTGACTGTCCCCGGTGGTGGTTAGTGGTATTGCACCTTAGGTTAGGTTGCACTTAATTATGGTTCAGGTGTGACACTCTATAAATGGGTCTCAGGGTGTTCACTCACTGCTGGTGATATTTCTTGCTGAGTTGTTGGAGAGCCTGGTGGAAGGATGGAGCTGGATTGGAGTCCTGCGCAGTCAGCCAGAGAGAGCGAGTGCCAGCTAATGGTGTCTGCAGGAAGGACTGGCATGGCCTGGTGGAGTCGCAGTTTATGGTGTCGGCAGGAAGTGCGGGCATGGCTGGAGGAGTGGCGACTGGGAAGAGAGTTGCACTCAGCATGCTCGACTTGGTTGCTGAGAACTGGACTCGAGCATGCTTGGATTCTTGGCAGAGGCTGGACTCATCTTGGGACTCTGTGTACTGGACTGCTGCAAGTGGTGATGGACTCTGCTCCCAGGCTGCACAATGGTGACTGATCCAGTTATGGTAATGGATCAGGGTGGAGGAGAAGATGCACACAGGTGGTGGGCTCTGTTGCTAGGAGCGTACGCAACAGAGCAAAGCTAAGTGGTGTTTCCCCTGTATTGTCTCTTTCCTCATGTGTGTTGTTAGTGCAGTGGTGGGATTAGTGTCTGCACCGACCCATTCCCTAGTTAGGGTTTAGGGTCAGGGCGAGCAAGGGGTTAAGGTTCGCGTGCGGAGACAGGTGCGGAGCCTGCATAGGGAATGTTAGGAGTGCAGGGACACTGGCTCAGGGGAGCTTAGGAGGTCTCCATGTCCCCATTCCCTATCGCAGGGCCCACCATTGTTAAAGTTACCCAGGTTCCCCCCTTATTATTTAAATGCGCCTACTGGAGGCGGTGTTTCCAGATATATATGCATAACGTGTAATACCTAAATTCGCCAGGTGGAGGCGGCGTATCCACCTACACGTTCTATTATTTAAATTCGCCCCACTGGAGGCGGTGTATCCAGGGTCACGTGTGTTATGGGTTCGCCTTGCGGCATCATCTGCGACCTGACACACGTGATCATGACATTATCACCAGCCATACTTTTTTTTTTCTGGTGAGCTTCGGCCATGTGGAGACCTGTGGTAATTGCTGCCGGGCCTCACTGAGGAGAGTGGGGAGCGGCATGGTGTGTTAGAGCCGCTGCAGCAGCAGTTATCAGGGTCTGGGGCCTCTGCTCAGATAACCAGAGAAACAAAAATGGCGGCTGCGGTCTGGCAAAAGCCCCTAGAGTCGCTGCTGGGGAGCGGGACTTGCTCATGCACGGGGAGGTACCCAGGCAGGTGGGAGGAATGGTGCCCCACGGAGCTGCCTGGTATTCCCCGAGGTGAAGGGGTACATCCCTGTGGTGAGCAGACTAGGTGTATAGTCGCTGCTGGGGAGCTGGACTTGCTCATACAGGGGACGCACCCAGGCAGGTGGGAGGAATGGTGCCCCACGGAGCTGCCTGGTATTCCCCGAGGTGAAGGGGTACGTCCCTGTAGGGAGCAGATTGGTGTATAGTCCGCGGGGCTCATGCCAAATCTTCGATGCCGCTCCTCCTGGTCGCGTGGAGGCGACCAGCGAGTGTATATATTTTCCTCCATATTCCGGCGGCTATGGTACTAAAACCCCCTAGAGTCGCTGCTGGGGAGCAGGACTGGTTCATGCAGGCGGGCGCACCCAGGCAGGTGGGAGGAATGGTGCCCCACGTAGCTGCCTGGTATTCCCCGAGGTGAAGGGGTACGCCCCTGTGGTGAGCTGACTGGTGTGATAGTCCGCGGGGTTTTACGCCAAATCTTCATACCATCGAAGAAGCCGCCCTCCTGGTCGTGTGGAGGCGACCAGCGAGAGTATAGTTCCTCCATTTCCCGGTCCCCTTCTCCTCCTGGTGTGTGCAGCAGGTGTGCTGCTGGGGAGTAGGGACAAATCTCTACCTCGCCATTAACCAACCCTAGGAGGCGCAGTCCTCATGGTGAAAGGGTTGGAGGGTGGTGTCCCTTGGTGAATAGTGGGGGTGTGAGTGTGGTGACACAGGGGGACGCCTCTGTTGTCAAGTCCAGAGTGAGTTCACCAAGTTATGACAAATGTATGTGTGCAATAAACGTTCAGGTCCGGACCTGTGTGTGAACGAGCATGTATGGGTGCCACCAAAAAACATCTTGGAAATGTGTTGTGGAGTCTGATCAGCTCTTAGCATACATACACATACATAATCTCATTCCCCAGGTCGGCGCTGTGGAGATGAGTGGTGCCTCCAAAATGAACATGTATTGCCAATACCAGCGGTGTTTGTCATGAACCTGAAGTGTCAGGTAATGGTGGGGTGAACTCAGGATCTGGGCGTCCCCGCTGTAGGTGTTTCCCTAATGAGGGGTGGTCTTGAGGGTCCAGAGGCCCCTCATTAAGGGGGGGGTACTGTCATGATCCAGTGTTGGATCTGGCGGTATTAAAAGCACAAAGTGAACTTTTTTTACTTTGGTTAAGTTCAAAGGTGTTTTGACTGTCCCTGGTGGTGGTTAGTGGTATTGTACCTTAGGTTAGATTGCACTTAATTATGGTTCAGGTGTGACACTCTATAAATGGGTCTCAGGGTGTTCACTCACTGCTGGTGATATTTCATGCTGAGTTGTTGGAGAGCCTGGTGGAAGGATGGAGCTGGATTGGAGTCCTGCGCAGTCAGCCAGAGAGAATGAGTGCCAGCTAATGGTGTCTGCAGGAAGGACTGGCATGGCCTGGTGGAGTCGCAGTTTATGGTGTCTGCAGGAAGTGCAGGCATGGCTTGGAGGAGTGGCGACTGGGAAGAGAGTTGCACTCAGCATGCTCGACTTGGTTGCTGAGAACTGGACTCGAGCATGCTTGGATTCTTGGCAGAGGCTGGACTCATCTTGGGACTCTGTGTACTGGACTGCTGCAAGTGGTGATGGACTCTGCTCCCAGGCTGCACGATGGTGACTGATCCAGTTATGGTAATGGATCAGGGTGGAGGAGAAGATGCACACAGGTGGTGGGCTCTGTTGCTAGGAGCATACGCAACAGAGCAAAGCTAAGTGGTGTTTCCCCTGTATTGTCTCTTTCCTCATGTGTGTTGTTAGTGCAGTGGTGGGATTAGTGTCCGCACCGACCCATTCCCTAGTGAGGGTTTAGGGTCAGGGCGAGCAAGGGGTTAAGGTTCGCGTGCGGCGACAGGTGCGGAGCCTGTATAGGGAATGTTAGGAGTGCAGGGACACTGGCTCAGGGGAGCTTAGGAGGTCTCCATGTCCCCATTCCCTATCGCAGGGCCCACCATTGTTAAAGTTACCCAGGTTCCCCCCTTATTATTTAAATGCGCCTTACTGGAGGCGGTGTTTCCAGATATATATGCATAACATGTAATACCTAAATTCGCCAGGTGGAGGCGGCGTATCCACCTGCACATTCTATTATTTAAATTCGCCCCACTGGAGGCGGTGTATCCAGGGTCACGTGTGTTATGGGTTCGCCTTGTGGCATCATCTGCGACCTGACACACGTGATCATGACAGGAAAGAGGGAGAAAGACTGCGGCAAATTTTAGGCCACGCCCGGCCACACCCATTCCGCAACTAGCCACACCCATGTCCATGCCTAATCGCACCCATTTAGCACTGCTGATCACACTGACTTGTACTGAGGGCACAGTGGCTGGCATTATGGGCACACTGACTGGCACTAAGGAAGAGAGAAAACAGAGAGAGAGAAAAAAGAAAAAAGAGAAAGAAAGAGGGGGAAGAAAGAAAGAACAGAGAGAGACAGAGAGAACAGAGAGAAAGAAAGAGGGGAAAGAAAGAACAGAGAGAGACAGAGAGAATAGAGAGAGAAAGAAAGAAGTAAAGAAAAGAGAGAACAGAGAGAAAGAAAGAGAGGAGAAAGAAAGAGGGAAAAGAAAGAACAGAGAGAGAGAAAGAAAAAAGAAAGATTAGAGAGAGAAAGAAAGAACAGAGAGAGAGAAAGAAAATGAGGGAAAGACAGAACAGAGAATGAGAAAGAAAGAACAGAGAAAGAAAGAAAAAGAGAGAAAGAAAGATTCTATAAAGATACTATAGCAGCCCAGCTCCCATTGTAGTGCCCACCTGAGCCTCCCGGTGCAGGACATACCATGATCCGCTCATGTGGCCGGCGTCCCCGATTCCAAGGCGATCATGCTGTCTGCGCTGTCGGAGGAGGACACGGTGATGGATCTGAAGCATTCCTGGTTCTGTTACAATCTCCTTAAGAAATTATCTCATTTCCGGTCAGCTTCAAGCACATCACTTCAGGTGGAACATTATGTGTGTGTTTTAAAATGCTCCTCGGGGCTCCGTCATGTACTCCAGTGTCCGTGGGAAAAGCCCGCTTTGTATGCTCCGTACACACTTGGCTCCGCTCCGTACATCCCGTACACATATGGCTCCACTCCGTACACACACGGCTCCACTCCATATACCCCATACACAGTGTCGCTTGCCTTCTCTGTTCGCAGGACCTGTGATGAGGTACACCTCGTACACGCGGCTCCGCTCCGTACACCTCGTACACACGCGGCTCCGCTCCGTACACCTCGTACACACGCGGCTCCGCTCCGTACACCTCGTACACACGCGGCTCCTCTCCGTACACATCGTACACACGCGGCTCCGCTCCGTACACCTCGTACACACGCGGCTCCGCTCCGTACACCTCGTACACACGCGGCTCCTCTCCGTACACTTTGTACACACGCGGCTCCGCTCCGTACACCTCGTATACACGGCTCCGCTCCGTACACCTCATACTCACGCGGCTCTGTTCCGTACACCTCGTGCACGCGGCTCTGTTCCGTACACCTCGTGCACGCGGCTCTGTTCCGTACACCTCGTGCACGCGGCTCTGTTCCGTACACCTCGTGCACGCGGCTCTGTTCCGTACACCTCGTGCACGCGGCTCTGTTCCGTACACCTCGCACACACATGACTCCGCTCTGTACACCTCGTACACACACGGCTCCGCTCCGTACACCTCGTACACGTGGCTCCGTTCCATACACCTCGTACACGCGGCTCCGTTCCATACACCTCGTGCACGCGGCTCCGTTTCGTACACCTCGTGCACGCGGCTCCGTTTCGTACACCTCGTGCACGCGGCTCCGTTCCGTACACCTCGTGCACACACGGCTCCGCTCAGTACACCCCATACACACACAGCTCTGCTACATCTACCCTGTAAACCCCTCCTGACCCCACACATACTTATCTCATCCAGCACCATGACAACAGCCAACAGCACAGCAGAGTCTTGCAGACACCAAGTGGCAAGGCTGAGCGCACAGGACCTGTGATGAGGTCACAGGAGGGGCGGAGTCAGGGTTCACATGATCAGGGGTCTGGACAAAGGCTCCTGATCATGTGACCCCTGACTCCTCCCCTCCTGTGACCTCATCACAGGTCCTGCGAACAGAGAAGGCAAGCGACACTGTGAGTGGCTGCGGGGGGGTCTCATGTTACGGCGAGGATGGGGTGTGTGTGGGGGGGCGTGGTGGCTTATCTCCCTGCAGTGTGGGAGGAACTTGGAAACTATCACCGCCGTGCCCGCAGAGGGCCGGCAGCAGGAGCAACAGTGGCCGCAGCAGCTGGCAAGCGGCCAGATGATCGGGCGCTGCCGCCCGCGGCCCACATGACAGCGGCCCAGCGGGAAAATGCCCGGTTGGTTATATTGCCAATCCGGGCCTGATTAGATTCCAGGGTTGCTTCTGATTCTGTAACCTCAGATCCAGATTCACGGTTCACACAAACAACTCCAGATTCCATGTCCATACTCAACAGTTCAACTTTAATTGAAAACAGGGTTCTTGATACAGATGTAGCACAGTTTACATGCAATGACATTCCTGGAACTCTCCCTGCCTTATCTGACAGCTTCCTTCCTGAATACACTTGTATCCTTTGAGCAGAGCCGGTTTTAGGCAAAGTGGGGCCCTAAGCAAAGTTTAAAATGGGGCCCCAAATGCTAACCTATTGCACATCACACAGAAGCATTTCGATTGTATTTACATGCGCTGAGTTCAGGATGCTAAATGAGTGTGATCGACAATATTGAAGTCGTTCAACACTTGTTTCCCGGCCTCTTTCCACCGTATGAGAAAGGATGATGGGAACAGAACAATCACTAACAGATCACCATACAGTATCATGTTATCAGCAGCACATCTACAGTTTACACCCCATAGTCCTCCATATTGTATAATACACTTCCTATAGTCCTCCATATAATATAATGTTGTCATGATCCAGGTTTGATCTGACAGTTTTAAATGCACAAGTGAACTTTTTTTCCTTTGGCTATGTGCCAAAGTGTGGTGTGATTGCCCCCGGTGGCCATTAGAATTATTGCACTGTGGTGTCGTTTGTTCTAAGTTGCCCCGGTGGTGGTGAGCGGTAGTGCACTTTAGTTCTTTAGTTTAATGTTCACGTAATTATAAAACAGGTGTGATGCTCTATAAAAGAGTGTCAGGTGTGTTTGATCACTGTTGGTGATAGGTCTTCATTTTCAAGTAAAACACTCCCGGGGAAAGACCTGGCTAGTCATTGCTTGCATTGAGAAACATGTGATGGTGTCTCCGCGACTTGTGTTTTGCATATATTTACATATTTCCTATAAGGATGGGGGCATTGCCCTAGAATCACTGTGTTGAGAAACATGTGATGGTGTCTCCGCAGTGTTGGATGTTGATCTCCATGAGTTCATTCATCCTCATTTTTCACAGTCTTCTACTAGGCATTGCTCTTACTAGCCAGTTTCCTACTCCACACTGATGAGGGGCAATACCCTGAAACATCTGTCTGTGGATGGATACCATGTTTTGGCATAGGTGGTTTCCTTCATTGGTGACTGCCCTTCCCGTGGTTGTTCCATCCCGGGGAAAGACCTGGCTAGTAATTGCTTGCGTTGAGAAACATGTGATGGTGTCTCCGCGGCTTGTGTTTTGCATATATTTACATATTTCCCATAAGGGTGGGGGCATTGCCCTAGAATCACTGCGTTGAGAAACATGTGATGGTGTCTCCGCAGTGTTGGATGTTGATCTCCATGAGTTCATTCATCCTCATTTTTCACTTCATTTTCAAGTAAGCCTGGGTGAAAGATGGAGCTGAACAAGAGTCCTGGGCAGCCCAGCCAGAGGGGACGAGTGGCAGCTATGGTGTCTGCAGGGAGTGTTGGCATGGATTGGTGGAGTCCAACGATGGGGTCTGCAAGAAGGGCTGGCATGGCGTGGTGGAGTCGCAGTTTATGGTGTCAGGAGGAAGTGCTTGCATGGCTTGGTGGAGTGGCGACTATGGTGAGAGTTGCACTCAGCATGCTGGACTTGGTTGCTGAAAACTGGACTCAAGCATGCTGGACTTATTAGCAGAAAAGTTGGACTCCAGCATGCTGGACTTTTTGGCAGAAGCTGGACTCATCTTTGGGACTCTGTTTACTGGGCAGCTGCAACTGGTGGTGGACTCTGCTCCAAGGCTGCACTATGGTGATGGATCCGGTTATGGTGATGGATCCGGTTGAAGGAGAAGATGCACGCAGGTGGTGGGCTCTGTTGCGGGGAGCATAAGCAACAGAGCAAAGCTAAGTGATGTCCCCCTGTATTGTCATTTTTCCTTATGTGTGTTTAGTGCAGTGGTGGGATTAGTTTCCGAACCAACCAATTCCCTAGTGAGGGTTTAGGTGCAGGGCGAGTCAGGGTTTTAAGTTTCCTGTACATCGCCCAGTGCGGAACCGGCATAGGGAACGATAGGAGTGTAGAGACACTGACTCAGGGGAGTGCAGGAGGTCTCAACTTCTATCGCAGGGCCCTCCATTGTTAATGTTATCCAGGTTTCCCCTTTATTATTTAAATTCGCCTTACTGGAGGCGGGGTTTCCAGACTTTTATATATATACATGTAATATCTAAATTTGCCAGTTGGAGGCGGTGTATCCAGCTGCTTGTCTTATTATTTAAATTCGCCCAACTGGAGGCGGTGTATCCAGGGTCACGTGCGTCATATGGGTTCGCTTTGCGGTACTTGCTGTGTCCAGAGACACGTGACCGTGACAAATGTGCCCCATAGTCCTCCATATAGTATAATACACTCCTCAGTCCTCCATATAGCATAATATACTCCTCTTAGTCCTACATATAGTATAATACACTCCTCATAGCCCTCCATATATTAAAATACACTGCTCAGTCCTCCATATAGTATAATACACTCCTCATAGTGCTCCATATAGTATAATGCACCACCATAGCCATTCATGTAGTACAATTCACTTCCCATAACGCACCCCATAGTTCTCCATATGTATTCCCCATAGTCCTCAATACAGAATAATGCAGCCCACATACAGTATAATGCAGCCACTCTATAGAGCATAATGAAGCCACCCCACAGAGTATAATGCAGCCCCGCCATACAATATAATGTAACCCCCATAAAATATAATGTAGTCCCCCTCTTATGGTATAATGCAGCCACCCCTTAGAGCATAATGCAGCTACCCCACAGAGTATAATGCAGCCACCCCACAGAATATAATGTAACCCCCCATAGAATATAATGCAGCCTCTCCATAGAATACAATGTAGCCCTCCTCATATAGTATAATGCAGCCCCCTTAGAATATAATGTAGCCCCCTCATAAAGTATAATAAAGCCCCCATACAATATAATCTAGCCCCCCCACAGAATACAATGTAGTCTCCTCATATAGTATAATGTAGCCCCCTCATAGAGTATGATGCTATCACCCCCCAGAGAATATAATAAATATAATACAGCCCCCCATAGAATATAATGTAGCCCCAAATTGAATATAATACAGCCTACCTCCCCATAGAATATAATGTAACCCCCCATATTATATAACATAGCCTCCCCCATAGAATATAACGTAAAATATACCCCTTGGTATATAACACAGCCGCATAGTATATAACCCAGCACCACATGGTATATAGCACAGCACCACATGGTATATAGCCCAGCCCCACATGGTATATAGCCCAGCCCCACATGGTATGTAGCCCAGCCCCACATGGCATATAGCCCACCATGGTATATAGCCCAGCCCAACATGGCATATAGCCCACCATCGTACAAAGCTCAGCCCCACATGGCATATAGCCAACTGTTAAGAATGGGTCACTGAGGAGGAGAGCTGGCCCGAGCTGAGCCACAGAACACCAGAGGGATTGGTAACTAAGCGGATTGCAGACGCCTGATCCTATCCACACAACTAGCAGTAGCCGTGGAGCGTACCTACGATGATCCTAGACACCTCGGCACAGCCGGAGAGCTAACTACGCCTAAAGCAAGAAAGGGGAAATCTAAACTGCCCCAGAGCAGACCCAAAAGGAATAGATAGCCCCCAAACATATATTGTCGGTGAGACAAGATGAAAACACAAACGCAGGTAGGAAAATAGGCTGAGCAAATGATGGGGCCCACACTGACTAGACAGGTCAGGAAAGGATAGATACTGTCTGCAATCACGCACAAAAAACCCTGCAAAATGTCCAACACGACTGATGCACAAAAACCCTGAAGTCACACGACTTCGCCTCCCACTATATCAGTACTCTGGTAGATTCTGAAAGCAAAGCAACAGAGACCAATATACCAGGAGGGAAAAACAAACTGGCACAAGCAGCAACATATGGCTGTGATGCAGCACAGCCCCAGCCGGAGCTGGCCGACCCGCACAAAGCAGGAATAGACAGAACCTGAACAAATGCAAACAGAAAAGCAAATGAATCACTTAGCTGGACAATGCAGAGAAAGAGCTGGATACGTCAGACCTCAGGGGGCAAGGCAGCAAAAATCACCAGCAGGGATAGAGGGCGTCGGCTGTCTTAAATCCCATTCTGAAGCCTCAGATCTCCAATCGCTATCCTCATCATCCGGTGGTAAGCCTCTGTCAATCAAATCAGCTCCACCACCTCCATTAACCACCAGAGGGAGCCCAGAAAGAGAACTCACAACAGCCCACCATGGTATATAGCCCAGCCCCACATGGCATATAGCCCACCATGGTACATAGCACAGCCCCACACTGTATATAGCACAGCCCCACATGGTATATAGCACAGCCCCACATGGTATAAAGCACAGCCCACATGGTATAAAGCACAGCCCCACATGGTATATAGCACAGCACCACATGGTATATAGCAGAGCCCACCATGGTATATAGCCCAGCATGGTATATAGCCCAGCATGGTATATAGCCCAGGACAACATGGTATATAGCCCAGCATAGTATATAGTCCAGCATAGTATATAGCCCAGCACCACATGGTATATATCCCAACATGGTATATACAGTGGGGCAAAAAAGTATTTAGTCAGTCAGCAATAGTGCAAGTTCCACCACTTAAAAAGATGAGAGGCGTCTGTAATTTACATCATAGGTAGACCTCAACTATGGGAGACAAACTGAGAAAAAAAAATCCAGAAAATCACATTGTCTGTTTTTTTTCATTTTATTTGCATATTATGGTGGAAAATAAGTATTTGGTCAGAAACAAAATTTCATCTCAATACTTTGTGATATATCCTTTGTTGGCAATGACAGAGGTCAAACGTTTTCTGTAAGTCTTCACAAGGTTGCCACACACTGTTGTTGGTATGTTGGCCCATTCCTCCATGCAGATCTCCTCTAGAGCAGTGATGTTTTTGGCTTTTCGCTTGGCAACACGAACTTTCAACTCCCTCCAAAGGTTTTCTATAGGGTTGAGATCTGGAGACTGGCTAGGCCACTCCAGGACCTTGAAATGCTTCTTACGAATCCACTCCTTCGTTGCCCTGTCGGTGTGCTTTGGATCATTGTCATGTTGAAAGACCCAGCCACGTTTCATATTCAATGCCCTTGCTGATGGAAGGAGGTTTGCCCTCAAAATCTCACGATACATGGCCCCATTCATTCTTTCATGTACCCGGATCAGTCGTCCTGGCCCCTTTGCAGAGAAACAGCCCCAAAGCATGATGTTTCCACCACCATGCTTTACAGTAGGTATGGTGTTTGATGGATGCAACTCAGTATTCTTTTTCCTCCAAACACGACAAGTTGTGTTTCTACCAAACAGTTCCAGTTTGGTTTCATCAGACCATAGGACATTCTCCCAAAACTCCTCTGGATCATCCAAATGCTCTCTAGCAAACTTCAGACGGGCCCGGACATGTACAGGCTTAAGCAGTGGGACACGTCTGGCACTGCAGGATCTGAGTCCATGGTGGCGTAGTGTGTTACTTATGGTAGGCCTTGTTACATTGGTCCCAGCTCTCTGCAGTTCATTCACTAGGTCCCCCCGCGTGGTTCTGGGATTTTTGCTCACCATTCTTGTGATCATTCTGACCCCACGGGGTGGGATTTTGCGTGGAGCACCAGATCGAGGGAGATTATCAGTGGTCTTGTATGTCTTCCATTTTCTAATTATTGCTCCCACAGTTGATTTCTTCACTCCAAGCTGGTTGGCTATTGCAGATTCAGTCTTCCCAGCCTGGTGCAGGGATACAATTTTGTTTCTGGTGTCCTTTGACAGCTCTTTGGTCTTCACCATAGTGGAGTTTGCAGTCAGACTGTTTGAGGGTGTGCACAGGTGTCTTTTTATACTGATAACAAGTTTAAACAGGTGCCATTACTACAGGTAATGAGTGGAGGAAAGAGGAGACTCTTAAAGAAGAAGTTACAGGTCTGTGAGAGCCAGAAATCTTGTTTGCTTGTTTCTGACCAAATACTTATTTTCCACCATAATATGCAAATAAAATAAAAAAAAACAGACAATGTGATTTTCTGGATTTTTTTTTCTCAGTTTGTCTCCCATAGTTGAGGTCTACCTATGATGTAAATTACAGACGCCTCTCATCTTTTTAAGTGGTGGAACTTGCACTATTGCTGACTGACTAAAATACTTTTTTGCCCCACTGTAGCCTATCACAACATGGTATATAGCACAGCATGGTATATAGCCCAGCATAGTATATAGCCCAGCATGGTATATAGCCCAGCACATCACATGGTATATAGGCCAGCATGGTATACAGCCCAGGACCACATGGTATATAGCCCAGCCACCCCCCAGAATGGCCCCACAGTCCAGTACTCACACTGATATATTAAAAAAACAAAAACAAACCACACTCCTCACCTTCTCCTCTTGCCCACGCTGCTCCCGACTCCTGTCTCCTGCTCTGCCTAGTACACAGTGAGAGAGCGATGAAGTCAGAGGCAGAGCGGGGAATGATGGATGGGAGAGGGAGCGTCAGCTGACGCCCTCTCCTCCATCATTGCTGTGAACTGTACTGGCGTCTATGATGGCAGGGGGAGTTGGCGTTGGGGGCAGGCGGGCCCCCCTGCCTCACAGGGGCCACATAATGGCTGCGTGATGTGCCGCTAGCTGGGTGTTAGGAGTCAGGTTCCTGCATCTGCTCTGCAGGAATCCAGATCCTTACATTCTGCAGTCTCTTGCTCTTTATCTACCGCAGAGGAGATTGCCTTGCAGCAAATCTCTCCAGGGGCTAAGTCCCTCTGTCCTCCTACTGAGCATGCTCATGAGATGGTATCCCATTGGAGATCGGGAGTCATGTGCTCAGGTCCTGCTCCAGATCTCATTGGTCCATCTCGGAGATCTGGAAGCTTCCGGAAGGTCCCGGCTGCTATAAAAAGCTCACATGGCCGTTCCGCCATGCGCTAGTATAGACTATACTGCTATGTGTGAATGGTGACGGATGTACTGTATGATTCTGGTGACTGACTTATTATGAAACCCCTTCCCTCTGATATTACGCATGTGGTTAAGGAATTATCTCAGTAGTCTGCGCCAGTCTGTGGCAAGCCTTAGGCCACAGTGCACGCTGCATCTCTGCGCTAGCGTCTGACAATAGCTCCTCCTTTGTAGCTGTGTCGTCCAGCGGCAGTGTCCTGCGCCGCGCTGCAGTTGCAGCCCTTCTTGGCATTCGCAGTAGCGACACCGCACACACGGTAGGTCTAGACGGACGCAGCCCCTCTGTCTTAGTTCCTGCTCCTGTGACCTTATACCGTGTGTGCATTTACCTGAGGCCTGTGACTCTAACAGGCTCAGCCTTTTGTATGTTTTTGTTGCGGCGCCTCTGTGTGTGAACAGAGCCCGCTCTGCGCACTTCGGGTGAAGTTGAACCCGTGCGCATTATACCGCCATATTGCTCGTCTGCCATTACTCAGCAGCGGTTGTAACACCTACTGCACGGTGGACCCCGAGCGGCGAACGCACTTTATTATTATTTTTATTTAGTGCGTTCCGCCGTTCCTAACACTGGGAGAGCGGGGGCCCTCGGCAGCTGCCTGGTCTGCCTGCCCTACCGCTGGCCCTGCCCTTGAGCTGTCCCTGTCTCTTAAGACAGCCTCTGTCCCACAGACAGTCCTTCCTTTTCTGTGGTGTCCGTGCCCCTAGGTCCACCATTTTCCTCCCATTCCTCTTGTCCGGTTTCCATTGGAAAAAGAGTAAAAGTCGCTCTCAGCTCTGCCTAATCCCGTCCGTTAGCCCCGTATCCCCTTTGGAATGTTTACTTCAACAGATGGTGACGACTCACACGTTGCTTAGCCTGGGGTCCTTCATTGCCTCAGCAATCTTCATCCCCAGAGCTTTCCATGTGTCCTATCTTACTGCTACATCACTTCTTATTCAAACTAAGCTTATCCTGGCACTCTCATTTCCTACCTCTATTTTGCCCCACTAATCTATTCCCAACATTGTCCTATGCTATTGCTACCCTTCTATTCTATTCTTTTTCTTTCCCTAACCCTATGCCAAGTTAATATAAAGGACATCACGGTATAATAACATCAAGCAAATATAATAATGTACATAAAACTCGATGGAACAGCAAATATGCAATGCCAACACGGTCAGGAGAGGGAGAAGCACATGGCGGCCTCTGTCACCCCCTTACAGATAGACCATATTCTCCGGGTTGATTAGCATGACTTACTCAGAATGTTTTCCAGGCTTGTATCTGAGCTGCTGATATTGCTGCTGAGAATCATCACTTTTTAATTATTGCCTCCTCTTCCCCTCCGGTACAGAGATTTTTGCCCTGCCGCCGGGACAGTGGTATTTTTGCAAGATGGCCCAACCCTCTTTTCTTCCTGCCTTTACTATTTACGGTGCTGTGCAAAT
Source organism: Dendrobates tinctorius (assembly GCF_039654945.1). Taxonomy (NCBI): domain Eukaryota; kingdom Metazoa; phylum Chordata; class Amphibia; order Anura; family Dendrobatidae; genus Dendrobates; species Dendrobates tinctorius. The sequence goes on from NW_027361690.1 coordinate 10,298,422, forward strand.
TAATTGGGGCAAAGCATTTTTTTAAGTAAAAGCGTAAGTTGCTTACCAGTCAGAGATTCAAACCAGTTTTAACGGCTTTGAACAGGCACTCACACCTGTTCAAAGCAGTTAAAACTGGTTTGAATCACTGACTGGTAAGCAACTTACGATTTTACTTAAAAAAAAGCTTTGTCCCAATTAATTTGCACAGCACTGTAACTTGCACAGCAAATCAATTCAGGTTTTCCCCCATAGCTCTGAATGCTAGGTCAGACAGTGATGTGTGTAAGAGTGCCTATCTCACAGCAGTCATCAGCCCATAGCCAAGATAATAGTGATTGAGAAGGTATATGCTATCATTCACAGTCTGTACGTCAGCTTGTTGCTTCCCCAAATGAAACCATAACCACCTTTCCCTAAGCTAAAGTTACCTTTGGATGTTATTCCTAAAAAAGACTTGAGCAAACTTTGTCTGATTCATCACCTTTCGCATTCCAAGAGTTCTGCCTTTTGTGATTTAGTCCATGAGCCGGGCCAGATATCGGTACTACCCAGAGTGACTAATTCTCTTTGGTGTTTTTAGGTAGATGCATGTCTGTAGTTTATGTTTTGATATGATAGCCCTTGCACATCAGTAGCTTAACCCCTTCAGGCCTATTTGTACCCAAATACCTAGGCCATTTTTTGTAAATCTGACCTGTCACTTCATGCGGTAATAACTTTGGGACGCTATCACCTACCCACGCCATTCTGAGATTGTTTTCTCGTGACATATTGTACTTCATGGTAGTGCTAATTGTGAGTCAATAGATTTTACCTTTCTGCATAAAAAATTACAAAATACACGAAAATTTGGGAAAAATTCGCTATTTTTGAACTTTGAAATTCTCTACTTTTTACAAAAATGCTGATACCCCCCATAACAGTTATTAGTTTACATTCTCCACATGTCTACTTCACATTGGCATCATTTTGGAAATGAAATTTTATATTTTTCGGATGTGATTAGGCTCATAGTTTTATACGCAATTTTTAAAGTTTACGACTAAATTTCCAAAACCCATTTTTCCAAGGACCAAGTCAGTTCGGACGTCACTTTATGGGTCTTGTATAACAGAACCCACCCATACATTACCCCATTTTGCAAACTACACCCCTCAAGGTGTCCAAAACGGATTTTCAAAACTTTGTTAACCCCTTAGGTGTTGCACAGGAATTCAAGCAAAATGACAGTGAAATATCAAAATTTCAATTTTTTGGCAGCTATTCCATTGTAATCCAATTTTACCTGCAACCCAGCAAGGGTTAACAGCAAACCCAAACCCAAAATTGGTTACCCCAATTCCGCAGTTTATAGAAACACCCCACATGTACACGTAAACTAAATTATGGGCGCGCAAGAGGGCTCAGCACAGAAGGAGAGCTTGGCGGTTTTTGGGATAATAGATTACACTGGAAGAAATCCAGTGGGCCATGTCGTATTGGAGAGACCCTGAGGTACCCCCAGAGTGGAAACCCCCAAAAGGTTACCGCATTTTGGAAACTACACCCCCTAAGGAATGTTTTAGGGGGTATAGTAACCACTTTGACCCAACAAGCGCTCCATTGGAGTTTCATGTACTTGGTTGAGGAAATTGAAAAGTACGTTTTTTACCGAAAAATGTTGCTTTAGGCCCACATTTTTCATTTTGAAAAGGGGGACCAGGAAAAAGTACACCCCACTTTTTATTCCCCATTGTCTCCCGAACACGGCAATACCACAAGTGTTGTCTAAAACCACAGTATTGGCGCACGGCAGGCTTCGTAAGCGAAGCTGCGGCAAAATTCACTGTAAGAAATCTATGGGGCCATGTCACATTTGGAGACACACTGAGGTCCCGCACAGTGGAAACCACAAAAAAGTGACCCCATTTTTGAAATTACACCCCCTAAGGAATGTTTTAGGAGGTACAGTAACCACTTTGCACCGGGAACTGGCTCCCGACCCGCGGCGATCGCCCGGCATATGATCCGGGTACGATTCGCCGTACCGCTACGGCGGCCGGCGCGAAGCGGTTAAGGGTATTTTTCACCTTTTGAATAGATCCTACCTATATTTCCAAAAAATAATGATTAAAGGTCGATTTAGGGGAAATGCCAAAATGTCAATACAATGCATGTAGTATTTGTAACAAAATTTAATCCAAGTTATGTAAATACACACTGAACATGTCATGGGCTTGTCCATACTAATGTGTGTGTGTGTAGGTGTGTGTGTGTGTGTGTATATATATATATATATATATATATATATATTGTGTGTGTATGTATAATTATATAACGTTACTCCATAATATCTTCAACATCAGACTCTGAATCTGACTGTTGTTCTACTGGCTCGTCTTCAATACCCTTGTTCTGGCATGTCTGTAACCTGTACATGTCCGTGCACTTCAGGCCATTGCTGAGGCAAGTACACTGAGGAAGTTCGCATGACCGCACACACTTGCAGGACAGTAGCTGGATAATAGCTTCTGGTGCTGGTGCCCCTCGCATCCACTTGACAACAAGCTTTCCGTCATTATCTATCATCCAACCGCAGTCTGTTGGATTTGCAACAAATGGCTGGCTCTGCAGACTTCTCCTCCAGATCGCAGCCTGGTAGTTTGCACGCAGTGCATGCATGAAAAGGCAGTCTTGGCAAGGAGGGAGTTGACTTGACTCTACCACTCCACGTCTGGCACAGAACAGCTGATACCGGAGCCTGTTTACCTCAGTTGTTTGGGTAGTTGGCAGGTACATGTGGCGGGTGATTTCCTGTAACTTCTCAAAGAGTTCGGGAGACACTTCCCATGAACGACCAACTTCCTGAAAGGCATCCTGGTATGTCTTGTTCATCTTCAACTGCTTGAGTGTCGTCATCTTCTCACGGCCAGCGAATGCACTGACTGTGTCACATCCTGTAAATGCATGCATACCAGTCAATGAATCACACACGCTGCCTCCCAATGTTCTGCTCAGAGTGGTGATATCCAGGAATCTTGTCCGGTTCTGTGTACCGCATTTCTGGAACAGGTGGCATGGGATTTTGTGGCACATGCACAGACACAGGACCATGACATCAGTATCCTCTGAAGTGATGATGACAGACTTGTAACCAGATTCTGCTGCATGAAGAGCATGGAGAATGAGGCGTGTGTCTGCTTCTTCTTGACTTGACTTAAGGTCAGCAGCCTCTTCCCACTGTTCTTCGGTGATCTTAAAGCAGAGCTGCTCACATGTGACATACATCTCCTACTCCTCAAGCTTCTCCCTGTGGTGTTTCGCCTTCCATTCTTCTACCAGAAACTTTATGAGTCTTGCCTTGTTGGAGGAATTACTTAGTAGCTTTCTCCACTGCTGGATGTTGTGCCCATGTTGAATGTTCTTGAAATGGATCCCTGTGCCTTCATATCTGTTGACTCTTTCTGTATCTTTGATGGATGTCTCCTTGTAGACGTCAAAGACAATATCAATGCGCTTGCTCTTAGCACCCTCATGGATAGCGCGACTCATTGCTGTGCCTGCTAGCTGGGCAAATGTTGCATCGTTTCCCTTCAGTTTCTGAACCAGGCTCATCCCATCAATGATGGTTGCAGAGGGCTCAGGGATCACCTCTGCAGGAGGAGCATTCCTCTCCAACTCCCTTGCTAGGGCAGCCTTGTTGGTCTTGCGGATAGACCCATCACCGTTGGCAAGTGCCCATGGCAATGGCCCCAGGGGATGAGTCAAGACATCACTCATTTGTAGCTTTCTGTTCTCAGCTACAAGTATCATCTGGCCAAATAGGTTCCTGTCAGCCTTCAAAATTACCTCCTTGCCAAGGCCTTGTCTGTGTGTCTTCATTCTGATGTTAGAGAACGTTTTAAGATTGTTCTTCGTCATCTCGTCATGAAACAGTGTAGTTGGCGTATCGGTACACAAACGCTCATCCTTGAATGTGTGATATGCATCCTCTCCTATACTGTATGCCCCTAGAAGGTCTTTGGCTACATCTGGTGGTGCTGCAGTCGCTGTTGATAAACTGATAAGTTCACCATTATGCTCTTTGTTGAAGGGGTTCAACCAACCAGTCTCCAGCAGTTCAACAAAAGATCCGACATCGGCTTCATCTCTTCTAATCCTGGACACCTGTAGGTCTGAATGACTGAAGTCAGTATATTGTTGGCCTACTAGGGCCCTCAGCTGCCTCAAGTACATGCTGCGGTACACCGATGTCAGGTAGAATCTGGCGACAGCTCCAACTTTGAGGCTGAAGCCTTTTGTGCCCCCTGGTGTCTGGGTGTCTTTGTTGATTGTTTCTTCGATGGTCTGGTCCACAGGAATCCATCCAAAAGGATTCTTGCTACCGATCTGGACCGAAAAGCCACCTTTCATGAAGTATTCATGGACCTCTGGGTGGTCTATGGGCAGCCGAGACATCGTAGCATAGTAATAGGTTAGGTATCGGGCATAGTTGACCTTGTCATAGGCAAAACACCACGGTATCATCTGTCGGATTGCTCCTAGGTGAAGCATCCAGTTGCCTTCTCTTGAAGCTCGAACCAGGGCCAGCATGGTCTCGACCATGTCCAAGTATGACATCCAGAATGCTGAGAGTTGTTCATTTCTGAAGGTCTCAAGATAAACTTGAAAGAGCTTCAGGGTAAGTGTGCAAGATTCATTATCCAAGAACTTTTCAAAGGATCCCTGCGACACACTGATGCAAAAGTTTGTGATGTTCTTCAGTGTTTCATTCAGATGGTGAAGGTCCCTTGCATGGTTTTCTTCTAGCCATGGAAGGAAGTTTTTCCATGCAAGCCTCATAAGTGCTTCATAGACCAGCTTGTGTAGTCTCACTGCTCTGTTGTACCTCCGGCCGTCCATCACTCCAGACACTGATCCTTCAGCGATGACACCGGATTCAACACACAGATCTCTAAGGCCTGCATCCTGAAATCTCTTACCTATGATGGAGAGGAGATTACAGATTGTGTGGAAGACACCCATTCTAATTATAATGTTCTTGAACTTCTCATGTTTCCAGATAACCTCGGCAGCTTTGGCATAGAGTGCTTGATCAAACACGCACACAATTCTGTTAAGCTTCAGGGTCTGCATGATGGCATGTGTTTGCTCCAAGACTTCATTCACAGTGGACATGGCTGTTGCAGGAGCATTGATAGTGGGCAGGTAGCTTACAGTGTCCTGGGCCACTACAATGTCGCTGCGGATTTGGATGTTGAACCCAGTCCAACTGCTAATGGTTTGATCCTCATGGTCTGACATTCTAGCCAGAAGCCAGATATGGTTCTTGGTTTTTGAATCCTGGACCTCCTCGGTAGTGTTAACATTCGCAGTCTCAATCCTGGGTGGCCCTCCCCGCCGCCCAACATTGTATATTGGTAGCATTAATTCTGTCGGAATTATGCTTCTTTTCTTCGACTTGGTTACATCTGGCAGGACTTTTGTCACAGAGCATGCAACATTGGACTGAACAGCGATGCCATTGACTCTATGAGATGTACCTGCTCCACTTAGTGTCTCCTCAAGTCTGTCAGTGTTATCCCAGGCCAAGGTTGTGAATACACCAGGGTAGATATTTGCTGGCATTGGGATGTCATCCGTTGAACATTCCAACTTCTGGATACAAAGGGCTGTATCGATCTCCTCAGCCGTTGAATATGACACACAGTGGCCAAGACGATTCAGAGTTCGAACCAGTTCTGTATTGCCGGTCAAAGACTTAATTGCAAAGGACAGCAGTACGTGCTTGGGTGGCTTTGTCTTTCCATTGGTAACAGCAAAAACCAAGTCACTGCCGAAGGATGTGGCAAGACGTTGAGCTCTTTCAGAGGGAGTTTGGCACTCACAATCTCCTGTAAGCAGGGTTTGCAGGAATTGAGTGACTAATGCAGGAACGACATTCTGATCTGTATCGGGAGGCCATGGCTGACTCACATCTTGCTTCTTGATCTCATTCCTCAGCTGCATTGCTGCTTTGGTTACGACATCTCCAGAGTTAGCGGCTCTTGCTTCTTGCAGATCTTTTGTCATGCTGTGTGCTTGCCGGGCAAGGTCGTCCATTGATAGGCTATATGGATAGACTAGAAGCTTACCTTTCTCATCGGAGAGAAAGCGGAGTGATTCACCAAACTCTGTTTCAAGTTTTCGGCGAACATGTTTCTTTGTCGATGGTTTCAGTTTGATGATACCACGGGACATCATGCATCTCTGAAGCCTAGATGTGAGGTTTATCATAGGCAGTACTTCTGGGTTTGGGAACAATTCAGTCCTTATATACAAGAAGAGTTCCTCAAGGGCTTCTCTCTCTGCCTCTCCGTAGCGTACTTCCTTGCTTTCTTCCTGATTTTCTGCTGCACCAGACCTACAGGCCACTTGGGAATCATCTTTTGTGAATAGTTTGTAGCACGACTTGTGGTAGTGCCCCTCTGAAGCAACAAGGTCTCTGCTAAGTAAACTAAGGATTCTCTGTGTGCCTTTCCTTATCGCTGCTCTGCGGATCGTCTCATCTGCTCGTAGCTCAACACACTGGACGATTGGCTCCCTTGTTTTTTCTCCTTTGAGATACTTGCTTGACTTCTCGCAGAACATACATACTTTGGCATACACCCTGCTATCACTGGGGGTACCCCTCGGTAGCCTCCTCCTGGGGATTTCGCTTGCTGTTTCGACATTGACACCCTTGGCAAGGATAGAATCCAGTGACTTCTTCATTGTAAAGAGACTACGACATTTACGGTGATATTGTATGTGTGGTATTTCTCGTTCTTCAAGGCCCTTAGCTGCTTCCAGGACGGATTCATGCTGTCTGATCTCTGCAGCCCTAAGCAATGTTTTCCAGGAGTCCAAATCCTGTAGGGATGCCAAATCATCACTGTCATCATTACAGCAGTGTAAGATACAGTCGATCCGTGATTTCTTCCTCGCTGGTACTTCCATCATGCCATTAGATATGTCAGTAAACACCTGCAAACACAAAGAAAAACATTAAAACCCTTGGCACCGAGCGCCGTACGAGTACTGCTCTCTCGTTCTGGACCAAAGGACAAGAGCAGTACTAGTACGGCACAACCCCTTTAGCGTCCCCACCGCTAATCGCGCGGGGATCAGGGGTAGATGGCCGCACTTACAAGCAGCAGGGCTTGTCCCCTCGCCATGTGTGGCCATCGCGCCGACCCCCTGCAGCTAGAATCACTGTGATTCGCTGGGCTATATAGCCCAGCGAATCGCAGCATGCCTTGTAAAACATGGCGTGATTCGCTGCAGGGGTTCGTGCCTGTGGAGCGATTGGTGCATTTACCAGTCACTCCACAGGCCAGGGGGAGGATGTCAGTGTCTGATCTCCTCCCCCTGTGCTGCGATTGGCTAGAACATCGTTCTAGCCATAGCAGCGATGTAGCAGGGCCGACACAGTGTCGCCTCTGCCTGTATGAGATCCTGTCAGCACAGGGTCTCATACAGGGATGATCGCTGCACTGTGCAGGCTGGCCGGACCTGCCTGCACTCGCTGGAACTTGTGGTACCACAAGTCCCAGCAAGTCTGGGCAGGCAGGCAAAAAGTGTAAAAGAAAGTTAAAAAAAACAAAAACACTACACTACACCTCCCCCCCTCCCCCTCCCATATGTGCCAATACTGTGGTTTTAGACAACACTTGTGGTATTGCCGTGTTCGGGAGACAATGGGGAATAAAAAGTGGGGTGTACTTTTTCCTGGTCCCCCTTTTCAAAATGAAAAATGTGGGACTAAAGCGACTTTTTCCGGTAAAAAAACGTACTTTTCAATTTCCTCAACCAAGTGCATGAAACTCCAATGGAGCGCTTGTTGGGTCAAAGTGGTTACTATACCCCCTAAAACATTCCTTAGGGGGTGTAGTTTCCAAAATGCGGTAACCTTTTGGGGGTTTCCACTCTGGGGGTACCTCAACCTCAGGGTCTCTCCAATACGACATGGCCCACTGGATTTCTTCCAGTGTAATCTATTATCCCAAAAACCGCCTAGCTCTCCTTCTGTGCTGAGCCCTCTTGCGCGCCCATAATTTAGTTTACGTGTACATGTGGGGTGTTTCTATAAACTGCGGAATTGGGGTAACCAATTTTGGGTTTGGGTTTGCTGTTAACCCTTGCTGGGTTGCAGGTAAAATTGGATTACAATTAGAGTTGAGCGAAATGGGTCGAAAAAATTCAAAAGTCGACGGCTTTTGGCAAAGTCGGGTTTCATGAAACGAAACCCGACCCTAGGATGAGGTCGGCCACGAGGTCGGCGACTTACGCGCCAAAGTCGCGTTTCAAAAGTTTGTTTTGCGCTCTTTTTCAGCCAATCAGGATCCACGGACACTGTGGGCAACGTGATGACCTAGGCACGGGTCACCACCATCTTTCAGAAGGGCATGCAAGTGATTGGCTTGCTTTGGTGGGCGTCACAGGGGGTATAAAAGGGCGTGCACGCCGACCGCCATCTTACTTCTGCCGATCTTAGTATAGGGAGAGGTTGCTGCTGATTCTGTAGGGAGAGCGTTAGGCAGGGAAGAAGACAAAAAAACTGCTTCTGCTGCTAGCGATTTGGCCTGCACAACACACAAGTCACTGTGTGTGCAGTGCAAGGGGAGGCTATATTGTGGTGTATCAGTGGTGTTGGTTGTTGGTCTGCCTTTTAAGGCTTCCTGACACGCTGGCATTGCTGTTTACCCACTGCTCCGCAAACTGCTTTTTTAAAAGCAATCCAATCTCCCTTATCCTCTAGTTACTTTTGTCACAGCTGTGCCATCGAGCCTGTCACATAGCGCTCAGATATCAGTGGGCCTCACACAATCCACAAGTGTCCAGTGTCCAAAAGTGTGCGCAGAGATTCAAAATCTCCATTATCCTCTCGTCACTTTGGTCACAGGCAACTGTGCCATCGAGCGTGTCACATAGCGCTCAGATATCAGTGGGCCTCACACAATCCACAAGTGTCCAGTGTCCAAAAGTGTGCGCAGAGATTCAAAATCTCCATTATCCTCTCGTCACTTTGGTCACAGGCAGCTGTGCCATCGAGCGTGTCACATAGCTCTCAGATATCAGTGGGCCTCACACAATCCACAAGTGTCCAGTGTCCAAAAGTGTGCGCAGAGATTCAAAATCTCCATTATCCTCTCGTCACTTTGGTCACAGGCAGCTGTGCCATCGAGCGTGTCACATAGCGCTCAGATATCAGTGGGCCTCACACAATCCACAAGTGTCCAGTGTCCAAAAGTGTGCGCAGAGATTCAAAATCTCCATTATCCTCTCGTCACTTTGGTCACAGGCAGCTGTGCCATCGAGCCTGTCACATAGCGCTCAGATATCAGTGGGCCTCACACAATCCACAAGTGTCCAGTGTCCAAAAGTGTGCGCAGAGATTCAAAATCTCCATTATCCTCTCGTCACTTTGGTCACAGGCAGCTGTGCCATCGAGCGTGTCACATAGCGCTCAGATATCAGTGGGCCTCACACAATCCACAAGTGTCCAGTGTCCAAAAGTGTGCGCAGAGATTCAAAATCTCCATCATCCTCTCGTCACTTTGGTCACAGCTGTGCCATCGAGCCTGTCACATAGCGCTCAGATATCAGTGGGCCTCACACAATCCACAAGTGTCCAGTGTCCAAAAGTGTGCGCAGAGATTCAAAATCTCCATTATCCTCTCATCACTTTTGTCACAGGCAGCTGTGCCATCGAGCCTGTCACATAGCGCTCAGATATCAGTGGGCCTCACACAATCCACAAGTGTCCAGTGTCCAAAAGTGTGCGCAGAGATTCAAAATCTCCATTATCCTCTCGTCACTTTGGTCACAGCTGTGCCATCGAGCGTGTCACATAGCGCTCAGATATCAGTGGGCCTCACACAATCCACAAGTGTCCAGTGTCCAAAAGTGTGCGCAGAGATTCAAAATCTCCATTATCCTCTCGTCACTTTGGTCACAGGCAGCTGTGCCATCGAGCGTGTCACATAGCGCTCAGATATCAGTGGGCCTCACACAATCCACAAGTGTCCAGTGTCCAAAAGTGTGCGCAGAGATTCAAAATCTCCATTATCCTCTCGTCACTTTGGTCACAGGCAGCTGTGCCATCGAGCGTGTCACATAGCGCTCAGATATCAGTGGGCCTCACACAATCCACAAGTGTCCAGTGTCCAAAAGTGTGCGCAGAGATTCAAAATCTCCATTATCCTCTCGTCACTTTGGTCACAGGCAGCTGTGCCATCGAGCGTGTCACATAGCGCTCAGATATCAGTGGGCCTCACACAATCCACAAGTGTCCAGTGTCCAAAAGTGTGCGCAGAGATTCAAAATCTCCATTATCCTCTCGTCACTTTGGTCACAGGCAGCTGTGCCATCGAGCGTGTCACATAGCGCTCAGATATCAGTGGGCCTCACACAATCCACAAGTGTCCAGTGTCCAAAAGTGTGCGCAGAGATTCAAAATCTCCATTATCCTCTCGTCACTTTGATCACAGGCAGCTGTGCCATCGAGCGTGTCACATAGCGCTCAGATATCAGTGGGCCTCACACAATCCACAAGTGTCCAGTGTCCAAAAGTGTGCGCAGAGATTCAAAATCTCCATTATCCTCTCGTCACTTTGGTCACAGGCAGCTGTGCCATCGAGCCTGTCACATAGCGCTCAGATATCAGTGGGCCTCACACAATCCACAAGTGTCCAGTGTCCAAAAGTGTGCGCAGAGATTCAAAATCTCCATTATCCTCTCGTCACTTTGGTCACAGGCAGCTGTGCCATCGAGCGTGTCACATAGCGCTCAGATATCAGTGGGCCTCACACAATCCAAAAGTGTCCACTGTCCACAAGTGTGTGCAGAAATTCTAAATCTCCCCTGTCCTATAGACACCTTGTACCTTGTTTTACATTACTATATAGTTTGTTGGATTTTGTCTACATTTCTACCAAAAATGAGGAAGGCTGGTGGAAGAGGCCATGGAATTGGGCGGGGGTTGGCAGCTGGTAATGATGGTGTTGGTGGTGGATCTGATGGTAGTGGCAAGAGCAAAATAGGACCGAATGCAGGAGGTGCTGACCCTGCGTCATCGTCTGGCTACATAAGGCCTCGAACGCTTAGTTTTCTAGGAGTTGGCAAACCGTTTTAAAAGGCAGAGCATCAGGAAAAAGTTTTGTCTTACATTGCTGACTCAGCCTCCAGCTCTATCGCCTCCTCTTCTTCAGTTGTAAAAAGTAAAAGCACTGAGTCGTCATTGGAGGCTCATGTTCATGAACCACACCTTTCCTTGTGTCCTTCACCCCAACCAAGATTGAAGGATGACGCAGGCCATACTACTGATTACTCCATGGAGCTGTTTTCACATACCATGCCTGGATTATCAAGTGAAATGGTGAATTACCCAGGCCAAGATGAATCTGACATGGAGTGTACTGATGCACAGCCGCTGATGGATGATTCTGCTGGTACATTCACTCAGAGCACTACATTGTCCTCGCAGTGTACAGAGCCAGATTTTGACCCTGATGAGACTCAGGTGCCCCTTCCCGCACACTATACCACCATACACGGTGACACAGAGAAAGGTGCACATGACATAGAAGAGGAGGTGATGGATGACCCAGTTGTTGACCAAGATTGGCATCCATTGGGGGAAGAGGGTGCTGCTTCCAATAGCTCAGATGAGGAGCATCCACAGCAGACATCGACATCGCAACAGCTGTTATCTGGCAGGCCCGGAGCACTCCAAAGACAGGTTCCAAACATCAAAAGAGTTGTTGGACAGCTTGTCCAGAGGGTCAAAAGATCACAGCGTGCTAGGCCGCAAAATGTCTGCCAAAGTAGGAAGAGTGCAGTGTGGCACTTTTTTGAAAAAAATCCTCATGATCAGGCCAAGGTTATCTGTAAGAAGTGCGCAAAGACCTTTAGCCGAGGGAAAAATCTGAAAAATTTGAATACCAGTTGCATGCTTAGACATTTAACCAGCATGCACTTGCAAGCGTGGACACAACACCAAACCTCAAGTGCCACATGTGCAACTGATCACAACGAAGGTAGTCAGCAACGCTACATTGTTTCCCCCACTGTAAGCCCACCGGTTAGCACAGCAGCAAATGTTGAGGTGTCGTTGCAAGACCACAGCAGTCAGGGAATCCCACTGTTATATCAACGAAAGACTGATTCTAGGCCATCAGAAAGAACACCAACTCCATCACCATCATCAACCCTCTCTCAGTCCGCCCTGTCCACCGCTACTTCCACCATATGCAGCTCTCAAGTCCAGCTCACCCTCCCAGACACTATGAGTAGGTCAAGAAAGTACTCAGTCTCTCATCTGCGTACACTGGGTTTGAACGCCCACATTGCCAAACTAATCTCGTTTGAGATGATGCCCTTTCGGTTGGTGGAAAGCACAGCTTTCCGCGAACTCATGGCCTATGCAGTACCACGCTATGACCTACCCAGTCGCCACTTCTTCTCTCGCAAAGCCATCCCAGCCCTCCACCATCATGTGAAAGACCACATTGTCCATGCACTCAAGCAGTCAGTGAGCGGAAAGGTGCACCTCACAACTGATGCATGGTCCAGTCGGCATGGCCAGGGCCGTTACGTGTCCATCACTGCGCACTGGGTTAATGTGGTGGATGCAGGGTCCACAGGGGACAGCGGTGGTGGGACAGTGCTGCCTAGCCCACGGTATAGGAAACAGTTGGCTGTAGGCGTTCGACCCTCCTCCTCCTCCTCCTCCTCCTCCTCCAGAAGCGAAAGCTCGTCCACAGAGCGCAGTCGTACGAGCACTCCATCTGCAGCTGCCACTGTTGCACACGATGTGTCCCCCTATCGAGCAGCTAGTGGAAAGCGTCAGCAGGCTGTGTTGCAGATGATGTGTTTGGGCGACAGACACACCGCCGAGGTGCTGGCCGAGTACTTGAAGCGACAAACTGAGTCATGGCTGGGCAGTGTACATCTTGAGGCAGGCAAGGTAGTTAGTGATAACGGCCGTAATTTTGTGGCAGCCATAGCCCTTTCAAAACTCAGCCACATACCTTGCTTGGCTCACACCTTGAACCTGGTGGTGCAGTGCTTCCTCAAAAATTATCCGGAGTTAACAGCCCTGCTCCAGAAGGTGCGAAGACTGTGTGCGCACATCCGCCGGTCGCCTGTACACTCCGTTCGTATGCAGAAGCTGCAGCGATTGCTCCACCTTCCCAACCACCGCCTCATTATCGACATTGCAACAAGGTGGAACTCCACCCTGCACATGGTGGAGCGGCTGTGCGAGCAGAGGCAGGCCATAATGCATTTGTGGGAGGATACACGGCCAGGCACTTTGAGAGCAGACATGGAGTTGACAGGCGTGCAGTGGTCGAAGCTGAAAGACCTTTGTAAAGTCCTTCAGTGTTTTGAGGAATGCACACGGCTGGTAAGCGCAGACGACGCCATCCTAAGCATGAGCATCCCACTTATGCGTCTGCTCATGCAAACTTTGACGCACCTTAAGGAGCAGGCGTCTGCAGCCAATGTTGATGAGGAGGAAGAGGAGGAGGGAATCCTTGATGACATTCAGCCATTGTCTGCTCAGGGACCTCTCCTGGACGAGGTGGAGGAAGAAGAGGAGGAGGAGGAGGATGATGGGGATGATTACTTAGGGGAGGAGGGTGCATCTCGTGGGGCAAGTGAAAATGTTGGCGTGGCAAGGTCTGGTACAGGGTTTGTGCGTGACTGGAGGGATGTGGATTTGCCAGAAAGTGCTCCTCCACCCAGCACTCGCAGTGCATCATTGACACCGGGAACATTGGCCCACATGTCAGATTATGCCTTGCGGATCCTAAAAAGGGACCCCCGCATTGCCAAAATGATGAACGATGATGACTACTGGTTGGCCAGCATCCTGGATCCACGCTATAAAGGCAAATTACAAAACATCATGCCACAGGAGAACCTTGACCTAATATTGGCTAATAAACAAGCAACTCTGGTAAATCGGTTGCTTGAGGCATTCCCAGCACACAGCAGCGGTGATGGTTCTCACACGAGCCGTACGGGCCGGGGGCAGCTTGGCAGAGGTGTTCGTGGTGCACACAGCAGAAGTGGCGTTGGAGACAGGGGTTTCATGACAATGTTGTGGACTGATTTTTCAAATACCGCTCACACAACTGGTAATACTGCATCGATGGAAAGTGACAGGAGACAGCAGTTGTCAACTATGGTTACAAACTACTTTTCCTCCCATATCGATGTTCTCCCACACAGGTCATTCCCCTTTGACTATTGGGCCGCTAAACTGGACACCTGGCCTGAATTGGCCCAATATGCCTTACAGGAGCTCGCTTGCCCAGCTGCAAGTGTGCTATCGGAAAGAGTCTTCAGTGCAGCTGGATCAATCCTGACAGAAAAAAGGACCCGTCTGTCAACCCAAAATGTGGATGATCTAACCTTCATTAAAATGAACCACGCATGGGTTTCCAAGGATTTTGTCCCACCTTCCCCTGATGACACATAGGGTGACAGAAAAATGGCTTGCTTTGGTCCACCTCTTCCTGGTACTTCACCTATTTCGCCTTTTGCATCAGCTGAATGTCCAACATCAACATATGCCACTTTCTAAAACTCCCTAACTGTGCTGCCTCCCCCCCATGGCCGGGGTCACCACCTACCGCACGACACCGTGCGAGTGCCGTTGCCCTGGACAGGTGGGTAGGCCGACTCTTGGGCGCGGGCACTGGCACAGGGTCCCTCATAGTGCAATCAAGTGTCTCTGACGGTGGTGGTGCACACCCGCCGTCAGACACACCGCTGTACTATGAGGGGCCCAGTGCCAGTACTGACGCCCACGAGTGGGCCCCCCTTGCTTGGGCAGGGCCCCAGCATTTGCAATCTTTACCTCTCCCTGCTCCTCCGCTGTGTAATCTGGGCCGTCAAATCCATACTGTGCCTGACACCGTCTGAGCCTGCCTCCTGAGACATATATTTTGAATTTGTACTCTATCCATACATGTTATCCGGGGATACGGTACCCTTTCTAACCTTTGTGCAATCACGTGCAATCCATACTGTGCCTGACACCGTCTGAGCCTGCCTCCTGAGACATATATTTTGAATGTGTACGCTATCCATACATGTTATCCAGGGATACGGTACCCTTTCTAACCTTTGTGCAATCACGTGCAATCCATACTGGGCCTGACACCGTCTGAGCCTGCCTCCTGAGACATATATTTTGAATGTACGCTATCCATACATGTTATCCAAGGATACGGTACCCTTTCTAACCTTTGTGCAATCACGTGCAATCCATACTGGGCCTAATACCGTCTGAGCCTGCCTCCTGAGACATATATTTTGAATGTGTACGCTATCCATACATGTTATCCGGGGATACGGTACCCTTTCTAACCTTTGTGCAATCACGTGCAATCCTTACTGGGCCTAACACCGTCTGAGCCTGCCTCCTGAGACATATATTTTGAATGTGTACGCTATCCATACATGTTATCCGGGGATACGGTACCCTTTCTAACCTTTGTGCAATCACGTGCAATCCATACTGTGCCTGACACCGTCTGAGCCTGCCTCCTGAGACATATATTTTGAATGTGTACGCTATCAATACATGTTATCCAGGGATACGGTACCCTTTCTAACCTTTGTGCAATCACGTGCAATCCATACTGGGCCTGACACCGTCTGAGCCTGCCTCCTGAGACATATATTTTGAATGTGTACGCTATCCATACATGTTATCCAGGGATACGGTACCCTTTCTAACCTTTGTGCAATCACGTGCAATCCATACTGGGCGTGAGAACGGCTGGCGAGCTGTTAAGCAAGCTACAGCACCTGTCCAGACAAGTACAGGGATTTCCTAGCGAGGAGACTTATTTGATTGTTTTCAATGTTGGGACAGCAATTTTTGGGGAGCACTATACTCTGGAGAATGATAGATGGGGCCCACCATACACTGGAACATTCCAAAGGTGGACATCAGACACTGGAGCAGCATTTACAGGGCCCATTATACACTAGAGCATTAGAAATGGGGCCCATTATGTTTGGAGCATTATTTGGGCCCATAAGACAGTGGAGCTTCATCCATGGGGACCAACATATACTGTAGCATTATGTGGAGCTCATCATATACTGTTTCAAACATTATATGGGACCAATGATTCTGTATGGAGAAATAGATGGGCCTCGTCATGAGATGTAAAAAGTGAGGTATTTTTCATTGTACTATACCGCTATTTATCTGCCGTATCGGAGCATGATGAGTTGTGGTATGTGTTAAAGGGGCGCTCTTTCGCCCAGGGCACATGAAAACCTGCAGCCAGCCCTCCCCCCCCACAACTTTAGCCAAATAACCCCCATTTTTCAGTGCGTAACTTGTATTATGAAGTTAATTAAGGTTGACAAGCTTAAGTAAGAAGAATTGATGCTTTTGGCATTCAAATGGGCACTGTAGGTGTGTTTCCTGTCCTCCTCTCACTGCCGACTTTTATTCCCCATTGACTTACATTGGGTTTCGTGTTTCGGGACGACCCCGACTTTTCCCTATAATCGGACGATCTTGCTCGACCCGACTTTTGGAAAAGTCGGGTTTCACGAAACGAAACGCGACCCTAAAAAACCAAAAGTTGCTCAACTCTAATTACAATGGAATAGCTGCCAAAAAATTGAAATTTTGATATTTCACTGTCATTTTGCTTGAATTCCTGTGCAACACCTAAGGGGTTAACAAAGTTTTGAAAATCTGTTTTGGACACCCTAAGGGGTGTAGTTTGCAAAATGGGGTAATGTATGGGTGGGTTCTGTTATACAAGACCCATAAAGTGACGTCCGAACTGACTTGGTCCTTGGAAAAATGGGTTTTGGAAATTTAGTCGTAAACTTTAAAAATTGCGTATAAAACTATGAGCCTTATCACATCCGAAAAATATAAAATTTCATTTCCAAAATGATGCCAATGTGAAGTAGACATGTGGAGAATGTAAACTAATAACTGTTATGGGGGGTATCAGCATTTTTGTAAAAAGTAGAGAATTTCGAAGTTCAAAAATAGCGAATTTTTCCCAAATTTTCGTGTATTTTGTAATTTTTTATGCAGAAAGGTAAAATCTATTGACTCACAATTAGCACTACCATGAAGTACAATATGTCACGAGAAAACAATCTCAGAAAGGCGTGGGTAGGTGATAGCGTCCCAAAGTTATTACCGCATGAAGTGACAGGTCAGATTTACAAAAAATGGCCTAGGCATTTGGGTACAAATAGGCCTGAAGGGGTTAAGCTACTGATGTGCAAGGGCTATCATATCAAAACATAAACTACAGACCTGCATCTACCTAAAAACACCAAAGAGAATTAGTCACTCCGGGTGGTACCGATATCGTCAAAATTGGCTCTTGGCTCATGGACTAATTCATAAAGCGATCTTTCAGCTGTAGTATACATGTCCTTTGATAAAACCGATCTCTTGGTAAGGCAAGCATGCCAAAGTACTTTGATTACAAAGTCAGACTTTGAGTTGACTTTTCAACTCCTGTCCATCCACGCTGTTTATTTTCAGCCCCTTGGTTGCCAAATGGATGGTAGTTTTTATTATGATGTGTGTTGGCCAATGGGCTGTTCTTTTTCTTGACATTATTTTTAAGTTTTCTGTACCTTTGTAGAAAGAGTTGTGAAGGTAAAGAAAGGTTTCAACACTCCCCTTCGTTACTTGGATGATTTATTTTTTGTAGAGTACACTGAATTTCAAAATAGTAATTATCATTTAGAGTCTATTTTTATACCTGTGTATCTGTTTTGTAGAACCTTTGCTTTGCATAGTGTTATCATTCCTGGGTATTGAAATTGATCTGCATTAGTGATGCGGTTTAGACTTCCTGCTGACAAAGTCTAGGTATCTTGACTGCACAATATCGGTACACAGTCACCTGTGGGCAAGTGCAATCCTTCTTTGGTCTCTTTGATTTTGCACCCTGGGTTGTGTCTATGAGTAAAATTGTTACCTGGCTGTTGTTTACAAACACAACTTGGTCAAAAAGTTTTGCTGCAATTTTGGGATCATCACCGGTGTGCCGGAAGATTAGTATGAGAGGGGATGGTGTTGAAATCTATGATTTATTATTCATACTTATATAGTGCCATCATATTCCACAGTGCTTTACAGAAATAGTAATCACTGTCCCCATTGGGGCTCACAATCTAAATTCTCTACCACTATTTTTTTAGAGTGTGGAGCGAAACTGGAGTACCCAAAGGAAACTCCTTGCAGATGTTGTCCTTTGTGGAATTTGAACCCAGGATCCCAGTCCTGCAAAGCACCATGCTAACGACAGAGACACCATGTATCCGTTAACTCTTCTCAAGGTATTTCCTATTGTGGCTATGGTGGCTGTGGAGTAATGTGGTTCTAAAATGTGGAAATGCAGGCATTTTTTTCAATTCTCTTGTCACAAGATTGAAATAAAAAATGTGGTTATTTAGGAAACATATCAGGCAATATCCCCTCTTTGCTAGAACAACTGCATCTAACGTTGCCAATCATATATCATTTGGATTGTGAGGTGTCCCTTAGGGATGAGCGAGTAGTGAAATACTCGGACTCGCTGTACTCGTTACGAGTAGCTCTTAATACTCAGATACTCGTAACGAGTAGCGAGTCCAATGTAAGTCTATGGGAAATGCGAGTAATGGGCAGAGAATGTGTGTGGGTTGAGACTATGTGTGCGTGGAGAATGTGTGCGGGGGTCTGTGGAGCTTTGTGTGTGCAGGGCTGTGTTGGGCTCTGCGGGTTCTGCTGGTGCTGTGTGGGGCCTGTGATGGCTGTGCTGGCGCTGTGTGATGAGTGTGCGGGTATCGTCCGATGGGACTAATGTCTCATCCGGCTATGCACACTACAGTGGCAGCATTAGCGGATGATGGGAAAGTAGTATTCCCATCATCCGGCTAATGTGCTGAATGTAAAAAAAAAGACATACAGAACATACAACATATAACATACAGTACATACACATAACATACAACACATAACATAGAGTACATACTCACCGCACACACCTAATTCCCCGAAGTCATTGATCACCTGTAAAAAAAATTTAAATAATAAAGCAACCTATACTCAACTTTCCGCCGTAATCTCATTAATAATGAGGGTCCTATGTCGATCTCCCGTGGAGAGCAGCCGCATCAGCTGATGCGACCGCTCTCCAGGGGCTCCAGCGATACAGTGATGCTGCGCAGCCAGCCAATCACAGTAATGCCACAACAAAGAAGGTGGCAGCTTTACTGTGATTGGCTAACACATGCCGGCGGGAGATCCGAATATTGCGAGGCGAGTAGTGAAATTTACTTGCTAGGATTCGAGTACCGCGAGTACCTCATTACTCGCCGAGTACCGAATCCTAATGAGTATACTCGCTCATTCCTAGTGTCCCTCTTTCATGTGGCTTTTATTCTCACTATCTTTGATGCTTTAAGGATGCTCAAGCTGGTTTCAGTGATCGCTATTCATGCAGGTGCATTGTCTTGCAAGGATAGAACTTTAACTTTAGCTGGTTTAACCCTTTTATGATCTGTAACTTACACAATGCTATGATTGTGCTCACACACTCATATATGTACCAGAAGAGGGAAAGACCTACCTAAGAGAGAAACCGCACCTGTACCCAACTGGTCCCTGTACAGACTAGAAAAGGCCCTAGCTTTACAACTAAACATACCTCCTTGGACCTGGCTCACTAAAAGGCCATCAAGGGAGTTCTCACACCTCCTGAGGAGTCAGAGGGGAGGCCACAACACAAATCCAACAAAAGTTGAGGAAAGCGTGCAGGGAGACACAAGAACCCTGAGTGAGAAACTAAAGCATGTTCACAAAAGATAGACAGGAATAAAAAAGGAGAACCAAAAACAAATAAACAGAATAAGTGAAACCTTCCAGACCCATAAACGAGGAGATGAAGGGAAAAGTACTGGAGAGGAAAAAGCATAGATTCACAGCAAGAAAAACAACTGGGGCTCACTGTATAAGGTAAACCCCTAGTTGAGGCTCTGGAACTCCAAACACCAATCTACATGGAGGTCTAGCTAGCAAGTGAGGAAAGTGAAAGGTGTACATAAAAAGCCCATCCCAAAATGTGATAGAACAGAGCCAAAAGAGAAAAATGAAAAACACCTGGAGAAAATCCAACCAAGAAAGAAAAATCAAGATAAAAGTAACCATCAGCATTCGGACAGAGACTGTAGCCCAGCAGAGAGGGAAACTGACCATGTGGCTGTAAGGAGGTCAAGGGCCTCGCCCTGTAAATAGTGACATTATTGCATATTATCTGTGTGCTGAATGTATGTCGTATGCATGTGGGTGTTTGAGGCCACACGACATTAGGTTATAGTTAGTTGTAGTATTAGAAAAGGGCCACTAGATGGGGGTACTGAGCTCAACTAGTGAGAAGACTGTTAGAAGGGTTAACTTAGAGGAGTGGCTAGACAGGTGAAAAAGAAGATAGTTCCCCCTCCATTGGTTAGTTGAGCCGGGGGGTAGCTATACTGGACAGGAGTGAAGCACAGCGAATGCCTACAGCAGTAGCCAGTACGTAGTGGTACTGGATGTCCTGCAGTTAGAGACTGAGAACTGTAAAACAAGGGAGACAGAAGAAGTCTCAGTGGTCAAGTCAGCTAGCAAGGAAGAGCTGAAGTGACAACCAAGCCAGTTTATTGAAACCAGCCCGTGTCTGGAGTTGTGCAAGCCAGGGAGGTCCATGGGTGAGCCCCCTGTGGAAGTAGCAGCTGGAGTAAGGGAGCTTTGTGGAGAGTCTAGTGAGCTGCAAATCTAGGACACGAGCAGGAGCAACATTGCCGTAAAGGGGTGAACTGTAACGGAAAAGTCAGGTACCTTCGTTGGCTGAAGTCGGGCTCAGGAAGAAGGGAAGTAGTTCCGTGTTCATCGTGCTCCATGTGACGTGTCAGCTTGTCTGAAGATGTATTGCTGTTATCAAGTAAAGAGTCCTGTAGCCATTGTGGATATGCTGTGCCCTGAAGAGAATAAAACTGAGTTGTTAAAGTTGTTTCCAGCCTCTGTCTGCAGTCAATTGGGTCCCCAAAGTGAACAGCATATGGGTAATGAAACAGCCGCCAGCACAGTGAGTACTGGAACGACCGCAGAAGCTACCTCCCCGGTGGCCATGGTATTACACGGCAAAAGGTCACTGGATCGAATCCTGAATCCCAAAACCGAAACATGAAACACAGATTGTATTTGGTGTGTATGAAGGAGGTTCAGGAGTGGGACCTGTTCCATACCAGACAGTTGCTAATTATGTTGTACAGCCAAACTCTGTCTGTAGCAGCAGTGATAGAACCTAGCTCCGATTAACCATTAAAATTATGCTGTCAATCACTGACAGCTTCATTTAAATTACTCGTTTGCAAAAGTGTGCGTGCACTGGCTCCATTGGCACTCCTGCGATGTGTTACCATGGCTGCCATTTTCGTTCTTCCATGCAACGGTTGTGTTTCATGGGAGATTGCCAGGTATACTGTATACTGCAATAAAGTAATATTGCACTATATAGTTCAAATCCCCTAACACTGGGTTCCCCAACTCCGGTTCTCAAGGCCCACCAACAGGTCATGTTGCGCTGTGCTAGTGACAAAATGGCACTAAAACAAGATGTCCGCTCTTTATATAAAGAGGGACATGTGATTTCAGCAGCCAAAGACACAAGCTGTTGTGTCTGGACATTGTTGATGTTTTACTGTTACTTTGCTTCAAGTATTCATTCAGCGGTTAGCTTACAGTCCACTATTATGAGTTGGGAAGAGATGGGCAATGGCTTCTCCTATGGGGCATAACCCTTAGTTTCTTTGAAGCTGACATGATCTAGAAAGGTATCCAGGATCTGCGTTATTTGCAGGTATTGTCCACTGGGCTGGAGGACAGTAGGTGACATCTGTGGTGACCTCATATGACTAGCTTGTTGGTTGTCCATGTTATGATTCCACTATTTATTGTGTCTTGGACACAGTAAAGGGAATGTCACACTAAGAGATATCACTAGCAATATCGCTATAACTTGTGACGTTATAGCGATATTGCTAGCGATATCGCTATGTGTGATACTTACCTACAACCCGCTCCCCCGCTGGTTATCGCTGATCGCGCGAGAACAGGCTGGACCGTTTCTCGCCGGCTGTTTCCTGTGACGCTTTCTGCTGTGACGACGAGCGACGCGTGGAGCCGGGCGGGAGGACGCAGGATCGCCTTGTGTGACAGGTAAGTAGCGACCCCCGTCCCCAGCGATGTCGCTGGTGAGCTCTGCCTGTGTGGCAGCTCACTAGCGACCGCTTAGCGATGCACCAGCGATCCTGACCGCGTCATATCGCTGGTCGGGATCGCTGGTGCATCGCTAAGTGTGACAGTACCTTAAGTGACAGTTCAGTCTAGTGCAGGAGCATGCTGAGTTGTCGGTATTTAGATAGACAGCTCAGCCATCCAATCTGATACTGAGAAGTGCTGAGTTTCCTTCAGGTGTTCCCTGTTCTAAGTGATTACCCAGATCTTTGTCAATTGTAGCATTTGCTCAGTGGTGTTGTTTAGCTTGTATTCCTGTGCTCTGTCAGTTGATTAATTGCTGCCTGACATTGGAACTCATGCTGACCATCCATTTGTCTAGCACCTTTGCTCCGATACGCTATCTTCCTGATATTCTGACCTCGGACCGTGACCGCCTGACTACGCCTTTGTCTGTTCCCTTTAGTTTACAACATGCTCTCTTGGTATCTAACCCTGGAACATTTGACTACCCTACCTCATGGCTTGTCTGTGAGTAGTGACTAGTGTTACAGTCCATGAATAAAGTAGTACATGAATAGGCACTGAGCTGCAGTGCCCAGGCAGCAGCACTAACCAGTGTGATGGGGAGGTGGTGTTCTGCTCCATACACAGTTTATACTTTGCCATTACCAGAGCTAGTAACATCAATAGCTTTGTAGAAAAAGTGGAAAATGTCTTCAAACCTTTAAGGGAATGGTTTGGTTTTTCCTCCTCTTATTCCAAGAGCCATAACTTTTTTATTTTTCAGTGCCATATTCCTATGATTAGGGCATAGTGTACATCAGAAACGCGTAAGGCTTTATTCTCATGATGGATCCTCCTATTATTAAATTAATCTGTAATAAAAAGATCAATTTTATGGATACACGTGCTGGAAAATCCTTTTTTCTTTGTTGGTTCTCGTTCTAGTTTTTATTGTCAGTACTTATTTTACGATATAATATACTGAAAAATGGTAAAAAAAAAAAAAAGCACATGCAGTGAAATTGCAAAAGAAGAGAAAATACAAAACATGCAATTCTTGTTTCTACAGCATTGCAAAGGGCCATTGGGAGCCGGTTCAAGTGCTGACTAACAACAATGTTATTTAAATGCTAATGTCAGAAATTGATAGCAGCATTAAAATGGTTAAACTGCAGCAATCACAGCTTGTTCCAGTTGCTGCAGTTACAGGCTGTGTAATACAGCCACCATCTTCCTGGTAAAAATCAGGTTCAACTTCTGAGCCAGCTTCATACCTTCCTTATCAACAATAATGATATGTCAATTACATCTTGGGTCATTAACCACTTCATCCTACAGCTTGTTTTCACTTTCCTGTCCAGACCAATTATTTCAAATCTGACCAGTGTCACTCTATGATGTTATAACTTTGGAAAGCTTCAACGCATCCCAGTGATTCTGGGACTGTTTTTTGTGACATGTACTTCATGTGAGAGGTAAATTTTGGTCAATATGATATGCGTTTGTTTATGAAAATATCGAAAATTTGACAAAACATTTGAAAAATCTTCAAACTTTGAATTTTTATGCACTTAAACCCGATCACTATATTATACAAAATAGTTAATAAATAATGTTTACCTCTTGTCTACTTCACATCATCATAATTTTTTAAACTTATTTTTTCTTTTGTTATGAATTTAGAAGGGTTAAAAGTTTATTAGAAATTTCTCATTATTCCAAAAATAAATGCAA
This sequence comes from Dendrobates tinctorius, assembly GCF_039654945.1. Lineage (NCBI taxonomy): Eukaryota > Metazoa > Chordata > Amphibia > Anura > Dendrobatidae > Dendrobates > Dendrobates tinctorius. The sequence goes on from NW_027361690.1 coordinate 10,322,417, forward strand.
AAACAATTTTTTAAGGGACCATATCCCAATTGAAGTGACTTTGAGAGACCTATGTGACAGCAAATACCCCAAAGTAACACCATTTTAAAAAATTCATCCCTTAAAGTGCTCAAAACTAGAGATGTTCGAATATATCACAGTTCGGTTCGTATTACAGTTTCCGATTTTGCAATATTCACCAATTTATTGATCGAATATTTGCTGAACATAGCCAAATGTCATTGGAATCAATGGGAGGCAAAAACAAATGCATACACAACATCTTCAAACAGGCCCAAAAGATGCCAAAACACATCGAATTAGGGCAGACACCAGGAAAGTGGCTTCAATTCACCCACAGTACAAATTTTAGAATGGCATTGCAGCAATCAGCCATGCATGAGGTATCAGGGCCTGGGCCAGCATTTATAGCTTTGAATTGATCTTCAAATTAAGACAAGGTGGGTGAGGCGTCGGTATAAGCCTGCTCTGCTGGGAGCCCTGAAACCACATGAAATAGTTCAACCTGCTTTTATGCCCATCCACACTCAAGTGGCACAAATATCAGTTTCGTAGACTACTATTGTCAGAAAAATGGAAAGATAGTGACAAGGGAAGTTGACTCAAAGGAAGTGGAAGCCTGATGGTCTCGGTGGCTTACTGCTACAAGCAACACACATGAAGGAGACCCAACGAGGAGTCCACACATTTCTAAAAATTAGTGGCAGACACTACTAAAGTGGCATTAATTTCACCAGAGTAGAACTAGTATAATGGGGACCAACACCTCTTCCACTACAGCCAACCCAGCAGATGTAGACCCAACCAGGAGTGTTCACATTTCCAACAATTAGTAGCAGACACCAACAAAGTAGTATCAATTTCACCACAGTAGAAATAGTATAATAGGGACCAAAAAATCTTCCACTATAACCAACCTAGCAGATGGACACCCAACCAGGACTCTACACATTTCAGTTAGTGGCAGACCCTACTAAAGTGGCATCAATTTCACCACAGTAGAAATAGTATAATGGGAAGTGACATCTCTTCCATGACAGCCAACCCAGCAGATGGACACCCAACCAGGAGTGCACTCATTTCAAACAATTTGTGACAGACACCACTAAAGTGACATCAATTTCATCACAGCTAGAGATAGTATAATGGGGAGTGACATCTTTTCTGTGACAGCCAACCGAGCAGATGGACATCCAACCTAGAGTGTTCACATTTTCAAAAATTAATGGCAGACAACAACAAAGTGGCATTTATTTCGCAAGAGTAGAAATAGTATAATAGGGACCGACACGTCTTCCACTACAGCCAACCCAGGAGATGGATACCAACCATGACTGTTCACATTTCCACAAATTAGCATTAAGCTCTGCAGCAGCAGCAACAGCAGGCACAGAAGCCACACTAAAGATATCATAGACTGCAATTATGCTAGATCAACGCAGCACACTAAAAACTTCAACATCGCCTAGTCTGTACAGTTTGCGATTGGGGTGCAAAAGTCCTTGGAGAGCCATGACTTGTTCATTTTGATTAAAGTTAGGCAGTCTACACTTTCAGGGGATATCTGGCTGTGCTTATCGGTCAGGACACCACTAGCAATGCTAAAGACACGTTCTGAGAGAACGCTGGCTGCTGAGCACTACAAAACCTCCAAAACCTCATCCATTTTTGAAGACCAAAATGTGAAAGGGTCCACACCCTCCCTGATGGTATTGATATTGAGTTTTAGATACTCCTGCACCATCCTCTCTATTCATTCACCACATGTTAGACTTGGACTCTGTTATGCTTGTGCATGAGCTGGTCTAAAAAATGTGTCAAAGAACTCACAGAAATTGCTTCTGCCACTTACACTACTGTGGCTAATGTTTTGGCATTGATTAATTAACGTGCCAGAAGTTGGAAGTCTAGATCTGCGATGCACACTGTGTGCCTCACTGCTGTCTTGGGGAAAAGCTCCCTCAAGGTCATGTAAAAGCATGTTTTGATACTCCAGCATTCGTGGGTCCCTTATAACATGGATCTAACAGAGTGGCAACCAAGTAGTCAGCACTATTTTGTAGTCATAACTATATGGGGATCATGTTGCAGATAGTGCAGCAAGAATGCACTCATATTTTGGTCTCTTCCATGAGGTCCAAGCCCATGCTGTGTTGGTGGCTGGGTAACACTGATGCTTGTTTCCTCCGTTCCCTCACGCCAACCACGAACAACAGAGATGGGATGATTATCCTCTTCATCTCGATCATCACATATTCCTCCTCCGTTTTCTCCTCAGCTCTTGCACCTGCACTAACATTTTGTCTGGTATCACCAGCCCCCTCTTGATTGCAGAATTCCACCCTCCCTTGGCACCTGCCTGTGTGACGACAATCTGGAACTTTGAGAAGATGCTATCCCTTCCGCATCTTCCTCTGCTTCCTACTCTTCCTCTGGGACCACCACCTCATCCTGCAGGCTATTCAAAGTCTGTTCCAGAAAATATCGTTCATAAAAGATTGGAAGACGGAAGGGGCATTAGTGAGCCCAAAAGGCATCACACCAGGTACTCAAAATGTCCCTCCGGAGTATTAAACGCCGTCTTTCATTCATCCCCGTGCTTGATGTGAATAAGATTATGCGCCCCCTGAGGTCAAGTTTGGTAAACCAACAAGCACTTTTAACTCTGGAAAATAAATCAGAAATCAGGGGTAACGGGTACTGATATTTAACAGTGATCTTGTTAAGGGAATGATAGTCAATACATGGCCTTAATGAGCCATCTTTCTTGGCCACAAAAAAAACTAGCACCTAAAGGTGTAGAGGATGGTCTGATATGACCCTTCTCCAATGACTCCTTGATATACAGTTGTGGCCAAAAGTATTGACATCCCTGCAATTCTGTCAGATAATACTCAGTTTCTTCCTGAAAATGATTGCAAACACAAATTCTTTGGTATTATTATCTTCATTTAATTTGTCTTAAATGAAAAAACACAAAAGAGAATGAAGCAAAAAGCAAAACATTGATCATTTCGCACGAAACTCCAAAAATGGGCCAGACAAAAGTATTGGCACCCTCAGCCTAATACTTGGTTGCACAACCTTTAGCCAAAATAACTGCGACCAACCGCTTCTGGTAACCATCAATGAGTTTCTTACAATGCTCTGCTGGAATTTTAGACCATTCTTCTTTGGCAAACTGCTCCAGGTCCCTGATATTTGAAGGGTGCCTTCTCCAAACTGCCATTTTTAGATCTCTCCACAGGTGTTCTATGGGATTCAGGTCTGGACTCATTGCTGGCCACCTTAGAAGTCTCCAGTGCTTTCTCTCAAACCATTTTCTAGTGCTTTTTGAAGTGTGTTTTGGGTCATTGTCATGCTGGAAGACCCATGACCTCTGAGGGAGACCCAGCTTTCTCACACTGGGCCCTACATTATGCTGCAAAATTTGTTGGTAGTCTTCAGACTTCATAATGCCATGCACACGGTCAAGCAGTCCAGTGCCAGAGGCAGCAAAGCAACCCCAAAACATCAGGGAACCTCCACCATGTTTGACTGTAGGGACCGTGTTCTTTTCTTTGAATGCCTCTTTTTTCTCCTGTAAACTCTATGTTGATGCCTTTGCCCAAAAAGCTCTACTTTTGTCTCATCTGACCAGAGAGCATTCTTCCAAAACGTTTTAGGCTTTCTCAGGTAAGTTTTGGCAAACTCCAGCCTGGCTTTTTTATGTCTCGGGGTAAGAAGTGGGGTCTTCCTGGGTCTCCTACCATACAGTCCCTTTTAATTCAGACGCCGACGGATAGTACGGGTTGACACTGTTGTACCCTCGGACTGCAGCTTGAACTTGTTTGGATGTTAGTCGAGGTTCTTTATCCAACATCTGCACAATCTTGCGTTGAAATCTCTTGTCAATTTTTCTTTTCCGGCCACATCTAGGGAGGTTAGCCACAGTGCCATGGGCTTTAAACTTCTTGATGACACTGCGCATGGTAGACACAGGAACATTCAGGTCTTTGGAGATGGACTTGTAGCCTTGAGATTGCTCATGCTTCCTCACAATTTGGTTTCTCAAGTCCTCAGACAGTTCTTTGGTCTTCTTTCTTTTCTCCATGCTCAATGTGGTACACACAAGGACACAGGACAGAGGTTAAGTCAACTTTAATCCATGTCAAACTGGCTGCAAGTGTGATTTAGTCATTGCCAACACCTGTTAGGTGCCACAGGTATGTTACAGGTGCTGTTAATTACACAAATTAGAGAAGCATCACATGATTTTTCAAACAGTGCCAATACTTTTGTCCACCCTCTTTTTTATGTTTGGTGTGGAATCATATCCAATTTGGCTTTAGGACAATTCTTTTTGTGTTTTTTTCATTTAAGACAAATTAAATGAAGATAATAATACCAAAGTATTTGTGTTTGCAATCATTTTCAGGAAGAAACTGAGTATTATCTGACAGAATTGCAGGGGTGTCAATACTTTTGGCCACAACTGTATCTCTGTATTTATGTCAACTGGGATCTACCACCTCATCATCATCCTCTGTGTTATCACATTCCTCACCCTGAGAGTCACCCTCCTCTTCTTCCTGCCCTGACAGCACAGTACAGCCCGCGTGATCCTCAGATATCTGAGTCTCATCAGGATCACCTCCCCCGGGGGTTAAAGTCTTGTGACGAAGGTCAGGATGCTGCTCAGACCCTGTTTCGTACTGCCGCAGATCCAAGCTTAAAAAAATTCGGGGTATCAGTGCAGATGATTTCCTCCTCTTGACTCTGTGAAGCTTATGAATACACTTCTGATGCCTATGGAATAGAATGTGTGAACAGCTCTCCAAACTGACCCATCTGTGGTTTCCTTCAGTTATTTGGCTGTTGGAGAGATGTGACGGAGGGAAGCAATGGTAATTGGGGTGCCATCTCTATGGACTTTACTGGGTGTGATGTTGAGGTGGAGGAAGAGGAGGAGAGGCCACGTAAAGTTGCACTTGCCATCCACTCAAGCACATGCTATTTCTAAGCCTTATCAACAAGGCATACCACTGTGCGTCTGCCAAAAAAGTAGTAGAGCAGCTTGTCCAGTAACAGAAGTTGACAGTTTTCTTTGCATCGGACGTGACATTGTTGGTTTACTAGTGCTTTCACAAACATTACCACCTATCCCACGTACACCTTGAACAGCAAGCCTAATCCCCCTTTCACCATGACCTTGCTTTTTCCCGGTCATGTTGCTCAGATAGTGTGGTAGGAGCACCGTATTAGCAACAAAAAATTAAATTTTTTACTCTGCACCAGCTTTGCACATAGCTGAATTTCAGCGGCACTAAATTACAAGGTGAAATACGGCATGCTGAATCGCGTTAGTCAGAGAAGAATTGTTTCAGTGTGGATAAGGACTGTATAACATAGACTAGATGCTCCAAACAATTTAAAACTGAGGTCTCCCTCATATATGATGTTAGTAACAGAAGAAACAATTGTTTGAATGTGGATGAGGCCTGTATTACAAAGAAGATATGCTCCAAACAATTTAAAAATGTGATCTCCCTTAATGTATGACATTAGTAACAAAAGAAAGAAATGTTTGAGTGTGGATATGGCCTGTATGACAAAGAAGATATACTCCAAACAATTTCAAAATGAGATCTCCCCTACTGTATTACGATAGTAACAGAATAATTATTTTTTCGTGCGTGTTGATGAGGCCTGTATAACATAGTCTAGATGCTCCAAACAATTTCAAGCTGTATTCTGAGAGCTATAGCTTTTTTATTTCTCTACTGATTGAATTGTATGGCAGCTTATTTTTTGCGGGATAAGATGACGTCTCAGCTATACCATTTTTATTTCCATTCAACTTTTTTGTACTTTTTTTAATTTTTGTTTTTACATAAATATACCTATTTATTGCTATATACAGTTGTGCTCAAAAGTTTACATACCCCGGCAGAATTTTTGCTTTCTTGGACTTTTTTTCAGAGAATATGAATGATAACACCAAAACTATTTCTTCACTCATGGTTAGTGGTTGGGTGAAGCTATTTATTGTCAAACTGCTGTGTTTTCTCTTTTTAAATCATAATGACAACCCAAAACATCCAAATGATCCTGATCAAAAGTTTACATACCCTGGTGATTTTGGCCTGATAACATGCACAGAAGTTGACACAAATGGGTTTGAATGGCTATTAAAGTTAACATCCTCACCTGAGACCTGTTTGATTTTAATCAGTGTGTATGCATACAAGCTGAGTGAGTTTCTGGGATCCAGACTGACTCTTGCATCTTTCATCCAGCCACTGATGTTTCTGGATTGTGAACCATGGTAAAAGCAAAAGAATTGTCAATGGATCTATGGGAAAAGGTAGTTGAACTGTATAAAACAGGAAAGGGATACAAAAAGATATCCAAGCAATTGATAATGCCAGTCAGCAGAGTTCAAACTGGGATTAAAAAATGGAAAATTAGAGGCTTTGTAAAAACCAAACCACGGTCAGATAAACCAACAAAAATTTTGTCTGCAACTGCCAGGAAAATTGTTCAGGATGCAAAGAAAAGCCCACAAATAACATCAGCTGAAATACTGGACTCTCTGAAAACTAGCGGTGTGGCTGTTTCAAGATGCTCAATAAGGAGGCATTTAAAGAAAAATGGGCTGCATGGTCGAGTTGCTAGAAGAAAGCCATTACTGTGCAAATGTCACAAAGTATCTCACCTACAATATGCAAAACAGCACAGAGACAAGCCTAAAAACTTCTGGAACAAGTTAATTTGGAGTCATGAGACCAAAATTGAACTTTTTGGCCACAACCATAAAAGTTACATTTGGAGAGAGGCCTATGATGAAATGAGCACCATTCCTACTGTAAAGCAAAGAGGTTGATCGCTGATGTTTTGGGGATGTACGAGTTGCAAAGCCACAGGAAACTTGGTCAAAGTTGAAGGAAAGATGAATTCAGCACGATATCAGCATATACTGGAGGAAATTTGCAATCATCAGCCCAGAAGCTGCGCATGGAAGTACTTGGACGTTCCATCATGACAACAATCCTAAAAAGTAGGCCAAGTTGACCTGTCATTGGCTACAGCAGAACAAAGTGAAGGTTCTGGAGTGGCAATCTCAGTCTCCTGACATCAATATCATTGAGCCACTCTGGCGAGATCTCAGTGATCGGGTCTTCTTGATGATGGGGCTCCTATCTGAAAGGAGAGGCACCTCCAAAATGCTGAAATAGATATCAATCACAGCATTTAGCGTGTGGGCTCCTCTTCTGGCAGTGACAGCTGGAGCTCGGCTATCACGTTAAGCCGAGCTCTCAGTGGCGATCACATGGGCATAGCTCCTGTGCCATACCCAATCGCCATTACGTAACTGTACGTCAAAGTTCAGGAACCCCTATCTGACTATGAGCTATGGGTATGTCAAAGGTCGTGAAGAAGAGTAAACCTTATTTTAATTTTAATTTTAGAAATCAATTGTTCTCTTGAAAATAAGCAACTTTGTAATATATCTAATTAGAGGAATCTACTTCCATTTTCTCCTGGATTGATCTTTTAATGTGAATTCTGGGATAAAATCTGTAAAATCTTTATACAGTGATTACAGATTTTCACATCTTTGACCTGGAAGATGACAGTTGCTGCTCATTAGAATCTATGGAGGGTGAGTTTGTAAAGGAGGGAGAAGCTACCGGCAGGCACAGACATTTTGCTTCAAACTCTCTTGAAACATCAGTTACAAATTAAAAGAAACTCGTCATTTGATATGTTTTACTGGAACCATGGCAGCATGTATGCTTCATGATGAATCAGAGTATGTCTGCACAATTACAGCAAGATACGAGTATATTTACCTCTGTGTGATGACTCAGCATTTTATCTTAATTAAATCAAACGTCTACTTCCAGTAAGCCAGAAGGAATAGACTGTTATCTATATGTTGATTTTTGAATTTATGTGTTTTTTTATGGTTGGTCAGGAAAACACAGACGTTTGTTTGTATAAGCCTGTAATACTGACTTTTAAGTTGACGTTCGTTGTAACATATTGTGCTGTTATCCTGGATGACAGAAATGCTGGGCAATTGAACCAGACAATATAAAGGTAACATCAACCCCCAAATTATAAACCCCACTTGCCACCACCACAAAGTAAGTGGGAAGAGATGCAGATGCATCTAACAAATGTGCCTTTTCTGGGCAGCTGCGGGCTGCTATTTTTAGGTTGGGGGGTCAATATCCATGGCCCGTTACCATCTTGAGAATACCAGCCCCCCAGCTGTCTGCTTTAACTTGGCTGCTTATCAAAAATGGGGGAGACCCATTTTAAATTATTTGTTTAAATACTTTAAATACTTTAAAAAAACGGCGTGGGGATCTCTCTATTCTTGATAACTAGCCGACGCCAGTGACCAGGGGTAAAAAGTGATTTTACCGCCGATCAGACACAGTGATTGCCTCTCTGTCATGCGCATGATAGCGCAAGAAGCACCCAGCGTTCGGGGGACCGAAGCCAAACAGTAACACAGACTTCCTGATGAAGTCCGTGTTCGGGGTTGAAGTTTTCTGTTCTGGTTCACCCTTCTCTACTCTGTAACGCTGGGGCATTCCAGGGAAAATATAGTTTAAAATTCCGGCAAAGACTATAGGGATAGATTTGACTAGTCTGATGAAGTCCACCATCCTATGTGTACACATGGGAGAAACCTATCAATCAACTGGAGTGAGGCACGGAGAGTCGAATTGGGACGTCATCGGCCAGGAGGAATCTAAAAATCAGGTAGTTTCCTCTATATTTCGACTTTCATGTTATTTTTTAACTTTACTGGCATGTACATCCAAAAAAAGAGCCTGTTTTTGTCATTTTGCCAAACCCTTTGCAATAAGACACTTTTTATATGCTGTAGTCAGCTCATGGTTTTTATAGATCTTCTATTTGGCAAATGATGGACTAAGGCTAAGCTTACATGGAGTACTTTTTTGGGGGGAAGTGGAATATTTGAACTTTTCATGACTGAAAAATCATTTTATACATCTACAGTAAATGTTGCTTCTATAGCAATTGCATGATTATTTGCAAATTCTAATTAGATTAATGGTTGATTAATTGGTTATTTTACATTTTAAAAAGCTTACACAATTGCAATTACAAGATCTGAAGTGATATAAATTCCTCACATCACAATAGGCATTTAATTAATTTAAAATATGTTCAGTTTCTGTAATGAGCCAATAATCAGCTCAGTTCTTCTTCTTGTAGTTTCTGTTGATATGCTGCTTATCCAGTCATTACCTATCCTAGCCTTTTGCTGGATCCACAGCTGCCTTTGCATATTGAATAGAGTTTTTTTTCAAATGGTGTATCAGCTATTAATGACAACTCTGGGCACTGCTGGTCATACAGGCCAATCAATACTCAATACGTTTCCCCACCATATCACTTTATTCAGAAACAATACACTGTGCTGTAAACTATGTTTTCAGATTTCTAGCTCCCCAGAGATGGTAGAGAATAATAGGAGCTTATTTAAAGGAAAAAACAGACTGGAATCGCACATTGCAAACCATTGATCATCTGTCATCAATAGAAAATATCAACTGAAATCTCTTGCTTAAAAGATTTGTCCAGTTTAGAAAATCATTTATCACATAACAGGTCACCAAATTGGGGATAAGTGTTGGCCAGAACCGTTCATGATCAGCTGATATTGCCGAAAGAGGGACAATAAATCTTATCTGCCAGAAATAAAGAGTTATACAGCTCTATTTTATACATTATGAGGCTATCTTATTGTATTATGATTCTTTTGCATGATGGTCTTTATACCTATTCACCCTGGTTAATTTAGGGTCCTGAGTGAGAGTATCCACATTATTACATCTACATGCTCTAATACAGCATTCTTGTTATTTCCTTTTCTTACGTACATTGCACCATCACATTCCACAGTACTCTACAGATATTATTATCACCACTGTCCCCATCTTAATTCCCTTTCAGTCTTTGGAGTATGGAAACCAGTATGTCTTTGAGGAAGTGGAGAAAGAAGCAGATTTCCAAATAATTGTATAGCCTTGCGCTATGCTACCGATACAAATCTAGGTATCAAAATTACAAAACTGATCTGGAGATCTGCGCCAAAAATGATCCTGCCCCATGCAATGTATTTCTATGCAATAGGGTACAGTCCCATGATCAGTAAACACTGCGTCCAACCCGCAGCGTCCAGATGTTACAGCATAGTGGATGGGATTTCAAGAAATCCCATGTCCACTATGCATCCAGGGATGGACATGCGACACATCTTTCCAGACCACAGCATGTCTATTTATCTTGAGGAGCTTTCACAAGTTAAATGTCACCAATACATTGTATTGGACGCAGCGAAGCAACACAGTTCAGTGAACACATGCAAAATCACCTGCGTTCAATAGCCGGCAGCTCTTTGGATGCAGTGGACATGTGCTGGGTCCAAAGAGCTGCCAATTACTGACCGTGTACACATACCCCAAAAGTTCTGACTTCAGTGCTGGTAGGTCGTGATCACTAGTTTATAATAGATCAACAAATAAAGCAGCATTCTGTAGCACTATAGCATGTATACATGAAATATATTCAATTTGAATTGCATTACTGCACTGGAAAATTTGAAAAATTGAGAATATTTAGCACATAAATTAGTCAATTCATGAGTACACGGCAGACACGATAAGGCGATTCTCATTGCTGGGAACCTATCTAATGTGAATCCTCTCTTAGACTGTCGTCTACAGTAGGAAGGTAGGATCCTGCTGTAATTAAAAACACCTGAAGCTGAGGGGTGGAGTGCTCAGTCAGAGAGTCAATGTATACAAATATCAAAAGACTGACCGCCATTTCCAAACAGAAATCAGGTATGAACAGGTGCTTACTAAGAGTAGCCATCTCCATATATAACCAACAAATTGTCCAGGAGCACATGTTCAGCTCACCTTTCTGCATATAATGCCCCTCAGCAAGGGAGGTTTAATGAGTTGCTGTCATTCTTATTCCACTAAGTCAGGGATGCAAATTCATACAATTCTGTTTTAGTCTATACATTGAGCAATCCCATGTGAGAGAGCGTGTTGAAAATTAAAAATTAGAAATTATAATTATTATATTTTTTTGCATTCTTATACTACAGAAAGCACAGGGACAAATTGTGCCTTTGTGCCGGTGCGGCTTTGTTTTACTGATTAGAACCTTTTTTGTAGGGGAAGCACTGGTGTTTTTATTTTATTCATCAAGATTTCCAAATACACTTTTGAGCTCGCTAAGGTATATGTAAACCTTGAGTATTTCAATGCTGAACTGCATTATTGCTATGTAGATTATACCAGTCTTAGTGTAGGGGCATGGCGGAGTAAGAAGAGCCTAGCTAATTAAGAGGCACATGCCATTTAATTCTTAAATCTTACAAGTGGCATGCACTTCTGTGCATCTCGCCACAAATTTTACTCCAGTTAAGTACTAGAGTAAGAGACCGAGAATAAGGTATGCCATGTCTAGTAATGAACTACATGGCTAAGTGTTGCCATACCCTGGCCAGGACTAGCGTGAAAATTCCAAAAGTTACAAAATTTTGCAAAACTTTTTGAACTGCACAAAATTTTGAGACTTCTCAAAGTGTTCAATGTGTGGCGTAAACTTTTTTTTTATATTTGTCCCTTAAATTATAAAATTGCAGCAATTAGCATACAGTTTGATAAATTGCGTGAGCTTATCCACCAGCAACTTCTTTTTCTCTACCTCTCTAAATGGGAACCAATACTATCAAAATTACCTCTAATGGGCCTCTGCCTGCAAATTTGAAGTGCAGGTAGGTTCCAGCTCTGATTAAAAGCAGCCTTGGAGAGATGGGTAAAGTTTAAAGTACCGGTATTTCTCTGATCTTGTATACTACAAAGCTTATAATATGTGATTGTATATTTTATTTTTCATTTTCTTAAAACAACAGTGACCATCTACCGTACTCACTGATTCTTCATGTGAAATTATATTTATGCTGGATCTTATGGACTATATGTGTGCATGGTGATGTTAAAGTTGACCATCTGCTCATGTTTATACATTCCGCTCATTATTTCCTCTTTTAGATGTGATGGACCTTTGTTAACTTGAATTGGATTAAGAAAGATATATTTCACATGGACACAGGTTACTTAGCAATGTGACGTCATGGTTATGCTCCCCAACCTAAGATTATTATACTGCGATGACATAAGCTATTTATACCTGTTATGAGCCCAATGTGTCACAGTGGAGTTACATATATTAATAGAGATGTAAAGAACATTTGAGCTGCATTTTGCAGACATTAGGATTTTCTATGTTACTGTATGTTGCAATCTAGCACTGCTTTAAAGGGACATTTACTCTGGCAGATAATTGTGAATGAGCGGTGTTAAAAACGGTTGTTTCACAATTATCTTGCAGCTAAACAAGCCAAGCAAATGCTCTTCATAAGGTAAAATGATCTTTTGCGCAGTGTAAAAGATCATTGCTCTCTGTGGTGCAACATCCTGTGTAAACAGGACTTACACTGCCGGGAACCATGGAAGCCTACGCAAATTGAGTGATCTAGTATAGATCACTCAATTCATATCCTTTGCTTTAGTCAAACAATCACTGATCGGTAAAATTTTACCGATTGTTGGTCGATATAAACAGACCTTAAGGATGCATTCACACATCTGCATGAAATGTCAAAATGCAGATAATTTATCCGACTCAGAGTCTCACAGATCCATTTACACATTTGTGAAAATAAAGGATCAGAGAATGAGATTGGTGAAATTTTGCTTCGATGTTGAGTGTTAGAATATGACATACTGAGTGGATCGGGTGCTGTCTAATAATAAACACTTGTACAGCACACTGACATTCACATGGAATTGTGAATGCACCTTATAGCGGTTGTTGCCAACCTGACATTTTGATATATTCAATATATGCATAGAAGGAACACCTACATAGGGGCAGAGGCAATGGCTGGTCTATTGCTTGTGGGTGCCCAAAATCACCTCTCTGCTATGCCAGTATTATAACTGATATACCATAGTTAGACGGCCTTGCTACAGATTTTGCATTGCTGACCAAGAGTTTTAAGTTATGCCTCCAATTACAGGGCCAACTGTTCACACTCCTGAAACAGTCTATCGTCTTCTGACATCTTCTTCATCAACAATATAAAGTTTTGTCTGCAGCGGTCTTTTAAATTTGGTTGGAAAATTAATGCCGTTATTTGCTTGAGTCTCAATTAGTTTTTTTTTTATTTTTCAACTCCAGGATGTAAATCAGTTTATTAATCAGAAGTAATTTGTCCAGAAAGACCAAGGGCCACTCAGAATATCTATCAGAAGCTGAAGAGGCATGAAAAACATGCAATGAATTTTGAAGTGGATTTATACTCTAGATGATCTGGGTGACCTAAAGTAGGAACCCATTCTACCTTTATCCTCATCAAATCTTCTTTTTACATTGTAAAAAGATAATAAACACAATGCATCAGCTCACAGATTGTTGAGAACATTTCATTTATAGGAGTGGAGTTATCATCCATAGTTAAAGAGTACTTGTCACAATATAATAATCTGTCGTTTGGTAACAAATTAACATAATGGCATCAAGCTACATTGACTCTTTATTTTGTCCTTGTGTTTTTTTAATAGTGTAAAAGTAAATACCTGTTTGAAAAACAGATTTAACTTTTTTTTCTTTTTGGACTAGATGAGACATTCTTTTAACCCAACACACAACACATTAACTATACTGTGATATAGAATACTGTAACATGACAAATTACAGAACAAGATGTGAAGTTGGGTGTTGAGCTACAGTTTTCTGCATTAAGATATGGCAGCAGGCATGTCCAGTTATAAAATGCTAGATCAGTATTGCATAGATTTCTATTCAACCAAATGGCCTCCATGTGATAATTAATTTCCCTTAAAATGGCTTCTACAGGGAAAATATCTTCTGCCATCAAAGGGTTTAAGATCAGTCAGCTCATCACCCCATCACATGGCTTATGGGCATGTGATACATGGCAACTGGGCATTGCTTCTTTCAGTGCTTCCTACCTAACAGTTTAACATTTCTAATTTTTCAATGAATAACTTGGTAAAATAATTTATTCCCAGGGCTGAAAGATGTAGGAAAATCCTGCTATGGTAAACATTGATAAGCGGGATGTAGTTACTTATACAAAGGTGGTAGTTATAGGTACAAAAAAATGACACATCCTTTGTCTGAACAAATACACCAGCATAATTGTACAAGTATTTACGTGAAAACGTTATGTATTTAAATTGTCTGAGCATTTCAATTATGTCCGTAACCACGTATTTATATTTAAAGATCTGTCTACAGTAACTATGTTATTATTTCTGCATTACCAACTTCAAAAGCAGATATATAATTAATGCCATAAATGCAAAAGTGTTAGCATTGTGATTTGTTTTGCGTTGTGCAAGTTTTATTCACAAATGTTAAGAATGCAAAAATACCATGCACTTGGCAGGCAAACTATGCAAAATTCAATGGAGTGCCTGTTGAGTTGTAGATATTCAAGGTATCGGCATACGATGCCTGTGTACAGCAACAAATTATGGAAATATATTTTTCTTTAAAAAAAATCCTCTACTTTCTTCTGTAGTCTATAAAAAGATAAACCACGCAATACTCTACTTCAATGAGTCCTGTACCGCCACTGCTACAGGTGTCTTGGTGATATCATCATGGCAGCAAATGGCAGACAATGTTACCAGTGCCAGAAACTTGCCGGTGGACCCTGGGAAAGTGAGTACAGCTCAGTTTGATTTTTTTTATAGGAAGCTGTACGAGTTAGCTAGTGAATGTCAATTTAATGGGCCCCTTAGAGGCTGCATGGTCTGCCACTATTAGCAGTACGTCGTTGCCTTTAACCATATAATAAACAATAAAAAAATACACATTTTAGGCTTGAGCCATATTGGAATAATTCAAATAGCCTTGTTGCATCAATATTGTGAACTTGCACAACAGATATACAGTTCTGGCAAAATGTCTGATTTGTTTGCAGTAGGATTGAGCTCTGTGATGTTTCCTGCCGATGGACCAAAAGTGTCAATTTTTTGTTCACCAAGCTGCAAATTTATTACTTTTGTCTTGTGACTTGGTGCTCCATCGTGATGGGAAAAGCTTTTTTTTTATCAACAAATTGATCCTGCATGGTTGGGAGAAGTTGCTCTTTGAGGATGTTTAGATACCATCCTTTATTCATGACACTGTTTTTAGGCAAAAGTGTGAGTGAGTGAGTGAGTACACCCCTTTGGAGGAAAAGCAACCTCACACATGAATGGTCTCAGGGTGTTTTACTGTTGGCATGACACAGGACTCATGTGAGCACTCACGTTTTCTTCCCTGGACAATCATTCTTGTACATGTCCCAAATAGAGATAAGACTGAGAGGAGACTTAATAGCTGTCTACAAATATCTAAAGGGCTGTCACATTGTAGAAGGATCAACTTTATTCTCATTTGCACAAGGAAAGACTAGAAGCAATGGGATGAAGCTGAATGGGAGGAGACACAGATTAGATATTAGAAAAAACTTTTTGACAGTTAGAGTGATCAATGAGTGGAACAGGCTGCCACGAGAAGTGGTGAGTTCTCCTTCAATGGAAGTCTTCAAACAGAGGCTGGACAGACATCTAACTGGGATGATTTAGCGAATCCTGCTTTGAGCAGGGGGTTGAACCAGATGGCCCAGGAGGTCCCTTCCAACTCTACGATTCTATGATTCTATGATTCTATGATTCTTTCAAGGTTCGTCGAACACACCCAAACCCCATTGAATTCAATGGGAGGCAAAACCAAATGCATACACATCTTCAGGGGGGCTGAAAACAGTTCAAATTAGGGGCAGACACAAGGAAAAGTGGCATCAATTGACTCAGAGTATAAATAGTATAATTGTGCAGCGCCAGCATGGATGCATGAGACAGGGCCTTGGACAGAGATAGGACCAGCATTTGAAACTTAAATATCAATCAGTAACAGATGGATGTGTGACAGGTGAAGTCCTGATTCTTTGAGAGCCTTGCCAAATTCAGGCAACACACATGAAGGAGACCCAACTTGGAGTCCAAACATTTAAAAAAATTAGGGGTAGACATAAGGAAAAATGGCATCAATTTACACACAGTAGAAATTTGATAATGGCAAAAAAGCAGTAAGCCACAGGCCATGCATGAGGTATCAGGATCTGGGCAAGCATTTACAGCTTTCAATTTAAACATAAATTTTGAAGGGCCTGTATATTGGAAACTCACCAAAAGTAAAACAATTTTCAAAACTGCACCCCTAAAATTCTTCAAAACTGTCAGGAAATGATTTAACCCTCAATGTGGTACAAAGGAATTATTGCAAAGTGGAGTGAAAAAAATATGTATTACCTCTAAAATGTCACTTTAGCCCCATATTTTCACTTTTATAAGGGATAATGTATCACCCAGAGCGGGGTACTCAGGTCGCTGGGCAGTGTTGCATTCAGGGGGTCACAGGGGTGGCAGCCGTGCCCAGTGCCTGTGCTTCGGGGACAGTGAAATGGGGGGTTAAAAATAAAAGAAAAAGAGGAAAACAAAAGAAAATTAGAAAAAGAGCTTGTGACGCCAGTTGGAGTATTCGACTGTAAGATAGCCGGCACTGCAGATGATCCCTGGGGGGTAGATGATGATGGCAGTGCAGATGTTTAACCCCCTCCAACTAGTGCTGGGCCCCAGAGATAGTGATGAATGTAGATGGCACAGAGAAACAAGGCAGGAGACATGGAAATTCACTTTATCATTTACTGAAGTCCAGATGCAGTTCAGAGGATAAAATACAACTCTCTCCCCAGGTTTACAGTCTGCTCTGCACGGTGGGAGTTACACTTCTCTGCTGTGGTTCAGTGTAAACTTCCTGCTGTTCTAATCCCTTCAGGGAGTCTGAAACTTCTAGTACTACCAGTACTCACAGTGTTTTCTGCCCCAGCAACATGCAGCTTGAATCCTATGTGAAGCATGTGTTTGTTCTGGCATAATCCCTCACTGATTCTCTGTTGCTGTAGTTTTCCTGGGAGAAGACACTCCTCTGCTGGTTGTGAAGCCCTGATCCTTCCCAGCATTGTTCCTGGAGAGAGCACATGTTTCTGCTCCAAGAACATTCTCCATCTTTCCTCACACCGTCTTTCCTCACACACTCACTAAAACTCCTCCCCTCCCAGTTAGGATATCTCTGCAAAACTCTAAGCTTCAGGCAAGTAAAGGAGTGGGGTAAAATTGTGTGTGCAGTTGTCTCCAGTAGAGAAAGCATAACTCCCATCATTTACAAAACACATATAAAATAGTACATATTTGACCATTTTGAGGTGGCAAAGACTCAGGGCGCCACAATAGCACTCCAAAAAGGACCTCAAGATTTGTTATCCAATTTATTTTGAGCATGCTGATACCCCACATCTCATCAGACACCTTTGTTTGGACAAAAGGCCGGGCTCTGAAGGGAAGGAGCACCATTTAAATTTGGGAACACAAATTTGCCTGAAATACAGTCATATGTAAAAGTTTGGGCACCCCTATTAATGTTAACCTTTTTTCTTTATAACCATTTTGGTTTTTGCAACAGCTATTTCAGTTTCATATATCTAATAACTGATGGACCCAGTTATATTTCTGGATTCAAATGAGGTTTATTGTACTAACAGAAAATGTGCAATCTGCATTTAAACAAAATTTGACCGGTGCAAAAGTATGGGCACCTCAACATAAAAGTGACATTAATATTTCGTAGATCCTCCTTTTGCAAAAATAACAGCCTCTAGTCACTTCCTGTAGCTATTAATGAGTTCCTGGATCCTGGATGAAGGTATTTGTGACCATTCCTGTTTATAAAACAATTCCAGTTTAGTTAAGTTTGATGGTCGCCGAGCATGGACAGCCCGCTTCAAATCATCCCATGGATGTTCAATGATATTCAGGTCTGGGGACTGGGATGGCCATTCCAGAACATTGTAATTGTTCCTCTGCATGAATGCCTGAGTAGATTTGGAGCGGTGTTTTGGATCATTGTCTTGCTGAAATATCCATCCCCTGCGTAACTTCAACTTCGTCACTGATTCTTGCACATTATTGTCAAGAATCTGCTGATACTGAGTTGAATCCATGCGACCCTCAACTTTAACAAGATTCCCGGTGCCGGCATTGGCCGCAGAGCCCCAAAGCATGATGGAACCTCCACCAAATTTTACTGTGGGTAGCAAGTGTTTTTCTTGGAATGCTATGTTTTTTAGCCTCCATGCATAACGCCTTTTTGTATGACCAAACAACTCAATCTTTGTTTCATCAGTCCACAGGACCTTCTTCCAAAATGTAACTGGCTTGTCCAAATGTGCTTTTGCATACCTCAGGCGACTCTGTTTGTGGCGTGCTTGCAGAAACGGCTTCTTTCGCATCACTCTCCCATACAGCTTCTCCTTGTGCAAAGTGCGCTGTATTGTTGACCGATGCACAGTGACACCATCTGCAGCAAGATGATGCGGCAGGTCTTTGGAGGTGGTCTGTGGATTGCCCTTGACTGTTCTCACCATTCTTCTTCTCTGCCTTTCTGATATTTTTCTTGGCCTGCCACTTCTGGGCTTAACAAGAACTGTACCTGTGTTCTTCCATTTCCTTACTATGCTCCTCACAGTGGAAACTGACAGGTTAAATCTCTGAGATAACTTTTTGTATCCTTCCCCTGAAAAGCTATGTTGAATAATCTTTGTTTACAGATCATTTGAGAGTTGTTTTGAGGAGCCCATGATGCCACTCTTCATAGGAAAATCAAATAGGAGAACTACTTGCAAGTGGCCACCTTAAATACCTTTTCTCATGATTTGATACACCTGGCTATGAAGTTCAAAGCTCAATGAGGTTACAAAACCAATTTAGTGCTTCAGGAAGTCAGTAAAAAGTAGTTAGGAGTGTTCAAATCAAGAAAATGATAAGGGTGCCCATACTTTTGCACCGGTCAAATTTTGTTTAAATTCAGATTGCACATTTTCTGTTAGTACAATAACCCTCATTTGAATCCAGAAATATAACTGAGTCCATCAGTTATTAGATATATGAAACTGAAATAGCTGTTGCAAAAACCAAAATTGTTATAAAGAAAAAATGTTAACATTAATAGGGGTGCCCAAACTTTAACATATGACTGTATATTGTGTGCACTTTATTGCATTTTCAGGACCCCTAAGGTGCCTACACAGCAGGAACCCCCCACAAGTGACCCCATTTTGTAAACTCTACCCATCCAAGTTTTTATCTCCTGGTACAATGAGCATTTTTAACCCACATGTACTACATAGAATTTGATAACATTAGGACGTCATATTGAAAATCCTTTTTTTTCTTCTTCACAAAAATGCACTTTTGCTAGAGGTAGCACAAGAGAGTGGACATGAGAGTTTGTTACCCACATTCTTATGAGAGAGGTGAAACCTCACATATAGTCAAAAAGTTCTCTTTGGGCAAACGGCAGGGATTGGAACAGAAGGGCAGTATTTGAATTTCAGAACACAAATTTAGCTCTATTTGGAACAGATGAATATCTAGGGAGGTAATGAGTAGCTTGATACCACCATTTTTTATGCGGTTGATACAACACAAGTTTGAAAAATTGCAATTTGCATTTTTTTCATTGTCACTTTTATGAATCTTTTTGCATGTTCTATGAAACATACCTCAAATTTTATTGCACTTAATATTGTGTTCAGAAATACATCCATAATGGCACCAATGTAAGTACTGGACACACAGCTGTGCCTATAATAGATGGTGCACCATTTGGTCTTCATGGTAAAATTGATGGAATTCCAGGACCCATTCAAAGCTTACAGAAACATTGAGCTACTGAGCAAGAAAATCCTTTCAGTAATTAATACTTGATACTCACAAAGAGAGATATGCCCCTTAAACCACATTTGCTGATTATAAAACTTGGTCTTGCTAACAAGACAGTCATCCCGCAAATGTTCAAAATATGAAGGAAAATGCAGCCAACTATGTGGCAAACCTGAGTTTGTTCCAAAGATGAAAGAACACCAGCAGAGCTAGAATGGCAGGTTTATCTTTCTAATGCACAATAATGCCACATGCACACATCCAGTATTTGGTGAGTTTCTTACCCCAGTATTTGTAAGCCAAAACCAGGAGTGGGTGAAAAATGCTTTTATGCTATTATGCTTTCCCTCTGACCGTTCCACTCCTGGCTTTGGCTTACAAATACTGGGGTAAAAAACTCACCAAATACTCAATGTGTGCACATGGCCAAAGAGACAGGAATGAATGTGCCAAGCGACCTGGTACACCATAACAGGCTCCTGCCCACTAAGGTAAGAACTAGTAATGAGTGAGCATGCTCACCACGTTCGTTGCTCGCCCAAGCATCGCATTGCTCGCGATGCTCAAAGCTCGTCAAGTATTAAAGGGGTTGCTCAGATGGAGCTCAGGTCCCCTCCCTGCATGTCTGGCACTCCAAAGAGCCAATGAACATGCAGGGATTGTCTGCCACACACTGTAATGCCGCAGTCATAATGGTTGTGGCATTACATTGATTGGCTGGCCGCACAGCATCATCATGTCTATATCAGACCTTGCACTGCCATGCTCGTCACATACTGTGTCTGTGGATGCGGCTGTGTGCAGGTGTCTGCATATGTGTGCAGCTGTTTGGGTGTCTGTGTGTGTGTGCGTGTGTCTGTAGATGTGTGTGGGTGTCTGTGTGTGGTAACGCTACTGCTGGTACTGTTGGTCACAGCGCTGCGGGATCATGCTGGCAGATGTCAGCGTGATTCCGAAGCTGACTGTGACCCGCAGCGGTGAAGCATGCTTAGGCTGATGACACTACTGCTCCCATCTGGCTATGTCTGGTGTCACTGATAACAGTGACAGCAGGTGCCGCTGATGGGATAGTAGTATCATCTGCTGGCGCCTGTGCTCACTGTTAACAAAAGAGTAAAATTATATACATATTCAAATAATACATACATATTAATACATAATATATACATATTCAGATAGAAATAAAAACACATTATACTCACCGCACACCAAATCCCCAACACCCTTGTCTCCTAGAAATACTGTAAAATAATAAACCAACATATACTCCCTGTCCACTGTAGTTCAAGGTAATCCAGATTGTCTCACTGCAATCTCACATGTAGACCAGTCACATCCGGAGATGTGACAGCTCTACCCGGCCGGCGATACACTGACAGGAGATACTCACCCCCATAGTGTATGAGCTGATCGGCTGTCACTTAAGGCACCACAGCTGCATGGGAAAGTTCTCACACAGTGGTACTGTCGTAAAGTGAGAGCACAGAAGTGATGACCTCCTGTGAACTCTCATGGCAGCTCAGTGATACACTGCGGGAGATATTATCTCCTGTCAGTGTATCACCAGAGGCCAGGTAGAGCAGTCACATCACCCGATGTGACTGTTCTACACGTGAGATTGTCATGGGACACTCAGTAAATGGACTACAACGGATAGGGAGTATTATATGTCGGTTTATTATTTTATTTTTGTTGCAGGAGATGAAGGATTCAGGGATTAGGTGTTCAGTAAGTATGGTATAATTAAGATTAATAAACAACATTATTCTGGCTGTGTCTTTATTGACCGTATAACTATAGGATTAGTAATGGATAGGTGTCTTATAGATGCTTCTCCATTACTAAGTCGTCGGCTTGATGGCACTGGACAATACAAAGGGGACATCAACCCCACAAATATTACCCCACGTGCCACCGCTACAGAGCAAGTGAGAAGAGCGAGGCTAAGTGCCAGATGCGTCATTTCTGGGGTGGCTGAGAGATGATGTTTTTAGCCTGGTGGGTCAATATCTATGGCCCCTTCCCAGGCTATTATTATCAGCCCGCAGCTGTCTGCCTAGCCTTTGCTGGTTTGATTTTATAGGGGGATCCCATACCAATTTTTTTCTGGGGTTCCCCTGTAAAATAGCCAGTAAAGGCTAAGCAAATATCTGTGAGCTGATATTAATAGCCTGTGAACCTTTATGGCTTTTGGATCCTTCCCAGAATATTAACATCAGCCCTCAGCTGTCAGCTTTCCCTCTGCTGGTTATGAAAATTACGAGGGAGCCCACGCAATTTTTTTTTAAATGTTTAGAAAAATAAACAGATATTGCGTTTCATGCAGATGTCGTGTGTGCGCGTATCTTTATTTAACTCTTTATGCACCATTTTATTAATGAAGGTATCTGGCTGACACCTGTTCATTACTAAACCTTGGGCTTAGTAATATATATTCTCCAGCGATCAGTCCAATGGTGGGGTAAAATATAACTTTTATTTTTCCATTAAAAAGGTTCCAGGTTTCTTCAGTGATAATTTTGCATATGGTCAATCACTTTTGGACAACATGTTTCGACACTACATGTGTCTTCCTCCAGGTTCAGTGTTTTTGTGACTCCCTGACATGTCCCTCTAGCGAAAGACAAGTGAAACTGTACAATATTGTGGTCGCTATTTCCTAGATGCCCGACGACCTGCAGATTTGTTATTCTGTCAGATCTATTAGATAGTATTAGGTCTAAAAGTGTTGCTCCTCTGGTTGGATTCTGCACCAATTATGAAAGATAATTTTTCTTGGTTATTAGCAGAAACCTGTTGCCTTTATGGGTTTCCCAGGTCTCTGTTTCCCAGTTAATATCCGGGTAGTTAAAGTCCCCTATAACAAGGACCTCATTATGGGTTGCAGAATTTTGTTACTATTTTTCCCTCCATGTATTTCGACCCATATGGACTCAACATCCTCATTCCCTTTGCTACTATCCTCCCTTAAAGTGGACTTTAGACAAGACTTTACATAAAGACAAACTCCTCCTCCTCTCCGATATTTACGATCCTTTCTAAACAAACTGTAACCCTGTAAGTTACGTAACTGCCCAGTCATAGCTTTCATCTAACCATGTCTCAGTTATTCCCACTATGTCATAGTTACCTGTAGATATTTCTGCTTCTAGTTCTTCTATCTTGTTTGTCAGGCATCTAGTGTTTGCGAGCATGCAGTTTAGGGGATTTTGTTTTGTTCTCCCCATTGTGGATTGCTTTAGAAATGTTCTTACCTCCCTTCTGATTATGTTGCTTCGGGTCTTCTTTGCTGAACCTGATGTCCTTCATCAGTGTATTTTCTGGCTTCATATTCAAGTCTAATGTTTTTCTTCCCATCCCCTCTTGTTTTTCCAGCGTTTTTCACCCATTGGCTTGAAGTAAAAACACTGAACTTTAGGAAGGCAAAGTTTGACCAGCTTAGAGATGCCCTTATTCTCCTTGACTGGGATAATGTCCTCCGAAATAAGAATACAAATAATAAATGCGAAATGTTTAAGAGCATCCTAAATACGCACTGTAAGCAGTTTATACCTTGTGGGAGTAAAAGGACAAGAAATAGGAAAAACCCAATGTGACTACACAAAGACGTAAGAGGGGCTATTAACAGTAAAAAGAAAGCATTTAAACTACTAAAGCAGGAAGACACAGCTGAAGCTCTAAAAAACTATAGGAAGAAAAGTGCTTTATCTAAAAAACTAATTAAAGCTGCCAAAAAGGAAACAGAGAAGGACATTGCTAAGTAGAGTAAAACTAATCCCAAACTGTTCTTCAACTATATCAATAGTAAAAGAATCATAAGTGAAAGTATAGGCCCCTTAAAAATTGTGAGGAAGGAATGGTTGTAGATGATAAGGAAAAAGCTAATATATTAAACACCTTCTTCTCTATGGTATTCACGGTGGAAAAAGAAATGCTAGGTGAAATGCCGAGAGACAAAGAAAACCCTATATTAAGGGTCACCAATCTACCCCAAGGAGAGGTGTGAAACTGGCTAAATAAGATTAAAATAGATAAATCTCCGGGTCCAGATGGCATACACCCACGGGTACTAAGAGAACTAAGTAATGGAATAGACAAGCCATAATTTATTTTCTTTAGGGACCCTGTAGAGATGGGGTCTGTTCCACAGGACTGGCGCATAGCAAATGTGCTACCAATATTCAAAAAAGGCTCTAAAGGTGAACCTGGAAATTATTAGGTTCTTTAGAAGGAGGTAGATGTGGGGATTTATTCTGACAGAATATAGGCTGAACTGGAAGGACAAATGTCTTTTTTCAGTAACTATGTTACTATGTTACAAAACACTGAAAGAACTGACATGCTCTATGTCCAAAAAAAGCAGCAAAACACAAAATCCTGATGACAAAAAAAACAGTGTGTGCATGAGATTTCTGAAATCTCATAGGCTTTACTGGTACTGTAAAAAGCAGATGAAAATTAGCATTAAAAAAGCAGCAAAAATGCCCAGTGTGAACATACCCCAACTCAACTTTATTTGCATGCACAAGAGACACAAGTTAGCCCAAAAACCACACTAAAATACCGCAATAAAACTGCAACATAAAATGCACCAAAAACGCACCCTTAACAGCAAATTGGTGTCAATAACTTTGCTAAGGCTATGTGCGCACGTTGCGGATTTGCTTGTGGTAAATTCTGCGTTGTTTCTGTCTCTTGGCAGAAAACGCAGTTGAAATTCCGCGTGGATTTGATGTGGATTTGATGTAGATTTTTATGCAGATTTGAAAGCTAAATAAAGATATATTATTTAAAAAAAAAAAAAAAAGAATTATGATGTCATTTCCTTGTTCAACCTCTTCATTTTCATTCTCTATTGACGACCATAACATCATTACATACCATGTTCAAATATAATGTTTACACACACAAAACAAATATAAGTGACTATTATATACAGTATATATACACACACACACATGAAATCTACGTGAAATGCAATACCTGTTTATTTTTCAAAACATTTAAAAAAAAATTGTGTGGGCTCCGGCATCATTTTCATAACCAGCAGAGGGAAAGATGATGGCTGAAGGCTGATGTTAATATTCTGGTAAGGAGCCAATAGCCAAAAAGGTTCCCAGGGTATTGAAATCAGCTCACAGGTGTTTGCTTTGCCTTTACTGGCTATTTTACAGGGAGCCTCAGAAAAAATTGACAAGGGGTCCCCCTATAAAATCAAACGAGCAAAGGCTAGGCAGACAGCTGCCATCTGATATTAATAGCCTGGGACCCCCAGACTAAAAACATCAGCTCTCAGCTGCCCCAGAAATGGTGCATTCTATAGATGCCCCAATTTTGGCACTTAGCCTCGCTCTTCACACTTGCCTTTTAGCAGTGGCAAGTGGGGTAATATTTGTGGGGTTGATGTCACCTTTTTATTGTCCAGTGACATCAAGTCCATGGCTTAGTAATGGAGAAGCGTCTATAAGACACTTATCCATTACTAATCCTATAGTTATATGGTCAATAAAGACACAGCCAGAATAAAGTCCTTTATTAATCTTATTTAACCATATTTACTGAATGCCTAATCCCCAACTCCCTCATCTCCTGCAACAAAAATAAAATAATAAACCAACATATAATACTCCCTGTCCGCTGTA
This sequence comes from Dendrobates tinctorius, assembly GCF_039654945.1. Classification (NCBI taxonomy): domain Eukaryota; kingdom Metazoa; phylum Chordata; class Amphibia; order Anura; family Dendrobatidae; genus Dendrobates; species Dendrobates tinctorius. The sequence continues at coordinate 10,347,966 of NW_027361690.1, forward strand.
GTCCATTTACCGAGTGTCCCACGACGATCTCACGTGTAGAACAGTCACATGAGATGTGACATGAGATGTGACTGTTTTAGGCTAGTTTCACACTAGCGTTTATGAGCGCAGCGACGGCCTGCGCACGGCCGCCGCTAATCCCCGCCCCCTGCTGCGCCTCCGCCGGTAGCTCCGCCCACCGGCGCATGACGCTGCATGCGCCCTGCGTCCCCTATCTTTATCACTGGGGGCGCAGGCCGTGCGCAGTATGCGATTGGTGGCGCATGCATCCTTTTGAAGGTGCGCCGACCTGCGCCAAACGCGACCTGCTGCAAAAGGCGCAGGCACCGCCAAACGCATACTGCGCATGGCCTGCGCCCCCTGTGATAAAGATAGGGGACGCAGGGCGCATGCAGCGTCATGCGCCGGTGGGCGGAGCTACCGGCAGAGGCGCGGCAGGGGGCGGGGCTTAGCGGCGGCCGTGCGCAGGCCGTCGCTGCGCTCATAAACGCTAGTGTGAAACTAGCCTTACCCGGCTCCAGTGATACACTGACAGGAGGTAATATCTCTGCAGTATATCACTGAGCCACCGTGAGAGTTCACCGGAGTTCATCACTCCGGTGCTCTCACTTTACAGCAGTACTGCTGTGTGAGAACTTTCCCACACAGCACTGCCATAAGTGACAGCATGGAGCCAATCAGCTGATACACTACGGGGTCGATTATCTCCTGTCAGTGTATCGCTGGCAGGTAGAACGGTCACATCTCCTGATGTAACTGTTCTACACATGAGATCGCCGTGGGACAACTGGATTACCTTGGAGTACAGCGGACAGGGAGTATATGTTGGTTTATTATTTTACATTATTTCTAGGAGGCGAGGGCGTCTGGGATTTGGTGTGTGGTGAATATAATGTGTTTTTATTTCTGTGTGAATATGTATATATTATGTATTAATATGTATTTATTATGTGAATATGTATGTAATTTTACTTTTTTTTTTAACAGTGAGCTCAGGCGCTGGCAGATAATACTACTCTCCCATCAGCGGCACCTGCTGTCACTGTTATCAGTGACACCAGACATAGCCAGATGGGAGAAATGGTCTCATCAGCCTAGGCGTGCTTCACCGTTGCGAGTCACAGTTAGCTGCGGAATCATGCTGACTTCTGCCAGCATGATCCCGCAGTGATGTGACCAACAGTATCGGTGATAGCGTTAACGCACACAGCCGCACACACACAGACACCCGCACACACACAGAAAACCACACACACAGACACTCGCAGACTCATGTAGACAGACGCACACACACTCACAGACACCCGCACACACACAGAAAACCACACACACAGACACTCGCAGACTCATGTAGACAGACAGCAGCACACACACACAGACACCCGCACACACATGCAGACAGCAGCACACACGCAGAAAGCCACAGACAGCCACAGACGGACACACCTATTCTCTGCTAAAGTTCAAAGCTCAACATTGCTCACAGCAGTGACCTGGGAGTCAAAAATGCTTCCAGGGGTGTTCCCCATGCTGTCCCCATGTCATTTGAGCACTTTTCTCATAGATTTCTGCAGTTTTTAGACCCTCAAAAGACCCCCGGGGGCCGCAGCAAAAATGCTCATGTTTCCCATAGACTTACATTGGGCTCTTTGCTCGGGTCGAGCAACGAGCACCCAAGCATTTTAGTGCTTTCCCATCACTAGTAAGAACCGCTATGTGCACAAAACACCCATTTCCCTACAGAATTATAAAAGTATTGTTTGGTATAGGAGGTTCCGTGAAAACCAAGCAGTAAAACCAATAGTGTGTAAATACAGAACAGCTTCATTGTTAGAGATCCTTCAATAAAATATTCATGCCTGCATTAGTCATAAATATATAAGTAATATTAATGCAAAAAAAAGTTTTTTGTAGCAAGACATAGTCGTTAAAACTGTCAAACTAAGATAAATGGAAAATAATGCTTATGTGAGTGATCAAGTCCTGTAATTAATTGTCAAATGACCTGACTTTAAAGAACATTTGTGGGGTCCACATTCTGGAATTTATGTCCGCATGTGGATGAGAATTCGTCTGAATAATTGTTCAGTACACTGACGACCAAAAGGGTAACAATGTTTTGAACTGTTGACTGCAGGCTCCCTATCGCACCATCCAATACTGCTTCGACCGTGAGACTACCATAATTTTATAGGCAATCATCCTGGCGATTTCATGCATAAATTTGATTTGGAACTATTTAGAATATGATTAGTTATGCAGATTCTTGTCATTTTACTGCATTGTTACTGCTTTGCTTCTAAAAATCTAGTCTCATCAGCATATGTCTTCTGTTGCTGATAACAGAGAGAGCAAGCGCCGCTATGGGAGTTTTCATCAGCTGATGCCTGTGCTATAAATACATTTTTTAAAAAAAAATGAAGTTGGGTTTCTTCTATTTTTGATAACCTGCGCAGGCAAAACCGACAGCTGCGGGCTGCAACCCTCAGCTGTCCGCTTTATCATGGCTGGTTATTAAGAATAGAAGGATCCCAGGCCTTTTTTTAAATAAGCTCAGCGCTACACACTGCAGTAGTGTGATTATTCTCCAGTCTCAGTATGTTTCTGCTGGCATGAATAGAGTTCGCATCACTGATGTGATTGCTATCCATATCATACGGATTTTCGTGGGACAGATATAGGCTACTTTCACACATCAGGTTTTCGGCGTCAGGCGCGATTCGGCGTCGTGCCGGAATGCCGGATCCGGCAAATGTTTTGTAAAACCTGATGTGCCGGATCCGGTTTTCTGCCGGATCCGTCTTGTTCTTGACAGACAAAACCGGATCCGTCTCATCCGGTTCATCCGTTTTTCTATCCGTTTTTTCGACGGATTACGCCGGATCCGGTTATTAAAATTGACCCTTGTGGCCCCTCAAGGCAGAGTACACTGGCAGGATGACAGAGTGTGAAAGATTTGTGCCCAAACCAAACTTGTGTACCTTCTGGACCAACAGTATATACCTTTGCCAACCAAAGTTGGCTATCTTGTCATGGTCTTACTATTTTTAGCTTTAGGCCACAGGTGTGTACCTGGTTGTGTTTTATGCAAAGTATTTCACCTTTTAACAAAAGTTGTGTACATTGTTAGGAAATCACCAACAATAAACACAACTTTTTAGGTGAAATACTTTGCTTCAAACACAACCAGGAACACAACTGTGGCAAAAAGCTAAAATTTACCCACAGTTATATACCTGGTTTTGAATACCTTTTTACCTTTGAAATACCCTGTATTTAACCTTTTTTTTAAACATAGTTCGCCGCAGAAAGAAAAGACAGACAACCATTGTGAAACGATAATTTAACTTTTATTTAAAATTTTTTTTTTTTTTTTTTAATTTTTTAAAGTGCAAAAAACTTTTTTAATAAAGGTTTTAAACCCAATGGGCATTTTTATTAAAAAACACACATTACAATTCTGTGTATTGTGGGGTGGAAATACTGCTGGAGGGGCTGCGGGACACTTCGACACTGGGTGTGTGGAGAGAGGACTGGGATCGTGGTGGGGAAGGAACAGTTAGAGGTGAAGGTGTGGAAAAAACTACAGAATGGGTGGACATGTGGGAAGCAGAAGAGGTGGTGGGTGGTGGAGTGGAGGGTTGGGCAGGGACTGTAGGAGCAGATGATGTTGATGGAAAGTTGTATGGGGAAGGAGTTTGGTACGGGGAAGGAGTTTGGTACGGGGAAGGAGTTTGGTACGGGGCAGGTTGCTGGAAGTGGGGAGATGACTGGTACTGGGGAGGTTGCTGGTACTGGGGAGGTTGCTGGTACTGGGCAGGTTGCTGGTATGTAGTAGGAGGGGGAGGATGGAAAGTGGCTGGAGGGGGTGCAGGTGGAGGAACTACAGTGGTGGGAGGTGGAGGTTGGGAGGTAACCTGCTGTAGAGCATCGTGGCACGAATGCATTACATGCATCTGCTGGGCAGGAGAGAGCGTTTCCATGCGCTCCACAACAGACCTGAAAAAGGTGTGGTTTGGCGAAGATCTTGCTTCTGAATGCATGGTTTGCAGAAGTGTCTTCACCTCCAGAATGCTGGAGTTGATCTGCTGAAAGCCTGCGGAGATTTGCTCTGACAAGACTTTGAGACAGTTCTGGAAAGATGCATTCAGATGCAATAACTCTTGCGCATAACTCTTTTCCTGACCCCTCTGCCGCTGCCGCCCAGTACCCGCAGGTGTACTAGAGGCGGCAGGGGCAGAAGGGTGGGGTAAAGGGAAAGCGATCTCCTCACCAGCAGCTTCATGTAATGTAGGCGGCCACGATGCTCCTGTGCTGGTGGATGGGACAGATGGGTCAAATGTGTGGGAAGGCAGGGAAGGTGCAGATGTACCGGGGCGGTCGAAGTGTCCCTTGGTGCCGGTCTCCTCAGGGATCGCCTCAGAAGGGTCCAATCGTGCAGGCTCCCGAGTGCTGCTCACCGTGCTGTGGAATAAAGAGAAAAAAAAACAATTAAAATACTGACATGGTATGGCCCTGGCTGAAAAAAAAAAGTTACATCTTTTTCACATGTGGTGTGTAATATTTACCTTCTGGTGAGCATTGTTTCCCAGAGGAACGACAGGGCTTGTGCGTACTTGTACTTGCTCCTGCGTCCTCCAGATCCACTCGGGGCCCGCATCTCTTTATTGAACTCCTTCTTGAAACGATCCCTCACAGACCGCCACCGATTCACAATTCTGTTCCCTGAAACGAGAAAGGAGTGGTTAGTACACAACATCAGTGTTTCACAAACTCCAGTCCTCATGGTCCCCAGGGGTCATGTTTTCAGGATTTCAATAGTAAATAGAAATCCTGAACACATGATCCGTGGGGACCACGAGGACTGGAGTTCGGGAAACACTGGTTTACATCAAGCAACCGTTACTGTATATACTTACGCTCTTTAATCTGGTCCCGAGCTTCGAGGTCCTCCCAGCGGCCCACAAGGAGAGAACAGATTTCCTCCCAGAGTCGTCGGGTAATGATCAGGTCAGCGTGGCGGCGGTCAGCCATATTCCAGAGCGGCTCCCTTTCTCTGACGAGATCGATGAGGCGGTCCACATCAATCCCTCCATCCTCACCGTCAGAGTCGGGAGCACGCTGTGAAGGCTGTTAAAGAAAAAGACAAAAATAACATAATTAGCCTCCACAAAAGAAATGAAATAAAAAGTGCAAAAAAACAAAGCAAAAATATTTATACTTACACGCTGGTGACCGCCGCGTTGCTGTCGCCGACGACCCTGGGAGGCACTGCGAGGACCTCTTGGCCGAGCACCAGATTGGGAAGACTAGAGAAGAAAACAAAAAATGTTATGAGTTTGGATGTAGGCATTTGTTTGCTGTGTGTGGTCTGCAGAACATTGTTTTCTATGTGTTGTGTGTAGTGTGATGTTGTGTTTCTGCGTTTGATGCAAAAAACTTACGAATTGTGAGCCCACTCCAAGCGTCTGTCCACCCCTTCCTTCTTCTTCTGGGAGCTCCTCTTCATCTTGTGATTCCTGTTTTGAAATAAAAGGCAATGAATAGACATATATTACAGAGATGATGGATTTTGGAAATAAAAACTTACCGTCAAACGCTGACGATGCGAGGGAGGGCTCCCAGAAGAAGATGTGCTGTCCTGTTGATGGCCAGACTCCATGGCTGTGGGTATTGCTGCTGCCAGTGATGCCATTTCTGCTGCTGCTGCTGCTGCTGCTGCATCTCTTTGGCGGCTGTTGAATAAAGAGAAACAAAGGGCCAATGAATATCTTGATATTCCATGGCCCTAGTTTGGAGGAATGGGGGATTTGATAATTACCATCTCTCATCTGCTTCTGGACTCCCCTCCCATTCAGCATGCTGCTCCATTTGGGGTGGTGCTGATGGTGCTGCTGCTGCATCTCTTTGGCGGCTGTTGAATAAAGAGAAACAAAGGGCCAATGAATATCTTGATATTCCATGGCCCTAGTTTGGAGGAATGGGGGATTTGATAATTACCGTCTCTCATCTGCTTCTGGACTCCCCTCCCGTTCAGCATGCTGCTCCATTTGGGGTGTTGCTGATGGTGCTGCTGCTGCAGATGTCTGCTGCCTTCTCCTGCGCCTGGTTGCTGTCTTGGGTGGCATGTTGGGTGTGGCTGAGGGTCCCATTGTCTTGCTTTTATATATCTCCTGTGGGCAGAGCTACTGAGCATGCTCAGACCAAAAAAACCGGATCCGGCCACCGGATCCGGCTTTCGCCGGATCCGGCGCATTGCGGCGCTCATAGGCTTTCATTGTGTGAAAAAGCCGGACGCGCCGGATCCGGCGTGTCCGGCTTTTTCGCCGGAGACAAAAAACGTTACAGTAGATGTTTTTTCCAGACGCCGGATCGCGACACATTGCGACACATTGCCGGATCCGGCGAAAACCGGGTGAAACGCATGGCCATCCGGCGCGATCCGGCGCAAATGCAAGTCAATGGGGGGGAAACCGGATCCGGCATTGCATTTCGCCGGATCCGGTTTCTGTCAAAAGCGACGGATCGCGCCTGACGGCGAAAACCTGATGTGTGAAAGAGGCCATAGATTATCTTCACATCAGACAGGTGAGGGATATGGTGTTTTATTATTTTTCTGCTTACAGGGCACATGACCATCGGAGGATTAGGCATAAAGGTGAGTATTATTGTTGATTTTCTATCTTTTACAGGTGACATGGGCTTCAATGGATTAAGTGGAGTTTAACAGTGCTTTTTATTATTATTTCAAATAAAGGAGTCTGTGTCATTATTTCAATGAAAAGATTTTATTTTAGCTGTGATTTTATTACAATCTAACTATGGGGCTGGTAATGGGGGCGTCTTATAGATGCCTCCCCATTACTAACCTCTGGGCTATACAACAGCTGACGTCAACCTCAAACCTATTATCCCACTTGCTATTGCACCTGGACAAGTGGGAGGAGCCAGGAAAGAGTCAGAATTAGTACCTCTAATAAATGCACATTTTCTGGGGCAGCTGCGAGCTGCTATTTTTAGGCTGGGGGGAATATCACTGGCATAACTTTAGAGGGGAGAATATGTGCCCCCAACTGTCTGCTTTAGCTTGGCTTGTAAAAAATGGGGAGACTCCATGCCATATTTTAAAATTATTTATTTAAATAATTTAAAAACTGGCGTGTGACCCCTCTATTCTTGATAACCAGCCATGATTAAGCAGACAGCTGAGGGTTGCAGCCTGTAGCTGTTGGTTTTAACTGTGCTGGTTAGCAAAAATAGAAGAAGCCCCTCATCATTTTTTATTATTATTTATTTATAGCACAGGCACCAGCTGATGAATACTCCAATCAGTAGTGCCTGCTCTCGCTGTTATCATCAGCTGATGCCAGTGACAGGCGATAACCTTTTTAGCGTTGGTCGCAGCTGCTGATTAGGCAGGATGTTTACTTATAAATAAGTGAATGCTGCTGGGTTAGAGGGCATGAGGGACCTGACATGTTCCCTTTAATTACTGTATGGGGGCTAAAATGAGCAATATACATTATTAGTTTATAGTGAGAAGTGGGGGACCTTTTTACTGCTGTAATATAATTTACCTTTTAGGAGACTGTTTTCCATAGGGGGAACAAAAGAGGGTTCCTGACACTATGAACGACGGCACTATGTCTCTTTTTTTATTAATCTGGCATAGTGTAGAAGTCAGGGAAAAAGTGGGGAATGTGCTCTCCAAGACATCAGATATAAATGACTTATTTCCTGCAGAGACAAGTCCCGGCAGGAAGAAGTGATGGTGGTCTGGGCAAGATGAAGAATAAAAGTTAAGATGAAGGACTTCACCTAGGGACTTCACTGGTGAGTCACTGTATCACATGCAAATGCACACTTCACACCATACACAGAGATCCTGTGTGTAATGTCATTGGTGATCCCTGTATTACCTGTACACTATATACATAGCTCCTGTGTATCAAGTCACTGGGGATCTCTATATTACCTGTACACTGACACGATACACAGATATCCTGGGTATAATGTTGCTGGTGATCCCTGTGTTAACTGTGCACTATACACTATATACAGAACTCCTGTGTATACTGTCACTGTATTAGCTGTACACTGACACTAATTGCAAAGCTCATGTGTATAATGTCACCGGTGAGTCACTGTATTACCTGTACACTGACACTATATACAGAGCTCATGTGTATAATGTGACTGGTGATCACTGTATTACCTGCACATTGACACTATGCTGTAAATTACACACTCCTGTATATAATGGCACTGGTGGTAATAACAGTGCTGTTAGTATTGTAATTTTTATTCATGATTTATATTATAGTATTCGGTCACTATATGGTGGTATGGTGGTAATATGTGATCTGGTCATGGTGTGGCTGTATTTCTCCCTCGAATGTGGTATTATTCAGTCACTATGTGGTGGTAATATCTGGTCACAGTGTGGCATTATTTCTTCCTTGTATTTGGTATTATTATAGCTTCTTTTAACTAAAGAGCACCTTTAATGCAAACTGCCATAACTGTATGTGGTATTATTTGGTCACTGTGTGGTAGAATATGTAGTTCAATCATGGTGTGGTGGTATATCACCCTTGTATGTGCTATTATTATAACTTCTTTTAACTAAATAACACCTTTAATGCAAACTACCCTAACTGTACATCCCAGTTATGATGTCTGCACAGTAGATGGACAGTCAATGATCCACTATAATGGGGATAATGGCTAACAGGTATTTGCTTATAACAGTAGGGTGGGCCTCTAGAGTCAATTCCCTCTGAGGGCCCCAGACACCCCAGTCCGACACTGTCTATAGCATACTCCATGGCTTTCAAGGCACATCGTTTCATCCTACTTCTTCACAACCCAGCTTTAACACTACAGTCCTGATTAACAAGTCTCCTTTACTTGCACAGTGGTTCCGCATACTATTTCTACTACTGATGCCCTAGATTTCCTGCTTGGGACCCTTTACTAGTCCCTGTCTCTTAGTCCTGATAAGGCATTTTACCTTCTGCATTACAAGCTCCAGGTCACATGGCTAGGCATCCTATCTTAGGACTTGACTCCTAAGCCACTCTGTATCTTTTGTCACTTTTCCTCAGGATCACTCTATCCCTCCTTCTTCAGTCTCCTCTCACACAGTCACCCTCCAAAGCAGCTCTGCTTACTCTGCATTCCAATCTGTATATCTCCTTCCTAGAATGAAACAGTCACTGTCCCTAACACTAACCCCTCTCATTGAGTCTATCTTACCCTATCATCCACAATCTACAAATCTGTCACATCACTTATCCTATAACATTATGTATTACATTATCTATCTCATAACAAGATACCTGACACTTTTCATTACAATTCACATGACATTATACACATAAGGTGATTGGTGTCTTCAGGGGTAAGAAGGCGACAGTCATTACCCACCACTCTTACACAGCCACCAGTGATCTTAGATGATTCTCCATGCACACGCCATACTCCAATGGCAGTGGCTTATCTCACAGATATTTTAGAACAAAAGGATTGTCAGTACAAAATCTAATGCGTGGTACAGCCTGTGGCATTAGTCTCATATGCATGTGGGCCTTTCCTCCAATCACTTTGAGGTCAGGCTCTGTGGCATGTATAAAAAAAGCTAGGTTGGTCACTTGCACTATTAAGATCCTATCAATGCAGATGGTTTAGAATAGTGTATCATTAAAGAACGAGACATATTGCCAAAGAAAATCTTTTAAGCCACCTCTTCCTGCGCAGGATATTGATATTGTTAGTTGATACTTGGCAAAATTTCTAGTCCATTGCTTCCTGATAAAGAAATGCAATTTCATAATTACTTTTTATGTGAAACAGACAGTAAATATTTTTCACGCAATGCTTTCCTGTATAATTAACCTTCCAACCCAAACTGCCCTGTCTAGTATTTAATGCTACAGATTATTATATGAAGCTACCTGAGTTGGCAGAGCAGCGGAGTCCAGGGACTGACTCATATGTGATTTAGTTATAAAGCTCATTAATGCCACAGGAAACCAAATGCAGACAAAACACATACATTCTTATTACTATTAACCTTCATACACTGCAAAGGAAAAAGGAACATATTTTAACAATATTACCAATGATCTGTATACCAGCGGAGCTAATTTACTTGACAAACGGCAAAATTACATCGGTGTAAACAGAAGTTACTCTTTAAAGGGATTTCCTAGATTTCATGCTTGAAAGATTTGTGCCCAGCAAAAAGAGGAGCAGTGGTCGCTGCTTTTATCCACACGGCTGTACTTGGTACAATATTTTAGCCTCATTCTAGAATTGCTCCAACTTGCAGAAATGGACAAAGCTGCATAAAAGTTTTACTGAATGTTATGAGTCTTGATCACAAGTATCTTGATGCCTTGTCAAGGAATCCTGGTAAACACCCTTACGTTAAAGGTCTACAACATTTACCTTATTGACAAAGATGAATTTAAAGAAATGGTGGCTTATACCAGATGCCAATTCAGGAATCTCTCATAGATTAGGTCAACACAATTTTTCTGGCAAAAGGTTTTAAAACATATTTTAAGTCAATTTTGGCTGCTGATTACGAATATGAACTCTGTTTTTGGCTATCACATCAGGATTTCGAGATATTTTCAATTTTTGATGAAAATTACTCCTATCGAATGTTTTATGATAAAAACACATGATTTTCGGTACTACATTTTGTATATATTAAATCAAGGAATAACAAAGATTACAAAGTCTATGTACAGCAAATCAAATATACTTACAGAATTAAACTACAAAATATAAAAACACATATATATGGCACACAGATGAATGGCAAATGGCAGTTATTTGAACTTTCTTTTCTTGGCTGATCTGTGATGTACAGCTTCGGGGTTGTCTCCCATCAAGCTCCAGCAATAGCCAGCCATCATATGTGAGTCCCACCGGCCTTGATACCGTTCTTCCATTGTTTTAATGTCCTGATGAAAACACTCCCCTTGTTCCTCCCTCACATCCCCAAGGTTCTCTGGAAAAAAGTCCAAATGGCTGTGTAACTAGTGAATCTTGATACTCATTCTACATCCAAGATTTCACAGACTCATTAGTAGCTCTTCCACAATCTCTTCATAGTTGTCTGCTTTCTTATTCCCTAGAAAATTCTGCACCTCATTACAAAATGCATTCGAAGCTCTTTCTTCTGTCTCATTCATTGATGTGATAAAATTTGGGTCTCTCATAAGTGTTCTTATTTGAGGTCCAGCAAATATTCCAGCCTTTTTCTTCTCTTCCCTAAGACCAGGAAATGTTGAACATATATAGTTAAAGCATTCTCCACTGTGATTGAGAGCTTTGACGAATTGCTTCATCAATCCAAGTTTTATGTGCAAGTGAGGAAAGACAATGTTCATCCTATCCACTAGAGGATCATGGATGACATTCTTATCACCAGATGCCAAACTCTGTCGCTGAGGCCATTCAGTTTTCACCCAATGCTCTGCTGTAGCTCTACTGTCCCAGTAGCACAGAAAACAAGGGTGTTTTGTGTACCCTCCTTGCAGACCCAAAAGAAAGTTAACCATTTTCAAATTAACCACCCATGAACATTATATTGTAACCTCTCTAGAAAAATCTTGATGTTTTTATATTCTTCTTTAAGTTTTACAGAATGACCTATTGGTACAGAGCCATACTTATTTCCATTGTGTAACAGAACACATTTTAAAATTCTTTTGGAACTATCAATAAAAAGCCTCCAATCCCTTGAATCATATGCTGGAAGTCCCATAAAGAGAAGTAGCCCTTCAACATCAGTACAATAGACAACCTGGCCATCTGAATGGAAGTACTTACGCAGTTCTGCTTCCCTGTTACGATAAAATGAGACACTTGTACCAGGTTTCAACATTCGATTCTCTTGTAGTCTTGAAGCCAACAGTTCAGCAGACTCTTTTGGTAGATAAAGATCTCTAACCAGATCATTCAAAGCAGACTGAGTAAACAGTATTGGTTTGTCACAATCTTCATCACATGGCTGAAAAATATCTGGACTGTCTTCTTCATCAGTATAACAATGTGAGGAGAGATCTGTGTCAACGTTTTCTGGAAGCGCAGTAAATTTTGGAACAGGTATGTCTTCACTATGGGCAACTGGTCGAATAGCTGAAGGGTTACTCGGGTATTGCAAATATTGCTTGTTTTTCTTATTGAAACCTTTTACATTGACAAGGCAGAAATAGCAGTCTTCTAAATGATTGCTTGGTTCTCTCCAAACCATAGGAACTCCAAACTGAAGTTTAGCATTCTTTCCTTGAGACAATGATCTCAAGCTCTCAATACAGGTTTTGCACACTTTGTGAGGAGCCCAATGCTTGTCTTGGTCTCCAAGTTTTACTTTGAAGTGCACAAAATACACCCTCTTAACAAAGTCAGTAATGTTGCGCCACTGAGTCTTCACAGTAAAGTTTCCACAGATGTAACAAAAAATATTTGGATCATTTGAGCAGTCTTCTGCGAGATGCAGAGGCCATTGTTAGATCAGCAAAACATCCAGCAGAGAAATACAAGATAAAAGTTGTTAGCTACCTGAGTTGTTCATTGAATTTCTGTCCCCCCACACCTTAGGTATTGATTCACAAACAAAAAACAGAAAAACAGCAGGATAAAAACAATAAATATCAAAATTCATTGAAAATTTCAATAAATAAAACAGTACCTGCACACGACTGTTGTCTATGTTGAAAACTGCTTGTTTACTTTCTTATCATAACAAATGGGAATTATGCATGTTCAAAGAAACCAAAGATATTCTCACATTTATTGGGGGACTAAATGAAAACTAAATTTACCTTAGTGAACCGTATAAACCGGCACTTTTCATACACTACTTATATTTTTCATGGAATTCATGAAAATGGGCTACATACCTATAGCGCAAAAACGTGATGTGATAGAGAAATTATAAGATGAGATTTGAATTCAGCACCCTCAAATTAGTCTAAAACTGTTCTTAAAGTCCATGCCAGAAAATTTTTTTTTTTTTTTTTTGTAGACCAGTGTCAATACAATCAAAGACAGAGCACCAATGTTATGTCAATGGCTGATTTCCAATTTGAATAGATTAGATTTTTGTATGGCTTCCTGGAAAAAAAAATCACCATCTAATCTTATTCTAAGTATGATCTAGACTGCGTTTTGGGTTCTGGACTCTAATGACCAATAGGTACAAAAAGTTCTAGTTTTGGTTCATTGTTCTACAGAAAATTCCAAAATGTCTTAGGCTTATTTATATGGTTTTAAGCACATTGGAACCAACATTTCTTGAGCTTTTGGATCAGCTTTTGGATCAGTAGTGGTACATGTCTTGTCAATAATTCATGCAGACCTTTAGCGTTTAGTATTGCTTTACTGTGCAAACTTAAACCTCCATAATTGCTGTTTTCAAATCTTGCTAAAAGGTTTTGGTGCAGTCACTCAAAAGTTCTCGATCACCTGCCTCCTCCAAAAATATGGTGGCAGCTGGTGATAGCTTCCATTTTCTGCCACACCCAGGTGGTGTAGCCAGGATTCTTTCATCTTAGGCCTTCCAAACTCTGCTTCTATCTCAAGGAACATTTAAAGTCATTGCTCTCTGTATCGTTTTCCATGTTTTGGCAAGGCAAGTTTATTTTCTTAATTTTGGACAATGCTTTGGAATGGTGCCAGAATCTAGTGTCTGTATTTATAAAACAAATAAACATAGATACCATTTTTTTTGGGCCATCCCCAAAAACGTATGAAAGATGTATGTTTTTTTCTAGTGTATTCGATAGGAGACATTTTGAAATGTATGTCAGTACTAGTGATGAGCGGATTTGTTTGAAAAACGATCGCCAAACATAAAATCATCACGAATTTGGCACATTCGGATTCGTGATTGGAAACACAAATAAAATTTTAGAAAACCGGAAGAAAAAAAAATCGGTAACATTGGGTAAAAAGTGGAGGAAAATATTTGCGTATTTTGAGCACTTTGGCTAGGATAATGGTGTTGTATGATAAGTGTGGGGCATGTGTTTGATGAGGCTAGAGGGTTGGCATAGCTCAGAGGAGCAGCGGGCTTGCAAACTTTTTTTTTCTAACTTTATGCGTGCACATTGTGGATAGCCAATCAGGAAACATCCACAATGTCCTAACACAACAGCTTGTCTCATTGGCTTCTGAAATCACATGTCCATCTCTATATAAAGAGTGGACATCCTGCTTTAGTATCATTTGGCAATGTAACAACACAGAAAGGCTGCTCCTGATGCTGGGACTGTTTGCTGATAGACTTTAGCTAGATAGCTAGGCGGTTGTTTCTAAAGCCCCTTTCTCACATAGCGAGATCGCTAGCGGGATCGCTGAAGCGTCACCGATTTTGTGACGCAACAGCGATCTCGTCAGCGATCTCGCTACATGTGACACGCAGTGGCGACTGGCCCCCCTGCTGGATATCGCTGTTCGTGCGTGAAAGGCCTGGGCCATTTTTTCATCAGCGTTCCACTGGCCAGTGCGCATCACTGTGTTTGACGCCGACGAGCCATCTCTTCAGCGATGCAGAACTCAGGACGCAGGCTGGAATAGTTTAGAAACGCTGCTGTGTGACAAGGTACCAGCGACTGCTGAGGATCGCTGGATGGTTGCTGCGTCGCTGAAGAGATCTGCCTGTTTGGCAGCTTACTAGCGATCATTTAGTGACGCACTAGCGATCTTTACCAGGTCGTATCGTTGTCTGGATCGCTGGTGCGTCACTAAGTGTAACGGGACCCTAAGTCATATAGTTTAGATAGCTAGTGTCCTGTGTTGCTGTGAAATCAATATTCCAGCATTTTTTGTGCCATTGCTGAGGTCCACAGACAAAGACAGCAGGGCACATTTCATAGAAATGTGTTGTGCACTGCTTCTATTGTGCTCCATGCATGAGTACATCTCTCTAAATCTTATTTTTTCAGTTGCTAAATGTGATACAGCAAGGCATATGTCACCTTGTCATTTAGTGGTGGTGACATTGTTCTGAGATTTGAGCTGTTGGTCAGGAAAAAATAATTTAATTTCTGGGGCACTTGATCCGTGATTCAGCATGCCATATATCACCTTGTCATTTAGAATATTGGTTGCTAACGTAACACAGCCCGCCATATCCCATGTTGTAATTTTGTAGCGATTAAATTTTTGTGAGTAGAGGTGTTACACAGTAAAAAAATAAATATTTTGGCTGTTGCTAACGTGATTCAGCATGTCATCTCCCATGTTGTCACTTTGTGGCGGTGAAATTAAGCTGTCTTCAGAGCTCATGCGCATTAAAAAAAAATTCTGTTGCTAAACGTGATATAGCCTGCCATATCCCACATTGTAATTTTGTGGCAGTGAAATTAAATTGTCTGCAGAGCTCATGCAAATTAAAAAACATTTCTGTTACAAATGTTAAACAGTAGGCTAGATCTGTGTTTGAAAGTGTTTTGAGCATATATTTGATTGTACACAGGCCTCATCCACTGTTAAAAAATACTTTCTTCTGTTATGTTACACACCAGTCTAGATGTGAGTTTTAGATTTTTGGGTGCTGATATATTGTTCGCCATACAGGGGTACACAAGATAAAATCAAAATTGGTTTTATTACTATTGTGCCACCAAAAACAGGCTACATTTCATCTTTTCATTATTTGGTGCACATATACATATATATATATACAGTGCCTTGCGAAAGTATTCGGCTCCCTGAAACTTTTCAACCTTTTCCCACATATCATGCTTCAAACATAAAGATACCAAATGTAAATTTTTGGTGAAGAATCAACAACAAGTGGAACACAATTGTGAAGTTGAACGAAATTTATTGGTTATTTTAAAATTTTTGTGGAAATTCAAAAACTGAAAAGTGGGGTGTGCAATATTATTCGGCCCCTCACAAATTCTCCTGACAGCAAACCGCCTGAATCTGCACAGGATAAATGTTTTCTGTTGCTTTTCAGCTCAGCACAGAAGGGACTCCACAGAGCTCCAAAGTCACACAGCTCTCAAGAATCCTCTGTACTTGTTCTACATCAGAACCACCGATTCACAAGAGGAAGGGTTTAACATCCTCACAAACACGCAAGCAGCAAACAGTCTTTACAGAGTCCAGACTCCTTGCTTCTCATCAGCTGCCTCACACACAGCATCTCACAGTCTCTCTCCTTCATGAAACAACACTTCTCAGCATCCTATACAGCAGACACTAGGCCCCACCCCCAGCACACACAGTTTCCCGGGATTTTACTCTCAGCTCAGATGTGCAGAAACAGCAGGGTCTTAATGCTCTCCTGACGTTATCACAGTTCACCCTCTTACAAAGGCAGAGATGTTACTGTGGATTGTGATAGATGGGGTGTACATGGTATCTAACATCAGTCAAAAACAGCAGGAATGTCCACTTTCTCACTCACCCTGACTGTAGAGAGCAAACAAGTGGAGGTTCTGAGGGTGGAGACATGCGTGACAACACATGCCACGGTGAGAAAGGAGAAAGAATCAGAAGATGCGGTTGATGGGGTGAGCGATGGTTGGTGAGGCCCTCTAATCTGCTTTTTAGCACAGTGAGATTACTGCATGTTGACCGCGCATGTGCCAGTTCATGCATGTAGTATTCAAATTATTGCATTTTCTTTAACTCTACTGTGTCGTTTTAAACAAAGTTGGCAGATAATAATAATAATAATAAATTTTATTTTTATAGCGCCGACATATTCCGCAGCACTTTACATTTCAGAGGGGATTTGTACAGACAATAGACATTACAGCATAACAATAATCACATACAGTAGATTATAACAAATACCAAGAGGAGTGAGGGCCCTGCTCGCAAGCTTACAGTCTATGAGGAAAGAGGTAGACACGAAAGGTGGGTGGTAACAGTTGCTCTGATTGTATGGACCAGCCATAATGTTAAGTGTGTAACAGTACAGACACAGAGGGCTAATGGATGCATAAAGCATGTGGGAACATGATGCTGGGAACCTGGTTATGGTAAAACTTTTGGCTCTGCCACACAGGGATAGGTTAGGTTAATGTGTTGAGGCGATAGGCCAGTCTGAATAAATGCGTTTTCAGGACACGCTTAAAATTGTGGGGATTGGGGACTAATCGTATTGACCTGGGAAGTGCATTCCAAAGAATTGGCGCGGCACGTGTAAAGTCTTGGAGACGGGAGTGGGAGGTTCTGACTATTGAGGATACTAACCTCAGGTCATCAGCAGAACGGAGGGCGCGGGTATGGTGGTATACTGAAACAAGGGAGGAGATGTAGGGTGGTGCTGAGCCATGGAGGGCTTTGTGGGTGAGGGTAATAAGTTTATACTGAATTCTGGAGTGGATGGGTAGCCAGTGTAATGACTGGCACAAGGTAGAGGCATCGGTGTAACGATTGGTGAGGAATATGATCCTGGCTGCAGCATTCAAGACAGATTGGAGAGGGGAGAGTTTGGTAAGAGGGAGACCGATTAGAAGAGAGTTACAATAGTCGAGACGAGAATGAATAAGAGAAACAGTAAGAGTTTTTGCAGAGTCAAAAGTAAGAAAAGGTCGAATTCTAGAAATGTTTTTGAGGTGCAGATGACAAGAGCGAGCCAGTGATCGAATGTGGGGGGCAAAGGAAAGCTCGGAATCAAGTATGACCCCAAGACAGCGGGCATGTTGCTGGGGAGTAATAGTGGAACCACACACGGAAATGGCAATGTCGGGTGTAGGTACATTAGTAGCGGGAGGAAACACAAGGAGTTCAGTCTTTGACAGGTTCAGTTTCAGATATAGTGAGGACATGATATTAGACACAGCGTTTAGACAATCGCCAGTGTTTTCTAGAAAGGCTGTTGTGATGTCAGGAGAAGAAGCGTATAATTGGGTGTCATCAGCATAGAGATGGTACTGGAAACCAAATCTACTGATTGTTTGACCAATAGGGGCAGTGTACAAGGAGAAGAGGAGGGGGCCTAGAACCGATCCTTGAGGAACCCCAACAGTAAGGGGAAGGTGAGAGGAGGAGGAACCGGCAAAAGAAACAGTAAAGGAGCGGTCGGAGAGATAGGAGGAGAACCAGGAGAGAACGGTGTCCTTGAGGCCAATGGAATGGAGCATAGTGAGGAGGAGCTGATGATCCACAGTGTCGAATGCTGCAGAGAGACGGGAATGTAGTAGCCCATCCAGTAACATAAGTTGTAAAAATAGTGCATAATTGCTCACTTCAGCAAAACAAACCGACTTCTCATCTCTCATATCATACCTGTCTCAGAAGATTGACAATGTAAGGCAAAGCTTTTGCTTAAAGTCCTCGCAGCCCCTCCTTATAAGTACTCAACTTTCCGCCTCCGAAACCAAACTTACCATCATGGAGGATCAACTTTACTCTTTACTCTCCAAATCAAATCTCATCATCTGTGAAATTGACCCAATAACGTCTCACCTCATTTCAAGACTTACCAAAGTCTTCATCCCAAGCCTAACCCACCTCTTCAACCTGTCACTAACTGGTGTCTTCCCCTAATGATTAAAACATACCTCGATCACTCCCATCCTCAAAAAGCCCACCCTTGACCCATCCTGTGTCTAGCTATTTCCTCATCTCACTCCTCCCCTATGCCTCCAAATTACTAGAACAACACGCCCACTGTCCTATCACTTCTCCTCTTGCTTCTTCTTTGACTTCTTACAATATAACTTTCGACTGCATCATTCCACTGAAACTGCCCTGACTAACGTCACCAATGACCAATCAACAACGAAATGAAAGCAACGATAGATTGTCCTCCTTCTTTTCCTGGACCTGCCATCTGCCTTTGACACAGTGGACCATTCCCTCTTACTACAGACTTTGCCATTAGACTTGGCCCTTTGTTGATCTCCTCGAACCTAACAGACAGGACATTCAGTGTCTCCCACTCACACACCATATCCTAATCTCACCCCTTATATGTTGATGTCCCCCAAGGTTCAATTGTATTCCCAGGCAATATGCTTAGGGCGTGCGCAAGCTCCCTCCCTCTTAAAGGGACCATGCACATCGCCTTAAGGTGTCCTCAGTCATTCTATTTAAGGCTCCTGAAATATTTGCTCATCTCTCTCATTCTTTACCTGCACTAAATGCAGAAACCTGAAAATAAACCGAAAAAAAATGAACTAGAGTATAAGTTGTTATGCATGCAAAATAGGAGCATGCTCACATTGGCAATTAAACCAACAAAACCTAAGATAGAAACAAAATGAACATATACCCTGCTGTAAGTAAATACATAAGTAAAAGCATTAGTGCATATAAACAGTGTTGGACTGGAGCACCTTGGGCCCACCAGAGAAAATCATTCTTGGGGCCCACTATGTAGGTACATAGAAATAAATACAAGATCACCAATTGTGCTTTAAAATGCGCTAATATCAGGGTATACTATAAGGGAGTACATGTCTTAATTATGTAGTACCGGTTGGGGTAGCCCACTCATAGAATATAAAGTAGCCCCCTCTTAGAATATAAAGTAGTCCCCCTCATAGAATGTAATGTAGCCTCCCTCATAGAATATAATGCAGCCCTCCTCATAGGGTATAATGCAGCCCCCTCATAGAATATAATGCAACACCCCACAAAATATAATGCAACCCCCCTCATAAGGTATAATGCAGCTCCTCCACAGAATATAATGTAGCCCCATCAAAGTATAATGCAACCCCCTCATAAGGCAGCCCCCCATATAATATACTGTAGCCCCCTCATAGGGCATAATGCAGCCCCCCTCATATAGTATGATGTAGCCCCCTGAGAGAATAATGCAGCCCCCACACAGAATATAATGTAGCCCCTCATAAAGTATAACATAGGCCCCTCATAGGGTATAATACAGCCTCCCTCATAGGGTATAATGTAGTCTCCCTCCACCATTGTTCTCCCCTTTCACCCCATCATTGTCCTCATCACCACCTTTATCATTGCCTTCTCACCCACCACCCCTATCATTGCCCTTCCACCACCTCCATCATTGCCTCCTCCCCACCACCATTTTCCTTTCCACCACAACCATCATTGCTTTCTCCCCCACCACCCCCATCATTGCCAATTCTAATACCCCCATCATTGCCTCCTCCCCACCACCATCGCCCTTTCCACCCCCACCAACATTTCTTTCTCCCCCACTACCCCCATCACTGCTCTCTCCATCACCCACATCATTGCCAATCTCCAAAAAACACACACAGCAATACTCTCACACAGCACTACACACACAATAACACTCTCTCTCACACACACAAAGCACAGCATGCAGGCAGACAGACACACACAGCACCACTCAACTCTCCGCATGTTCCCTGCAACCACAGCACATTCAGGCAGCTTTCTCTCTGAACCAGCCGCGCTGAATGATGATGTCATTCAGCTGCGCTGTGTCAGTCAGGAATTGCCGGGCAGGAAGCACGACGGCATCGGATCTCTGCAACTCCGCTTTGCTGCCAAGCTGCAGGGATTGCTCCCTGCACAGCTAATGCCCTCAGGGTTAGCTGCCCTGCAGGGGCCCACCTCCGAAGTACATAACATGTGGTATGTCCGTTCCTGCGGGTAGTGTTGGCCTCAGCCTTCGGCTAACACTGCCCGCTATTAAAATAAAATGGTATTCACTCCTCTACACATCCATGGAGGTGTGGGGAAGCGTGAATATTCATTTTACTTTAGCAGCGGGGACAGGCTTCTGTGTCCAGCTGTTGCTCCGCTGGCACCGGGAGGGCCCCCATGACTCAGGAGCCCATAGCAGCTGGGTGCGCTGCTATTAGTGACACACCACTGGCTGGGGGCCCCTGGAGCAGTGGGGACCCTAGGTAGCTGCCAGCCCTGTGTGCCATCAGGTGCCAGTCTGACCCTGGATATAAAGAAATATAGTACTTAGCAAACATAGTTTTTGATAAAAATAAGTGTAAAAGCCAAGCCACCCACGTCATACCCAAAATTCATATTAAAACCTTCACATGAACATTAACAGAAGCAGCAATAGCATTGGGGTCATTATACAGCAGTACTGAACAGTGTATTCGTGAAGCTAGAACCAGAGATGAAAACACAAGAAGTAAGCAGCATGAGTCTCCCTTTACCTTTATATAGAAAATAGATAATATCCGTCAGGAAATCCGCTCCCAGCCACCAAGTGCAATGACTCCCATCCCTCCCTGCATCTCCCCTGGCTCACTCTACACATTTGATCCCATCACAGAAGAAGAAGTCTTCAGGCTCCTCTCTTCTTCTCCGACTATATGCACTACTGACCCCATTCCCTCACATGTCCTCCAGTCTCTCTCCCCAGTCATCAAAACTCACCTAACTAGAATCTTTAATCTCTACCTCTCCTCGGGCATTTTCCCCTTCTCCTTCAAACACTCTATCATTATTCCATTATTAAAAAAAATGCTCTCGACCCATCCTGCACAAACAACTACATACCAGTCTCCAATCTCCCCTTCATCTCTAAATTCTTGGAGCGACTGTTTTACTCCCACCTTACCCGTTACCTCTCCACTCACTCCCACCTAGACCCATCACAGTTGTTTCCGCCCCCTACATTCGACAGAAACTGCACTCATCAAACTGACCAATGACCTTCTGACAGCAAAATGTAATGGTGACCACTCTCTGCTCATTCTCCTCGACCTTTCTGCAGCTTTCGACACTGTTGACCACCATCTTCTACTCTCTAGGCTCCAGTCACTAGGCATTAAGGACACTGCTCTCTCCTGGTTCTCTTCCTATCTTGCTGACCGCTCCTTCAGTGTTTTCTTTGCTGGCTCCACTTCATCTCCTCTGTCACTCACTGTTGGGGTAGCTCAGGGCTCAGTCCTTGGCCCCCTTCTCTTCTCTCTCTACACGGCCCCAATTGGACAGACCATCAGCAGATTTGACTTTCAGCACCGTCTTTATGCTAATGACACAAAACTATACATGTCATCCCCTGACCTCACCCCTGCTATACTACAGAACTCCAGTGACTGCCTGTCCGCAGTCTCCAAAATCATTTCCGCTCTCTATCTGAAACTCAACCTTTCCAAAACTGAACTTCTTCTACTCCCGCCATCTATCAACCTCCCTAAATCTGACATTACCCTCTCCATGGGTAGCACCATAATAACACCCTGCGCACCAGCAGGCGCTCTCTCTGGGTGTTATGTTTGACACCAATCTCTCCTTCACCTCTTATATACAATCTCTTGCCTGCTCTTGCCGCTTACACCTAAAGAACATCTCTAGAATCCGCCCTTTTCTCCCCATGGAAACAAAGAAAACCTTCACTGTTGCACTGATCCACTCCCTCCTGGACTGACTACTGTAATGCTCTATTAATTGGCCTCCCCATCACTCGACTTTCCCCTCTCCAATCCATCCTTAAAGCTGCAGCCAGGGTCATCTATCTGGCTAATCGGTACTCGGACACGTCCGCTTTTCGCCAGTCGTTACATTGGCTGCCCATTCATTATAGGATCCAATTCAAAGTACTTGTTTTCACCCACAAATCTCTGCACTGTGCGGCACCCCATTACATCTCCTCCCTCATTACTGTCTATCAGCCTAACCGACCGCTGCCCTCTGCAAACGACTTTCGACTAACCTCTGCACTAATCCGTACCTCCCACTCCTGACTCCAAGACTTCTCCCTCGCTGCGCCAATCCTCTGGAATGCTCTACCCCAAGAAATTAGGACCAGCCACAACTTGCACAGTTTTAGGCGCTCCCTCAAAACACATTTGTTCAGAGCAGCCTATCACATTCCCTAATCAGTCGTTATTATTTCTAAGTGGCATGTGTAGCCCATTCACCATCCCCATCTATCCCCCACTCCCTCAAGATGGCTGGACCATCATTGTAAATACATCACTGTAAATACACACCTGTACTTTGTATCTCCCCCACCTCATTGTAGATTGTAAGCTCTCACGAGCAGGGCCGTTTTATTTTGCTGTAATCATTGCATTATTGCTAAAGTTGTTACTTTTGACTGTTATGTTTGAAACTGTTAAATTGTAAAGTGCTGCGGAATATGTTGGCACTATATAAATAAAGATTATTATTATTTACCTCTGGCGCTCCCTCCCTCCTCCCCCACTATCTATACACTTCAATAGGCAGCTGTAGTTTGACACTTTGGTGAGTTTTCAATGCTTTTTTTAATTAAGGAAGATTTCAGGGGTATTCTCAAGTTGTCTCTTGAACTATTTAGAGCTAGGCAATGTCCTTACAGTCTCCTAACTTTCTGGTGTCTAGCAGGGTGGGCTCTCCTTCTTGATTGACATCTCTGGTGAATAGAACTATAGTATTAGTAGGACTATGAAGCTCAGCACAAGTTCTACTATAACACATGAAGCTATCAGTAGTTAGTTCTGAGTCTACACAGTTATCATTGTATGTATATATAGAAATAACAGGACTTTTGAACAAGCACACAGGACCAGACAGCCAGAGTAGAGAGTCATGGTTATGAGACCTGCTGTGAAAGAAGCCCAGCTTGTAATTTATACCTGTATCTCTTCAGAAGATGAGAGGGAGAGCGGGGTGAGTAGATAACTACTGTATAAATCAAATGGGCTGGAGAGAGATGACTGGGATGCTAAGAGTCAAGCCCTCTCCTTGAATTTAATTTCAGTGCACTCTAGGCCAGGGTTTGTGATGACATTGGCGGCTGGGCTCCATGGAAACGAGCTGTACACTATAAAAGATAAAATCTCTCATTGCCGGAAAATGACGGCAGATTGAAAAAGCAAGACAATTGCAAACTTATTTTCTGGTTGGCTAACTAATTAAAGCAATTTAAGACCCCTTTAAACTAATTTTCAGATTGATTGATGAGTTCGTAGGTGGTGAGTAGGAGATGCTTTTCAGTGGAGAAATAACCATATTTATCTGCTAAGGTACAGTATATTACAAAGTTTCTTATACTGACTTTGTACTGTTGTTTAATACACAGTTTGTTGAAATGACAGTGACCATTTGCGGTCATGCTGCATAGATCTTGCATATGCTGGCAGTAAAACAGTTAAATATTATTCATGCATGATTTATCATTACGTTTAATTTTGTGTCTCAGCTGATTTTGTGGCAGGATCATCAGTTGATTGAATCCACTTCTACCTCCCTGTTTCCTATCAAACGTGACTACAATTTCATATTCACATCTGGAAACAATTCATTCCAACTCAGTGCTGGAAAAATGTGAGATTAAAACCCGCTTTTGGCATTAAAAGAGTTAATAGCAGCCATGAAGATGAGCAGGATTTCTGTTACTTTGTAAAGTGATTTCTTCAGCAATATAAAATCTAAGATTAAAGTTTAGAACTGATTCTTGCGGATAATGTTTATTGTTTCTGAATCCATGATTCACGCTAGTGTAGGAGTGCCATGGAATAGCTATGCATCACCTACGGAATGGGAGTTATCACGGTTGCTAGGAAACAATGATAGCATTGTATTATAACTTCAAAAATACTATCTCCCCCACTTCTCTTCCCTATATTTTTTTTTTATAGATAATGATTTAATAGATTGACCTCCTTGCAACCAATTGTTTTATAATATTATTTATACTGTTTATCCCTTGTTCTATCTGTATACTCTGAACACACAGATCAGCTCAGCTTTCCAGATAGGATATTATATTAAAACAGGAATATGATAACATTTTCTAAAAGTAGCTATGCAAGGCTTCAAGTAAAATGTACCAACACAATCCAATCAGCAATTTGCCTGGGAAAACTTATTGCTGGTTTTTCAAACTAGTAATTTTTGCTTGAAAAAGGCCTATTATGGCTAAAATGTCGCTTTTTCCATCTACCTCATTTGTAACCACTGCCATATGCTTTTAAAGAAAGAATACAAGTTATATTTATCCCTATAAGAGGTTTCTAGTGCCTCGGATACTTTGGATTTTGGTGCCACTCAGAAGCAGAGTAGAACAGCGCTGGGCACTGGAGAGAGCAGTGGTATGTGAGTATATTAATATACTCACACTATATTTCAAACACATACAAACACTTAATAAAAAATATACATGAGAGTGCTTTTTTACTGCAGAGCTAGACTGGGACTGAAATTCTGCCCTGGCATTTAAAAGCACACATGCTCCCCTCACCCATCACACCTGCTTTTCTAGAAGGGAAATAAAACATTGCCTGATGTTGGAGGAAATGCCAGAGCTGGTATGTCATTCTCCACAAGGAGAAACCTTACCCCTTAGACCTCAATCCAGAGCCTCTCACCTAGCCAAATCAGTTCTCATACTTTGCACTGACATGGGCCAATAGCTCGAAACACCGTGTCTGCAAATTGAGATTCTGATTTGGCTTTTATCCTAAGTCATATAACAAGACTCAATAAAGGGTTGATTGTGACTTGTAGGATCGCTACTACCAACAGATGGCACTATAGAGTTCAAGTCCTCTTCCTCACTGAAGAGACAATTTGCATATTAAATTTCCCAGAGGAGCATTGCACAGCGAATAAGCCTCCTTACCTTGACAAGCCAGAGCTGGTATGTCACTCTCCACAAGGAGAAACCTTACCCCTTATGCTGAGTTCACACGTGGCGTTTTTTTCGCGTTTCCGCGGCGGTTTTAACAGCGCGATTTTGCCGCGAAAACGCGAAAAATAAGCATCCCATGCATTCCTATGGGATTCCGCAATGCTGTGCTAATGCTGCGGTTTTTACCGTGGCGGAATCGCTTCGCGGTAAAAGCCGCAGCATGCTCATTAATTTGCGGAATCACGGCGATCCCGCACCCATAGGAATGCATTGTTCCGCTTACTTCCCGCATGTGGCTGTGCACACCATGCGGAAAGTAAGCAGAACATTTGCGGATGGTACCCACGGTCCGGAGGAGAGGAGACTCTCCTCCGGGCTTTGGGTACCATATCCCTGTAAAAATAGAATTTAAAATAAAAAATATTGTTATTCTCACCTTCCGACGTCCCACGCAGCCTTCCCGCTTCTCTCCACGCTCCCGGTCCCAGTAATCCTTTGCGAAAATGCCCGCGATGGCGTCCGTTCTCGCAGGATCGGAATGTCTCGCGGTCATTCGCGTGACGTCATCGAGAATTACAGCGAGACATTGCGATCCCGCGAGAACGGACGTCATCGCGGGCATTTTCGCAAAGGATTACTGGGAACGCCTGCGCGGGACGTCGGAAGGTAAGAATAACACCATTTTTTATATTTTTTTACATTTTATCTTTTACTACTGATGCTGCATAGGCGGCCTCAGTAGTAAAAAGTTGGTCACACTTGTCAAACACTATGTTTGACGAGTGTGACCAACCTGTCAATCAGTTCTCCAAGCGATGCTACAGATCGCTTGGAGAACGCTAGCATTTTGCAAGCTAATTACGCTTGCAAAATGCTAGGTTTTCTGCGGAAAAATCGCGGGAATTTAAAATGCGATTTTCCCGCGGAATGGAATTCCGGAATTCTCGCGGTAATTTCCGCGAGAGTTCCGGTACGTGTGCACTTAGCCTTAGACTGCAATTTACCTGTAATTCCAAAATACAAACTCTTTTCTCCTGATTAACCACTTACGGGCCGAATAACGTACGTTAATGACCGAGCCTCATTTTCCAAATCTGACCAGTGTCACTTTATGTGGTAATAACTCTGTGGCACCCCTGAGGCTTCAGTCACCACAGAGGTACTGCACCTTCTCCTAAGGTGTGGTACCCCACCATCCAGGTAGGGTGGGAACTCCCTTTCACATTCCAACACCTGCACCCCACACACAGGATAGTTCAGCAGGGAAACATCCATGCTTTATGCTGGAAAGGTCATAGGATGCCTTTTGTGGTCCCTGGCTTCGTAACACGGGAGGTGCTGGGGAGGCGGGTGCAGTTAGATATAAAAGAGAGGGAAGGTGTAGGATTTCAGGTCAGGTCAGTCTGACAGAGGGTGAGAGAGAAAGGAAGTCACTCAGACAGGAGTGAGAATCCCTGGAAGAGGGATGGAGGATGGAGTGCTGCAGCTGCCTGAGTGACCTGAGCCAGCTGGCACGGGAAAGGAAGAGAAGGAGAAAGAGACGTAGACTGGAGACTACAGATTCCATAAGAGAGATAGAACAGATCGGAACAAAGGAGAATAGAAGGACGGTGGGAAGCAGGTTGAGAAAGAGCGAGAACCGGCCCGGTCCCTGAGGTTGATTGGATCTCTATGTCCGGCAACAGACACCGGAGGAGTAGTGAGCCACTAACGCCTTACTCCCATCATAGACTTGGGACACAACAGCAACTGGATAGTGAGCCGGGACGCAGAGAGGAGTCCCCGAAGCAGGCTACAGCTGTCTGTCATACAAGTAGAGACTAGGAACATCTAGAGAGAGGCATTCCAGGGTAACTAAGTACTGGAGTGCTTCGCACCTAAAGGCGCATTGGAGGAGTCGTTCAGAAAGGTACATATTGGCGGAGTGTGGAGGGGAGAATCCTATCCGGCCTGGAGGTTGGCTGGGGCCCTGACCTGAAGAACACAGTGCGGAGGCAGGCATTTGTGTGAACTGCAAACAGTGAGTAAAGCTTTGGAACCGCATACTCTGGTGTCCTCCAGTTATTCCAGAACCGCTACACCTGGGTACCAGCCTCTATGCCATTCTGTGCCTCTCCTCATCCATTGCACCTACACTGCCCTGGGACTACAGCTCCACCTGTGGGGAGCTACACCATCTTTGCTGCACCACACCTGTAGTCCCAGTGGATCTGCATGCAGCGTTGGCTCAATATCTCACTTGCCAAACTATCCAAATAAACTATTACACCATTAACATCACCGCAATTGATATTGGGCGCCCAGGGCCACGGACCGGGTCACCGCTGCTGTGACACACATTCCCCCTGACACCGGCCCGGTACTAAGTACCCCACTGCCCTGGGTGTGAGGGGCGACCCAACTCTGTAATGCTTTAACATATCCCAGAGATTCTGAGACTTTTTTTTGTGATACATTATGTTGTTCATATGTTTATTTTTGTTTTTACATCATACATTGCAGTGCACCAGCACTGCAATGCATGATACCTGTGTGATTATACGGACAGATGCCTATGGCTGGGTGTAACAAGCCTGTAAGGTGCCCGAGTGGAGTAGTCTTGGGAGAGCTGTAGCTCCTTCACGCTCTGGCACCCTACAAGAAAATTGGAAAAGGAGATGAATCCAGCGAACCAAGTTTGAAGTACATAAAAAATCTTTTTCTTTATTTCAAACGTAGATTAAAAATATTTATCCATAGCAGCATATTATAAATGTAGGCAGAGATAGGAAAAATTACTGCTGTAAAGCGCACGGCAAGACACGTTTCGGCTAAACCTTTATCATTGCCTATTTATTGTTGGCAAGAGCTCCTGTCATTTATCCGTTGCTGAGAGCCTTTACAGTCTAGCAGCTTATCTTTTGAACTAACCGGGTAAGCTGGCATTTTTTCTTTTTTATTGCTACAAGAAAATTGTGTCCCATTCCCAGTGTGATGTTTGGTGTGGGATGCATCACACTCACTTGTGGGCCATAGACTTAGGGCCCCGTCACACATAGCGACTCACCAGCGATCCCGACAATGATATGAACTTGTCAGGATCACTGGTGTGTCACTACATGATCTCTGGTGAGCTGCCAAACAGGCAGCTTCACCAGCAATCAGCACCAGCGACGACGAGCAAGCGCGTCACTGTGTACCTTAAATACCTGCGCGCTGGTGCAGGGAGCTGGTAACCAAGGTAAACAGCGGGTTTCTAAGCGCCGTGCGGCACTTAGAGACCCACTGTTTACCTTGGTTACCAGCTCCCTGCACCAGCGTGCTGGTAACTAAGGTACACAGAGGGTTTCTAAGCGCCACGCGGTGCTTAGAAACCCGCTGTTTACCTTGGATACAAGCTTCTGCTCGCTGATCATTGCTCTCCCACCTTCCACACGCAGCAATGCGTGCTGGCCAGCGGGAGACCAACGACCCCATAAAAGTCCAGAGCTTTCAAGAACGATCAGCGATACCTGGCAGGGGGGCTGGTCGCTGATAGATGTCACACACAGCGATCTCGCTGGTGAGATCGCTGTTGCGTCACAAAACTTGGACTCAGCAGCGATCTTGCTAGCGAGATCGCTGTGTGTGACGGGGGCTTTACTCTGAATCCAGGCTTCCAACTTCAGGAACCACCACACACAATCTAGGGGACAAGAGCTTTTCAACAGTCAAACTTTTGCTGACCAGTTCACAGTCCTTACAGTGGAGCATGTGGGATAGGGCACAACAGGTTACAATCTTTCCCTCAGGTACTGGACATAACTTCAGCCCTAAGACTCGTTCCCAGTAGAGCACGCCTTTTCCTGTTGGATGGATCCGCATGGAGTAGTTTTATTGCAATCATCTGCCCCAAGTGATAGGCCCATGTTGGCCCTAGCAGCCCACTGCACTTGAACTTCACAAACAACTTGCTTAAACCTTCCACTACTCTCAACTACACATAACCAAGAAGTACCTCTCCTTTTATTAACACTATTCCCCTTCCATCTATGGGCCTGTACCTAACATTAACTATTCCTTATCTATTTCCCATCCCTACTGTATATTACTAACAATCCTTGCTTCCTTTTATTTATAAAACATGTATTTTTATACACTTTCATGGGGTTTTGGCATTTGCCCCCCTATTCCACACATTACCATAACACATTACATTGGAATTATACACATATACTTTAAATGCATAAAACGCATAACACTGTTCACATTACACATATGCATACAGCGGTTGTTTTCAGGGTAGAAGGCAATCTACATACTCACAGTCCACCATACCTGGCACAACAGAAGGTCAATGTTTGACCTCCGAGCACCATGACAACTATCGGCTCCCTGTGATTTTGTTATGGGGTGCTGATAGGGGTGAGAGAGGGAGCCCCCCTCACTCTCACAACCTTTGAAATATTGTGATTGGTCTCGAACACGCCATCTGGAGGGTTAATCAGCTAGGGGCAGTGCTGGCAACTTCTCTTGCTCTTCCTGCAGACGCTCGGTTGCTAGCTGTGCTGAGCTCCTGCAGTAATCATGCGGGAGGTTCTGATATTTTAGCACATTCTGCACAATCATGGTGAAATTGGTCAGTCAGCTTGACTGATCAATCACAGCTAGCTGAGTACGGGGATCGATTGCATGGGTCCCCGCATCTCTTCCCATGCTGCTCAGCTGTCAGTGACAGCTGTCAGCATGGATTATCACTGTGTGTTTACACAGAGTGACAGTTTTGATAGACAGCACATTATGATGTGGGAACTGACACCCGCTTATGATGTTCTGTGTCTATCATTGGTCAGAAAGGGGATAATAACATATCTTGCATATCGCAGATCTAGCTAACAAATAAAGTTGCACTTTGTAATGCTAGAGCATGCAAACATGAAATATATGAAATTAGAATTGCATTACTGTTTAGAAAATAGGAAAAAACAAAGATACTGTGCGTATAACTTGGCCAATTCATGTATGCCCAGCAGCCATGACAAGGCGATCTTCTTTGCTGGGAACCTAACCTGATGTGTTTCCTCTCTTGAGCTGATAACCTACATTTATATGGGTAGGTAGAATCCTGCTGTGATTAAAACCACCATAGGATGGGTGAAGTGCTTGTTCAGAAAACCTATGTATACAAATATCAAAAAGACTGAATGTCACTTCCAGACAAAACAGGTGTGAAGAGGTGCATACTAACAGTAGCCATCTCCATATATAACTAACAAATAAAGTTGAACTCTGTAATTCTATAGCATGCAAACATGAAATATATGAAATTGAAATGGCATTAATGTTTTAAAATAAAGGGAAAAATAAGGATACTTAGCGTAAAAACTGACCAATTTCTGCATGCCCAGTGCTACGACAAGGCAATCTTCTTTGCTAGGAACCTTAACTAATGTGTTTCTTCTCTGGGTCTGATAGCCAACACTTATATGTGTAGTTAGGATCTTGCTGTGATTAAAACCATCATAGGCTGATGGGTGGAGTGCTCATACAGAGAGCCTTTGTATACAAGTAACAAAAAGACCGAACTCTATGATTAATTGCTTTGAGCTAAATAAAGCCTGTCCCAGTTGCATCTTGCCTCTTTTGTCTGAGCATCATCCTTGAGTAGAGTACTATGTTAAGGGTGGTGGGACACACATCAGAAAGTGTAAAATGATACTGCTATATACCACATGATTAATTAGACTCTATATTGTATAACTGATAATCCGTACATTACATAAATGATACCTACTTGTGTTCACAAAATGAAATTGCCAATACACTATTGTGCATTGTATAAATTACACCAATATATGTTATATAAATAGTGCTTTTAAACAGTTCATAAATGATACAGCATTATATCCTATGAATGACTTTCCCCCATATTGTATTATTCATGAACTGTAAAGTATATAAATTATACATCCATGTGTAAGGGTGGCGGACAATGACTATTGCGTTCCTACCCTTGAACACACCAATCGCATTGTATTGTATTGTGAATAGTGTTGTGCGTTTTTGTATATATTGTGCAGTGTATAAGATATGTAGTGTAGAGTTGACCATTGGGTAAGATATGATAGAGTTAATGTTCAGGACTAGCCCATAATAGTAGGGGTGGCATGGTGTAAGGGAAAGGGACTGCTTCCTGTAGTTAGTTAATTAGTTAGTGCAAAGTGAGCAGAGCTGCCTTAAAGGTGATCTAGAGGGAGAGGAAACTAAGGACAAAGAATAGCGAAAGCCTGAAGTAACTGATGAGAGAGAGTGGCCTTCCAAAAAAGGGTCTTTGGAAAGCACGACGAGTCACAAAAACCCTGAGTTTGCAAATACTGAATGTAATGGAACTAAACAGGACTGAGCTTGTGGGACTATTGGGCGTCCCAAGTGGTAGATTCAGGGCACCAGCAGAGGAAAAAATAGGATGCAGAACCACTGAGTGAGTAGAGAGACTTGCTGATCAGGACTGTGGCAACAAGCTAGGCTGTGAGGAAGTGGGGTAAACAGTGTGTCTCACTAGCCCTGGAGGAGACTACGGAAGAAAGAAACTGTGAATTAAAATTCTTCTTTCTGTAAAGGAAATGTCCATAAGACTTTGTAGTCGCTATCCCTTTTACAGTCGTGCTCAAAAGTTTACATACCCCAGCTGAATTTTTGCTTTCTTGGCCTTTTTACAGAGAATATGAATTATAACACCAAAACTTTTTCTCCACTCATGGTTAGTGGTTGGGTGAAGCGTTTACTTGTCAAACTATTGTGTTTTCTCTTTTAAAATTATAATGACAACCCAAAACATCCAAATGACCCTGATCAAAAGTTCACATACCCTGGTGATTTTGGCTGATAACATGCACAGAAGTTGACAGAAATGGGTTTGAATGGCTACTAAAGGTAACGTCCTCACCTGTGAGCTGTTTTCTTGTAATCATAGTGTGTGCATAAAAGCTGAGTGAGTTTTTGGGATTCAGACAAACTCTTGCATCTTTCATCCAGCCACTGATGTTTCTGGATTGTGAGTCATGGGGAAGCAAAATAATTCTCAATGGCTCTACGGGAAAAAGTAGTTGAACTGTATAAAACAGGAGAGGGATAAAAAAAAAGATATCCAAAGAATTGATAATGCCAGTCAGCAGCGTTCAAAGTCTGATTAACAAATGGATAATCAGGAGCTCTGTAAAATCAAATCCACGGTCAGGTAAACCAACAAACATTTCTCCCGCCACTCCCAGGAAAACTGTTCAGAATGCAAAGAAAAATCCACAAATAACATCAGCTGAAATACTGGACTCGCTGGAAGCTAGTGGTGTGGCTGTTTCAAGATGCACAATAAGGAAGCACTTGAAGAAAAATGGGCTGCGTGGTCGAGTCACCAGAAGAAAGCCATTACTGCACAAATGCCACAAACTATCTCACCTCCAATACGCAAAACAGCACAGTTACAAACCTCAAAACTTCTGGAACAAGATAATTTGGAGTGATGAGACCATGATTGAACTCTTTGGCCACAACCATAAACGTTACATTTGGAGAGAAGTCAACAAGTCCTATGATGAAAGGGACACACTTCATGTAGTGTGCCAGGGTGTTTTATTAGCCAGATAATACCAGTGCCAGAATAGGTGTGGTGTGCAAACCCGACCAGCTGATCTCTGAAATCCTGACCCCACAACTGATTGGCAAAATGCTAAGGCTATGTGAAAAGATTGCGTTTTTTTGTGGATCTGCACAGATTTGCACCAAATCTGCTATGTAGTGCCCAGTCAATGTTAATCAATGGGAATCCAGAATTGCTGTGCAAATGCTGCAGAAAAATCTGCGTGGATGAGCAGCGTTTTATTTTCCACAGCATGTCAATTCTTTTTGCGGATCTGCAGCTTTTCTGTACCAATGGACTTCCATTGAGTCAGTCAAATCCGCAGCAAAACCACAGGTGTAAAAAGGTTTGCGGATTTGCTGTGGACGTGTATGCAAAAAACGCTACAGAAAGGCAGGAGGAAGAGTGTATGGGCAGAGAAATATGTGTGTGGATGGAGACTGTGTGAGCGTAGAATATGTGCGTATCTGTCAGCAGGTGTCTGTATCTGGGTGTGTCTGCGGGTGTGTGCACGGTTGTGTGTGGGTCTGTGTGTGTGTGTGCGGGTGTCTGTGTGTAGGCAGGCATTGTCGGATGGGACTTCTACTCCCATCCGGCTATGTCTGCTGTTACATATATAGTGACAGCATGAGCCTTTGACGGGATAGTAGTCCCATCATCCGGCGACTGTGAATAGAAAAAAAATCATACCAAACAGCTAGTCCCTGATGCCCTCGATCTCCTGTAATAAAAATAAAATAATACACCAATCTATACTTGCCTTTACGCAGTAGTCCATTTAATAACGATTGTCCCATGGCGATCTCACGTGTAGAACAGTCACATCGGGAGATAATCCTCCAGCAGTGTATCACTCCGCCACCATAAGTTCACCAGAGTTCATGCTGTCACTTGCGGCACAGCAATGTGAGAAAATTCTCACGCCGCGGTAGTGTCATAAAGTGAGAGCACAAACTCCGATTAACTCTGATATACTGCAGGAGTGATTATCTCCTGTCAGTGTATCACCGGAGGCCCTGTAGAGCAGTCACATCTCCCGATGTGACTGTTCTACACGTGAGATCGTTGTGGAACATTCATTATTTAGGACTACGTCAGACAGGAAGTATTTGTGTTGTTTTATTATTTTACTTTTATTACAGGAGATTGAGAGCTTCGCAGAAATTAGGAGTGGTCGTATTTATGGTTTAATCAAGAATATTAAAGAAGTATTTATTTCAATTAAAAGATTTTTTACTGAGTGTCTGTGTTTTGTTTACAATTAGGCTGTAGGGTTAGTAATAGGGGCATCTTATTGATGCCTCTCCATTACTAACCTCAAGGCTTGATGTCACAAAGGTGACATCAACCCCCCAACTATTACCCCACTTGCCACTGCTACAGGGCAAGTGGGAAGAGCGGAGGCTAAGTGCCTGAACTGGCGCATCTATAAGATGTGCCATTTCTGGGACTGAGAGATGATGTTTTTAGCCAGGGGAAGGCAATATCCATGGCCCCTTCCTTGGCTATTAATTTCAGCCCACAGCTGTCCGCATAGCCTTGGCTGGTTATTAATTATAGGGGGACCCCACGTCATTTTGTTGGGGGCACCCCTATTTTAATAGCCGGTAAAGGCTAAACATACAGCTGTGAGCTGATATTAATAGCCTGGGAAGATCCATGGGTATTACCCCCTTCCCAGGCTATTAACATCTGCCCCCAGTCATCGGCTTTCCCTCTGCTGGTTAAGAAAATTACGCGCGAGCCCACGCAATTTTTTTTTTACAAATTTTTTGAAAATTAAACAGATATTGGGTTTCATGCATATTTTGTGTGTGTTTCTTTATTTAAATCTTTATGTACCAGTTTATTATGTTCATTAATAAACCTTGGGCTTGTTATTATATAGTGGGTACGGAAAGTATTCAGACCCCTTTAAATTTTTCACTCTTTGTTTCATTGCAGCCATTTGGTAAATTAAAAAAGTTCATTTTTTTCTCATTAATGTACACTCTGCAATCCATCTTGACTGAAAAAAACAAAAATGTAACAATTTTTGCTAATTTATTAAAAAAGAAAAACTGAAATATCACATGGTCATAAGTATTCAGACCCTTTGCTCAGTATTGAGTAGATGCACCCTTTGGAGATAGTACAGCCATAAGTCTTCTTGGGAATGATGCAACAAGTTTTTCACACCTGGAATTGGGGATCCTCTGTCATTCTTCCTTGCAGATCCTCTCCAGTTCTGTCAGGTTGGATGGTGAACATTGGTGGACAGCCATTTTCAGGTCTCTCCAGAGATGCTCAATTGGGATTAGCTCAGGGTTCTATGAAGAGGAGGATGAATGAACTCATGGAGATCAACATCCGACACTGCGGAGACACCATCACGTGTTTCTCAACGCAGTGATTCTAGAGCACTGCCCCCATCCCTTATGGGAAATATGTAAAACATGCAAAACAGAAGCCACGGAGACACCATCACGTGTTTCTCAACGCAAGCAATGACCAGCCAGGTCTTTGCCCGGGAAGGAGCAACCACGGGAAGGGCAGTCACCAATGAAGGAAACCACCTATGCCAAAACATGGTATCCATCCACATACAGCTGTTTCGGGGTATTGCCCCTCACCAGTGTGGAGTATGAAACTGGCTGGTAGGAGCAATGCCTAGTAAAAAGACTATGAAGAGGAGGATGAATGAACTCATGGAGATCAACATCCGACACTGCGGAGACACCATCACGTGTTTCTCAACGCAGTGATTCTAGAGCACTGCCCCCATCCCTTATGGGAAATATGTAAAACATGCAAAACAGAAGCCGCGGAGACACCATCACGTGTTTCTCAACGCAAGCAATGACCAGCCAGGTCTTTGCCCGGGAAGGAACAACCACGGGAAGGGCAGTCACCAATGAAGGAAACCACCTATGCCAAAACATGGTATCCATCCACATACAGCTGTTTCGGGGTAGAATCACTGCGTTGAGAAACACGTGATGGTGTCTCCGCAGTGTCGGATGTTGATCTCCATGAGTTCATTCATCCTCCTCTTCATAGTCTTTTTACTAGGCATTGCTCCTACCAGCCAGTTTCCTACTCCACACTGATGAGGGGCAATACCCCGAAACAGCTGTATGTGGATGGATACCATGTTTTGGCATAGGTGGTTTCCTTCATTGGTGACTGCCCTTCCTGTGGTTGTTCCTTCCCGGGCAAAGACCTGGCTGGTCATTGCTTGCGTTGAGAAACACGTGATGGTGTCTCCGCGGCTTCTGTTTTGCATGTTTTACATATTTCCCATAAGGGATGGGTGCAGTGCTCTAGAATCACTGCGTTGAGAAACACGTGATGGTGTCTCCGCAGTGTCGGATGTTGATCTCCATGAGTTCATTCATCCTCCTCTTCATAGTCTTTTTACTAGGCATTGCTCCTACCAGCCAGTTTCCTACTCCACACTGATGAGGGGCAATACCCCCAAAACAGCTGTATGTGGATGGATACCATGTTTTGGCATAGGTGGTTTCCTTCATTGGTGACTGCCCTTCCCGTGGTTGTTCCTTCCCGGGCAAAGACCTGGCTGGTCATTGCTTGCGTTGAGAAACACGTGATGGTGTCTCCGCGGCTTCTGTTTTGCATGTTTTACATATTTCCCATAAGGGATGGGGGCAGTGCTCTAGAATCACTGCGTTGAGAAACACGTGATGGTGTCTCCGCAGTGTCGGATGTTGATCTCCATGAGTTCATTCATCCTCCTCTTCATAGTCTTTTTACTAGGCATTGCTCCTACCAGCCAGTTTCCTACTCCACACTGATGAGGGGCAATACCCCGAAACAGCTGTATGTGGATGGATACCATGTTTTGGCATAGGTGGTTTCCTTCATTGGTGACTGCCCTTCCCGTGGTTGTTCCTTCCCGGGCAAAGACCTGGCTGGTCATTGCTTGCGTTGAGAAACACGTGATGGTGTCTCCGCGGCTTCTGTTTAGCTCAGGGTTCTGGCTCGGCCAATCAAGAATGGTCACAGAGTTGTTCTGAAGCCAATTTTTTGTTATTTTAGCTGTGTGCTTATGGTCATTGTCTTGTTGGAAGGTGAACCTTTGGCCAAATTACAGAGCACTCTGGAAGAGGTTTTTATCCAGGATATCTCTGTACTTGGCCGCATTCTTTTTTCCTTCAATTGCAACCAGTCATCTTGTCTCTGCAGCTGAAAAACACCCCCATAGCATGATGCTGCCACCACCATGTTTTACTGTTGGGATTGTATTATGCAGGTGATGAGCAGTGCCTGGTTTTCTCCACACATACCGCTTAGAATTATCACCAAAAAGTTTTATCTTCATCTCATCAGACCAGAGAATCTTATTTCTTATAGTCTGGGAGTCCTTCATGTGTTTTTAGCAAACTTTACGCAGGCTTTCATATGTCTTGCACTGAGGAGAGGCTTCTGTTGGGCCACTGTGCCAAAAAGACCCGACTGCTGGAGTGCTGTAGTGATAGTTGACTTTTTGGAACTTTCTCCCATCTCCCTACTGCATCTGTGGAGCTCAGCCACAGTGATCTTGGGGTTCTTCTTTACCTACAGTCATATGTTAAAGTTTGGGCACCCCTATTAATGTTAACCTTTTTTCTTTATAACAATTTTGGTTTTTGCAACAGCTATTTCAGTTTCATATATCTAATAACTGATGGACTCAGTTATATTTCTGGATTCAAATGAGGTTTATTGTACTAACAGAAAATGTGCAATCTGCATTTAAACAAAATTTGACCGGTGCAAAAGTATGGGCACCTTTATAATTTTCTTGATTTAAACACTCCTAACTACTTTTTATTGACTTCCTGAAGCACTAAATTGGTTTTGTAACCTCATTGAGCTTTGAATTTCATAGCCAGGTGTATCAAATCATGTGAAAGGTATTTAAGGTGGCCACTTGCAAGTAGTTCTCCGATTTGATTCTCCTATGAAGAGTGGCATCATGGGCTCCTCAAAACAACTCTCAAATGATCTGAAAACAAAGATTATTCAACATAGCTTTTCAGGGGAAGGATACAAAAAGTTGTCTCAGAGATTTAACCTGTCAGTTTCCACTGTGAGAAACATAGTAAGGAAATGGAAGAACACAGGTACAGTTCTTGTTAAGCCCAGAAGTGGCAGTCCAAGAAAAATATCAGAAAGGCAGAGAAGAAGAATGGTGAGAACAGTCAAGGACAATCCACAGACCACCTCCAAAGACCTGCAGCATCATCTTGCTGCAGATGGTGTCACTGTGCATCGGTCAACAATACAGCGCACTTTGCACAAGGAGAAGCTGTATGGGAGAGTGATGCGAAAGAAGCCGTTTCTGCAAGCACGCCACAAACAGAGTCGCCTGAGGTATGCAAAAGCACACTTGGACAAGCCAGTTACATTTTGGAAGAAGGTCCTGTGGACTGATAAAACAAAGATTGAGTTGTTTGGTCATACAAAAAGGCGTTATGCATGGAGGCTAAAAAACATAGCATTCCAAGAAAAACACTTGCTACCCACAGTAAAATTTGGTGGAGGTTCCATCATGCTTTGGGGCTGTGTGGCCAATGCCGGCACCGTGAATCTTGTTAAAGTTGAGGGTCGCATGGATTCAACTCAGTATCAGCAGATTCTTGACAATAATGTGCAAGAATCAGTGACAAAGTTGAAGTTATGCAGGGGATGGATATTTCAGCAAGACAATGATCCAAAACACTGCTCCAAATCTACTCAGGCATTCATGCAAAGGAACAATTACAATGTTCTGGAATGGCCATCCCAGTCCCCAGACCTGAATATCATTGAACATCTGTGGGATGATTTGAAGCGGGCTGTCCATGCTCGGCGACCATCAAACTTAACTGAACTGGAATTGTTTTGTAAACAGGAATGGTCACAAATACCTTCATCCAGGAACTCATTAATAGCTACAGGAAGTGACTAGAGGCTGTTATTTTTGCAAACGGAGGATCTACGAAATATTAATGTCACTTTTATGTTGCGGTGCCCATACTTTTGCACCGGTCAAATTTTGTTAAAATGCAGATTGCAAATTTTCTGTTAGTACAATAAACCTCATTTGAATCCAGAAATATAACTGAGTCCATCAGTTATTAGATATATGAAACTGAAATAGCTGTTGCAAAAACCAAAATTGTTATAAAGAAAAAAGGTTAACATTAATAGGGGTGCCCAAACTTTAACATATGACTGTATCTCACCAAGGCTCTTCTCCCACGATTGAACAGTTTGGCTGGATGGCCAGGTTTAGTAAGATGTCTGGTAGTCCCAAACTTCTTCCATTTAAGGATTATGGAGGACACTGTGCTCTTAGGAACCTTGAGTACTGCATAAATTCTTTTGTAACCTTGGCCAGATGTGTGCCTTGCCTCAATTCTGTCTCTAAGCTCCTTGGCCAGTTCCTTTGACCTCATGATTATCATGTGGTCTGACATGCACTGTGAGCTGTGAGGTCTTATATAGACAGGTGTGTGCCTTTACAAAGCAAGTCCTCTCAGTTTAATTAACCCCTTTCTGACCTTTAACGTACTATTCCATCCATGTGCCCTGACCATGGACGGAATAGTACGTCATACGCAATCAGCCGCGCTCACGGGGGAAGCAGATAACGGCCAGGATTCAGCTGATTCTCACAGCTGACACCCGCCACTAAGTGCCAGGAGCAGTCACGGACCGCTCCTGGCACTTTAACCCCCGGCACACTGCTATCAAACATGATCGCAGCATTGCGGGAGCAGGCAGAGAAGGCTGTCAGCTGTGACAGCCCCTCTGCCTTTGAATCGGAGACCCCACGGCATGATGCAGGGTCCTGATCGTTCCCATGGTAACCCAATGTCATCATGACGACATCCGGGTTACCAGAGCTCAGAGACTTCCTGTCATGCGCAGTGCATGTCAGGAAGTCTCTGAGGTTAGTGAGAAATTACATGCAGAGCTGACACCTGAATGCCATATAAGCGATCAGCCTGCATAAAATTAATGTCCCATAGTGGGACACAGTGTAAAACATAGAATGAAATAAAAAAAAAATTTAAACAGTTGTAAAAATATAAAAAAATAATAAAAAATAAATATTTATTCCATCAATAAATCAATATTTGAATAAAAAAATCTAAACAGTAAAAGTACACATATTTAGTATCGCCGCTTCCGTAACGACCCGACCTATAAGACTGTCCCACTAGTTAATCCCTTTAGTGAACACAATTAAAGAAAAAAAACAATCAATGCTTTATCATCATAGTGTCGAACAAAAAGTGGAACAATACGTGATGAAAAAGACGTACCGCTGAAAACGTCATCTTGTCCCTCAAAAAACAAGCCGCCATTAGCTCCATCACCAGAAAAATAAAAAAGTTATAGCTCTCAGAATAAAGCAATGCAAAAATAAATATTTTTTCTATAAAATAACTTTTATTGTATAAAAGCGCCAAAACATAAAAAGATGATATAAATGAGATATCGCTGTCATTGTACTGACCCAAAGAATAAAGTTAGGGTTAGGGTTGGGGCTAAAGTTAGGGTTAGTATTGGGATTAAGGTTAGGGTTGGGATTCGGGTTAGGGTTGGGATTAGGGTTAGGTTTGCAGCTAGGGTTATGGTTACTGATGGGATTAGGGTTAGGGGTGTGTTGGGGTTAGGGTTGGAGTTAGAATTGAGGGGTTTCCACTGTTTAGGCACATCAGGGGTTCTCCAAATGTGACATGTGTCTGATCTAAATTCCAGCCAATTCTGCGTTGAAAAAGTCAAACGGTGCTCCTTCCCTTCCAAGCTCTGCCATGCACCCAAACAGTGGTTTACCTCCACATATGGAGTATAAGCATACTCAGGACAAATTTCACAACTACTTTTTGGGTCCAATTTTTCCTGTTACCCTAGGAAAAATAAAAAATTGGGGGTGAAAACATCATTTTTGTGAAAAAAATGAGATTTCTTATTTTTACGGCTCTACATTATAAACTTCTGTGAAGCACTTGGGGGTTCAAAGTGCTCACCACACATCTAGATAAATTCCTTAGGGGTCTACTTTCCAAAATGGTGTCACTTGGGGGGTTTCCACTCTTTAGGCACATCAGGGGCTCTCCAAACGCTACTTGGCGTCCGATCTCAATTCCAGACAATTTTGCATTGAAAAGTCAAACGACGCTACTTCCCTTCCGAGCTCTGCCATGCGCCCAAACAGTGGTTTACCTGCGTATATGGGGTATCAGCATACTCAGGACAAATTGTACAACAACTTTTGTGATCCAATTTCTCCTGTTACCCTTGGTAAAATAAAACAAATTGGATCTGAATTAAATTTTTTATGAAAAAAAGTTAAATGTACATTTTTTTAAACATTCCAAAAATTCCTGTGAAGCACCTGAAGGGTTAATAAACTTCTTGAATGTGGTGTTGAGCACCCTCAGGGGCGCAGTTTTTAGAATGGTGTCAATTTAGGGTATTTTCTATCATGTAGACCCCTCAAAGTAACTTCAAATGTGATGTGGTCCCTAAAAAAAATGGTGTTGTAAAAATGAGAAATTGCTGGTCAACTTTTAACCCTTATAACTTCCTAACAAAAAAAATTGGGGTTCCAAAATTGTGCTGATGTAAAGTAGACATGTGGGAAATGTTATTTATTAACTATTTTTTGTGACATATTGCTCTGTTTTAAGGGCATGAAAATTCAAAGTTGGAAAATTGCAAAATTTTCAAAATTTTTGTCAAATTTCTGTTTTTTTCACAAATAAACGCAAGTCATATCAAAGAAATTTTGCCACTATCATGAAGTACACAAAGTCACAGGAAAACAGTGTCGGAATCACTGGGATCCATGGAAGCGTTCCAGAGTTATTACCTCATAAAGGGACAGTGGTCAGAAATGTAAACACTGGCCCTGTCATTAATGTGCAAACCACCAAAAACGCATCAAATCCGCACGGATTTTCATCTGCGTTTTCTGCCAAGAGAGGAAGACTCGACGCAAATTTTTACAAACGCAAATCCGCAATGTGTGCACATACCCTAAGGCAGGGATCACACTACCGTCTCTCGCATCAACACCCGGCGCTACCGCTGGCACTCAGGACCAGAGCTGCATAGGAATACGGTAGTGTGATCCTGGCCTAACCGTACAGTGTGTACACAGGAAGCTGCCAATCATTGGTGTACGGAGTTATACAGAGCTCAGCATTATGAACACGACTACATCTACAGCATAGAAAACAGGGAGTCTATAAAAATTACGGCAAGCAGCCCGGTTAGTTACATATCCCTGGAATCAGGCTTCCATACCCTACATTATGATGCTCTCAGATTACAGAGCAAAATGGTGCTGACAGATTCCCTTTAACAAAATTGAAATCACCAATACACTATTATACATTGCATAAATTATCCATTATCATACAGTGCATAAATGATACTGTCATACTTTGTATTAATTAGCCTTATATCATTCTGGATTTTTCCTTCAGTTAAATACATTTGCCAGGAAAGCTCTTGATGTAAACATTCAATGGAAAACTGTCACAAATGTTGTATTGTAACATCTTTCACTCTAAAGAACAGTGTAACACAATAGTACTGTGCGATAAATGTATTCATAGAATGTCACTGTACGGGATAGTAAAAAAGACCAAAATGTATACCCAAAATGGAGACCAAATTAGCCTCTGTCTAAAGCCCCCATTACACACTGCGATATCGCTAGCAATATCGCTGTAAAGTCACCGATTTTGTGACGTTATAGCGATATTGCTAGCGATATCGCTGCATGTGATACTTACCTCCGACCGGCTCCCCCGCTGGTTATCGCTGATCGTGCGAGAAGCTGCTGGACCATTCCTCGTCGGTCACTTCCTGCGGCGCTTCCTGCTGTGACGACGAGAGACGCGTGGACGCGGGCGGGAGGACGTCAGGATCGCCGCGTCTGACAGGTAAGTAGCGATCCCCGTCCCCAGCGATGTCGCTGGTGAGATCTGCCTGTGTGGCAGCTCACTAGCGACGACGTAGCGATGCACCAGCGTCATATCGCTGGTTGGGATCGCTGGTGCATCGCTAGGTGTAACGGTACCCTAACGCACAGGGACATATGATGAACAGAAATCAAAGATACAGCGTGAAAAGACCCTTAGGGCTTGCTCACACTTAGCTTTTTTGTGTTTTTTCTTGCTTTTTTCTTGCAGAATTAAAGCACAGCATTTTACAGTAACAGCAAAATGAATTATTTTTTGAAAATATCATTCACATGGTGCATTTTTTCCCTTTGCATTTTTTTTATCTGTGGTACTGTTTTTTTAAAACAGCACATCATTTCTATCAGTATTTTAGTTTTTACTACAATTTTTTTTTCCAATGAGATCAAAATGGTTCCTTTCTAAAATGCATCAAAAATGCTGTTTTATGGCTATAGCCTGCAATTTTCATGCAGAAAAAAATGTATCAAAAAGGTACATGTGAACGTACCCACAGGTAGCGTTTATTTGATGCATTTCCAATGTTCCGTAAACGTAATGCGGTCACTGCAGTTTTTTTTGAAAATCACAGTTTAAATGCAATGTGTGAACATGGTCTATGTCTATATTTCCATTTTGTGGCTTCGGTGTGCTTTGTCTTGCCACAAACGCAACAAAAAATGCCACGACATCCTGAATTTACAAAGCCATCATATAGAGTATAAATGATACCAGTGCGGATGGGGTAGAAATATTGCCATATTAATATTGAAATATTGAAATACTGTGAAATGGAGTTATAGGATGCAGCTACTGATAGCAGGAAGGATGTCACCACAACTGAGATTGCATGTAATGAGCTAAGTGACACTATGACTAGGAATATTTAATTTATCCATCATAGAATCTTTAAAATAGTAAATAACTGAAGTAGAACTTTTTCTAGGGGCAGCACGGTGGCTCAGTGGTTAGCGCTGCAGCCTTGCAGTGCTGGAGTCCTGGGTTCAAATCCCACCAAGGACAACATCTGCAAGGAGTTTGTGTGTTCTCCCCGTGTTTGCATGGGTTTCCTCCCACATTCCAAAGACATACTGATAGGGAATTTAGATTGTGAGCCCCATCGGGGACAGCGATGATAATGTGTGCAAACTGTAAAGCGCTGCGGAATATGTTAGTGCTATATAA
The DNA here is from genome assembly GCF_039654945.1 of Dendrobates tinctorius. Classification (NCBI taxonomy): domain Eukaryota; kingdom Metazoa; phylum Chordata; class Amphibia; order Anura; family Dendrobatidae; genus Dendrobates; species Dendrobates tinctorius. The sequence goes on from NW_027361690.1 coordinate 10,392,220, forward strand.
AAAATAAAGATTATTATTATTCTAGAAGGCTATATCTTCATCATATGATAAAACTAAAGAGGTTGTCATCTTTCAGAAAACTATATGTACCCTTTGTTTTAAAAAAACAAAATGGGCTTTTACATACCCTCCCGGGGTGCAGCGCTGAGCTCAGTGGCTTTCCTGTGTAAATGGTATGAGCTGCTCAAAGCTGTTGATCTCATTGATTGCCTGCAGCAATGCTGATGTGACGTCTCCGCTGCAGCCACTGAGCTCAGTGATTGGCTGCAGCAATGTTGATCTGCCATTACCACTACAGCTATTGAGCTCAGTAATTGACTGCAGCAATGTCTATTTGATATCACTACAGTTACTGATCTCAGTGATTGGCTGTAGCAATGTTGATGCCACATCACCCCAACAGCTACTGAGTTCAGTGACTGGCTGTAGCAATATCGATGCCACATCACCCCTGTGCCAAATAACGAAGACCGGAACGGTAACATAGTAACATAGTATTAAAGGTTGAAGGAAAACGTTAAGTCCATCTAGTACAACCCATAGCCTAACATGTTGATCCAGAGGAAGGCAAAAAAAACAACACTAAGCTCCACATTGGGGAAAAAAATTCCTTCCCGACTCCACATACGCTAATCAGACTAGCTCCATGGATCAACGCAATATCAAGGAATCTAGTATATATAACGTGTAATATTATACTTTTCAAGAAAGGCATCCAGATTCCAGACCCTTCTTAAATTTTAGTAGGTAATCACTCATTACAACATCCTATGGCAGAGAGTTCCATAGTCTCACTGCTCTTACAGTAAAGAATCCGCGTCTGTGAGTATGCTTAAACCTTCTTTCCTCCAGACGTAGAGGATGCCCCCTTGTCCCCTTCTCAGATCTAAGAGTAAAATGATCATTAGGAAGGTCTTTGTACTGTCCCCTCATATATTTATACATTGTAATAAGATCACCCCTAAGCCTTCGAGTTGCCAAACTAAATAACCCCAAGCGAAATAACCTGTCTTGGTATTGCAGACCCCCCAGTTCCCTAATAACCTTGGTCGCTCTTCTCTGCACCTGCTCTAGTTCAGCTATGTCTTTCTTATACACCGGAGACCAAAACTGTACACAGTATTCTAAGTGTGGTCGCACTAGTGACTTGTATAGAGGTAAAATTATGTTCTCCTCATGAGCATCTATGCCTCTTTTAATGCATCCCATTATTTTATTTGCCTTTGCAGCAGCTGCCTGACACTGGCCACTAAATGTGAGTTTGTCGTCCACCCATACACCCAGGTCTTTTTCATTGACGGTTTTGCCCAGTGTTTTACAATTAAGCACATAATTATACATCTTATTTCCTGTACCCAAATGCATGACCTTACATTTATCCCCATTAAAGCTCATTTGCCATTTATGAGCCCAAGCTTCTAGTTTACATAAATCTTCCTGTAATATTAAATTGTCCTCCTCTGTATTGATTACCCTGCAGAGTTTAGTGTCATCTGGAAATATTGAAAATTCTACTCTCTATGCCCCCTACAAGGTCATTAATAAATATGTTAAAAAGTCTGAGTATGCGCCATTAATAACCACCCTTTGATTCCTATCCCTGAGCCAGCTCTTAACCCACTTAGATATTTTCCGCTATTCCCATTGTTCTCATTTTATGCATCAACCTTTTGTGTGGCGCCATATCAAAACCTTTTGAAAAGTCCATATACACCATGTCCACTGCGTTCCCTTGGTCCAGTGTGGGGAGGAGGATTCCCATAGAGCGACTGGGCTGGAACCAAGGGGACCGCCATCAGGGTTCCTGAAGGAACAACACCGGGGGGGCAACGAAGGGAAGGACACTACTGAAGTTATCCGGGCAACTGGGGGTGGGGCAAGGATAAAAGGAGCAGGGGGCGCGCTCAGGAGTCAGTTAGCAGAGTGGCTGAAAGGAGAGGAGAGTCCATGTGATCTAGAGAGGGATGGTGTAACGGGCATGGAAGAGTTGAGAGACAATCAGGAGTCTGTGAGGGGTAAGCGACTTACTCTCAGACAATCTACGTGTGCCTGTCCCCTACCGGGAGCTGCCCGCCGTACATATACTGCCACAGCCGTGCCCGCTGTTCTGCGGTCCCTCGCGGCTGGTCCGCGACGCCCAGCGACTGCTGCCGCTGTGTTTCCACAAGCTGCAGCGACCTGGACACTGCCTCCCTGTCTCCACCCATGGTTGCGGCCTTCCACCACCAACTTCAGTGGATGCCATCTCGTCATAGGCATCAGCAGAGGCCTGCGTCCCATCTGCAGAGGGACCCGGGGAGAGACCGGCCAACCGTCACCTGAGGTACTGCATCATAACGGCGATCCGGGGGCGGGAGCAGCACAGATCCTTCAGGGCCTGTTGAGCCCCACCGGCACAGATCCTTCAGGGCCTGTTGAGCCCCACCGGCACAGATCCTTCAGGGCCTGTTGAGCCCCACCGGCACAGATCCTTCAGGGCCTGTTGAGCCCCGCCGGCTCAGATTCCTCCGGGCCTGTTGCGCCCCAACAGCACAGATCTCTCAGGGCCTGTTGCGCCCCAACAGCACAGCTCCTTCTGGGCCTATTGTGCTCCCAGCATCAAGGTTTCTCCAGGGCCCGTAGTGCCCCCACGGCAAGGATCCTTCAGGGCCTGTCGGGTCCAATCATCCCTGGATATCGGGGCGCCAGAGCAGCCGCATCAGCGATCCCTACGCGGCCACGTCTGTGATCCTGAAAAGACGCCTGGAAGGATAAGTTGACTATAGGAAATAAGGACCCATAGTTTTGGCCATATTTGGCCTATGACACCCGGCCTAGCCGGATTAGTCGCCTTTGCAATAAGAAAAGTCTTGTTAATGTTGTTGAGTCCCTGCGTGGACAGATTGTTGTTATCCCCTTTGTTTGCTCAGCATAGCCCCAGTGGCTCCAATTTATAAACGTTGATTTCACAAATCACACTCTGTCTCGTGTCTCGTCACTGCATCCTAAGAACCTGCTTAACCATACACCAGTCTGGAACTTACCTCTTCATACAAGTTTATCAGATTAGTCTGACAGTAACGGTCCCTCATAAACCCATGTTGGCATTGGGTCATGAGTAGAGATGAGCGACTTCGCCTTTTTTAGGGTCAAGTCGGGTTTCATGAAACCCGACTTTCTCACAAGTCGAGTCGAACGAAATCGGCTGACTATAGGGAAAAGTCAGGAAACACGAAACCTAAAGCAAGTCAATGGGGAGAAAAGTTGGCAGTGAGTGGAGGACTGTAAACACACCTGGCATGAATTTTAACCCCAGAGGCGGCAAAATCTCTCTCTCTCACTTCTCTCTCTCTTCTCTCTCTCCCTCTCCCTCTCCCACTCCCACTCCAGCTACGCTCCCGCTCCGCTTCTCTCATTGGCTGAATAAAGTCACGTGCAAGCATTCGGCGAAACCCGACTTTGACGCTTGGGTCGCCGACCGCATGGCCAACTTCACACTGTGGTCGGGTTTTATTTCATGAAACCCGACTTTGGCGAAAGTCGGCGACTTTTGAATCTGACCGACCTGTTTCGCTCAACTCTAGTCATGAGGTTATTCTTCAGATACTCCAGTATAGTATCTCTTAGAAAACCCTCCAGGATTTTACCCACAGTAGAGGTTAAGCTTATTGGCCTATAATTTCCAAGTTCAGTTTTTGTCCCCTTTTTGAATATTGGTGTCATGATTCAGGATGGGGCTTTTTCTCCCGTCCTGGTTTGGTTGGGGTTAACTTTGTATGGCTTCTCTTTGGTTCGAGGAGGGCTATTTAGACCTGCTGCTTGCCAGGTTCTGAGTCAGTGATACTTCCGTTACTCGGCTTAAGCAGTTGACCCAGGTTTCTCTGCTTGATATCGTTGTTCCTCTGTGTGTGTTTACACGTGTATGACTCGGCTAGCCCGTGATTCCGCTTCTGCCTTCTGATTCGGTACTACTTTGAACTTTCTGGTCCTGATCCTCGGCTTTGTCTCTGACCTACCCTTGTCTTACCCTCTGGATCCTGCATTCTCGTCTGGCTTCTGACCTCGGCTTGTCTCCCACCATTCTCCTGTCTTGTCCTTCAGCTCTTACTTGTCTCTCCGGCTTCTGACCTCGGCTCTCCTGACTACGTCCCCGGCACATCCCTGACAGTCATCTCCTGGCCGCTCATGTGGGTTGACTGTGCCCCCCATCTGCTTCCTCGGCAGTCACATGTCCCGCGAGGTCCTGCTCCAGTGCACATCGCATGTTGTGGTGTCCCCGCGCCTCCTGGCTGGAATATGTTCCTTGTGCAGTGCCCCCCTTACCCTCTGGAGACACAGCTAGCATGTCCTTACATTTGGCACCACATTTGCTATACACCAGACCTGTGGTACAGACCCTGTTATTATGGAATCTTTAAAGATTAGCCATAGTGGTTTCCTCCTGTTTCTAGCATGTTTATTCTCATAGGGTATGTACTGTGGACAGGTCATGTTCAGGTTGCTAATAAACTGCTCCCATTTTCTTTGTGTACTTTTATGACTCAGGATATCATCCCAGTTTATTGCACTAAGGTCGGCTTCACATTTGTCGATGGGCGAGCTGCGGACATCTGCGAACCTCCTCCGGTCAGCTCCGCCTACGTCCGCATACTTCTGCATGCGGCCTGCGTACCCTATCTTTAACACTGGGCGATGTGGCGACCCGCGTCAAATGCATCATGTTGGCATTTTATGCAGTCGCCGCATCGTCAAAACGAAGCATGCGGAGGCATCCGCATACATCCGCATGTCCTGCATACCCAATGTTAAAGATAGGGTACGCAGGCCATATGCATAAGTATGCGAACATAAGAGGAGCTGACCGGAGGAGGTGCTGCAGTGGGCGGAACTTCACGGAGGAAGACGACAGACGTCCGCAGCTCGCCCATCGGCAAGTGTGAACCTAGCCTAAGATCATCTCTCATCCTTTGGAAATTTGCCTTCCTGAAGTTTAGTGTCCTTGTAACCCCTCTACTACACATCTTATTAAAGGATACATGAAAACTTATTATTTTGTGATCACTATTACCCAAGTGACCCTCAAACCTTATATGTGATATGCGGTGGATATCAGTTGCGGAGATCTAAGGTCGGGCCAGGGTGGCAGTCGTGGCTGAGGACTCCCACTCCATCACACCCTGGCCTCCCCTCACATAAATATAGTGTCCATTAGTCAGCATATCTGTGACTTCAGGTCCAGCAACATTAAGATCTCTTTTATGCCACTGAAGGCTATCTGCAAACGATTTTGCATGGATTGAGACACAGTCCATTTCAACTTGAAACTAAACAACTTTACTGTTTTCATTTCTCAGCGTATCCAAGTATTTCATAGAATTATTCACATGTTCAACACTACATATTTCTTCCTCTTTCCCTGTACTTCTCTCACTGTCACACAGCACGTTCCCGGGTCGGACCATACCATACAGTTCCTCAGCGTCCTCCCTGTTTGGCTCTGCCACGGTTAGACACTCCTCTGTCTGTTTCGCCCCAGACATCAGATCATCTGTACCCGAAGTCAGTTGCCACATGGCAAGAGACCTGCCCCTTCTGTACTGTCATAGATTCTCCTGTGGTACTTCCTTTGGCCTCCAGTACATTTAATGGTAACGCAACACCCTCTATGCTTACACTCACTGCAATTGGGGATTCCCTCAGTCGTTTCACTCCGGATGTGAGGGCATCAGCCCATGAGATAAGTTGCCACATCATGGAGTCTCCTGCGTCCCTGTACTCTCCTGGCCTTTCCTTCTGCTTCAGCACCACACTGCTGTAGCCCACTGCAGTTCTTTCTTACCGCTTTCCTGGCTTGTTACTGCAGATGGCTGGGCTCCTCACTTATCATAACGTTGTGTGGTCACTGATACAATTCTGGACACTTAAGTCCGTGCTATAGTCCTGGGCACTTATGCCCATGTAAGTGGTTTAGACCCCATAACCAGTCTGACTCCTATGAGGAAGTTCTCCCTCTCTTAGCTGCAGCTGACCCCTCCTATGTTAACTACTTACTCTGTGAAACTCCTATGCAAATTTCCTACCATAGTATGTACACTGCTATACCTAGAATTATAATGTACCCCATCTTGTGGCTATAAATGGATACTACACTGTCCCTACTTACTAAACACTTACATTAGTAAATATATACATAGCAGCAACAGGAAATACATACAACATGGGAGATTTTACGCACAAGTCAGCAATAAAATATTACATCAAACAGAGCATACGGTACCAGGGCAAGCAAGAAAGCAAGGACATAATATATCCTGTTACAGAGACACTGCGGTAGGTGCCAAGGAATGTATGTAGTGCTCAGTTTCTTTTTTTTTTACAACAAGCTGTGCATATAGGGGCAACTTTTCTGACAGGGGACAACCCCTTTAAGAGTTATTTACCTTACTTTAATCTCTTTCTTTTGTCTGCATGCAAAGTGAACTGCCATGTTTGCTTTCAGAGTATTTCAGAGATTGGTTAGAGCAATGGCTGAACAGCCTGGAACATTTGGTCTTCTTGACTGCAGTCTGTAAGAGTACATCCAATAAATACACAATTACTCCTGTGACAAGTAGTTCTGGAAAAGTAGCAACCATTTCTCAGGGTTTCAGCAGCCGCAACAGCAGGGAGATTCTGTGCACATGCCAATCCTCCTGCCAAGATTAATAACTACCCGATTTTAGAGTCAAGACATTGATTGATAGTCCTGTTTACTGCTTTCTGAGGTCAGATGGGATTAAGCAGCGATATATTCATTTATCTCATTTAATGCTGACATAATACAGCGCATAGCTTTGTACTTATCATCAATTAACCTATGCCGCCTTTGCTATAGAAGATAAATCAGATCCACTGGTAATAGACTATGGTGTCTGCATTGGGAGAGCTCATATGTCTTTATGTGAATAAGAATTAATGCAAATGTATTATCATATTATGTCAACATATTTAATCATTTAGAGTCAGAATTTATTACGTACAATGGCCAATAAGTGTCTGGGATATAGAACAGAACTAAGCAAAATAAAATTATTTTTAAAGGAGCCAGTCAGATACTTTAACCCACAGCCATTAATATGACCATATATCCCTTTAAAAGATAAGCCAGTTGATCTCTTTATGATCCCAAAGTGCTGCTTCAGCAGAAAGAACTAGTATTTTGAAGTTCAGTCTGGAAGTTCATTGGGGAGTGATGGTGCACTTACAGCTTCTTAGCCTCTGCTGTATTTTTGAACTAGCAACACCCTTGCCTGGCTGATTGACAGACCATTTGCTCAGGTTCACTGGTCAATTACCTGTCATTCAGCAAGGAGAGGGTGCTGCTAGTTCGCTAACACAGCGGAGGCTAAGAAGCTGTAAGTGCATCAGGATGCCCCAGTGCACTTCAAAATACAATTTCTCATCATTAAAACAGCACTTTGGCTATACTTGTACTTATCTCTTAAAGGGCTATATGGTCTTATTAATGATTTAGGCATGCTTAACGTTTCTGATAGGTTTCATTAACGTGGATTTTCAGTCCAACGGCTGAGATCCTCCATTTGATTAATGCAACAGTGGAGTACTAGCATTTAGATAACTCCAGCAATCGCTTAGAGAATTAATGGAGCAGTAATGATAAAGCTCCACCACTGCTCCATTTTAACACTGGTAAAAAACTGTCCTGTCTGGTGATTGATATAGGTCTTAGCCTTAGGCTACTTTCAGACTAGCGTTCGGAGGTGCAGCGCAGGGCCACTGCTAAGCTCTGCCCCCAGACGAGTTTTTGTGCACTCGGCGCAGCGCCAACAGGGCGAAAGTGCTGGCAAAAGTGTACCAGCGCACGATCGGCGTACCCAACGCTAAATATAGGGTACGCTGATCGCATGCAGCGTCATGCTATCAGAGGAGTAGATGACTGGTGGGGGCGCTGCCAGGGGCAGAGCTTAGCGGCGGCCGTGCGCTGCGCCCTGTAACGCTAGCGTGCCACTAGCCTTAGGCATTTATAGTAGGGTAGGTGGGAGATGTGCCCCTAGGAAAGTGTCAAGTAAGGCACCGCCTATAGTGCAGCAGGCAGCCATTACTGTATGTGACCCTGTAGATTTGTCTATAGATGTCTATGCTCGACATAAGCAGCACTATGTATTGACGTTACTATGATGTCTGTGCTAAGTGCAGACGGCAGGGATCAAGAAAAAAGGAGACCTCACCAAACAGGGTAAGGTGAGTTTCATGGAATTTTATTCTTGCTATAAATATAACAGGACTGTCACATGGGAGAGACTGGTAAGTGGGGACATAGACGAGGAATATTGCTAAGTAGGGGCACAGAGGCATAATGTTACTAAATTTTTAACTGTCCAAGCAAAGTGGAAGTGATTTCAGGAAAATCTATTCACATTATGCATTTAACCCCTTTACCCCCGAGGGTGGTTTACACATTAATGACCAGGCAAATTTTTACAATTCTGACCACTGTCCCTTTATGACGTAATAACACTGGAACGCTTCAACGGATCCCGGTGATTTTGAGAACATTTTTTCATGACATATTGTACTTCATGATAGTGGTAGACTGTCTTTGATATGACTTGCACTTATTTGTGAAAAAAGCGGAAATTTGGAAAAATTTTGAAAATTTCGTTATTTTCCATCTTTGAATTTTCATGTCCTTAAATCACAGAGATATGTCACACAAAATATTTACAGTAAGGGCTCATACTTGCGAGAAATACAGATGAGTGCAATCCGATAAAAAATCAGATTGCACTCGGACCAAAGTAATTCAATGGGTGACATGTAACCTGCGATTTTTTTTTCTCAGCTGAAATCGGCTGGAGAAAAAAAATCGCAGCATCTCGGATGAGACTTGCCAATGCAAGTCAATGGGTGTCCTGAGCAGAAGGAATCAATTGTTTTTCCAGGATAACTTTGAATACTGATTGATTCATACGTCCTTCGCAAAGATTAACCTGCCCAATTGCAGCCTTGCTGAAGCATCCCCAGATCATCACCGATCCTCCACCAAATTTCACAGTGGGTGCAAGACACTGTGGCTTGTACGCTTCTCCAGGTCTCCGTCTAACCATTAGAAGACCAGGTGTTGGGCAAAGCTGAAAATTAAACTCGTCAGAGAAGATTATCTTACTCCAGTCCTCTATGGTCTAATCCTTATGGTCTTGGGCAAACTTCAGCCTGGCTCTTCTTTGCTTCTCGTTGATGAAAGGCTTTTTTCTAGCTTTACAAGACTTGAGCCCTGCCTCTAGGAGCCTGCTACGAACTGTTCTTGCCATGCACTTCACCCCAGCTGCCATTTCCCATTCCTTTTGTAGGTCACTTGATGTCATCCTGCGGTTGCTGAGTGACATTCAAATAAGATGACGGTCATCCCAGTCAGTGGAGAGTCGTTTTCGCCCTCTGCCAGTCTGTAGCTTTGTTGTCCCAAATGTCTGCTGCTTGACCTTGTTGTAATGGACTGCCATCTTAGAAATTTTAAGGATGGAGGCAACATGACGCTCACTGTATTCCTCTGCTATTAAAGCCAGAATTGAGCCCTTCTTTTCCTAACTGAAGACTTTTCAACTCCTTTGGCAAGGTAAAAAGCTATTTTTTCATTCCTAGTACTTTTGGGATATTACTAGCACTTGTTTTGCCATCAAGCTTGTCCTATTGCAAGAGGATTGTGAACACAACAGCAGGGTTTTTTATACTTTCCTTCATTAAATAAGACTTAGTTCAGGTGATCACCTAATCAGAAGCACATTAAGTAGAATGAGGTGTACTCTGGTTGGAATTCAACTGACACTGGAATGGAATGGCTGTCAGACATGTAGAGAAGCTTATATTTATAAAACTGTGCAGTGGTCTCTTATTTTTTGCCAGAGCTATATATATATATATATATATACACACACAGTGCCTTGCGAAAGTATTCGGCTCCCTGGAGCTTTTCAACCTTTTCCCACATATCATGCTTCAAACATAAAGATACCAAATGTAAATTTTTGGTGAAGAATCAACAAGTGGGACACAATTGTGAATGTGAAGTTGAACAAAATTTATTGGTTATTTTAATTTTTTGTGGAAATTCAAAAACTGAAAAGTGGGGTGTGCAATATTATTCGGCCCCTTTAACTTAATACTCTGTTGCGCCACCTTTTGCTGCGATTACAGCTGCAAGTCGACTGGGGTATGTCTCTATCAGTTTTGTACATCGAGAGACTGAAATTCTTGCCCATTCTTCCTTGGCAAACAGCTCGAGCTCAGTGAGGTTTGATGGAGATCGTTTGTGAACAGCAGTTTTCAGCTTTTTCCACAGATTCTCGATTGGATTCACGTCTGGACTTTGACTTGGCCTTTCTAACACCTGGATACGTTTATTTGTGAACCATTCCATTGTAGATTTTGCTTTATGTTTGGGATCATTGTCTTGTTGGAAGACTAATCTCAGTCACAGTCTCAGGTCTTTTGCAGACTCCAATAGGTTTTCTTCAAGAATGGTCCTGTATTTGGCTCCATACATCATCCCATCAATTTAAACCATCTTCCCTGTCCCTGCTGAAGAAAAGCAGGCCCAAACTATGATGCTGCCACCACCATGTTTGACAGTGGGGATGGTCTGTTCAGGGTGATGAGCTGTGTTGCCTTTACGCTAAACATATCGTTTGATTTTGGTTTCATCTGACCAGAGCACCTTCTTCCAAATGTTTGGTGTGTCTCCCAGGTGGCTTGTTACAAATGTTAAATGACACTTTTTATGGATTTCTTTGAAAAATGGCTTTCTTCTTGCCACTCTTCCATAAAGGCCAGATTTGTGCAGTGCATGACTGGATGTTATCCTATGGAAAGACTGTCCCACCTCAGCTGTAGATCTCTACAGTTCATCCAGAGTGATCATGGGCCTCTTGGCTGCATCTCTGATCAGTCTTCTCCTTGTTTGAGATGAAAGTTTAAAGGGACGGCCGGGTCTTGGTAAATTTGCAGTGGTATGATACTCCTTCCATTTCAATATGATCGCTTGCACAGTGCTCCTTGGGATGTTTAAAGTTTTAGAAATCACTTTGTATCCAAAACCGGCTTTAAACTTCTCCACAACAGTATCACAGACCTGCCTGTTGTGTTCCTTGGTCTTCATGATGCTCTCTGTGTTTCAAACAGAACGCTGAGACAATCACAGAGCAGGTACATTTATACGGAGACTTGATTACACACGGGTGGATATTTATCATCATTAGTCATTTAGGACAACATTGGATCATTCAAAGATCCACAATGAACTTCTGGAGTGAGTTTGCTGCATTGAAAGTAAAGGAGCTGAATAATATTGCATGCCCCACTTTTCAGTTTTTGACTTTCCACAAAAATTTAAACTAACCAATAAATTTCGTTCAACTTCACAGTTGTGTTCCAGATGTTGTTGATTCTTCACCAAAAATTTACATTTGGTATCTTTATGTTTAAAGCATGATCTGTGGGAAAAGGTTGAAAAGTTCCAAGGGGAACTGTATACACATACTGTATAATATATATATTTATATACTATATACATATATATACAGTGTGTCCGTAAAGTCATGGTGCACTTTTGACCAGTCACTGGAAAGCAACAAAAAACGATAGAAATGTGAAATCTGCTCCAAATAAAAGAAAATCTCTCCCGATTCCATACATATTCAGTGCAGTTCGAGGTGGGCTCCATTTCTTGCCCTATACACATCCAAACAAATTGTACCCCATAAATCAGAGACGTTTTGCAGTATTTAACACCTTATGAATTGTAGTCTTACTTAGGTGTAATTGTCGAGCACACTGCTGAGCAGCTGAAGAATTGTTTATGTTCCCGCCCGCCCTACATGACCTTAATGGACTTTGTTATTGTATACTGTATACTTTCCTGTGACTGGTCAAAAGTTCACCATGACTTTACAGACACACTATTTTGAAGAATATTTTCTGTGTAAAGGACAGAGAACTGTTGTATGTAAAAGGTCATGTTAAAATCGCATTGCATACGGATTGCATACGCATGTCATACGGATGTTCCGTTTAAAAATTGCACAGAAATTGCATGACACTCGTAATGCACTCGTCCGTTTTTTCATTGTTTTTTTCTCACAAATGGGTATGAGCCCTAATAAGTAACATTTCCCACATGTCGACTTTATATTGGCACAATTTTGGAACCAAATTTTTCTTTTTGTTAGGAAGTTATAAGGGTTAAAAGTTGACCAGCAATTTCTCATTTTTACAACACTATTTCTTTTTGGGACCACATCACATTTGAAGTCACTTTGAGGGGTCTGTATGATAGACGATACCCTAAAGTGACACCATTCTAATAACTGCACCCCTCAATGTGCTCAAAACAATCACATTCAAGAAGTTTATTAACCCTTCAGGTGCTTCACAGGAATTTTTGGAATGTGAAAAAGAACTTTTAAAGGGAATCTGTCACCCATTTTTCTGTAATGCTGTAGATAAGCCCCCGATGTAACCTGAAAGATAAGAAAAACAAGTTAGATTATACTCACCTGGGGGGGCGGTCCGGTCCGATGGGTGTCGCAGTCCGGTCTGGCGCCTCCCATCTTCAAACGATGCCGTCCTCTTCTTTGCTGCCTGTCATGGCTCCAGTGCAGCTGCACTGCTCTGCACTGTTGAAGGCAGGACAGAGTCCTACAGTGCACAGGCACCGGGAGAGTATTTGGAGAGCCTCTGATGTGCCTAAATAGTGGAAACCCCCCACAAGTGACCCCATTTTGGAAACTAGACCCCTCAAGAAATATATTTAGATACATGGTGACCTTCAAATCCCAGTTGCTTTACAGAAGTTTAGAACATTGAGCCGTGAAAATAATAAGATCACAAAAATGTTATTTTAGCCCCAAATTTTGCATATTCATAAGGGTAACAGGAGAAATTAAACTATACAATTTGTTGTGCAATTTCTCCTGATTATGCTGATTCCCCATATGTGGGGGAATACTACCTTTGAGGCACAGTGCAAAGCTCAGAAGGGAAGAGGCGCCATATTGGAGTTCAGATTTTGCTGGAATAGTTTGAGGGTGCTATTTCAAATTGGCAGAGTCCCTGAGCCCCTGAGAGGTGCCAGAACAAAAGAAACTCCTATATGTGAATTCATTTTACAAGCTACACTTCCCAATGAATTCATCTAGGGGTGCAATGATCATATTGACACCACATGTGCCTCACATAGTTTTATACCACTGAGCGGTGAAGAAAGAATAAATTACATTTTTACCACTAAAATGTCGTTTTAGCCCCAAGTTTTTCTTTTTCTAAGGGCTAATCGGAAATTTTTTTACAACAAACTGAGGTCCATTTTTCTCCTGAGTGCGCCAATACCCTACATGTAATCGGGAAATATTTTTCAGGCACAGTGCAAAGCTCAGAAGGTGAGGAGCGCCAGATTTTACTATTATAGTTTGCAGGTGCCATGACCCAATGCGAGAGCCCATAAGGTATCACAACAGCAGATACCCCATAAGTGACCCCATTTTACAAACTACACCTCTCAATTAATTTATCTAGGGGTGCAGTGATCATATTGTTACCACAGAATTTTATACCATTGGAAAGCGAAGACAAAATATCTACATTTTTACCATCAAAATTTTTTTTTGCCCCTCATTTTACATTTTCACACAAGAAGTTGGTAAACATGGCACATAAATTTGACCCACAATTTCTACTGAATGTGGCAGTACCCCATATGTAGCTGTGCAATACTACTTAGCCATTTGGAGAGACTCGTGATGAGTGGAGCACTATTTGCCTCTTGAACAGCAGATTTTCCTAGAATAGATTGCGGACTCCATATACAGAGAACCTAATTGCTAGAAGAGCAAAATCCCTTCTCAAGTGACCATACTTTGGGAATTATACCCCTTGAGGATTTTATCTACAGGTGTAGTGACAATTGTGACTCCATGGGTATTTTCCAGAAATAAGCAGCAATGAATGTTGCCGAGTGAAAATTGCAAAGTGCCGTTGTAGTGACCAGTACACTGTAGTGACCAGTATGTTGCAGTCACCAGTACCTTTTGACCAACCAGTGTTTCTTGAGGCATGCACCCATAAGTTAGGCAAACTCTTACTACTTCAGAATGCCAAACGTGGACGCAATATGTTGTTTAGGTACACTGTGGGGCTCAGAAAGGAGGGGGCATTTAGACTTGGGAGCACAGAATTTGCTGAATTTCTTTTGGCGATTGAGGAGCCATTTCACTTTTCCAGAGCCTCTGTGCTGCCAGTAACATGGAAGCCCTCTATATTTCCATTAACAGATGACAGACCTGAGTGAGGGCTTGCTTTTCTGTGGATTGAGTTGCAACTTTTATTGGGAACAATTTGCATAACGTTTGGGATTACATTTATCTGGCGCTCTACTCTGAGTACTTACTTTGGAGTTTCCATCTAACTCTCCAAGTGACGTGATTTAGAGGAAACCCCTGAAGGATCCATTCACTATAATGAGGCAGCAGAGTTGCAGAGTTACTTTGGACTCCGTCTGGCCTCTGTTCAGCGGTGTCCTTTTCAGAAGTGCACAAAACTGTGGCCAACGGCACTTTTATGCAGTCCTAAAAGATGGACACCGCTGGATCACAGGTGATATTGCATCTACAGTGCCTCTGTGACACCCCAGAGAACGGTTGTCACAGTGACATTGCCTCCCTCTAAGAGGTGAAGTCATGCTTGGAGGCAGAAAGGAGACCCCCATGCCAAGTAACAGAGATTAAATCACAATTCCTGCTGCAGGTCAGAAAAGAGAAATGCCTTATAAATTCTGGCCAGCAGAGGGGGTTGGTGAGTCAGCTAGAGGTGAGCTGAGGAAGTTGTCATGGAAACGAGAGCAGCTGTGAGCTGTGAGGAGAAATGACAAGGCAGTTAAATGTGAGGTAAAAAGATCTTTCTGGAAGATCCTGTCAGTTCAGGAGAGGGAGCTGACCTGAGAAGAGTTCAAGAGGGGCAGCTGATCTATGAAGAGGGAAAGGACACGAGCAGAGATGGAGAGGCTCTGGGGAAGCTAAAATACTGCATATAGAAGACCCCAGAGTGAAGCGCTAATAGGGAGAAAAGGGACGTCAGAGTCCTGGGTGGACATGAGCTGTATGTCCTGCCCCCGAATCTGAAAGGACAGGGAATTGTAAATTCCTGTGTGACATTGAACAGCTGAGTGCACGGCAGCAGATAAGGAGCCCGGGGCCGACGGTGAAAAGGATGGTACCCGTGGAATAGGCTCATGCTGACAGCCGTACAGGTTAGTGAAATCATCACGCAATTGAGGGTCGCAGCATAGTTGTAAACAGCAGAGACCCACACACAAAGCGCAGAAGGAAGGTCCAAAAACCCCACCTGGCAAGGTGGATCCTGTTGTGAGTTCATTTTTCCCTTCACCATTGAGGTCTGATGAACTCCCTCCTCTGGTGAAGGAAGGTAGTGAGACTGATTACCAAACACCTGGGCAGCTATATGATAACTGGGTGGCTGGAATTGAGGACTGGATATAAGGCTGCCGACACCCTTCTTCCTGGCTGGTGATTTTCCTGCTGGATTCTTGGAGACCAGTCTGATTCCTGCGTCTCAAAGCTAAGTTTTTCTGCTCTGCTTTGTACTCTTCAGTTTTGTTTTTGTTTTGCCTTGTTTTTTTGGGAGTTCTGCCATCCCCGGCCGGGGGTGAGCTGAATTCCATTTTTGTCTCTGATCTGTTGATCTTTTACTCTGTCTTCAGAATATACCTGAGTGCTGATATAGTCTTTTGAAGCCTAGCGACTTCAGGGCCTGTTTTTCCTATCAGTCGGTTGGCTCATTTTGGTAGGGTTTTTGCAGATGGCAGACAGCAGCTTTCCTATCCTGTCCTATGTAGTTAGCTTGGGCCCCATCATTTGCTCAACCTATCTTTCTATCTGTGTTACTGTTTTCATCTTGCTTCACCGTCATTATATGTTGGGGGCTGCCTATTGCTTTGGGGTCTGCTCTGGGGCAGTTTAGTTTTTCCCCTTTCTGTCTTTAGGCTATGTAGCTCTCCGGCTGTGGTCGAGGGGTCTAGGGCACCGTGGGAGCTCCCCACGGCTACTGCTAGTTGTTCTGGATAGGTTCAGGGGTCTGCAATCCGATAGCTGCCAACCTCTCTGGTTTTTCTGGACTTAGATGGTATTTTGTTTTTTCCTCCTTCGGTGACTCATAACAGAATCACCAGCCATACCGCAGATCCAAGGGTACTCAATAGCAGGAGAGAATTGTAAAAAAAAAAAAAGAAAAAAAAGGGAAAAGGAAAAAAAAAAGTGTCAGAATTTTTTTTTTTTTTGTGTGCATATTTTTTCCTCTATATCTCTGAGGCCGTAGGGGGAATTTTTCTCTCAATGGAGATGAAGCAATTGTCTGATCGTGTGGAGCAGCTCGCTGCTGAAGTGTGGGGAATTTCCGCCTATCTTGCTCATTCACATGCTGCTGAACCAAAGATTCCTCCTCCTGATGTGTTTTTTGGGGATCGGTCTAAATTCTTGAATTTCAAGAATAATTGTAAATTATTTTTTGCCTTGAAGCCTAACTCGTCGGGGAACTCCGCGCAGCAGGTTAAAATTGTCATCTCTTTGCTGTGCGGCGATCCCCAGGATTGGGCGTTTTTATTTAAACCTGATGATCCTATTCTGAATAATGTGAACGCATTTTTTCAAGCCTTGGGGTTGTTGTATGATGAACCTAATGCTATTGATCAGGCTGAAAATACCCTGTTGGCATTAAGCCAGGGTCGGGGATTCGGCAGAGTTGTACTGTCAAAAATTCCGAAAGTGGGCGGTCCTTACTACCTGGAATGATGGTGCCTTGGCAGCCCTCTTTCGGAAGGGTTTGTCAGAAACTGTAAAAGATACTATGGTGGGATTTCCTGTTCCCTCTGGTCTTGACGATTCTATGTCATTAGCCATTCAGGTGGATCGGCGTTTACGTGAACGCAAAACTACATGAGAGATGTTGCCACCTGTTGAACAAATGTCTGAACCTACGCAATGTGATAGAGTTTTGTCTAGGGTGCAACGTCAGGAGTTCAGAAGGCGTAATAAGCTGTGTTTTTTTTGTGGAGATGCCTCGCATATTATTTCTGTCTGCCCTAAACGAGAGAAACGTTGTGCACACACGTTTTCTGTGGGTGGTGTTCAACCTAAGTTTCTTCTTGCAATTACTCTGATCTGCTCCCTGTCCACATTTTCCGCCAAGGCTTTTGTGGATTCAGGAGCAGCTCTGAACCTGATGGACTTGGATTTTGCTAAACGTTGTGGATTTCCTATGACACCTCTGCGGACGCCTATCCCTTTGAGGGGTATTGATGCTACTCCTTTGGCGAAGAATAAACCTCAGTTCTGGACCCAGGTGGTAATGCGGGTCGCCCCAGACCATCAAGGAAATTGCAGATTTTTGGTGTTGCATAATTTGCATGATACCATTGTTCTGGGGTTCCCCTGGTTGCAAATCCATAATCCAGTTCTGGATTGGAAATTTTTGTCTGTGGTGAGTTGGGGTTGTCGGTGTGCCCTTAGTGATGCTTCTGTTTTCTCCACCTCTCCCCAGTCGCATGATGTTCCTGACTATTTGGCTGACTTTTATGATGTATTTAGTGAAAATGAATCTGCGTCTTTGCCTCCTCATAGGAGTTATGATTGTGCAATTCAGCTGAACCCGAGGTGTAAATTCCCCAAGGGTCGGCTTTTCAATTTATCTGTACCCGAGCACGAGGCTATGCGATCCTATATTAAGGAGGCATTGGAGAAGGGTCATATTAGACCATCCTCTTCACCCTTAGGTGCTGGTTTTTTTTTCGTGGCTAAAAAGGATGGTTCATTAAGGCCTTGTATTGACTATCGTGCCCTCAACAAAATTACTGTTAAATATCAGTATCCGTTACCCCTGATTTCTGATCTATTCTCCAGAGTTAAAGGTGCTTGCTGGTTTACCAAGCTTGACCTCAGGGGGGCGTATAATCTTATTCGCATTAAGCATGGGGATGAATGGAAGATGGCGTTTAATACTCCGGAGGGACATTTTGAGTACCTGGTGATGCCTTTTGGGCTCACTAATGCCCCTTCTGTCTTCCAGTGCTTCATGAACGATATATTCCGAGACTTTGTGGATAAATTTTTGATTATCTATCTGGATGATATTTTGATCTTCTCCAAGAATTGGGACTCTCATGTGGAACATGTTCGGACTGTGTTCCGGATTTTGAGGGAGAATTCCCTGTATGTCAAGGGATCGAAATGCCTTTTTGGGGTACAGAGGGTTTCATTTTTGGGATTTATTTTGTCTCCGTCAACTATTGAAATGGACCCGGCCAAGGTACTGGCCATTTATGATTGGGTTCAGCCCACTTCTTTGAAGACCCTCCAGAAGTTTTTGGGTTTTGCTAATTTTTATCGGAAATTTATAGCCAATTTATAGCCAATTTTTCTGGTATTGCCAAGCCATTGATGGATTTGACTAGGAAGGGTGCTGATGTGCTGAATTGGTCTCCGGAGGCTGTTTCTTCCTTTCAGGAGCTGAAGCGAAGATTCACTTCTGCTCCGATTTTGCGGCAACCTGATGTCTCACTCCCGTTTCAGGTGGAGGTGGACGCTTCTGAGATTGGTGCAGGAGCGGTGTTGTCCCAAAAAGATCCTGTGACATCTAAAATAAATCCTTGTGCTTTCTTTTCCCGAAAGTTCTCCCCATCCGAACGTAACTATGATGTGGGGAATCGGGAACTGTTAGCCATGAAATGGGCATTTGAGGAGTGGAGACATTGGTTGGAGGGAGCCAAACACCAAGTGGTAGTCCTTACTGACCACAAGAATTTGATTTACCTGGAGTCGGCCAAGCGCTTGAATCCTAGACAGGCTAGGTGGGCCTTGTTTTTCACACGTTTTGATTTTGTGGTCTCTTTTCTTCCGGGCACTAAGAATGTCAAGGCAGACGCCCTCTCTAGGAGTTTCCTTGCTGATTTTCCTGTTGTGACTAAGCCTGCTGCCATCTTGGGCGAGGGGGTAGTTCTTTCTGCCATCTCGCCTGATTTGAGACGTGCTCTGGAAGAGTTTCAGGAGGACAAACCTGAGCGTTGTCCCAGGGGAAAGTTGTATGTTCCTGACCAGTGGAGGAAGAGAGTGATGTCTGAAGTTCATTGCTCTGCGTTGGCTGGTCATCCAGGTATTTTTGGTACTAGAGATCTGGTGAGTCGGTCTTTTTGGTGGCCCGCCTTGTCTCGTGATGTCAGGAATTTTGTGCAGTCCTGTGGGACTTTCTCCCGGTCTAAACCTTGTTCTAGTGGATTGTTGATGCCTTTGCCGGTGCCCAGGAGGCCATGGACCCATATTTCAATGGATTTTATCTCTGATATGCCTGTCTCTCAGAGAATGACTGTTATTTGGGTGATTTGTGATAGATTCTCTAAGATGGTCCATCTTGTACCACTCCCTAAGTTGCCATCTTCCTCTGAGTTGGTGCCCTTGTTTTTGCAACAGGTGGTTCGCTTGCACGGGATTCCTGAGAACATTGTATCTGACAGAGGAGTTCAGTTTGTGTCTAGATTTTGGAGGACTTTCTGTTCCAAGCTGGGAATTCAGTTGTCCTTCTCCTCTGCGTTTCACCCTCAGACCAATGGGCAGACGGAGAGAACAAACCAGACTTTGGAGTCGTATTTGAGATGTTTTATTTCTGCCGATCAGGATGATTGGGTTTCATTTTTGCCCTTGGCCGAATTTGCTTTAAATAATAGAGCTAGTTCTGCCACTTTGATGTCACCTTTTTTTTGTAACTTTGGTTTTCACCCTCGATTTTCTTCAGGGCAGGTGGAGCCTTCTGCCTGCCCAGGTGTTGACACTGTGGTGGAGAGAATGCACCAGATCTGGGACCAAGTAGTGGATAAGTTGTCTCTCTCCCAGGAAAAGGCCCAGCGGTTTTCCAACCGGCGTAGGACCGTTGGTCCCCAGTTTAAGGTGGGTGATATGGTTTGGTTGTCATCAAAAAAAATCGCTATGAAGGTGGCTTCTCCTAAGTTTAAGCCTAGATTTATTGGACCTTACGAGATTTTGAAGATTATTAATCCGGTCTCTTTTCGGTTGGCTCTTCCTGTCACATTTAAAATTCATAATGTGTTTCATAAGTCCTTGTTGAAGAGGTTTGTTGAACCAGTAGTTCCTGTGGTGGCACCTCCTGACCCTATATTGGTTGAAGGTAACATGGAATATGAGGTAGATAAGATACTGGATTCCCGTCTGGCTAGACGGAGACTCCAGTATTTGGTTAAGTGGAAGGGTTATGGTCAGGAGGATAATTCCTGGGTCTCTGCCTCTGATATTCATGCCGAAAGATTGGTGCGTGCCTTTCATCGGGCTCACCCGGATCGCCCTGGTGGCATGGATGAAGGTTCGGTGACCCCTCCTCAAGGGGGAGATACTGTTGTGAGTTCATTTTTCCCTTCACCATTGAGGTCTGATGAACTTCCTCCTCTGGTGAAGGAAGGTAGTGAGACTGATTACCAAACACCTGGGCAGCTAGATGATAACTGGGTGGCTGGAATTGAGGACTGGATATAAGACTGCTGACACCCTTCTTCCTGGCTGGTGATTTTCCTGCTGGATTCTTGGAGACCAGTCTGATTCCTGCGTCTCAAAGCTAAGTCTTTCTGCTCTGCTTTGTACTCTTCAGTCTTGTTTTGTTTTGCCTTGTTTTTTGGGAGTTCTGCCATCCCCGGCCGGGGGTGAGCTGAATTCCATTTTTGTCTCCGATCTGTTGATCTTTTGCTCTGTCTTCAGAATATACCTGAGTGCTGATATAGTCTTTTGAAGCCTAGCGACTTCAGGGCCTGTTTTTCCTATCAGTCGGTTGGCTCATTTTAATAGGGTTTTTGCGGATGGCAGACAGCAGCTTTCCTATCCTGTCCTATGTAGTTAGCTTGGGCCCCATCATTTGCTCAACCTATCTTTCTATCTGTGTTACTGTTTTCATCTTGCTTCACCGTCATTATATGTTGGGGGCTGCCTATTGCTTTGGGGTCTGCTCTGGGGCAGTTTAGTTTTTCCCCTTTCTGTCTTTAGGCTATGTAGCTCTCCGGCTGTGGTCGAGGGGTGTAGGGCACCGTGGGAGCCCCCCACGGCTACTGCTAGTTGTTGTGGATAGGTTCAATCCGATAGCTGCCAACCTCTCTGGTTTTTCTGGACTTAGCTGGTATTTTGTTTTTTCCTCCTTCGGTGACTCATCATAACAGGATCCCATGAATGCCTCCAGGCAAGCCGGACTCATTCCACCACCTGTATGTGGTACTACAACCACTTTCAAGTAAAAGGTAAAGAAACTGCACCTCTCTGTGTCCTTCTCTCATTTCTCTGCACCCCAACGTTCACAGCCCTTTATCTAATATTTATCCTACCATCTTCCCCCTCATTTGAACTTCCATCTTCTTTATTGGACACCCAGGGCCACGGACCGGGTCACCATCACCACTGTGACACGTCCCCCTTAAAAGAGCCTGAAAGGCCCGGTACCGAGTTCCCCCATCCCTGCGGGACGTTTCATTTTGGCGTCACGATGAACAGGATCATTGAGCTCAGCAAAGCTGGGTACTTGGAGCTCGGCAAAGTTGGGTGCCAAGAGCCTAGCAAAGCTGAGTACTGTGTGCCAGAGACTGTAACATACTGAGTGCCAGAAGCCTTAATGTATAGTGTGCCAGAAATTTACTATACTGTGTAAAAGAGATTTTGTAGTATTGGTAAAAGGATTATCTGTATTGAGTAATAGTGAATTTGTAAGGCTGTTAAATCATCGCCTCACTGTGCCATTGTTTACTGCGTCACTGTTACTGAGTGCTGGTTAA
Source organism: Dendrobates tinctorius (assembly GCF_039654945.1). Taxonomy (NCBI): domain Eukaryota; kingdom Metazoa; phylum Chordata; class Amphibia; order Anura; family Dendrobatidae; genus Dendrobates; species Dendrobates tinctorius. The sequence goes on from NW_027361690.1 coordinate 10,414,073, forward strand.
GTAGCTACGTCACAGGCTGTGTGGGCTTGTCAAATTACAGCAAGCAGGAGCTTGCTGAGAGGAATGAGTTGAGGTGGGCGGGGCCAGAGAGTGAGTGCAAGGATGATGCCCGCCCACCACCAACATCAGCATGTGATGCCAAGGTGCCTGTCAGGAGGAAAGACCCACCTCCTGCATTACTTTCATAGGCATAAAGAGCTGAGGAAAGCCAGCCCCCAGAAGATGTCAGTGGTGAGCAGGAAGAACACAGGAGACAGAGCAATAAACATGGCAGCAGCAAGGTATGCAGAAGGAGGCAATTGCCTGAGTGCAGAGAATAAAACCATCTATGCAGAGGAGCTGAGCAGCCAGCTCCAGGATCTGTCTCTGACCATGGTAGGAGGATCGGAGTCAGAGCAGGTCAAACCACCAAATACTGCATCTGCAGCTGATCCAGTCATCGGGTCTGAGGATCCCCTGATAGGTCCCCTTCCTGTCCCCGCAGCCCCTACACCTGGATGGGCACATTATAATATAGTGTGTGATCGGGCTACCCAAACCTCAGTGGTACACCCAGAACAGCTAGTGATCACTGGTGTAGTTCTCCATACAGAACTGTCCCAGCCAGGGAGTAGTTGAATGTCAGGGGCAACCCTGGAAGAAGAAGTCAGAGTAAAAATGTGAAATAAATGCTTAAAGTTTACCTGGTTAGGACTGTGTTGTAGTTCATTGAAGAAATAATGTGTTTACCTGGTTAGGTTTGTTTTCTGGTTCTTTAGAAAGACGGTGAGGTTATGAATGGTGAATAATCCAAAACTTTTAGTGTAAATAGTTAGCACTTCTTAAGGTACTCCATCTTGGTTTTAAGTCAAACCCTAGGAAAGTGTTTTTAAACGACCACAGAACAAAAACCCGTTTGGCGAGGCCGAAAACATGGTACAAAGTACAGATCAACCGTGCCATGTAGCCCGCCCAAGGCCTACATTGGGGGTTTACAGTTGGTCCCCCGCTTTGCACCAAAAGAAAATACCCCGGTCAGGGATGAACTGAACTGTGACGAAAATGTTTTATTCCGTTTATATTTTCATGCAGGGGCTATATAAATTAGCAAATGAATCGTATGAATGTCTATATGTTGGTATTGGTTCTTTAATATTTAATACAGCTATTTCTATTGAATATATAGTATTTTATTACTATGTATTTTTAAGGTATATATTTATCAAATAGTAATTATTTGTAACGTTGAAGAGAGATGCCTCCCATAAAGGGAAGAAGAGCTACTGGTTTACATGTTTGACTGTTATATATGTTGATATGCATATCCAAAAATTTTGTCTGTTTCCTTAACATCTGTTTTTGCTCTGTTCCAGCCCGCGGACATGCTGTGTTTAACGAGGATGGTATGTGGCGCCCCTGATGGTCCGGTCACCTCAGAGGTACTGCACCTCATCCAGAGGTGTGGTATCCCTCCCTCAGGTAAGGAGGGATCACCACCCAGGACTCCTAACACTCACACCCAACACACAGTAGTTTAGTCAGGGCATCTGGGTGTACCTCTCGGGAGGATGGCCTCATCCCAGACTGGCTAGGAAAGGGTGTTGGGGAGTTAGTGTGGAAGGTAGGTAGAGTGGGAAGAGCTTAGGTAGTGGAGTGATTGTGGGCATCCAGAAAGAGAAAGGTGACAGTTGGTGGGTGGAGCTAGTCTGAGGTAAATAGATCTTTCCAGAGAGTAGTGCGTCGGTGACAGGACCAGCGAGAGAGCAGGATTGCTGTAGAGGACTGTGGGTGGAAAAGAGAGAAACATCTTGTCCACGCTCCTGGACTAGGAAGAAGGGGTCCTAGGGGCACTGATAGTGCGACTGGCCACCCGTAGGGCCCGCATCCCGGAAGGGAAGGATCTGGCCGAAGTGGGGGAGCCGGCCCCTGAAACTAGTGGAGGATTATAGAACTCAGCTAGGAAGCCGGAGGCTGAGGTAATTTTAAGTGCCTCTGCCACAAGCACCCTCCAAAAGGCAGCGGTTTGAGTAATGGACCTCGGGGCCTGACCCACATCGCCTGAGGAGATCCGTGGCTACCAGCTGGGGGGCACTACTTGTGAAGGCGCAGGGCAAGGAAAGTCAGGAGAATTCAGCGCAGAGACACGGCCTTGAGAGAAGACACAAGGAGGAGTCCTGAAAGGTGTACCCAATCTGCCTGGGAGTTTGCTGGACCCCTCCCTCGGAGGACGCAGCACTAAGTGGACCAACGTGTACACGAAACTTGTGAGTAAAAACCCAGAAACTGCACCCAACCATGTCCTTTGAGTTATTTTACAACTGCCTGCCTCTCACTGCAAACACCATCACCGTCACCGGCTCAACTGTCCTGGGACACAGCTCTACCCGTGGAGAGCTTCACCATCTTAGCTGCTAAATCATCATCCCAGAGGGTCTGCATCACAGCGTCGGCTATCCTAGCCGAGTACCACGGATGGCGTCACGATTCCCCTTTCCCTACTATTTATCCTACCATCTTCCCCCTCATCTGAACTTCCATCTGCTTTATTGGACACCCAGGGCCACGGACCGGGTCACCATCACCACGTGACATACTTTCCCCCTTCAAAGAACTTGAAAGGCCCGGTACCGAGTAAACCCCGGTCCTGCGGGGCAATCCACCTCCATCTGCCTCATTATAGGGAATCTTTTGCCAGGGGTTCTGTCTGATTCATGTATTTCAGAGATTTACATGGATAGCTCAATATAAGCGCTCAGCACAGAGCGCAGGATAAATGTGCGCCAAACATTACTGAGATCTTTGAGAAGCAGAATGAAAAACAGCATATGAAGAATTGGTTTTATTTATTTTATACGTTGTTTCTCGTGCAGTATAAGTGATTAGGCGACTTTATTCTTCGGGTTGGTGCCATTACAGCGATGCCAGATTTATATCGGGTTTTTATGTTTGGCATCTGTCACACATTAAAAGACTCTTTTTATTGCAAAAAATAGTTTTTGCATCACCGTATTTTTAGAGCTATAATTTTTCCATATTTTGGCCCACAGAGTCTTGTGAGGCCTTGTTTTTTGCGGGACAAGTTGACATTTTTATTGGTACCGTTTTGGGCACATGACATTTTTTGATCGCTTTCTACTCCAATTTTTAGGAGTCAGAATGAGGAAAAGCCAGCAATTCAGGAATTTCTTTTAAAGGATGGGGGTTTATGCTGTGCCGTGTATGGTAAAATTGATAAGGCAGTTTTATTCTTTGGGTCAGTATGATTACAGATACCTAATTTATATAGTTTTTTGTGTTTTGGCGCATTTGTACAATAAAAAGTAGTTTATAGAAAAATAAATTATGTTTGCATCACTTTATTCTGAGAGCTATAACTTTTTTTATTTTTCTGCTAATGGAGCTGTTTGTTTTTTGCTGGACAAGATGACATTTTCAGCGGTACCATGTTTATTTATTCGCCTTTTTTATCGCGTTTTGTTCCACTTTTTGTTTGGCAGTATGACGATAAGGCATTGTTTTTTGCCTTGCTTTTTATTTTTTTGTGATGTTCACTAAAGGGGTTAACTAGTGGTTCCACTATGGGACTATCAGTTTTTTACAGGCTGATCGCTTCTATATAAACCCATAAAAAATATTCATAAAAAATATATATATATAATATTAATTTAAAATAAAGGAAGCACAATATCTCAAATGGTTAAAAACAATATTTATTCAATAATTTAAAAACTACTATGGGACTATCATTTTTTTGCAGGCTGATCCCTTCTATAGGATGTGGATGCAGCATCATCGCCTTGCTGTAGAAATTTTCAGCTCTGCACTGATAGACAAACTTGCTGATCATGCACTGGGCATGATCAGCAAGTTTTCTAGGTCTGGTGACCTGGATGTCGTCATGATGACATCGGGTCACATGGCAACGTTCAGGACCCCGTGTCACTCCGCGGGTTCTCCGATCCAAAGGCAGAGGGGCTGTCAGTCTTCTGCCGGCTCCCAGAATGCTGCGATCCCATCATTTCGGGGGTTAAAGTGCCGGTAGTGGTCTGTGACCGCTCCTGGCACTTAGTGCCGAGTGTCAGCTGTCAGAATTAGCTGACACCCGGCGGCGATCTCCCGCACACCACCCGTGTGTGTGGGCAATCACGCAGACGTAATAATCCATCCCCAGTCAAATAGGTCCAGGGCATATGGATGGATTATTACATCTAATGTTAGAAAGGGGTTAAAGATAGTGTTCAACTGTACTTTTTTTGATGCATTTTCCCGCTATACGCTTCAATGGGGAGCCTAGAAAAAACATGAAAAAAATGCAGTTGTGTTTCTAAATTCACAATCAAAGCTTCTCTATACAAAAAAGAAACATTAAAAAGCTACTTCATATCTGCACCAAAAATGCATCAAATAAATGCATAAAAAACACGGCCAAATCGCAAGAATCAGAGAAGATTGTTAGGCCAGGGTCACACTGGCGAGGAATACGGACGAGTGAGAGGCGTTAAAGCACGCATTACACACAGACAAATTATTCTCTATGGGTTTGCTCCCAACAGCCATATATTTCTAGGGCGTATTCTACGGTCCGTGCCAATCGCAGCATGCTGCGATTGTCAGCTTACTACGCCCGTAATACGCCAATGCAAGTCTATGGGTGCGCTACAAATACGGATTACACACGGACCACACATGTGACTTGCGAGAAATACGCACCCGGTGTCTTTTAGAAAAGCCGGCAATTCAGTGCGCTATACAGTAAGCTCACACTGACAGGTTTAAGAAAGAAAGAAAGAATAGATATAGACACATAGAATACATATATATATATATATATACACACACACATGTCATTGTGACAAATACATATATATATATATTATATATATATATATATATATATATATATATATATATATTTCACAGAGTTCTTCATAGCAGAATAGCCGCTAATTAAATTGCCGGCTTCTATCAAATCATTCCCCAACCCGACATGAAATGACACATGGTTTACATTCAGTAAACCATTTCATTTCAAGTTTTTTTTATATGCCCTTGACTAATAATTAGATGAGGGTTTGTGTGCAAAATTTTGGAGTTGTAGTTGTTATTTTAAGGGGTTAATTCGCTGTTAAACAATGCGTGGGCTTCCCATTGCCCTATATTGGTGGTGAGTGGGTTAATCTTACAAAGTTTTAATGTCACCATTCCATTGTAAGGTGACATTAATCCTTTGTTAGATTAACCCATTCGCCACCTCTACAGGGCAATGGGAAGCCCATGCATTGTTTAACAACGAATTAACCCCTTAAAATAACAACTACAACTCCCAAATTTTGCACACAAACCCTCATCTAATTATTAGTCAGGGACATATAAAAAAACATGAAATGAAATGCTTTACTGAATGTAAACCATGTGTCATTTCATGTCGGGTTGGGGAATGATTTGATAGAAGCCGGCAATTTAATTAGTGGCTATTCTGCTATGAAGAACTCTGTGAAATATATATATATATATGTTTATCTCCATGGCTTTTGTGTGTCTATCTATCTATCTATCTATCTATCTATCTATCTATCTATATATATATATACAGTGTGTATATATATATAGTATATATATATATATGCATTCTATGTGTCTATATCTAGAGTTGAGCGAAACGGGTCGAAAAATTTCAAAAGTCGCCGACTTTTGGCAAAGTCGGGTTTCATGAAACGAAACCCGACCCTAGGATGAGGTCGGCGACTTACGCGCCAAAGTCGCGTTTCAAAAGTTTGTTTTGCGCTCTTTTTCAGCCAATCAGGATCCACGGACACTGTGGGCAACGTGATGACATAGGCACGGGTCACCACCATCTTTCAGAAGGGCATGCAAGTGATTGGCTTGCTTTGGTGGGCGTCACAGGGGGTATAAAAGGGCGTGCACGCCGACCGCCATGTTACTCATGCTGATCTCAGAATAGCAGCTGCTGCTGATGATTTTGTAGGGAGATCGTTAGGCAGGGAAGAAGACACCAAAAACTGCTTCTGCTGCTAGCGATTTTGCCTGTACAACACACCAGTCACTGTGCAGTGCAAGGGGAGGCTATATAGTGGTGTATCAGTGGTGTTGGTTGTTGGGCTGCCTTCTAAGGCTTCCTGACATTCCTGCATTGCTGTTTACCCACTGCTCCGCAAACTGCTTTTTTAAAAGCAATCCCAATTTTTTTTTTTTGTCCTGCTGAGAAGAAGAAAAAAAAACTGCTTCTGCTGGTAGCGATTTTGCCTGTACAACACACCAGTCACTGTGCAGTGCAAGGGGAGGCTATATAGTGGTGTATCAGTGGTGTTGGTTGTTGGGCTGCCTTCTAAGGCTTCCTGACATTCCTGCATTGCTGTTTACCCACTGCTCCGCAAACTGCTTTTTTAAAAGCAATCCCAATTTTTTTTTTTTGTCCTGCTGAGGCTGGTTTCACATTTGCGTTTTTTAGCGCTGGAAAAAAACGCATACCTGCGCATGCGTTTTTTCCCCTATATCTAACATGGGTGCGCATACCTGCGCGCTGGTAAGCGCATGTATGCGATTTTCATGCGCTGCGTTTTTTTGGGGTGTGCGTTGGTATTTTCCAGACGCAGCATGTTGCATTTTTTGGCCCTGCAAAAAAGCGCATGCGCACATATGCGCACGTTTTGCGCTAAAAATGGCCATTATAGCCTATGGATGCGCATATGTGCGCACTGGCATGCTCATGTATGCGTTTTTTTGCATATGCGTTTTTTTTTTTTAACCATGGAATTTAGGGGTTTGGGTTAGAGTTAGGGTTAGTTAAGGGGGTTTAGGGTTAGGGTTAGGGTCAGGGTCAGGGTTAGGGTTGGGGTTTGGGTCAGGGTTAGGGTTAAGTATGGTTTGGTTAAGGGTTAGGGTCAGGGTTAGGGTCAGGATTAGGGTTAAGTATGGTTTTGTTAAGGGTTAGGGTTAGGGTCAGGGTTAGGGTTAGGGTTGGGGTCAGGGTTAGGGTTAGGGTCAGGGTTAGGGTTAAGTATGGTTTTGTTAAGGGTTAGGGTCAGGGTTAGGGTCAGGATTAGGGTTAAGTATGGTTTTGTTAAGGGTTAGGGTCAGGGTTAGGGTTAGGGTTAGGGTCAGGGTTAGGGTTAGGGTTAGGGTCAGGGTTAGGGTTAGGGTCAGGGTTAGGGTTAAGTATGGTTTTGTTAAGGATTAGGGTCAGGGTTAGGGTCAGGATTAGGGTTAAGTATGGTTTTGTTAAGGGTTAGGGTCAGGGTTAGGGTTAGGGTTAGGGTTAGGGTCAGGGTTAGGGTCAGGATTAGGGTTAAGTATGGTTTGGTTAAGGGTTAGGGTCAGGGTTAGGGTTAGGGTTAGGGTCAGGGTTAGGGTTAGGTATGGTTTTGTTAAGGGTTAGGGTCAGGGTTAGGGTTAGGGTTAGGGTCAGGGTTAGGGTTAGGGTTAGGGTTAGGGTTAGGGTCAGGGTTAGGGTTAGGGTTAGGGTCAGGGTTAGGGTTAGGGTTAGGGTTAGTTAGGGTTTAGGGTTTGGGTTAGGGTTAAGTATGATTTGGTTAAGGGTTAGGGTCAGGGTTAGGGTTAGGGTTAGGGTCAGGGTTAGGGTTAGGGTTAGGGTCAGGGTTAGGGTTAGTAAAGTCATGGTTTGGGTAGTGTGAGGGGCCACCTAAAAATGTTGGAAAAAAACGCAAACGCGGTAAAAACGCACTAAAAACGCATACAAACGCATAAAAACGCTGCGTTTTTTTCATGCATGCTCATAAAAATGCTTGAAAAAAACGCAGCAATTGTATGCTTATGTATGCGTTTTTTCAATGCGTTTTTTTGCGGGAAAAACGCGCTGCAAAAAAAAGCAAGTGTGAAACTAGCCTTAGAAGAAGAAAAAAAAACTGCTTCTGCTGCTAGCGATTTTGCCTGTACAACACACCAGTCACTGTGCAGTGCAAGGGGAGGCTATATAGTGGTGTATCAGTGGTGTTGGTTGTTAGGCTGCCTTCTAAGGCTTCCTGACATTCCTGCATTGCTGTTTACCCACTGCTCTGCAAACTGCTTTTTTAAAAGCAATCCCAATTTTTTTTTTTTGTCCTGCTGAGAAGAAGAAAAAAAAGCTGCTTCTGCTGCTAGCGATTTTGCCTGTACAACACACCAGTCACTGTGCAGTACAAGGGGAGGCTATATAGTGGTGTATCAGTGGTGTTGGTTGTTGGGCTGCCTTCTAAGGCTTCCTGACATTCCTGCATTGCTGTTTACCCACTGCTCCGCAAACTGCTTTTTTAAAAGCAATCCCAATTTTTTTTTTTTTGTCCTGCTGAGGTACTGAGCGTGCATTTTTTCACACCATACAGCGGTGTAAGCTCCTCACACAGTACCGTGTAACGGCTGTTATCACAGCCACAGTGAAGCTATCAGTGTGTCACTCTGTGAGAATAAGTCGAGGACATGTTCCGTTCTTACAGACCTGCACTCTAGGGAGATTCCTATTCTGCCCAATTCTACATACACCTTGTAGTTTGTGATACACTAGCCAATTTCTGCCTGTGACATAGCGCTCAGATATTCAGTGGGCCTCACACAATCCATAAGTGTCCAGTGTCCACAAGTGTGTGCAGAAATTAAAAATCTCCCTTATCCTCTAGTGACTTTGGTCACAGCTCTGCCATCAAGCCTGTGACAGAGCGCTCAGATATTCAGTGGGCCTCACACAATCCATAAGTGTCCAGTGTCCACAAGTGTGTGCACAAATTCAAAATCTCCCTTATCCTCTAGTGACTTTGGTCACAGCTCTGCCATCGAGCCTGTGACAGAGCGCTCAGATATTCAGTGGGCCTCACACAATCCATAAGTGTCCAGTGTCCACAAGTGTGTGCACAAATTCAAAATCTCCCTTATCCTCTAGTGACTTTGGTCACAGCTCTGCCATCGAGCCTGTGACAGAGCGCTCAGATATTCAGTGGGCCTCACACAATCCATAAGTGTCCAGTGTCCACAAGTGTGTGCACAAATTCAAAATCTCCCTTATCCTCTAGTGACTTTGGTCACAGCTCTGCCATCGAGCCTGTGACAGAGCGCTCAGATATTCAGTGGGCCTCACACAATCCATAAGTGTCCAGTGTCCACAAGTGTGTGCACAAATTCAAAATCTCCCTTATCCTCTAGTGACTTTGGTCACAGCTCTGCCATCGAGCCTGTGACAGAGCGCTCAGATATTCAGTGGGCCTCACACAATCCATAAGTGTCCAGTGTCCACAAGTGTGTGCACAAATTCAAAATCTCCCTTATCCTCTAGTGACTTTGGTCACAGCTCTGCCATCGAGCCTGTGACAGAGCGCTCAGATATTCAGTGGGCCTCACACAATCCATAAGTGTCCAGTGTCCACAAGTGTGTGCACAAATTCAAAATCTCCCTTATCCTCTAGTGACTTTGGTCACAGCTCTGCCATCGAGCCTGTGACAGAGCGCTCAGATATTCAGTGGGCCTCACACAATCCATAAGTGTCCAGTGTCCACAAGTGTGTGCACAAATTCAAAATCTCCCTTATCCTCTAGTGACTTTGGTCACAGCTCTGCCATCGAGACTGTGACAGAGCGCTCAGATATTCAGTGGGCCTCACACAATCCAAAAGTGTCCAGTGTCCACAAGTGTCTGCAGAAATTCAAAATCTCCCCTGTCCTATAGACACCTTCTACCTTGTTTTACATTACTATATAGTTTGTTGTATTTTGTCTACATTTCTACCAAAAATGAGGAAGTCTGGTGGAAGAGGCCGTGGAATTGGGCGGGGGTTGGCAGCTGGTAATGATGGTGTTGGTGGTGGATCTGATGATAGTGGCAAGAGCAAAATAGGACCGAATGCAGGAGGTGTTGAGCCTGCGTCATCGTCTGGCTACATAAGGCCTCGAACGCTTAGTTTTCTAGGAGTTGGCAAACCGCTTTTAAAGCCAGAGCATCAGGAAAAAGTTTTGTCTTACATTGCTGACTCAGCCTCCAGCTCTATCGCCTCCTCTTCTTCAGTTGTAAAAAGTAAAAGCACTGAGTCGTCATTGGAGGCTCATGTTCATGAACCACACCTTTCCTTGTGTCCTTCACCCCAACCAAGATTGAAGGATGACGCAGGCCATAGTACTGATTACTCCATGGAGCTGTTTTCACATACCATGCCTGGATTATCAAGTGAAATGGTGAATTACCCAGGCCAAGATGAATCTGACATGGAGTGCACTGATGCACAGCCGCTGATGGATGATTCTGCTGGTACATTCACTCAGAGCACTACATTGTCCTCGCAGTGTACAGAGCCAGATTCTGACCCTGATGAGACTCAGGTGCCCCTTCCCGCACACTATACCACCATACACGGTGACACAGAGGAAGGTGCACATGACATAGAAGAGGAGGTGATGGATGACCCAGTTGTTACCCAGATTGGCATCCATTGGGGGAAGAGGGTGCTGCTTCCAATAGCTCAGATGAGGAGCATCCACAGCAGACATCGACATCGCAACAGCTGTTATCTGGCAGGCCCGGAGCACTCCAAAGACAGGTTCCAAACATCAAAATAGTTGCTGGACAGCTTGTCCAGAGGGTCAAAACATCACAGCGTGCTAGGCCGCAAAATGTCTGCCAAAGTAGGAAGAGTGCAGTGTGGCACTTTTTTGAACAAAATCCTCATGATCAGGCCAAGGTTATCTGTAAGAAGTGCACAAAGACCTTTAGCCGAGGGAAAAATCTGAAAAATTTGAATACCAGTTGCATGCTTAGACATTTAACCAGCATGCACTTGCAAGCGTGGACACAACACCAAACCTCAAGTGCCACATGTGCAACTGATCACAACGAAAGTAGTCAGCAACGCTACATTGTTTCCCCCACTGTAAGCCCACCGGTTAGCACAGCAGCAAATGTTGAGGTGTCGTTGCAAGGCCACAGCAGTCAGGGAATCCCACTGTTATATCAACGAAAGACTGATTCTAGGCCATCAGAAAGAACAACAACTCCATCACCATCATCAACCCTCTCTCAGTCCGCCCTGTCCACCGCTACTTCCACCATATGCAGCTCTCAAGTCCAGCTCACCCTCCCAGACACTATAAGTAGGTCAAGAAAGTACTCAGTCTCTCATCCGCGTACACTGGGTTTGAACGCCCACATTGCCAAATTAATCTCGTTTGAGATGATGCCCTTTCGGTTGGTGGAAAGCACAGCTTTCCGCGAACTCATGGCCTATGCAGTATCACGCTATGACCTACCCAGTCGCCACTTCTTCTCTCGCAAAGCCATCCCAGCCCTCCACCATCATGTGAAAGACCGCATTGTCCATGCACTTAAGCAGTCAGTGAGCGGAAAGGTGCACCTCACAACTGATGCATGGTCCAGTCGGCATTTCCAGGGCCCTTACGTGTCCATCACTGTGCACTGGGTTAATGTGGTGGATGCAGGGTCCACAGGGGACAGCGGTGGTGGGACAGTGCTGCCTAGCCCACGGTATAGGAAACAGTTGGCTGTAGGCGTTCGACCCTCCTCCTCCTCCTCCTCCAGAAGCGAAAGCTCGTCCACAGAGCGCAGTCGTACGAGCACTCCATCTGCAGCTGCCACTGTTGCACACGATGTGTCCCCCTATCGAGCAGCTAGTGGAAAGTGTCAGCAGGCTGTGTTGCAGATGATGTGTTTGGGCAACAGACACACCGCCGAGGTGCTGGCCGAGTACTTGAAGCGACAAACTGAGTCATGGCTGGGCAGTGTACATCTTGAGGCAGGCAAGGTAGTTAGTGATAACGGCCGTAATTTTGTGGCAGCCATAGCCCTTTCAAAACTCAGCCACATACCTTGCTTGGCTCACACCTTGAACCTGGTGGTGCAGTGCTTCCTCAAAAATTATCCGGAGTTAACAGCCCTGCTCCAGAAGGTGCGAAGACTGTGCGTGCACATCCGCCGGTCGCCTGTACACTCCGTTCGTATGCAGAAGCTGCAGCGATTGCTCCACCTTCCCAACCACCGCCTCATTATCGACATTGCAACAAGGTGGAACTCCACCCTGCACAAGGTGGAGTGGCTGTGCGAGCAGAGGCAGGCCATAATGCATTTGTGGGAGGATACACGGCCAGGCACTTTGAGAGCAGACATGGAGTTGACAGGTGTGCAGTGGTCGAAGCTGAAAGACCTCTGTAAAGTCCTTCAGTGTTTTGAGGAATGCACACGGCTGGTAAGCGCAGACGACGCCATCCTAAGCATGAGCATCCCACTTATGCGTCTGCTCATGCAAACTTTGACGCACCTTAAGGAGCAGGCGTCTGCAGCCAATGTTGATGAGGACGAAGAGGAGGAGGGAATCCTTGATGACATTCAGCCATTGTCTGCTCAGGGACCTCTCCTGGACGAGGTGGAGGAAGAAGAGGAGGAGGAGGATGATGATGGGGATGATTACTTAGGGGAGGAGGATGCATCTCGTGGGGCAAGTGAAAATGTTGGCGTGGCAAGGTCTGGTACAGGGTTTGTGCGTGACTGGAGGGATGTGGATTTGCCAGAAAGTGCTCCTCCAACCAGCACTCGCAGTGCATCATTGACACCGGGAACATTGGCCCACATGTCAGATTATGCCTTGCAGATCCTAAAAAGGGACCCCCGCATTGCCAAAATGATGAACGATGACGACTACTGGTTGGCCAGCATCCTGGATCCACGCTATAAAGGCAAATTACAAAACATCATGCCACAGGAGAACCTTGACCTAATATTGGCTAATAAACAAGCAACTCTGGTAAATCGGTTGCTTGAGGCATTCCCAGCACACAGCAGCGGTGATGGTTCTCACACGAGCCGTACGGGCCGGGGGCAGCTTGGCAGAGGTGTTCGTGGTGCACACAGCAGAAGTGGCATTGGAGACAGGGGTTTCATGACAATGTTGTGGACTGATTTTTCAAATACCGCTCACACAACTGGTAATACTGCATCGATGGAAAGTGACAGGAGACAGCAGTTGTCAACTATGGTTACAAACTACTTTTCCTCCCATATCGATGTTCTCCCACACAGGTCATTCCCCTTTGACTATTGGGCCGCTAAACTGGACACCTGGCCTGAATTGGCCCAATATGCCTTACAGGAGCTCGCTTGCCCAGCTGCAAGTGTGCTATCGGAAAGAGTCTTCAGTGCAGCTGGATCAATCCTGACAGAAAAAAGGTCCCGTCTGTCAACCCAAAATGTGGATGATCTAACCTTCATTAAAATGAACCATGCATGGGTTTCCAAGGATTTTGTCCCACCTTCCCCTGATGACACATAGGGTGACAGAAAAATGGCTTGCTTTGGTCCACCTCTTCCTGGGACTTCACCTATTTCGCCTTTTGCATCAGCTGAATGTCCAACATCAACATATGCCACTTTCTAAAACTCCCTAACTGTGCTGCCTCCCCCCCCATGGCCGGGGTCACCACCTAGCGCACGACACCGTGCGAGTGCCGTTGCCCTGGACAGGTGGGTAGGCCGACTCTTGGGCGCGGGCACTGGCACAGGGTCCCTCATAGTGCAATCAAGTGTCTCTGACGGTGGTGGTGCACACCCGCCGTCAGACACACCGCTGTACTATGAGGGGCCCAGTGCCAGTACCGACGCCCACGAGTGGGCCCCCCTTGCTTGGGCAGGGCCCCAGCATTTGCAATCTTTACCTCTCCCTGCTCCTCCGCTGTGTAATCTGGGCCGTCAAATCCATACTGTGCCTGACACCGTCTGAGCCTGCCTCCTGATGTATAGACATATATTTTGAATGTGTACGCTATCCATACATGTTATTTGGGGATACGGTACCCTTTCTAACCTTTGTGCAATCACGTGCAATCCATACTGGGCCTAACACCGTCTGACCCTGCCTCCTGATGTATAGACATATATTTTGAATGTGTACACTATGCTATCCATACATGTTATCCGGGGATACGGTACCCTTTCTAACCTTTGTGCAATCACGTGCAATCCATACTGGGCCTAACACCGTCTGAGCCTGCCTCCTGATGTATAGACATATATTTTGAATGTGTACGCTATCCATACATGTTATCTGGGGATACGGTACCCTTTCTAACCTTTGTGCAATCACGTGCAATCCATACTGGGCCTAACACCGTCTGAGCCTGCCTCCTGATGTATAGACATATATTTTGAATGTGTACGCTATCCATACATGTTATCTGGGGATACGGTACCCTTTCTAACCTTTGTGCAATCACGTGCAATCCATACTGGGCCTAACACCGTCTGAGCCTGCCTCCTGATGTATAGACATATATTTTGAATGTGTACACTATGCTATCCATACATGTTATCCGGGGATACGGTACCCTTTCTAACCTTTGTGCAATCACGTGCAATCCTTACTGGGCCTAACACCGTCTGAGCCTGCCTCCTGATGTATAGACATATATTTTGAATGTGTACGCTATCCATACATGTTATCTGGGGATACGGTACCCTTTCTAACCTTTGTGCAATCACGTGCAATCCATACTGGGCCTAACACCGTCTGAGCCTGCCTCCTGATGTATAGACATATATTTTGAATGTGTACGCTATCCATACATGTTATCTGGGGATACGGTACCCTTTCTCACCTTTGTGCAATCATGTGTAATCCATACTGGGCGTGAGAACGGCTGGCGAGCTGTTAAGCAAGCTACAGCACCTGTGGTTTGCACATGTAAGTTTTTCATTTTTTCAGGAATGACGGTTAGGCCTAATTCCGGAACTGCGGTTGACCTGCACTTACTGGGAAATCATTGTTCGCGGGTAATAATTGTAATCACAGATCCCCATCACTAACGTTGTTCAGCGGGTTATCTGCACCTGTAAGCGACAAACGCTGGCCTTTTCAGGGTAGCGCACATGCAGCCACGGACATGTAAGGGCATGACACACCAGTAATTGGCCAATCTCATGTGCCAGAGCCTCACGTGTCCCTCTAGTAAGCCGGACTCGGACCGCGGGGCATGACGGAGTCTCGTTCGTTAACGGAATTAAGCTTGCAATGTGTGCATCTTTTCGGTAGCTGGCATGGTTGAGGTTTCCCAAGTGGAGTCGAATTAAACCGTAGGCTCCACTCCTGGTGGTGCCCTTCTGGACATTCCTTTAAGGTTCAGCTTTGCAACCATACTGCCCACGTAAAACAAACACTTTGCCTTCATGAACGCTGTTTGGAGGGTCATGACTCGTGGGAATAACGCCGCCCAATCAGTTAACCTGCTAGAGAGATTCTTCGTTGCTCCCAAGCATGACATCACACTCCCTAGGAGGAAGGTAATGCCACTGTGGCGACCATACTCCTGGGGGCGACACAAGTGCACTGATGCCCAGCCACTGCTCGATGAATCTGCTGGTACATTGACCCAGACCACTACATTCCCCTCGCACGCTACACGGCCTGAATCTGACCCTGATGAAACTCAGGTTACCCTTCCCATATACAGTTCCATCTTACACGGTGACAAAGAGGAAGCTGCAGATGAAAGTGCAGGTTCGGCCCACCCGCCATCAGACACACCACCGTACTATCAGGGGCCCTGTGCCAGTGCCGTCGCCAACGAGTGGGCCCCCCCTGCTTGCTCAGGATCACAGCACTTGCAAGGTTGAAATACTGTGCAGTGAGATGGAAGATGGGGACGACGAGGAGTACAGACTAGTACAGGGATTCCCTAGCGAGGAGACTTATTTGATTGTTTTCAATGTTGGGACAGCAATTTTTGGGGTGCACTATACTCTGGAGAATGATAGATGGGGCCCACCATACACTGGAACATTCCAAAGGTGGACATCAGACACTGGAGCAGCATTTACAGGGCCCATTATACACTAGAGCATTAGAAATGGGGCCCATTATGTTTGGAGCATTATTTGGGCCCATAACACAGTGGAGCTTCATCCATGGGGACCAACATATACTGTAGCATTATGTGGAGCTCATCATATACTGTTTCAAACATTATATGGGACCAATGATTCTGTATGGAGAAATAGATGGGCCTCGTCATGAGATGTAAAAAGTGAGGTATTTTTCATTGTACTATACCGCTATTTCTCTGCCGTATCGGAGCATGATGAGTTGTGGTATGTGTTAAAGGGGCACTCTTTCGCCCAGGGCACATGAAAACCTGGAGCTAGCCCTCCCCCCCACAACTTTAGCCAAATAACCCCCATTTTTCAGTGCGTAACTTGTATTATGAAGTTAATTAAGGTTGACAAGCTTAAGTAAGAAGAATTGATGCTTTTGGCATTCAAATGGGCACTGTAGGTGTGTTTCCTGTCCTCCTCTCACTGCCGACTTTTATTCCCCATTGACTTACATTGGGTTTCGTGTTTCGGGACGACCCCGACTTTTCCCTATAATCAGCGATCTTGCTCGACCCGACTTTTGGAAAAGTCGGGTTTCACGAAACGAAACTCGACCCTAAAAAACCAAAAGTCGCTCAACTCTATCTATATTTATTATTTCGTTTCTGTTAGAAACCCTGTCATAGGGCTCCATTATATGTCCATTTTGCAAGGCGGCGAGAAAATCTCGCCATACGGATTACATACGGATGCTGACATGCGCAAAATACGCGACCACACCTTGCTTACGGATGACATACGGAGCACTATTTAGGGGTCATTCATCCGTATTACACCTGTAAACTACGGACCGTATTTTGCGTCGGTTAGTGTGACCCCGGCCTAATTGTTTATATTTGTGCAGGCATGTATATAGCAATCTTGGTGCTTCCTATATGATGTATATACAGCAGCCTTGGCTTTTCCAGTGTTATGTACACAGCCCTCTCTGTGTCTCCTATGTGATGTCTAAATGGCATTCTTGCTGTCTCCTACGTGATGCATATACATAAACCAAGAAAAATGGCACTTCCAAAAATATATATAACCAATCAAAAAAAGAGGAAGCATGTGCAATAAAAGAAAATATTTTATTGAGACAAACTAGAAAAATACATTAAAAAAAAGTAGGGACATAATTGCAAAAAAAACCGATTGTAAGTTAATGCTCAATAAATGATAGCTAGGTAGTCCACCATGATTAAAGTTTAAATTACATTCTAATAAATTAATAATTGGTCAAGCAAATCGCACTGAATGGGTGATGCTGCAAAAGGTATAAAAATACTTAGCATAAGTTATGGTAGGCAGAATACCTTACCCGATATGCAAATGTTAGCAGTGACAAGTAAATCAATAAAGTGCAAAAAATGCTAATCAATATAACAGCAAGGAAATATGCCAAAGTGCCTAAAAAATTCATCAACAAAGCACAATAGAAGAATATCTATGCAGTAGAAAAAGTGCTCTGCATAAATTATGGTAGGCAAGATACCTTACCAAATGTATAAATATTAATAGCAGCCATTAAACCTATAAAGTGCAAGTGTGCAAGTGACTACTAGCAAATGCAGCAGCTAAGAATTGTACCTAAATGGGCAAAAAGGATGGTCCAACAACTGCTAAGGTGGTGAACTAACCTGAGGAGCAGACTTACAGCGGCACAGAAGGACCCCGAAGCGCGTTTCGAGTTAGCTTTATCCCAGGGGAATATACTTCCATTTATTTATATTTATTTTTAAAGCCTTTATTGAACTGTTATTTCTGGTGTGCCATGATTTATCTGTATTCTTATGATACATTGTCTGCATTTTTAATACTTTTATATTTTGGTTCATTTTATCTTATTATTTCCAAGACTTTCCCATTTATACATATTGATTTCCTTTTATTCCTAGATTACTTTATTACAAACGTGTTTGTGTGTCAAGAATAGAAATCAGTCTAATGACATTGATAGGTGTGTTTTTTTCTACTGAAGCACAGAGGAGATGTCTCTTCAACATTTCAATTTACCGTATATACTCGTGTATAAGCCAAAATTTTCAGCACTCTTTTTGTGCTGAAAATGCCCCCCTTCGGTTTATACACGAGTCATTGTTCAAAAAGCCAGAGGGGGAGCGGCAGAGCAGTGGCACAGTGATAGCTGCAGCCGCCGGCTTCAAGAAGACATCATACTCACCCTCCTCATGCTGTCGCTGCATCTTCAACCCTGTATCTCTGTCCTGGCACCGGAAGGTCTTTCCCTGTGCTGAACGGTCACGTGGTACTGCTCAGTAAGGTAATTAATATGCATGCATCTCCACACCCATAGGCATGGAGCGCATATTCATTACCTTAATGAGCGGTACTACGTGACTGCTGAGCACAGGAAGAGCTGCCTGGTGCCAGGACAACAGAGATGCAGGGAAGGCACAAGGAGGGTGAGTAGGACTCGGGGGGGGGGGCTGTGCCATGTGGGACCGGGGAAGCTGAGCCATGTGGGACTGGGGAGCCATGGATACAATGGGGGAGCCACAGATAGCAGGACAGGACCGGGGGGAGCCACACATAGCAGGAAAGGACAGGGAAGCCACACATAGCAGGACAGGACGGGGGGAACCACACATAGCAGGAAAGGACAGGGAAGCCACACATAGCAGGACAGGATGGAGGAGCCACACATACCAGGACATAACGGGGGTGTGGGTCGCCCCGTCCCAGGGCTGTGGGGTACTCGGTACCGGGCCGGTGTCAGGGGGATGTGTCACAGCAACGGTCACCCGGTCTGTGGCCCTGGGCGCCCAAGTAATAGGGGATGTAGTTAATGAAATGAATGGAATAGTTAGTGACGCCACCTGTGGTGTTTGGCAAGCAAGATGTTAAGCCAACGCTGCGTGCAGATCCTCTGAGACTGATGGTGTGTTGCAGCATAGATGGTATAGCTCCCCACAGGTGAAGCTGTAACCCCAGGGCAGTGTGTAGGCGCAGGTAGTGTAAAGGATGATACCCAGATGTAGCGGTGCTGACGGTGTTGGCGCACATTGACTGGAAGACACCAGGGCTTGTAGTTCCAAAGCTTTACTCACTGTTCGTGGTACAAAAACAAACAATCAAACAATCAAATTTATTATCGCCAAGTACATATTACATATATACAAGGAATTCTTTGTGGCAAAGAGGCAACATAATATATAACAACAGATACAACAAGTAACATCTAACAAGACAGATACAGTATATAGTCTACACATGACGATTTAATTGTTGAACAGAGAGTGGATAGAAGCTGTTCATATGGTGGTTGGTGCTGCATTTGGGGACTCTGAAGCGACGTCCTGAAGGGAGTAGTTGGAATGAGGAGTGTCCCGGGTGAGAGGGATCGGATGAAATTTTCAATGCGTGGGATCGAATACTCTTATCATAAAGATCCTGGATTTTAGGCAGGGGGGAACCTATAATTCTCTCTGCTGTTCTGAAAGTCCTTTGTAAGCGGAGTTTGTCATGCGCAGTGGCTCCCCCATACCAGACTATCAGAGAGGAACAAATCACAGATCTGATGACAGCATTAAAGAATAAGATCAGCAGATTCTTAGACAAACCATATCTTTTCAGCTGACGCAGGAAGAACATCCTCTGTTGTGCTTTTCTTATAACAGCATCCACGTTTTTCCCCCATTTAAGATCATGAGAGATGATAACACCAAGGAATTTGGTCTCTGTGACTCTAAGAACCACTTCATCATGGATGTAGATTGGAAGTATCTCATGTTGATCTTTCCTAAAATCCACAACCATCTCAGCAGTTTTTTTAGTGTTGAGTTCAAGATTATTGGCTTTACACCAGTCACACTGGTGCCTGCCTCCGTGCCGTGTCCTCCGGGGCAGAGGCTTCTCCTCTCCAACACTCCGCCAACATGTACCTTTCCTGAACGACTCATCTATTGCGCCTTTTAGTGTGAAGAGCTCCAGTACCGTGGTTACTCTGAAGCTCCTCCTGTCAGATATTCCTAACAACTCTACTTGTATGACAGACAGCTGTAGCCTGATCAGGGACCTCCTGGATCCCGGCTCTCTATCCGTGTTGCTGTTGTGTCTCAAGTCTTGGATGGGAGTAATGTATTTACAGCCAACTACTCCACCGGTGTCTGCTGCAGAACCATAAGTGTCCATACAACCTCGGGGACCAGGCCCCGGCCTTGCGCTGAGAACCTATAGGCAGGGTTCCTCTCCAACCCACAACTCCTCTCTGTTCTCTTACTCCTTCGTTCCGCGCTGTTCCTTCTCTCTCTTATGGAAGCTTAGGTTGCAGTTCTATGTCTTTCTCCTTCTGTTCCTTTCCCGTGCCAGCTGGCTCAGGTCACTGAGGCAGCTGCAGCACTCCTTCCTCCATCAATTCTTCCAGGTATTCCCCACTCCTCTCTCGACTGACCTCCCGTCAGACTGACCTGTAATTCTAAACTTTCCCACTCTTTTATATCTAACTCCACCCACCTCCCTGCACATCTCGTGTTCCGAAGCAAGGACCCACAAAAGGTGCTCTGCTATCCTCTAAGCATGGAGCCGCAATCTGGTCCATTGCTGAACTATCCTGTGTGTGGGTGCAGGTGTTGGAGTGTGGAAAGGAGTTCCCAACTTACCTAGTTGGTGGGGCACTACACCTTAGGAGAAGGTGCAGTACCTCTGTGGCGACTGAGCCTCAGGGGTGCCACATACCCCCCGTTAAACACAGCACGTCCGCGGGCTGCAAGACAACAAAGTTGACAGTA
Organism: Dendrobates tinctorius; assembly: GCF_039654945.1. Classification (NCBI taxonomy): domain Eukaryota; kingdom Metazoa; phylum Chordata; class Amphibia; order Anura; family Dendrobatidae; genus Dendrobates; species Dendrobates tinctorius. The sequence continues at coordinate 10,434,647 of NW_027361690.1, forward strand.
AAGAAACATGCAAAAATTTTGAAATGCATAACAAACTTTCTTATACTAATCTTCCTAGTATAGGAGGTACTCATCTTGAACACTACAAACAATTCTAAGTTTCTATCTAAAATTTTTAAGTCTGCAAACAAACCCTCCTGGGTAACGAGATTTGAAAAGTATTTCTTAATTGTGGTCCCCTCCTGGGGTTCTGGAAGAACTGGAACTGACTGTTACCAGATTCGAAATAGTCGTTGGCAATCCTTAAGTACTCCTCTTCCCATGGTGTCAAGCCAGGGATCTTTGGTCTGGGCTGCCGGGCTGGAGCTGATGCAGGGGCAGCTTGGTTCCTGGAAGCAGGCACCTGTGCAGTCTGGGAAGCAACGGTGGGCGGAGGGGCAGCAATGGGTCGCTTCGGCTTGTACCTATCTATAAATTCCCCTGGAATGCGACGTACATTCAGGGCATACCACCTCTGAGCCCCTCATGCCGGATGAATGTCGCATACTCCCCAGGCTGCAGGTCTCTGTCAGGATGTCCCTTCCGCAGATGTGGCTCAACATCCCTCCGGTTAAAGAACAAGTCACTAATGTGCTTGGGGTCCGCGATGAATCCCAAACCCCTCTCCTTGTTCACGTTCAGCACTTGCCCCCATCCGGCTGCATCCCGGGGGCCATGATGACCTACACGGGCCCTCTCCTACCGGACCAGATCCGGGCCCAACACAGTCTTCTTCCTCTGCTCTCTCCCGGTATTCCGCTGCCAGCTGTCGGATGGTGGCCCGACACCCTGCCCAGTTCTCTTCATCCTCCCGCTCTTCCCGGGACCGGCCTTTGCCCACTGGGGTCCGCAGCACCACCGCTAGGGGTCCAGATGTTTCCCCCTGGGGACAGTCATCCCGTTCCCTGACCAGGTCTAGCACGACTTGGCCAGCCGCTGCAGCTGTGGTGCACCCCAGGGCCTTCCCAGGTGGAGGGACAGCTGACGTACCTGGGGCCTCCTGGCGGAGCGGCCTCTGCTCCGATGCAGGCGGTCCGGGTGCCGGCGGTGGTGATACCGATGGCGGCTCCGGGTCCGCAGGGGCTTCGGTAGGGACCTGCGCAGCCGCAACAGGTCCGGGTGGGTGCAATCTCAGCTCTCGGATCCTCTGGTACGCTCAGCCGCACAGACAGCTTGGAGGTGAAGATCAATGCTGCCGGAGGACAGTCCAGTGCAGCGGTAGCAGGTACCGGTGGAGCGGGTACCGCAGGTATAGGCCCCTCCTGGGCCTGCTGCCGTCTCAGCTGCTCCAAGGCCTCCTGCTTTAGCCACAGACGGGTGGTCAGCTCAGCAATTTCCTCCTCTAGTTGTTGGCGGTTCATTCCGGAGTTCGGGTTGGAGCCGTCAGCCATGATGCCAGAGAGATCCGTTTCCCCGTGCTCCACAGGCCTCCTTCCCTCACTCTCCAAAATGGCGTTCTGGCATTTCTCTTCCTGCCTCGGCCCCTTTCCCGCCACTGGCTTCTTCTGCCCCTCCTTCCGGGGGCGGCGTCTTCTTCCACCGCTTCCATACCAAGCCAGTATGCGAACCCCTCCGGGGGTGGGCCATGTATCTGTCACATAGTAATTCAGGCAGGGAAGGCCCAATACTCTTCGCGGTCTTTTTCTAGGACCTCCCATCTCTTCACGCTCTTCTTCTCCCCGCCAGCGGCCATTTCTTATGTCCATTTTACAGTCTATTAAATTGGGTCTTCTGCACATTTTCAAACGCACAAAGTCTCACAAATTTCAGGCACACAGAACCCGATGGCATTGGGTCTCGTCATCCTGTTCGTGACGCCAAGTTGGGTCGCCCCGTCCCAGGGCTGTGGGGTACTCGGTACCGGGCCAGTGTCAAGGGGATGTGTCACAGCAGTGGTAACACGGTCCGTGGCCCTGGGCGCCCAAGTAATAGGGGATGTAGTTAATGAAATGAATGGAATAGTTAGTGACGCCACCTGTGGTGTTTGGCAAGCAAGATGTTAAGCCAACGCTGAGTGCAAATCCTCTGGGGCTGATGGTGTGTTGCAGCATAGATGGTATAGCTCCCCACAGGTGAAGCTGTAACCCCAGGGCAGTGTGTAGGCGCAGATAGTGTAAAGGATGATACCCAGATGTAGCGGTGCTGACGGTGTTGGCGCACAATGACTGGAAGACTCCAGGGCTTGTAGTTCCAAAGCTTTACTCACTGTTCGTGGTACACACTGGTGCCTGCCTCTGTGCTGTGTCCTCTGGGGCAGAGACTCCATCAACCTCCCGGGCAAGTCAGGCTTCTCCTCTCCAACACTCCGCCAACATGTACCTTTCCTGAACGACTCCTCTATTTCGCCTTTTAGTGTGAAGAGCTCCAGTAACGTGGTTACTCTGAAGTTCCTCCTGTCAGATGTTCCTAACAACTCTACTTGTATGACAGACAGCTGTAGCCTGATCAGGGACCTCCTGGATCCCGACTCTCTATCCGTGTTGCTGTTGTGTCCCAAGTCTTGGATGGGAGTAATGCATTTACAGCCAACTACTCCACCAGTGTCTGCTGCAGAACCATAAGTGTCCATACAACCTCGGGGACCAGTCCCCGGCCTTGCGCTGAGAACCTATAGGCAGGGTTCCTCTCCAACCCACAACTCCTCTCTGTTCTCTTACTCCTTCGTTCCGCGCTGTTCCTTCTCTCTCTTATGGAAGCTTAGGTTGCAGTTCTACGTCTTTCTCGTTCTGTTCCTTTCCCGTTCCAGCTGGCTCAGGTCACTGAGGCAGCTGCAGCACTCCTTCCTCCATCCCTTCTTCCAGGTATTCCCCACTCCTCTCTCGACTGACCTACCATCAGACTGACCTGTAATTCTAAACTTTCCCACTCTTTTATATCTAACTCCACCCACCTCCCAGCACATTTCGTGTGACGAAGCAAGGACCCATAAAAGGTGCTCTGCTATCCTCTAAGCATGGAGCCACAATCTGGTCCATTGCTGAACTATCCTGTGTGTGGGTGCAGGTGTTGGAGTGTGGAAAGGAGTTCCCAACTTACCTAGTTGGTGGGGCACTACACCTTAGGAGAAGGTGCAGTACCTCTGTGGCGACTGAGCCTCAGGGGTGCCACAGGTGCCACACGTAGCAGAACAGGGATAAGGGACAATGCATATCTGGCTTATACTCGAGTCAACAGGCTTACCCAAAATTAAGTGCCTTGGCTTATACTCGAGTATATATGGTACTTGTTATCAAAAAAATACTCTTTATTCTCCAGAAAAAAGGTTTTTTTTTAGTTGTGTACTACTTGTTGCCTAGATTCACCACTGCAGTCTATCAGAGGGCAGAGATATACTAGGCAAGGAGTAGATGGCTTACAATCTTTTTCTAATAGAGCTTGTGCCACTCTTACCTCCTGAACCCCATAGACTTCAGTGCCACTGACCACCTCCAGAGCTACAGAGGTAAGTCTGCATCTCTTTGCAGCATTCAAGACCACCCAGTTTGGGCAAGAGGGACACAATGATGCTGGTAATGACTGTCAGTCCATCTAGAGGGCACTGCCCCCACTTAGCAGGAAGCTTGGAGGCAGTGGAGCGGTGTGCTCCTGTTCAGCAAGATGAGACAATCCCTTAGGGTGACCAAAGTTATAATGGATTTTCTACAGATTTGTGGTGCCAATTCCACAACCCAAAACTGTAGCAAATACATTGCAAACATTTGAAAACTTTGAAAACGAAACTTCACGTTGCACCACTCCTCTTTCATGCAGTCTACAGTCCATACGGACGGCCTGTGTCATGGCATCCTCTAGAGAGTCTGGCAGGGGAGCAGACTTAACCCTGAACTGACCAGGACGGAGCCAGAACCACCCCATCCTGAGTCATGACACTAGGTTTGAAAAATTGGATTATACTCGCATGACACTTGTGCGACTCTTGGCAAGGAGCCTCGGACTGATTTTTCATACATTTAGTGTGACTCCGGCCTTATAATGATACACAGCTCTGCAGTTAGATCAGGAGAGCAGAGGACAGCCATTACACATCACAATGGTAATGCCCCCTTCATGTAACATAATCTCTGGAGGCAGATTTTAATGCAGACTTGTGTTCACCTCATGGTCATGATGTAACTTAAGAATAATGACTGCATCTCTTGGTGTAACTAGAGTATAAGACATCATGTAACAAGAGAATAGTGATTGCAGCTATAGCTGTGATTCCAGTACAAAACATAATGTAACAACAGATTATTGAATGCACCTCTGTGACTGCAATATAAGACTTGATGTAACGGCAGAATAGTGACAGCAGCTCCACTCTTTCTCTTGTGGCCCTACGGGGTCCCGGCTTGTTAGTTTGATTCTGGCTGTTAGTGCTTTTACCAACTTAGGTAAGAAAACTATGGACAGTAGCAAAAAGCACCTGTTTTTTCCATCTGTTCATGAATTTATGGAGGTTGTCAACCCAGGTGTAGACACGATTCTCCAGCTCTAAAACTAATCTCCTTTTCCTGCTTCTTGAATGAGGGGCAAATGTTATCATTGTCTCATCCTACAAATAGCTACTCTCATGCAATATTACTGCCATATTTCTACTCATCAATTTGCTACAGAAAATTACTCGATCTTGAATTTCTTTTTATATAAATCAGTTGACAATTTGACATTTCACTTTTTCAGATTTAAAACGCACATTTTCATGCTTTCGATAACTTTGACAGAAGCTTGTGTTCAAGGAACAGCTGCTAACTTCCTGGCTCCGCATTATTTTATGTCATGTGGAAACGTACTTTAAGTAACATATGCTGAGACAAGTTTATTTGCAAAATGTAAAGAGCGTGATCACATATCAACTTATTCATCTTTTTTTTTTACATTCTTCATATTCTTCTTATTCAACTATTATTAGGGACGGCTTGCCTGCTGAAATAAAAGTGGCTTGGCAAGGTGTATTGTGGGACTGCCAATGCCATGAAGTTATGGAAGGTGTCAGTCTCCACCAGCCTGAATGAGAGCACCTCAAGGGCCAGTAGTTTTGCAATGCCAGCATTCAGAGCCTGTGCTCAGGATGGTTTGCCGAGTATGGCCGCCTTTTCTCCCATGCCTGTGCTACCGATGGCTGTAGAGTGGCCTGGGAGTGTGAGGATGACAGGGAATGTGGTGCTGTGGGTGGAATGTCACTGGGTCTCTGGACAACAGTGCCAGAGGTTCTTCCATGCCGATCCTGTGAGGAAGCCGAACCAGCTGTGTGTGAGCTGGAGGAAGAGGCTACAACACGAGCTGAAGTAGTGGTAAGTGGTGCTGTAGGTTGGCCTACGTCTTCAGTGTGTCTTTGTAACTCCACCACGTGCTTGGTCCGCAGATGTTTCCACATATTTGTGGTATTCAGGTTGCTGACACTTTTCCCTCTTTTGACTTTATGATTACACAACTTGCATTTGACAAAACAAATGTCATCTGCAACTGTGTCAAAAAAGGACCACGCACTACAAGTCCTGGGAGCGCCCGTTTTGGGTTTTGGAAGAGGAATGCTCCTAACGGGTGCCGAAGTGGAAGCTACAGGCAACCAAGTCTGCCCCCTCTGCTATGAACTCATTTTCGGCTCCACCAGTTGAGAGTTCCCCTCCCGTTCTCCCTCTGGTGGTGACAGGAGGTAGTGAGGTTGGTTTAAGTGGTAGTGATCTGCCACCTGATGAGGAAGATAATGATTGGATCTCTGGAGTATCAGACTGGATATAAGACAGCCGACGCCCTATCCAAGTGCTGGTGATTTAGTCTGCTTCTCAGGTCCTGGACTTCAGCTCTCTTCCAGTCTTCTCAAGTTAAGTTTGTTTTTTGCTATTGTTCACACTTGCGCTTGTTGGTCAGTTCAGTTTCTTGTGTGGTCAGCCTGCCCCTGCTGGGGCTATGCTGAATTTCCACTCCTATGTATCAGTATTTGCCAAGCTGCTTTTTGTCCCTTATTGGATTGGCCTCTTTTCGCTCTGTCTCAGAATATTTCAGAGTGCTGATATAGATGTAGAAGTCTAGTGACTTCAGGGCTAATTTTGTTATCAGAAGTGTTGGACAATATTTTTGTAGGTTTTTTTGGCAGATTGCAGACAGTGTCTTTCCTTTCCTGTCCTGTTTAGTTAGCCGGGCCCCACCGTTTGCTCAGCCTATTTTCCTGCCTTTGTTTGCAATTTCATCTTGTTTCACCGTCAATACATGTGGGGGGCTGTCTTTCCTTTGGGGTCTGCTCTGGGGCAGTTAGTTTTCCTCTTTTCCTGCTTTAGGCTATGTAGCTCTCCGGTTGTGACGAGGCGTCTAGGACCATCGTAGGAACACTCCACGACTGCTGATAGTTGTGCGGTTAAGTTCAGGGATCTGCAATCTGGTTTTCTGAGACTTAGCTTGTTGTTTATTTTTTCCTCCTCTGTGACCCATTCATAACACCCTCCCTCTCCCTCCTGTTTTGGCCGTTCGGGGAATCTTTTCCTCAGAGCTGCTCCCACCACCTTCCTGTTCCTCTCGCCATGATGGGTCAAGGACCTCATCATCTACAATCCCCTCTTCAAACACCTGCTTCTCCTGGGTAGTCTCGCCAGCACAGTACGCACCAGAAAGTGGCACCTGAGTCTCATCATCTAATGCGTACTGAGGTGTGCTGACCATAGGCACTGGCCCACCCACCTCTTCAGATTCAGAGGGACAAAGCAGTTGTGCATCACTGCATACTCCCTCTTCTTCACATTCTTGAATGCTGCTTGGCTGGCCCCCTGTTTCCAAGCCAAGAGATTCAGAGAACAGAAGTAGAGATGGCTCCTGTCCAGGGCTCTCTGACTGCCTGGGCAATTTGGCAGGTGGTGAAGAGACAGGTGGTTGCTCTTCAGTGCTCTGGTCCTGAGAAGATGTGGAAGTAATTGAAGTTGATGCGTTAGCTGTCATCCATCTGACAACGGCTTCAATTTGCTCGTCCCACAGCAGTGGGGTATGGCGAGGTCCTACAAAGCTGCGCATAAAGGACTGTTGCCTGGTAAAACTGGGGGATGCCGAGTCACTGGTGCCCGCAGCAGGCACAGAATCCCCACGTCCTCTACCTGCTGAAACTCCACGCCCACGACCACGTGCCTTACTCCCTGCCTTCTTCATCTTGGTAGACTGATAAAGATAGGCAGAAAAGTACAAAGGGGGGCTTAGTGTGCTTATTCCTGAACAGCTGCTAACAGGCATAAGAAACACTAATTTTATAAAGTGTGTGGACTACACTTTAATATGAGCTAATGTGGCCTACACAACTGTCAAGTGGAGTGTTTGGTGAACTTTATTTACGTGTTTTTTTTCAAAAAAACAAAAAGGATGTGACCAAAGATGTGGAAGCGATAGTATCACAAACTTTTTGGAGCTATTACAATGCAATAGATGAGGCTCCAAAAAATAGGCTAATACTAATCTGGCAGGGCACAAGCCAGAAAAAAGGCTCCTCTATCTACTCCTATATAGTGTTTGCAACCAACCAATGTAGATGGATACGGATGGATGCACACTAATAGGAGAATTAATGAAAAATGAGCAGCAATAAAACAAAAATAAATATGTATGAGGCAGTGACGCACGCTGAGCGGTCTACAACCAGGCGTGGCTGCAGGACACACTACAGTGTAAGCTGCACTCACACAGACCTTGCAGACAGCTGTGAACAGCGCTGCAAGGCAAAAGAAAGCTACAGTGATTGATAATGTAGCCTGGGTAAAGCACAATATTATATAGCAAATCGCTATCTCTAACTGTCCCTCAAAGTCTTGAACAGCAGCCTGTCCCTAACTGAATTCACAGCAGAGTGAACCCTAAATGGCAGCGGCGGCTTTTATAGTGCATCATGACATCATTTCAGCAGCCAATCACAGCCATGCCATTAGTTAACATGCCTAACAGGATGTGCCCACGCTTCTGAGGATTCCTCATTGGCTGAATCAAATCAAACTGGCTGATAGTATTATGGGAACTTCCGATTCCGGTATTTGATATGCAAAAAGTATCGGAACTCAGTATCGGAATTCCGATACTGCGAATATCAGCCGATACCCGATATTTGCGGTATCGGAATGCTCAACACTAATCAGCAGTGATATAGTAGCATTAACAGTGTGTAACTCTGCCACGTCAGTGAAGGAAACCTGTTTTTACTGATTGCACAATAAAACGCCATAAATCAGAAGCAAGGTTACCATAATTCATACTATATCTATCACTTCTATAGGGCAAAACTGAGAAATAGCTCACTGAACTGATTCCTCCACATGGTCTGACCACTAGGACCCCCCCAAAGATCCCGAGAATGGGGAGAGGAGGTTGTACTGCAGACCCGTCTGCCACATCCATTCTTTATGGGAGTGCTGGAGATGGCCGAGCCCTGTATTTAAAAAAACGTTAGCAGAAAATCATTTAAAAAAAAGATCAGTTTTTGTGCTGGTATCTTATTACATAGATGAATACAATTCTTAATAAGCTTAGTAGAATGTAATGTTCGCTGGAGACAGATGCAAAAGCCTAAGTTTTAGTGTTTTATGTAATCACTGTATAAAGTCAAGCAGGCGATTTGGAGCTGTATCCTTAGGCTAAGTTCACACTAGGTGTTTTTGCTGCATTTTTAATGTGTTTTAATGTGTTTTAATGCTACTTTTCAGTTGCTATTTACAGTACCAGCAAAGCCTACAAGATTTCAGAAATATGCACAATGCACACATTGTTTTTTTTGCCATTAGGATTTTGTGCTTTGCATGTTTTTAGGACAAAGAGCATGTCACTTCTTTTGGAGTTTTTCACCCATTGACTTCAATAGGTGGCGAAAAAACGCTGAAAAAATGCAGCAAAAATGCAGGTATCATGTTTTGCTGCGTTTTTTGTGTCAAAACTTGATTCTATAGAATAGGAGGTCTTTTTTTTCATGACTAAACTTTATCACCATGCACAAGAGATAAATCTAGCATGCCAAAACCGCCGCAAAAAATGCAAGAAAAGATAAGGAAAACATGCTTTTTTTCTGCAGCTTCTTTCCTGCCAAGAGATCAGGTTTTGCTGCAAAAAAAAAAACTTGGGAAAAAAAACCCAGTGTGAACTTACCCTTAAAAGGCAGCTGCAATTCCATAAAAGTATACTATAGTATAAAATTAACCAGCATTTTTTTACAACGGGCACTTGAGTGGTGTCAGGATTCAATATTTTCAGCTTAAAATGATCTTTCTATGGTCACAGAATGACCGTTAATTTGATCGTTCCATGCCCACATATATAATATATTATCGGCAGCACATCACTTGTTTCATCTGTTTAAAAAAGATGATGTGCTGCCGATAACAGTGTAAAACCATTTGACTGAGCAAATGAGCGCTTTTGATTGCTGTGTGTTTAGACAGGCCAACAGTGGGAAATGAAGAATTTTCTATTACTGGCTCATCTAAATGGATCAACAGTGTATTGGCTTTCCTGAGTCTGTTTCCAATCTTAGGCCGGAGTCACACTAGCCAGAAAAACGGACGAATTCTATGCAATAAAAAATCTCATTGCACTCGTCCCAATGTTAATCTATGGGGCAGCTCCCATCATCCGATTTTTTTCTCGCCCGTTTTTGTACGCATATCCTGGCTGAGAATCATCAATGCAAGTCTATGGGTGCGAGAAAAAAACGGATTATACATGGACCACAAGTGTGACTTGCGAGAAATACACACTGGTGTCCTTTAACAAAAACCAGCAATTCAGTGCGCTATACTGTAGAATCACACTGATATGTTTAATAAAGAATAGAAAGAATAAATATAGAAACATAGAATATATATGTATACACACACATGTCATTGAGACACACACACACACACACACACACACACATATATATATATATATATATATACAGTTGTGGCCAAAAGTATTGACACTCCTGCAATTCTGTCAGATAATACTCAGTTTCTTCCTGAAAATGACTGCAAACAAAAATTTTTTGGTACTATTATCTTCATTTAATTTGTCTTAAATGAAAAAACACAAAAAGAATTGTCCTAAAGCCAAATTGGATATAATTCCACACCAAACATAAAAAAGAGGGTGGACAAAAGTATTGGCACTGTTCGAAAAATCATGTGATGCTTCTCTAATTTGTGTAATTAACAGCACCTGTAACTTACCTGTGGCACCTAACAGGTGTTGGCAATAACTAAATCACACTTGCAGCCAGTTGACATGGATTAAAGTTGACTCAACCTCTGTCCTGTGTCCTTGTGTGTAGCACATTGAGCATGGAGAAAAGAAAGAAGACCAAAGAACTGTCTGAGGACTTGAGAAACCAAATTGTGAGGAAGCATGAGCAATCTCAAGGCTACAAGTCCATCTCCAAAGACCAGAATGTTCCTGTGTCTACCGTGCGCAGTGTCATCAAGAAGTTTAAAGCCCATGGCACTGACCTCCCTAGATGTGGACGGAAAAGAAAAATTGACAAGAGATTTCAACGCAAGATTGTGCGGATGTTGGATAAAGAACCTCGACTAACATCCAAACAAGTTCAAGCTGCCCTGCAGTCTGAGGGTACAACAGTGTCAACCTGTACTATCCGTTGGCGTCTGAATGAAAAGGGAATGTATGGTAGGAGACCCAGGAAGACCCCACTTCTTACCCCGAGACATAAAAAAGCCAGGCTGGAGTGTGCCAAAACATACCTGAAAAAGCCTAAAACGTTTTGGAAGAATGTTCTCTGGTCAGATGAGACAAAAGTAGAGCTTTTTGGGCAAAGGCATCAACATAGAGTTTACAGGAGAAAAAAGAGGCATTCAAAGAAAAAAACACGGTCCCTACAGTCAAACATGGCGGAGGTTCCCTGATGTTTTGCGGTTGCTTTGCTGCCTCTGGAACTGGACTGCTTGACCGTGTGCATGGCATTATGAAGTCTGAAGACTACCAACAAATTTTGCAGCATAATGTAGGGCCCAGTGTGAGAAAGCTGTGTCTCCCTCAGAGGTCATGTATCTTCCAGCAGGACAATGACCCAAAACTCACTTCAAAAAGCACTAGAAAATGGTTTGAGAGAGAGCACTGGAGACTTCTAAGGTGGCCAGCAATGAGTCCAGACCTGAATCCCATAGAACACCTGTGGAGAGATCTAAAAATGGCAGTTTGGAGAAGGCACCCTTCAAATATCAGGGACCTGGAGCAGTTTGCCAAAGAAGAATGGTCTAAAATTCCAGCAGAGCATTGTAAGAAACTCATTGATGGTTACCGGAAGTGGTTGGTCGCAGTTATTTTGGCTAAAGGTTGTGCAACCAAGTGTTAGGCTGAGGGTGCCAATACTTTTGTCTAGCCCATTTTTGGAGTTTTGTGTGAAATGATCAATGTTTTGCTTTTTGCTTCATTCTCTTTTGTGTTTTTTCATTTAAGACAAATTAAATGAAGATAATAATACCAAAGAATTTGTGTTTGCAATCATTTTCAGGAAGAAACTGCGTATTATCTGACAGAATTGCAGGGGTGTCAATACTTTTTGCCACAACTGTATATATTTATAGGTCATAGAGTTCTACATAGCATAATAGCCTCTAAATCAATTGCTGGCTTCTGTAAAATCATTACAAAACCGGACATGAAATGACATATGGTTTACATACACTAATCCATTTCATTTCATTTAGTTTTTTATATGTCTTTGACTAATAATTAGATTAGGTTATGTGTGTAAAATTTGGGACATGTGGGTGTTAAATTAACGGGTAAATTCATTGAAAACAATTGCATGGGCTCCCACGGCAATTTCTCCGCCAGAGAGGGAAAGCCAGTGAGTTAGGGCAGATATTAAAGATATTGAAGTGAACTCGATAGCGCTGTCAGATCACCTCCGGTCAGCCGGGGACTCCACGCAGCCTCACTGACATCAGCGGTAGTCAGTGAGGCTGCACGGAGTTCCCGGCTGACCTGAGGTAAACTGACAGCGTGAGAGAAAGTTCAGAAACTTTCCCTTGCTAATCAGTTTATTTCCGGTCAGCTAGGGTGCCTGCGCAGACATGATTTAATTCATTCTGCAGTGGTTTACAGCGGGGCCAGTATCATTAGCACCGGTCCCCGTTGAAAACTAGTTAACCCCTTGTGATGGATTGCAGTGGGGGACCTGACTGAACGGCGGAGATGTATGTATATTGCTAGTTTTTTATTTTTTGTTTTTTTACAGGACAACAAGGGATTCTTTTGGATTAGCAGAATAATAAATGTTGGCGAAAACTTTGTGTGATTATTTCATTGAAAGAATTTTTAATTAATGTGTGTGTCCTTTTTAACCCTTCACTACTATAGGATTAAAATTGATAGGTGTCTTATTGACACCTCTCCATGATTAACCCAGCTTAATGTCACCTTTCAATAGCAAGGTGACATTAACCCATTATTATTAACCCATGAGCCATTGCAAAAGGACATGAGAATAGAGAGTGTTATGAATGGGTCACTGAGGAAGATGGCAGGAACAGGCTAAGCCACCAGAAAACCAGAGAGGTTGGTAACTAAGTGGATTGCAGATCCCTGATCCTATCCACACAACTAGCAGTAGCCGTGGAGCGTACCTACTATGTCATAGACGCCTCGGCACAGCCGGAGAGCTAACTAAGCCTAAAGCAAGAAAGGTGAAATCTAAACTGCCCTGGAGCAGACCCCAAAAGAAATAGATAGCCCCCAAACATATATTGTCAGTGAGACAAGATGAAACACAAACGCAGGTAGAAAAATAGACTGAGCAAACGATGGGGCCCAAACTGACTAGACAGGACAGGAATGGAAAGACACTGTCTGCAATCACTCAAAAAGCCTGAAAAATCCAACACGTCTGATGTACAAAAAAAAAAACTGAAGTCACACGACTTCCACCCACTATATCAGCACTCCGGTATGAACTGGGAGCAAAGCAAAAGAGACCAATATAACAGGGGACTGAACAATCTGACACAGGCTTTAACATATGGAGCGGTGGTCCAGCACTGCCCCAGGAGGAGCAAGCTGAACCCACACAACAAGCAGAAAGAGACAAATCCAGATCAGATGCAAAGGATTAGCAAATTAACCACTTAGCTGAACAATGCAGGATCGGGGCAGGAGACATCAGACCTTTGAATGCACAGGAAAGCAATCACCAGCAGGGATTGCAGCAAGTCTGCAGACTTAAATACTCCAATCAGTAACCCCAGATCTCCAATCGTCATCATCATCATCATCAGGTGGCAGACCTCTGTCAATCTGGCCAGCTCCAGTAACCACCGGAGGGAGCAGGGGGAGCTTCGGCTCAGAAGTCTGAGCCAGGGAATTCACAACAGTACCCCCCTTGAAGAGGGGTCACCGAATCCGCATCCACGCCACCAGACCGATCAGGATGGGCCCGGTGAAAGGCACGAATCAATCTCTTGGCATGGATGTCAGTAGCAGAGACCCAAGAATTATCCTCCTGGCCATAACCCTTCCACTTGACCAAGTACTGAAGTCTCCATCAAGCCAGACGAGAATCCAATATCTTCTCTACCTCATACTCCAAATTACCCTCAACCAGTACAGGGTCAGGGGGCGCCGCCATGGGAACCACTGGCTTCACAAACCTTTTCAGCAAAGATTTATGAAAAACATTATGAATCTTAAATGTAACTGGAAGAGCCAAATGGAAAGAAATGGGGTTAAGGATTTCCAAAATCTTATAAGGTCCAATTAACCTTGGCTTGAATTTTGGAGATGCAACCTTCATGGGAATATTTTTTGAGGACAACCAAACCATATCACCCACTTTAAACCGGGGACCAATGGTCCCATGCCAGTTGGAAAACCATTGGGCCTTTTCCTGAGAGTGGGACACCTTATCCACTACTTGGTCCCAAATCTGCTGCATTCTCTCTACCACAGAATCCACACCTGGACAGGCAGAAGCTTCCACCTGCCCCGAAGAAAATCGAAGATGAAACCCAAAGTTACAAAAGAAAGGAGACATCAAAGTGGCAGAACTAACCCTATTGTTTAGTGCGAATTTGGCCAATGGCAAAAATGAGACCCAATCATCCTCATCAGTAGATATGAAACATCTCAAATAGGACTCCAAAGTCTGGTTTGTTCTCTCAGTCTGCCCATTGGTCTGAGGATGAAACGTAGAGGAGAAAGACAACTGAATTCCCAGTTTGGAACAAAAAGCTCTCCAAAATCTGGAAACAAACTGGACTCCTCTGTCTGACACAATGTTCTCAGGATTCCCGTGTAGACGAACCACTTGTAAAAACACGGGCACCAACTCAGAAGAAGATGGCAACTTTGGGAGTGGTATAAGATGGACCATCTAGAAAATCTATCACAGATCACCCAAATAACATTCTCAGAGAGACAGGAAGATCAGAGATAAAATCCATTGAGATATGGGTCCACAGCCTCCTGGGCACTGGCAGGGGCATCAACAAACCACTAACACGAGAACAGGGCTTTGACCGAAAACAAGTCCCACAAGACTGCACAAAATTCCTGACATCACGACATAAGGCAGGCCACCAAAAAGACCGACTCACCAAATCTCTGGTACCAAAGATACCTGAATGACCAGCCAACGTGGAGCAATGAATTTCAGACATTACGCTTTTACTCCACTGGTCAGGGACATACAATTTTCCCATAGGGCATCATTCAGGTTTATCCTCCTGAAATTCCTCCAGGGCACGTCTCAAATCAGGAGAGATGGCGGAAAGAAATACACCTTCATTTAGAATGGTAGTAGGCTCGGTCACATCAAGAGAATCTGCAAAGAAACTCCTGGAAAGGGCATCCGCCTTAACATTCTTAGTGCCTGGAAGAAAGGAGACCACAAAATTAAAACACGTGAAAAACAAGGTCGACCTAGCCTGTCTAGGATTCAAGAGTTTATCTGATTCAAGATAAATCAAATTCTTGTGGTCGGTGAGGACCACAACTTGATGTCTAGCTCCCTCCAACCAATGTCTCCACTCTTCAAATGCCCATTTCATGGCCAACAATTCCCGATTCCCCACGTCAGCTACATTCAGATGGGGAAAATTTTCGAGAAAAGAAGGCACAGGAATTTATCTTAGACGTTACCGGATCTCTTTGGGACAAAAAGACTCCTGCACCAATCTCAGAAGCATCTATCTCCACCTGAAATGGGAGTGAGACATCAGGTTGCCGTAGAACCGGAGCAGTAGTGAATCTCCGCTTAAGCTCCTGTAATGCCGAGACTGCCTCTGGACACCAATTCACCACATCGGCGCGCTTTTAGTCAAATCAGTCAGTGGTTTAACAATACCAGAAAAATTACTCATAAATTTATGGTAGAAATTAGCAAAACCCAAAAACTTCTGGAGAGCCTTCAAAGAAGTGGGCTGAACCCAATCATAAATGGTCTGTACCTTGGCCGGGTCCATTTCAATAGCAGACGGGGACAAAATGAATCCCAAAAACTAAATCCTCTGTACACCAAAGAGACACTTCGATCCTTTAACATACAGAGTATTTTCCCTCAAAATCCGGAACACAGTCGGGACATGTTCCACATGAGAATCCCAATCACTGGAAAAGATCAAAATATCACCCAGATAAATGATCAAAAACTTATCCACAAAGTCCCGGAAAATATAGTTCATAAAAGATGGGAAGACGGAAGGGGCATTAGTGAGCCCAAAAGGCATCACCAGGTACTCAAAATGTCCCTTTGAGGTATTAAACGCGTCTTCCATTCATCCCCTTGCTTGATGCGAATAAGATTATACGCCCCCTGAGGTCAAGTTTGGTAAACCAACAGGCACTTTTAACTCTGGAAAATAAATCAGAAATCAGGGGTAACGGGTACTGATATTTAACAGTGATTTTGTTAAGGGAACGATAGTCAATACATGGCCTTAATGAGCCATCTTTCTTGGCCACAAAAAAAACAGCACCTAAAGGTGAAGAGGATGGTCTGATATGACCCTTCTCCAACGACTCCTTGATATAATGTCGCATAGCATCATGTTCAGGTACCGATAAGTTGAAAAGCCGACCCTTGGGAAATTTACACCCGGGCATTAACTCAATTGCACAGTCATAACTCCTATAAGGAGGCAAAGACGCAGACATATTCTCATTAAATACATCAGAAAAATCAGCCAAATAATCAGGAATATCATGAGACAGGGGAGAGGTGGAGAAAACAGGAGTGTCACTAAGAACACATTGACAACCCCAACTCACCACAGACACAGATTTCTAATCCAAAACAGGATTATGGGTTTGCAACCAAGGAAAACCCAGAACAATAGTATCATGCAAATTGTGCAACACCAAAAATTTACAATTCTCTTCGTGGTCCAGGGCGACCCGCATTATCACCTGGGTCCAAAACTTGGGTTTATTCTCCGCCAAAAGAGTAGCATCAATACCCCTCAAAGGGATAGGCGTCCGCAGGGGTATCATGGGAAAACCACAACGTTTGGCAAAGTCAAAATCCATCAGATTCAGAGCTGCTCCTGAATCAACAAAAGCCTTAGCGAAAAAGGTAAACAAGGAGCAGATCAATGTAATTGCCAAAAGGAACTTAGGCTGTACACTGCCCACCACAAATGCGTGCGCAAAATGCTTTTTTCGTTCAGGGAAGACAGAAATAGTATGAGAGGCGTCCACACAAAAAAAACACAACTTATTACGCCTTCCAAACTCCCGACATTGTGCCCTAGACAAAACCCTATCGCATTGCATGGGTTCAGAAGTTTGTTCGAAAGGCAACACCGCCTCTCGTGTAGTTTTGCGTTCACGTAAACGCCGATCAATTTGAATGGCCAATGACATAGAGTCGTCAAGACCAGAGGGGACAGGAAATCCCACCATAACATCTTTTATGGTTTCTGCCAGACCCTACCGAAAGAGAGCTGCTAGAGCATCATCATTCCATTTAGTAAGAACCGCCCACTTTCAGAATTTTTGACAATATAACTCTACAGAATCCTGACCCTGGTTCAATGCCAATAAGGTTTTCTCAGCTTGATCAATAGCATTAGGTTCATCATACAACAACCCCAGGGCTTGAAAAAACGCATCCACATTAGCCAGAATAAGATCTCCGGGTGTCAAAGAAAAAGCCCAATCCTGGGGATCGCCGCGCAACAGGGAGATGACAATTTTAACCTGCTGCACAGAGCTCCCTGATGAGTTATGTTTCAAAGCAAGAAATAGTTTACAATTATTCTTAAAATTCAAAAATTTAGACCGATCCTCAGAAAACACATCAGGAGTAGGGATTTTTAGTTCAACAGCAGGTGATTGAGCGAGATAGGCAGAAATTCCCTGCACTTCAGCAGCGAGCAGCTCAACATGATCGGACAATTGCTTAGTCTCAATTTAGACAAAAAATCCTCCTACGGCTCCAGAGGAAAAAGGAAAAAATATACTAAAAAAAAAATTCTGACACTTTTTTTTTCAAATTCTTTCCTTCTTTGAGTACCCTAGAGTCTACAGTAGAGCTGGTGATTCTTTTATGAATGGGTCACCGAGGAAGATGACAGGAACAGGCTAAGCCACCAGAAAACCAGAGAGGTTGGTAACTAAGCGGATTGCAGACCCCTGATCCTATCCACACAACTAGCAGTAGCCGTGGAGCATACCTACGATGCCCTAGACGCCTCGACACAGCCAGAGAGCTAACTAAACCTAAAGCAAGAAAGGTGAAATCTAAACCGCCCCGGAGCAGACCCTAAAAAGAATAGATAGCCCCCAAACATATATTGTCGGTGAGACAAGATGAAACACAAACGCAGGTAAAAAAATAGACTGAGCAAATGATGGGGCCCAAACTGACTAGACAGGACAGGAAAGGAAAAACACTGTCTGCAATCACGCAAAAACCCTGAAAAATCCAACACTTCTGATGTACAATAAAACACTGAATTCACACGACTTCGCCCTCACTATATCAGCACTCCTGTATGAACTGGGAGCAAAGCAAAAGAGACCAATATAACAGGGGACTGAACAAACTGACACAGGCTGTAACATATGGAGCGGTGGTCCAGCACAGCCCCAGGAGGAGCAAGCTGAACCCGCACAACTAGCAGAAAGAGACAAAACCAGATCAGATGCAAAGGATTAGCAAATGAACCACTTAGCTGAACAATGCAGGATCAGGGCAGGAGACATCAGACCTATGAATGCACAGGAAAGCAATCACCAGCAGGGATTGCAGGAAGTCTGCAGACTTAAATACTCCAATCAGTAGCCCCAGATCTCCAATCGTCGTCATCATCATCAGGTGGCAGACCTCTGTCAATCTGGCCAGCTCCACTACCTCCAGTAACCACCAGAGGGAGCAGGGGGAGCTTCGGATCAGAAGTCTGAGCCAGGGAATTCACAACAAGAGAGGCTAAGTTCCAGAAAAGGTGCATCTTATAGCCGGGACGGGGGAAAAAACAATGGTCCCTCTCTAGGCTATTAAAACCTGCCCTCACTCACTGGCTTTCCCTCTCTAGTGGAGAAATTACCGCGGGAGCCCACGGAATTGTTTTCAACAAATTTACCCTTTAATTTAACATCTACATGTCCAAAATTTTACACACATACCCTAATCTAATTATTAGTCAAAGACATATAAAAAACTAAATTAAATGAAATGGTTTACTGTATGTAAAGCATGTGTCATTTCATGTCGGGTTTTGTACTGATTTTACAGTAGCCGGCAATTGATTTAGCAGCTATTATGCTATGTAGAACTCTATGAAATAATTTATAAATATGTGTGTCTCAATGACATGTGTATATATATATATGCATTCTATGTGTATATATATCTATTCTTTTGTTTGTGTTTTAACCTGTTGTTGGGCTCCATTATGTGTCCATTTTGCAAGCCGGCGAGAAAATCTCGTCATATGGATGCCATACGGATGTCACATGGATGCTTAGATGCGAGAAAATCGCATCCTCACATGACAATCGGATGACATACGGATCACTGTTCATGAAACATTTGTGCGATTCTGGTCCTTGAAAAACGGACCGATTTTTTATATGTTGTGTGTGACTCCAGCCTTATAAGGAGAACAGACTTATGGAATTTAGAGGGGTAGTGTTAATTTCCATTTACACAGGCTGTGTTGCTGACAACATGGATGTTGATTGGGGACAGAATAATAATATTAATGAATGTCCTGTCTCCATCAGTTTTGTGTCGTCCCATATGAACGGCTATTAAACGAGAACCGACAATTTGGATAGGTTATTTGGCTCAAATTTGCCAGCATACACAGAAGACACTAAACAGGACCTCCTGGACAGAACTGGCACTCATCCCACAGGATTATGTCTTATATATGTATCGAACAAGTTCCCTGCACATGTACAATCATTTCCAAAAGTGTTGGCACCCTGGAATTTGTTACAGAAAATGAAGTATTTCAGAAAATTATTTCAATTACACAATGTTTTGTTATATGTGAACAACACAAAAAAACAGAGGAAAAAAAAGGCAAATTGAACATAATTTCACACAAAACCCTAAAAATGGGCCAGACAAAATTGTTGCCACTTTTCCAAAATTGTGGTTAAACAACTTTGCTTTAAACATGCGATGCTCATTCCAACTCGCCTGTGGCAAATAACAGGTGGGGACGATATGAAAATCAAACCTGAAACCAGATAAGAAGCGGAGAAGTTCACTCAATCTTTGCATTGTGTGTCTGTGTGTGCCACACTAAGGGCTCAAACTCACTTGTGAGAGACTCGCACAATTCTCGTGCGAGTCTCGCATGAAAACCTGGCAGCGGCAGTCAGACCGCAGCGTGCTGCTACATGTATTTCTATGCAGCCGCACGCTCTGGTCCGAGTTCCGACGGCAGTGCCAGGTTTTCATGCGAGAGACTCGAACGAGAATCAGTAGCACAGGAAAGAGACATCTTCACTCTCACACACTACGCTTTAGTGTGATGTCACTAGGGGGCGCCGGCGCATTCCTCCTGCCTGCTTACTGCTGTTTCAGGGACGTCTCGGGTGCTCCGCTGCCCCACAGGCTGCAGACCACAGCCTAAGGGGTCACATGCATCCCCTGGGCCATATGATTAAAAGTCACAAGTAAGAGGCTATTTATGATAATACACTGTAAAACTTTAAAATGACATGGAACATTTGTTACAGATGGCATAGAAGAAGTAAAAGCTTGCCATTTACTTCTACAGGATTTTCTGAAAAAATAAGATTCTTGGAACAAGAGTTTTGGAACAACAAAAATTACTATAGCGACAAGGTGCTCCAATTATATTCATGCATTTTTCTGTTTGACTTGCAAGACTCTTAAGGCTTAGACAATTCTGAATATTTTAATAAAAAGCAATCTAAAAATAATTTAATTAATACGCCCATGTCCCTAGGTCTCTCAGACATCTGTGCTAATTCTGTGGTGCTGCAGACATTTTCCTAGTGATCAAAAGCATTCACAGTGGGGACTGTCTAATGAGTTTAGTCAATCAGTCTTATGCTTATTCATGTAGATCCATGTATCAAAATGATAAGGGTTTAAAAGAGCAATAACAGGGAATCACATTTGTGTCCTTTATGCACCTTTACTCTTCAAATGGTTTATAATTTATTAGTGAATGTACAACTTAATATTTCCAAGTGTCACATTAGATTTTGATGTATTTTATGTCTTCTAAAAATTATCAAAATATTTCAGCAAATTTGTAATTTGCTTCTTTAAAAACAAAAACTGCATTTGTGTATTGAAGAGAATTTCACATAATTGACAGTCATACCCTTGCCAAAGGTCTGAGAGTAACAGGCAGATCTTTAATGGTGTGACCAGTGGAACATCCCAGAGATTCTGATAATGGGGCTATAGGTTCGCATTCTTCACCTATCATCCATTCATTGTTGATTCTGGAAATACTCCAAAAACATGGACATGCAGCCATTTGGTAAATTCAAAAAAAGTTCTTTTTTTTCTCATTAATGTACACTCTGCACCCCATCTTGACTGAAAAAAACAGAAATGTAGAAATTTTTACAAATTTATTAAAAAAGAAAAACCAAAATATCACATGGTCATAAGTATTCAGACCCTTTGCTCGGACACTCACATTTAAGTCACATGCTGTCCATTTCCTTGTGATACTCCTTGAGATGGTTCTACTCCTTCATTGGAGTCCAGCTCTGTTTAATTAAACTAATAGGACTTGATTTGGAAAGACACACACCTGTTTATATAAGACCTCATAGCTCACAGTGCATGTCAGACCAAATGAGAATCATGAGGTGAAAAGAACTTGCCAAGGAGCTCAGAGACAGAACTGTGGCATGGCACAGATCTGGCCATGGTTACAAAAGAATTTCTGCAGTACTCAAGGTTCCTAAGAGCACAGTGGCCTCCATAATCCTTAAATGGAAGAAGTTTGGGACCACCAGAAGTCTTCCTAGACCTGGCCATCCAGCCAAACTGAGCAATCGTGGGAGAAGAGCCTTGGTGAGAGAGGTGAAGAAGAACCCCAAGATCACTGTGGCTGAGCTCCACAGAAGAAGTTGAGAGATGGGAGAAAGTTCCAAAAAGTCAACTATCACTGGAGCCCTACACCAGTCGGGCCTTTATATCACAGTGGCCCGACAGAAGCCTCTCGTCAGTGCAAGACATATGAAAGCCTGCATAGAGTTTGCTAAACAAACACATGAAGAACTCCAAGACTATGAGAAATAAGACTCTCTGGTCTGATGAGACGAAGATAGACCTTTAGAGTCTATCTGGACCTCAGACTTGGCCGAAGGTTCACCTTCCAACAAGACAATGACCCTAAGTACACAGCTAAAATAACAAAGGCATGGCTTCAGAACAACTCTGTGACCATTCTTGACTGGCCCAGTCAGAGCCCTGACCTAACCCCAATTGAGCAACTCTGGAGAGACCTCAAAATGGCTGTCCACCAACGCTCACCTTCCAACCTGATGGAACTGTAAAGGATCTACAGGGGAAGAATGGCAAAGAGAGGATCCCCAAGTCCAGGTGTGAAAAACTTGTGGAATCATTCCCAAGAAGACTCATGACTGTACTAGCTCAAAAGGGTGCTTCTACTCAATATTGAGCAAAAGGTCTGAATACTTATGACAATGTGATATTTCAGTTTTTCTTTTTTAATTTTCTTTTTTAATAAATTTGCAAAACTTTCTACATTTCTATTTTTTCAGTCAAGATTGGGTGCAGAGTGTACATTAATGAGAAAAAAAATTAACTGCAATGAAACAAACAGTGAAAAATTTAAAGGGGGCTGAATACTTTGCGTACCCACTGTTAATTCACATAAAGCAATAAGCAAGCTGTGGCTCCATATATTTGCCTCTTAAATATAGCTATGATAAATTATAGCGCTTGTCCAATTTGGACAATTCCTCAGCACAGTACCAGTCTATTGATAATGAGCCAGTACTCACCAATATCAATGGTCAAACGCTAGCCCACAAGAATGAGAGCTGTTCTTTGAAGTGCTGCTAGTCCTTGGCTAACAAAACTGGATCTCAACTAGTGGAGCCTTCTATTAAAAGAATATAGGATAATAGGACTGCAGATGCCTAAACAGGAGAAGTGTTTTAACTCCATTATATAGGTCAACATGACAGGATGATAGGTTACACTTGAGAGATTGGTGTGTTTTTTCAACTCTGTAACTTGCAGCTTTTGAAAAAAAATATGGCTCTACAAGATCAAATATGGTTGTTATCTACTGTATAATGATACCACCGCTGCCTAATGGTAGATAAAGCCACCTTGAATGTACTAATAAAGTTACTTTTTAAATCATACCTTTAGTTTCAAGTGATTGTTTAGAATAGGTTGTCATTAGAGAAGAGTGAATCGATTAGAGGAAAATCAAATTCTCAAGTTTCTTAAAAAATTCAGATTCTTGTGAATCCACACTTTTCAATATTCAC
Organism: Dendrobates tinctorius; assembly: GCF_039654945.1. Taxonomy (NCBI): domain Eukaryota; kingdom Metazoa; phylum Chordata; class Amphibia; order Anura; family Dendrobatidae; genus Dendrobates; species Dendrobates tinctorius. Next base: position 10,457,528 of record NW_027361690.1, read on the forward strand.
TTTACTTGAATCCTGCAAAATAGTGACTAAACGGATATCTTTTGCTCAATTCAAAATGGGCAGGAATAGGTTAATATATACAGGAGCGTAATTACCATGGTCGCAATGGTCACAACCGCGTTCGGGCCCAGCAGGTGAGGGGCCTTCCGACATCAGCAAGTACATCAGCTGGATGTGCTTCCTCTGATGCACATTTAGCTGAATTGTATTGTGGCCCACAGACCTCAAGGGTCTGCGCTTAGCAATACATGCTGCCAGCCAATCTGCAGTTGAGGTCGATGTGGGGGATAAACATACCAGGATGGGGCACGGGATAAGGGACATATACCAGGATGGGGGATATACCAGGATGGGGCCAGGATGAGGGACATGTATGCCAGGATGGAAGATGAATATATATACAGTTTTGCTCCAAAGTTTTCATACCCCAGCAGAATTTTTGCTTTCTTGGCCTTTTTTCAGAGAATATGAATGATAACACCAAAACTTTTTCTCCACTCATGGTTAGTGGTTGGGTGAAGCCATTTATTGTTAACCTACTCTGTTTTATCTTTTTAAATCATAATGACAACCCAAAACATCTATAATGACCCTGATCAAAAGTTTACATACCCCATTTCTTAATATTGTGTGTTGCTCCCTCTAACATCAATGACAGCTTGAAGTCTTTTGTAGTATTTGTGGATGAGGTTCTTTATTTTCTCATATGGCAAAGCTGTCCAGTCATCTTGTCAAAAAGCCTCCAGTTCCTGTAAATTCCTGAGCTGTCTAGCATGAACTGCATGCTTAAGATCCCCCCAGAGGTGACTCAATGATGTTGAGGTCAGGAGACTGATGGCCACTCCAGAACCTTCATTTTGTTTAGCTGTAGCCAATGACAGATTGACTTGATCGCGCAGCATCCAGGCTGATGATTGCAAATTTGCCATCAGTATTTGCTGATAACGTGCTGCATTCATTTTCCTTCAACTTTAACCAAGTTTCCTGTGCCTTTGTAGCTCACACATCCCCAAAACATCAGCGATCCACTTCCATGCTTTACAGTAGGAGTGGTGTTCTTTTCATCCTAAGCCTTGTTGACCTTTCTCCAAATGTGACGTTTTTTGTTATGGCCAACAAATTCCATTTTGGTCTCATTACTCCAAATGACCTTGTTTCATAAGTTTTGAGGCTTGTTTCTGGGCTGTTTTGCGTATTGTAGGTGAGATACTTTGTGGCATTTGCGCAGTAATGGCTTTCTTCTGGCGACTCGACAATTCCAACCTATTTTTATTCAAGTGCCTCCTTATTGTGCATCTTGAAACAGCCACACCACTAGTTTTCGGAGAGTCCAGTATTTCAGCTGATGTTATTTGTGGGTTTTCCTTTGCAGCCCAATTTTCCTGGCAGTTGTGGACATTTTTGTTGGTCTACCTGACTGTGGTTTTGTTTTTCCAGATCCCCTGATTTTCCATTTCTTAATCACAGTTTGAACACTGCTGACTGGCTTTATCAATTCTTTGGATATTTTTTGTATTCCTTTCCTGTTTTATACAGTTCAACTACGTTTTCCCTTAGATCCATTGACAATTTTTTTGCTTTACCCATGACTCATAATCCAGAAATGTCAGAGGCTGGATGAAAGATGTAAGAGTCTGTCTGGATCCCAGAAACTTACTCAGCTTTTATGCGCACACACACTGATTGCAAGCAAACAGGTCACAGGTGAGGATGTTACCTTTAGTATCCATTCAATCCCATTTATGTCACCTTCTGTGCATGTTGTCAGGTCAAAATCACCAGGCTATGTGAACTTTCGATCACGGTCATTTAGATGTTTTTGGTTGTCATTATGGCTTAAAAAGAGAAAACACAGTAGTTTGACGATAAATGGCTTCACCCAACCACTAACCACGAGTGGAGAAAAAGTTTTGGTGTTATCATTCATATTCTTTGAAAAAAGGCCAAGAAAGCAAAACTTTTAAGCACAACTATATATATATATATATCTCAGAATGGAGGGACCAGTCTAAATCCTGCACCGGAGCCCATCAGACTCTTGTTATGTCACTGAATATATATGTACACATAAATACTCTCCTTTCCCCGGCCGTCCCCTTTACCCCCCAGGTCCCTATTAGTCCTTACAGTTCCAGTTTGGCCATCAGTCACAGCAGGTCTGTGGTCTTTTTCACTGATCTGGTCTCATCTACAGCCCCTCAAGCACTGACTAGGACTAAGCCGATGCCCTGCGTAGCGGTGTGACATCAATACATTGCAAAGGACTCATCAGTGTGGGAGGCACCAAAGACTGGACATGACCTAAAGAAGACCGAAGACCTGCTGTGACATGACAGGAACAATGATGACCATGTGGGAAGCTGTGCAACAATGAGAAGTGGGCAACTATTATGTTATTATTTTACATTTATTATGCTTTGGAGTCTGAAGACACCCAGAGCATGATAAAGCAAATTCCATTTACATCGAATGTGGAGCAAATTTCCTGAACAGTGAAATTGAGTGAATTTGAATTTTTACAGATTTCTTCATCATCTGCAGTGTATGAATATGTTACATGCACGCTGCTAGGTTCAGATAGGGCGGGACAGGTCTCATGAATTCTTTGGAACTCTGGAGAAAGTTATACATAATTACTTAACAATATAGCAGTGAATTCGGCTTTTGAGTAAGATAAAACACATACTAGAAAGCAGCAGAGTGATCTGTGACTCATTGCCATTCTCTCACACTCATTTCCTCCCTCCTCCAACTCATACCCTTCTCAATAAACTTTGTTAGGCAGCTGCTATCTGATACAAAGTTTTCTATATTCTATTTTGCTAGCATTTTGTTCCAGCAAAGTTTGTTGAAAGTTCCCTATACATGATAGATTAAAAGAAATCTGTTATCAGATGTCTCATTATTAACCCCTTCACCCCCAAGGGTGGTTTGCACGTTCATGACCAGGCCGAGTTTTACAATTCTGACCACTGTACCTTTATAAGGTCATAACTCTGGAACACTTCCTTGGATCCTGGTGATTCTGACACTGTTTTCTCGTGACATATTGTACTTCATGCTAGTGGTAACATTTCATTCAAATAGCTTGCGTTTATTTGTGAGAAAAACGGAAATTTGGCGAAAATTTTGAAAATTTCGCAATTTTCCAACTTTGAATTTTTATGCCCTTAAATCACAGAGATATGGCACACAAAAAACTTGATAACTAACATTTTCCATATGTTTACTTTACATCAGCACAATTTTGGAACCAAAATTTTCTTTTGTTAGGAAGTTATAAGGGTTAAAAGTTGACCAGCGATTTCTCATTTTTACAACACCATTTTATTTTTAGGACCACATTACATTTGAAGCCACTTTGAGGGGTCTATATGATAGAAAATACCCAAAAGTGACACCATTCTAAAAACTGCACCCCTTAAGGTGCTCAAAACCACATTCAAGAAGTTTATTAACCCTTTAGGTGCGTCACAGGAATTTTTTTTAATATTTAAAAAAAATGAACATCTAACTTTTTTCACAAAAAAAATACTTCAGGTTCAATTTTTTTATTTCACCAAGGGTAACAGGAGAAATTGGACTGCAAAAGTTATTGTGCAATTTGTCCTTAGTACACTGATACCTGATATGTGGGGGGGAACGACTGTTTCGGCGCATGGCAGAGCTCAGAATGGAAGGAGCGCCGTTTGACTTTTTCAATGCAAAATTGGCTGGAATTCAGATCGGACGCCATGTCACGTTTGGAGAGTCCCTGATGTACCTAAACAGTGGAAACCCCCTACAAGTGACCCCATTTTGGAAACTAGACCCCCCAAGGAACTTATCTAGATATGTGGTGAGAACTTTGAACCCACAAGGGCTTTACAGAACTTTATAACATACAGCCGTACAATTAAAAAATCATATTTTTTCCACAAAAATGATCTTTTCACCCTCAATTCTTATTTTTCCAAGGGTAACAGGACCCTAAAAATTATTGTGCAATTTGTCCTGAGTACGCTGATACCCCACATATGGGGGTAAACCACTATTTGGGCGCATGGCAGAGCTCGGAAGGGAAGCAGCGCCATTTGACGTTTTTAACTGGAATTGAGATCGGACGCCATGTCGCGATTGGAAAACCCCTGATGTACCAAAACAGTGGAAACCCCCCACAAATGACACCATTTTGGAAACTAGACCCCCTAAGGAACTTATCTAGATGTGTGGTGAGAACTTTGAACCCCCAAGGGCTTCACAGAAGTTTATAACATACAGCCGTACAATTAAAAAATCATATTTTTTCCACAAAAATGAACTTTTCACCCTCAATTCTTATTTTTCCAAGGGTAACAGGACCCTAAAAGTTATTGTGCAATTTGTCCTGAGTACGCTGATACACCACATGTGGGGGTAAACCACTATTTGGGCGCATGGCAGAGCTCGGAAGGGAAGCAGCGCCATTTGACGTTTTTGGTTGGAATTGAGATCGGACACCATGTCGCGATTGGAAAACCACTGATGTACCTAAACAGTGGAAACCCCCCACAAATGACCCCATTTTGAAAACTAGACCCCTAAGGAACTTATCTAGATGTGAGGTGAGCACTTTGAACCCCCAAGGGCTTCACAGAAGTTTATAATGCCAGGGCATGAAAATAAAAAAAATCGTATTTTTTCCACAAACATGATCAATTAGTCCCCAATTTTTTTATTTTCCCAAGGGTAACAGGAGAAATTGAACCCCAAAAGTTGTTGTCCAATTTGTCCTGAGTACGCTGACACCCCATATGTGGGAGAAAACTACTGTATGGACACACGTCAGGGCTCGGAAGGGAAGTAGTGACGTTTTGGAATGCAGACTTTGATGGAATGGTCTGCGGGTGTTATGTTGCCTTTGGAGAGCCCCTAATGTACCTAAACAGTGGAAACCCCCACAAATGACCCCATTTTGGAAATGAGACCCCCTAAGGAACTTATCTAGATGTGAGTTGAGCACTTTGAACCCCCAAGGGCTTCACAGAAGTTTATAATGCCCGGGCATGAAAATAAAAAAATCGTATTTTTTCCACAAACATGATCAATTAGTCCCCAATTTTTTTATTTTCCCAAGGGTAACAGGAGAAATTGAACCCCAAAAGATGTTGTCCAATTTGCCCTGAGTACACTGACGCCCCATATGTGGGAGAAAACTACTGTATGGACACACGTCGGGGCTCGGAAGGGAAGTAGTGACGTTTTGGAATGCAGACTTTGAGGGAATGTTCTGCGGGTGTCATGTTGCCTTTGGAGAGCCCCTAATGTACCTAAACAGTGGAAACCCCCACAAATGACCCCATAGGAGAGAACTTTCGGGAAAAGAAAGCACAGGGATTCATTTTAGATGTTACAGGATCCTTTTGGGACAAAACAGTTCCTGCACCAATCTCAGAAGCATCCACCTCTACCTGGAATGGAAGTGAGACATCAGGTTGCCGCAAAACCGGGGCGGAGGTGAATCTTCGCTTCAGCTCCTGAAAGGAAGAAACAGCCTCCGGAGACCAATTTAACACATCAGCACCCTTCTTAGTCAAATCAGTCAATGGCTTGGCAATACTAGAAAATTTTGCTATAAATTTCCGATAAAAATTAGCAAAACCCAAAAACTTCTGGAGGGCCTTCAAAGAAGTGGGCTGAACCCAATCGTAAATGGCCTGTACCTTGGCCGGGTCCATTTCAATAGTTGACGGGGACAAAATAAATCCCAAAAAAGAAATCCTCTGTACTCCAAAAAGGCATTTAGATCCTTTGACATACAGGGAATTCTCCCTCAAGATCCGGAACACAGTCCGAATATGTTCCACATGAGAATCCCAATCCTTGGAGAAGATCAAAATATCATCCAGATAGATAATCAAAAATTTATCGACAAAATCTCGGAAAATATCGTTCATGAAGCACTGGAAGACAGAAGGGGCATTAGTGAGCCCAAAAGGCATCACCAGGTACTCAAAATGTCCCTCCGGAGTATTAAACGCCGTCTTCCATTCATCCCCATGCTTAATGCGAATAAGATTATACGCCCCCCTGAGGTCAAGCTTGGTAAACCAGCAAGCACCTTTAACTCTGGAGAATAGATCAGAAATCAGGGGTAACGGATACTGATATTTAACAGTAATTTTGTTGAGGGCACGATAATCAATACAAGGTCTTAATGATCCATCCTTTTTGGCTACAAAAAAAAATGGCACCTAAGGGTGACAAGGATGGTCTAATATGACCCTTCTCCAACGCCTCCTTAATATAGGATCGCATAGCCTCATGCTCGGGTACAGATAAATTGAAGAGCCGACCCTTGGGAAATTTACACCCCGGGCTCAGTTCAATTGCACAGTCATAACTCCTATGAGGAGGCAGAGACGCAGACTCATTCTCATTAAATACATCATAAAAGTCCGCCAAATAATCAGGAACATCATGCGACTGAGGAGAGGTGGAAAACACCAGAGCCTCACTAAAGGCACACCGACAACCCCAACTCACCACAGACACAGATTTCCAATCCAAAACTGGATTATGAATTTGTAACCAGGGAAACCCCAGAACAATAGTATCATGCAGATTATGCAACACCAAAAATGTGCAATTTTCTTGATGGTCTGGGGTGACCCGCATTACCACCTGGGTCCAAAACCGAGGGTTATTTTTAGCCAAAGGAGTAGCATCAATCCCCTCAAAGGGATAGGCGTCTGCAGAGGTGTCATCGGAAATCCACAACGTTTAGCAAAATCCAAGTCCATTAGGTTTAGGGCTGCTCCCGAATCCACAAAAGCCTTGGCGGAAAATGTGGACAGGGAGCAGATCAGAGTAATAGCCAGAAGAAACTTAGGTTGAAGAACCCCCAACAGAAAACGTGTGTGCAAAGCGTTTCTCTTGTTTAGGACAGACAGAAATAATATGCGAGGCATCTCCACAGAAAAAACACAACTTATTACGCCTTCTGAACTCCTGACGCTGCTCTCTGGAAAAAACTCTATCACATTGCATAGGTTCAGATATTTGTTCAACAGGTGGCAACACCTCTCGTGCAGCTTTGCGTTCGCGCAAACGCCGATCAACCTGAATGGCTAATGACATAGAATCGTCAAGACCAGAGGGAACAGGAAATCCCACCATAGTATCTTTTACGGCTTCTGACAACCCCTTCCGAAAGAGAGCAGCCAAGGCATTATCATTCCAGGTAGTAAGTACTGCCCACTTTCGGAATTTTTGACAGTACAATTCTGCAGAATCACGACCCTGGTTCAATGCCAGCAGGGTCTTTTCAGCCTGATCAATGGCATTAGGTTCGTCATACAACAACCCCAAGGCCTGAAAAAATGCGTTCACATTAGTCAGAATAGGATCATCTGGTTTCAAAGAAAACGCCCAATCCTGGGGATCGCCACGCAGCAAAGAGATGACAATTTTAACCTGCTGCGCGGAGCTCCCTGACGAGTTTGGCTTCAAGGCAATAAATAATTTACAATTATTTTTGAAATTCAAAAATTTAGACCGATCCCCAAAAAATACATCAGGTGTAGGAATCTTTGGTTCAGCAGCATGTGAATGAGCAAGGTAGGCGGAAATTCCCGGCACTTCCGCAGTGAGCTGCTCCACACGATCAGACAATTGCTTTATCTCCATTGAGAGAAAAAAAAATTCCCCCTACGGCCTCAGAGATATAGAGGAAAAAATATACACACTTTTTTTTTTTTACAATTCTTTCCTGCTATTGAGTACCCTAGGATCTGCGGTATGGCGGGTGATTCTGTTATGAATGAGTCACCATAGGAGGCAAAAACAGAAATACAAGCTAAGTCCAGAAAACCAGAGAAGTTGGCAACTATCAGATTGCAGACCCCTGAACCTATCAACACAACTAGCAGTAGCCGTGGGGGGTTCCTACGATGCCCTAGACCCCTCGATCACAGCCGGAGAATTAAATAGGCCTAAAGAAAGAAAGTGGAAATCTAAACTGCCCCAGAGCAGACCCCAAAGCAATAGGCAGCCCCCAACATATAATGACAGTGAAGCAAGATGAAAACACTAACACAGACAGAAAGATAGACTGAGCAAAGACGGGGCACAAAACTACCTAGAAAAGAAAGGACAGGAAGGCTGCTGTCTGCAATCTGCCAAAACCCTATCAAAGACATAAGCCAACAAGCTGATATGAAAAAGGCCCTGAAGCAGCTAGGCTTCAAAAACTAAATCAGCACTCAGGTATTTTCAGAAGACAGAGCGAAAGGAATTCAGCACACCCCAGCAGGGAATGGCAGAAATCCAGAAAAGCAAAGCAAAACAAAGTCAAAGCACAAATGCAAAAAGCCGAGCAGCAAACTTAGCTTTAGAGGAGCAGGAATTCAGACTGGTCTCCAAGGATCCCACAGAGAAATCACCCGCAGGGCAGAAGGGCGTCGGCAGCCTTATATCCAGTCAGTAACTCCACTCAGCCAGTCATCATCATCAGCCTCAGGTGTTTGATAATCAGGCTCACTACCTTTCTTTACCAGAAGAGGGAGTTCCTCGGGCCTCAGTAGTGAAGGGGAAAATGAACTCACAACACTTTTTATTGTAAAAATAGTTTTTGCATCACCACATATTGAGAGCTATAATTTTTCCGTATTTTGACCCACCGAGTCATGTGAGGTCTTATTTTTTGCGGGACGAGTTGACGTTTTTATTGGTACCATTTTCGGGCACGTGACATTTTTTGATCGCTTTTTATTCCGATTTTTGGGACGCAGAATGAACAAAAACCAGCGTTTCATGAATTTCTTTTGGGGGGTGCGTTTACACCGTTCCGCGTGCGGTAAAATTGATAAAGCGGTTTTATTCTTCGGGTCAGTACGGTTACAGCGATACCTCATTTAGGTCTTTTTTTATGTTTTGTCGGTTTTATGCAATGAAAACTATTTTATATAAAAAATAATTATTTTTGCATCGCTTTATTCTGCGAGCTATAACTTTTTTATTTTTTCGCTGATGATGCTGTGTGGTGGCTCTTTTTTTGCGGGACAAGACTTGAAGATGAAATGAACTCTAAAAGGGCTAAAGTTAAAGATGAAACATTTCCTTTGTATTTTTGGCAAAAAATCTATATATTGTATTTTTTTACATTTTAAAAAGTAAATAAAGGAAAATGGGCCGATGCGAAAGTTTGGACAGCCTTGGATATTTGTGTGCTTAAGTAAATTTGACCTTTGTTTCAAACCTTAATTAGCCTGTTAGGGTTATGGTTTGTTCACTTTCATCGTTAGGAAATGTCAGGTAATACTGTACATCCTTTCATGGTTCCTTCATCCCCCAGCAGGTACGCCGACTTAAGGGGGTTTTACACATAGCGATATCGCTATGTGTGATACTTACCTCCGACCGGCTCCCCCGCTGTCCATCGCTGATCGCGCGAGAATGTCCGGCTCCATTTCTCGTCGGGCGCTTCCTGCTGGCGCCGACAAGTGACGCGTAGACGCGGGCGGGAGGACGTCAGGATCGCTGTGTGTGAAAGGTGAGTATCGTGCACTGCGTCGCTGCTGCATCGCTGTGAGGTCTGCCTGTGTGACAGCTCACTGGCGATCATTTAGCGATGCACCAGCGATCCTGACCGGTTCGGATCGCTGGTCGGATCGCTGGTGCATCGCTAAATGTAAAGGGGCCTTTACTCACCACCACGGCCCCAGTCCTTCACTCCTTCCTCCAGCTGCTGCCCAGGGTCTGCACATGGCTCACAGATTCTCAGGGACTATGTTTAGGGCATGCGTTCAGGCACTCTTAAAGGGACAGCGTGCACCGTCCTAAAGTGTATATAACAAAAATGGGGCGCACCAACTGTACCAATCACAAATATATAAATGAAGGTTTAGGTGCAGCAACAGTGGAATAATAAACATGAGAAGAGAAGAAAAAGAACCACTGCAAATAGCGCACACTGAACCAGTACAAAAACAATGTTTTATTGATCCAGCAATACAATTAAAAACATAATAAAAACATATGAAGCATCCCACAATATATAACAGTGAAGTATGGCATATCACAATTATAGATTATGCTGTAATAACCTGTATATCAACCATGTGGTCCAACCTCACTGCAGTTAAGCACAACAACCACCCCATAAACCTGCTCATGGAGACCAAGGGCCCTAATATTGCACAATCGCTGCATGAAATAATTCCATGCATGTGTCCCTAAATATTCACTGGTTAGGGCACACAGGCCATAATAAGCCAACAGCAATATGGCCAATGCCCACAATCCAATATTCAATTGTACCACACAAAAATTACTCCAGAGCAACCAATAATAAGGTCGCAGTGAAAATACAGCTATAACCAAGTGGGTGCTACACCCAGGATCATACCTCACGCGTATCGCCGCAACCCATGCGGCTTCATCAGGGGAAGTACACTGATCATGATCCAACAGCCTTATATACCTTACTAAGACTCAAATGACCCGCACATGAACCACAGGTGAACTGCCCCCATCCAAAAGTTCCAATCACTACAAAAAGACCGGCGTCCCGGTCACTGAAGGAACATGGCCGCCGCGCATGCGCAATGAGCTGTGTGAGGAGTGTTGATAAAACAGGGGAGAAAAAAAAAAATAAAAAATTTCCAAAGGTGAAAGGTTATATTGAGATAGGTTAATGATTTGAAGCACATTCTCCTGTACCTGTATCTCCGTAGTCCCATCCTCCACGACAACCTCCTCATCTACTTGCGAAAATTCCTGTACTGATTGTACTGCGGGGGCCTGCGTCCCCTGAAGCGGGTGTTTCTTGTGAATATCCTCCCGCCTGCGATTTCACCTTTGGAAATTTCTGTGTTACAGAGGGGTTTGACTTTTTCGCCTGTTATAGGTATGGATAAGTTCACTTTGGTTAAGGACCTTTATATTTTTTGCAGACAATTAATTCTTCAGGTTTTACACAACAAGCCACGGATGGTGGATGGTTTGGATCAAACGGATCGTCAGGTGTTACAGGATCTATTGGATCTTTTACAGGAGGACACGACACATGGTAAAAACCGATTTCCTTATAAAAATAACTCAATGGTAGCCCCGCCTTTTTCTTTGGTTCCAGCTGTGAGGGGTTTTTTTGAGTTGGTCAAAAAAGATTTTTTGGCCATTCCTGCTAGATCACGTCACGTGGATAATCTACATGCGGGGGAAAGACTGGCTGTGGATAATTTAAAATCTAACAAATTGTTTTTGATTAAGGAGGCTGATAAAGGTGGAAATGTGGTGTTGTGGCCGCATGAATTATATCAGGAAGAGGCGCACCGCCAATTGGATAATGTTCGATTCTACAAAAGATTACCGTCAGATCCTACTGGACCCTTCTCTATTAAATTCAAGAGACTACTAGATAGGGCTTTTGAGTTGGGTATTATTAACAAGAAGGAGATGGAATTTTTGTGGGTTGAACATCCAATCACTCCTACCTTTTACATGTTGCCGAAGGTCCATAAGGATCTTGTTAGGCCTCCGGGCCGACCTATAGTTGCCAGTATAGGCAGCTTATGCGAAAAGGCCTCTATCTATGTGGACTATTTCCTTCAACTGATGGTGAAGACGTTACCATCCTATATACAGGATACCTCTCATTTTATTAGGAAACATCGTGATGTTACTCTGCCCTCTGGGGCCTTGTTGGTCACTTGCGATGTAGAATCGCTTTACTCTAATATTGACCATTCTGATGGCATCACTGCAGTACTGTATTTTTTTGATCAGATAGTTCATTCGGATAGAATGCACGATTCATTCATTGTGGATCTGTTAGGTTTTGTGATGAAGCATAATTTCTTCCTTTTTGACAGGTCTTATTTTCTCCAGACCTCCGGTGTGGCTATGGGGGCCAGATGTGCCCCGGTTTTGGCTAATTTGATTCTCGGATGGTGGGAGGCCACTCGGGTATATGTGACACAAATGTTCAGAGATAAAGTGCGACTTTGGTCGCGCTTTATCGACGATATTTTTTTCATTTGGACTGGTACGGTAGAGGAATGTGATATCTGAATTCCAATCCATACAACATTGTGCTCACTTATACTGTGTCCTCTGTTTCAGTTAACTTCTTGGATCTTACGGTCTCTAATATCAATGGGGGCATCTCTACAAGACTATTTAGAAAACCTACTGCTACAAATAGCCTTTTGGACTATACAAGTTTTCATCCAGCCCATACGAGAAATGGGGTGCCCATGGGGCAATTTTTGAGAGTACGAAGAAATTGCACATCGGAGGTAGTGTTTCGTGAGGAGGCTGCACAATTAACGAAGCGCTTCAGGAAGAGAAACTATCCTCGGGGTAGCATTTCACGAGCTTATCAGTGAGCGAATGGTACTTCGCAGGACTCTCTCCTGGTTACTCGTGACAAGATTCGGAGTGTGATGCCCCGGTTCATTACGCAATATAATAGTCAGTGGTCACAGGTGAGAGAAGTGATTGGGAGACATTGGGGTATACTTACAACGGACTTGCAGACGTCTGCTCTGGTGCCGGAACGGCCCTGTATAACAGCAAGGAGGGCTCCAAACTTTAAGGATATTTTAACAAAAAGTCACTATATGAGACCAGTAATTGGGTTGGAAAGGGGAATAATGCTTAGGGGCTCATTTGCATGTGGCAATTGTACCATATGCCCCCATATGCATTCCATCAGGGATTATTTTGTGAACCCAAGAGACGGCACTAGACATAGGTTAAGGTCATTTATGAACTGCAAAACTACTTGTGTGGTTTATGCATTAATCTGTCCATGTCATCAGGTTTACGTTGGTCAAACTTCTCAGGAATTACGCCGGAGGATCCAGAAGCATTTCTCAACAATCAACCTGGCACGTATTGATCAAACCAAGGGCAAGGTGTTGACATCTGTGGCAGCCCATTTCTTGAACCACCATGCTGGTAAGATTGCTGGTACTATGGTGGTCGCATTGGAGAAAATATCATTATCCAATAGGGGGGTTCACCCAGAAAGCTATTATTACAAACAGAGTCCAGATGGATTTTTATTTTGGACTCACTGAGCCCAAGGGGTCTAAATGAGGAGCTCTTATTTACTGGATTTCTGGGATGAATATTTATGATGTTCTCTTCTCTCCCCTCATGCAGTTATCCTATTGGACATCACTTCTCATGGGGAAGATGGTTACCCCTTACCTCATTGGAATCTCAGTCTGGATATATTGTGTTAGGTCTTCGTTCTCTTATATGTAACTAAAATCTGAATAAAGTTGTACTGTACTGATTCATATGGTTCTAACTGATAGGTTTACACGATGTCTCTGTAGTCTCTTTGAGATATTCCTTATCATTATCTTCTGTTTTTTGTATAGTAGGAGTCTGATGTGAGGGGGGTTTTATCATCATATTATCATTTTTGGCTGTGAGGTTTTACCTTATACATTGCTTGGGACATTAATCCCTTTATGGATTTTCTATCTAGTTCTATTGTATATTGTGACCTTGGAATAATATGGTGGATCCCTAGGTTTGAGCTCATGGGGACCATTGGGTTGGACCTGGGGATAGGTAGCCATTGTTATATTTTTAATGTCTTTTATGACATGTACCGGTGTTCATGTTTCACATTAACCCTAATTAGCTTATGGCTCCTTTTCATGTTGTGACCCCCTCCCTATGTGTTTCTGTCTGTCTCATTGTTGTGTCTGTTCTTCATGTTTCATGCTCTTGTGAGCACTGTGTGTCGTTGGAGCTGCAGCCTCGCGCCCGGGTGTGGGTTACGGCTCGGTGCTGACCTTGATTGACTTCTTTGGCCAGCATGTGGGGGCGTGAGGCTTGCGTTCCAGGGGAGAACTCCATGTGTCTCACTGGACGCAGGTGCGAAAAGGAAAGAAAAAGAGAAAAAAAAATTTTTTAAAGAAAAAATTTTTTGAAGGGTTTTTTTTTTTTCTCCCCTGTTTTATCAACACTCCTCACACAGCTCATTGCGCATGCGCGGCGGCCATGTTCCTTCAGTGACCGGGACGCCGGTCTTTTTGTAGTGATTGGAACTTTTGGATGGGGGCAGTTCACCTGTGGTTCATGTGCGGGTCATTTGAGTCTTAGTAAGGTATATAAGGCTGTTGGATCATGATCAGTGTACTTCCCCTGATGAAGCCGCATGGGTTGCGGCGATACGCGTGGGGTATCATCCTGGGTGTAGCACCCACTTGGTTATAGCTGTATTTTCACTGCGACCTTATTATTGGTTGCTCTGGAGTAATTTTTGTGTGGAACAATTGAATATTGGATTGTGGGCATTGACCATATTGCTGTTGGCTTATTATGGCCTGTGTGCCCTAACCAGTGAATATTTAGGGACACATGCATGGAATTATTTCATGCAGTGATTGTGCAATATTAGGGCCCTTGGTCTCCATGAGCAGGTTTATGCGGTGGTTGTTGTGCTTAACTGCAGTGAGGTTGGACCACATGGTTGATATACAGGTTATTACAGCATAATCTATAATTGTGATATGCCATACTTCACTGTTATATATTGTGGGATGCTTCATATGTTTTTATTATGTTTTTAATTGTATTGCTGGATCAATAAAATATTGTTTTTGTACTGGTTCAGTGTGCGCTATTTGCAGTGGTTCTTTTTCTTCTCTTCCCACCGTCCTAAAGTGTACCCACCCAATGACTGGGAGACTCGTATTATTTAACCCCTTCACCACCTTGGGATTTTCTGTTTTCGAGTTTCTGTTATTTGCTCCCCTTCTTACCAGAGCTATACGTTTTTTTATTATTCCATCAATCTGGCCATGTCAGGGCTTGATTTTTGCAGTACGAGTTGAATTACACCATTGGTTTTTCCATATAGTGTACTGGAAAATGGGGAAAAAATGTTCCAGTGCACTGAAATTTCAAAAAAGTGCAATTCCACAAATGTTTTCTGCTTTGCTTTTTTGCCATATTCACTAAATGCTAAAACTGACCTGCCATTATGATTATCCAGGTCATTACAAGTTTGTACATACCAAGCATGTATAGGTTCTCTTTTTCTAAGTGGTGAAAAAAAAATCCAAAGACTCTAAAAAAAAAGTCACCATTTTCTGAGACCTGTAGCGAGTCAGCGACTCCATTTTTCATGATCTAGGGCTGAGTGAGGGCTTATGGTTTGCACGCTGAGCTGAAGTTTTTATTGCTACCACTTTTGTGTAGATAGAATCTTCTGATCTACTGCTATTGCATTTTAATGTAATGTTGCAGTAACAAAAAACAAATGTAATTCTTGCGTTTGGATTCTTTTTCTCGTTACGCCGTTTACCGACCGGACTAATTCTTATATAATGTATATTAATAAATCGGGCGATTTGTGAATGTGGTGATACCAGATATTTGTATTTTTTTATTATTGCTTTATTTTGAATGTGGCGAATGGTGGTGAATTGAACTTTTATTTCTTTCTATTTTTAAAAACTTTTTTTTTAACTTTTTTACTTGCTTCAATAGTGTGGCACCCCTGAGGCTCAGTCGCCACAGAGGTACTGCACCTTCTCCTAAGGTGTGGTGCCCCACCATCCAGGTAAGTTGGAGGCTCCTGACCACGCTCCAACACTCGCACCCCACACAATAGAGTAGTTCAGCAAAACCACATTGTGGCTCCTTGCTTAGCGAGAAGCAGAGCACCTTTGGTGGCTTCCTGCTTGGAACACTAGACGTGCTGGGAGGTGGGTGGAGTTTAGAATACATAAATGAGCGGGATGGTTTAGGATGACAGGTCAGTCAGTCTGAGGTCAGTCAGACGGGGAGTCTGAGAGAGGAAGCCACTCGGAGAGGAGTGGGGATCCCTGGGAGAGGGATGGAGGCAGGAGTGCTGCAGCTGCCTCAGTGATCTGTGCCAGCTGGCACGGGAAAGGAAAGATGGAGAATGACTTTGAACTGAAGCCTGAGCTTCCATAGGAGGGAAAGACAAGTACGGAACGTAGGAGTAAAAGGGAACAGACAGGACGTGGGTTAGAGGAAGAAACCTGCCTAGAAGTTCTAAGTGCAAGGCCGGGGCCCGGTCCCCGAGGTTGTATGGACACTAATGGTTCTGCAGCAGACACCGGTGGAGTAGTGGGCTGTAAATGCACTACTCCCATCTAAGACTTGGGGCACAACAGCAACACGGATAGAGAGCCGGGACTCAGGAGTAGAGAGTCCCTGAAGCAGGCTACAGCTGTCTGCTGTACAAGTAGAGTTCTTGGGAACATCTGTCAGGAGGAACTCCAGTGTAACTCAGTACTAGGAGATCTTCACACTTAAAGGCGCTATAGAGGAGACGTTCAGAAAAGGCACATAAGTTGGCGGAGTGTTGGAAGGGAGCATTCCATCTTGCCTGGAGGTTGACTGAGTCCCTGACCCGGAGGACATGGCACAGAAGCGGGCACTACAGACTGTGAGTAAAGCTTTGGAACTACATGCCCTGGTGTCCTCCATTCCTTCCTGCATCCGTCCGCCTGGCACTACTACATCCCCTGCGCCAAACACTACACCATCTAAGTGTTTCTTCACCTATCCTGCCCTGGGACAACAGCCCTGCCTGTGGAGGGCTATAACATCATTGCTGCATCACATCATCTGTCCCGGAGGATCTGTCTGCAGCGTCGGCTTAACACCTCTCTTGCCGAACACCACAGGTGGCGTCACGAACTATTCCATTAACTACATTTCACCATTCACATCTTCCCATTTACTTGGGCGCCCAGGGCCACGGTCCGGGTCACCGCTGCTGTGACACGTCCTACTGACACCGGCCCGGCACCGAGTACCCCACGGCCCTGGGAGAGCGACCCAATAGTCTCCATGGGAGACTAGAAGCTGCGATCATCTGATCGCTTGTGCTACACAGGGCAGGACTTCAGTGAGACCTGCTCGTAGGATTGCTAGAGCAGTAAATCAGAAACCACGCTTGACTGCAAATGACCTTCAGAAAGATTTAACAGACTGTAGTTGTGGTACATTGCTCTACTGTTAAGAGACACCTGCACAAATATGACCTTCATGGAAGAAATCCTCTCCTGCATCCTCACAAAAAAAATCAGCTTCAGAAGTACAGTGCTGTGCAAATTAATTGGGAAAAAGCATTTCTGTGAGTGCCTGTTCAAAGCAGATAAAACTGGTTTGAATCACTGACTGGTAACCAACTTACGATTTTACTTAAAAAAATGCTGTGTCCCAATTAATTTGCACAGCCCTGTATGCAAAAGAATAAACAAACAATATCTAAACAAGCCTGATGCAAAGCTGCTAAGTCACTACAAAGTATACGGAGATATCCCTTTTTAGGCTTGCTAGACTCACCCATATGAATATCTGTCAATGTGCGTCCAGTGGCAGCCCCGACACATGTTTCACGTGGGCTTCCATGGGGGGCTGTCCACAGCCACCCGAGGAAGCCCACCCATATTCTTATGGGTGAGTCTAACAAGTCTTAAAGGGATATCTTCGTATACTTTGTAGTGACTTAGCAGCTTTGAATGAGGGTTGTGGATATGTCTCATGCCTGCTGCATATATGGGAAACTATCTTTGGGATTAATGCACAATTCTCTTTGCACTATGCACTTTATTGAGAATATGCTACTGCAATATTTTTAATGGATTACGGTCTTGCGGTTTGCTAGTTAGCCCTCTCTGCTACTACAGTTGCTGTGTCCTTTCGCACACAAGTTTTTGTATATGCCTTGTTTGTTTCTGTCTGCCTATTTATGTATGGTACTTATTGTTAAGTTAAATAAAAATATACTGTTTGTTTAATAATCTTGTGTGGACTTGTACTCCGTCTTTTTGTATAGGAAATATGAATGATCTTTGGAGTGTCCATGGTAATTAATATTGGCATTTCAGGACTACATTCACCTTTTTTTGCTATGTCTTACCCTAGTTCTATACATTATTTTGCTGTAAAAATATAAATACAGGCCACACTGAGCAGTGTGGTAACTCCGTGACACGCCTCATCTATCTGTGGTCTACAAATTGTGGCATTTGAGGGCTCCATTGAACTGTTTTTGCTGTGTATTACTCTTGTTCTATACACTATTTTGTTGTAAAAAATAAAAATACAGGCCACATATTTTACAGTGTGGTATCTCCGTGACACGCTTCATGTATCTGTGGGCTACAAATTGTGGTATTTGAGGGCTCCATTCAACTGTTTGTGCTGTGTGTTACCCAAATTCTATAAAAAAAACAAAATTAGAGGCCACACTGAACAGTGTGATATCTCTGGCAAATGCCTCTTCTATCTGTGAGCTACAAATTGTGGGATTTCAGACCTCCATTTGCCTTTTTTGCTATGTGTTCCCCTAGCACTAAACACTATTTTGCGGCAAAAAATAAAAATACAGTCTACGTATTTTACAGTGTGGTATCTCCATGACACGCCTAATCTATCTGTGGTTTAAAAACTATGGAATTTGAGGGCTCCATTGAACTGTTTTTGCTGTGTGTTACCCTAAGTCTAAACACTATTTTGAGGTAAAAAATAAAAATACAGGCCACATACTTTACAGTGTGGTATCTCAGTGACACACCTCATGTATCTGGGGGCTACAAATTGTGGCATTTCAGGGCTCTATTCTACTGTTTTTGCTGTGTATTACCATAATTCTATACAGTATTCTTTTGTTAAAATACAGGTCACATTGAATAGTGTGATATGTCCGGCAAACACCTATTCTATTTTGCTGTAAAAAATAAAAATACAGGCAACATATTGAACGGTGTGGTATCTTTATCAGACGCCTCCTCTGTGTGCTAAAATTTGTGCATTTCAGGCCTACATTCACTTTTTTTTGCTGCGTTTTACCATAATTCTATACATTATTTTTCTGTAAAAAAAAATACAGGCCACATATTGAACAGCATGGTATCTCGATAAAAATACTTCTGTTTCAAATTATTATGGCTGCTTCTTGACTGTGTCTTAAATGCACCAATTACTACCACCTTCATCATCTTCTTCCTAGAGGCAGTTACTGTGCAGAAAGAAAGTCTGAGGAGCATAGGGTGAACGCTTGGGTGGTGTTGTACTATGTCTCTGGATTACGAAGGCAAAATCTTCTAGATTAAATCATGACTAGAAGAGCCAGAGCACATGGAAAAGCACGGGGCCAGGCCTCGCAACTATCGAAGCCTGTTGTTTCTGGACCGGATTCTGACAATCCATCACCTACTAATACTGAACTTGTCAGACAAGGATGTCAAAAAGGAGTCCCTACAATTTCTAGAACAGAAGCTAGAGATTTTGATATTTCGGCTGGATTTCAAGATGTGTCAGTTGGAGAGCGTGGTGGGCGTAGATGTGACTTCTATGATATGGATGTTTCCACTAAACAATCCATCCAACATGTTATTGAATCAAAATCTGTTTTTCCTTGCAACTCTATTCAGCTGTGCACAAGCTATGTCAAATTGATAGCTAGACCCCAGTGGGTCTTGTCACAGTGCCATGTTGGCTACAGTCCACAGATATTATCTATCTCCCTAATCTCACCACTACTACTTTACCAGCATGATGAATTAATAGGCAAAGCACATGGTTTTGATGGAGCTGTTCTTTTCTTGTCAAAGAAACTAAACAAGATCAATGAGGTGGTTAGCCGCACACGCAATGGAGAAATAGTAAAGATTACAATTACTTTCACAAATAAATTACCACACACTTCACCAACCTGCTTTCACTTTTACAACATTATATTTCAAAGCCTTGAAGAAGATGATGAATATATTATAAAGCAAATAGGTATGAATAATTATCACCCAAATGATGTTGCAGAAGTCAGAGCATACAACCTATCTGTGTGGCAATGATTTAACACCGAAATGTTGAAGTGTGAGACCTGTATCATCTTGTGGATTGATGTGAGCCACAAAGTCCTTCAAATTGAAACTATTCTGGATGTAATGTACAATTTGCTCTAGAAAATTAGAACATACCTTCTATGATGCTTGCATTAAATAACTGATTGACTAGATATGTACGGTCTCAGGAAGACCGTGCTGCGGCTACCTATGCTGCACCGGGTCCGGAACTGTCAAGGCTGCATCCCCTGTTTCCCAGGGGAAGGAATAGAGGAACAGACAGGCCCCATTACCCAGGAAGAGGGGGCATGTTTAGACAGGGAACCTGGCTGGAAGCTGAGGGAAAAAACACGCAAAGCAGGAGTGAGTCCCCTGCTGTCAGCATGTGAGCAGCAAGGGGGCAGTGCACTACGCACCCGAAGCACCGGTGCTGTGACGGACTGCAGCAGACAGACCTGGTGACCTAGATGCAGGGGGGCGAGTCTAAAAGAAAGCTGGCACGACAGCAGAATTTTTTGGTGGGGACAAGCAGCGCATAGGAGGCTGAGCAGCGTGCTCTGTCCTTAGAGCACTGGCGCCGTGAAGGACTGTTCCCGTTTGCTCCCGCTGCTAAAAGCGGTACTGCCAGAGAGTGAGGCGCCATGTGCCCAGTGACCGCCAGAAAGGGAGGTGCCATATGCTCTGCGACCGTGAGTACAGCGCACGTGCGCAGTAGAGAGAGTCAGTTCATGCCACGTGTCCAGCTTGGATGACCAATAATTATAAGGCACAGAGGAATGATGGAGGACATTGGTACGGTCAGCAAGGTACACCCTCAGCATCTTCCCAAACTTTGCACTCCTTGTGAGAGTACCCTGCGCCTCAGGGCCAGGGCAATGGGAGGGTCTGAGAAAACTCTCCCATAACTTTGCCAGTGTTCCACTGCCTCTGCTGGATTGGAGTTGTGTCTCTCTCACCTGTACTCCTTGGTTGTCCAACAAACTGTGACCTCTGCCACCAGCGTTTTGAGATGGGAATTTTTTTAATAATTCCACAAGAAGGGCCCTCTGGTACTGCAGCATTTTAGTACACCTGTCTGCCTCTGGAATAAGCGTTATAAAGTTCTCCTATTAGCGTGGGTCTAGAAGTGTCACCAATCAGTATTGCCTGTCAGCCAAAATTTGGAGAATGCGAGGGTCACGGGAAAGGCAGTGTAACATAAACTCAACCAATGCGTGCCAGACTGCTAACAGGCAAGACTTCTATGTCCTCACTAAGAGGATGGCTGACCATGCTCTCCTCCTCCTTGTCCTCCGGCGATCCACGACTTTTGACTAACTTCTGCACTATCATTGTAAATGCATCATTGTAAATACATCATTGTAAATACACCCCTGTACTTGTATCTCCCCCACATTATTATTGATTGCTTGTGAGAGCTACAGGGTCGTTTTCTTTTGATTTAATTATTGTTAATGTTACTACTTAGGACTGTTGTGTTTGAAACTGTTGAACTGTAAATATGTTGGCGCTATATAAAGTAAATAATGATTATTAGTATTATTAGAACACAGGATGGTGATGCTAATTATGGTGTCATTGCCGCTCACCATCTTGCTGGATTCCTCAAAGTTCGGGAGGATGGTACATATGTCTGACATCCATGTCCACTCCTGAGATCTTATGTGTAAAGTCTGAACTGTATACCGTGGCCTTGATGAAACTGGTAGTCAACAACTGACCTCTTCTGATCACAAATCCTTTCCAGCATGTGCAGTGTAGAGTTCCAACACATGGGGACATCGCACACCAGTCAATGAGCCATAAGCTGCAAACACTGCTGAAGCACGGCAAGGGCGGCTGAAGCTGTAGCTGGCTTTCTAAAATGGGTACGCAGGACAGCGTACTTTCACGAGCAGATGCGGCGGCTCCGGGTCACTTTTGAGAAACCGTTGAACAACAAGGTTAAGCACATGGGCCAGGTATGGTATGTGTGTGAGTGACCATGCCTGGCTGTAGGTTCAGTGATGTCAGCCACAGATCTGCCTGCTCTTTCAGAGCTGTCCACAACTCTTCATCATTGTGCGGCTTGTCACCTAAGCATATTAGCTTCAGCACAGCCTGTTGCTGCTTGGCTGAGGCAGTGCTGAAGTGCTTTCAACTTGTGATTGATGTGTTCATTTCAGAGATGGAGGCTGAAAGGAAGGAGGAGCTGTAGACTGGGGGCAAGCCTCATTGATGTAGGTCCCGCAATCCTTGGCGTCGGGAGGACGTGTTCCATCACAATGTCCAACTAGGTCCCAGCTTCCATTATGTTAACCCAGTGTGTCGTCAGTGAGATGTACCATCCCTGCCCACAAGCACTTGTCCACGTGTCCGTGGTTAGGTGGACTTTCCCAGTAACAGCATGGTTGAGGGCCCAGGTAATAAATTGGGACACGTGCTTGTGTAATCCAGTGACGGCACACCAGGATAAATGATGTCGGCTGGGGACAGAGTACTTTGGGACGGATGCCGAAATCAGGTTGCAGAAAGCTTCCATCTCCACTGTCACAGCGGCGGCTGTAACCGCCGCTGTTCCTCCAGCGGTGGGGCCCGCTGCTGCTTTCACTCACTGGGTTGCATCCCGCTGTACCACCTCCCTCCGCCGCGCACCCCTGCATGTCACCTCCTTGCTACCTTCCTCCTTCACTCGCGCGGTCCCGCGCATGCGCCTAAGGCCGCGGGCGTGCACCCTAAAGGACTTTTAACCCTGCAGCGGCCATTCTGAGGCCAGGGCTGGCAAATCATCTCTTTGCGCAGGATATATAAGGTGTCTCCTCCCTGTTGGAGGCACCTGATTATCGTGTGCCCTGCCTCCGCTAATCCTGGCCGCCTTACTGTGTTCTTTCCTGTGCTCCGTGCTCCGTGTCCTTGTTCCTGCTACGTCCTGTGCTCCGTGCTCCTTGTCCTAGTTCCCCCCCATCCTGTGCTTCGTACTCCATGTCCTAGTTCCTGCTCCATCCTGTGCTTCATGCTCTGTGTCCTAGTTCCTGCTCCATTCCGTGCTCCTTTCCACTACTGTCTGGTTCCCTGTGCTCGTCCTACTCCTGGTCCTGTAGTCCTTTACCCATGCCCCTTCCCGTGCCTTTTGCCCAGTGCTGGGTGCTGCATCCACCACCTGCTTCGTCCATCTTCTGTGGTCTGGTATCCAGCATCCTGTTCTCTATCCGGTACATCCCGCTCCTGTACGCTGTGCTCGGTCCTGCACTCTATGCTGCCTCCGGTACACCCCAGTCCCTTGATCCGTCCCTCTTGGTTCCAGCTGTCATGGTGTCTGACTCCCGTGGACCTGCCCCTAACGGTCCCTGTATAGGGGTTGGTTCCACCTGGTGCGCTCGCTCTCAGGGGCTTCAGTTCTGTGACCCAGAGGGTCCACTCTCGGACGCTACGTTTCCCAGAAGCGTCACAGTATAATCAGACCATGGACCCCGCTGGTGCCTCGGCGGCTACACAAAAAGAATTACTCTTTTTGCGGGAAAACCAGACTCGAATAATGGCCTTTATGAAGTCCATGGATACCCAGCTTTCCGCTCTTCACACCACCGACCCAGGAAATGCTTTTCTGCTGGCAGGCCTCCAGCAGGAGCTTGCGCAGCAGCGTGATGCCCAGTCCCACATGCTGAGCTACATGGCGTCCGTCGATGATCGACTACTTTCCCTGCAGTCCTCTGCTGCTGCCTCGGCTCTGCCCCGGGACCCAGTATCTCATCCGCTGCCATGTTTGGGGAACCCCCTAGGTATAGCGGAGACCCCAACCTATGCCGAGGGTTTTTGAACCAGTGTCGTTTGCACTTCGAGCTCCTGTCCCAGCAATAACCCTCTGACTGGGCCAAAGTAGCGTTTATTGTGTCCCACCTAGAGGGGGAGGCCCTAGCTTGGGTAAATCCCCTGTGGGAGAAGGATGATCCCTTGGTATCTAGTATAGAAAATTTTATGGATACCTTTCATAAGGTTTTTGATGAGCCCGGACAGTTGGCCTCTACTACCGAGGCTCTTTTTAATCTCCGTCAGAGTTCCCTTACTGTAGGACAGTACGCCATCTGCTTCCGGACACTTTCCTCAGAGTTAGGGTGGAATAATGAGGCTTTGGTTGGGGCCTTTTGGAGAGGGCTTTCTGGCAAAATAAAAGACGAGCTTGGCGGCAGGGACACTCCCACTACCCTGGAGGACCTCATTTCCCTGGCTACCCATATAGATTTACGGTTCCTAGCGCGCTCTCGCGAGGCTGTTAGAGAGAGGAGACCCTTTAGGCTATACCAGGCTCCCATTCCTCATTTCCCCGTGCTGCCTACCAGTGCCGTTCCTTAGCCAAAGCAGGTGGACCAGGTAAGATTGTCCGAACAGCGGAGGAGGGAGAGAATGACACAGGGTTTGTGTCTTTATTGCGGGGGATCCAATCATTTTTTGCATACTTGCCCAGAGAGACCGGGAAACGCCTCCACCTAGGCCAGGTAAGAGAGGCCTCCCTAGGTGACCCTGATTCATCTCTGCCCCTTACCATTTCAGCTTTAATTATTCTAGGTTGGGAGCGTAGATCTGTGGATGCGTATGTGGACTCAGGTGCGGCTGGTAATTTCATTCGGCTCTAAGAGGTGGACAAGTTCCTTTACCTGTGCCCGTCACCATGGTTACCGCCGAAGTGGAGTTACAAGTTGGAGCACTTTATCAGGAAAGAATAGCCTTTTACGTCTTGCCCAACTTATCTCACGCCGTACTCCTTGGCCTACCCTGGCTCAGGTCACATGAGCCAGTTCTTGACTGGCGTTCAGGAGAGATTCTGCACTGGGGCCACTCCTGCCATGAACACTGTCTGCTGTTGCTTGCCCATCCCAGACCACTACAAGTTCCTGTCGATCTTCCTGGGCTTCCCCCGGCTTACCACTTGTACGCCGATGTCTTTAGTAAAAAGGAGGCGGAGTCCCTACCGCCGCATTGGTCCTACGATTGCCCAGTAGACCTGATTCCAGGGGCTACCCCTCCCAGGGGGAGAATTTATCCACTGTCTCCAGCCGAAACCTCGGCCATGTCAGAGTACATTCGGGAAACCTTGGCCAAGGGTTTCATTCGGAAATCCTCTTCTCCTGAGGGCGCTGTTTTTTTCTTTGTCCGGAAAAAAGATGGATCCCTTCGGCCATGTATTGACTACAGAGGCTTGAACAATATCACAGTCAAGAATAGGTATCCCCTTCCACTAATCCCAGAACTCTTTGACCGCCTGAGGGGGTCCCGCATCTTTACCATGTTGGACCTGTGGGGGGGCTTATAACTTGATCCTAATCTGTGCTGGGGACGAGTGGAACACTGCCTTCAATACACGGGATGGTCATTATGAATATTTGGTCATGCCGTTTGGACTCTGCAATGCCCCGGCGGTCTTCCAGGAGTTTGTTAATGAAATCTTCTGGGACCTACTGTACTCATGTGTTTTGCTAGCAGGTGGGCGGGATGCAGTGACAAGACGCAAGACGGTTTTGTGTTTTTGGTAATAACTTTTATAGGTTTATAGGTAACTATCCGCAGGGGTAGTCTAAGCAACCGAACAACTAACAGGAATTGTCCTCGCAGGGACTCAATACACGCAAACACGGAAATATAAGAACACGACTACGTCCGGCGAAAGCCGGTCACTATAGGGCCACGGTATGGCCGACTACGGGTCCTTAGCTATATAGTGTCACATAACCGTCCCGATGTTCCTCAGCGTCCTGGACGATGGTTCTTCGGCGTAGCAGCCGCTGGGCCCAGCCGCTGAAGATCTGTCATAGTTTTCGGGCATTCTGACGCTCCGGTGAAGCAGGAGCACAACAGGCCCTGGAGGACTTCTTTGACAGATGGGCCGCAGCCCCCGGATAGGGGCAAGCAGCGGCGATGCGGGGTGGCGGTTGGCAGGCCACCTGTGCAGCCAGCGGCTGCAACGGGGGTTCCGCGGCGAGAAACGGCCCGGCCATTGTCGCGGACTGGAGCAGGACAGTGGTGGCCGCCGACGGCGCTGAACTAGCCGCGGCCACGGGCAGCGGGGGACAGGCCACAGCCGCGAGCTGGAGTGAGGCAGCAACGGCCACTGGTGGCCGCGGGCAGGCCGCAGCCACGGGATGGAGTGAGGCGGGAGCGGCCGCTGGGACCCGCAGGCAGGCCACAGAAGCTGGCAGGAGCAAGGCGGCAACGGCCGCGAGTGACCGCGGGCAGGCGGCAGCCGCGGGATGGAGTGAGGTGGCAGTGGCCGCTGGTCGATGTGGAGCAGCGGTTCTCGGACAGTCGTCTCGACGCCGTCCCACTGATGTCCAGGGTGAGTGTCTCTCCTGCCTCTGTCCTCCTTTCTGGCTCCGGTAAGTTGTTTTGGCTCTCAGTCGCTCCCACGGTCTCCTGCTACTTCTGTCCCATTCTGCTGACTCACTGTGACTCTCATTCCCTGGCCCTTTTATACCAGCTCCTCCCCCAGCCCATCTGTCAGTCTCACTGGTCCGTCCCTGATCTCTGTCCCCCGGAAACAGTTTCCCCCAGAACCTAGGTGACGGTCCCCTTGGTTCCGACCCCGACACTCGGCGGGGACCCTCTCTCCCACACCCCCCCACCCTGTATGCTCGCCAGTCCTTGGGCGAGGGCTTTAGTAGACTCGAGTTAGTCTTTTGAGATGACAGTTCTTGTCGCCATACGAACTGGTCCTGTTCGTAGCGTTCAGGGGGTTTGCCAGCTGTGGACCGCTCGGAGTATCTAAGTTCGGGTGTGGTGGAGTTTTCTGGGTGGTGGATGGTGGTAGGTTGGTAGATTCTGGTGGTGTGGCTGGGTCCACTGCGATGTCACTACTTGGATGGCCCGCGGATGCGACTGGGGAGTCCTCCTCATCATCTAGGTCCCAGACCATTGACGGGGGGTCAGGGACCTGAGGGATCGGCTCGGATTGCAGGGGATCAGTGGACGCACAAGGATGTAGCATGTTACGGTGCACAACACGAGTGGCAGGCGCGCCGTTTTCTTCAGATTGTATGTCATACACAGGCCCATCGGGGCTTATTTGGCATAACACTCGATACGGGTTTTCCTCCCACCGTGGTTCTAACTTGTTTTGGGGGCGTTGGTCTAGTCCGAGTACCCGATCCCTAGTTTGAAAGTCAATAGGTGGCGGTAGTGCTCCCCCATGGTGTTCTAGGTCCTGGAGCTTTGTATGGACGATTCCAGGGTTGAGTTTCCTCCAGGTTTAACTCCACTTCTGTGATTCCTTTGCCTTCTCGTCCAAACAGCAGTGAATAGGGGGTATAACCAGTCACCCGGTGCACTCGGTTGTTGTAAACCCACACGAGTTCAGGGACATACTCAGGCCAGAGGGCCTTTCGGTCACTTTTCAGGGTACGCAGCATTTGAATTAGTGTCCGATTAAATTATTCGCAGGCTCCGTCCCCTGCAGGTGGTATGGTGTAGTCCGAGACTTATCGATACCGTAGAGATGGTGTAATTCTTCCATGACTCTTCCTAGGAAGCACAGTCCAAATGTATTCGTTGTGGGCAGCCATACACTTGGATGTCAGTCTGTCAGTCTCACCGGTCCGTCCCTGAACTCTGTCCCCCGGAAACAGTTTCCCCCAGAACCTAGGTGACGGTCCCCTTGGTTCCGACCCGGACACTCGGCGGGGACCCTCTCTCCCACATATGTGTCGTGGTATATTTAGATGACATCCTCATCTTTTCACCTGACTTATCCTCCCATAGGAAGAGTGTTCGTCTGGTCCTGCAATGCCTACAGATGAATCGACTGTACGCGAAGCTAGAGAAATGCCTGTTTAGGCAAACTTTGTTGCCCTTCTTGGGGTATATTATCACGGACTCCGGGTTGAAGATGGATCCCGAGAAGCTGTCCGCCATACTCAAATGGCCACATCCAGTCAGAGTAAAAGCAATCCAGCGGTTTCTTGGCTTCGCAAATTATTATAGGCAGTTCATCCCCCACTTCTCCTCGGTGACCAAGCCCATCTCTGCTCTGACCCGGAAGGGGACAAGATCTAACGTTTGGCCTTCTGAGGCGGAAGATGCCTTTCTTGCCCTGAAACGGTCTTTTGCATCAGCTCTGATCCTACACCACCCAGTAGCCAGCAGGCCCTTTGTCCTAGAGGTGGATGCCTCCTCCACCGGAGCCGGGGCGGTCCTTTCCCAGCGGACGCCGGTGGGGCGTTTGGTTCCCTCTGGGTTCTTTTCTAAATCATTCTCCCCCGCTGAATTCAACTATTCAATTGGAGATCGGGAGTTGCTGGCCATAAAAATGGCTCTGGAGGAGTGGCGATATCTTCTGGGTGGGCGGTTCATCCCTTTACAATCTTCACGGACCACAAGAACTTAGCCTATCTTCAGTCAGCTCAAAAACTCAATTCCAGGCAAGCCAGATGGTCTTTATATTTTTCTCGCTTTGACTTCAAACTCCATTTTCGGCCTGGGAATAGGAATACCAAGCGGATGCTCTTTCCAGGTCTTTGCAATCCCCTGAGGCGGAGGAGGTCCCTTCGCATATCATCGAGCCTGCCAAGGTTATCACCATGGCTCCAGTGAGTCTTTCCCCTATCCCACCGGGCAAAATCTTCACTCCACAGAGCAAAAGACTGGAGGTGCACGTCGGGACCAAGAAGATACTCACTCTTCTCTCCCGCTATTATTGGTGGCCTTCTCTTCGCCAGGATGTGACGGATTTTGTAGCCTCCTGTACGACCTGTGCTCAGAACAAGGTGCCTAGAAGCCTCCCTTCCAGTCTTCTTCATCCGCTGCCTCTTCCCGACGCTCCTTGGCAGCAAATCGCCATGGATTTTGTCACTGATTTACCTCACTCCTCCGGATGTACTACTATCCTAGTAGTGGTAGATCGCTTCTCCAAGATGGCACATTTCATTCCATTGCCCGGCTTGCCTTCAGCACCTGAGTTAGCCAAGATCTTCATCCACCAGATCTTCAAGCTGCATGGACTCCCTCAACAAATTGTGTCTGATCGAGGAGTCCAGTTTGCCTCCTGATTCTGGAGAGCTCTCAGTAAACTCATGGGTATATCTCTGGACTTTTCCTCCGCCTATCATCCTCAGACCAATGGGCAAGTAGAACGGATTAATCAAGCATTGACGTCCTACCTGCGTCACTTTACTAACGCCCATCAAGACAACTGGGTTTCTCTTCTTCCTTGGGCAGAGTTCGCCCATAACAACCATCCTAATGAATCCACCACCAAATCCCTGGTCTTTGTGGTCTCAGGCCAGAACCCTGGTGTTCCGCTATCCATTTCCATATCTTCTGGTTCCCTGCAGCCGATGCCCTCTCCTTGGAATTTTCTCAAATCTGGAAAGAGACCAGAGAGGCTCTTGCAAACTCCAGTGCCCGATAAAAAGACACGCGGACCAGAGACGGAGGGATCTCCCACCATACCATCCTGGCAACAAAGTCTGGCTTTCGACCAAGTATATCCGCCTGAAAGTTCCTTTGTTCAAGTTGAGTCCCCGGTACATTGGTCCCTTTGAGCTACTTGGACACATCAACAACGTGGCTTACAAATTGAGGTTGCTGGCTTCACTCCGGGTCCCTAACGCCTTCCATGGCTCCTTAAACCTCTCGCTCTTAATCGTTTTCACTCGCCACCACTTCTGTCCCCTCAGTCAATCAGGGCCGATAACACCTTTGAAGTAAAAGACAATCTAGCCATGAAGAGAGTTAGGAGAAAAACCTTCTTCCTTATCGATTGGAAAGGATATGGTCTTGAGGAAAGGTTTTGGGAACCTCGGGAGAATGTTAATGCCACACGTATTCTGAAAAATTTTTGGGCCAATCTCAGAAGGGGGAGACTTAAGGAGGGGGATACTGTCACAGCGGCAGCTGTAACCGCCACCGTTCCTCCAGCGGCGGGGCCCGTCGCCGCTTTCACTCACCGGGTTGCGTCCCGCCCTGCCGCCTCCCTCTGCCGCACGCCCCCGCCTGTCACCTCCTTGCTTCCTTCCTCCTTCACTCGTGCGGTCCCGCACATGCGCCTTAGGCCACGGGCGCTTACCCTGCAGGACTTTTAACCCTGCAGCGGCCATTCTGAGGCCAGGGCTGGCCAATCATCTCTTTGCGCAGGATATATCAGGTGTCTCTTCCCTGTTGGAGGCGCCTGATTATCGTGTGCCCTGCCTGTGCTAATCCTGGCCGCCTTACTGTGTTCTTTCCCGTGCTCCGTGCTCCGTGTCCTAGTTCCTGCTCCGTCCTGTGCTCCGTGCTCCGTGTCCTAGTTCCTGCCCCGTCCTGTGCTCCGTGCACTGTGTCCTAGTTCCTGCTCTGTCCTGTGCTCCATGTCCTAGTTCCTTCTCCGTGTCCTAGTGACTGCTCCGTTCCGTGCTCCTTTCCACTCCTGTCCTGGTTAACTGTGCTCGTCCTACTCCTGGTCCTGTAGTCCTTGACCCGTGCCCCTTCCTGTGCCTTTTGCCCAGTACTGGATGCTGCATCCACCACCCGGTACCTGCTTCGTCCATATTCTGTGGTCTGGTATCCAGCATCCCGTTCTCTATCCGGTACATCCTGCTCCTGTATGCTGTGCTCAGTCCTGCACTCTATCCTGCCTGTGGTACACTCCAGTCCCTTGAGCCATCCCTCTTGGTTCCAGCTGTCATGGTGTCTGACTCCCGCTGGCCTGCCCCTAACGGTCCCTGTATAGGGGTCGGTTCCACCTGGTGCGCTCGCTCTCGGGGGCTTCAGTTCCGTGACCAGAGGGTCCACTTTCGGACGCTACGTTTCCCAGAAGCGTCACATCCACAAGCCTAAAAGGCAACATTTCAAGAGCAAGAAGACGAGAAATGTGTGAATTTAGTACTGTGGCCTTTGGGGTGTTGCGTTCCAAGCACTGGGATATGGACAACTGAATGCTGCGCTGGGACTAGGACGTGGACATGCTTGTTGATGGTGCTAGCTGAGATTGTGTGCAACGACACATGCAGGACAGGAGGCATTTTTGCATGCACCATGTACAGGGGATTTGCTTGCATTCACAACAGCGAAAGAAACAGTGGAATCACCCGCAGACACTGTTACTGGAGCTTAGTGTTCGGCCCACAAAGTCGGGTGCTTTGCTGCCATGTGACTGATCATGCTGGTGGTTGACAGGCTGGTATTTTTGCTACCCCTGCTGATGCTGGCATGGCCGGTGGTGCAAATGGTCTGTTTGGGGTTATCGGCAGTCTTTAAAAAACAACCAGGCTCGGGAATACGTAACAGTTGTACTGGCAACTTCCATCGTGATGGTGTTACGGGGACATTCAGAGTCTCCCTGTACCACACCACCTCCTCACCTTGCCCCCTGTGTTTTGTAGTTCCCCAAGGCTCAGTTCTAGAACCCCTACTCTTCTCCATCTACACCTTCGGCCTGAGACAGTTCATAGAATCTCGCGGCTTGCAATACCATCTCTACGCCGATGACGCGCAGATCTGACTATCTTGACCTGACATCACCTCCTTACTGACCAATATCACACAATGTCTGTCCGGTATTTCATCCTTTTCTGCTTGCTTTCTATAAGTGGTGATACAGACAAGGCATGCACTCTGTAGATATGAGGTAGGTGCAAGTTGAACCTGGAACTTAGTCCAGATGGTCATCCAGTGAAGAGAAAACAGCTGCACTCAGGGAAATTTAGATTTTCAATGCAAAAAATTTTTTATTGAAGACACCACAGGGGAATAGTGCGTTGAAGTAACGTTTCGACCCTATGTCGGGTCTTTTTCAAACCTCACTAAAGTGCCATATGTAGAAGTCTGGTCTGGCAGGGACCAGGCAGAGGACCTGAGATGAGCTGGAAGTGTGGGGCAGCAAGCGCCATCTGTGGTGTACAGACGGCGCTTGCTGCCCCACGCTTCCAGCTCATCTCAGGTCCTCTGCCTGGTCCCTGCCAGACCGGACTTCTACATATGGCACTTTAGTAAGGTTTGAATAAGACCCAACATAGGGTAGAAACATTACCTCAATGCACTATTCCCCTGTGGTGTCTTCAATAAAAAAAAAATTTTGCATTGAAAATCAAAATTTCCCAGAGTGCAGCTGTTTTCTCTTCACTCGCTTTCTAAAAGTGAATATGGACTAAACAGAATTCATCATATTTCGACCATCTCACTGTACCCCTCCACCAGAATCCTTCAATGTTAATGGCTGATCACTTTCCCCAGTTCTTCATGATCAGTGCCTCGTGGTGATCCGCGACTCTGCCCTCTTTTTCAAGCCACATATCCAAGCCCTTGCCTCCTCCTGCCGATTCCTACTCAAAAACATTTCCTGGATCCCGGATACATTTCTTAACCAAGAAACTGCAAAAAAGATTTTGCACGCCCTCATCATCTCCTGCCTTGACTAGTGCAACCTTCTACTCTCTGGCCTCCCCTCTAGCACCACTTCAATCTATTCTAAAATCTTCTGCTTCACTAATCCACATGTCTCCCCGATATTCCCCAGCCTCTCATCTTTAAACCCTAAAACTATGACATACAAAGCCATCCACAACCTGTCTCCTCCATATATCTGTGACATGGTCTCCCTGGACTTACCTACATGCAACCTTTGATCCTCTCAGCATCTTCTTCTCTACTCCCCTCTTATCTCTTCTTCCTCCAACTTCATACATGACTTCTCCCGTGCTGAACCCATACTCTGTAACTCTCTACCTCAACACATCAGACTACCGCCTATCACGGAAACATTCAAAACGAACCTGAAGAACAACCTCTTCCGACAAGCCTACAACCTCCAGTGATCCTCAGTCTACTGAACCGCATGACCAGCTCTACCCTCTCCTAGTATATCCACACCCATCCCTTGTAGACTGTGAGCCCTAGCAGGAAGGCTCCTCTCTCCTTCTGTACTTGCGTGTGCCTTGTATTAAGTAACAAAAAATTTAAATAATTATAAAAACATTTAATAATAAAAAAAATTATTCTATCAATAAATAAATATTTGAATGTAAAAAAATCTAAACAATAAAAGTACACATATTTAGTATCGCCGCGTCCGTAACAACCCGATCTATAAAACTGTCCCACTAGTTAACCCCTTTAGTGAACACCATTAAAAAAAACAAAAAAAAAAATACTTTATCATCATACCACCGAACAAAAAGTGGAATAACACGCAATCAAAAAGACGGATATAAATAAATGTGGTACTGCTGAAAACGTCATCTTGTCCCGCAAAAAAAATCAAACCCCCATGCAGCTCCATCACCAGGAAAATAAAAAAGTTATAGCACTCAGGCTAAAGCGATGAAAAAATAATTTTTTTATGTAAAATAGGTTTTATTGTATAAAAGCACCAAAACATAAAAAAATGACACTAATGTGGTATCACTGTAATTGTACTGACCAGAAGAATAATATTGCTTTATAAATTTTACCACATGCGGAATGGTACTGTATAAACGTCCCAATGGGCCTATTCTTTTTACTGCTCTTACATAACATATTATTTTATTTCAATATTTTATTCTAAGATCTATTAATTAAAATGTACTTTATTTGTTGGACAACCCCTTTAAGTTTGTTTCCATCTTAAGACGTTCATTGAAATGCTTGGTAAGCAAATGGTAAGCAAAAACTTTCTCAGTTGTAAAAAACTTTTTAATAAATATCAAAGTTGGCCTACGACTTTGTCCAAGCTTTTAATTTTGACCTTCTGTGAATTTGAGTTTGACATCCAAGATCTAAGTAATGCTGAATTGATGATCAATTCATTTTTTTATTGCTGTAAAGTGTGGGAGGTAAACAGGTGCAGGAAATATTGAGGATCATCTGTAGTTACAGAAATATCCTAGAAGTCATCTGTGTGCCAGAATTTTCTGTCTAATATTAATAATACAAAAAATACATTGTTGTTTACTCAATGAATGCCAAATGTGTACATGTAAATGGAGAAGATGGAAAAGATTAACTATTGAAATGTGTTGGGATTCTGATTCACATTGAGCTAAAGAAAACTAGAGCCTTATTCCACATTTATTATGTGGGTTAAACACGTTTTGTACCTTAATGGGAACCTGTCATCAGCTTTTTAGTGTGTGAACCAACAGAACCACCTTTCTAGGCCCATGTACTGCATTATTTAAATGTTTTCATCATCCCCTAATTCCCCTCTAGACTACGAAAAAACCCTTTTTATTTTCTCCCGCACTCTATGTAAATTCCTTTGATCTGGTCCAATGGGTGTCATTTCTCATTTTCTGTGCCGCCTATTTGCCCCCAAAAGCCGTCCTCCAGCTTTGATTGATGTGAATGACACATCTGGTGTCATCCACATACAGCGTCGGACTGGAACACCTTGGGCCCACCAGAGAAAATCATTCTTGGGGCCCACTATGTAGCTGGATAGATAAAAAATACCAGACCACCAATTGTGCGGTAAAACACACTAATATCCGGGTATAATATAAGGTTGTACATGTCTTAATTATGTAGCAGGAGTTGGGGTAGCCCCCTCATAGAATATAAAGCAGCCCCCTCATAGAATATAATGTAGACCCCTCATAGAATATAATGCAGCCATCTCATAGAATATAATGCAGCCATCTCATAGAATATAATACTGCCCCCCTCATAGGGTATAATGATAGGGTATAATGCACCCCCTCATAGGGTATAATACTGCCCCCCTCATAGGGTATAATACTGCCCCCCTCATAGGGTATAATGATAGGGTATAATGCACCCCCTCATAGGGTATAATACTGCCCCCCTCATAGGGTATAATACTGCCCCCTCATGGGGTATAATGATAGGGTATAATGCACCCCCTCATAGGGTATAATACTGCCCCCCTCATAGGGTATAATGATAGGGTATAATGCACCCCCTCATAGGGTATAATGCACCCCCTCATAGGGTATAATACTGCCCCCCTCATAGGGTATAATACTGCCCCCCTCATAGGGAATAATGCACCCCCTCATAGGGTATAATACTGCCCCCCTCATAGGGTATAATACTGCCCCCCTCATAGGGTATAATACTGCCCCCCTCATAGGGTATAATGATAGGGTATAATACACCCCCTCATAGGGTATAATGCACCCCCTCATAGGGTATAATACTGCCCCCCTCATAGGGTATAATGATAGGGTATAATGCACCCCCTCATAGGGTATAATACTGCCCCCCTCATAGGGTATAATACTGCCCCCCTCATAGGGTATAATGATAGGGTATAATGCACCCCCTCATAGGGTATAATGCACCCCCTCATAGGGTATAATGCACCCCCTCATAGGGTATAATACTGCCCCCCTCATAGGGTATAATACTGCCCCCCTCATAGGGAATAATGCACCCCCTCATAGGGTATAATGCACCCCCTCATAGGGTATAATACTGCCCCCCTCATAGGGTATAATACTGCCCCCCTCATAGGGTATAATAATGCCCCCCTCATAGGGAATAATGCACCCCCTCATAGGGTATAATGCTGCCCCCTCATAGGGTATAATACTGCCCCCCTCATAGGGTATAATACTGCCCCCCTCATAGGGAATAATGCACCCCATCATAGGGAATAATGCTGCCCTCCTCATAGGGTATAATGCTGCCTCCTCATAGGGTATAATGCTGCCTCCTCATAGGGTATAATGCTGCCTCCTCATAGGGTATAATGTTGCCCCCTCATAGGGTATAATACTGCCCCCCTCATAGGGAATAATGCTGCCTCCTCATAGGGTATAATGCTATATAGATATATAGTGTTAGATAGATATAGATAGAAATACAGATGTAGAAATAGATAGATATAGAGATAGATAGTAGATAATGGATAGAAAGTAGATAATGGATAGATATAGATAGAAAGATTCATAGAGATAGATAGAGATAGATATAAAGATAGATATAGAAAGAAATATAGATAGATCGATAGGTAGATAGATATAGAGATAGATAGAAAATAGATAATGGATAGATAGATAGCTATAGATAGAAAGATATAGAGATATATAGATAGAGATAGATAATAGATAGAGATAGATAATAGACAGAGATATACAGATATAATAATAATAATAATAATATAGACATATATAGATAGATATAGAGATAAATATACACTCACTGGCCACTTTATTAGGTACACCTGTCCAACTGTGTGTTAAGACTTAATTTCTAATCAGCCAATCACATGGCGGCAACTCAGTGCATTTAGGCATGTAGACATGGTCAAGACAATCTCCTGCAGTTCAAACCGAGCATCAGTATGGGGAAGAAAGGTGATTTGAGTGCCTTTGAACGTGGCATGATTGTTGGTGCCAGAAGGGCTGGTCTGAGAATTTCAGAAACTGCTGATCTACTGGGATTTTCACGCACAACCATCTCTAGGGTTTACAGAGAATGGTCCGAAAAAGAAAAAAAATCCAGTGAGCGGCAGTTCTGTGGCCGGAAATGCCATGTTGATGCCAGAGGTCAGAGGAGAATGGGCAGACTGGTTCGAGCTGATAGAAAGGCAACAGTGACTCAAATTGCCACCCGTTACAACCAAGGTAGGCAGAAGAGCATCTCTGAACGCACAGTGCGTCGAACTTTGAGGCAGATGGGCTACAGCAGCAGAAGACCACACTGGGTACCACTCCTCTCAGCTAAGAACAGGAAACTGAGGCTACAATTTGCACAAGCTCATCGAAATTGGACAGTAGAAGATTGGAAAAACGTTGCCTGGTCTGATGAGTCTCGATTTCTGCTGCGACATTCGGATGGTAGGGTCAGAATTTGGCGTAAACAACATGAAAGCATGGATCCATCCTGCCTTGTATCAACGGTTCAGGCTGGTGGTGGTGGTGTCATGGTGTGGGGAATTTTTTCTGGGCACTCTTTGGGCCCCTTGGTACCAATTGAGCATCGTTGCAACGCCACAGCCTACCTGAGTATTGTTGCTGACCATGTCCATCCCTTTATGACCACAATGTACCCAACATCTGATGGCTACTTTCAGCAGGATAATGCGCCATGTCATAAAGCTCGAATCATCTCAGATTGGTTTCTTGAACATGACAATGAGTTTACTGTACTCAAATGGCCTCCTCAGTCACCAGATCTCAATCCAATATAGCATCTTTGGGATGTGGTGGAACGGGAGATTCGCATCAGGGATGTGCAGCCGACAAATCTGCGCCAACTGTGTGATGCCATCATGTCAATATGGTCCAAAATCTCTGAGGAATGCTTCCAGCACCTTGTTGAATCTCTGCCACAAAGAATTGAGGCAGTTCTGAAGGCAAAAGGGGGTCCAACCCCTTACTAGCATGGTGTACCTAATAAAGTGGCCAGTGAGTGTATATATAGATAGATGGCTATAAATAAAAATAGATATAGAGATATATATAGAGATAGATAGATATAGAGATAATAGATATAGAGATAGATAGATAGATATAGAGACAGATAGATATAGAAAGATAGATATAGAGATATATATAGAGATAATAGCTAGATATAGAGATATGTATAGAGATAGATAGATATAGAGTTAGAAAGATAGATATAGAGAGATATAGAGATAGATAGAGATAGCTAGATAGATAGATGGATAGATAGATATAGATAATAGAGATAATAGATATAATAGATAGATACAGAGATAGATATAGAGATAGATGGATAGATCAATAGATAGATAGATAAAGAGAGAGAGATAGATAATGAGATATAGAGATAGATATAGAGATATGGTGTTAGATAGAAAGATAGATATAGAGATAGATAGATATAGAGATAGATATGGATATAGAGATAGATATGGATATAGAGATAACAGATAGATATAGAGATAGATAGATAGATTTAGAGATAATATATAGATAGATAGATATAGAGATAATATATAGATAGCTATAGAGAGAGAGATGTAGAGATAGATATAGAGAGAAACAGATATAGAGATAGATATAGAGATAGATAGGTAGATAGATATAGAGATAATAGATATAGAGATAGATAGATATAGATATAAAGATAGATAGAGATAGAGAGAGCGGTAGATATAGAGAGATAGATATAGAGAGAGATAGATACAGAGATCGATAAATAGATATAGATAATAGATAGAGATAGATAGATAAAGATAGATAATAAATATAGAGATAACAGATAGATATAGAGATAGAGTAAGACAGAAAGATATAGAGATAGGTAGATATAGATAATAGAGATAGCTAGATAGATAGACATAATAGATAGATAGAAAGACAGATATAGAGATAGATGTAGAGATAGAAAGATAGATATAGAGATAGTACTCACCTCTCCTCCTCGCTCCCACGCTGATTCCGGCAGCCGGCTTCAGTGTCAGGAGCTGCCCCCTCTGCCAGACACACAGCGGGTGCGCGATGTAGTGACGTCATCGCGCACTGGCTGTGAGTCAGTAGCAGAGAGGACTGAGGGCGGCGCCGGCCCTGATTTACAGCTGTAGTCTGCAGAGCGGCTTACTGGCTGGGGGCGGGGCCTCTGGGGGGTGGAGACCTGAAATGATATTCACTGCTTCGCAGTGAATATTCATTTCTCTTTAGCAGCGGGGACAGGGGCTCCTGCCTACTGACACCCGCTGCTGCTCCGCTGGCAGGGGCCCCCATAGCAGCTGCATAGTGTGCGACACACCACTGGCTGGGGGCCCCTGGAGCAGCGGGGGCCCTAGGCAACTGCTGGCCCTGTATGCCAGCAGGTGCCAGGGCCCACCGGAGAATCCACCGGTTCTCCGGTGGGCCAGTCCGACGCTGTCCACATAGCTGACAGAGATCTCGTGCCTGTGCATTAGCCTCATCGGCTACCGTAGGCTCACTTTGTACTGCCCTACTGTGGGCAGAGCACAAAACATAACTGCGCATAGGCCTGGGGACATCATTCTGGCAAAAAGGAGCCAGGATGACATTTCACGGGCATATGATGCAGAATATTGGCCTAAGCTAAAGGAAGCCAATAACATAGTGGTGTAAAGAAGAAAAAGTGTCAACTATGAAAAGGCGAACCAAATCTATCATAAGCTATGTGCCATTTAAAATTTTATGAATGGCTGGTCTAATTTTATGAAATTTAGGTTTTAACAAAAAACACTCAAAGTGTCCATATTCAGGTTGTAGATATGAATGAAGACGTGTAGATAGGAGAATGTGTATTTGTGCATTTAGGAGAAGTATAGGCGTAAACAGTACAAGTTGGCGATATGTACATTTATAGGCTTCAAATGTGTGCATTGTCAGACTGGGATGCCAAGGGCCCACAAGTAACACTTACTTTGGGGGCCCACAGTTCAGCTACGTCAAAATATTACATTGCCTCATTTGCAAAATTGCTTCCATATAATAATTAACTAGATAGTTTGTTAAATGAATGAAGAGATGCTACATATGACTGAGGCTTGCAAGAGATGTCAAAAGCAATAATAAAGGATTTTGGGGATATGTCAAAAGTAAAAGAAAAGTCAAAGATGCTATAGGATTTTTACAGGATGAAAATGATGAAATGGTAAGACAGGATGTTGAGAAGGCCGAACTTTTAAATTCCTATTTTGCATCTGTTTTCTCTCAGAAAGGAAATGTAACATCAACTGTTCTTCACTGTCCTATTAAGGGAATAGAAGAATCCAGGATATCTATAAACAGAAATATTGTGAGGAAACACTTAGCTAACCTAAAGGAATTCAAGTCTCCAGGTCCAGATGAATTACACCCCAGAGTACTGAAGGAGATAGCAGAAGAAATTTTTGAACCCCTCTCCATAATCTTTGAAAATTCTTGGAGAACAGGAGAAGTCCCAGAAGACTGGAGAAGAGCAAATGTTGTTCCTATCTTCAAAAAGGGGAAGAAGGTGGACCCAGGCAACTATAGGCCGGTGAGTCTGACTTCTATACCAGGTAAGATCTTTGAACAAATTATTAAACAACATGTATGTCAGTACCTGGATAAGAATGAAGTGATTATACAGAGTCAGCATGGGTTTGTAACTAATAAGTCATGTCAGACTAACTTAATTTCCTTCTATGACAGAATCGCTGATTGGGTGAATCAGGGAAATGCTGTAGATATAGTATATCTTGACTTCAGCAAAGCATTTGACAAAGTATCTCACACAATCCTTATTGAAAAAATGACGAAGTATGGAATGGACAAGGCAACTGTTAGGTGGATTCATAAGTGGTTTAGTGATCGGACCCAAAGAGTGTCGTAAATGGCTGTACATCCAGTTGGAAGAATGTCTCAAGTGGGTACCACAGGGCTCTGTCCTGGGCCCTGTATTGTTCAACATCTTTATCTTATGATTTCGATGAAGGAATTGAGGGTAAACTGATTAAATTTGCTGATGACACAAAGCTAGGAGGGATAGCTAATACTAGAGAAGAGAGAGAGAGGATTCAAAAAGATATAAATAAACTGGAGCAGTGGGCAGCAACTAACAGAATGGTTTTTAACAGGGAAAAATGCAAAGTACTACATCTGGGCAATAAAAATGAAAAAAGCATATACAGAATGGGAGGAATAGGGCTAAGCAACAGCACATGTGAAAAAGACTTGGGTATACTAATAGATCACAGACTGAATATGAGTCAACAGTGTGATGCAGCAGCAAAAAGGCAAATGCAATTCTAGGATGTATTAACAGAAGCATACAGTCTAGATCACGTGAAGTCATTATTTCCCTCTACTCCTCTTTGGTCAGACCTCATCTGGAATATTGTGTCCAGTTTTGGGCACCACATTTTAAAAAAGACATCAACAAACTGGAGCAAGTTCAGAAAAGAGCGACCAGAATGGTGACCGGTCTGCAAACCCTGTCTTATGAGGAAAGGTTGCAGGATTTGGGAATGTTTAGTTTGCAAAAGAGGAGACTGAGAGGAGACTTAATAGCTGTCTACAAATATCAAAAGGGCTGTCACATTGTAGAAGGATACACTTTATTCTCATTTGCACAAGGAAAGACTAGAAGCAATGGGATTAAACTGAATGGGAGGAGACACAGATTAGATATTAGAAAAAACTTTTTGACAGTTAGAGTGATCAATGAGTGGAACAAGCTGCCACGAGAAGTGGTGAGTTCTCCTTCAATGGAAGTCTTCAAACAGAGGCTGGACAGACATCTGACTGGGATGATTTAGCGAATCCTGCTTTGAGCAGGGGGTTGGACCAGATGGCCCAGGAGGTCCCTTCCAACTCTACGATTCTATGATTCTATGACTGTACAAAGAGAATCAAGTGCATTGTGGCAAATACTGCTGATATTGTAGATTGAAGGGCCCATTCCTACACAGGGGCTCACCACTGGATTCACCTATGCACCCATATGAGTTAGTGTGAGCCTGCACATATGTATTAGGGGCACAAGAAGTCAAGCAGAGGTGTAACAATCTTGTTTCTGCAATAGAACATAAAGAAACAGAGACTTGGAATTGGGGAAGATTTATCAAGCAAATTGCACCAAAAAACTATGCTTAGGCTGCTTTCACACTTGCGTTTTTTTTGCGCTGTTTTTTAGCGCAAAAAAAGCATGCGTTTTTTTTCCTATACTTTAACATGGGTGCGCATAGGTGCGCATACACATGCATTTGTATGCGCATGCGTTTTTTTGTGTCCTGTTGCATTTTTTGTGTGTCCGACTTGCCCCCCCAAAAATGAATGCGCACGCAATGCGTTTTTTTTTTACAGCAAAACACCCATTATAGTCTATGGGTGCGCATACGTATGCGCAAAAAAAGCATGCGTTTTTTTTTTAAAAAACGCACCAAAACTCGCAAAAAAAGCACACAAACGCATGATGCGTTTTTTTCATGCGTTTGTGTGCGCAAAAAACGCACAGCAAAAAAACGCAAGTGTGAAAGTAGCCTTAGGCCAGATTCACACATCTGTATTTTGTGATCCACGTACAGACAGAAATGCACGTACTGGCCACTGATTTCCTGATCCAAAGCAGACAGCTTCACAGGCATGTATCAGCCTGCTGGCTGTCTTGTTGAGGTTACGTGATCCGCGGCCAGTTCATGCATCATAACCCGAGTATGGACTGTGATGCACGAATGTGTGAATTTGGCATTAAAATATGTTTACATAACAAGTGGTCATGTTTCCTATAATGAAGCCCCCTGCATGTCGTGTTGTATCATATGCCTTGTTCCCTTTTAAAATTTAATCTACCTTAATTGCATTTTGCCTATTTCTGGCAGCAAACAATTTTACCGCTTAATTATGTCTATTTTTAGAGATTAAAAAAACTGCTTTGTCCATCAGCTTTGCATCCACCACTATGTAATTTTCGTTGCTGGGACTTGTTCACTCACTCACATTCTGGGTTACTTTTGACAACGAATCTAAATTAGGAAACATCTGTGGACTGGGAGTTCTGTTATGTGTGTAGTTTAATTTGCAATTAATTAAAGTCCCACATAAAGCTATAATTAACTGGTGATGACAAAAAAGCACTATGTATCCATGATAACACTCTAGTGTAGAATTAGCGTAAGGTTCGGGCATTCTTACATGTATCACCACCGATGTTTGTAGAAAAGATGACGTGAACTATTACTAATAGGCACAATGCCAGGAAAATCTTTTTCTATAGGTCCAGTCATAGTTGCAATGTTATGTGCTGTATATAACATCTACACTGTGTTGCAAAAAGAGTTTAGGAGTGATAAGGTTAGAATTTTTTTGTTTGTCATTTAAACTCATTGATGGTGATGTGTGTCAGGGCTCTTTATATCACTGAAAGCAATTGCAGATACCTGGGCAAATTAGTTTGGCAGGTGTGTCCAAATAAAGGCAAGACTACTTAAGAAGGCTATTCCACATTATTAAGCAGCCTACATTTTTTGCCAAAATGGGAAAGAAAAAGGATGTGTCGGCTGCTGAGAAGCAACAAATTGTGGAGTATTTAGGTCAAGGCATGACTACAATCAACATTGCCAAGACACTTCATCGTGCATCGCACAATCAAGAAGTATGTAGCTGATTCCCAGCACACACGTGTGCGTGCTGATAAGGAAAAATTGAGGACTCTTTCCAACAGGCAATTGCGTCAGGTTAAAAGAGCAGCTGCAAAAATGCCTTGTCATAGCAGCAGACAAGTTTTTGAAGCTGCTGGTGCCTCCAACGTCCCCAGAACAACAAGATACAGGGTCCTTCAGAGGTTTGCAGCTGTGCGTAAGCCATCCTGTCGACCACCTCTATCCACTGCACACAAGCAGAAACGGCTCCAGTGGGCCAAACTGTTTTGTTCACCGATGAGTACCGTGCAACGCTCGATGGTCCAGATGGATGGAGTGGAGGATGGCTGGTTGATGGACACCCCATGAAAACACGGCTAAGGCACCAACAAGGAGGAGGTGGAGTAATGTTTTGGGCTGGAATCATGGGGAGAGAGATTGTCGGCCCCTTTAGGATCCCTGAAGGGGTAAAGATGAACTCCATAATCTATGTGGAGTTTCTAAAACAGCACTTCCTGCCATGGTTCAAGAGGAGGAACCGTGCTTTCTGCAGCAAGATCATTTTCATGCATGATAATGCACCGTCTCATGCTGCAAATAACACATCTGCATCTCTGGCTGCTATGGGCATAAAAGAGGACAAACTTATGGTGTGGCCACCATTTTCCCCTGACCTCAACCCCATTGAGAACCTCTGGAGCATCATCAAAAGGAGTGTACATGATGGCGGGAGGCAGTTCACATCTAAGCAACAGCTCTGGGAGGGTATTCTGTCCACATGCAAAACAATTGAAGCACAAACCATCCAAAAACTGACAAATTCAATGGACGAGAGAGTTCAGAAGCTTCTTTCGAACAAGGAGTCCTATGTGCAAATGTAACATCACCTAGAATAAAGTTTTGACTTGAAAACTGTTTGATTTCATTTTGTAATAAGCTGATAATGCTTATAATTTCACAATTGACCATTTTTTTGTTCAAAATAAAAATAAAAAGGTTGAAAACTCTGCTGTGCATAATAATTTGGAACATGCATTTTGAGTGTTTTTTATTTTTAAAAATATACTGTTTTCATAGGCAGTTTGTTCAAAAACATTGCAATTATACTAGAATATTAGATGACTGGAAAATAACAATGACTGCAATTCATATAGGTAATTTAGAGAAAATACGAGGAAATATTTTTGCATAATAATTTGGAACACAGTGTATATATATATATATATACAGTATATATATATATATAGTCCTCAAGATATATATATATATATATATATATATATATATTAGGTTCTAGTGAGAAATTATATTGATTTTGGAGCTTGGATGTATTACAGTACATGGTAAGCTGCTTGATGCTGTTCACACTCATTCATGACAGCTGGGTTTCCTGCTGGGGCAGCCTTCAGGCCTTCTCTCTCCCTGTACATGTAAATATAAGCTCAATTCTGATCATTTCAGATAAAACCAATAGAAATTGAATTAGAGTGGAGCTTGGGTGAGCATTCAGGAAAAAGTAGT
The DNA here is from genome assembly GCF_039654945.1 of Dendrobates tinctorius. Lineage (NCBI taxonomy): Eukaryota > Metazoa > Chordata > Amphibia > Anura > Dendrobatidae > Dendrobates > Dendrobates tinctorius. Next base: position 10,501,796 of record NW_027361690.1, read on the forward strand.
AACAAAAGTTTAATCAAATCCATTTACTCAAAAAATTTCTTTCACATATGTTACATGCAAAACAATGAATAAAAAGTCATTTCCAAGTAGACACTGAATTCTTTAGTACAAAAAAGCCATTAAGTGGCAAAATAACATAAATGTGTATATCAAGCCTAGCAAGTTATCATATCATACTTTAAAGGGAACCCGTCAGGTCCCCCCATGCCCCAGAACCACCTGGAGTTGTGTTTACATAGCTGAACACCCTGCGTGCAGTCCCTTTATTACACTGCATATATAAACCTATCTTTAGAAAAAGTATTTCTAAAGTGCATTTATGATATGTAAATGAGACCTTTGACTGGTCGAGGGGGTATTAGTGTCAGACTAGTGGGCCCACTTAGAATTCTAACGAACGCCAACATCATCACAAGTGCTGTACTTACCTCGTGCATAGACATGGCTTCTTTCCCTGTCATCAGTGATCCTTTGGAGCCGGGTATATGCGCACCGACTTCAGAGAGGCTCACTGCGCATAATCGGAAGTCTTATTTTTGTCCCACTCCTGGGTTTGGCTTACAAATACTGATGTGGAATACTGACCAAATACTGATCGTGTGACCATAGCCTAATATTTTGACTAAGTTTTCAATTTGTGCACTGGCAAATACTTTTTTACAACTTGTTTCTCTGCTCTCCTTGAGAATATAGATACTTTTACAACTTTTTGCCCTGACAACCCCTTTAATTCCTTCCTGAATGTAGATGTATCCATATAGCCTGGTTGGGAAGGACTTCCCGACCTTGGAAGTATGGATACATCAAGGTTCAGTGAATATGATAGCTGACACCTGGCTCTCATTGCCAGGAGTGGTTCCTGGCAATTTAACCCCTAAATGCTGTGATTGATATCGATCGCAGCATTTAGAAGGCAGGGAGAGGGAGGGGGCTTACTCTCACCTACGATCGCAACCCCTGCAACGTCATCGCGAGGGCCCGATTGAGGCAATGGTCACCCAAGGTTGTCCTGACAACATCCGGGTGAGCAGGTTAGCAAGCTTGGTAGACCATGCTCAGAGTATGATTTACCAAGCTTGTGTGTCAGTGCAGAACTGGCAGTTTATAAAGAATTTAATACTTTATAACAGCGATCTGACTGCAAAAAGTGAAAGTTCCATAGACGGACTAAGTAAAAGCGTAAACAAATTAAAAAATTGCAAACATATTTTTTTTAAATCATAAACTAAAAAAAAAAAATTCTTACCCATAAATAAGAATTTTTATGAAAAAAAGTGCACATCTGGTATCGTCGCATTCGGAATGGCCCAATCTATTAAACAGTTACACTAGTCAACCCCTTCAATAAAAAATAGACAAAAAACTATGCTTTTTCTTCATACCACAAAAAGTGGAGTAAAATACATTAAAAAAAGAATGTAAATAAAAATGATATAGCTAAAAACATAATCTTGTCCCTCAAAAAACAAGCCTCCAAACAGCTACATCAGCTGAAAAAGAAAGTTACAGCTCTCAAAATACAGCAAGGCAAAAATATTAATTTTTCTATAAAATAGTTTTTATTGAGTAAAAACGTCAAAAAAAAAAAAATTATATAAATGGGGTGCCTCTTAAAAGAAGGACATCACTTAACATAGGCCAGGCGTAGTCCAGATGAACTCTGATGCCTCATTATATTGAATGGATCCCTAATGGATTTCATCTGAATCAAGTCATTCAGATTTAGATAAAAATCACGATGTAGGTGCTCAGCGTAGAGCGCCAGATAAATGTGATGCCAAACATTAGGTAAATTGTTCCCAATTTGATCTTTGAACAAATTATTAAACAACATGTATGTCAGTACCTGGATAAGAATGAAGTGATTAAACAGAGTCAGCATGGGTTTGTAACTAATAAGTCATGTCAGACTAACTTAATTTCCTTCTATGACGGAATCACTGATTGGGTGGATCAAGGAAATGCTGTAGATATAGTATATCTTGACTTCAGCAAAGCATTTGACAAAGTATCTCATACAATCCTTATTGAAAAAATGACTAAGTATGGAATGGACAAGGCAACTGTTAGGTGGATTCATAACTGGCTTAGTGATCGGACCCAAAGAGTGGTCGTAAATGGCTGCACATCCAGTTGGAAGAATGTCTCAAGTGGGGTACCACAGGGCTCTGTCCTGGGCCCTGTATTGTTCAACATCTTTATCAACGATTTCGATGAAGGAATTGAGGGTAAACTGATTAAATTTGCTGATGACACAAAGCTAGGAGGGCTAGCTAATACTAGAGTAGAGAGAGAGAGGATTCAAGAAGATATAAATAAACTGGAGAAGTGGGCAGCAACTAACAGAATGGTTTTTAACAGGGGAAAAATGCAAAGTACTACATCTGGGCAATAAAAATGAAAAAAGCATATACAGAATGGGAGGAATAGGCCTAAGCAACAGCACATGTGAAAAAGACTTGGGTATACTAATAGATCACAGACTGAATATGAGTCAACAGTGTGATGCAGCAGCAAAAAAAGCAAATGCAATTCTAGGCTGTATTAACAGAAGCATACAGTCTAGATCACGTGAAGTCATTATTTCCCTCTACTCCTCTTTGGTCAGACCTCATCTGGAATATTGTGTCCAGTTTTGGGCACCACATTTTAAAAAAGACATCAACAAACTGGAGCAAGTTCAGAAAAGAGCAACCAGAATGGTGACCGGTCTGCAAACCCTGTCTTATGAGGAAAGGTTGCAGGATTTGGGATTGTTTAGTTTGCAAAAGAGAAGACTGAGAGGAGACTTAATAGCTGTCTACAAATATCTAAAGGGCTGTCACATTGTAGAAGGATCAACTTTATTCTCATTTGCACAAGGAAAGACTAGAAGCAATGGGATGAAACTGAATGGGAGGAGACACAGATTAGATATTAGAAAAAACTTTTTGACAGTTAGAGTGATCAATGAGTGGAACAAGCTGCCACGAGAAGTGGTGAGTTCTCCTTCAATGGAAGTCTTCAAACAGAGGCTGGACAGACATCTGACTGGGATGATTTAGCGAATCCTGCTTTGAGCAGGGGGTTGGACCAGATGGCCCAGGAGGTCCCTTCCAACTCTACGATTCTATGATTCTATGATTCTATGAAAAGCTGCAACTCAATCCACAAAAAAAGCAAGTCCATACTTAGGTCCGTCATTCCAGTTTTAACAGAAATATAGGTTCTTCCACGTTACTGGTAGTATAAAGGCTCTGGAAAAGCGCTATGGCTACTCGCTCCTTAAAAAAAATCTAGCAAATTGTGCATTCTCAAATCCAAATGCCCCCCCTCCCTTCTGAACCCCACAGTGTACCTAAACGACATTTAACGTCCACATGTTTGGCATTTCTGTTGCTATGAGAGCTCGCCTAATTTACAGTTACATGTCTCCAGAAGCATGAGCTGTGCACAATGTACTGTGCCCTACAACGTATTGGGCACTACAATGTACATGCACTACAATAGCAGATTTTCACTCAGCGACATCCATTGCTGCTTGTATCTGGAAAACATCCATGGAGTCAAATCATCACTAGACCTGTAGGTAAATTCCCAAAGAGGAATAATTTCCAAAATGGGTTCACTTAAGGGGATATTTTGCTCTTCTAGCACTTAGGAACTCTGTATATGGAGTCTTCAAAGTATTCTAGGAAAATCTGCGCTCCAGGAGGCAAATAGCGCTCCGTCCCTCCTGAATCTCTCCGTATGGCTAAGCAGTACCATGCAGCCACATATGGGGTATTTCCACATTCAGCAAAATTGTGTGACAAATTTTGGTGCCATTTTTATCAATTTTCCTTTGTGAAAATGTAAAATATGGGGCCAGAACAACATTATTGTGGTAGAAACGTAATTATTTTTTCTTTACTGCTCATTGGTAAAAAATTCTGTGACATACCTATGGTGTCAATATGATCACTGCACCCTTAGATGAATTCATTGAGAGATGTTGTTTGTAAAATGGGGTCACTTACTGGGGACTCTGTTGACATGGCACCTCAGGGACTTTTCCAGTGGGTCATGGAACCTGCATTATACCCCATAACAGCAAGATCTGCGCTAGATTAGGGTACGCTTTCCCTTCTGACTTTTGCAGTGTGCCTCAAAAGGAGTTCCCAATTACATATAGGGTTTTGGCGTACTCAAAGAATTTGCACAACAAACCGAGAGGTCCATTTTTCCTATTAGCCCTTAGAAATATTTGGGGCTAAACAACATTTTAACTGTAAAAATGTAACTATTCATTCTTCACCGCCCAATGATATAAATTTGTGAGGCACATGTGGCGTCAACATGCTCACTGCACCATTAGGTGAATTCATTGAGAGGCCTAGTTTGTAAAATGATGTCACTTATGGGTGGTTTCTGCTGGTTTGGCAGCTCAGGAGCTCTGCCAAAGTGACATGGTACCGTCAAACTATTCCAGCAAAATCTGAACTCCAATGTGGTGCTTCTTCCCTTCTGAGCTTTGCACTGTGCCTCAAAAGTAGTTTTCAACCACATATGGGATATCAGTGTACTCAGGAGAAGTTGCACAATTTGTATGGTTCATTTTGCTTCTTTTACTCTTCTGAAACTGAAAAATTTGATGCAAAACTAATATTTTTGTGGTCAAAATTTATTTTTTCATTTTCACAGTTCAACGTTATAAACTTCTGTGAAGCACCTCGGGGTGCTTTTTTGTGGAAAAATGTGTCTTTTTATTTTCACAACTCTACTTTATAAACTTCTATGAAGCACCTGGGGCTTCAAGGTGCTCACAACAAATCTAGATATATTCCTTAAGGGGTCTAGTTTCCAAAATGAGGTTACTTATGGGAGGTTTCCACTGTTTAAACACATCAGGAGCTCTCCTAAAACGACATAGTGTTCACTAATGATTTCAGCAAATTTTGCATTCAAAAAGTCAAATGGCGCTAATTCAGTTCAAAGCCCTGTGCCAAACAGTAGTTTTCCTCCACATTTGGGGTATCGACGTACTCAGGAGAAATTGAGGAAAAAACTGTATGATGCCTTTTCTTATGTTACCCTTGTGAAAATGCATAGTTTGAGGCTAAAAGAACAATTTTGTGAGAAAAACTTCTGTGAAGCACTTGGGGGTTCAAGGTACTCACCATACATCCTGGAAGAGTCTAGTTTCCAAAATGTAGTCATTTGGTGGGGATTCCACTGTTTAAGCACATCAGGGGCTCTCCAAATGCGATATGGTATCCACTAACAATTTGTTACACCTGGTCCCTGTCCTGGCTCTGCGCCTCGGTCTGCTGCTGCTCCCCGTTCAGGGCACTCACCTCGTGCCTTGCGCGCTGTTACTATGCAGCAGCCGGCTCCCTGTGGGTCCCACACTGCCTCTCAGCATTCAGGTCTCTTCCCTTCCCCCACCTCCTGGCGTCCCGTCGGCAGGCCTGCAGTCAAAGCTATTAGGGCACGAGCGCGTGCTCTCCAGGCTTCTTAAAGGGACAGCGCACATTTTTGAAAAAAAGCAATTATCCAATAGCAGCGCACTGGCTGCTATATCTGGCCTCTCCTCCATAGGGAGAGTGCCGGAGCAACGAGTATCAATCATTGCTACATCCGGTTCTGTTGCTAATCGGTCTGTGCTGCGTTAGCAGTCTCTGTGCATATTCTCATGCTGTCTGTCTCCACAGAAATATCTGAATCCTGTTAACTCTGGTCATACCGGCAACCATCTGGGCGAAAGCCATCCCTTTCTGCCAACAGCCATCCGAGTCCGAGGACTGTGTCAAGGTTACAGGAGCCAGCTTTCTACCATCTACCCGGATCCAGGACCCGTCTCACTACAGACTTTGCTGCTATTTCTGTTATCCCTTTTGGTCCCGCTGGGACAGCTGCCATGTGTCCGGGGTCTAACTGGAGGTAGCACCTGTGTCCCCCGGGTATTCCATTCTGGTCCTGTCTGAGGGACTTTACTATGGGTACTCGGGGCTCACTAGTTATGCCCCCTACGGAGCCCCCCGGACCGTGGTCCCAAGGTTCCACTTTAAAAATAAAAAACGAATGTGAACTTCACTATCACTGCCTCCGCTTCCATTCGTTACAGATTGCTCCAGCCATGGCATCCGCTGGACCCCAGAGGCCTCCGACTATGGAACTGTGCCAAGAGGTGACCCGTTTAAGAGATCAACAGGACAAGATCACGATGTATTTACATAACCTGTCCACCCGCATTGATTCTGTTAGGCGTCGGGTTCCTGCCACTGCACAGCAGGAATCCAGAGCCTCGCATTCGGCGGTCTCCCATTCTTCTTCAGCCTCAGAGGAGCCTGCTCAGCAGACTCGTCATTCCCAGCGCTCTGCTCAGACCAGCACTATGGGCTTGCTGGCTGCTGACACCTCTGGTCCACATATAGCAACGCAGGCTGGCCGGCAGCAAGTCTCTCCAGGGACTAAGTCCTCCTTTCTGTCCACTGAGCATGCCCGTGGAGTGATCTCCCATTGGAAACCGAAGGTCACGTGCTCAGGTCCTTCTCCAGCTCGGATTGGCTCCATCTGAAAGGCCAGGAAGGTCACAGAAGCACGCGGCTATAAAAGGTTCACATGGCCGCTCGGCGATGCGCTAGTATAGACTGCATTATCAGACTATGAGGAGCGAGTGTTGTATGCATGTATGAATGTCTCTGGTGAATGACTCATTAAGAAACCCCTACCCTTGGTACGTATTTGTTGTGCAGCCTAGCCTGTTAAGCGCCCAGGCTTAGGTATAGGTAGGTCAGAGTCTGAGACAGGCATCAGTCTCCACCAGTGGCTCGGCATGCCTCAGTGTACGTGCTCTACACTCCGTAGTCAGCGTCTATAGCGGCGTCTGCAGTTACAACACCGCGCACTCAGAAGGTCTAGAGGGACTCTGACCCCGTGTCCTTGGGGCGGAGTTTTGTGACTGCTTTCTGTGCGCTCCTTGGACGGGCTCTATGAGCTAAACAGGCTCCGGCATTTATGTTCAGTGGTAGTGCGGCTCTGTGAGTTAACAGAGTTCACTTCTGTTCACACTGGGTGACGTTAACCCACGAGTGACCTTTCCACACCGCTTTATACTCCCGCCGTTACCTAGCAGCAGTGTACCACCTCTGCACGGTGGACCCTGGGCTGTGAACACACCTACTATTATTTTATAATTTGGTGCGTTCCGCCAGCCCTAACATTATACTAGCGCCAGGGTCTGGCTAGTAATGGCGGATAAACAGCAACTACTGCAGCACATTCGGCAGCTGGGGGGCAGGTTGGCAGCTCTCGTGCGTTCAGCCTCAGCTGCGAATGTTACTGCGGCCGCTGATCAGACAGCCGCAGAGGCTGTCTCCCGTGTTCCCACTTCCATCCCTGCACCGAAGTTATCCGACCTCCCGCTGCCCGAGAAGTTCTCGGGTGATAGTGCCTCCTGTAGGGGATTTGTGAGCCAGTGTGCTATTCAGTTAGAGCTGCTGGCCGCGCGATTCCCCTCTGAGCGGGCTAAGGTCAGATTCATCGTCTCCCTTCTGGCTGGCAGGGCTCTGTAGTGGGCCACCCCACTGTTGGAGCGTGGTGACCCCACGGCTCTGGGAGCCTCTCTGTTCCTAGGCTCTCTGAAGCAGGTCTTTCTGGGGACCACGGGTCACACACAATACCGCGCTCCAGCTGTTGGCTCTAACACAGGGTTCGTCCCCGGTCAACCAGTATGCCATTCGTTTTCGGACACTGGCTTCTGAGTTGGAATGGTCAGATAAGACCCTAATACCAATCTTTTGGAGGGGTTTGGCTGACCACGTTAAGGACGCTCTGGCCACGTGGGAGGTTCCCAGCACTCTGGAGGAGCTTATTACCATCTCCACCCGTATTACTCTCCGCTTCTTAGAACGAGGGTTGGAGCGCTCCCAGTCCAGACAGAGATTTAAGTTGGCTCAAACTTTCTCTAAACCTCACACGGGCTCTAAGTTCCGCCCTGCTCGAACCCCCATAGCTCACACTCACTGCCGACAGTCTGGTCACTTTGCCAATAGGTGTCCACAACGCTCGGAGAAACGCCTGCGTCTAGTGGCAAGAGCAGGAGGGTTACGAGACACCACACCATTTTCCTCCAAGTTAATCTTCAAGGGGGAGCTAGAGTTTGGCTCCTCCACTCTGGCGGTGGAGGTTTGCGTAGATTCTGGAGCAGAGGGTAATTTTATGGCCTCAGCCTTCGCTCTTCACCACGCGATCCCCTTGGTTAGGCTACCTCAGCCGGTCACCATCAGAGTGGTGAACGGCTCGACATTACCTCTGGAGATTACCCATCAGACTGCTCCACTAAGACTCTCACTTTCTCCATCTCATCACGAGACAGTGTCCCTCCTTATAATGCCCAAGGGTATCGACCAGGTTCTCTTGGGAGTTCCCTGATTGCGTTGCCACTCTCCCCATATTGAGTGGTCCTCGGAGAGAATTCTTAGTTGGAGTAAGTCCTGTGAGGGTAGATGTCTGAGTGAGTACGTTCGGGTGGCCTCCACTGCGGCTCCCGCAGATCTTGCTTCGCTCCCTAAACACTATCAGCAGTACGCAGATGTGTTCTCCAAGAAAGCGGCAGAGACTCTCCCGCCGCACTGTCCATACGACTGTCCTATAGATCTCTTGCCTGGTGCAGAGCCTCCCCGGGATCGTGTATATCCCCTGTCTCTCCCGGAGATGGAGGCCATGTCACAGTACATCAAGGAGAATCTGGCCAGGGGATTTATTAGGAAGTCGGTGTCACCAGCAGCGGCGGGATTCTTCTTCATTCAGAAGATGAGCGGTGAATTGCGGCCTTGCATCGATTACAGGGGTCTTAACGCCATCACCGTTAAGAATAAGTACCCTCTGCCACTGATATCGGAGCTGTTTGATAGGTTGCGGAGAGCAAGAGTATTTACCAAACTCGATCTGCGGGGAGCTTACAACCTGATACGCATACGTGAGGGAGACGAGTGGAAGACGGCTTTTAATACCAGAGATGGCCATTATGAGTATCTGGTCATGCCCTTTGGCCTCTGTATGGCCCCGGCCGTCTTTCAAGACTTTGTTAATGACATCTTCAGAGATATGCTGTCCTCTTCGGTGGTGGTCTATCTGGATGATATTCTCATCTTCTCTCCAGATTTGGAGTCCCACTGGAGAGAGGTTTGCAAAGTCTTCGATCTCCTACGGGCAAAAACCCTATATGCCAAGTTGGTCAAGTGCATGTTTGAGCAGGAGTCCTTGCCTTTTCTGGGCTATATCATCTCGGTCCAGGGGTTGGCCATGAATCCTGCCAAACTGCAGGTGGTAATGGATTGGCAGGAGCCTCACTCCCTCAAAGTGGTGCAGCGCTTTATGGGATTTATTAACTACTACCGCCAATTCATCCAGCACTTCTCGACTTTGGTAGCTCCCTTGGTTGCCCTCACCAAGAAGGGAGAGAATCCTAAATTGTGGTCAGAGGAGATATCTAAGGCCTTCCTCTCCATCAAGTCTCACTTCACTAGAGCTCCCATTTTACATCGCCCCAATGTGGATAAGCCATTTATTTTAGAGGTGGATGCCTCGTCCGTCGGTGCTGGAGCAGTCCTTTTCCAAAAGGATGCCCAAGGTCGGAAGCATCCTTACTTCTTCTTTTCTAAGACCTTCTCGCCGGCGGAGAGGAACTATTCCATTGGGGACAGGGAGTTGCTAGCCATGAAGTTGGCCTTTTCTGAATGGAGACAACTTCTGTAGGGGGCTCGCTATCCCTTCCAAGTTTACAGTGACCACAAAAATTTGGTCTATCTCCAAACCGCCCAGCGGTTAAATTCCCGCCAAGCCCGATGGTCTCTCTCTTCTTCTCCCGGTTCCACTTCACCCTACATTTCCTTTCCAGTGAGGAGAATGTCCGAGCCGATGCCCTCTCTCGCTCCGTGGTATCAGTGGAGGAGGAGGAGCCTCGGTTAATCATACCATCTGAGAGTCTGAGGACAGTGGCTCCGGTTGCCCTCGAGTCTGTACCCCCGGGCAAGACTTTTGTCCCTGCCCGTTTGCGTCCGAAATTCCTCTCCTGGGCCCACGCATCCAGGGTGGGTGGACACTTTGGTACTAAGCGGACAGTTGAGCTTCTGTCAATGACGTACTGGTGGTCGCATATGGCTCGTGATGTCAAAGACTACATTCAGGCTTGCATCTCCTGCGCCAAGAATAAGCCTTCTCGACAACAACCTGCTGGGTTACTTTACCCCTTACCGGTGGCAGACAGGCCCTGGGAGATGGTTGGCATGGACTTTGTGGTGGGTCTACCCAAGTCCAGTGGCAGCACTATTATTTGGGTCGTCACCGACCATTTTTCTAAAATGGTGCACTTGGTGCCTCTCTCTCGGCTAACTTCCGCATGGGGTTTAGCAGTGCTGTTCATCAAACATGTTTTCCGCTTACACGGCATGCCTGACAAGATTGCCAGTGACCAGGGTCCCCAGTTTGGGTCTCGCTTCTGGAGCGAGCTCTGTCACTTGCTCAGTATTGAACTGAATCTCTCCTCGGCCTATCATCCCGAGACGAACGGGTTGGTAGAGAGTGCCAACCAGACCCTGGTCACATATCTCCTACATTTCGTCTCGGCCAGGCAGGATGACTGGGCATCTTTTTTGCCATGGGCTGAGTTCGCCTTGAACAACACGGTGGCCGATTCCACCGGCCAGACGCCATTCCTCCTTAACTACGGCCAACATCCTCGTGTCCCTGTGCCCATGCCCGTGTCATCCACCGACTCTAGGATGGCAGACTGGGCGGTGGAGGCGCATGAAATTTGGGATCGCACCCAGAATGCCATTCGGGCCTCTAAGGAGAGAATGAGGTCCTCCGCGGATGCACATCGGCGTCCTGCTCCAAACTTCTCAACTGGCGACTTAGTGTGGCTCTCCGCCTATAACATCAGGCTGCGAGTCGAGTCCACTAAGTTTGCTCCTGGCTACATTAGTCCCTTCAAAGTCCTCGAGTGGATCAGCTCTGTGGTCTATCGCCTGGCTCTTCCACCACACTTGGCTATCTCTGACGCCTTCCACGAGTTCTCCGAGTCATCTGCCGGGACATCAGACCTGTCTTTGGACAAGTTTGAGGTCAATGCTATTGTGGGACGCAGGGTGGTGCGTGGTTAAAAGTTTTGTTGGGTGGACTGAAAGGGTCATGGTCCAGAGGCTCGGACCTGGGAGCCAGTGGAGAACATCCACGCTTGGCTCCTTATCATGGCATTAGAGCATAGCGAGGCTCAGAGGGGGGGGCCCTTGGGGGGGGGGGAATGTTATGCGTCGGGTTCCTGCCACTGCACAGCAGGAATCCAGAGCCTTGCACTCGGCGGTCTCCCATTCTCCTTCGGCTGCAGAGGAGCCTGCTCAGCAGACCTGTTGTTCCCAGTGCTCTGCTCAGACTAGCACTGTGGGCTTGCTGGCTGCTGACACCTCTGGTCCACATATAGCAATGCAGGCTGGCCGGCAGCAAGTCTCTCCAGGGGCTAAGTCCTCCTTTCTGTCCACTGAGCATGCCTGTGGAGTGATCTCCCAGTGGAGACCGAAGGTCACATGCTCAGGTCCTTCTCCAGCTCGGATTGGTCCAAATGAAAGGCCAGGAAGGTCCTAGAAGCACGCGGCTATAAAAAGTTTGCATGGCCGCTCGGCCATGCACTAGTATAGACTGAATTATCAGACTATGAGGAGTGAGTGTTGTATGCATGTACGAATGTCTCTGGTGAATGACTCATTATAAACCCCTACCCTTGGTACGTATGTGTTGTGCAGCCTAGCCTGTTAAGCGCCCAGGCTTAGGTGTAGGCAGGCTCGGACTGGCCCATAGGGGAACAGGGGAATCCCCCGGTGGGCCCCTGTGCAGATCTGGGTGCCCAACCCCACTGTATGGGCAGTACTTGGCATAATTCGCTTTGTATAGAAAAAAAGAAGCATATCCTCATTCGTTAAACAAACTACCCAGTTTATTATTATATAGAGATATAGATAAATTTGTGAAAGAGGGTGGTGTAATATTTGTATGCATGTGAAAAGTGGCCCCCCTAAAGGCAATATTACTGGTGGGCCCTTTGCACCCCAGTCCTCCCCTGACTACACCACACTTTCTCTATATACTACATCATACAGAACACTTCCTCTATAAACTACACCACACAGGACACATCCTCTATATACTACACCACATGGGACACATCCTCTATATACTACACCACACGGGACACATCCTCTATATACTACACCACACGGGAGACATCCTATATATACTACACCACACGGGACACATCCTCTATATACTACACCACACGGGACACATCCTCTATATACTACACCACATGGGACACATCCTCTATATACTACACCACACGGGACACATCCTCTATATACTACACCACATGGGACACATCCTCTATATACTACACCACACGGGACACATCCTCTATATACTACACCACACGGGACACATCCTCTATATACTACACCACATGGGACACATCCTCTATATACTACTCTACACGGGACACATCCTCTATATACTACAACACACAGGACACATCCTCTATATACTACACCACACTGGACCCATCCTCTATATACTACACCACACGGGACACATCCTCTGTATACTACAACACACAGGACACATCCTCTATATACTACACCACACGGAACACATCCTCTATAGACTACACCACACGGGACACATTCTCTATATACTACACCACATGGGACACATCCTCTGTATACTGCACCACACAGGACAAATTCTCTATACACTATATATTCTATATATTCCTGTGGGCCCCCTCCCCCCATGGTGTCACCTAATTTCCTTTGTGCCTGCTCAGAGGGGGTAAAAGGATCCACAGTAAAATAGAAGTGATTTATACAATGGGGAAGGTGGCCCACAGGGAAATAGAGGTGAAACAGTGGCGGAAGGGGGCCCACAGGGAATTAAAAAGGTCATGTGGGCCTCCTCTTCGTGTCACCTTTAGATTGCATGGGGGGCCCCTTCCTTAATTGCCTCAGTGGCTGAAAATCTAGTCAATCTGCAGGCATCATATATTTTATGTTCTCGCATTTGCACTGCAGCCATCAGCATTGTGCCTCTGTTCCTCTTTACCATACTGCTGTGTTGCTTGGGCAGGACAGCCGACCAATCACAGCACAGCTCCTTGCCTTAGCTATGCTGTGAAAACTAATGCTGATTGGCTGTATTGCAATCAGCTTTAGACCACAGATGGCAATGTCCAGGGTGTTGTAGAAGAGGAGCTGGTGACTCAGCGCAGGAAACAGGTGACTGTGGTTTGCAGGTCAGCTGTTGCCTGTGCATGTCAACTCTCAGACTCAGCCTCGCACAGTCACCTGTGCCTGTGACTGTGCAGCGTGAAGCGAGGGTCGGCAGGCACTGCTCTTCAATAGAAGCCAGCAGGGACGGTAGGTGATGTGAAGGTGCTGCCGCTGCACCTCAAATCACTTGTGCAACCTACCCATCCATGCCAGCTATAGAATAAAGTGTGCACCACTCGATGCATGCTATTAGATTGCGAGGTAGGCACGGAACTAATGAAGGAGGCAGGAGTTCGGGCTGGGTGCACCTGAGAGCATCATGAACTGTGCCAGCTTTTCTCAGGCAGCGGTACATGTGATACTGATGTGCCTTATACTATGTGAAGGATTTTGGGGTGCTTTATACTAAATGGAGGAGTATGGGGAGTATATTATACTATATGGAGGACTGTAGGGAGTATATTATACTTTTGGAGGACTATATGGAGTGCATTATACTGTATGGAGAACTATGGGGAGTGCATTATACGACATAGAGGACTATGGGGAGTAAATTATGCTCTGTGGAGGACTATGTAGGTGCAATATACTGTATGGAGGATAATGGGGAGTGTATTATAGTGTGTGGAGGACTATGTAGGTACATTATAAAATGAACTCCCCACAGTCAGTTTTGTTGCAAGTTGCATCTGTCACATGACCTTAATTGAAGCAAACCAGCCCCCATTATAGTTAAGCTATATTAGTTTCCATGACCATTCTTGGTCTGACATTTAAAATATAGGCTGTCAACGATGACATTTTCAATTGTAATGTGTAAATAATCCACAAGCAATGAATGATTCTGCATATAACTTTGAAATTGTGCTTCCTGGTATAGGGTCGGTCTGGGGCACTGGGACCCTGCAAAATGACCTCCGTGAGGATGGTCTGAGTGCCCGATGCCCACAGATGGAGGCATCAATCGCATCTGCCCTGCTGCTTCTTCCTCATCCTCTGTTACCATGCCAACTATTGAGACTCAGGTCTTTGACCGTAGAACCTTGTTTTATTTACCCGATCGATTCACACTGACTGAGAAGCCGCCTTCAGCTGTAACAGAAGTGGACATGCCTGCTGTTTTTGACCAATCTCAGAGAAAGATCACACCACAAGTTTCTCAATCCACCGTAACATCTCCGCCTGCACCTCTCTCACGGTCCAGCAGTTTGTCCGGTTCACTGTAATCCACCTTCTCACAGCACTGCAGCCAGCCCATGGTTCTGCAGTTGTGGTCATGGAAAAGATTGTTTCCTCCTATGCATGACAAAGCTAAGAGGTTGAACTCCACCATCTCCAATTTGTTGGCCACGGAAATGCTGCCTTTCTGCCTGGTGGATACCGACGGTTTCCAAAAGCTGATGGCTGATGCAGTCCCCAATACCAATTACCCAGACACCATTACCTTTTGAAGAAAGCTGTGCCTGGGCTACAGCGGTATGTAGCAGACAACATCATCAGTCGTTCCTTGTCTGCCAGGGTGCTTTTCACCACAGACACTTGGACGAGTAAGCATGGCCATGGATGTTACATCTCGCTGACTGGGCACTGGGTGACTCTGGCGGCTGTGGGGACAGATGCTGCTCCACAAGTCTTAGAATCCCCAAGGTTTGCTGGCCAAACCTCTACATTTAACACTTCCTCCACTGCTTCTGCTTCCTCTATCTCCTGTAGGGCCTCCACATGCACCCTCAGCCTCTGCCTTCACGCGCTCCAACAGTGCACAGCGAACCCCCACCACCTCCATATTGCACAGGTAGGGCTCAACGCAATCAGGCAGTCTTAAAATTGATATGCCTAGGAGATCGCAGTCATACAGATGAAGAGTTGTGATGTGAACACTCTCCAGGTTGAATTTGATCAATGGCTGTCTCCGCTGAATCTGCATCCAGGGAAGGCCATTTCCAATAATGATATGAACCCTGTGGCAGCCCTACAGAGAAGCAAGCTCATACATGTGCCTTGCATGGCTCACGTCCTCAATCTGGTGGTGCAGCATTTTCTCAGCCACTCTTCCCGCCTGGGTGACCTCCAGAAAGCTGTATGCTCATTTCCGCTGTTCACTAACTTGCATCGATACAGAGGTCTTTATCCATGCCAGTTAACATGTTGATATGCGATGTGCCGACATAGTGGAATTCCACTCTGCACATGTTGCGACTTTGGCAGCAGCAACGAGCCCTGACACAGTATGTCATGTTGCATAGCCTGGGCCAAAGCAGGATGTGGCACATATCATGTTTACAGAGTGGGCACAGATTAAGGACTTCTGCACCTTTCTGCACAGTTTTGAAATGGCTACTAAGATGGTTAGCACTGACAGCGGCATCATCAGCATAACTATTCCAGTCATTTATATGCTGGAGCAGACTTTGAATTGACTGCGGGAGGAGATGGTGGTACCAGAAGAAGAGGAGGAAGCAGAGGAGGCTGCGGAAGGAATAACATTGTCTCGAAGTTCAAAACTTTTGTCACGCAGGCAGGTGCCAAAGGAGGGTGGAGTATTGCAATTGACGGGGGCTGGTGATGATAACAGTCAAACTGTTATCGAAGGTGCAAGATCCGAGGAACAAATGGAGGAGGAAGATGCGATGGGCGAGCAACTGTCGGATGAAGAGGATAATCCTTCCCTCTCTGTTGTTCGGAGGAAATGAGCCTCATTGTTACCCAGCCACCAAAACAGCATGGGCTCGGACCTCAAGGTAGAGCCCGACATATGACTGCCTTATTGCTGCACTATCTACAACATGATCCATGTATAGTAATGATTAAGAATAACGCTGACTACTGGGTTTCCACTTTATTAGACCCACGTTATGAAACCAAATTTTGCCAGAAGATTCCCACCCTAGAAAGGGACCCACAAATGCTGGAGTATCGAAACACGTTTACATACAATCTTGAGAGAACTTTTCCCCAAGACAACAGTAAAGCACACAATTCGCATCATAGCTGTAGACTTCCAACCTCTGGCCCGTCAATTTGTCAATGCCAAAACATTAGCAGCAGCAGTAGTGGAAGAGGAACAAGCAATTTCTGTGAGTCCTTTGACACTTTTTTTTAGACCAACTCGTGCACCAGCACCACAGAGTCCAAGTCTTACATGTGGTAAACAAATTGAGAGGATGGTGGCGGAATATCTAGAAATAAATATCAGTACCATCAGAGAGGGTTTGGACTCTTTCACATTTTGGTCTTCCAAAATGGAGGAGTGGCCTGAGCTCGCCTCACATGCCTTGGAGGTTTAATCGTGCCCGGCAGCCAGCGTTCTCTCAGAACATGTCTTCAGTGTTGCTTGTGGTGTCCTGATGGATAAGTGCCCCTAAAAGTGTTGACCACCTAACTTTCATTAAGATGAACAAGTCATGGATCTCCAAGGACTTTTGCACCCCAATCGCAGATTGTACAGACTAGGTGATATTGCATTTTTTAGTATGATGCATTAATGTCCTGTAATTGTACTCTGTGATATCTTTAGTGTCGCTTCTGTGGCTGCTGCTGATGTTAACACAAATTTGTAGAAATGTGAACAGTCATGGTTGGTCTACATCTGCTGAGTTAACTAAAGTAGAAGACGTGCCGGTCACAATTATACTATTTATATTCTCGTGAAAGTTATTGCCACGATCCATTTTTGGATTTGTGGCAGATCTGGCTTCTCAGATTAAAACTTTTTCCTTTCAGGCCATCGGGGGTTAATGTCAGTTCTTTCCTTGTTGGCCTGCTGGTGTAATTGCATTGCTGCTGGGTCAGCTGATGTGGGTGTTGACCACTCCCATCATCCTTCAAGAGGTCATCTGATGCATCAGCTGACTGTTCGGTGTTATAGCATTCTACAGTGACCAAGCTAGAGGAAGGAGCTCTCTGGGTGCAGTGGTGCATTGCTGAGTTCGCTTTTCTGGTGCCTTATTCTGCTGTGCAGTGCTTTGCAGCAGAAAAAGCTAAGTTGTGTTTTTGTTACCTTGTCCCTTAGGTGTCTGTCACTTCCCCTTTGTGTGTATTATCGGCAGAGGTGAGGCTAGTGCCCTTTTCTGGACAGTGCACTAGCCAGGGCAGATCTAGTTGACAAATAGGGACGAGGTAACCTGACGGTGGTGGGGGAAGGACCCACATAGGGCATTAGGTGAGTGCAAGGATAGGCTCAGGTTGGAGCTGAGGTGGTGACCATCCCTCATTCCCTATCATTTCGGCCTTCCTCTCACCTTTTCCATCCCGTTAATTGTGTGTTGGGTAGTGTCTAGTGTTGAGCTTTCCGATACCGCAAGTATCGGGTATCGGCCGATATTAGCTGTATCGGAATTCCGATACTGACTTCCGATACTTTTTTCATATCGGATACTGGAATCGATAGTTCCCATAATGCTATCAGCCCGCTCGCTTTGATTCAGCCAATGGGAATCCTCAGAAGTGTGGGCACATCCTGTTAGGCATGTAGGCATGTTAACTATTGGCATGGCTGTGATTGGCTGCTGAAATGATGTCATGATGCACTATAAAAGCCATTTCTGGTCACTCTGCTGTGAATTCAGTTAGGGACAGGCTGCTGTTGAAGACTGTGAGGGACAGTTAGAAATAGCGATTCTAAAAACAATATTGTGCTTTACCCAGGCTACATAAACCACCACTGTAGCTTTTTTTTGCCTAGCAGCAGTGTTCACAGCTGTCTGCAAGGGCTGTGTGAGTGCAGCTCACGCTGTGGAGTGGGTCCTGCAGCCACGTCTGGTTGTAGGCCGCCCAGCGTGCCTCACTGCTGCCTCATACATATTTTTCTTTTTGAGCTGCTTATTTTTAAAAAATTCTATCTAGTGTGCTTCCATCCATAGCCATATACGGTGGTTGCAAACACTCTAGGAGTACACAGCAGAGCCTTTCTGCAGCCTTTCAGTGCTAGTGCCCACTTCGCTGCACTGTTCACGGCTGTCTGAGAGGTCTCTGACTGTGTGTGAGTGCAGCTCATGCTGAGTAGTGTGTCCTGCAGCTACGTCTGGTTGTAGGCCGCTCAGCGTGCGTCACTGCCTCACACATTTTTCTTTAATTGCAGCTCATTTTTCTTCTCCTATTAGTGTGCATCCATCCCTATCCATCTACTTTGGTTGGTTGCAAACACTATATAGGAGTAGATAGAGGAGCCTTTTTTCTGGCTTGTGCCCTTCAGCTGCAGCCAGATTAGTATTACCCAATTTTTTGGAGCCTCATCTTTTGCATTGTAGGTTACCTGCCTGCATTGTAATAGC
Source organism: Dendrobates tinctorius (assembly GCF_039654945.1). Taxonomy (NCBI): domain Eukaryota; kingdom Metazoa; phylum Chordata; class Amphibia; order Anura; family Dendrobatidae; genus Dendrobates; species Dendrobates tinctorius. The sequence goes on from NW_027361690.1 coordinate 10,520,346, forward strand.
TCCAGAAAGTTGGTGATACTCTGACTTTAAAATCTTTGGTCACATCCTTTTAGTTTTTTTTTCCCCCCCAAAAAAACAACAAAGTTCACCAAACACTACATTTGAAAGTTGTGTAGGCCACATTAGCTCCCATTAAAGTGTAGTCGACACACACACTTCATAAAATTAGTGTTTCTTATACCTGTAACCAGCTGTTCAGGAATAAGCACACTAATGCCCCCCTTTGTACTTTTCTGCCTATCTTTCTCAGTCTAGCAAGATGAAGAAGGCAGGGAGTAAGGCACGTGGCTGTGGGCGTGGAGTTTCAGCAGGGAGAGGACGTGGGGATTCTGCAGGGAGAGGACGTGGGGATTCTGCAGGGAGAGGACGTGGGGATTCTGTGCCTGCTGTTGGCACCAGTGAGTCAGCATCCCCCAGTTTTAGCAGGCAACAGTCCTTTATGTGCAGCTTTGTAGGACCTCACCGTACCCCACTGCTGCGGGAGGAACAAATTGAAGCCATTGTCGGATGGATGGCAGCTAACGCATCGACTTCAATTACTTCCACATCCTCTCAGGGCCAGAGCACCGAAGAGCAACCATCTGTCTCTTCACCACCTGCCAAAGTGCCCAGGCAGTCAGAGAGCCCTGGACAGGAGCCATCACAGTCTCTACTTCTGTTCTCGGAATCTGTTGGTTTGGAAAGAGGGGGCCAGCCAAGCAGCATTCCAGAATTTGAAGAAGAGGGAGTATGCAGTGATGCGCAACTTCTTTGTCCCTCTGAATCTGAAGAGGCGGGTGGGCCAGTGCCTATGGTCAGCACACCTCAGTACACATCAGATGATGACGAGACTCAGTTACCACTTTCTATTGCGTACGGTGCTGGCGAGACAACCCAGGAGAAGCAGGTGTTTGAAGAGGGGAGTGTAGATGATGAGGTCCTTGACCCATCATGGCGTGAGGAACAGGAAGGTGGTGGGAGCAGCTCTGAGGAAGAGATTCCCCGAACGGCCAAAACCGGAGGGAGAGGGAGGGGGCAGACTTTGTTGCCTGTAGCCTCCACTTCGGCACCCGTTAGGAGCATTCCACTTTCAAAAGGCAAAACGGGCGCTCCCAAGACTTGCAGTGCGTGGTCCTTTTTTGATACAGTTGCAGATGACATTTGCTTTGTCAAATGCAAGCTGTGTCATCAGAGAGTCAAAAGAGGGAAAAATGTCAGCAACCTCAATACCACTAATATGTGGAAACATGTGCGGACCAAGCACAAGGTGGAGTTACACAGACACATTGAAGACGTAGGCCAACGTACAGCACCACCTACCACCTCTTCTGCTCGTGTTGGGGCCTCTTCCTCCAGCTCACACACAGCTGGTTCGGCTTCCTCACAGGATCGCCAAGGAAGAACCTCTGGCACTGTTGTCCGGAGACCCTGTGACATTCCACCCACAGCACCACGATCCAAGTCATCCTCACACTCCCAGGCCACTCGACAGCCATTGGTAGCACAGGCATGGGAGAAAAGGCGGCCATACTCGTCAAACCATCCCCGAGCACAGGCCCTGAATGCTGGCATTGCCAAACTACTGGCACTTGAAATGATGTCATTCAGGCTGGTGGAGACTGACACCTTCCGGGACTTCATGGCATTGGCAGTCCCACAATACACCGTGCCCAGCTGCTTTTATTTCAGCAGGCGAGCCGACCCTGCCCTGCAGAAAAATGTGGAGGCAAACGCCGTCAGTAGCAAGGTTCACCTGACCACCGATGCGTGGACCAGTAACCATGGACAAGGACGATACCTTTCCCTCACTGCCCATTGGGTCAATGTTGTGGAGCTGGGTACAGATCTGGAGAGTGGCGCTCTACGTGTTCTGCCAACTCCACGGATTGCAGGAATCCAGTCTGTACACATTGACTCCTCCTCCTACTCAAGTTCCACTGAAACAGCGCAGCAGGAGCCTGTTATGACCGATATGAGCACAGCCGTGGCCAAACGTCAACAGGCCATACTGAAATTAATTTATTTGGGGAATCGAAGCCACACAGCGCAGGAGCTCTGGAATGCCATCAAGCAGGAGAGCGACGTGTGGTTTCTGCCAGCGAATCTCCAGCCGGGCTTGATAGTGTGTGAAAATGGCCGAAATCTGGTGGCAGCTCTTGGCCTTGGCAACCTCACTCAAATCCCATGTCTGGCACATGTGCTCAACTTGGTCGTGCAGAGCTTTCTGAGGGACTATCCGGATCTTGATGCACTGCTGCACAAGGTCCGCATAGAGTGCGCTCACTTGCGTCGTTCCAGCACGGCAAGATCGCGCCTTGCTGCTCTTCAGCGCCGATTACGCCTTCTGGAACATCGCATCATATGTGACCTACCCACCAGGTGGAATTCAACGTTACATATGTTGGAGCGGTTGTGTGAGCAGCAGGCAGCAGTCATGGAGTACCAGCTGCATCAGGCGCAAACAAGTCGCAATGTGCGCCGGTCACACTTCAGCACCACTGAGTGTGCCTCTATGAAGGACATCTGCCTCGTTTTGCGTGCCTTCCATGATTCCACGCGGATGGCTAGTGCAGATGATGCACTAGTCAGCATGACTGTCCCCCTTATCTGCCTGCTTCAAAAAACACTGCAAGCACTAAGGGATGAGGTTTTGGAAGAGGTGGAGGAGGAGGAGTCCCAAATGCCATCTGCCTCTGGACAGTCTGCGCTACGTGCTTCCTCACAAAGGCCTAGGCAGAGGACACTTTGTGAGGAGGATGAGGAGGAGTCGATGGAGGAGGAAGACATCTCTCCACAAGAGGGAGGTACACAAAGCCTAGTCAGTATGTACAGCGAGGGTGGGGTGATGCAGAGCAGGCAGAGATCATGCCTCAAGCAGGGGACAGCGGTTCTTTGGCAGTTGGGAGTCTGCAGCACATGGTTGACTACATGCTGCAGTGCCTGAGAAACGACCGCCGCATCGCCCACATTCTCTACACGGCTGATTATTGGGTGTACACCCTCCTAGATCCTCGCTACCGGGACAACTTGCAAACCCTCATACCAACGTTGAACCGGGAGCGTAAACTGCGGGAGTACCAAGACACACCGGTGCAGTCCATCATGTTTTCCATTCCACCCGACAGCAGTGGTGCTAGTGCTTTACAAAGCACCTCTGTGTGTCAAGACAGTGGAGGAAACTCGGCACAAAGAGGGAGCAGAGGCAGCGCCTCAGCACAAGGCAAGACCACTATGGCCCAAATGTGGCAAAGTTTTGTGTGTCCGCCACAATTGTCTACACCATCACTGACGGCTCCAGTCAGCAGGAGGCAACGTTTCCGTCAGATGGTGACAGACTACATGTCTTGCCCTGTCAGTGTACTCCCAGATGGCTCTTCCCCCTTCAAGTTTTGGGTCTCAAAGCTGGATACATGGCCAGAGCTTAGCCAGTATGCATTGGAGGTGCTGGCTTGCACTGCTGCCAGTGTATTATCGGAACGCATCTTTAGTGCCGCAGGTGGTGTACTAACAGACCGTCGCACGTGACTTTCTTCCGATAATGTCGACCGGCTTACTTTTCTGAAAATGATCAAGGCCTGGATCTCCCCAGAATTTGCCAGTCCTCTTCCCGACTAAATAAATGGTTGCCAACTGTATCCAGGTCTCCTGTTGTGTTCATGTTTCTACCAACTGAACTTTAATCCCTGGGCTTCAACACAGCTAGTTGTCGCTCAGATGTGTCGTCTGCACAGAGAAAAACACTAGCTCCTGTTAGTGGGGTTCAGTAATGCCAGCTGCTCCCCTGCTGTGTGGACGGCAAAGTCTCCTGCTCCATCCACATTCAAACTACTACTGATTTTTAATCCTGCTCCACTTAGGCCTCTGGTTCCACTGTCTCTAGTATTTCCCCTGGCCTCCAACCCCGCCAGTGACAGCTCTTAAGTGGCGTCTGCATAATCCACACTTGTTCCTGTGTTACTGGGGCTCAGTCACGTCAGTTGATCCCCTGATGTGTGTCCGGCAATGTCTCCTGCTCTGTCCCCATTCCCATTAATAGTTGTGGGAATGTGGACAGAGCAGGACACCTTGCCGGACACACATCAGGGGATCAACTGACGTGACTGAGCCCCAGTAACTCAGGAACAAGTGTGGATTGTGCAGACAACACTGCAGAGCAGCAACTGGTGTGGTTGGAGGCCAGGGGAAATACTAGAGACAGTAGAGCCAGAGGCCAAAATGGAGCACGGTTACAATCAGTAGTTGTGTACAGCCAATATAAAACTCGCTCCAAGTTGGCCTCAGCCTGCTGCATGATTGACCCCTGGGCTTCAACATCGCATGTTGCTGCTCAGAAGTGTGTTTGTCACGGGTACTCCCTCCTGCCCAGCCGGGTTCCAGCACCGTCAGCTGTTTCTTGGCAGAGCCTTTGGCATAGGTGCCTCCTTCTTGGTATCCGAGTTCCAGCAACGTCTGCTGGTCCTTGGTAGTGCTTTTTAGCACAGGTAACTCCTGCTTAGAAACCGTGTTCCAGCACCGTCAGCTGGTCCACGGCTGTGCCATTGGCTCTTGTTCCTTTTGCTGCCCCTCCGGGTTCCAGCACAGTCAACTTGTTCTCGGCAGTGTCTTTGGCACGGGCACTCCCTCCTGCCCAGCCTGGTTCCAGCACGCCTGCTGTTTCTGGGTAGTGTCAATGTCACTTTGCCGCCAATACGTTGTCCTGTCGTGTTGCAGTCGCGTTAGCCGAGTCTATGGTGCCTGCAGTTTCGGTGCTTCCTATGTGGGCTGCGGGTTCTGGTAATAAAGGCTGGTTCCGTAGTGCCAATAGGACAAGCACCCCCTGTAGGACTGTGGGTTTCGGTAACTGCGGCCGGCTCACGGCCTTGCAACTTTGTTTTTTTCCTGGTTACCTTGTGCTACCCATCCGGGTTCCAGCACCGTCAGCTGGTTCTCGGCAGGGCCTTTGGCCTAGGTGCCTCCTTCTCGGTATCCGAGTTCCAGCAACGTCTGCTGGTCCTTGGTAGTGCTTTTTAGCACAGGTACCTCCTGCTTAGAAACCGTGTTCTAGCACCGTCAGCTGGTCCACGGTTGTCCCATTGGCTCTTGTTCCTTCTGCTGCCCCTCCGGGTTCCAGCACCATCAGCTGGTCCTCGCTAGTGTCATTTGCTCTTGCAGCTTCTGCTACCCATCCGGGTTCCAGCACCGTCAGCTGGCTCTCGGCAGAGCCTTTGGCCTAGGTGCCTCCTTCTCGGTATCCGAGTTCCAGCAACGTCTGCTGGTCCTTGGTAGTGCTTTGGAGCACAGGTACCTCCTGCTTAGTAACCGTGTTCCAGCACCATCAGCTGGTCCACGGTTGTGCCATTGGCTGTTGTTCCTTCTGCTGCCACTCTGGGTTCCAGCACCGTCAGCTGGTTCTCGGTAGTTCCATTGACTCTTGTAGCTAATGCTACCCATCCGGGTTCCAGCACCGTCAGCTGGTTCTCGGAAGTGTCTTTGGCATGGGCTCTCCCTCCTGCCCAGCCTGGTTCCAGCACGCCTGCTGTTTCCGGGTAGTGTCAACGTAACTTTGCCACCAAAACGTTGTCCTGTCGTGATGCGGTCGGGTTAGCCAAGTCTATGGTGCCTGCAGTTTCAGTGCTTCCTATGTGGACTGCGGGTTCTGGTAACAAAGGCTGGTTCCATAGTGCCAATAGGAAAAGCACCCTCTGTAGGACTGTGGGTTTCGGTAACTGCAGCCTGCTCGCGGACGCGACACTTTGTTAATCATGGGTACCTTCTGCTACCCATCCGGGTTCCAGCAACGTCAGCTGGTTCCCGGCAGAGCCTTTGGCCTAGGTGCTTCCTTGTCGGTATCCGAGTTCTACCAACGTCTGCTGGTCCTTGGTAGTGCTTTGGAGCACAGGTACCTCCTGCTTAGTAACCGTGTTCCAGCACCGTCAGCTGTTCCACGGTTGTCCCATTGGCTCTTGTTCATTCTGCTGCCACTCCGGGTTCCAGTACCATCAGCTGGTTCTCGCCAGTTCCTCAGCCTTCTTGTAACTTCTGCTACTTTTCAAAGTTCAAGCTTGTGGAAATGGTTTTTGATTCTCACTCTGGATCTCCCTGACAATGACCCTGAAGACGACGACCCTGAAGACCACACAGAAGAATACCTAAAAGATGACCCTGAAGAAGATGACCAAGAGGACAAAGAACAGGAAGACAACCACCAAGATGCAGAACAACAAGAGACAGAAGACCAAGAAGCATAAAAACCAAAAGCAGAAGAACATTAAGCATAAGGCTAAAAATCTGAGCAAATGAGATTATCAAATTTATAAGCAGAAGAAGACTAAGCAGTGTATGGGGGTGAGTCCGTTCCTCCTCGTGGTGCCCCTGGAAATGGCCTGCTGCTGCAGGCCAAACTGAACGCGGACAAATCCTGTTGTACTGTAAATCTTTTGTGACAGGCTGAACGGAAGGTGTAATCTTCAAACTTTTATAGATAACAACTACAGGAATGCCTGACACAAATAAGAATATGATGAAGAAGAATAGGAAGAAGATGAAGAAGTAGAATATGAAGTAGAATAAAAGAAGAAGAAGAAGAAGTAGAATATGAAGAAGAATAGAAGAAGAAGAAGATACTGCTGCTGCTGAAGATGATGAAGGAGAAAGTGTGGGAGAAGTAAAAAAGAAGGTGAAGAGCATGGAAGTAGTGAAACATACATATCTGACAAAAAATTAAAGACTTTAACATAGTCAATATCTTTGTAACTACGAACGTCTTTAAAAAAACAGAAAATCCTGCTATTCCATTTGATTGGGCTAAACCTCGATGGCTTTAATGTCTCCTACACCTCCCACAATACATTCTACATTATTATTAGTTGTTTTTCTTCATGTAGAATTAACCAACAGGGAAAGAAAGGGTTTTTTTAATTCCGATATTTCTGTTCCATTGACTTGAATGGGACTTCCTGGGTCGGAATCGGCGATACCCAATCCTTTTTTTAGATCGGCCGATTCATTCCGATACGATATTTTTCAGTATCGGGTGGTATCGCTCAACACTAGTCGTGTCACACCGTGATAGTCACTCCGTGACATATTTCACTTGAGTGGTGTCAGGCCCTCATTTTTTAACATGTGAACACTCCAACTTGGGTGTCCATTTGCTGGATTGAGTGTAGAGAAAGACCTGTTGGTCCCTGGAGACTTGAATTCATTTAGGTTAGCTAAGTGTTTCCTCACTATCTTTCTGTTTATAGATATCCTGGATTCTTCTATTCTCTTAATAGGACAGTGTAGAACAGTTGATGTTACATTTCCTTTCTGAGAGAAAACAAATGCAAAATAGGAATGTAAAAGTTCGGCCTTCTCAACATCCTGTCTTACCAATTCATCATTTTCATCCTGTAAAAATCCTGTAACATCTTTGACTTTTCTTTTACTTTTGACTAGAGTTGAGTGAAACGGGTCAGTCATATTCAAAAGTCGGCGACTTTCGCTGAAGTCGGGTTTCATGAAACAAAACCCGACCATAGCATGAGGTCGGCCACGAGGTCGACAACCAGAGTGTCATGGTCCAGTCCGGAGTTTATCTTCTGCTGTCTTTACTCCGGACTGGTCATGCGGGGGTTAATCTCCTCAGCCTCGTTCTGGAGCTAGATGGGCTATTTCAATCCCTCACAGCCTGCTGACCAGTGTTAGTGATAGCTCAAGCTTGCAGTTTAGAGCCGCTGACCCTTGTACCCTGGTGATCCTCCTGCCTTTGACTGATATTCACGTGTATGACCCGGACTGATTTCTGACCCCGTCTCTTGGTATTCGTCTCTGCTGTTACGTTCCCTCTCTGGCATCTGACTCCCTGGCTTGTACCCTGACCACGTATTTCGTCTCACGTTTTGGACCCCGTGCTCATGTTCTGGCTTTCTGACTCTCGGCTTAGGTATTTTGACTACGTGTATTGCTGCTCCTTCTGGTACGTCTGCTCCTGTTAGTTTCTGACTCGGTTCGTCTGACTATACTCTCTCGTTACCTGTGGCACCTGTGCTGTTGCTCAGGGTTGCTGCTCTTAGTGTATAACCTCTCTTCCCTCACCAGCTCCCCCTGGTGGAGGTTTCACTACATTATCACTAACCTCACATTTAAACGGGATTTTGCATTTTTTTTTCTTTGGCCATGGATCTGCTGCATAACTTGGCAGATCAAGTGTCCAGTTTGACGCAGATGGCGCAGGACTTTTCTGTGAATCATCAGTCCCTTGTCATGTCTCAGACCCACTTACAGAAAGAACTGACTGAGACTATTAAGACCATGCAGGGAAACACCTCTCATATTGTTTGTCCACCAGGTGACTCTGTAGATGTTATTTTGCACTCTCCTGAACCCTCAGTTAAACTTCCTGACATTTTCTGGCGAAAAAGATAAATTTCATATATTCAAGGAGAGTTGTAAATTATGGTTTTCTCTTAGACCCCGATCGTCTGGGGATGAGACTCAGCGGGTGGGCATTGTTATCTCCTTACTTAGGGAGGGTCCCCAATCCTGGGCTTTTTCGTTGCCCCCTACTGCCCCTGAACGGATGTCGGTAGATAGGTTCTTTGAGGCCCTAGGACTTATCTATGATGAACCGGACCGTGCTAGGGTGGCAGAGGACACTATTTTGGGTCTGGGGCAAGGGAAGCACTCACCCGAATGGTACAGCTCCGAATTCCGTTGATGGTCCACTGAGGTGTCCTGGGACGACTCTGCACTGAGATGTCTGTTCAGGAAGGGACTGTCGGATTGCTTGAAGGACGCTCTGGCTCTCCATCCACCTCCCAGTTCATTGGAGGAGGCTATGAGTCAGGCTATCCGTATGGATCGGAGACTGCGGGAGAGAGGTGTTACTCAGCGAGGGGTTCCATTTTTCCCTGCTAGCCCTGATGTTTTGCTTCCATCTGAACCTATGGAGGTGGGAGCCACCAACCCCCAGGAGAAAGAGAGGAGACGGCGACATGATGGAAAATTGTGTTTTTACTGCGGAGATCCCGGACATTGGAAAAAAGACTGCCCCTCCTGTCCTCCGACTAACAAGCGGCTGAGTCTGGGTGATAATCGTGGAGGTCACCCAGACTCTCAGGTACCTTTTTCTTCCTTTTCAAGAGTACTGCTAAAGGTGGAACTTGGTGTTGAGAACGGCTTTTTCCATACTTCGGCTTTTGTAGACTGTGGGTCATCCCTTAACCTGATTGACTCTAAGCTGGTGGCTCGCTGTAGATTAGGGACAGTTAGGTTGGGGACTCCCTTAAAAATTGTGGCTATTGATTCTACACCTCTCACTAAGGATGGTCTCCATTTCAGTTCTAAAGAATTTACCCTCAGGGTGGGGGCCCTACACCAGGAGTGCATGTCATGCTTTGTTTTGGATAACCTCCCTGCTGGCCTGGTGTTAGGGTTTCCCTGGTTGTAACGGCATAACCCAGTTATTGACTGGGGGTCCCGGGATATTGTTAAATGGGGACCTGGGTGTTCTGAAAATTGTCTTGCTACTGTGTCTATGTCATCCGTCAACCTGGAGGGTATTCCGGAGTACCTAAAGGGTTTTAAGGATGTGTTCTCCGAAAAGGAGGCTGAGGTTCTACCACCACACCGCCCATTCGATTGTGCCATGGATCTTGTTCCCGGTGCCAAATTGCCCAAAGCCCGGCTGTACAATCTCTCCGGCCCTGAGCGGGCTGCTATGAAGGAGTATATCTCTGAGAGCCTCCGTAAAGGGCATATACGGCCATCTGTCTCTCCCGTGGCAGCGGGGTTCTTTTTTGTAAAAAAGAAGGATGGTGGTTTACGCCCATGCCTTGATTTTCGAGAACTGAATAAAATAACCATAAGAAACGCCTACCCTCTCCCACTGATACCTGATTTGTACAATCAATTGTCGGGGGCCAGGTGGTTCTCTAAGTTGGACCTCAGGGGAGCATACAATCTCATCCGTATGCGGGAGGGGGATGAATGGAAAACTGCGTTTCTCACCTCTGAGGGTCTGTTTGAAAATTTGGTTATGCCCTTCGGTTTGACTACCGCACCAGCGGTATTCCAGAATTTCATTAACAATGTTTTTTCTGATTTTATTGTACGTTTTGTAGTTGTTTATCTTGACGATATACTGATATATTCTTCTGATAGACAAAGTCATATGGGTCATCTTCATGCGGTTCTCCAGAGGCTCAGGGAGAACTCACTCTTTGCCAAATTGGAGAAGTGTTCATTTTTTACTCAAGAAGTGTCCTTTGTAGGGGTCATCCTGTCCGCTGAGGGGTTTCGTATGGACCCTAGGAAGGTACAGGCCATTGTGGATTGGGTGCAACCCAGAGATCTCAAGGGTCTTCAGCGATTTCTGGGTTTCGCCAATTATTATAGAAAATTCATCAAGGGGTTCTCTCAAGTGGTCAAACCCCTCACTGATCTCACCCAAAAGGGAGCGGATCTTAAAAACTGGTCAGCTCCAGCTGTGGCGGCGTTTTCTTTGTTAAAAGAACGTTTCATGACTGCTCCGGTACTGGTGCAACCTGACTTGGCTAAACCATTCATCGTAGAAGTGGATGCCTCTGAGGTGGGAGTGGGGGCTGTGTTGTCCCAGGGGCCCACCACATTAACTAACTTAAGACCCTGTGCCTTCTTTTCTAAAAAATTTTCCTCTGCTGAAAGGAATTATGATGTGGGTAACCGAGAGTTGTTGGCCATTAAATTGGCTTTTGAAGAATGGAGACATTTTTTGGAGGGGGCTGTCCATCGTTTCACTGTCTTTACAGATCACAAGAATCTGTCTTACATCGAATCCGCCAAACGTCTGACTCTGAGACAGGCAAGGTGGTCACTTTTTTTTCCCGATTTCAGTTTTCCATCACTTTCAGACCAGGTTCCAAGAATGTGAAGGCGGATGCCTTGTCTCGCAGCCTAGATCCGGTATCGCCTCCGGAGCCTCCTTCCTCCATTCTTCAGCGCGGGGTGGTGGTGGCTTTGGTGTCCCAGAGATTGGAGCAGGAGATTCGTGAGGCCCAATCTCTTGCTCCCCCGTCCATACCTGAAAATAAGCTCTTTGTGCCTGTCCAGTATCGGTTAAGAGTGCTTCGGGAGTTCCACGACTCAGCTCTGAGTGGGCATCCAGGAATCTCGGCCACTCATAAAGCCATCACTAGGCTGTTCTGGTGGCCCTCGTTGACTTCTGACGTCACTGGTTTTGTGTCCTCCTGTGAAACTTGTGCCCGCGCTAAAGCCTCTGTGAGAATCATGTGGTAATAGTGGATGAGGGCAGGTATATCTCGCCCAGATTCCTCTCCTATGTGGCCTAGTCTGGTCATTATCGCACCTGCTTACTAATGGATAATGGGAGGTGGATATATAAGGATGCAAGGTGGTTGTGTGAGTGTCTCAGCCTGGGAACACAGAGAGCCTGTCTGTGTGAGAGACACACACGTGAGTGGAAGCAGTGCCCACTGCAACTGTGGTTTGGCTGGACGGGAGAAGCCCGCCAGTTGGTAGTTAGGTTGTACTTTGTTTAGTTAGTGCCGGACAGGCAAGGATTTGTTTTATGTTTTATTTCTTTTATGCATTGCTTTCACCATTAATAAACCTGACCCAGAGTCAGTTATACCCGAATCCCAGCTCTGCGCCTGAGTTTTATGCTGAACGCACGTGACCTTTGACCCCAGCAAAGGCGATCCCGGAGTGTTTTATCACACCTCCCACAACCGGCCGGCCGGGGAAATGGTGCCACTGCCAATTCCGGCTAGACCGTGGACTCACCTGTCCATGGATTTTATCACCGATCTCCCACCCTCTAATGGCAAAACCGTGATCTGGGTAGTTGTGGATAGGTTCAGTAAACAAGCACATTTTGTACCCTTAACGGGCCTTCCTAAAGCTGAGACTCTATCTAAGCTATTCATTGAGCATGTGATTCGGTTGCATGGTGTGCCTGTCAGTGTGGTGTCTGATAGAGGGGTACAATTCGTGTCTAAATTCTGGAGAGCTTTTTGTAAAAGGCTGGGCATCAGTCTGACCTTTTCATCGGCCTACCATCCTGAGACCAATGGTCAGACTGAAAGGACCAATCAGTCTTTAGAGCAGATCCTGCGGTGTCTTGTCACATCCAGACAGGATGATTGGTGCTCTGTGATACCTATGGCGGAATTCGCCTTCAATAATCGTGTCAATCAGTCTACTGGTACTTCTCCTTTCTTCTGCAACTATGGGTTTCACCCTCATTTTGGTGAATTCTCCAGACTAGATTCGGAGTGTCCACGGGATGATTCAGCCTTTTTGCGGTTGGAGGAGGTTTGGAGGGAAGTTCAGAGAAACATTGGGGAGGCTCAGGGCAAATATAAGTTTTTTGCAGATAAACAACGCTAGGTGGGGCCGACTTATCAGGTGGGGGATAAGGTATGGTTATCCACCAAAAACATAAGGCTGAGAATTCCCTCTGCTAAGTTGGGTCCCAAGTTTATTGGTCCGTATGAGATTTTAGAGGTGATTAATCCTGTGGTCTTTCGCCTGCGGTTGCCTCCGTCATTACGGATTCCTAATGAGTTCCAAAAAGCGCTTCTGATGCCGTCGGTGCCTTCCTCTGACGAGTCTCCCTCGCACCCGCCGCCTGTTATGGTAGATGGACAGACCGAGTACGAGGTGGAACAGGTGGTGGATTCTCGTATGCTCCGTCGTTCACTTCAGTACTTGGTCCATTGGAAAGGATACGGTCCTGAGGATCGGTCATGGGTGCCGGCGCGTTCGGTCCATGCGGATCGGTTGGTCCGGGCCTTTCACGCTCGTCATCCAGGGAAGCCTGGGGGTCCAATGGCCCCCCATTGAGAGAGGGGTACTGTCATGGTCCAGTCCGGAGTTTATCTTCTGCTGTCTTTACTCCGGACTGTTCATGCGGGGGTTAATCTCCTCAGCCTCGTTCTGGAGCTAGCTGGGCTATTTCAATCCCTCACAGCCCGCTGACCAGTGTTAGTGATAGCTCAAGCTTGCAGTTTAGAGCCGCTGACCCTTGTACCCTGGTGATCCTCCTGCCTTTGACCGATATTCACGTGTATGACCCGGACTGTTTTCTGACCCCGTCTCTTGGTATTCGTCTCTGCTGTTACGTTCCCTCTCTGGCATCTGACTCCCTGGCTTGTACCCCGACCACGTATTTCATCTCACATTTTGGACCCCGTGCTCATGTTCTGGCTTTCTGACTCTCGGCTTAGGTATTTTGACTACGTGTATTGCTGCTCCTTCTGGTACATCTGCTCCTGTTAGTTTCTGACTCGGTTCGTCTGACTATTCTCTCTCATTACCTGTGGCACCTGTGCTGCTGCTCAGGGTTGCTGCTCTTAGTGTATAACCTCTCTTCCCTCAACAGCTCCCCCCGGTGGAGGTTTCACTACACAGAGCACCAAAGTCGCGTTTCAAAAGATGCTTCCAGGGCCCTTTTTAGCCAATGATGGAGGACGCACACTGTGGGCAACGTGATGACATAGGCATCGGTCACCACCCTCTTTGAGAAGGGCATGCAAGTGATTGTCTGGCTTTGTGTGGCATCAGAGGGGCTATAAAAGGGCGTGCACGCCGACCGCCATCTTACTTCTGCCGATCTTAGCATTAGGGAGAGGTTGCTGCTGCTGATTCAGAATAAGGGAGAGCGTTAGGCAGGGAAGAAGTACCAAAAACTGCTTCTGCTGTTTTCTATATCCACTTACAACACAACACTTTGTGTGCAGTGACAGGGGAGTCTCTATTTTTGTGCATCAGCTCTGTTGGTTATTAGGCTGCCTTATAAGGCTCCCTGATAGCTGCATTGCTGTTTTCACACTGCTGTGCAAACTGCTTTTTTAAAAGCAAAAATACTTTTCTTCCTCTTTTCTGTACAGTTACCAAGCGTTCATTTTCCACCTTTTTGTGTGTGCAGCAGTCCTGCTTATTAGACTGCCTGCGTCCATACTTGGACTGACAGCATCATTGTCAGCGTCCTCAAATCTATAGTGAGATTAAAATTCTCACCAATCCTATAGACACCCTCCACCTTGTCATACACCATCTAATTTCAGCCTGTTACATTGAGGTGTAATCTCTCCTGGGCCTGAGACAATAGTTCTGTGTCCTCAAACCTATAGTGAGATTCAAATTCTCACCAATCCTACAGACACCCTCCAACTTGTCATACACCATCCAATTTCAGCCTGTTACATTGAGGTGTTATCTCTCCTGGGCCTGAGACAATAGTTCTGCGTCCTCAAATCTATAGTGAGATTCAAATTCTCACCAATCCTATAGACACCCTCCACCTTGTCATACACCATCCAATTTCAGCCTGTTACATTGAAGTGTTATCTCTACTGGGCCTGAGACAATAGTTCAGCGTCCTCAAATCTATAGTGAGATTCAAATTCTCACTAATAGTAGATACACCTTCTACCTTGTTTTACAGTACCATATAGCTGGTGGTATTTTGGGTACATTTTCACAAAAATGAGTAAGTATGGTGGAAGACGCCATGGAAGTCGGCGGGGGTTGCCAGCTGGTACCGATGGTGGTGGTGTTGCATCCGTTGGTAGTGGCAAAAGCACAATAGCACCTAAGGCAGGAGGTGTTGAGCCTGCGTCATCGTGTGGCGCCACAAGGCCTCGAAGGCTCTCTTTTCTGGGAGTAGGTAAACCGCTTTTAAAGCCAGAGCTTCAGGAACAAGTTTTGGCTTACATTGCTGACACAACCTCCAGCTCTATCGCCTCCTCTTCTGAAGTTTCAAAAAATAAAAGCACTGAGTTGTCAGTGGAGGCTCCTGGTCAGGAACAACACCTTTCCTTGTGTCCTTCACCCCTACCAAAAGTGAAGGATGTGGCAGGCAACACTACCGATTACTCCATGGAGCTCTTTTCACATACCATGCCTGGGTTAGCAAGTCAAATCGTGAATTCCCCAGTCCAAGATGAATCTGACATGGAGTGCACTGATGCACAGCCACTGCTAGATATTTCTGCTGGTACATACACTCAGAGCACTACATTGTCCTCGCAGTGTACTGAGGCAGAATCAGACCCTGATGAAACTGAGGTGCCCCTTCCCGCATACTATACCACCTTTCACGGTGACACAGAGGAAGGTGCACATGAAATTGAAGAGGAGGTGATGGATGACCCAGTTGTTGACCCAGATTGGCATCCATTGGGGGAAGAGGGTGCTGCTGCCAATAGCTTAGAAGAGGAAGAGGAGGATCTGCAGCAGGCAACGACATCGCAACAGCTGTTATCTGGCAGGACCATAGCGGTCCAAAAACGTGTTACAAAAAACAAAAGTTGTAGGACAGCTTGGCCAGACGGTCAAATTAGCACAGCGTGCAAGGTCTCAAAATGTCTTCCAAAGTAGGAAGAGTGCAGTGTGGCACGTTTTTGAACAAAATCCTAATGATCAGGCAAAAGTTATCTGTAAGAAGTGCGCAAAAACCTTTAGCCGAGGGAAAAATCTGAGAAATTTGAACACCAGTTGCATGCTTAGACATTTAACCACCATGCATTTGCAAGCGTGGACGGACTACCAAACCTCACATACCACATGTGCACCTGCTCCGAATGAAGGTAGTCAGCAATGCTACATCACTTACCCCACTGTAAGCCCACCGGTTAGCACACCACCAGCAGCAAATGTCGAGGTGTCGTCGTAAGGGCAAAGCAGTCATGGAATCACAATGTTATTGCTACGAAAGACTGAATCTAGGCCATCAGCAACACCACCAACACCATCACCATCACCAACCCTCTCTCAGTCCACCATGTCCACCGCTAGTTCCACCATTTGCAGCTCTCATGTCCAGCTCACCCTACCAGAGACTCTCAGTAGGACAAGAAAGTACTCATCCTCTCATCCGCGTACACTGGCTTTGAACGCCCACATTGCCAAACTAATCTCACTAGAGATGATGCCCTACCGGTTGGTTGAAAGCAAAGCTTTCCGCGAGCTCATGGCCTACGCAGTACCACGCTATGACCTACCCAGTCGGCACTTCTTTTCGCGAAAAGCCATCCCAGCCCTCCACGTCCATGTGAAAGACCGCATTGTCCATGCATTCAAGCAATCAGTGAGTGGAAAGGTGCACCTCACAACAGATGCATGGTCCAGTAGGCATGGCCAGGGCCGTTACGTGTCCATCACTGTGCACTGGGTTAATGTGGTGGATGCAGTGTCCACAGGGGACAGCGGCAGTGGGACAGTGCTGCCTAGCCCACGGTATAGGAAACAGTTGGCTGTAGGCGTTCGACCCTCCTCCTCCTCCTGAAGCGAAAGCTCGTCCACAGAGCGCAGTCGCATGAGCACTCCATCCGCAGCTGCCAGTGTTGCACAAGAGGTATCCAATGTTGTGAGTTCATTCTCCCCTTCACCTTTGATGTCTGATGAACTCCCTCTGCTGGTGAAGAGAGGTAGTGAAATTAATTGGGATGGGTAGAACCTGTCATCTGAACAGGCGGAGTGTGATTGGACATCTGGAATTTCTGAGTGGATATAAGGCAGCTGACGCCCTGCAGGGCTGCTGGTGATCCTTTCTGCTCTGAGCTCTTGCATCCAGTTTAATTCCTGTCTACTAAAAGCTAAGTTTTTGCCCTGTTATTATTCCATGAGATTTTGTCTGGTTTCCTTAGTGTTTGTATTCAGCCAGTCCTGGTTGGGACTGGCTGAATTCCATTTTTGTCTCTCATCGGTTGATCTCTTTGCTCTGTTTTCAGAATATACCTGAGTGCTGATATAGTGATTTTGAAGTTTAGCGACTTCAGGGCCTTTTTCCCTATCAGACGGTTGGGACATTTTTGGTAGGGTTTTTTGCAGATTGCAGCCAGCATCTTTTCTGTCCTGTCCTATCTAGTTAATTGGGCCCCATCGTTTGCTCAGCCTGTCTTTCTGTCTGTGTTTGTGTTTTCATCTGTTTTTCACTGACAATACATGTTGGGGGCTGTCTATTGCTTTGGGGTCTGCTCTGGGGCAGTTTAGATTTCCCCTTTCCTTCTTTAGGCTTATGTAGTTCTCCGGCTGTGACGAGGGGTCTAGGGCACCGTAGGAACCCCCCACGGCTACTGTTAGTTGTGGTGTATAGGATCAGGGGTCTGCAATCCGATAGCTACCAACCTCTCCGGTTTTCTGGACTTAGCTTGTATTTTTGTTTTCTCCTCCTCCGGTGACTCATTCATAACAGAATCACCAGCCATACCGCAGATTCTAGGTTACTCAATAGCAGGAAAGAATTGTAAAAAAAAAAAAGGTGTCAGAATTTTTTTTTTTGTGTATATTTTTTCCTCTATTTCTCTGAGGCCATAGGGGGAATTTTTTCTCAATGGAGATTAAGCAATTGTCTGATCGTGTGGAGCAGCTTACTGCTGAAGTGCGGGGAATTTCCGCCTATCTTGCTCATTCACATGCTGCTGAACCAAAGATCCCTACTCCTGATGTGTTTTTTGGGGATCGGACTAAATTTCTGAATTTTAAGAATAATTGTAAATTATTTTTTGCCTTGAAGCCTAACTCATCGGGGAGCTCCGCGCAGCAGGTTAAAATTGTCATCTATTTGCTGCACGGCGATCCCCAGGATTGGGCGTTTTCTTTGAAACCTGATGATCCTATTCTGACTGGTGTGAACGCATTTTTTCAGGCCTTGGGGTTGTTGTATGATGAACCTAATGCTATTGATCAGGCTGAAAAGGCCCTGTTGGCATTGAGCCAGGGTCAGGATTCTGCAGAGTTGTACTGTCAAAAATTCCAAAAGTGGGCAGTCCTTACTACCTGGAATGATGGTGCCTTGGCAGCTCTCTTTCGGAAGGGTTTGTCAGAAACAGTAAAAGATACTATGGTAGGATTTCCTGTTCCCTCTGGTCTTGACGATTCTATATCATTAGCTATTCAGGTGGGTCGGCGTTTACGTGAACGCAAAACTATACGAGAGATCTTGCCACCTGTTGAACAAATGTCTGAACCTATGCAATGTGATAGAGTTTCGTCTAGGGTGCAACAACAGGAGTTCAGAAGGCATAATAAGCTGTGCTTTTTTTGTGGACATGCCTCGCATATTATTTCTGTCTGCCCTAAACGAGAGAAACGTTGTGCACACACGTTTTCTGTGGGTGGTGTTCAACCTAAGTTTCTTCTGGCAATTACTCTGATCTGCTCCCTGTCCACATTTTCCGCTAAGGCTTTTGTGGATTCGGGAGCAGCTCTGAACCTGATTGACTTGGATTTTGCTAAACGTTGTGGATTTCCTATGACACCTCTGCGGACGCCTATCCCTTTGAGGGGTATTGATGCTACTCCTTTGGCAAAGAATAAACCTCAGTTTTGGACCCAGGTGGTAATGCAGGTCGCCCCAGACCATCAAGAAAATTGCAGATTTTTGGTGTTGCATAATTTGCATGATACCATCGTTCTGGGGTTTCCCTGGTTGCAAATCCATAATCCAGTTCTGGATTGGAAATCTTTGTCTGTGGTGAGTTGGGGTTGTCGGTGTGCCCTTAGTGATGCTCCTATTTTCTCCACCTCTCCCCAGTCGCATGATGTTCCTGACTATTTGGCTGATTTTTATGATGTATTTAGTGAGAATGAGTCTGCGTCTTTGCCTCCTCATAGGAGTTATGACTGTGCAATTGAGCTGAGCCCTGGGTGTAAATTTCCCAAGGATCGACTTTTCAATTTATCTGTACCCGAGCACGAGGCTATGTGATCCTATATTAAGGAGTCGTTGGAGAAGGGTCATATTAGACCATCCTCTTCACCCTTAGGTGCTGTTTTTTTTGTGGCCAAGAAAAATGGTTCATTAAGGCCTTGTATTGACTATCGTTCCCTCAACAAAATTACTGTTAAATATCAGTATCCGTTACCCCTGATTTCTGATCTATTCTCCAGAGTTAAAGGTGCTTGCTGGTTTACCAAGCTTGACCTCTGGGGGCGTATAATCTTATTCGCATTAAGCAGGGGGATGAATGGAAAACGGCATTTAATACTCCAGAGAGACATTTTGAGTACCTGGCTATGCCTTTTGGGCTCACTAATGCCCCTTCTGTCTTCCAGTGCTTCATGAATGATATTTTCCGAGACTTTGTGGATAAATTTTTGATCATCTATCTGGATGATATTTTGATCTTTTCCAAGGATTGGGACTCTCATGTGGAACATGTTCGGACTGTGTTCCGGATTTTGAGGGAGAATTCCCAGTATGTCAAGCAATCGAAATGCCTTTTTGGTGTACAGAGGATTTCTTTTTTGGGATTTATTTTGTCTCCGTCAACTATTGAAATGGACCCGGCCAAGGTACAGGCCATTTATGATTGGGTTCAGCCCACTTCTTTGAAGGCCCTCCAGAAGTTTTTGGGTTTTGCTATTTTTTATCGTAAATTTATAGCTAATTTTTCTGGTATTGCCAAACCATTGACTGATTTGACTAAGAAGGAGGCTGATGTGCTGAATTGGTCTCCGGAGGCTGTTTCTTCCTTTCAGGAGCTGAAGCAAAGGTTCACTTCTGCTCCGGTTTTGCGGCAACCTGATGTCTCACTCCCGTTTCAGGTAGAGGTGGACGCTTCTGAGATTGGTGCAGGAGCTGTTTTGTCCCAAAAAGATCCTGTAACATCTAAAATGAATCCCTGTGCTTTCTTTTCCCAAAAGTTCTCCCCATCCGAACGTAACTATGATGTGGGGAATCGGGAACTGTTAGCCATGAAATGGGCATTTGAGGAGTGGAGACATTGGTTGGAGGGAGCCAAACACCAAGTCGTGGTCCTTACTGACCACAAGAATTTGATTTACCTGGAGTCGGCCAAGCGCTTGAATCCTAGACAGGCTAGGTGGGCCTTGTTTTTCACACGTTTTGATTTTGTGGTCTCTTTTCTTCCGGGCACTAAGAATGTCAAGGCAGACGCCCTCTCTAGGAGTTTCCTTGCTGATTCTCCTGTTGTGACTAAGCCTGCTACCATCTTAGGCGAGGGGGTAGTTCTTTCTGCCATCTCGCCCGATTTGAGACGTGCTCTGGAAGAGTTTCAGGAGGACAAACCTGAGCGTTGTCCCAGTGGAAAGTTGTATGTTCCTGACCAGTGGAGGAAGAGAGTGATGTCTGAGGTTCATTGCTCTGCATTGGCTGGTCATCCAGGTATTTTTGGTACTAGAGATCTGGTGAGTCAGTCTTTTTGGTGGCCCGCCTTGTCTCATGATGTCAGGAATTTTGTGCAGTCCTGTGGGACTTGCTCCCGGTCTAAACCTTGTTCTCTCTCTAGTGGCTTGTTGATACCTTTGCCGGTGCCCAGGAGGCCATGGACCCATATTTCAATGGATTTTATCTCTGATATGCCTATCTCTCAGAGAATGACTGTTATTTGGGTGATTTGTGATAGATTCTCTAAGATGGTCCATCTTGTACCACTCCCTAAGTTGCCTTCTTCCTCTGAGTTGGTGCCCTTGTTTTTGCAACAGGTGGTTCGCTTGCACAGGATTCCTGAGAACATTGTATCTGACAGAGGAGTTCAGTTTGTGTCTAGATTTTGGAGGACTTTCTGTTCCAAGCTGGGAATTCAGTTGTCCTTCTCCTCTGCATTTCACCCTCAGACCAATGGGCAGACGGAGAGAACAAACCAGACTTTGGAGTCGTATTTGAGATGTTTTATTTCTGCTGATCAGGATGATTGGGTTTCATTTTTGCCCTTGGCCGAATTTGCTTTAAATAATAGAGCTAGTTCTGCCACTTTGATGTCACCTTTTTTTTGTAACTTTGGGTTTCATCCTCGATTCTCTTCAGGGCAGGTGGAGTCTTCTGCCTGCCCAGGTGTTGACACTGTGGTGGAGAGAATGCACCAGATCTGGGACCAAGTGGTGGATAAGTTGTCTCTCTCCCAGGAAAAGGCCCAGCGGTTTTCCAACCGGCATAGGACCATTGGTCCCTGCTTTAAGGTTGGTGATATGGTTTGGTTGTCATCAAAGAATATCTCTATGAAGGTGGCTTCTCCAAAGTTTAAACCTAGATTTATTGGACCTTACAAGATTTTGGAGATTCTTAATCCGGTCTCTTTTCGATTGGCTCTTCCTGTTACATTCAAGATCCATAACGTGTTTCATAAGTCTCTGTTAAAGAGGTTTGTTGAGCCAGTAGTTCCTGTGGTGGCACCTCCGGACCCTGTATTGGTTGAAGGTAATGTGGAATATGAGATTGAGAAGATACTGGATTCTCGTCTTGCTAGACGGAGACTCCAGTATTTGGTTAAATGGAAGGGTTAAGGCCAGGAGGATAATTCTTGGGTCCCTGCATCCGATATTCATGCCGAATGATTGGTGCGTGCTTTTCATCGGGCCCATCCTGATCGCCCTGGAGGCGTGGATGAAGGTTCGGTGACCCCTCCTCAAGGGGGGGTACTGTTGTGAGTTCATTCTCCCCTTCACCTTTGTTTTCTGATGAACTCCCTCTGCTGGTGAAGAGAGGTAGTGAAATTGATTGGGATAGGAAGAACCTGTCATCTGAACAGGCGGAGTGTGATTGGACATCTGGAATTTCTGAGTGGATATAAGGCAGCTGACGCCCTGCAGGGCTGCTGGTGATCCTTTCTGCTCTGAGCTCTTGCATCCAGTTTAATTCCTGTCTACTAAAAGCTAAGTTTTTGCCCTGTTATTATTCCATGAGATTTTGTCTGGTTTCCTTAGTGTTTGTATTCAGCCAGTCCTGGTTGGGACTGGCTGAATTCCATTTTTGTCTCTCATCGGTTGATCTCTTTGCTCTGTTTTCAGAATATACCTGAGTGCTGATATAGTGATTTTGAAGTTTAGCGACTTCAGGGCCTTTTTCCCTATCAGACGGTTGGGACATTTTTGGTAGGGTTTTTTGCAGATTGCAGCCAGCATCTTTTCTGTCCTGTCCTATCTAGTTAGTTGGGCCCCATCGTTTCCTCAGCCTGTCTTTCTGTCTGTGTTTGTGTTTTCATCTGTTTTTCACTGACAATACATGTTGGGGGCTGTCTATTGCTTTGGGGTCTGCTCTGGGGCAGTTTAGATTTCCCCTTTCCTTCTTTAGGCTTATGTAGTTCTCCGGCTGTGACGAGGGGTCTAGGGCACCGTAGGAACCCCCCACGGCTACTGTTAGTTGTGGTGTATAGGATCAGGGGTCTGCAATCCGATAGCTACCAACCTCTCCGGTTTTCTGGACTTAGCTTGTATTTTTGTTTTCTCCTCCTCCGGTGACTCATTCATAACAGTCCCACTATCGAACAGCTAGTGGTAAGCGTCAGCAGGCTGTGTTGAAGATGATGTGTTTGGGCAACAACAGACACACCGCGGAGGTACTGGCCGACTACTTGCAGCGACAAACAGAGTCATGGCTGGGCAGGCTACATCTTGAGGCAGGCAAGGTAGTTAGTAATAACGGCCGGAATTTTGTGGCAGCCATAGCCCTTTCAAAACTCAGACACATACCTTGCCTGGCTCACGCCTTGAACCTGGTGGTGCAGTGCCTCCTCAATAATTATCCAGAGTTAACACCCCTGCTCCATAAGTTGCAAAGACTGTGCTCGCACATCCGTCGGTCGCCCGTACACCCCAGTCGTATGCAGAAGCTGCAGCGATTGCTCCACCTTCCCAAGCACCGCCTAATTATCGACGTTGCAGCAAGAGGAACTCCACCCTGCACATGGTTCAGAGGCTGTGCGAACAGAGGCAGGCTGTAATTCATTTGTGGGAGAATACACGGGCAGGCAGTTTGCAGGCAGACATGGAGTTGTCTGATGTGCAGTGGTCGAAGCTGAAAGACCTCTGTAAAGTCCTTCAATGTTTTGAGGAATGCACACGGCTGGTAAGTGCAGATAACGCCATCATAAGCATGAGCATCCCACTTATCCATCTGCTCATGCAAACTTTGACGCACATTAAGGAGCAGGCGTCTGCCGCCGAGGAGGAAGAGGAGGAGGGAAGCCTTGATGACAGTCAGCTATTGTCTGCTCAGGGAAGTCTCGTGGACGAGGTGGAGGAAGAAGAGGAGGAGTAGGAGGATGATGGGGATGATTATTTTGGGGAGGAGGATGCTTCTCAGGGGGCAAGAGAAAATGGTGGCGTGGCAAGGTCAGGTACAGGGTTTGTGCGTGACTGGAGGGATGTTGATTTGCCAGAAAGTGCTCCTCCACCCAGCAGTCGCAGTGCATCATTGACACCTGGAACATTGGCCCACATGTCTGATTATGCCTTGCAGATCCTAAAAAGGGACCCCCGCATTGCCAAAATGATGAACGATGACGACTACTGGTTGGCCAGCATCCTGGATCCACGCTATATAGGCAAATTCCAAAACATCATTCCACAGGAGAACCTAGAGCTAATATTGGTTCAAAAAAACAAGCAACTCTGGTAAACAGTTTGTTTGAGGCATTCCCAGCACACAGCGGTGGTGATGTTTTTCCAATGAGCCGTAGGGGGCAACATGGAAGAAGTTTTCGTGGTGCACACAGCCGAAGTGGCGTTGGACACAGGGGTTTCATGACCATGTTGTGGACTGATTTTTCAAGTACCGCTCATACGACTGGTAATACTGCATCGATCGAAAGTGACAGGAGACAGCAGTTGTCAACTATGGTAACAAACTACTTCTCCCATATGGATATTCTCCCTCATTGGTCATTCCCCTTTGACTATTGGGCCAGTAAACTTGACACCTGGCCTGAATTGGCACAATATGCCTTACAGGAGCTCGCTTGAGCCGCTGCTAGTGTGTCATCTGAACGAGTCTTCAGTGCTGCTGGATCAACCCTGACAGAAAAAAGGGCCTGACTGTCGACCCAAAATGTTGATGATCTAACCTTCATTAAAATGAACCATGCATGATTTCAAAGGATTTTGTCCCGCCCTCCCCTGCTGACACATAGGTTGCCAGAAAAATGGCTCGCTTTTGTCCTCCTCTTCCGCAGACTTCTCCAATTACTCCATTTGCAGCTGCCGAATGTCCAACATCAACATATGCCATTTTTTCCACCTCCCTAACTGGGCTGCCTCCCCCCACAGGGCCGGGGGCACCACCTGGCGCACGCATCCGTGTGAGTGCCGTTGCCCTGGATAGGTGGGTGGGCACACTCTTTGGCAATGGCACTGGCACAAGGTCCCTCATAGTAGAATCAAGTGTCTCTGACGGTGGGGGTGCACACCCGCCGTCAGACACACCGGTGTACTATGAGGGGCCCTGTGCCAGTACTGCCGCCCACAAGTGGGCCCCCCCCTGCTTGCTCAGGGCACCAGCACTTGCAATACTTACCTCTCCCTGCTCCACCACTGTGTAGTCTGGCCTGTTAAATACTTCACTGGGACTGTCAATACAAATTTGGTGAAATGATAGATGATGGTTAAGACGTAGCTATGCCCTGTCCTGCTGGGCTCTATCTTCAGATGATCAATGGCTTCCATTTGTTACGGACGTCGACTCACAATGAGATGCAGTGGTGGTTTATCATCAGCTTTCACGGTTTTCCGACTCTCAGACATGTGACATTTCTGCACACATTTTTAAATATGTCCTCTCATGCCAATCCAATAGAATTACCTACGGCCTGTGGCTTGTGTCTTTTGCACTCCAAAGTTACCTGACAGATCATGATAGGCAGTGAGGACAATGTCTACATCTGTCCCTGTGATCACAATTTGATGGAGATGAGTAACGGTGATGGGTTCCATGGTACTGCGATACAGCAAACCTTTTTTCACAAGAACTGTTTTCGCTGTCTCCACAGACAAAGTAATTGAGGGTCAGCATCACCTCTGAGAATTCTCCCGGGAGTTTTTATCGTGATTAGTAATTCCAAAATTTCTGCAATCAGTCGACTTTCCGTCTGTACTTGTATCCATCTCATTTCCTCTTGCTGAGAGTCTGGACTGTCTTACTGAGAATGAAATATATATGAAGATTGAAAAATACCCCAACAGTGTATACTGGTGTACGCTTCGAATATATAACCCTTTTTCTACTTTTTAGATTCTTGTCTAATCCATACTGAGGCTGTGAGTGTCTTTGTCGGACTCCGGAAATGTACACGCAGATTTTTAATGTTTAAACTATGCTATATATACCTGTTATCCGGTGATACTGTACCCTTTCTCAACTTTCTACAATCTTGTCAAATCCATACTGGGCCTGAGACCCTCTGAGTCTGCCTCCTGATATATAGTCATAGGTTTTTAATGTTTAAACTATGCTATATATACCTGTTATCCGGTGATACTGTACCCTTTCTCAACTTTCTACAATCTTGTCAAATCCATACTGGGCCTGAGAACGTCTGAGTCTGCCTCCTGATTAGAGATGAGTGGTGTTCGAGTCGACCTGTTCACCAAGTTAAAATTCCAGCTGTTTTGGGCAGTGTTCGAGCCGTTCGTCGAACTCGAACACTTTGCTTAAAATTCGGCTGTTCGAGGTTCCATTCGAGAACAGTTCGCTCACCAAAAGCGTAACTTCATTTTCACATTAATAATGGTTTTCAATGTTAATAGACTGTTTCATGGCATAGTAGCGGTGTGTGGTAGCAAGCGGTGTAGTACACCTGTCAAGGAGCTACACCGTGTGTGTTTCTAATTATTTTTTACCGCATCTTGTCCAGAAAATCCTTTTGGGCCTTGTAGCACTGTCTGCTACTCAGCAGAGGAGCCCACCAGTGAACCTAGCTATGCCGTCTGTTTATGAAAGAACCAGTTTTTGACTGCATTTAGCACAGTTAATACTTTGGGCCTAGTAACTGTGTCTGCTACTCATCAGAGGAGCCCACCCTTGAACCAAGCTGTGCCGACTGTTTAAGTAAGAACCATTTTTTAACTCCATTTAGCCCAGTGAATACTTTGGGACTAGTACCGGTGTCTACTGCTCAGCAGAGGAGCCCACCTGTGAACCTAGCTATGCCGCCTGTTTATGTAAGCACTGTCTGCTACTCAGCAGAGTTGCCCACCCGTGAACCAAGCTATGCCGCCTGTTTATGTAAGAACTGCGTGCTACTCAGCATAGGAGCCCAGCTGTTTAGCAAGCTACAGCACCTGTGGTTTGGACACTTAATTTTTTCATTTTTTCTGGAATGCCGGTTAGGCCTAATTCCGGAATTCCGGTTGACCTGCACTTACTGGGAAATCCTCGTTCGCGGGGAAGAATTGGAATCCCAGATCCCCATCACTAACAGGGTTCACCGGGTATCTGCACCTGTAAGCGACACACGCTGGACCTTTCAGTGTAGTGCGCATGCAGCCCTGGACATTTAAGGGCATGACAGACCTGTTATTGATCGATCTCGCGTGCCAGAGCCTCGCGTGTCCCTCTAGTAAACTTGACGCGTACCGCGGGGGCATGCCGGAGTCTCGTTCGTTAACGGAATTAAGCTGACAAATCGCTAGCACAACTAAAAGCGGACATCCACCACCACCCACAGAATCGACAAAGCTGGCAATCTGTCAATCATTTCTGTAGCTGGCATGGTTGAGGTTTCCCGGGTTGAGTCAAATTAAGCCGCAGGCTCCACTCCTGGTGGTGCCCTTCTGGACATTCCTTTTAGGTTCAGCTTTGCAACCATACTGCCCCTGGAAACCAAACACTTTGCCTTCATGGACGCTGTTCGGAGGTTCATGGGAATAACGCAGTTGGCCTAATTTATGGTGGGAAGTCCGACGGTATACGATCGTCTTCAATTTCAGATTTTTACTGTTTTTTGGTATTTTACATTTTTATTCCAGCCTTTCTTGACTTCATAAGGGCATGACATGCCTATATCTGTGTCTCCTCCTCCTTCTATTACTCCTCCACCTCTTTTCTATATGTAGTTGCCGTTTTCCATATGTTATTTTTGTATTCTGAGCATTTTGTCTGCTTTGGGACACCGTTTAAGGTGTTTTGTAATTGTTTTCTATGTGTTTGTATGTGTTTGCCTGCCATTGTTTTCAATGGTGTTCGACGTTGTTCGACAAACATTCGACAAACTTGCCTCGTGTTTGACGAACCAAAACGAACTGGAACACTAGCGGGGTGGCTCAACACTACTCCTGAATATATAGACGTACATTTTTAATGTTTAAACTATGCTATATATACCTGGTATCTGGTGATACTGTACCCTTTCTGCCAGGAAGTCATCCTCCACCCACCACTCTAAGTGTATCATTGACACCTGGAACATTGTCCCACATGTGTGATTATTTCTTGCGGATCTTCTTGCTATATTGTGGCGTGATCCATCCTGAGCGTGTGACAGTCTGTGGGTTACTCCTGCAATTTAGATGTACTTTTAAAAATTACCCCAACACTAGTGTATACAGCTCTACGCTTGTGATACATTACCCATTTACTGCTTTTTATATTCTGGTCTAATCCAAACTGACCAAGTAAGAGTTATTTTCTGACTGTGGAAATAAATACTGAGATTGACAACAATGACCCCTACACTGTGTACAGCTGTACTCTTCAGATCCATTACCGTTTTACGGCTTTTTATATTGTGTTGTAATCCATACTGAGCCTGAGAGCGTCTGTGTCTGCCTCCTAAAATATCTACGGAGATTTAGAATGTTTAAACTATACTATATATACCTGCTATCTGATGATACTGTACACTTTTTCTACTTTTTATATTCTTGTCTAATCCATACTGAGCCTGTGAGCGTCTCTGTGTGACTGATGGTATATATAGGGAGATTGACAATCATCCTTTGACTGTATAGAGCTGTACGCTTCTTATAGAGTACCATACATCTGATGTTATTTTAGGTTCATTTTCTGCAACATTTTGAAGTTTGGTGGAAGAGGCCCCGGACGTGGGCGTGGGGGGGCCAGCTGGTGCTGATGGTGGTGGTGCATCTGCTGGTAGTGGCAAAAGCACAATAGCAGCTAAGGCAGGAGGTGTTGAGCCTGCGTCATGGTCTGGCTCCGGAACGCCTGGAAGGCTACCTTTTCTGGGAGTAGGTTAACCGCTTTTAAAGCCAGAGCATCAGGAACTGGTTTTGGCTTACATTGCCGAAACAGACTCCAGCAAATATGCCCTCCTCTTCTGAAGTTTCAAAAAATGCAAGCACTGAGTCGTCAAGTGCTGGCTCCTGGTCAGGAAGAACCCCTTTCCTTGTGTCCTTCACCCCCACCAAAAGTGAATGATGCAGCAGGCCACACTTCACATTAGTCCATGTAGCTCTTTCTATCATACCATGCCTGGGTTATCAAGTCAAATCTTGAATTCCCCAGTCCAAGATGAATCTGACATGGAGTGTGGGTGGCCAGCCAGGGCAGTGGGGCTAATCGGTACCGGGCCGGTGTCTCAGAGGGATGTGTCATGTTGGTGGTGATGACCCGTTCCGTGGCCCTGGGCGTCCATGCAAAGGGGTGAATAACATTTATAGGTGAATGATACATGACGCCACCTGTGGTTTCTGATCACATTGACTCGCGCTGCAGTGTCGCTTCTCTGGGACAGATGTTGTGGTGCAGCTAAGATGTAGAAGCCCTGCACAGGTAGGGCCGTAGTCACAGGGCAGATGAAACGTTTGTAGATGGTGTGCAGTGCAGGATGAAGCAGAGCTGTGTGCCAGGCGCAGGAGAAAGATGACAAACACAGTCGTGCAGTTCCTTTACCTGTGCTTGGTAAGTGCTGTCCAGGACCCAGAGCTCAGATGGAGAAGGAGTTGGTCAGCCTGGAAGCAAATTTGGAATTCTCTCTTTGCAGATAGGTAGTGTGGCCTCCGTTCTAGCGCTTATCTGAGGTACTCGCAGTACTGAATTCACTGAAGTTCCCCCTGTTGACTCCCTTTTGGAACTTTCTCGTATGGCAGGCAGCTGTAGCCTTTTCCTTCTGGCTCACACACGTTGCTGCTGGGGCCTCCGAGCCTTAGTTGGGAACAGAGCATTTACAGCTGCAACTTCCTCCGGTTTCTGCTGCAGGACCATCAGTGTCCCTACAAACTCGGAGACAAGAATCCGGACCATGCGCTCCAGCTAGGAGTGAGCCTTAACTCTGCTCATCCTCCAGCTCCCCTTCTCACGTCCACACACTTCCCCTTCCCTTCACAGACTGCCCTAACTTACCTCCTCCCGACCACAGAGAGCAGCTCCTCAGCAGTCAGGTTCAGAGGTCTCTCTGCTGGCCTGGAGTGGGAACTGTGTTGTGAGTTGGTTTAACTGCTAGAGAGATCCTTCGTTGCTCCTAAGCATGACATCACACTCCCTAGGAGGAAGGTAATGCCACTGTGGCGACCGTACTCCTAGGGATGCCACAAGTGCACTGATGCCCAGCCACTGCTAGATGATTCTGCTGGTACAATGACCCACACCACTACATTCCCCTCGCACTCTACACAGCCAGAATCTGACCCTGATGAAACTCAGGTTCCCCTTCCCGCATACTATACCACCTTACACGGTGACAAAGAGGAAGGTGCAGATGAAAGTGCAGGTTCCTTAAGCAGGTGGGGGGGCATACGCATGGGCAACGGCACTGGCACAGGGCCCCTCATAGTCCCCAACGTCTCTCTGCCAGTGGCAGGGCCCACCCGCCATCAGACGCACCGCTGTACTATGAGGGGCCCTGTGCCAGTGCCGTCGCCAAAGAGTGGGCCCCCCTGCTTGCTCAGGATCACAGCATTTGCAAAGTTGAAATACTTACCTCTCCCTGCTCCACCGCCGTGACGTCTTCCACGTTTCCTGACAGTGACATTCTGGTCAGAGAGCGCGATGACATCACGTCTTTAAGCCCTCTGCCTAAACAGTCCAAGTGCAGTGAGATGGAAGATGGGGACGATGAGGAGTCGAGACTAGTATAGGGATTCCCTAGCGAGGAGACCTATTTAATTGTTTTCAATGTTGGGACAGCTATTTTTGGGGAGCACTATACTCTGGAGAATGATATATGAGACCCACCATACACTGGAGCATTCCAAAGGTGGACATCAGACACTGAAGCTGCATTTACAGGGCCCATTATGCACTGGAGCATTAGAAATGGGGCCCATTATATATGGAGCATTATTTGGGCCCATAACACAGTGGAGCTTCATCCATGGGGACCAGCATATACTGTAGCATTATGTGGAGCTCATCATATACTGTTTCAAACATTATATGGGACCAATGATTCTGTATGGAGAAATATATGGGCCTCATTACTCTGTATAGCGCACTATGCGGTGGCCATAATACTGTATGGAGTAATATACTGTCCGTTTTTGGAGCTATTGGAGAATTTAAAATGGATATCAGTCATGAGATGTAAAGTGAAGTATTTTTCATTGTACTATACCACTATTTCTCTGCCGTATCAGAGGATCATGAATTGTGGCATGTGTTAAAAGAGCCCAGTGACACTGTTTGGCCCTGGAGTTAGCCCTACCCCCCCACAACTTTAGCCAAATAACCCCCAGTTTTCAATGCCTAACTATTATTATAAAGTAAATTAAGGTTGACAAGCTTAGGTAATAAGAATTGATGTTTTTCGCATTAAAATGGGCACTGTACAGTAGGTGTGTTTCCTGTCCTCCACTCCCTGCCGACCTTGGTTCCCCATTGACTTGCATTGGGTTTCGTGTTTCAGTTGGCCTTCGACTTTTCACGATAATCGGCCGATTTCGTTCGACCTGGCTTTTGAGAAAGTCGGGTTTCATGAAACCCGACTCGACCCGAAAAAAGGCAAAGTCGCTCATCTCTACTTTTGACATATCCCCAAAATCCTTTATTCTTGCTTTTGACATCTCTTGCAAGCCTCAATTCATTGTCAGCTTTAGTAATCTGATTTGTGCCCTGCAAGTTCTGCAGACAGCATTATATTCTTCTTTAGATATGCCTCCCTCTTTCCATTTTATAAACATTTATTTCTTCCTTTTTAGCATGTGCTTGTTCTGTGTTCATCCATCCTGTTACAAGTTTATGACCAATTATAAAATGTGTTCAAAATGCTGCCCATTGTGTTGGATTGTCAATGCAACCCTCTTCTACTCTTGACACACTGATAGCAACACCGCACAAGAAATGCTAGCACAGGCTTCCAGTATCCGTTGTTTCAGATGCTGCACATCTCGTATCTTCACAGCATAGACAATTGCCTTCAGATGACCCCAAAGATAAAAGTCTAAGGGGGTCAGATCGGGAGAGTTTGGTGGCCATTCAACTGGCCCACAATGATCAATCCAATTTCCAGGAAGCTGTTCATGTAGGAATGCTCGGACCTGACACCCATAATTGATGGTGTGGTGTGGTATTTGGGGTACAAAGATAGTAGGGTCATTCTACATCAATGGAAACCTCAATGCCACTGGATATCTGAAATTGCTACATGATGATGTGTTGCCCTCTTTATGCACTGAAGATGGCACATTCCCTGAGTTTTTCCAGCAAGATGGTGCACCACCACATTATTGGTGTCAGATCTGAGCATTCCTACAAGGAATATGACCCCCTTAGACTAGCATTTCTTCTGCGGTGTTGCTATCAGTGTGTCAAGAGTGGGAGAAGAGGGTTGCATTGACAATCCAACACAATGGGCAGCACTTTGAACACATTTTATAAGTGGTCATAAACTTGTAAATAACTAACTCATGAAATAATAAACTTACATTAAAACCAAGCACAGCATTGTTTTTCTTGTGAAATTCTAAATAAGTTTGATGTGTCACATGACCCTCTTCCCATTGGAAAAAATAAAGTTAGATCCAAAATAGCCGACTTCAAAATGGCCACCATGGTCACCACCCATCTTGAAAAGTTTCCCCCCTCCCATATACTAATGTGCCACAAACAGAAAGTTGATATCACCAACCCCTCGCATTTTATTTAGGTGTATCCATGTAAAAGGCCCACCCCGGATATATCTATGTATATATATATATATATATATATATATATATATATACAGTATATGTATATATATATATAATAGCTGAAGAACCCGGCGTTGCTTGAGCATAGTAACCAACTGTGGTTAGTTATAACAAATTATAATGATTATATTGCACATAAAAAATGTGCATCTAATCCTATCCTGTGTGATACTGACTGCTGAGCCATGTATCTAAATCTATTCTGTGTGATACTGTCTGCTGAGCCGTGTATCTAATACTATTCTGTGTGATACTGTGTGCTGAGCTGCATATCTATTCCTATCCTGTGTGATACTGACTGCTGAGCTGTGTATCTAATCCTCTCCTGTGTGATACTGCCTGCTGAGCCATGTGTCTAATCCTCTCCTGTGTGATAGTGACTGCTGAGCTGTGTATCTAATCCTATCCTGTGTGATACTGACTGCTGAGCCATGTATCTAATCCTATCCTGTGTGATACTGATAGATACTATCTATCATTTATGTATCTATCTATTATCTATCTATCTATCTATCTCTATCATCTCTCATGGCAACATCACAATAAAACCGATGTCACAAGTGATGTGATGACATCATCACATTCTATATTCCATTTTTGTGGCCTAAGGGAAATCACTGCCTTACAGACTCCCAAGGGTGAGGCAGCCCCTTTTGTTTTTCATGACAAACGAAGCAAAAATATATTCTAAAATGGATAAAGACAGAAGAAGAGCCCAAAGAGATCGGGTTCTGCGAGAGAAGAGAGGAATAAATAAAGAGCAAGTACCATTGTTCACTTTAGGGCGAAAAGACTATATTACCAGACACGGACTCTGACACCTCAGAAATGGCATCCAAACGACAAAACCTGGAGAAAGTGAGAAAGACCAAAAGACTTGAGATCCTTACAGAGAAAAGGAATATGGAGACCCTCAAGGAGTCTCACTCTGCAGCCTCCGCTGAGCTTCAGAGGGCCATTCTTATCTCCTTGAAAAAAATTGGCGATCTAGTCCCTGAAATACAGAAGAGGAACAAAGATGTCATCCTCAATAAGCGGAGAAACATCAGCACAGAGTTAGAGCTGGAAGAGGTTCTCCAAGAAACACAGAGACCGAGGAGGTCCAGGACATCATCTGAGAACATCTCCATCCCAGAGACCAAACAGCTGAGTGATTCTTGACCAAACACCTCACCGGATAAATAGGAACCAGGTAAGATGGAAACTGCTCTGTATAATAAGACTGGGGTGAGGGAAATTATACTCCTAATATTATGTACAGGTCTCACTTATCAAAAGTGCAGAAAAACTATCCTTGTTGTCCATAGCAACCAATCACAACGCGGCTTCATTGTTCTATAGAATGTTAAGAAATGGAATCTGTGCTGTGATTCGTTGCTATCGGCAACATAAAAGTTTTTGCTATTGGACAGTTTTGATAAATGAGAGCCCAAATATTAGACATTTCCGGCTCATTTACATAAAGCTGTATAAAATTCTAATATTTGCTCTGGAGCTATATTTGTTATGCCCTTCTTGACAGGGTAACCCTTGGTTGGGTTTCCTCCCTCCTTTGAAAACCCATAACTATTTAATGCTTAACTTTTCTGCAAATTTAGCCGTATGTGGACTTGTGTTTTTTAGTGGACAGAGCTGTAGTTTTGTACACTATTCAATGTTCTGGAAAATGGGAGAAATGATTCAAAATGTGGTAAAGTTGTGGAAAAAAAGTTATTCAGCTATTGACTTTTTTTTTACTGTGTTTATTGAGTGGTAAAAATGACCTTCCAAAATGTTTCTCAATGTCAGTTACAACTAGGGCAATAATGAACATATATCTGTTTTTTTTAATTAAGTGGTGAATGGAATTAAGGAATTTTATAAAAAAAAATCTGTAGTGTCCCCATATTGTGAGACATTGTATCTTTTTGATTTTGATAGCTCGATGGAGCTGTGTGAGGACTTGTTTTCTGCGTGTCGAGGTCTAGCTTTTCTTGATATCTCTCCTGGGTAGACCGGACATTGTGATATCTTTATTTTGCATTTTTTTAGGTGGATACGGCGCCCTCAAAAACACAATTCTGATGTTTCAATTTTCTTTTCTTAGTTCAGTGTTTACTGTTTGGGCTAATTAATGTTATATTTTTGTACATCAGATTTATACAGATGAGGTGATACTAGATAAGCAAATTAATATTATTTTTATTATTGTTATTAATGAGGTGGCTAATATATTTTTTTTACTTTTCTTTAGTCTCCTTAGGGGACTTGAACCTGTGATTTTCTGATCGCTTGTACTATATACTGTGATAGAACTGTATATTGCTAAATTAATGTTCTCATATAAAATTAAGCCAGGCTGGTCTTAACAGAAGGAGGAGTCTGAAAGACAGGGGCTTTCAGCAGGTCCAGGTAGTCATTTAAAACAATAGACCCCCTGCAGCTGTGTCCTGGGGGGAGGGGTAATGACGGCTGGTGCACACAAATCAGCATTGACTTCATTTAAATACCACTGTCAGCTTTGAAATGGTTAAACAGCAGTAATCGGAGAATGCTCTAGTGGCTGCCGTTATAGGCCAGTGGCAGCTATATAATGCAGCAGGCATTGGTACGATGCATGCTCAGCTCCTGAGCCCGCTCTATACATTTGCTGCACAACATGACAACCATTTCCATTATGAATTCGCTAAAGGGTTAATAAATTTTGCATCACCTCAGCAGATGGAATGGATAAGATGTCCCCCGACACAATGGACATGCCGACACAAGACCTTGGAGATGCCAGTGTACAGATTTCTCCACAAAGAGGACTGGTCCACACAGACCAACCTATGGACCTTTTCAGTCTTGAGTTCCTGAAAGATCTTGGAAAAGGAAACTATGGAAAAGTAAGTGTCAATTTATATTTATCCGTGTTCCTCAATGCATCCTGCACAGATACACAGGAGGGATGGACTTATTCATTACAGGATGTTCATATGTAATGATACTTGGGATAAACTAGTGACATATTACACAGTAATAGATGGGAGTTTGGTCTGATCTGTTCTGATTTTCCTCCAGGTCAGCTTGGCATCAGATCCGGTCAATGAAGGACTGCTGGCCATTAAGATCATGGACAAGAGATCTTGTGAGGACATAATATCTACAGAGGTAGAAGTCCTGAGAATGGCTACCGGGTGCCCCTACCTAATGTCTTTGCGGGCGTTTATGGAGACACCTACGGATTATGCAATAGTCATGGACTATATGGCCGGAGGAGACCTGAATCACCACATGAAAGATTCAATGCTGTTTAACACAAAGACAACAAGGTAAATGTCTTATATGGAATCTTAATAATCTGCTGCCCGCGCATTGTAGTTCTAGAGCAATGGACAATGACAACAAAAGCAAATAATGAGGTGAAAAGGACACGTGTGTGATCTCATGTTCTCTGTATGATTGTGTATGTAACCACTGATCCACCCTTTACTTTCTACTCCACAGACTCTTTGCAGCAGAGATGGTGTGCGGACTCCAATTCCTGCATGAACACGGCGTCATACATAGGTAATCATTTCACCTCCTTAAATCTGGCACCTGTGACTCTCTGTTGTCTCCTTACATATCTATTGTAGAAAGTTCTTTTCATTAAAAATTCTCACAATCAGTGTCTGCTCTTTCTCCCTGCAGTGACCTGAAGCCAGAGAACATCCTGCTCCAAGACACCGGACACATCAAAATCTCCAACTTTGGCGCATCAGCCATGAATGTGTCTGAGGGTGAAATAGTGGAGTACGTTGTTGGCACTCAGGGTTACATGGCGCCTGAGGTAAGGAACATCTCTGTGTGATTGGTGCCAAGGGTAGGATTTAGGGATAATCTGATCCCAATGTATCCTGCTCACCTCTAATCACAGACCACTCCTCATAGTACTGTAAGTGTGTTAAGCTGGAGTCACACATAGCAATCTCGCTAGCGAGATCGCTGCTGAGTCACAACTTTTGTGACGTAACAGCGATCTCACCAGCGAGATCGCTGTGTGTGACAGCGATCAGCGAGTGGCCCCCCTGCCGGTATCGCTGATCGCTGTAAGAAACCTCTGGACATTTTTTTGGTCGCTGGGCTCCCACTGGCCAGCACGCATCGCTGCGTGTGACAGGCGGGAGACCAGCGATCAACAGTAAAAAATAGAATTAAAATAAAAAATATTGTTATTCTCACCTTCCCACGTCCCGTGCAGCATTCCTCTCTCCATGCTCCCGGTCCCAGTAATCCTTTGCACGAATGACCGCGAGACTTCGCGCTCCCGCGAGACCGTGACTCTCGCGTTCATTCTCGCAAAGGATTACTGGTACTGGAGCGTGGAGAGAGGAAGGCTGCGCGGGACGTCGGAAGGTGAGAATAACAATATTTTTTATTTTAATTCTATTTTTTACAGGGATGGCAAGCGATGTCGGGCGCTCGGCATCGCTGTGCTGATCGCTGGTGAAGCTGTCTGTGTGACAGCTCACCAGCGATCACCTAGCGACTTACCAGCGATCCTGACACCTTGATATCGGTGTCGGTATCGCTGGTAAGTCGCTATGTGTGACTCCAGCTTAATTCCCCTTCCCGGTATATTCAACTTCTCTCCAATCTCATGTTCCCACAGATAATGGATGAAGAAGGATACAACCATCTGGCAGACTCCTTTTCCTTTGGAGTCATTCTATATATGATGAGCGTGGGGGACTGGCCATTTTACAGCAAAGGCTCAATGGATGAATACCACCAGTCTCTGCGTGAGCACATCCCTTATTTTCCACCATGGATATGCATTAATACAATTGACATCATAAAAGGGGTGAGTAGTATCAGATGGATAAAGATTACGATGGATTACAAGAATAGATAGAAGATAAGATGTGGACAGTCCATAGACATTGTGTAATAACTTATCAGTGATAATATATAATCTAATGACTAATGGTCTCTTTCGTTTTTTAGCTTCTCTGCAAAACTCCATCTGCCCGATTGGCCATAACGTCATCCATCAGGTCCCACCCGTTCTTCCACTCCATAGACTGTAGCGATGTGGAGTGCGGCAGATCCGACCCACCATTCCCATATTACTATGTAAGTATAAACACCTGCAGACATCCATAATGTTATCACAACCCAGTAATGCACTTACCCACTATATCCCTTATTGTTATATCCCCCAGTACACTGTATATACTGAATTTGAGGTGCTGATTCTCTGACATGTACATTTCTCTTCTTACAGCAGGACTATTAGGCTGATAACAATCAGCCCCATTCCAGTAACATCCAGGAATGAAGATTTACATTAATCAGATGAGTCATCGAAACTGGACTTTCTCATTCACTGAACTGTGACAAACCTACCGGGCTTCCACCACATAACATCCACATAGATTTGAGCACCAAACATCCAGGGATTTATTCTGATCGCCATACTTGGGGTCAGGAAGGTATTTTTTTCCCTTGATATGAGGATAATCCAACAACGAGTCCTCAGGGTTATTTTTCGCGTTCCTCTGGATCAACATAGCAAATAATTAAAGGCTGAAATTGAAGGCCTTCTTTCAGCTATACTTGCTATGTCACCATCTGGACGACTCATCTGCAATTTGGTGGAAAAGAGAATACTACTGGATATGGACAGATAGAAGGCAGCGGCTGCTCCTTCACCTACCAGATATTTACAGAAAGAAGGCAGCGGCTGCTCCTTCACCTACTAGATATGGACTGAAAAAAGGAAGCAGATGCTCCTTCTCCTACTTGGTCATGTACAGACAGAAGGAAGTGGCTGCTCCTTCACCTAAAAGGCCATGGACAGATGGAAGGAAGCGGCTGCTCCTTCACCTTCATGCCCATGGTCAGACAGAAGGCCATATGGTTAATTGCGATGCTGTAGGAATCCAGGAAAACTCCAACTACTCAGATCACATGTCACACATTCCTGCTCTTTTCCTCTCTGTCATGTGTGATCTAGACCTGGATGTCCAAAAATGGCACAAGTGCAAACCGAGGCCCGAGGAGTGAAATCATCATCATCTGCTCCTTTCTACAGAAAGTGACAGTATTTATACACTTTTTTTATCATCATTGCAAATTATTAACAGCTTTTTATTGCATAAAAAATTATAGAACATCTATGTTGCTTTTGGTTAGATTATTCTCATATACAGACATGTATTTCAATATTTTTATAAATATCATGACAAGTTATTTTGGTGTCTTAGGCAGATAGAGCCAATGGTGCCCCCCAGCAAAGGAATGGGTTGCAAACTATGTTAACAGGATCCCTAACGCAGAAACTCCCCCCTCTAATTGGTCAGGCAACAACCTCTGATGACCACTTCTGTTACAATTATTACTTTTTCAGAAAAAATACCAGCAAAAGTAAAAAAAAACTATTGTGTATTAGGGGTGAGCAGAGTCGGACTGAATGACCTTGGGCCCACCAGAGAAAAATCATTCTTGGGGCCCACCATGCAGATATGTAAAAATATCACAGGACAGATCCTATATACTACACCACACAGGAGAGCTGACAGATCCTCTATATACTACACCACACAGGACACATCCTCAATATACTACAACACACAGGAAAGCTGACAGGTCCTCTATATACTACACCACACAGGGGAGCTGACAGATACTCTATATACTACACCACACAGGAGAGCTGACAGATCCTCTATATACTACACCACACAGGGGACCTGACAGATACTCTATATACTACACCATACAATACACATCCTCTATATACTACACCAAACAGGAGAGCTGACAGATCTTCTATATACTACACCACACAGGAGAGCTGACAGATCCACTATATACTACACCACACAGGACACATTCTCTATATACTACACCACACAGGAGAGCTGACAGATCCTCTGTTTACTACACCACACAGGAGAGCTGACAGATCCTCTATATACTACACCACACAGGAGAGCTGACAGCTCCTCTATATACTACACCACACCTGAAAGCTGACAGATCCTCTATATACTATACCACTCAGGACATATCCTCTATATTCTACATAATCCCCCGGTGGGCCCCTGTGCAGATCTGTGTCCCCATCCTCACTGTATGGGCAGTACTTGGCATAATTCACTCTGTATAGAAAAAAAGAAGCATATCCTCATTTGTTATCCAAACTACCCAGTTATTATTATATAGAGACATAGATAAATTTGTGAAAGAGGGTGGTGTAATATTTGTGTGCATGTGAAAAGTGCCCCCCCCCCCCCGAAGGCAATATTACTGGTGGGCCCTTTGCACCCCAGTCCAACACTGGGTGTAGGTAGGACAGAGTCTGAGACAGGCATTAGTATCCACCAGTGGCTCGGCACGCCTCAGTGCACGTGCTCTACACTCTGTAGTCAGCGTCTATAGTGCGGCGTCGCAACTGCGGACGCCGCACGCTCAGAAGGTCCAGAGGGACACTGACCCTGTGTCCTTGGGGAAGAGTTCTGTGACCGCTTTCTGTGCGCTCCTTGGCCGGGCTCTGTGAGCTAAACCGGCTCCGGCATTTATGTTCAGCGGTATTGCAGCTCTGTGAGTTAACAGAGTTCGCTTCTGTTCACACTGGGTGACATTAACCCACGTGTGACCTTTCCACACCGCTTTATACTCCCGCCATTACCTAGCAGCAGTGTACCACCTCTGCACGGTGGACCCCGGGCTGTGAATGCACCTACTATTATTTTATAATTTGGTGTGTTCCGCCAGCCCTAACAGATTCTCTGCTGAACCTAGCTGCTCCAGATTCATCTATCAGCTCCCAGGTACCTGCTGTCACGGCAAGCAAGGGCCCTCGCCTGGCAGCTCCTACCCGCTTCCATGGTGATCCCACTCAGTCTCAGGGTTTTCTCAATCAATGTACCCTACACTTTGAAATCTTGGGGCACATGTTTGCTTCTGTCAGTGCCAAAGTGGGCTTCATTATGTCACATCTAGCAGGAGAGGCTCTCGCCTTGATAAAGCCGTTATGGGAGAGAGGAGACCCGCTGGTTAATGATCTTCAATCTTTCCTAGAGACTTTTCGCAGGACCTTCAATGAACCTGGCCGGGTCACGTCGGCCCTGCTTCGATTACGCCAAGGAACCCTCACGGTGGCTCAGTATGCGGTTCAGTTTCGCACCCTCTCATCTGAATTATCCTGGAACAATGAGGCCTTTTTGGCTACCTTCTGGGAGGGCCTATCTGGAAAAATTAAGGTTGAGCTGGTGGGACGGGACAGGCCTACCACCTTGGATGACCTGATTTCCTTGGCGACCCAGATGGACCTGCGTTTTCAAGAGCGTTCCATGGAGATCAAGCGAGACATGAGGTTCTACTACCTGGACTCTAGTTCTTCCAAAATGGCTACCCCACCTTCTCCCAAAGATATGAAGGTTGACCAAGTAAGTTTTGCCCGCCGCTGCCAGGAGACGCGTTGCAAGGAAGGAAGTTGTTCTATTGTGGTAGTTCCAAACATCTGATCCGCTCTTGCCCTAAGAGGTCGGGAAACTCCAGTGCCTAGGGTCGGTAGGAGAGGCCACCCTAGGTAGAGAATATTCCTCTCCTTCATTGCAGATCTCGGTCTCCGTGTCCTTTGGAGAAATAAAATTTTCTGGACTTTGTCTGTTGGATTCCAGAGCCACCAGAAATTTTATCCAGCAGACGCTGGTGGATCATTACCGCTTACCAGTCCAGTCTCTTCCCAATCCATTGCAGGTGACCGCTGTCAATGGCAAGCCACTGACCAAACCCATCCAGTTCCAGACTGAGCCAGTGGAACTCCGGGTAGGTCTAATGCATACTGAAAGAATTTGTTTTTATGTGTACCCTGGTTTGTCTCACCCCTTGCTTTTAGGATTGCCCTGGTTCCAGAGACACGAACCAGTTCTTAATTGGAGAACAGGCGAGATCCTGCATTGGGGAGATTCCTGCACGGACCAGTGCTTAACACGTATTGAACCAGTTTCACCCC
This sequence comes from Dendrobates tinctorius, assembly GCF_039654945.1. Lineage (NCBI taxonomy): Eukaryota > Metazoa > Chordata > Amphibia > Anura > Dendrobatidae > Dendrobates > Dendrobates tinctorius. The sequence goes on from NW_027361690.1 coordinate 10,561,078, forward strand.
CAGTCCAACCTGCTACCCTGCCTGGGTTACCATCCTCTTACCGGTCCTTCTCGGATGTTTTCGGGAAAAAAGAGACTGAGAAACTCCCTCCCCACAGGTCGTATGACTGTCCAATTGATCTTCTTCCTGGAACATCTCCCCATGGGAGAGTTTATCCTCTTTCCCAAGCAGAGACTCAGGCCATGTCGGACTACATCCAGGAAAATTTGGCCATAGGGTTTATCCGAAAATCATCATCTCCGGCAGGAGCAGGACTCTTCTTTGTGAAGAAAAAGGATGGATCCTTGCGGCCCTGCATTGATTACTGGGGACTAAACCAGATCACGGTACCAAACAGGTACCCTTTGCCTCTCATTTCATAACTGTTCGATCGTCTCCGAGAGGCCAAAATCTTTACCAAGCTGGATCTCAGAGGTACCTACAATATGATCCAAATCCTGGAAGGAGATGAATGGAAAACCGCCTTCAACACCCGTGACGGTCACTACGAGTACCTGGTAATGCCGTTTGGCCTAAGCAATGCACCCGCTGTTTTCCAACTGACTTGGCCTCACACCGGAGGCAAGTACGCCTGGTCTTACAGAGGCTCAGAGAAAACAGACTGTATACCAAATTTGAGAAATGCCTCTTTGAACAATCCTCTTTGCCCTTCCTCGGTTACATTGTTTCCTCCACAGGATTGAAAATGGACCCTGAGAAGTTATCGGCTGTACTCAGGTGGCCTCGTCCGTCTGGGCTGAAAGCCATACAGTGATTCCTGGGCTTCGCCAACTACTACAGTCAATTCATTCCTAACTTTTCCACCTGAGTGGCACCCATCTCAGCTCTGACCCGGAGAAGTACAAATCCCAAGGATTGGCCTCCTGAGGCAGAGAAGGCTTTCGTTCCTCTCAAAAAGGCCTTTGCTGTCGCACCTGTCCTCCATCGTCCTAACTCTAATAAACAATTTTTTCTTGAGGTCGATGCCTCCTCCGTAGGTGCGGGAGCAGTTCTTACCCAGAAATCATCCACTGGTCGAATGAACTCATGTGTTTTTTTTTTTCCAAGGTTTTTTCTTCCGCAGAGAGGAATTATTCTGTTGGTGACCGGGAGTTGCTGGTTATCAAATTGGCTCTGCAGGAGTGGAGGCATTTTCTGGAGGGTGCGCGTCATCAGGTAGTCATATACACCAATCACAAAAACCTTGCTTATCTTCAAACCGCGCAGAGGCTGAATCCCCATCCAGCCCACTGGGCTTTTTTTTTTTTTTGCTCGATTTAATTTTGTTCTTCATTTTCGTCCAGCTGACAAAAATGTCAAAGCAGACGCACTTTCCAGAGCCTTCTTGCCTCCTGATAAAGAGGAAGAACCCCAGCACATCATTGAACCCTCAAGGTTAGTCGCTGTTGCTTCTGCTGATCTTGCTCAACTTCCCCCTGGAAAGACTCTCGTGTCTGTTCCTGAACATAGTCGTGTCATTCGGTGGGGTCACTCTTCCAAGTTGGCAAGTCACGCCGGTCTAAGTAAGACTCTGCAGCTCATCACCCGTTACTACTGGTGGCCTTCTATGGCTAAGGATATCCAGGAGTACGTCGCAGCCTACCCTTTCTGTGCCCATAACAAGATGGCCAAACACCTACCTGCAGGTAGACTTCAGCCTCTTCCCATTTCATCCGCTCCCTGGCAGCACATCGCAATGGACTTCATCACAGATCTTCCTATCTCATCTGGCTGTTCTGTGGTGTGGGTAGTGGTGGATCGTTTTCCTAAGATGGCTCACTTCATTCCGCTACCTGGTCTTCCTACCGCTCCTGAACTGGCGGATCAGTTCATCCGACACATCTTCCGTCTCTATGGCTTCCCTCTCCACATCGTGTCCGACAGAGGAGTCTAGTTCACCTCAAAATTTTGGAGAGCAGTTTGTAAACTGGTAAGAATTGAGCTGGATTTTTCCTCAGCATACCATCCCCAATCCAATGGACAAGTGGAGATAGCTATTCAGATCCAGGCTGGATTCCTGCGTCACTTCGTCAACGCACATCATGACGACTGGGTAGACTTACTGTCCTGGGCAGAATTTTCCTACAACAACCAAGTAAGTGAATCCTCTGGAAAATCTCCCTTTCAGATTGTCTTTGGACTGCAATCCGGAATACCTCATCCCATCTCCGGATCATCTGGCGTTCCGGCAGCCAATACTTTTTCTGAAAATTTTTCTAAGGTTTGGAGGGACACTAAAGCTGCTCTGGAGAAAGCCTCCCAGCGCATGAAAAAGCATGCGGACAAGAGACGTCTGGACGCGCCAACCTTTCGCCGCGGAGACAAGGTATGGCTCTCCTCCAAGCATATCCGTCTGAAGTTGCCATCCTACAAATTGAGTCCCCGGTTCATTGGACCATTTGAAGTCTTGAAACAAATCAATCCAGTCTCTTACAAACTGAAGTTGCCCACTTCTTTACGTGTGCATAACTCTTTTCATGTTTCTCTCCTCAAACCAGTAGTGTTGAGCTCCTTCTTTAAGGATCCGGGTACCACTCCTGAGCCTGTCTCGGAGGATGATGTTTTTGAGGTAAAACATATCCTGGCTGGTAAGAAAGTAAGGGGTAAGACCTATTACCTGGTGGACTGGAAGGGCTTTGGTCCTGAGGAGAGATCTTGGGAGCCTAAAGAGAACATCCAGGCTCCTCTTCTTAAATGATTTCACGCAGGCTTGAAAAAGAGGGGGCGTAAAGAGGGGGATACTGTTACACCCAGTCCCTGTCCTGGCTCTGCGCCTCGGTCTGCTGCTGCTCCCCGTTCAGGGCACTCACCTCGTGCCTTGCGCGCTGTTACTATGCAGCAGCCGGCTCCCTGTGTGTCCCACGCTGCTTCTCAGCATTCAGGTCTCTTCCCTTCCCCCACCTCATGGCGTCCTGTCGGCAGGCCTTCAGTCAAAGCTATTAGGGCACGAGCGTGCGCTCTCCAGACTTCTCAAAGGGACAGCGCGCATTTTTCAAAAAAAGCAATTATCCAATAGCAGCGCACTGGCTGCTATATCTGGCCTCTCCTCCATAGGGAGAGCGCCAGAGCAACGAGTATCAATCATTGCTACATCTGGTTCTGTTGCTAGTCAGTCTGCGCTGCGTTAGCAGTCTCTGTGCATATTCTCATGCTGTCTGTCTCCACAGAAATATCTGAATCCTGTTATCCCTGGTCATACCTGCAACCATCTGGGCGAAAGCCATCCTGTTCCGCCAACAGCCATCCGAGTCCGAGGACTGTGTCAAGGTTGCTGGAGCCAGCTATCTACCATCTACCCGGATCCAGGACTTGTCTCACTATGGACTTTGCTGCTATTTCTGTTATCCCTTTTGGTCCCACTGGGACAGCTGCCATGTGTCCGGGGTCTAACTGGAGGTAGCACCTGTGTCCCCTGGGTATTCCATTCTGGTCCTGGCTGAGGGACTTTACTACGGGTACCCGGGGCTCACTAGTTACGCCCCCTTCGGAAACCCCCGGACCATGGTCCCGAGGTTCCACTTTAAAAATAAAAAACGAATGTGAACTTCACCATCTCTGCCTCCCCTTCCATTCATTACACAATTCCAGCCATTTTTGCGTTCAAAAAGTCATACGGTGCTCCTTCCCTTCAATGCCTTGCCATGCGTCCAAATTGTAGATTTCCCCCAGATATGGGGTATAGGCTTACTCAGGAGAAATTGCACAACACATTTTGGCCCCCATTTTCTCCTGCTACTCTTTTGGGGGCTAAAGTAACATTTTGGTGAAAAAAAGTCAAATGTTAATTTTTTCCTTGCACATTACATTCATTACTGTGAAACACCTGAAGGGTTAATAAAGTTCTTGGATGTGGTTTTGAGGACTTTGAGGCCTGCAGTTTTTAGAATGGTGTCACTTTTTTTCTGTCATATAAGCCCCCCAATGTCACTTCAAAGTCATATCATATATGATGTGGTCCCTAAGAAAATGGTTTTGTAAATTTTGTTGGAAAAATTTAAAATTGCTGATCAAATTTTAACCCTTCTAACATCCTACCAAAAAAATTATATTTAAAAAATGATGCAGATGTAAAAGAGACACATGAAAACTGTTATTTATTAACTATTTTGTGCGACATAAATCTCTGGTTTAAGGGCATAAGAATTAAAAATTTGTAATTGGGAAAATTTTCGCCTAATTTCCAATATTTTCAAAGGTAAACGCAAGTCATATCAAACAAATTTTGCCACTGTCATGAAGGACAATAGGTCACGAAAAAAAAAATAATCTCAGAATCAATGGGATCTGTTTAAGGATTCCAGAGTTATTACCACATTAAGTGACACTGATCTGAATTGGAAAATTTGGCCTGGTCATGAAGGTGAAACTTGGCTTGGTGGGGTGAAGGGTTTAATAATAAAAGTAAAATTAAAGCAAAGTTGTTCATAGCCTTTAAGTTACAAAAATGTTTAAAAAAAATTTGCCCATTTGTGAACATACCTGAACAACATCATTTCTACTTTGGTGTTCACTATATTTTAAAAGAGTCAATAAAAAGATCTTTCAATGTTGTACTAATCGCAATGGGAGATAAAAAGAACGCTGCAATTTTCTGATATGTGTGTAGGGGTATATCATTACGTTTCTACTGCTTTTTGACTGAAAATGGTCACTGGGTAACAATTATTGCATAGTGATTTTTATTGTATTTGCATCTAGCTGTGCCTGCTAAATTAAAGGCTAATCTAATTTGACAATTTCCTTGGTCATCTCTTAAGAAATATAGGGCATGTACTCCCTGAGTTCTATGTAAAACTTTTGAAAGTATTTCTCTAGCAGAACCAGATTTAGATTATATTTTTTCGCCAAGACCCTGAGGGCCTGATTTGTTAAGCAGTTTTCACAAGTATTTTGGAGTAAAACTGCTTGAAATGTCACATTTTTTTGCACACCGTAATTCTGGCCTACTTCACCAACGTTTTAAAAGTAGACGGTCAACTTTAAATCACCAAAATATAGAGGAAAACTGCACATCTGTACTACAATTTTTTTTCTATCTAAACTTCTATTGAATTGAAAAACAGACAGATTTTTCAATATCTGATCACAATACTAATGTATACTAGGCTGCAGTAAACCGCCATGATAAAGGCAGAGGTTGCACAGGGGCAAAATAATGGTGAGCAATCACTCACATGCCTTCCATCTTTGGGGGACTATTGCTTAGTATTACAAATACAACAGAACAACACATGTAAAGGGTGCCAGTCAAGGGTGGACATAACATTGGTCAAACCTCAAAGGTCAGTAGGCCCTTTTTTACCTCCGAGGCAGCAAGCAGCATCTATTACAAACACATAAAGATGCTTTACGATAAGCAATTTTAGTACAAAGGGCCCACATACTGTTCTCGCAGAGTTCCCTTCCTGTCAATGTCTGCCCCTAGTGCACAGTGTCTGCCTTACAACCTATTGGTTTATTGGTTACACACATAATATTAGATCAGGTATTCCATAAGTGCCCCCCACAATGACAGGCACCCCAGTTCCCCACAACAAAATTATTGGGTCTGACTGCATCCTGTAAAGATGCAAAACATGCATCAGGTTTTAGTTGATATTTGGGCCAAAATATGTAAGCTCACAACCCATGTCAAGCGTCTTCATTGTGTTGCAAGTTTTTAAAATTAAAAGCAAATCCATTAAAAAGATTTAATCCCCCCCAATAAAACAGCCAAATTTACCAATACCTGGTCACACAACTAATGCATTGCAAGATGCAGCAAACCCTCATGATAACAGCCATATTTTTACTGTGATATCCATTGAATTAGCATCAAAAGTTTACATTCCACATAAAACGACAGATACACTTATGGCTGGTGCAGTGCCCTGAGGTCTCATTCAGGCGTTCATCAGTCACATACAGTGTGGGAAAAAGCATTTGATACACTGATGATTTTGCAAGTTTTCCCACCTTCAAAGGTCTGTAATTTTTATCGTAGGTACACTTCAACTGTGAGAAACAGAATCTAAAAATAAAATCCAGAAAATCACATTGTATAATTTTTACCCAATTAATTTGCATTTTATTGCATGAAATAAGTATTTGATACAATAGAAAACCAGAACTTAATATTTGGTGCCTTTGTTTGCAATCACAGAGGTCAGACGTTTCCTGTAGTTCTTGACCAAATTTGCGTGTACTGCATCAGGTATTGCTGGGCAACATTGAGTTTTAGCTCCCTCCAAAGATTTTCTATTGGGTTCAGGTCTGGAGATTGGCTAGGCCACTCCAGGGCCTTGAAATGCTTCTTACAAAGACATTCCTTAGTTGCCCTGGCTGTGGGTTTCTGGTCATAGTCATGCTGGAAAACCCATCCATGACCTATTTTCAATGCTCTTACTGAGGAAAGGAGGTTGTTGGCCAAAATCTCACAATACATGACCCCATCCATCCTCCTTTCAATATGGTGCAGTTGTCCTGCCCTTTTGCAGAAAAGCTCCTCAAAAGTGAGATGTTTCTTCCACCATGCTTCTCGGTTGGGATGGTGTTCTTGGGGTTGTACTCATTCTTCCTCCGAACATGGCGAGTGGAGTTGATGTGAGTCGAGTTGATACCAAAAAGTTCTATCTTAGTCTCATTTGACCACATTACCTTCTCCCAAGCCTACTCTGGATCATCCAGATGGTCATTGCTGAACTTCAAATGGGTATGGACATGTGCTTGCGTGCCCTGCAGGATTTTAATCCATGACAGCATAGTATGTTACTAATGGTAATGATTTGGAGGTTCTGAGCTGATTTCTGACCCTTCTCAGAATTATCATTACCCCATTAGGTGAGATCTTGCATGGAGCTCCAGACCGATGAATGGTGTTTGAGACTGTGGTCTCAGCTCTCTTCAGGTCGTTGACCAGGTCTTCTCGTGTAGTTCTGGGCTGATTACTGACCTTTCTCCGAATCATCCTTACCCGACGAGGCAAGATCTTATATGGAGCCCCAGAGAGAGGAAGATTGACAGTCATCTTGTGTTTCTTCCATTTTCTAAAAATTGTGCCAACAGTTGTTGCCTTATCACCAAGCTGCTTGCCTATTGTCCTGTAGCTCTTCAGCCTTGTGCAGGTCTACAATTTTGTCCCTGGTGTCCTTAGACAGCTCTTTGCTCTTAGCCATGGTGGAGAGGTTGGAGTGTGATTGTTTGAGTTTGAGAACAGGTGTCTTATATACAGGTAACGAGTTCAAACAGGTGCAATTAATACAGGTAATGAGTGCAGAGTAGGGGGGCTTCCTAAATAATAACTGGTTAGTGAGAGCCAGAATTCTTGCTGGTTGGTAGGTGATCAAATACTTATTTCATGCACTAAAATGCCATTTAATTATTTAAAAATCCTGCAATGTGATTTTCTGTTTTTTATTTTTAGATTCTGTCTCTCACAGTTGAAGTGTACCTACAATAAAAATTACAGACCTCTCCATTCTTTATAGGTGGGAAAATTTGCAAAATCGGCAGTGTATTCAATACTTATGTTTCCCACTGTACATGTTCTGTCTTTTTAATGGATAGAACACTTACCCATTATAGTCTATGGAACTGTTCACATGTCCATGCTTTATTGCAGCCCATGTGTCCATGCAAAAATCATGGCAATATTTTTTATCAGAATCACAGATGAAAAGTGCCAATACAAGTCTATGGGTAAGCAAAAATACCAGACAGCATATGGATGCCATCAGTGTGCAAACCTTTTGCTGTCCATGATTAACCCCTTCACGACCTTTGACGCCACGTAGGCGTCATGAAAAGTCGTGCCAGAACGACCCAGGACGCCTATGTGGCGTCATGACTTTAAAGCCCCCCTGCGGGTCGGGTGACCTAGGTCACTGAAAGGTCACCCGACCCGCAGATACAGGGGGCTTTGTTCTTCGCCACAGGGGGCGTGGCTTCGCCCCCACGTGGCTACGATCGCTCTGATGGGCTGTTAAAAGTGAAACAGCCAATCAGAGCGATAGTAATATTTCATCAATGAAAATTGATGAAATATTACAATCCAGCCATGGCCAATGCTGCTGTAGCATCAGACATGGCTGGAGACACCGATTCCACCCCCCCACCGGCAATCGCCCCCCCGCAACTGAATGACAGCGGCGATCTGCCGCCGCTGTCATCATCTGCCCCCTCCCATTCCCTCTGCTCCCCGCCAGATTCCGATAACCCCCTCACCCCTCTCACCTCCCCCGACACCTTCTAAGTCCCCCTGTCGCTCCCGGTGTCCGGCGGGTCCGGTTCATGGGCGCCGCCATCTTAGAAAATGGCGGGCGCATGCGCAGTGCGCCCGCCCGAATCTGCCGGCTGCAGATTCCATTCTTTCATTTTGATCACTCTCACAGTGATCAAAATGAAAGAAAAAGTAAATAAACCCCCCGATTATCACCCCCATAGGTAGGCACAACTAATAAAATAAAGAAAATATTTTTATTTTTATTTTTCCATTAGGGTTAGGGTTAGGGTTGAAAAGAGGGTGAGGATTAGGGTTGGAAAGAGGGTTAGGGTTGGAAAGAGGGTTAGGGTTAGGGTTGGAAAGAGGGTTAGGGTTGGAAAGAGGCTTAGGGTTAGGATTGGAAAGAGGGTTAGGGTTGGAAAGAGGGTTAGGGTTGGAAAGAGGGTTAGGGTTGAATTAGGGTTAGGGTTGGAATTAGGGTTAGGGTTGGAATTAGGGTTAGAATTAGGGTTAGGGTTGGAATTAGGGTTAGGCTTGTGGTTAGGGATGTGTTAGGGTTAGGGCTGTGGTTAGGGGTGTGTTGGGGTTAGGGTTGGAGTTAGAATTGAGGGGTTTCCACTGTTTAGGCATATCAGGGGGTCGCCAAACGCAACATGGTGCAACCATTGATTCCAGCCAATTTTGCGTTCAAAAAGTCAAACGGTGCTCCCTCCCTTCCAAGCCCTGACGTGTGCCCAAACAGTGGTTTACCCCAACATATGAGGTATCAGCGTACTCAGGAAAAATTGCACAACAACTTTTGGGGACTAATTTCTCATGTTACCCTTGGGAAAATAAAAAATTGGGGGCTAAAAAATTATTTTTGTGGAAAAAAATGATTTTTTCATTTTCACGTCTCTGAATTATAAACTTCTGTGAAGCACTTGGGGGTTCAAAGTGCTCACAACACATCTTACATACGTTCCTTGGAAGGTCTAGTTTCCAAAATGGGGTCACTTGTGGGGGGTTTCCACTGTTTAGGCACATCAGGGACTCTGCAAACGTAATGATGACCGCAGACTATTCCATCAAAGTCTGCATTTCAAAACATCACTACTTCCATTCCGAGCCTTGACGTGTGCTCAAACAATGGTTCCCCCCCACATATGGGGTACCAGCGTACTCAGGACAAACTGGACAACAACTTTTGGGGTCCAATTTCTCCTGTTACCCTTGGGAAAATAAAAAATTGCGGGCTAAAAAATCATTTTTTGAGGAAAAAAAAGATTTTTTATTTTCACGGTTCTGCGTTATAAACTTCTGTGAAGCACTTGGGGGTTCAAAGTGCTGCTCATCACACATCTAGATAAGTTCCTTGGTGGTCTAGTTTCCAAAATGGGGTCACTTGTGGGGGGGTTTCCACTTTTTAGGCACATCAGAGGCTCTGCAAACGTAACATGATGCCCGCAGACCATTCGATCAAGCCGGTATTTCAAAACGTCACTACTTCCCTTCCGAGCCCCGACGTGTGCCCAAACAATGGTCCCTCCCCACATATGGGGTATCAGCGTACTCAGGACAAACTGGACAACAACTTTTGGGGTCCAATTTCTCCTGTTACCCTTGTGAAAATAAAAAATTGCGAGCTAAAAATTCATTTTTTGAGGAAAAAAAAGATTTTTTATTTTCATGGCTCTGCGTTACAATCTTCTGTGAAGCACTTCGGGGTTCAAGGTGCTCACCACACATCTAGATAAGTTCCTTGGGGGGTCTAGTTTCCAAAATGGGGTCACTTGTGGGGGGTTTCCACAGTTTAGGTACATCAAGGGCTCTGCAAATGTAACATGATGCCCGCAGACCATTCCATCAAAGTCTGTGTCACGGTCACGTGTGTGTCTGGGCGCAGATGTTACCGCAAGGCGGACCCATAACACACGTGACCCTGGATACTCCGCCTCCAGTGGGGCGCATTTAAATAATAAAACGTGCAGGTGGATACGCCGCCTCCACCTGGCGAATTTTGGTATTACACGTTATACATACAATATCAAATGATAAAGGGGGAACCTGGGAAACTTTAAGAATGGTGGGACCTGCAATAGGGAAAAGGGAATTGGAGACCTCCTGAGCTCCCCTGAGCCAGTGACCCTGCACTCCTAACGTTCCCTATGCCGGTTTCGCACCGGGCGCCGCACGCGTACCTCAACGCCCTTGCTCACCCTGAACCTAATCCCTCACTAGAGAATGGGTCGGTGCGGAGACTAATCCCACCACTGCACTAATAACACACATGAGGAAAGAGACAATACAGGGGAAACACCACTTAGCTTTGCTCTGTTGCGTGCGCTCCTAGCAACAGAGCCCTCCACCTGAGTGCATCTTCTCCTCCACCTGGATCCATCTCCATAACAGGACCCTTCACCTTAGTGCAGCCTTGGAGCAGAGTCCAACACCAGTTGCAGCTGCTTAGAACCAGAGTCCCAAGGATGAGTTCAGCTGCTGACACGAAGTCGAGCATGCTTGAGTCCAGCTCAGCGGCCAAGTCCCACATGGTGAGTGCCACTCTCCATAGTCGCCACTCCACCAGCCCATGCAGACACTTCCCGCTGACACCATCACTGCGACTCCACCACGCCATGCCAGCCCTTCGTCCAGACACCATAGCTGAAACACATCCCCCCTGGCTAAGCTGCGCAGGACTCCTCACCAGCTCCATCCTTCATCCAGGCTCTCCAAAAACAGAGTGAACACAAACTCACAATATCACAGCCAGTGATTGCACACCTCTAGCACACCTTTATAGGGTGTAACACCTGATACATGATTAAGTGCACAAAACCTAAAGTGCAATATCAAAACCACCACCGGGGACAGTCAAGACACCTTGGAACTTTCCAAAGTAAAAAAAGTTCACCCAGTGATTTAAAACTGTCAGATCACTTCAGATCATGACAGTCTGCATGCCAAAACGTCACTACTTCCCTTCCGAGCCCTGACGTGTGCCCATACAGTGGTCATCCCCCACATATGGGGTATCAGCGTACTCAGGAAAAACTGGACAACAACTTTTGGGGTCCAATTTCTCCTGTTACCCTTGTGAAAAAAAAAATTGCGTGCTAAAATTCATTTTTTTTGAGGGAAAAAAAATGATTTTTTATTTTCACGGCTCTGCATTATAAACTTCTGTGAATTACTTGGGGGTTCAAGGTGCTCACCACACATCTAGATAAGTTCCTTGGGGGGTCTAGTTTCCAAAATGGGGTCACTTGTGGGGGGTTTCTACTGTTTAGGTACACAGGGGCTCAGCAAATGTAACATGACGCCCGCAGACCATTCCATCAAAGTCAGCATTTCAAAATGTCACTACTTCCCTGCTGAGCCCCAACGTGTGCCCAAACAGTGGTTCCCCCCACATATGGGGTACCAGCGTACTCAGGACAAACTGGACAACAACTTTTGGGGTCCAATTTATCCTAGTACCCTTGTGAAAATAAAAAATTGCCAACAAAAAAAATTTTTTTTAGGAAAAAAAAAGATTTTTTATTTTCACTGCTCTGCATTATAAACTTCTGTGAATCACCTGGGGGTTCAAAGTGCTCACTATGCATCTAGATAAGTTCCTTAGGGGGTCTAGTTTCCAAAATGGGGTCATTTGTGGGGGAGCTCCAAAGTTTAGGCACACAGGGGCTCTCCAAACACGACATGGTGTCCGCTAACGATTGGAGCTAATTTTCTTTTCAAAAAGTCAAATGGCGCTCATTCCCTTCTGCGGCCTGCCGTGCACCCAAACAGTGCCCCCCCACATATTGGGTACCAGCATACTCAGGACAATCTGGACAACAACTTTTTTGGTCCAATTTCTCCTGTTACCCTTGTGAAAATAAAAAATAGCGTGCTAAAAAATCATTTTTGAGGAAAAAAAATGATTTTTTATTTTCACTGCTCTATGTTATAAACTTTTGTGAAGCACTTGGGGGTTCAAAGTGCTCACTACACATCTAGTTAAGTTCCTTAAGGGGTCTAGTTTCCAAAATGGTGTCACTTGTGGGGGAGCTCCAATGTTTAGGCACACAGGGGCTCTCCAAACGCGACATGGTGTCCGATAACGATTGGAGCTAATTTTCCATTCAAAAAGTCAAATGGCGCTCCTTCCCTTCCGGGCCCTGCCGTGCACCCAAACAGTGGTTTATGACCACATATGAGGTATCGGTGTACTCAGGAGAAATTGCCCAACAAATTTTAGGATCCATTTTATCCTGTTGCCCATGTGAAAATGAAAAAACTGAGGCTAAAAGATAATTTTTGTGAAAAAAGTACTTTATTTTTTTTTACGGATCAATTTGAGAAGCACCTGGGGGTTCAAAGTGATCACTATGCATCTAGATAAGTTCCTTGGGGGGTCTAGTTTCCAAAATAGGGTCACTTGTGGGCAAGCTCCAGTGTTTAGGCACACAGCGACTCTCCAAACGCGACATGGCAAGCGCTAAATATTCCAGCATATTTTCCATTCAAAATGTCAAATGGCGCTCCTTCCCTTCTGAGCCCTGCCGTGCGCCCAAACAGTGGTTTATGACCACATATGAGGTATCAGTGTACTCAGGGGAAATTGCCCAACAAATTTTAGGATCCATTTTATCCTGTTGCCCATGTGAAAATGAAAAAATTGATGCTGAAAGAAAATTTTTGTTGGAAAAATTAAAATGTCCTTTTTTTCCTTCCATGTTGCTTTAGTTCCTGTGAAACACCTAAAGGGTTAATAATCTTCTTGAATGTAGTTTTGAGTAGCTTGAGGGGTGCAATTTTTAGAATGGTGTCACTTTTGGGTATTTTCTGCCATATAGACCCCTCAAAGTGACTTCAAATGTGAGGTGGTCCCTAAAAAAAATGGTTTTGTAAATTTTGTTGTAAAAATGAGAAATCACTGGTCAACTTTTAACCCTTATAACTTCCTAACAAAATAATATTTTGCTTCCAAAATTGTGCTGATGTAAAGTAGACATGTGGGAACTGTTAGTTAGTAACTATTTTGTGTCACATAACTCTCTAGTTTAACAGAATAAAAATTCAAAATTTGAAAATTGCGAAATTTTCAAAATTTTCTCCAAATTTCTGATTTTTTCACAAATAAACGCAAAAATTATCGATCTAAATTTACCTCTAACATGAAGCCCAATATGTCACGAAAAAACATTCTCAGAATCGCTAGGATGCGTTGAAGCGTTCCAGAGTTATTACCTCATAAAGGGACACTGGTCAGAATTGCAAAAAATGGCCAGGTCATTAAGGTCAAAATAGGCTGGGTCATGAAGGGGTTAAAGGAACTCTGTCGGAACAGAATGACTGTTCAAACCAAGTACAGGCACTTGGTACACCATCGGGTGGCTAAACACCTTCCCACCTACTTGTTTTCCCTCTATCTCCACCCTCTCTTCATTGATTGACAGTGTTGACTTGATGGGGGAGATAGATGGACAATAAGTAAGTGGGAAGGTATAGTTAAATGATTTGCCCCAACAGGATGCACTGAACTCTTGTGCTGACAGAGTTGCTTAAACTCCTTACCGATATCCATCTTAGGCTGGAGTCACACACAACCATTAAAAAAACGGTCCCAATTTAACGGTCCAAAATCGCACAAAGGTATCTTAACCATTGATCCGTTTTTGATGCGATTTTTCTTCATTGATGAGATTTTAATCGCATGTAAGGATCCGTTTGACATCCGTCTGGTGAGATTTTGTCGCAGGGTAGCTAAATGGACATATAATGGAGCCCAATGACAGGTTTCCCCACACAAAGAATGAGTAGATCTAGACACATATGTATATATATTTTATACATGTCATACTTGTAGGGGTTAATTTAAAAGGTTAATTTGTTGTATTAAATTGCAGGGACTCCTGCTGACGTCACTGGACGAATTAACCCCTTAAATTAACCCCTACAAGTCCAAAATTTTCACCACAAACCCTCATCTAATTAATAGTGATAGACATAACAAAAAAAACATGAAATGAAATGTTTAACTATATGTAAACCATGTGTCATTTCATGTCGGGCTGGAGAATAATTAGACAAAAGCCGGCAAATGTTTCTGCGGCTATTCTGCAATGATGAACTGTATGAATTTGTAATATATATATTAATGTGTCTCTATGACATGTATAATATACACTCACTGGCCACTTTATTAGGTACACCTGTCCAACTGTGTGTTAAGACTTAATTTCTAATCAGCCAATCACATGGCGGCAACTCAGTGCATTTAGGCATGTAGACATGGTCAAGACAATCTCCTGCAGTTCAAACCGAGCATCAGTATGGGGAAGAAAGGTGATTTGAGTGCCTTTGAACGTGGCATGATTGTTGGTGCCAGATGGGCTGGTCTGAGAATTTCAGAAACTGCTGATCTACTGGGATTTTCACGCACAACCATCTCTAGGGTTTACAGAGAATGGTCCGAAAAAGAAAAAAAATCCAGTGAGCGGCAGTTCTGTGGCCGGAAATGCCATGTTGATGCCAGAGGTCAGAGGAGAATGGGCAGACTGGTTCGAGCTGATAGAAAGGCAACAGTGACTCAAATTGCCACCCGTTACAACCAAGGTAGGCAGAAGAGCATCTCTGAACGCACAGTGCGTCGAACTTTGAGGCAGATGGGCTACAGCAGCAGAAGACCACACTGGGTACCACTCCTCTCAGCTAAGAACAGGAAACTGAGGCTACAATTTGCACAAGCTCATCGAAATTGGACAGTAGAAGATTGGAAAAACGTTGCCTGGTCTGATGAGTCTCGATTTCTGCTGCGACATTCGGATGGTAGGGTCAGAATTTGGCGTAAACAACATGAAAGCATGGATCCATCCTGCCTTGTATCAACGGTTCAGGCTGGTGGTGGTGGTGTCATGGTGTGGGGAATTTTTTCTGGGCACTCTTTGGGCCCCTTGGTACCAATTGAGCATCGTTGCAACGCCACAGCCTACCTGAGTATTGTTGCTGACCATGTCCATCCCTTTATGACCACAATGTACCCAACATCTGATGGCTACTTTCAGCAGGATAATGCGCCATGTCATAAAGCTCGAATCATCTCAGATTGGTTTCTTGAACATGACAATGAGTTTACTGTACTCAAATGGCCTCCTCAGTCACCAGATCTCAATCCAATAGAGCATCTTTGGGATGTGGTGGAACGGGAGATTCGCATCAGGGATGTGCAGCCGACAAATCTGCGCCAACTGTGTGATGCCATCATGTCAATATGGTCCAAAATCTCTGAGGAATGCTTCCAGCACCTTGTTGAATCTCTGCCACGAAGAATTGAGGCAGTTCTGAAGGCAAAAGGGGGTCCAACCCGTTACTAGCATGGTGTACCTAATAAAGTGGCCAGTGAGTGTATATATATATGTGTGTGTCTAGATCTATTCATTCTTTATTTAACCGGTCTCTGTGATTTTACTGTATTGGAAGAATTGCCAGCTTTTGCTAAAGGACACCGGGTGCGATTTTATCGCAAGTCACACATCTAGTCTGTTTTTAGTTCCATTTTTTCTCGCCCCCCATAGACTTGTATTGTCGAATCCGATCCGAAAATTGGTGACAATCGCAGCATGCTGCAATTGTCTCGGTCCAAGGAATGGATCCGATCAAAAATCGCATGATGGGAGCTGCCCCATAGAATAACATTGGGATGAATGCAATGCGATTTTTTATCGCGTTGCATTCATCCGTTTTAATCGCTAGTGTGACCCTGGCCTTACAAGTCGTTATCTCGTGTTTGGTGCACCTCACACCCGGCAGCTTATGGCTGTGGTGGTTGCTATGACAGTAGGAGATCTGTTGAAGACCTCCATGTTTGTCATTACGAAGCTACCTTAAAACTCTGCCTGTGACCGGGCTTCAAAGGAGACAATGATTTTTACTATATACAGCAATCCGGTGACATCGCTGTATATAGTACAAGCGATCAGATGATCGCAGCTTCATCAAGTCCCCTAAGAGGACAAACAAGTATAGTGTAAAGTGAAAACGCCAATTAAAAAAAAAGCACATATGTGGTATTGCCACATAAAAATCTGATTTATCAAAATAATTAACAGAATCAGCATACACCGTAAACACAAAAAATTCAAGAGCGCTAAAATTAAGGTTTTGTGGTCAGTGCAATACCACAAAAACTGCTGCAACAAATGAGCATAATGTCATATCTATACCAAAATGGTATCAATAAAAACATCATCTGGCTCTGCAAAAAATAAGCCATCACAGCTTAACCGACTGAAAAATGAAAACATTACGGATCTCGGAAAATGGTGACAGAACAGAAGTCCCCAATTTTTTTTTCAAACTTCTTACATTTTATTATTCATTTTTTTCACCACTAAAATAAAAAAACTGGGCATGTTTCATATTGCTGTTATAGTACATATAGGCAAAAACATATTGAATTTTGACCACAAAGTGTACGCCATAAAATTCCCAAAACAATGAAAGAATTTGTCAGAATTTTTTCACAATTTCAGTGCACTTGTAATTTATTCCTGTTTTCCAGTACGTTATATGGTAAAATAAATTGAGTCATTCAAAAGTCCTTGTATTCTAATGTGGATAGAAAAATAAAAAAAAATATTGCTCTGGGAAAAAGGGGAAAAATAAAACAAAAATAGAAATTGGCCAAGTCGTGAATGGGTTATAGGAGACAAATGGATATGCCACCCATATTCTCTCAGACCATTACCATACAGTTGGATTACAAGTGTGGTAAACCTAATGACTCAGGCTGGTTTCACATTTGCGTTTTTTTTCGCAGTAATTTAGTGCTAAATAGCGCATGCGTTTTTTTTTCCTATACTTTGCATGGGATGCGCTTATGTGCGCATACACATGCGTTTGTACGCGTTTTACCGCGCATGCGTTTTTTTGCGGTATGCGCTCGGGCGCACAAAATGCAACTTGTTGCATTTTTTGTGCGTCCGATTTGCCTCAAAAAAACGCATGCGCGCGCAATGCGTTTTTTTACAGCAAGACACCCATTATAAGTCTATGGTGAGCATATGTGCGCATTGGCATGCTTATGTATGCGTTTTTTTGCACATGCGTTTTTTTTTTTACCATTAGTTTAGACAATGGAATTTAGGGGTTTGGGTAAAGTTAGGGTTAGTTAAGGGGGTTTAGGGTTAGGGTTAGGGTCAGGGTTAGGGTTAGGGTTAGGGTTAGGGTCAGGGTTAGGGTTAAGTATGGTTTGGTTAAGGGTTAGGGTCAGGGTTAGGGTTAGGGTTAGGGTCAGGGTTAGGGTCAGGGTTAGGGTTAAGTATGGTTTGGTTAAGGGTTAGGGTCAGGGTTAGGGTTAGGGTTAGGGTTAGGGTTAGGGTTAGGGTCAGGGTTAGGGTTAGGGTCAGGGTTAGGGTCAGGGTTAGGGTTAAGTATGGTTTGGTTAAGGGTTAGGGTCAGGGTTAGGGTTAGGGTTAGGGTCAGGGTTAAGGTTAGGGTCAGGGTTAGGGTCAGGGTTAGGGTTAAGTATGGTTTGGTTAAGGGTTAGGGTTAGGGTTAGGGTCAGGGTTAGGGTCAGGGTTAGGGTTAAGTATGGTTTGGTTAAGGGTTAGGGTTAGGGTTAGGGTTATGGTTAGGGTCAGGGTTAGGGTCAGGGTTAGGGTTAAGTATGGTTTGGTTAAGGGTTAGGGTTAGGGTTAGGGTCAGGGTTAGGGTCAGGGTTAGGGTTAAGTATGGTTTGGTTAAGGGTTAGGGTTAGGGTTAGGGTTAGGGTTAGGGTTAGGGTCAGGGTTAGGGTTAAGTATGGTTTGGTTAAGGGTTAGGGTTAGGGTTAGGGTTAGGGTCAGGGTTAGGGTTAAGTATGGTTTGGTTAAGGGTTAGGGTTAGGGTTAGGGTTAGGGTTAGGGTCAGGGTTAGGGTTAGTAAAGTCATGGTTTGGGTTAGTGTGAGTGGCCACCTAATGTTGGAAAAAAACGCAAACGCGGTAAAAACGCACTAAAAACGCATACAAACGTTTAAAAACGCTGCGTTTTTTTCATGCATGCTCATAAAAATGCTTGAAAAAAACGCAGCAGTTGTATGCTTTTGTATGCGTTTTTCAATGCGTTTTTTTGTGGGAAAAACGCGCTGCAAAAAAAAGCAAGTGTGAAACAGGCCTCAGGGTATGTTTCCATAGTCAGGAAACGCTGCGGGTTACAGCATAGTGGAGGGGATTTCATGAATTCCCGTCTCCACTATGCGTTAAAACACGCAGGCGGCAGAAACCCGTAAACCCAGCATGTCTGTTTACGATGTTAGGACGCTCCATCGCCGCAGCGGAAATTTCCCATAGACTATCATTAGATGCGGTAAAATCGCATCTAATGATTAGTCACATGCGTAATAACTGCGTAAACGCAGCTTACTATGCATGTCTAGTAATTTACTTAAAGTTCTTACCTGTTCCGCCGCCGGAAGTCCACGTCCACTGCAGTTCTTGCGATAACTTGGCTTATCGCAAGAGCTGTCATGTTATCATGAGAACTGCCGTGTACGTGACCGGGGGTTATCTCCAGTCACATACACAGTGTAGATGACTGCCGGAGATCTCCGGCGGTCATCCACAAGCTCTGCTATATCTGGATGCCATGCATCCAGATGTAGCAGAGCTGGACTCCTCGTGGAACACTCGTGATTAAGGACTACGTCGGACAGGGAGTATATGGTTGGTTTATTTCTTTTTTCTTTTTCAGGAGATCGATGGTTTTGCTTGGATTTGGGCATATAATAAAATTATGGAAAACGTTGTAGTGTTTTATTTCATGAAAATACTTTTTTCTGGCTGTGTCTTTTTTTAACCCTTTAACTACTGTATTAATAATGGATAGGTGTTTTATTGACACCTCTCCATTATTAACTGGGCTTAATGTCACCTTACAATCAAAGGTGACATTAACCCCTTATTACTCCATATGCCACTGCCACACGGCAGTGGGATGAGAGGCTGAGCGCCGGAAATGGCGCATCGTACAGATGCGCCATTTCTGGGGTGGCTGCGGGCTGGTATTTGTAGCCAGGGGGTCCAATATCCATGGACCCTCTCTAGGCTATGAATATCAGCCCACAACTGTCTGCATAGCCTTTCTCGCTATAAAGTATAGCGGGACCCGTCGTCATTTTTTGGGGGTCCCTCTATATTAATAGCCAGTAAAGGCTATGCAGACAGCTGCGGGCTGATATTCATAGCCTGGGAATATCCATTGGTATTACTCCCTTCCCAGGCTACAAATATTGGCCCCCGGCCGTTGGCTTTCCCTCTCTGGCGCAGAAAATTGAGCCGGATCCCACGTCATTTTTTTGGGGGGCCACTCTATTTTAATAGCCAGATAGATAGATATATCTATAGATGCATAGCTATATCTATAGATACATAGATATATCTAAAGATAGATACATAGATATATCTATAGATACATAGATATATCTATAGATAGATACACAGATATATCTATAGATAGATACGTAGATATATATATATATATATAGATCTATCTATAGATCTATCCATCTATCTATAGAGCAATCTATCTATCTATAGATCTGTCTATCTGTGTGTGTAATGGAGTGTGGGTTGGACAAATGCTAAAGAGGAGGTTGGACCAGAAATTACATCACAAATCTTTTTTTTTTGTTAAATAATATATCTTTATTTAGCTTAAAAAAACGCATACAAATCCGCATGAAAAAACGCGTCAAAAATGCATGTAAAAGTGCATCAAAAACGCAGGTGACCTGCCAGTGACCTCAGGTGCAGTTTTGTTGCAGATTTTACCTGCATCAAATCCTGATGCAATCCTGACCGTGGAAACATACCCTTATCTATATTTTTTGAAAAGTGAGTGGACATTTGGCAGGACGGGGCAAGTACAAGTGCGTCTGACAAATTCATCACTATTTGTGCCACAAAGTATCTTAAATTCCAAGAGAAATGTATGGTGCACATGTTTGGTGATGGGGTGTCACGGCACACCTTTTTATGAGTCTAACTAAAGCTAAAATCATAAAATGGACCTTGTAATCTGACATGGATTTTCAAAGTATTTACACCAGCCTCATCACTTTACACTTGTATGGATGTAGTGCATGTATCTCAAAGGTCAAGAACGAAAAACATCTGGCCAACATTTCCAGTCAAACAGTTTTCAGTGATTTTACTTACCTAGTCTATATATAATTGCCTTAAATTGTCTGTCATCCACTTCCATCTGGATGTCCCCGAATCCCACAATCCACTGCGCCGCACCGGAAATTCGCTGGCCTCCAATTTGGAACACCCAAGTAATGCCGCTCGGATCAAGGTTGCCGCTGCGATCCCAACTGCCGTCCCAGCTGCCGCTCAGATCCAGGAAGCAGCTGCGATCCTGAGCGCCGCTGCAATCCCGAATGCCGCTCAGATCCAGGCAGCAGCTGTGATCCTGAACGCCGCTGCGATCCCGACCACAGCTGGGATCCCAGCCGCTGCTTAGATTCCAGCTGCCGCTCAGATCCAGGCCGCCGCTGTGATCACGAGGCTGTGAAAGGGATGTAACAAGGGGATATAATGAGAGGGGTGTAATGAAGGGGGTATAATGAGAGGGTGTAATGAGAGGGATGCCGCCACCGGACCCTCACCAGGACCCACCGCCTGACTACACGCGCCGGATCCTGCCGCTGCCTGCCCACCCGCCTCCATGCAGTCACAGCCAGCAGGAAAGACTGCGGTTTGAGGCGTGTGCTGGAGATTGGGTGCGACCACCCTCTGGTGGCGCGGCACACCATCTCCAGCACAGGCCGCAAAACACCGTCTTTCCTGCAGGTTGTGAGAGGGATGTAACGAGAGGGTGTAATGAGGGGGAGTAATGAGAGAGATGCCGCCGCTGGCCCCCTCCAAGACCCACCGCCTGACTACATGTGCTGGATCCCGCCGCTGCCTGCCCACCGACCTCCGTGCAGTCACAGCTGGCAGGAAAGACTGCGACTGGAGGCCTGTGCTGGAGATTGGGTGCGGCCACCCTCTGGTGGCGCCGCACACCATCTCCAGCACAGGCCGCAAAACACCGTCTTTCCTACCAGTTGTGACTGCACAGAAGTGGGTGAGCCGCCACCCCCAGCGCCACAAAGCTGCCCCCATCGTGATGTTACTGCCCTCCCAATTACATATTTTATAAAACAACTGCACTGTGTAAGTGGCAGCGTTGTATTTTAGTATCTGCTGACTTTGACTGCCCATTCTTGCCTGCTGTTAAAGAATTAGCAAGGGGTTCATTCGTTAATTAATTCCATTTCTTCTTCATTCTGTCTGACAGTGCTGAGATGGAAATTCACGCTGAGGTAATTGATCATTGATCTCAATTCAGAGGCGTTGCTGTAGTCCACATAAGCATATTAGTAAGCAAGTTTTAGAATAAGGACGACAGGAAGAAAAAGATTTTGATGCTTCCTTCGTTAATTACTGTGGAAAATTGTCTCTGGTTTCTTTTTATAATCTCTAAAAATTAACTCTACAGTGGATGGACATTGATCATTTCACTTAATAAAATACTCAGCCTTGTGTGGGAAAGTTTCAGGTGTGGAAGGGAGAATTTGGCAGCCAGACCCTATAGTTGTGTATTCAAGGACGCAATAGCAAATTAGTACAGACATGTGAATCAATTTGTAGTACCCAGTCCAGCAGCCATATCAGTAATCTGTGACAGCAGGAGCCCAACAAACTGCCTCCTACCTGCCAGCATCTGTGATTCTTCTTCTGATTAACATCCTGGCATAACATCACATGTGCATCGTGCCTCAATGATGACATTGTGCCAGGCAGGATAATCAAAAGGTGCCAGAATCTAGTACGAGTCAGTTCACTTAGCTTCATTCTGGCAGCATCAGATTACTGATGTGGCAATTGGACCCGGTCTTGAGAATCGATTTGTACCCTCTCTGCAAAATTATCCTTTAGGTAGTGTTCCCACAATGTGTTTTTAGTTTCTGACAATTCTAATTTTTGCTGCTTCAATAAAGACAGCATATTCCATAATTCCCTTCCACTTTGCTGGCACTATAAATCTCGCACCCCACTGTGCTTTTTTTTTTTGCTCTAGGTAACCTGACCTGCAGTGCGTGTTTCAAATCCACAAAAAATCTGTCGACAGCGGATGAATCTGTGTGGTGTCTAGCCGTTCAACAGTAAATATATATTTATTCAGGAACAAGGATAACACAGCTTACAACTGGTAAAGCTTATAGCTTAGGATCTTAGCATCTTGTCTGTCAGATTTCAAATTGAAAGTTTAATTGTGCTCCAATTACACACACGGTGAACAGCAACTTCCTTGTTTTTTTGTTATTTTGTTTTTAAATGCTTTACTGGCATTGTAACACTATTGCTAGAGACAGAAACCCACGCACTATTAAACAGTAGTTGTTGCAATATATACAATAATTGCAAGCATTATTCCAACAATATCAATTTCTCTTGCGGGCACGCTGAGTATTATACACTATGTAGTTCCCATAGAATTAAATGTGGAAAATCCACAGGTAAAAATGCACAAGCATTTTTAGTGTGTTTCTGTGCCAGAGACACATCAAAAACACATGGAATCTGCACATGGCTGTATCAATAAAGTTTTGTCAAAGGCAAATGCCGGGAAGTAACAAAAGCAAAAATCAGCTTTGTTTGAAACATAACTTACTGTATCAAAAAGTTAAAAAAAATATAATGTCAAATATGACGTTAAAACGCATGTAGAAAAAAGCACTTAAAAATGTAGTG
This sequence comes from Dendrobates tinctorius, assembly GCF_039654945.1. NCBI lineage: Eukaryota > Metazoa > Chordata > Amphibia > Anura > Dendrobatidae > Dendrobates > Dendrobates tinctorius. The sequence continues at coordinate 10,584,003 of NW_027361690.1, forward strand.
AAAAAATGCATGTAACCTAATTTACTTAAAGGGACCTGTCATCTATTTTGGCCACTATAAGATGCAGCCACCGCCTTTCAGGGCTTATGTACAGCATTCTATAATGCTGTAGATAAGCCCCCGATCCGACCTGAAAGATAAGAAAAATAACTTTTATTATACTCACCCGGTGGGGCGGTCTGATACGATCCGGTTCGATGGATGTCGCAGGTCCGGGTCCAATGCCTCCCAACTTCTTGCGACGCCGCCCTCCTGCTTGCTTCATCACTCTCCAGCATTGCGCTTCTCCACAGGCGTATTTCTCTGCCCTGTGAGAGCAGAGCAAAGTACTGCAGTGTGCAGGCACTGGGCCTCTCTGACCTTTCCTGGTGCCTGCGCACTGCAGTACTTAGCATGATGCTGCCACCACATTTCACTGTTGGGATTGTATTGGGCAGGTGATGAGAAGTGCCTGGTTTTCTCCACACATACCGCTTAGAATTATCACCAAAAAGTTCTATCTTTGTCTCATCAGACCTTAGAATCTTATTTCTCATAGTCTGGGAGTCCTTCATGTGTTTTTTAGCAAACTCTATGCAAGCTTTCATATGTCTTGCACTGAGGAGAGGCTTCCGTCAGGCCACTCTGCTATAAAGGCCCGACCGGTGGAGGGCTGCAGTGATAGTTGACTGTGGAACTTTTTCCCATCTCCCTACTGCATCTGTGGAGCTCAGCCACAGTGATCTTGGGGTTCTTCTTTACCTATCTCACCAAGGCTCTTCTCCCATGATTGCTCAGTTTGGCTGGACAGCCTGGTCTAGGAAGACTTCTGGTGGTCCCAAACTTCTTCCATGTAAGGATTATGGAGGCCACTGTGCTCTTAGGAACCTTGACCACTGCAGAAATTCTTTTGTAACCTTGGCCAGATCTGTGCCTTTCCACAATTCTGTCTCTGAGCTCCTTGGCCCATTCCTTTGACCTCATCATTCTCATTTGGTCTGACATGCACTGTGAGCTGAGAGGTCTTATATAGACAGGTGTGTGCCTTTCCAAATCAAGTCCTATCAGTTTAATTAAACACAGCTGGACTCCAAAGAATGAGTTGAACCATCTCAAGGATGATCACAAGGAAATGGACAGTATGTGACTTAAATATGAGTGTCTGAGCAAAGGGTCTGAATACTTATGAGTCTGACCATGTGATATTTCAGTTTTTCTTTTTTAATAAATTTGCAAAACTTTTTACATTTCTGTTTTTTTTCAGTCAACATGGGGTTCAGAGTGTACATTAATGAGAAAAAAAAAACTTTTATGCATTTACCAAATGGCTGCAATGAAACAAAGAGTGAAAAATGTAAAGGGGTCTGAATACTTTCCATACCCACTGTATGTGGGTTCTCTGACTTTGATGCGGGCTTGCAAGCCGAGTCCACATCCTTCCCGGCAGATGGTGACTGAGTTAATCTTATCTGCCTCTAACAGCTGTAGGTGGCTCTGTCAACCTCTGACAGCAGCATGTAAATATAAAATAAATTTTTACGATCGGTAAAAGAGGCGATCAAAACATCGTATCTACTGCAAAACAAATTCCCACATTGTTTTCCACCAATTAAATACAGTAAATAAAAAAATCATATATGTTTAATATCTGCGCAATCAAACTAACCTGGAGAATCTTATTGCTAAGTTAGTTTTACCGTATAGTTAGCTTGGTAGATAAAAAAAAAACCAATTGTAGAATTGCACTTTTTTGAAATTTAAATGCACTTGCAATTTTTTTTCTGCTTTCCAGTGCATCACATAATAAAAAGAATGGACTCATTCAAAAGTACAAGTCCTCATATGGCTATGTAAATGTAAAAATAAAAAGTTATGCCTCTTGGAAGAAGGGGAGGAAAACACAAAAACAAAAAAACAAAATAGCTCGGTCCTGAAAATGTTTAAAGTATCTGATGATGATATATATTTCTTATAAGTATGATCCAATTATGTACCTAGGTCAAGTTTTCAATCATGTTCCAATAAAGACTAAGGGCCTTTATGCATTTTTTTGTCGAGCCTTTTTATTTTTACCTAATTCTTTCCATTTTTTGCTTTATTTTACATGTGTTTGTGTTGTTTTTTTAGTTCACCAATGTGCTTCAAGGTTGGGATTTCCAGATGTTTTTACCTGATTCATCATCAACGACTTTTGAAAAAGTTGCTAAATTTATTGCAAATATACTTTAATACCTCCTAAGGCCTCTTTCACACTTCAGTCTTTTAACGTCAGTTCCAATCCGGCAAAGTGTGAAATAACGGATGCATTGCAGATTGGCAAAACACTAATGCATCGGATCTGTGTTTTGGACGGATCCATCGCAGCAGCCAGTGTATGAAATTTAAAGGAGCAGAACTCTGGAAAAGGAGAGAGAAAGAGATTCTGTGCCAGAACGGCTTTTGGGGTTAAATTAGATGAATTGAAATTCTTCCGGGCATGCTCAGTTTAAAAAAGCGGAATCCATCGCCGGATTCCGTCATTTGACGGATTGCAACGGATCCATCGCCCATAGGCTTCCATTCTAGCCAACGGCGGACTGCGATGGATCCATCGCAATCCGTCTTTTCAACGCAGACAAAAAACGTTACAAAGTCCGTCTACTCCGACGGCGGATGCTGAAATTATGACTGATCCATCAAATAACGGACGCAACGGACGACCATCCGTCACAATCCTCCGCTAATGCAAGTCTATGAGAAAAAAACGGATTCTGCCAAAAAAAGATGGATCCGTTTTTTTAAAAAAGGGCAGATTTTGACTGACATCAAAAGACTGAAGTGTGAAAGAGGCCTTAGTGATTCTAAATACACAAGAAAAGTTTTGTGCAATTTTTGTAGCTTTTTGCAAATTGTGACTTTTTCCACCAAAATGCCAAAACAACAGTTAAAGACAGCAAAAAGGAATTGAATTTGTTCAAAATTCCACAAGACAAAAAAAGAAAAGTGACTTAAAAAATGCAAATGATGAAGTCTAATTGATTTTAACTGTACCTGAATTGAATCTGATGCTGGATAATTTCAAGCTTTTTTTCATGTTTATGTCTACATGTATAGAGAACCTGCGTAATTACAAAGCTAAGTTACAACTGGGCTATAACAGTGACTTGACGCTTGTAAACCCCAAAACGAAATCACCAACAGGGCCCCCAACAATCACAGGTCTTTATTATTATTTTGTCTTCTTCTATTGACCAAAGGGAACATTTTGAGGGCTGGGTGCTAAAGTAACCCATACACCCACTTTAGTTACATCCCTGATGGTGGTACTACACTGTCTGAATGTGCTTTTTCTTCACCTTGTATCCTACTTTCTCTAAACCAAGGGCGTAACTTTAGTAGGTGCAGGGGTTGCAATTATACCCAGGCCCATCCTAAAAGGTCCAAAAGGTCCATTTGGCCCATATGAAAAGCTATTAAAACTATTACTGTTAAAGATTTCTAATAGTTGAGGATCCTGTTTTGCACTGGGGCCACAAGCTTCAATTTACGCAATTGCTCAAAACAAACACGCCAATATTATACCCTATAGTTTACGCAAGTAAATCCTGTACTTCATCTCTACTTCCACTTCATACTCTCAGCATAGTTATTTTCTGTAACTGGTAACTAAACAAGAGTTAACATTCAGTTATTTTTGCTTTTTTTTACTTCATTTCTTAAATTATGCCTACCTTAATCTGACATACTGATTAAAAAGAAAGGAAAATAGAAAAAGGCGTTCATATCAAAAAAATTGCAGCCTTGTAAATGAGGTATAATTTTCAGTTTTTTCTCCACGTAATAAAACATGAATAGTCAAACTCGCTTGTTTACAAGGAGCTATCATTTTTCCTAAGCATAATTTACTTTAATTAACATGCTGCACAGTGGAAGTACAAGATTACAAAATCTAAAGTTGCATGTTAAGTAGATCCATGCAATCCTGGTTTGGTTTTGTTAAATACAGTTGTTTCATGGAAGTATGAATACAGCTATCTTCTTGATTACTAGGCATCCCGAAATCGATATAAATCGATAATACACATTAAAAAATGTAATTTAATAATATATCTTATCAAATAAACCTACTTATTTTCCTCCTAGCCTGATCTTTCACTTAATTCATACGTAAAATCTGTCTTTAGTGAATATACTGTTTATTTTCCCATTACTAAGGTAGGAGATGACAGATGCCACAGACATTCTGCTGCAAGTTCTCCTGAAAAGACAATTGCACTTTAAAGGGAATCTGTCACCCATATTTAGTGATATCATGTAAAGATATCACCCAATTGCGCGACCCATAAGGATTCTATTAGGGCTTTTGACTCCCCCGACCCCACACCTTTGAGGTATAAATACCTTTTTCATCTTGTTGGGGATGTATGCAAATCGCCGTGGTCCGGTCTGATGGGCGTGGCTTAGTCGCCTTCTTTCCCCCCCTCCTCGGCTTGCTGCATGTAATCTTCATCTGTGAATAGCACAGATAACGTTGGTTTCCGCGCTTACGCATTGTAAAGGCCACCGGCGCCTGCGCAGTATGCTTTGCCCAACTGTGGGCGAAGCATATAATCGCTACTGCGCATGCGCCGGTATTTTCCAGCGCAGTCTATGCCCCGGAAGTGTGTCCTGCATGTGAAGACACACGTCCCTTAGATTCCCGATGTGTACCTTAGTTACCAGCTCCCTGCATCGGCGTGCTGGTAACTAACCGTACACAGCAACGCCGGGCGCTCGGCTTCGCTGTGCTGATCGCTGGTGAAGCTGTCTGTTTGACAGCTCACCAGCGATCACATAGCGACTCACTAGCGATCCTGACACGTTGATATCGTTGTCGGGATCGCTGGTGAGTCGCTATGTGTGACTCCAGCTTACGTCATATTGGAAGACTCCTTAATGGGTTGATTGTGACTTGTAGGATTGCTACTACCAACAGGTGGTGCTATAGAGTTCAAGTTCTCTTTCTCTCTGAAGAGGCAATTTGCATATCTAGAGATAAACACCAATGTGCAGATGTGTCAAGAGCTATAAGCATCAGCTTTCCAGACAGCATCAAATTATTTTGTTGTGTCTGCATGTTTGATTGCTGATTTAATCAGAACAATGTCATGGAGTCACTTTCCTCCAGGAACCTTTGTGATTATGACTGAGGGTATACAGTAGTAGGGACATTTGATTCTAAAGCATCATTATATATTTCATAGACAAATGTTGGTGTCATATAACCAGAGTGAAAAAATTGCCCCTCATAAGAGACACAAGGTCATTCCAGTTGCCATTTCCATCTGGTGTATGGGGGACTCCTTCATGCGAACTGATGTAAGAGGAGAAAAGGATCAGGCAGTTTCAGTTCAAATGGTGGATTATTTTATTCTGAAGCTAGTATCCAAGGGGTAACGTTTCTCCTTGTGGAGAGTAACATGTTAAGCATACTGAGATGAGGAGACTTAAAGAAGCATTGCTCCACTGGGAAATATGCAAATTGTCTCATCAGAGAGAAAGAGGACTAGAACTCTAGTGCCATCTATAGGAAGTAGCAATTCTAGAAGTCAATGTCGACCCTTTAATGAGCCATGCCACATAACTTAGGCTAAAAGCCAAAACCAGAATCTCAATTTGCAGACACTGTGTTTCGGGGTACTCCCCCTCTTCAGTGCAAAGTGTGAGATATGGTTTGGCTGTGTGAGAAACGTCTGACCGGTATCCAAGGGGTAACGTTTCTCCTTGCGAGAGTGACATGTTAAACATGCCGAGATGAGGAGACTTGTCGCAATGATCCTCTAGGAAATATGCAAATTGTATTCTGAAGTTAGATAAGCTGATGCCAGTGGTTTCTGACTGTGGCTTTGTCCTCTATCCCCAAGTGCAACTAATTAGTGCAAACAAGTGTATGTTGAAGTCTCCAGAGGTAGATGTATGGGTACCTTTGAGTCTACTATAGGCAATTGAAAAATGATATACTTATAAGGAGTGTACCGGGACAGTGTAATACTCCACTACTTTCCTTTGGTATTGAAATGTATATGTTGCTGTATGTATATTAATGCCATTAACACATCCTGATTATTATGTGATTATTCCTTATGCTAATAAATGTACTGCCATATATATGTATATAGTTATAAAGGGAAAGTGCAGTGCTTAGTTCAGCCACTAGAGGGGGGCATGTTAGGATACTATAGAGACAGGTACATAGAGTTAGGAACTAGTTAAATTAGGAGAGGTCAACTAGAGCTAAGATAGGGAGGGCTTCCTGATAGGAGTCAGATGGGACACGGTGCCCAGCAGGCTAGGAACAGAAGCTTAAGGCAGAAACAGTGGCAACACGCATGGGGATGCAGGTGGCTCCATCATGCGGCAATTTATAGCATGGGCTGATCTCATCAAATCTGGGGCGAAACAGCTGAGGGAACTTCCAAATGCAGTAAGTTTGGACCGGGAGAATGCTGTATCACTGCAGGAGACAGTACAGAAGGGCAGGTCACTCGCCATGTGGCAACTGACTTCGGGAACAGATGATCTATGTCTGGGGCGAAACAGGCAGAGGAGTGTCTAACCGTGGCAGAGCTAAACAGGGAGGATGCTGAGGAACCATATGAGGCGGTCCGACCGAGGAACATGCTGTGTGACAGTGAGAGAAGTACAGGGAAAGAGGAAGAGATGTGTAATGTGGAACATGTGATTAATGCTGTGAAATACTTGGGTGTGCTGCGAAAGGAATACATGAAGACCCCCCCCCACAGGCCGCCCCGGAGCACGAGCATATCATTAACTCAAAGCTGAAAATAAAGACTAAACAACAACCACAAAATGGATTTCGTGAACTAAGGTATCATTCTAATCAGTGTAACGGCGCCGACCTGACAATGTCTGTAGGGTACTGTGCACAATCCTGCTGACAGGTTCCCTTTAAGTCTAATTTGTTTTAAGTAGAAGAGAAAAAAAAAGGGTAGTCAGCTTACCGGTCTGTAGTTATATCCCCCAGCCTGCCGACGCCCAGCACGGATTGTGGTGAGCATCCACAACAAAGAGGAAAAGGGAAAAAAAGATCATGAGTAAGACTGTTTAGTTGAAACGCGTAGATCGTTCCTACTGGTGTGCACGGTGTTTGCTATGCAGATATTTTTTTAAAGCACATATATATTTTCAAGTTGTCCAATAGAATTTTGTAAAGCTGCAGCCGCCTTTGTCCTGAGCTGGATCACAGTTTTTTTTTTCCCTTTTCCTAATTTGTTTTAAGGTGTTGTTTACTCCCGCAATATTAATGAGCTTATCATCTCAGTAATGCTGAAGGCTTTTGAAAAATATTGAATGGCTTACCAAGAATTCAACCAGTGAATGGTGGGCTTGTTACGAATTAGAATGAATTCAGTGTAGTCTTATTATCAAACTCCAACCTCTACAAAATAATAATTTATGGAGAAGAAATACACAAATAATTCAAAGTGTATTTATTGATCACCATTACAACTTCCCTATGTGTCATATATTGGGTGCTGGTGTATAGAGCAGATGCAGGAGCTGAGCGGACCTCATGCCCAAGCAATAAACTATCTTTCACAGAAAAAATAATAAAAAGTAATGAGTCTCAGAAAATGTTGACACAAGACAGATACTTTTTTCAAAAAAATTTGATTTTTTTTCAGTATTTAAATTTAAAACAAACAAAAATTAACAAATATAGTATTACTGCAATTGTACTAACATGAAAAATCACATTTCCAAGTCAGTTTTACTGCATCATGAACATTTTGAAAACAGAAAAGCAATACTCAAAAAAACAGTGTTTGCATAACATTTTTATCCCCATTTTACCACACTTGTACTTTATTTCCTATTTTCCAGTGCACAGTAAAGGAAAAGGAATGGTTTTATTCAAAACTATAACTAGTCCTACAAAAAAATAAGCTCTTAAAAGGTATGACTCTTGGAAAGGAGGAAGAAAAAGCCAAAAGCATATAAATGAGAAATGGCTGACTAAATATGTTAAACGAGTATTACCTTTTTTGGATAATAATTCACCCGTTTCAAATTCCAAAGTCTAGATGAAGATTAAAGGGGTACTCTCATGTTGTCTCCTGAACAGCTCAAAGCTATGCAGTCTCCTTACTTCCTGTGTCACAGGGTTACTGTGACAGTGTGGAGCCAGAAGACTGAAGCGTCTGATTGCTCTTATTTCGGCGCTGAGAAAAGCACTTCTCCTTCATTTTAAATGTGTTTCTTTCTTCTGTCAGAACAGGCGTTAATCGGCCATGTTGGAAATCCCTGTGCTTACAGCTGTGCTTGGTTAGCTCCTCCCTTCCCCTTGATAATCTGGGCTCTGTTACTAATCCTTGTCAGATCTAGCATTTGTTGCATGGCTAATGGTGGGAGAGGAGAACAAATGAGAAGGAGAGTTGAAGGAGTTATTAGTGACTGTTGCTTGGTTTGTATGTGTGGTAATTCCCTATCATTCTCAATTTTGGTTGATTCTCCTATCTCCACTCCCGATTGCATTCCACTGTTACATGTGAGTAAATATTTTGTATGACTGAAATTTTCTGTTAACCCTTGTCCATGTTGCCTTGTTTGTTGGGTTGGTGTACTACTGTGCACAATAGCGCCCTCTCTTCTCTGGGTAGGGGAAGAGAACAGATGGAGGGCTAACTCAGGAAACAAGGCAAAAATAAGGCAAGGCCGGAGGCCTCGACATCTTCGCCATCTGAAGTATCCCGGGCAGCAGCGTGAGCAGGGCACCCCCTAGTGTTAGGGACAGGGAAGGAACCCCTGGTCCTGGGTCACCTGACAGCTGTGTCATAACATCCTGGTCCCTGGCGGGCCAAGCACGCATTCTTGAGTGACAGTTCTGGTGCATAATAGAACTGTAGTATTAGTTGAACTATAAAGCTTAAGTTCTGCTATAATACAGAGATAACAGGATATTTGAACAAGCACATGGCTCAGAACTGTGAAAGCCAAGAGACTTGGCTAGGACATCTCCTCTGAAACCAGCCTGTGATGGGGGCTAGTCATTTTGCAACAGCGGCTTGTCAGAAGCTGATAGGGAGGGGGGATAACTTCTGTATAGAAATCAATGAGCTGAAGAGAGGTGGCTGGTATGTTAACAGTTAAAGGGGTTTTCCCACTAGCAAAGTATATTTTAATTAAAGGGAACCTGAAACTTTGTTTTTAGCTATTAAACTGGCCCCAGGGTGTTGTTAGTAATGCAATGTGCATCACTAACATGGTTTTCTAAAAAAAAAAAAACCTCACAGTATTATGATTAATCACTTTATATCATTAGAGGATTGTCTCACATACCTTTTGTTTCAGTCATATGGGTTGTGCTTTTTTTCCTTTCAGTCAAGGATCAGTGTTTTGTTCAAATTTTGCACTCCCGCAGCATCTGGATTTATTGCAGAAATGGCCCAACGTCCAGGCAACCACCTAGCAAATCTTTCACGTCCACACTGCCAATCTGCTCCTCAGGCATGTGCACTGACTCTGGGTGTACAGGTTCATATCAGATGTGCTCATGCTCATAGTGGAGGGGACACAGTAGCGTGCATAGCGTGCGCACTCACACGTCATATTGCCACTGAGTCACAGCGACTTCCCAGCTTGAGCACATCTGATATGAAGCTGGGGCTATACACCCAGAGTCAGTGCACATACCTGGGGAGTGGTTGCGCAGTGCGCACGCTGACCAAAAGCAAAGGTATGTGAGACAATCCCTTAATTATATAAAGTGGTTTTTTTTTAATTTTACTGGAAGCTTTCCTTTGAGAAAACCATGTTAGTGATGCACATTGCATCACTAACAACACACTGTGTCCAGTTTAATAACTTAAAACCTACATGACAGGTTCCCTTTAATAGATATTCAAGCAATAATAAGTTCCACAATTGGATGTGTTAAAAAAATGTTCCAGTGCTGAGATAATCTTATAAATGTGCCCTTGCTGTGTACTGCGTATGGTCGGTTTCACACGTCAGTGGCTTCGGTACGTGTAGTGACAGTTTTGTCACGTACCGGAGACACTGACACATGTACACCCATTAACATAAATGGTTCTCTGCACATGTCAGCATGTTTTCATGGACACATGGTCCGTGTGCAAAACACGGAGACTTGTCAGTATTTGTGGGAGAGCATGGTCCGCAAAACGTGGTTCACACGTGCACACGGAGAACAGTTCACACTGTCCTCCGTGTTCACGAATGGCCGCTGGGGAAGAAGCACTACTGTAAGCGCTGTTCCCCGGCGGCTGTCATTTTTCTCTCCTGCTCTACTGTCAACAGCGAGCAGGAGAGAAAGAATGAATGAAAACCCGACGTGGGGTCCAACCCGGCAAAGCTCACAGCTGGAGGCTGCTATTCTCAGGCTGGTAAGGGGCCATTGATCTTGTCCCCCCAGCCTACTTACAGCAGCCCAAAGCTGCCCAGAAAAGGCGCATCTATTAGATGCACCAATTCTGGAGCTTTGTCGGAAGCTACGCACAAGCTCAGTAACTAGCAGTGACGTCACTGCTACTCACTGAGTCTGCGCCCGCTGCTCCTATTCATTCCCCAGTAGTTTACAGTCGGAGCATTCGCATTAGCACAGCTCCGCCTGTAAACTGATTAACCCCCTGAGATCAATTTACGCCGTGGGACTTGACTGAGCGCCGGGCAGGTAATATATAGTTGGTTTGTTATTTTTTGATTTTTTTACAGGAGAACAATGGCTTCGCTATGGGATTAGGATTATAATAAAGATTTTAAAACTGTGTGGTGTATTCTTTCATTAAAATACTTTGTTCTTATTATATGTGTGTTTATTTAATCATTGAATAACTCTAGGATTAGTAATGGATAGGTGTCTTATTGACACTTCTCCGTTACTAAGCCTGGCTTAATGTCACCTTACAATAGCAAGGTGACATTAACCCCTTATTAACCCCACTTGCCACCACTACAGGGCAAGTGGGAAGAACCCGACAAAGCTCCAGAATAGGTGCTTCTAATAGATGCGCCTTTTCTGGGCAGCTGTGGCCTGCTGTTTTTAGGCTGGGGGCCCAAGATCAATGGCCCCTTACCAGCCTGAGAATAGCAGCCCACACCTGTGAGTTTTGCCGGGTTGGTTCACAAACAGAGGGGGGACCCCACGTTGGGCTTTTATTCATTCATTCTCTCCTGCTCGCTGTTGCCGGCAGAGCAGGAGAGAAGAATGAAAGCCGCGTTCAGCACCAGCCACCGGGGAACAGCGCTTACTGTAGCGCTACTTCCCTGGCGGCCGTCCATGTGGTCATGATGCGGCACACGGTTGCCACACGTGTGCCACACGGATGTACCACGCATCCACATGGACACACGGAAAGCTCCAGTACCGTTTTTTCCGGTACTGGAATTATCTGGATGTGTGAGACTGCCCTAATGGCTGTGTCTGACCGTACAGGAACATGGTCTGATCATACCACATCTCCTGTGCTGGGGAGGAAGGAGAAGAGTATACAGACAGGACAGCATGGAATCACAGATAATTTTTTTTCCGTGGAAAAATATTTCTCTACCTCATTTTTAAGCAATGTTTTACCTCAAGAAAGAATCAGCTGTGATCTTGTGCTGTCCTGCCTGTATACTCTTTTGTTTCCTCCCCCTCCCACGAGCTATAGTATGATCAGACCATGTTCCTGCACTGTCAAACACAGCCATTACACAGTACATAGCAGGGGCATACATATAAGATTATCTGAGCACAGAAATATTTTTTTAAACTCATCCAATTGAGGAGATTATTATTATTCAAGCATCTGTTGATTAAAACATTGATTAAAATTAACTTTGTTTATGGGACAATTTCTTTAACCACTCTCCTGGAATGCCATTACCTTGCATGTTTGCACTCGCAGTCAAGGTCTGGCAATAGTGGCTAAGCTCAATGGAAACAAGCTGTACACTATGTAAGATAAAGGCTCTCTTTTCTTGAAAATAACAGCAGATATTTAATTATAATTTTTAGTACTGTTCACATGTTCATGTATTTTTGCAGATCCAGCAGTCAGCACAAAAACACGTCCTATTTTAACCATTGTGAGGCAGTGACAGGTGTCACAAGTAGGGGTCATTGTTTGTTCTCCCCAGGATGTGCACGGAGGCGTATTGAGGTCATGAGGGGGCATTACAGTCGCAGATGTAGCTGTGATTGCAATGGTGAAGCAGTGACCAATGTCACAGGTAGGGGTGACTGTGTGTTCTCCCCAGGTTGTGCACGGAGGCGTATGAAGGCCATAAGAGTGCATGGCAGTCACGGGCATAGCAGTGATTGCAATGCAGACTAGAAATAATAAAAATAAGTGTAGTCTTGGACATGCTAGTGTGCAAGGCAGATGTAGGGAAACCTGCTTTGGAATCTTGTGTTGTGAAACAGATTGCAGGATGCTAGTCATGCAGTTCATTTCATTCCACCCCAGGGTTTTCCATGTGGCTGAAGGCCACAGGTTTCTTTGTTAAAAGCCCTGCAGGAAAGGGTTTGGGTGTGTCAGGGTCAGTTTCAGTTTGGTGTAGGTGAGAGTGAAGAGCAGAGGCTCTGCAGAGCTTAGTTTGTGTGAAGAGACACAGGGCAGAGAGGTGCAAATAGGCCTGGCACCCACAGCGTACAGCGTCCCAGTTTATTGTGTATATTTGTGTAATTATATATAGAATGTTTACTCATAATGATGTGTACCAAATTCATTATGTAGATACAGTGGGGAAAAAAGTATTTAGTCAGTCAGCAATAGTGCAAGTTCCACCACTTAAAAAGATGAGAGGCGTCTGTAATTTACATCATAGGTAGACCTCAACTATGGGAGACAAACTGAGAAAAAAAAATCCAGAAAATCACATTGTCTGTTTTTTTTTCATTTTATTTGCATATTATGGTGGAAAATAAGTATTTGGTCAGAAACAAGCAATCAAGATTTCTGGCTCTCACAGACCTGTAACTTCTTCTTTAAGAGTCTCCTCTTTCCTCCACTCATTACCTGTAGTAATGGCACCTGTTTAAACTTGTTATCAGTATAAAAAGACACCTGTGCACACCCTCAAACAGTCTGACTCCAAACTCCACTATGGTGAAGACCAAAGAGCTGTCAAAGGACACCAGAAACAAAATTGTAGCCCTGCACCAGGCTGGGAAGACTGAATCTGCAATAGTCAACCAGCTTGGAGTGAAGAAATCAACTGTGGGAGCAATAATTAGAAAATGGAAGACATACAAGACCACTGATAATCTCCCTCGACCTGGTGCTCCACGCAAAATCCCACCCCGTGGGGTCAGAATGATCACAAGAACGGTGAGCAAAAATCCCAGAACCACGCGGGGGGGACCTAGTGAATGAACTGCAGAGAGCTGGGACCAATGTAACAAGGTCTACCATAAGTAACACACTACGCCACCATGGACTCAGATCCTGCAGTGCCAGACGTGTCCCACTGCTTAAGCCTGTACTTGTCCGGGCCCATCTGAAGTTTGCTAGAGAGCATTTGGATGATCCAGAGGAGTTTTGGGAGAATGTCCTATGGTCTGATGAAACCAAACTGGAAATGTTTGGTAGAAACACAACTTGTCGTGTTTGGAGGAAAAAGAATACTGAGTTGCATCCATCAAACACCATACCTACTGTAAAGCATGGTGGTGGAAACATCATGCTTTGGGGCTGTTTCTCTGCAAAGGGGCCAGGACGACTGATCCGGGTACATGAAAGAATGAATGGGGCCATGTATCGTGAGATTTTGAGTGCAAACCTCCTTCCATCAGCAAGGGCATTGAAGATGAAACGTGGCTGGGTCTTTCAACATGACAATGATCCAAAGCACACCGCCAGGGCAATGAAGGAGTGGCTTCGTAAGAAGCATTTCAAGGTCCTGGAGTGGCCTAGCCAGTCTCCAGATCTCAACCCTATAGAAAACCTTTGGAGGGAGTTGAAAGTCCGTGTTGCCAAGCGAAAAGCCAAAAACATCACTGCTCTAGAGGAGATCTGCATGGAGGAATGGGCCAACATACCAACAACAGTGTGTGGCAACCTTGTGAAGACTTACAGAAAACATTTGACCTCTGTCATTGCCAACAAAGGATATATCACAAAGTATTGAGATGAAATTTTGTTTCTGACCAAATACTTATTTTCCACCATAATATGCAAATAAAATGAAAAAAAAACAGACAATGTGATTTTCTGGATTTTTTTTTCTCAGTTTGTCTGCCATAGTTGAGGTCTACCTATGATGTAAATTACAGACGCCTCTCATCTTTTTAAGTGGTGGAACTTGCACTATTGCTGACTGACTAAATACTTTTTTTCCCCACTGTATGTATATAATTAGGGAAAGTGTAGTGTACAAGTTTGGTCACTAGGTGGGGTATTATATGTGTGCTTAGTGTAGGACAAGAGTTCATACATGTAAATGGTTAGCTGGGTTTATGGCAAGAATAGTTTCTGATTGATTCAGTCAGGGCTAGGTAGCCCGAAGTGCTCGGGTGGGCTAAATGCCTTAGCTACTGACCTCTACATACACAGTGGTGCTGCCGTCCATGGTAACTAGTGTCAGAGGTGGACTGTCTTGTGCCCAGAGGTGATCCAGAGGTAGACTGTCCCATGCCCGAAGGAGGACTGGTGCGTGTAACGACTGCAAGCTGGAGGATATCAAGGACTGTGTACCACTGTAAGAGAAATTGACACGGCGGTGCAGTCGCCGACGGCTACTGGTCAAAGGGAAGGCCAGCATGTTAAGTGACTGTAAACGGAAGGATGCCGTGTAGTATGTAGTTCGGTGAAAAGGACACTAATACTATGCACTGAGATTATATGCACTTGTGTGCATTGGGACATTTAATGCTGTGAAGAAACACATTAAAGGAGTTTTGGTTTGAACTTTGTGAGTCACTGCCTCATCACTGCATAAGTGTGCTACCGCTGCACCACACCATGAATCAAACTTATCAACTACAAGTCTATGGATCCATGAAAAAATTAACAGCACATGAGTAGGTAACAGCAGGTTCGCAGGATGCAGCGACGAGACGCGAGACTGGTTGAACTTTGAAAAGCAAACCTTTATAATTTAAAGCCGCTAGGGCTATACTAAGCAACCAAAAAGGGATAACAACAGTTGTCGTCACAGGGACTCAGTACAATCAAACACTATTTGAAAAGAACACGACTAACCTGGCCGAGGCCGGTTACTAAGGGCCACGGTATGGCCGTCTACGGGTCCTTATATTCTATAATGTCACTTATCCGTCCTGACATCCCTCGGAGTCTCTGTGGAAGCTGTGTTGCTGGTGAAGCTGCTTTGGCGTCTTTGAGGAGGCTGCTGTGGAGTCTTTGATGAGGCTGCCTTGGTGTTTCAGCCGCTGGGCCCTGCTGCTGAACATTTGGAGTAGTCTTCAGGCATTCCAGCGCCCAGGTGGAGGTGAGGCACAACAGGCCCTGATGGAGTCCTGAGATGAAGTAACCCCCTGTTGTAACAGCAGGGTTGCGCTTGTTAGCGAGTTCAATGGGACTCCTGTCCCCAAGCAGGGTTGTGTTGCAGTGCTCAAGAGTGGCGGTTTACTGGCCACGCCCACAGCCTGGGGCTGTGTGCAGAGTGTTTCTGTTGACGTGGAACAGGCCCCAACTGCTGATTGCAGCGGGGTGAAGTGTGAAAAATGAGGATGAATGAACTCATGGAGATCAACATCCAACACTGCGGAGACACCATCACATGTTTCTCAATGCAGTGATTCTAGGGCAATGCCCCCAACCTTATGGGAAATATGTAAATATATGCAAAGCACAAGCCGTGGAGACACCATCACATGTTTATCAATGCAAGCAATGACTAGCCAGGTCTTTCCCTGGGAGGGAACAACCACAGGAAGGGCAGTCTCCAATGAAGGAAACCACCTATGCCAAAACATGGTATCCATCCACAGACAGCTGTTTTGGGGTATTGCCCCTCATCAGTGTGGAGTAGGAAACTGGCCAGTAGGAGCAATGCCTAGTAGAAGACTGTGAAAAATGAGGATGAATGAACTCATGGAGATCAACATCCAACACTGCGGAGACACCATCACATGTTTCTCAACGCAGTGATTCTAGGGCAATGCCCCCACCCTTATGGGAAATATGTAAATACATGCAAAACACAAGCCGCGGAGACACCATCACATGTTTCTCAATGCAAGCAATGACTAGCCAGGTCTTTCCCCGGGAGGGAACAACCATGGGAAGGGCAGTCTTCAATGAAGGAAACCACCTGTTATGATTGAGTCACCGGAGGAGGAAAAAACAAAAATACAAGCTAAGTCCAGAAAACCGGAGAGGTTGGTAGCTAGCGGATTGCAGACCCCTGATCCTATTCACAACAACTAACAGTAGCCGTTGGGTGTTCCTATGTTGGTCCTAGACACCTCGTTCACAGCCGAAGAACTAAATAAACCTAAAGAAAGAAAGGGGAAATCTAAGCTGCCCCAGAGCAGACCCCAAAGCAATAGACAGCCCCCAACATGTATTGACGGTGAAAACAGATGAAAACACAAACACAGACAGAAAGACAGGCTGAGCAAACAATGGGGCCCTCGCTAACCAGATAGGACAGGAAAGAAAAGCAACTGTCTGCAATCACGCAAAAACCCTGCCAAAAATAATGTCCAACACGTCTGATAGAAAAGGCCCTGAAGTCACTAGACTTCCAAATCACTATATCAGCACTCAGGTATATTCTGAAAACAGAGCAAAGAGATCAACTGATCAGAGACAAAGATGGAGTTCAGCCAGTCCCAACCAGGGCTGGCTGAACACAAACACTAAGTAAACCAGACAAAATCTCATGGAACAATAGCAGAGCAAAAACTTAGCTTTAGTAGACAGGACTAAACTGGAGGCCAGAGCTCAGAGCAGAGAGGATCACCAGCAACCCAGCAGGGCGTCGGCGGCCTTATATCCACTCAGAGATTCCAGATGTCCAATCACACTCCACCTGTTCAGATGACAGGTTTTTCCCATCCAAATCAATTTCTCTACCTCGTTTCACCAGCAGAGGGAGTTCATCGGATATCAAAGGTGAATGTTATGAAATGAGTCAACGTAGGAGGCAAAAACAGAAATACTAGCTAAGTCCAGAAAACCAGAGAAGTTGGCAGCTATCGGATTGCAGACCCCTGAACCTATCAACAACAACTAGCAGTAGCCGTGGGGGGGTCCTACGGTGCCCTAGACCCCCTGATCACAGCAGGAGAACTACATAGCCTAAAGACAGAAAAGGAAATCTAAACTGCCCCAGAGCAGACCCCAAAGCAATAGGCAGCCCCCAACATATAAGGACGGTGAAGCAAGATGAAAAAACACTCACACAGATAGAAAGATAGGCTGAGCAAATGATGGGGCCCAAGCTAACTAGATAGGACAGGATAGAAAAGCTGCTGTCTGTAATCCGCCAAAACCCTATCAAAACAAGAGCCAACAGCTGATAGGGAAAAAAAACCCTGAAGACGCTAGGCTTCAAAAAGACTATATCAGCACTCAGGTATTTTCTGAAGACAGGGCAAAAAGGAATTCAGCTCACCCCAGCAGGGAATGGCAGAAATCAAGGAAAACAATGCAAAACAAAACCAAAACACAAATGCAAAAAGTAGGGCAGAAAACTTAGCTTTTGAGGAGCAGGAATCAGACTGGTCTCCTAGAATCCCTCAGAGAGATCACCAGCGAGGCAGAAGGGCGTCGGCTGCCTTATATCCAGTCAGTAATTCCCGTCACCCAGTCATCATCATCCTGCCCAGGTGCTTGGTAATCAGCCTCACTACTTCCTTCACCAGAAGAGGGAGTTCATCAGACCTCAATGGTGAAGGGGAAAATGAACTCACAACAGGTGAAGGAGAAAATGAGCTCATAACACCACCTATGCCAAAACATGGTATCCATCCACAAACACCTGTTTCAGGGTATTGCCCCTCATCAGTGTGGAGTAGGAAACAGGCCAGTAGGAGCAATGCCTGGTAGAAGACTGTGAAAAATGAGGATGAATGAACTCATGCAGATCAACATTCAACACTGCGGAGACACCATCACATGTTTCTCAACGCAGTGATTCTAGGGCAATGCCCCCACCCTTATGGGAAATATGTAAATATATGCAAAACACAAGCCACGGAGACACCATCACATGTTTCTCAATGCAAACAATGACTAGCCAGGTCTTTCCCCGGGAGGGAACCACCACGGGAAGGGCAGTCTCCAATGACGGAAAACACCTATGCCAAACATGGTATCCATCCACAAACAGCTGTTTCGGGGTATTGCCCCTCATCAGTGTGGAGTAGGAAACTGGCCAGTAGGAGCAATGCCTAGTAGAAGATTGTGAAAAATGAGGATGAATGAACTCATGGAGATCAACATCCAACACTGCGGAGACACCATCACATGTTTCTCAACGCAGTGATTCTAGGGCAATGCCCCCACCCTTATGGGAAATATGTAAATATATGCAAAACACAAGCCGCGGAGACACCATCCCATGTTTCTCAACGCAAGCAATGACTAGCCAGGTCTTTCCCTGGGAGGGAACAACCACGGGAAGGGCAGTCTCCAATGAAGGAAACCACCTATGCCAAAACATGGTATCCATCCACAGACAGCTGTTTCGGGGTATTGCCCCTCATCAGTGTGGAGTAGGAAACTGGCCAGTAGGAGCAATGCCTAGTAGAAGACTGTGCCCAGGAGGAGTTGAGGCACAACAGGCCCTGATGGAGTCCTGAGATGAAGTAACCCTCTGTTGTAACAGTGGGGTTGCGCTTGTTAGTGAGTTCAATGGGACTCCTGTCCCCAAGCAGGGTTGTGTCGCAGTGCTCAAGAGTGGCGGTTTACTGGCCACGCGCACAGCCTGTGGCTGTGTGCAGAGTGTCTCTGTTGACGTGGAACAGGCCCCAACTGCTGACTGCAGCGGGGTGAAGGCGGCTGTGAGCGGTGATAGACAGGCCGGAACCACGGGCTGAAGTGAAACGGCAGCGTCCGTGGGTGGCAGCGGGCAGGCCGCAGCCGCAGGCTGAAGGGGCATGGCAGCAGCCGGGAGAGGGAGCGGACAGGCTGTGGAGGGCTCGACCTCAGCGGTAACTGCCGAGGATGACCGGGGGCAGAACGTAACCCGGGATTGGGGTGAAGACGCAGTCCCTTGTCGGTAAGCTCGGCGCCTCCTTTCTGAGGGCCACTGCGTATCTACCCTCTGCTGCTGGTCTCTTCTCTGAACTGTCAGTGTCCTTCCCGTTCTCTCACGCCTCCTCCATCTCCTGCTCCGTGTCTGACGTATCACCAACTGCCTCCTCTGCACGCTCCCTGCCCCTTTTATACTTGCCCCTCCCCTTGCTGTCCTGTCACTCTCAACAGTCCACTCTCCTCCTCTGTCCCCCGGGTACTGTTTCCTTAGGAACTCAGATGGCGGTCCCCTTGGTTCCGGCCCGGACACTTTGTGGGGGTCCTCCTCCCTACACATGGATGCATTGGCCGAGTTTCATGTTTTTTTTGAAGGAGAAGCTTGAGAAAATGGTAAAAACTCACACACTGAGCAAACACTGAAAATATAATACAAAACTCTCATGTAAATCAGTCAGGTTTTTGCATATGAGAAAAATCACTTATGTCTCAATGAGCCATATGCAAATTACTGTTTTGTCTTCATCAAGGGAAAAGCTGTAACAAGTCTACAGTGCCCACACTAAATGGCATTTCTGCAGCTTCCATAGAAAAACTTTAAAAAAAAATGATGTTTGAATTTTTCAAAATGACTGTAAGGGCAGGGTCACATGAGCATAGATTCTGTCATGCAAAAGAATTGAATAGATTATTTAAATGACACTCAAATCAAATTCTGATCATAGTTTGAGCCAAGTGTCATCTTAGTGTGATTTGATTCTTTCAGCACAGGTGAGAAGATGGAGAATAAGATTTCTCCATTGTTTGGGTCTCCAGAAATCAGACTGCACTCAGATGCCATCTGAGTGCAGTCCAACCTTTTCCATACAACAATAGTCTTGAATGGGTGAGTGCGACCCAATTCGCACAGCAACTCACAGCATGCTGCAATTTTTTTCTCATGCCAAATCGATATGAGAAAAAAAACCGCAGATCAGCACTGCCCCATAGTATAACCCCTTAGCCCACGGGCTATTTTCTGTTTTTGTGCTTTCATTTTTTGCTCCCCTTCTTCCCAGAGCCATAACTTTTTCATTTTTTGGTCAAAACGGCCATGTGAGGCCATGTGACGGTGCTCCGAGCCCACCAAAATGCAACATGGTGCATTCGGCGCACATCGGCGCACCGTCAAAAGGGCACAGCGCACGCAAAATCCTACTAGCACACGGCCAGCGCACGGTCTGCGCACCCTATGCTAAAGATAGGGTGTGCAGATCGCATGCAGCGATGTGCGACACTAGGAGAAGATGACCGGAGGGGGTGCAGCAGGGGGCGGGGCTTAGCGGGGGCCATGCGCTGTGGGCCAAACCGCTAGTCTGAAGCTAGCCTAAGGGCTTGTTTTTTTGTGGGACAAGTTGTGCTTTTGAACGACACCATTGTTTTTAACATATATTGTACTAGAAAACAGGGAAAAAATCCAAATGCAATGAAATGGCAAAAAAGTGCAATTCCACAGTTAGTTTTTGTTTGTTTTTTTTTACCATGTTCACTAAATGCTAAAACTGACCTGCCATTATGATTCTCCAGGTCATTACGAGTTCACAGACACCAAACATGTATAGGTTCTTTTTTATTTAAGTGGTGAAAAAAATTCCAAAGTTTGTGAAAAAAACAATTGTGCCATTTTACGATACCTGTAGCGTCTCCATTTTTGTGATCTTGGGTTGGGTGAGGGCTTATTATTTGCTTGCTGAGCTGATGTTTGTAACGATACCATTTTGGTAAAGATTCGATCTTTTGGTCGCCCGTTATTGTATTTTAATGCAATGTTGCTGCAACCAAAATAAAGTAATTCTGGAGTTTTGACTTTTTTCTCGCTATGCCGTTTAGCGATCGGATTAATTGCTTTTTTATATTGATAGATCGGGCGATTCTGAAGGCGGCAATATCAAATATGAGTATATTTGATTCTTTATTGTTATATTTTGAATGGATTGAAAGGGGGGTGATTTGAATGTTTATATTTTTTTATTTTTTTAATATGTTCTAAAACTTTTTTCTTATTTAATTTTTGCATGCTTCAATAGTCTCCATGGGAGATTAGAAGCTGCCATAATCCGATCAGCTCTGCTACATACAGGCGATGATCAGATCGCCTAGTATGTAGCAGAAATGCACACTTGCTATAAGCGCCGACGACCGGGCGGCGCTGATAGCAATCCAGGAGTGACAACCATAGAGGTCTGCTGACCTCTGGCTGTCATGCCAACCCATCGGTGACCCGCGATCATGTGACAGGGTCACCGATGGACATGGTTTCCGGCGCAACTTAAATGCCTCTGTCAGAAATTGACAGCAGTATTTAACTAGCTAACAGTTACGGGTGGATTGCACTTCCAGCAGCTGTTGCGGGCACATGTCAGCTGTATATATCAGCATACATGTGCTCGGAAAGGTGCGGGCTCAGTGCCGGAGATCACATCAAACAGGGGGAGTCTGATATTGGTGTACTATTACGCCCGATGTCGGAAAGGGGATAATATTGGGCCGAGTGCTATCCGATAAAACATGTATACGCTCGTGTGAGTGAAACCTTATAAATTGACATTCTGGGATATGTTGAGCAGTTTCACTAACAGAAATGTTCATAGATAAAAATGGACACATCTGCCTGGGTCTCCTCCCATCTCTCCATGCATTCACAGAATGCACCTTGCAGGGGGTTTGGTATGCGCAAGTTAGATTGCTCAGCAGCAGAATCCAATTCTATGAATCTAGATCTTAAAGGAAATCTGTCAGGTGATTTTTGTGTAGTATCCTAATAGTAACCTGAAATAGGGCTTGGGCGACCCTTTCAGGATATGCAACCTTTATTTCTCTACGTGGCCCTGTTGCAAATAAATATTCACCCCTTCTCCACCCATAATCCCTCCCATCCCTCCAAGCTCTCATCACTGATTCTGTAAGACTGCCGTATGCATGAAGATTGCATTACAGTCATTGGACTGGATGTCTGCTCTCTTAACCTGAGAGTGATTTTGGTCACGCTCACGTCAGGAAAGCAAATGGCCTGTCCGTGGATTGCTAGGCAAACTTTGGAAAAGTATCACAGCAGTTTGACTGCACCCAATCAGTGACGCTGGCCGGGAGGAGTGGGCGGGATTATGTGACAGGTAATGGGTGAATATGTAAGGGGTGTACAAGGACTGGTTGTGCCCACTCTCCCTTGCCCATGTTTTACATCCCTGGCCAGCTGGTATACTCAAAATGTTATGTTGTAAATTGCAGAATGCTGCTATATCTTAAACTGTTAAATGTTATGTGATTGTCATGCGGTGTAATGCAATGTACAATATATTATTTTATAGGGAAAGTGTAGTATTCAGACTAGCCCACTAGAAGGTGCATAATAGTATAAGATAGTATTAGGATGATAGGAACTTGTTAACTTAGGGTACCGTTACACCTAGCGATGTACCAGCGATCCCGACCAGCGATATGACGCGGTCAGGATCGCTGGTACATCGCTAGGTGGTCGCTAGTGAGCTGCCACTCAGGCAGATCTCACCAGCGACATCGCTGGGGACGGGGGTCGCTACTTACCTGTCAGACGCGGCGATCCTGCGTCCTCCCGCCCGGCTCCACGCGTCGCTCGTCGTCACAGCAGGAAGCGCCGCAGGAAGTGGCTGACGAGGAATGATCCAGGAGCTTCTCGCGCGATCAGCGATAACCAGCGGGGGAGCCGGTCGCAGGTAAGTATCACGTGCAGCGATATCGCTAGCAATATCGCTGCTACGTCACAAAATCGGTGACTTTACAGCGATATTGCTAGCGATATCGCAGTGTGTAACGGGGGCTTAAGGAGGGGCCAACTGTGGTAAACTAGAAGGATTTCCTGCATTTTGATAGTAGGGCCTGTGAGCCCAGACAAGGCAGTTGTGTCACACAATGTTTGACAGAAGGAGCCCAGCTCATCCAGGACCTAGGAGCAACGGTCACTGTTAAGGTGAAGGAATGCAGGGCAGCTTCAACATGGTGGCAGTCATCTACATAGGAAGACACCTGAATGTCCGGGGCAAAACGGACAGGGAACTCCTAAAGGTAGTCAGATTGGTCAGACAGAATGTTGCGGTACCGGAGGCAACGATACGAACCTGCGATATTCCTAAAAAAGTGAGGGACAGCACAGGGAAAGAAAATGCTATGCTTTGTGAAGAATCTTGTGCTGTACCTAAGTGTGGACTGGACGAGCTGAGAAAAGAACTGAGTAAAATTGTTTTAAATTGGAACTTGACTATCTTTATATGGGATATCAAGAAAGAACTCCTCTGCCGACCAGAGAGGACCCTGATGGACAAGAAAGCAGACAAAAAGGTATGCTGCAAAAGGGACATTGTGTGTATGTGGCGGGAGACCAAATTGTGACAGAGCAACCATCATCTGTCACGACTACCCTCCTGGTCCCAGTTACAAATATTCATTTCATACGCTTGAGTTGAGTTTCATATGCTTAAGTTGCCGACTCTCTTGTAAATATAAAATGAATATACACCCCTTCCCCGGCTCATGATCCCTCCCACCCCACTACAGCAGCGTCGCTGATTCAGTCACATTGCTTTATTACTCGTCCAAGGATCACATCACATTCCTCAGACTGTCGGTCTGCTCTCCTTACATGAGCATGACAACATGTATTTTTATGCAACTGTCACTCTAAGGTTAGGAGAGCCGATGGCTAGTTCAACAATTGCGATGCTATCCTCAGGCATATGGCAGTCTGATTAAGTCAGTGATGCCAGTTCAAAGGGGTAGGTGGGATTATGGGCTGGGGAAAGGGTTAATATTCATTTGCCATTTACATATGCTTGACTTGCCGCTTGTGACGAGCGTCAGCTTACGCTGAGTCGTTTTTCTTTAGAGAGTGGACCCTTTGGGCCATGGCACCCACCCTCCTATGGCGAGCTGATCTTGTGAGAAGCCACCCCCTATACAGGGAGTGTGACGGGCAAGACCAAGGGGGTGAGCCACCACGACAGCTGGGACCAAACAGCCGGCTCACGGAAGCAAGACAAGGCGAGACAAGACATAGGTTCAAGGAAACTTCATTAAGAGACACTTCAGGGTACAACAGGTGCAAAACGTAAACACACAGGATACATATAGCAAGGTGCGTGCAGGAACACGCCAAGGTCCCAGGCATGGTACGTGCAAGATGGTAGGCAGAGGCACGATGACGTCAGAGTCCGGACAGCAAGCGAATATCAACCTGGACAACAGGTTCTATTGCTCTGATGGTCGATCGACAGGATCCGGGCTTCCGGTAATCAGACCAGGGTTCCATGCAAGGAGACAAGACAAGGTTAGAAACATGATGCGTGTCAAGGAACACGCTGGGGTTCAAGACAGAGTGCGCGCCCGAAGACACGCCAGGATCCAAGATAGAGTATGGTGGCAACGGAATCCGGAGTGCTGTCATCGACCGACAGGATCCTGGAATCAGGCTGCGGAAGTCAGCTTCGGACACCCGGCCACAGTCATCTAGGTCCGGACCTCTGGCAGCGGTCGGCAGGTTACGGAATCCGGCAGGCAAGACAGGTTCCAGGACGGAGGCAGGGAGAGGTATAGGAACGGTGGCCTGCACGTGTTGAGAGACACGCCAGGTACAGGTACGGTGGCCTGCACGTGTAGAGAGACACGCCAGGGAGAGGTACAGGGACGGAGGCCTGCGCGTGTAGAGAGACACGCCAGGGAGAGGTATAGGAACGGTGGCCTGCGCGTGTAGAGAGACACGCCAGGGAGAGGTGTTATGAATGGGTAACCAAGGAAGAAAAAAAAGACAACAAGCTAAGTCTCAGAAAACCAGAGAAGTTGGTAACTATGCAGATTGCAGATCCCTGATCTTAACCGCACAACTAGCAGCAGTCGTGGAGTGTTCCTAAGATGTCCTAGACGCCTCGTCACAACCGGAGAACTACATAAGCCTAAAGCAGGTAAAGAGGAAAACTAACTGCCCCAGAGCAGACCCCAAAAGGAAAGACAGCCCCCCACATGTATTGACGGTGAAACAAGATGAAAATGCAAACAAAGGCAGGAAAATAGGTTGAGCAAACCATGGGGCCCTGCTAACTAAAAAGGACAGGAAAGGAAAGACACTGTCTGCAATCTGCCAAAAAAAAACTACAAAAATATTGTCCAACACTTCTGATAGCAAAATTAACCCTGAAGTCACTAGACTTCTAAACCTATATCAGCACTCTGAAATATTCTGAGACAGAGCAAAAAAGAGGCCAATCTAATAAGGGACAAAAAGCAGATTGGAAAATACTGATTAATAGGAGTGGAAATTCAGCATAGCCCCAGCAGGGGCAGGCTGATTACACAAAAAACTGAATTGACCAACAAGCGCAAGTGTGAACATTAGCAAAAAACAAACTTAACTTGAGAAGACCGGAAGAGAGCAGAAGTCCAGGACCTGAGAAACAGACTGAATCACCAGCACTAGGATAGGGCATCGGCTGTCTTATATCCAGTCTGATAGGCCAGTGATCCAATCGTTATCTTCCTCATCAGGTGGCAGATCACTACCACTTAAACCAACCACACTACCTCCTGTCACCACCAGAGGGAGAACAGAAGGGGAACTCTCAACTGGTGGAGCAGAAAATGAGCTCATGACAGAGAGGTACAGGAACAGTGGCCTGCGCGTGTAGAGAGACACACCAGGGACCGGTACAGGTATGGTGGCCTGCACGTGTAGAGAGACACGCCAGGGAGACAAGGTTCAGGACAGAGCAAGGGAAGCGAAAGACTTGTGCAAGAGTAGCACGAAAACGCACAGTACGAGAACCAACGTGAGTGCAAGGGAGCACGTAAACCACGGCTGGGGCACCGGCAGGCGGTACCGGCGGTGGCACAGGCAGGCGGGCATGACTACTTTAGAGGCGGCACGGCTGAGGCACACACAGGTGGTAAACACTATAGCACTGGACGGTGGGCACGGCTGAGGCACACAGGCGGGCACGACAAGAGCGGCACGGCTGAGGCACAACAGGCAGGCACAGAGTGACCAGGAACGTGCAAGAGGACACGGAGCCACAAGGCAGGGCTAGGCAAAGGTACAGGACAGATACGCGTGCGAGAGAGCATGGCAAAGCCTAGTACGAGAGGTGCAAGAGCACACGAAATAACAGAGACAAGGCATAGAGCATGAGGAAGAGTCCTGCGCATGCAGAGGGCATGCCAGGGGCAAAGTACAAGGTTCAGGACAGAGAGCGGAACTCGCAGTGGAGCATAGGCCGAAGCCCAGAGCCGGGTCAAGGCAGAGCCTTGAGACTAGTCAGGGACAGTGACAGAGTCTAGCAGCGGAGCATAGGCCGGAGCCCAGAGCCGGGTCAAGGCAGAGCCTTGAGACTAGACCCTGAACAGAGGACGAACAACAAGGCAAGGAAGAGCTTAGGCAAGACAAAACAAAAACAGGCAAGGCAGAGAACATAGAAAGTACTACAAGGCAAAGCAAGGCACAGACAAACATGGCACGAGGGACAAACACTGGACAAGACATGAGACAAGAGACGGAGTATGAGCACGGAGCGTGTGCAGAGACGCACGACAGAGCAAAATGCAAGGGCACAGAATAGAGGGAGCGACCCAGCAGACCAAGCAGCCATGCAGGGAAGCAACACAATACTCAGGCCCTGAGCATAGGGAGGGGCGGTCTGATATAGGGCATAGCACCTCCACTTCCGGGTCAGGACCGGTTCAGATCCTCAGGATAACAGAGAGCAGTCACATGATCAGGATTCCAGGCATGCAGAGAAGATTGCCGAACCAGACAGTGCTGGATCCTAGGAAAGGTCACATGATCAGGGGTTTTCACACATGCAGAGATGATTGCAGAACCGGACAGTGCTGGATCCTAGGAAAAGTCACATGATCAGGGGTTTTCAGACATGCAGAGAAGATCACAGGAGGCAGAGCAGAAATGCAGGTATCTTGCAGCCCAACAGTCACAAGGTAAGTGTGCACACTGCTCCAGGGATCCCACATGATAGCAGACATGATATGCGCGTGCACACCGCTCCACGGGTTCTTGAGGCAAAAGAGACATGGCGGACATGACAGACATAGCGAGCATGACACCGCTAAGCCGCAGTACACTTTTCCGGAGCTTAAAGCAAGACAAAGGGGCCACATACATAAATAAAAGTTATTGAACATCACAGAAATGAGTACATACCTCATATTTTTGTAAATCTGTTATTATATGTTTTCATTGAACAACAGTGAAAATATGAAACAAAGTAAAGTGGTGAGTGTACAGCTTGTATAACAGTGAATATAACCTCTAAGTGAAAATGGCAAGTAAACTAAGGACATGGATTACTGGAACCATGTCCTGTGGTCTGATGAAACCAAGATAAACTTATTTGGTTCAGATGGTGTCAAGCATGTGTGATGGCAACCAGGTAAGGAGTACAAAGACAAGTGTGTCTTGCCTACAGGCAAGCATGGTGGATGGAGTGTCACGGTTTGCAGCTGCATGGGTGCTGCCGGCTGTGAGGCTACAATTCATTTAGAGAACCATGAATGCCAACATGGACTGTACTGACGCATGATCCCCTCCCCACAGAAACTGAGTCACAGGGCAGTATTCCAACATGATAACAACCACTGCCTTGCTAAAGAAACTAAGGGTAAAGTTGCTGGTCTGGCCAAGCGTGTGTCCAGACCTAAACCCTTTTGAGCATCT
Organism: Dendrobates tinctorius; assembly: GCF_039654945.1. Lineage (NCBI taxonomy): Eukaryota > Metazoa > Chordata > Amphibia > Anura > Dendrobatidae > Dendrobates > Dendrobates tinctorius. The sequence goes on from NW_027361690.1 coordinate 10,611,855, forward strand.
GTGAGGCATCCTTAAATGGAAATTGGAGGAGTGCAAGGTCTCTATCATCCACAATCTCCATGATGTCATGGAATAGTGGAAGAGAATTCCATTGGCAACTCGTGAAACTCTAGTGAACTCCATGCCCAAGATAGTTAAGGCAGTGCTTGAAAATAATGGTGGCTACACAAAATATTCCAACTTTGGACACAATTTTGCCATTTTCACTTTGGGGTGTACTCACTTTTTTGCCAGTGGTTTAGACATTAATGGCTGTGTGTTGAGTTATTTAGAGGGCACACCAAATTTACACTGTTATACAAGATGTATACTGACATCTTTACATTGTATCAAAGTGTCATATCTTCAGCGTTGTTCCATGAAAAGATATAATTATAATATATACAAAACTGTGGGTGGTGTACTCACTTTTGTGATATGCTGTGCACAAGCCTTATTTCGGGATACTATTAGTATACTATACAAAAATGACTTGACGGATTCACTTTAATAGAAGTTGTCATAGTGAGAAATCCATTTTACTCTTCATGTTACCCCCTCTTCATTCTTCGCATCCAAAGGTACATCTCCCTGTGACTATAATGTATATTAATAAATACATTTTTGAGTGCAGTGTAAAGAGCATTTATCTAAAATGTTCATCAAGTCTTGAGAACAGGAAATTGATGTACCATAAGTGTAATCTCAGAAAGGATGACAATAATAACTTGGTGTTGTAAAGAAATCTATAAATTCATAGACTTAAATTGAGAAATGTGAAAAATGTTCAAGCTGCTAAATTTAAACATAGCTTTCGTGTTTTCTTTTGTAACCTGATGTCACCAATCTTACACTACTACTTGTAGCCATCACCCTAACTTCATGAAGACTGATAAGGAAACTGCGATTTTGAGCTACTTTTTTCTATGGGTATTGTGTTTATTTTAGCTATTTTCAGTAGAAGTCACTGAATGGAGTTCAAGCAGTGTTATCAAAGCCGTAGCTAAATTATAGTTCTACCGTGTCCTAATCAAAGTATTTTATCTATTTTCTATGTTGCATTTGGTGGCGGTGGTTTATACTAATCAACATGCATACATCCAGATTCATAAATCATCATTACACTGAACAATGCTAGACACGGCAGAATCAGCACTTCTTATCTGGGCATCCTGTTATTTGGAAAACGCTGATGTTTATTGTATAAACCATAGTACTGCTCCATCTGTACACATGAAAAGCAGCTTAGAAAGGCAAAAATGCTTAGTTTTTCATGGTTCTTTCTGAGCTTAAAATCCATGTAAGTCTTATTTGAAATGTATGCAAGCTATACCAATGTCCTTTATGCAGCATAGGCTGGTGCCTTATGTACAGTATATTCATCAACCGGGGTCTGTTAAAGCCACAATTATGGCAAAGTCCTGTAGTCATTCCCAAGACAACGTGGCCAGCAACTATGGTGTTTATTTTTTTATTAAAGATTCATTCTATCAAGAGAATCAGATGCTATGTGCAGATGACCCTTGTCTCAAACTCTGCTGCGAGTGCTATTTTACTGTGATCCGATTCTCTTGCGAGAACTTAATTTCTCCATCTTCTCCATTCTGTCAGTCGGTATCCAAATGCAGTCTGATATTCTGCACTTACCCATAGATTTGTATGGGTTCACGCCATTCCAAGCATGCAGCTATTTTTTTCTCATGCCAACTCAGCATGAGAAAATAAATGCTAGTTGGCACTGCTCCATAGTATAACATCGGAGTGAGTGCTTTCCGATGAAACGTTCAAATCCAAGTTATATTCTAGTGTGAACGAGGCCAAAATTCTATTTTATATCTCATATATTGTAAGGGGTTGACTCACTCAGCTGCTTCACAAGGTAGACACAGGAAATGGCACTGGTAGTAGTTCACGTGCTGGTTTATTATAGACAGCATAAAACCTTAGCAGGGTTCAGCAAAATAAACAGAGCCTTTCTGGCAGAACAGTAAAACAAAAGCAAAGATAAAGTCCATAAGAGTCCTTTCCCTGCAGGGCTCACCCACAGGTAACACACACAATGACCTCAGCTCTTCCGGGAGTCGTGTGAGTGATCCTCCTCTCCCAAGGCATAACACAGCCTGACTCTTATGTCTAGGTATTTAACAAACCATGTGATTATCATATGACCTTGACATCACACAGGTCCTCTCAGGACTCTGCAGGTGGAGAAACGGTGGACCTCTTTCCACCCTCTCTATGAAGGTCCACTAAAAACCTCCCCATAACATAGCTTTCCATTAACCCTCTCCGCACCTAGCATGCTGGAGGCAAATATATTCTGACATCCAAGGGAAAAGAGGACAGAACCGATGGTACTGCTGAACATCTATACCATCGGTGTTATGAAATATTGAAGGCTATACCTCAAAATTCTGGGTGCTCGTCCAGAAAAAACAGCATAATCACTTCCACTGAAGAGAGAAAATGGATAGCACTCACCGATCTTTAAAAATTCCACTCTTTATTCAGAAATATTTAAAACATCATGGGCGGGAGAGTGAGGACAGGAGTGTTCATGTGCTGACGACAGTCGTTTCACGCTTGCGGCGCTTCTACGGGTCAATAGGTGAAAGGATGAGATGGAGAAAGAAATACCCTGTCCCAGGTACGCTCCTCCCTCCACAACTTCATCCCACAATGTCAAGAAATACATAAAAAACTTCAAAATCACATATAACATACATAAAGAACACATATAAACAAGAACACGAGTAGAGATGAATTCACAAAAAATTCTTACAGAAAATACTTACAAAAAATACTTACACAAGTAGGGATATGAATTCAGAAAAAATAGAGTGGACATGTCTATTTTTTGTAAGTATTTTCTGTAAGAATTTTTTGTTTGTTGGCCAAAATCTTGCAATGCATGACTCCATCTATCATCACTTCAATACAGTGCAGTCATCTTGTCCCTTTTACAGAAAAGCACCCCCAAAGTATGATGTATCCCCCACAATGCTTCATTGTTGGGATGGTGGACCATGTGTTTCCATCCTGCCCCAGGGTAGAATGGAGGCACGGGGGCAGAATGGAGACACGGGTCAGAATGGGAGACAGGGGTGGGATGGGAGACACGTGGGCAGGATGGTACACTCGGGGGCAGGATGGGAGGCATGGGGGCAGGATGTACACATGGTGCAGAATGTAGACATGGTGCAGGATGGAGACATGGGGGGCAGGTTGGTGACACAGTGGCAGGATGGAGACACAAGCAGGATGGAGATAGATGGGACAGGGTCATGGGGCAGTATGGAGACAGATGGGCCAGGGCCATGGGGCAAGATGGAGACAGATGTGGCAGGATCATCATGCAGGATGGAGACACATGGGGCAGGATGGATATGATGGATACAGATGGGGCAGGATCATGGGACAGATGGGCAGGATCATGGGACAGATGGGCAGGATCATGAGACAGATGGGGCAGGATCGTGGGACAGATGGGACAGGATCATGGGACAGATGGTGCAGGATGGAGACAAATGGGGCAGGGTGGGGAGATCATATGGGGCAGAATGGATACTCATGAGGGCAGGATGGGAGAACATATGGCTGGAGCCAGGAATGAAATACACGGGGATCAGGATGGAGGATATTATTACCATGAGGGCTAATTAAGGGACATTGTTACTGCAGTGATGTATTTATTTTATTTTTTGTTGATACTGTTTTAAATGGGGGCACTGTCCTGTTACTGAGCAGAGTGACACTGTTGCCTTTTTTTCTTCATCTGGTGTAGTGAAGAAGTTGGGAAAAAATTAAGTAATGTGTTCTGCAAGTAGAGCTATAAATAGCTGTGTTACTTCCTGCAAAGACGAGCTCTGACTGGAAGAAGTGATGGCGGTTTGTGCTGGATGAAGATGAAAAGCGAAGATGAAGGACTCCACCTAGAGACGTCATTGGTGAGTCAGTGTGTTACCTGTACACTGACACTATACACTGTATACTATATACAGAGGTCCTGGGTGCAAGGTCACCAGTGATAACTGTCTTACCTTTGCACTGACATATACAGAGCTCCTGTGTATATTGTCACTGGTGATCACTAAATACAGAGCTCCTATGTGTAATGTCACTGGTGATCTCTGTATTACCTGTACACTGACACTATATACAGAGTCCTGTGTATGTCATTGGAGATCACTGTATTACCTGTACACTATACACCATATACAGAGCTTCTGTGTATAATGTCACTGGTAATCACTGTATTACCTGTACACTGACAGCATATACAGAGCTCCTGTGTTTAATGTCACTGGTGGTCCCTGTATTACCTGTACATTATACACTATATACAGTGCTCCTGTGTATAATGTCACCGGTGATCGCTGTATTACCTGTTGTGGTGTAGCGCCTACTATGTGTGTTGGGGAACAATCACTTGGCAGTGGAGTAATGTAGTCAGGCACAGGTTTTTCACACAAAACAGTCCATACAGTTTATTTAAACGTCATAAACCGCACCATAAGCCAGATTTCACATAGTCCATTACTTCATCACGCGTGGCTTTACAAAGCATTCACCAGTCACGCCGGACTCTCTCCAGTCACCAGGTGACCGCACAGTTCAGTTTAGAGACCATTGTCAATGTACATAGTTCTTTCCCTATGCCCAGGGTTATCTCTCAGGAGCTCCTGATCCACAGGCTGACTTCTCGTCAGTCCAAGGTCCTCAACAGGACAGAATCTTTCTCACACATGTGGCCTGTCCGGATGCTATTCATGACATTCGTCCAACACCCAGGCCACCAGGTCCAAGGTCTCACCATGTACTCCAGGAATCCAATCCTACTCCCAGGATCTTCCAACATAGACCTTCCAGGACCTTGCACCGTGAACCATTCAGGTACACACACTCTGTCCATGTGACTAGACCTCAGTCACATTATAGTGTTGTAACCACCCCCATGGATGGGCAGTACATGTGTGGTTAGCCAACTCCTGCCCAGCTCTCTGACTAACCCTATAAGCCACCCTTATAAGTAATACACAAATACTCGTGGAACTATAAGTCCCAGCATAACCATATCATTTTGGGCTTACAGCGCAGAGAACCTCTGCGACACATACCAGCCATTTACAATAATGCCAGTCCCTAATTCACCATCATAATTATACCT